>NC_060121.1:277431036-278681036 GCF_021461395.2 Schistocerca americana | reverse complement strand
CCTGACTGCACATAGTGCTCTGTATCTCCTGACTTGTATAGAGAAGGTCATGCTCTATCGCAGAGACGCTTTCACCATCCATCAAGAAACCTGTTATCGCAAAAGTGCCTTCCTCTTTACTACTTCGCTAATATACATCCTGAATGCCATCCGTTAGATATTGTATATGGATCATGTACACGTTTAATGTGGAGATCTACTACTTTCATCCTATCTCATTTCTAAACATTTTTCTATTTTTCTGCATTGGTTTTAAAATTTAGTTTTAAGAATTATTTTTACACGACTGATGATTAGGCCGACTCCTTCGCCTTTGCTGGCCCCCTGCGTTACTCTCTTACATATTTATAGCTGTAACTGCTACTCCTTTTACACCAATGCATTTTAAACACTACTTCTCACAAAGGTCACCTGTTATGTAACTTTTACTATTTTGTCAGTGTATACACTAAGGTGACAGAAGTCATGGGATATCTTCTAATATCGTGTCAGATCTGCTTTTGCCCGGCTTAGTGCAGCAGCTCAATGTGCCATGGACTCAGCAAGCTGTTGGAACTCAACTGTAGAAATATTCAGCCATGGTGCCTCTATAACCGTCCAGAATTGTGAAAGTGTTACCAGTGCAGGGTTTTGTCCACGAACTGGCCTCTGGATTATGTCCCATGCAGTGAACGACCCATGGATCCATGCCGGGCGGTCTGGGTGCCCAAATAATTCGCTCGAACCTATCGCGAACAATTTTAGTCTAGTGACGTGGGGCAGTGTCATCCACAAAAAGTTCATTGTTGTTCGGGAACAGGAAGTTCATGGTTGGGTAAAAATGGTCTCCAAATAGCCGAAAGTAGCCGTTTCCAGTGAATGATCAGTTCTGTTGGACCGGAGAACCCAGTGTGTTCCGTGTAAACACAGCCGATACCATTATGGAAAAAACAACAGCTTGCACAGTGCCTTGTTGACAACTTAGGTCCATGGTTTCGATGGGTGTGCGGCACACTCGAACTCTACCATCACTCTTACCAAATGCAATCTGGACTCATCTGATCAGACCACGGTTTTCCAATCGTATAGGGTGCACCCGATATGGCCACTAGCTGAGGAGACGCGCTGCAAGCGATGTCGTGCTGTTAGCAAAGGCCGGCCGGTGTGGCCGTGCGGCTCTAAGCGCTTCAGTTTGGAACCGCGTGACCGCTACGGTCGCAGGTTCGAATCCTGCCTCGGGCATGGATGTGTGTGATGTCCTCAGGTTAGTTAGGTTTAAGTAGTTCTAAGTTGTAGGGGACTGATGACCTCAGTAGTTAAGTCCCATAGTGCTCAGAGCCATTTGAACCATTTCTTTTGTTAGCAAAGGCGTCGACCGGCTTCTGACATAGCTCATTAACCCCAAATTTCGCCGCAATATCCTAACGGACACGTTCGGTGTATGTTCCACATTGATTTCTGAGATTTATTCACACAGTGTTGCCTGTCTGTTAGCACTGACAACTTTACGCAAACGCCGCTGCTCTCGGTCGTTAAGTGAAGGCTGTCGGCACACTCTTGACACTGTGGATCTCGGAATATTGAATTCTCTAACGATTTGCGAAATGTAATGCCTATGTGTCTAACTAGAACTATCATTCCGCTTTCAAAGTCTGTTAATTCCCGTCGTGCGACCACGATCAGGTCGGAAATCTTGTATAAATGAGAGCTCCGTCAATGCACTGCCCTTTTCTACCTTGCGTACGCGATGCTACCGTCATCTGTATATGTGCGTACCACTGTTCCACCTCAGTGTATTTTACCTGCCACGAATTGGGTATATGTTTTACTTATAACGAACTGGATATAAAGGGCGTTTGAAAATGTGTCTTGTATTCCTACATAGGTAATATTTGTGAAAACTAGAAGAAAAGTTCCTATAGTAATACACACGGAAATCAGTATCGGTTGAGATACGGATCAATGTGTCCTCACATTCCGATTGCTGCGTGGTAGTACCTTGCATAGTGATAAATATTTCAGCTCTTCTTCGGAGTGAATCACGCACTCCAATTACAATTGGCTCAATTCGGATTGAATCTCATGCGTTGGTCACACGCTCCTGTAATCCTAGCACGTTTGTCGATGGCTCAGGAATACACCAGTGCTTTTTAATGTCCCCTTAGTCATAAATCTGATGGATTTAGGTCGAGTGAACAGGGACGTCGTGTTATCGAACATCCTCGACCCATCCATCGCCCATGAAACGTTACGGTGACATTCTGTCGAACGATCCGTAGGTGCCTCGTTGTGCAACAGCCTCAGTCATTGTCACTGTGGATGTGCAACGTTCTCCAATAAAGCTGCTAAACCATCATGCAGAAATCTGTGATACACTCCACCTGTTATTCTGTTTTGTGAAGTATATGGCACTATGAGTTTGTTACTGACAGTCTTTGCCCAGACAATGACCATGAAGCGATTCTAATGTGTGCCACGATCTCGAGGATTTGCATCTAATCACATGTACCGGATGATCAAAAAGTCCGTGTAAATTTGAAAACTGAATAAATCACGGAATAATGTAGTTAGAGAGGTACAAATTGACACACATGCTTGGAATGACATGGGGTTTTATTAGAACCAAAAAAATATAAAAGTTCAAAAAATGTCCGACAGATGGCGCTTCATCTGATCAGAATAGCAATAATGAGCATAACAAAGTAAGACAAAGCAAAAATGATGCTCTTTACAGGAAATGCTCAATATGACCACCATCATTCCTCAACAATAGCTGTAGTCGAGGAATAATGTTGTAAACAGCACTGTAAAGAATGTCCGGAGTTATGGTGAGGCATCCCTAGAGATGTCGGTCGATCACGATACACTTGCGACTTCAGGTAACCTCAAAGTCAATAATCGCACGGACTGAGGTCTGTGGACCTGGGAGGCCAAGAATGACGAAAGTGGCGGCTGAGCACACGATCATCACCAAACGACGCGCGCAAGAGATCTTTCACGCGTCCAGCAATACGGAGTGGAGCGCCATCCTGCGTAATCGTCGTACGTTCCAGCAGGTGTTTATCAGCCAGGCTGGGGATGATACGATTCTGTAACATATCGACGTACCTCTCACCCGTCACGTTAGCAGTTACAAAACCAGAATCACGCATTTCATCGAAGAAAAAAGGCCCGATAATGGTAGATGTGGTAAATCCAACCCATACCGTGACTTTCTCGTCGTGCAATGGAGTTTCCACGACAGTTCTAGGATTTTTGGTTACCGAAATTCTGCAGTTGTGAGCGTTGACAGACCCTCTAAGCGTGAAATGAGCTTCGTCGGTCCACAACACGTTACTCAACCAATAGTCATCTTCCGCCATCTTTTGGGACGCCCACATCGCAAATGCCCTCCGCTTCACTAAATCGCCAGGTAACAGTTCTTGATGGCGGTGGATTTTGTACGGATAGCATCGGAAGGTATGCCTAAGTGCCAACCAAACAGTAGTGTATGGAATGCCGGTGCGACGTACGACTGCACGAGCGCTGACTTCAAAATGGTTCAAATGGCTCTGAGCACTATGGGACTCAACATCTTAGGTCATAAGTCCCCTAGAACTTAGAACTACTTAAACCTAACTAACCTAAGGACATCACACACACCCATGCCCGAGGCAGGATTCGAACCTGCGACCATAGCAGCCCCGCGGTTCTGGACTGCAGCGCCAGAACCGCACGGCCACCGCGGCCGGCAGCGCTGACTTCCCCGTACATAGACGAACCCGCTACAGTCTCCATTTTGTCCTGAACTGTCTCAGCAGCATTACGCCTTGTGCTCGGTCGGCCACTACGGGGTCTATCGTCTAAACAACTCGTGGCTCCGAACTTCGAAATCATTCTCGCCATAGCTCCATTTGTCAACGGACCTTTCCCCGTTCGAATACCCTTCCTATGGCGATAGGATCGTAACGCTGAACTAGCACATTCCCCATTCTGATAATACAGCTTCACTAAAAGCGCCTTTTCAGGTAACGTCAACATGCTGCGACTGCTGGCGCATCTGATTCTCTCTGTTTTTCTTTTTTTTGTTTCTCTTTACTGTTATTTTTAAACCTGTTTACAGGCAGGCCAGCAGCAGCATACTACGCCGCTCTTTGGCCTCAGAGAAACACAAAAGATACAAATGAAAACATTTAGAGAAAAAAACATGGTGGACACAGAAACAGAGATAAACAATTTGTTTAAAATACATGGAGCCGTTCACGGGCGTAGAGTCCAAGATAAAATTTGGTCAGACACCTGGACACATACATAGACGAAGAGTGTCACACGTGAACGTAGGTGCACAAAACGAATAACACTGAACCACTGCACAAAACGACGGCACACACAGAAACACGAGGCGTTGATCTCCGGCGCGCGAAAGTTCACTAACCGTGTACGAGTCCGGGGGCCTGCCAAGACAGGAGGAGGGGGGTGGGAGAGGGAGAGGGGAGAGCAGATGCCATGGGCAGGGGAGATAGGGGGAAGGGAGGAAGGGGGAGGGGGAGCCCGGGGGAAGAGAGGTGGAGGAAGGGGACGGGGGAAAAGGAAAGAGAAGGGAGGGAGGGTGACTAAAGGAAAGGATACAGGAATTGGGGGGGGAGGATCAAAGTTGATAGGAGGGGTAGATGGAGGGGAGGAGGACATCATCAGGGAGGGGAGAGAGATGGAGACTGGGTGGGACGTGGGAATACAGGTGCGGCAGCAGGTGGGGGTGGGAGAGGATGGGTGAGACAAGTGGGTGAGGAGGATCGAGTTTGCGGGAGGTGTACAGGATCTGTATCCTTTCAAGGAAAAGGAGGAGGTGGGGGAAGGGGATGAGATCGTACAGGATCCGCCGCGTGGGGGAGGGAAGACGGATGCGATAGGCGAGACGGAGAGAATGGCGTTCAAGGATTTGGAGGGATTTATAAAAGGCATGGGGGGGGGGGTGGAGACCCATGCCAGATGGGCGTAACAAAGGATAGGGCGGATGAGGGATTTATAGGTGTGGAGGATGGTAGAGGGGTCCAGACCCCACATACAGCCGGAAAGGAGCTTGAGGAGACTTGGGAGCGTGCCTTGGCTTGGATTGTCTGGACATGGGGAGTCCAGGAGAGGCGACGGTCGAGGGTGACGCCAAGGTACTTAAGGGTGGGATTGAGGGCAATAGGACGGCCACAGATGGTGAGATAGAAATCAAGGAGGTAGAAGGAAGGGGTGGTTTTGCCTACAATGATCGCCTGGGTTTTGGAGGGACTGACCTTGAGCAACCGCTGGTTGCACCAAGCGGTGAACTGGTCAAGATGGGATTGGTGAGCGCTGCAGGGTGGGGGCAAGGGCAAGGAAGGCGGTGTCATCGACAAACTGGAGAAGGTGGACGGGGTGTGACGGCGGCGGCATGTCCGCCGTGTACAAAAGGTACAGAAGGGGGGAGAGGACGGAGTCTTGGGGCACACCGGCGGAGGGGAAAAAGGTGTAGGAATCTGTGTTATGGTTGGTGACATAGGAAGGACGGCGGGAGAGAAAGGAACCGATCAGACGGACGTAGTTAATGGGAAGGGCGAAGGTTTGGAGCTTGAAGAGGAGACCAGAATGCCATACGCGGTCATAAGCACGTTCGAGGTCAAGAGAGAGGAAGATTGCGGAGCGACGGGAATTGAGCTGTTCGGAAAGGAGATGAGTGAAGTGGAGGAGAAGATCGTCGGAAGGGAAGGACAGCCGAAAGCCACACTGGGTAACGGGAAGGAGGCGGTGCTGGTGGAGACGCTGGTAGATGCGTCGGGTGAGGATAGACTCCAGGACCTTGCTGAAGACCGATGTAAGGCTGATGGGACGGTAGGAGGAGACGGCGGACGGCGGTTTGCCAGGTTTAAGGAACATCAGGATATGGGAGGTTTTCCACACGTCAGGGTAGTAACCGGTGGACAGGACTACATTGTAGAGCCTGGCCAGAGTGGAGAGGAAAGAGACAGGAGCTTCACGAAGGTGACGGTAGGTGACACGATCGTGACCAGGAGCGGTGTTGCGTTTTGTGCAGAGTGTAGCAATGAGATCCTGTGTGGTGATAGGGGCATTGAGTTCCGTGTGTGCAATGTTGTTTAAGTACTGGAAACCAGGTGCGAGGGGAGGGACAGATCACAGACATCCGGGAATAGGGAGTAATCGACTGGGGATCATCGGGGATGGAAAACACATCGGAGAGGTAGGAGGCAAAGTGATTGGCCTTACTAAGGGTGTCAGGGAAGGGGTGATCATCGTGGAGAAGAGGATAGTAGGGGGAGGGTTTAGTTCCGGTACGGCGACGGAAGGCTGACCAGAACTTGGACGAGTTGATAGGTAGGGTAGCATTTAAACGGGCGCATGTCTGTCGCCAGTCCCGGCGTTTCTTAGCCGTGAGCAAATTACGAATGTGTCGCTGGAGTTGCCAGTGGCGTCATAGTGTGTCCGGGTCACACGTGTGGAGGAAGGCATGGTAGAGACGGCAGGATTCACGGAGGAGGAGGACAGCCTGTGGGGGTAAGAGAGGACGGTGGGGGTGCATGGTGACAGTAGGGACGTGGGCCTCCACAGCCTCAAACAAGGTCTGCTGGAAAAAGGCAGCAGCATGGGTTACATCGTCATGGTGGTGGTAGGTGAAGGGGTGGCTATCGACCTGGGTGGAGAGGGTATCCCGGTAGGCATTCCAGTTGGCCCGGGAATAGTCATGGATGTACTTAGGGGGAGGGTCATGGTCGGGGTGGGGGCGACGACCATCGGAAATGGTGAGGAGGACAGGGAGATGGTTGCTACCAATAGGCTCCAGGACATCCACCGTTATGCGGCCAACGAGGTTGGGGGAGGAAAGGATAACATCGGGAGTGGAGTTGGATTTGGGACGGGTGTGATGGGGGATGGGGATGAGGTCGCCTTGAAGGGAGGAGAGGAACTATGGATGGGGTTGGAGGAAAGTTTCACTGAGGAGGAAGGAATCCACACGGTGGGTGGCAAGGGTGTGCAGGAAGAGGTTCTTGTTGGCGGGAAGTGAGCGGATGTTGTTGATAAGGATACGGTGCTGTCGTGCCATGACAGGGAATTAGACAAGGGTGCCAAGATGGGAGAAGGTGAAATGGGCCTGGTTGTTGGAGTGGGTAGCATACGTTTTTAAGTGGAAAATGGAACGGCCGGCGAGGGAGACCTGTTGGAAGGTGTGAGGGCGCTGGAAAGGGTGGACGTTTTGTAGGACAATCGTGAGGAATCTGATGATGTCTTCAGCGATGGGGGTGGGGGCGGACGAAGGGAATTGCCAGGAGGGGTGGGGGCGTCCAAAGGATGGACAGGGATGGTGAGTTCAGGAGTGGTCAGAGGGGCTCGGGCTTTACACTTTTGGGAGTAGGTGGGATGGGGGAGATTGCAGGTATTGCAGGAGGGAGGGGATTGAAGGTTAGGGCACTGCCGGAGGAAGTGCGCTTGCCTACAATGTGGGCAGGTGGGGGCCTCGTGGCACTCGGCTGTTGGGTGTGCGTTATAGCGCAGACACCTCTGGTGGCGCAGGGATTGAGGAGGCGAACGGGAGGGGTCGACCTTATAGCGCTGGTTGAAGAGGAGGGCACCCTACTTCAGGAGATGGTCAATGGAGGGGGCGTCCTCGGAGAAGACCCGCATAAGGCGGGTGGGGCCGGCCGAGTTGAAAATGCGGTGGACCGCCCGCACCTCCAGCGTGGGATGCGCCTTGATGCTCCGCCAACACCTCCTCCTCCGTGATCGACGGACTGAGCTGAGTGATCACGGCGGTGAGGGTCGGCGGGTAACGTGGGGGTTGAGGTTGGTGGGTAGGAGTTGGAGCAGGGGTGAGGGAGGCGTTGGGGCCAAAACAGGTGATGGGGAGGCGGGAGAGGATGTCAGTATGGAGGGTTGGGCTGGGGGAGGAGATGAGAACGGAATCCCGTCTGGGAGTGAGGAGAGAGATGGGGGCACCAGGGAAGTGTTGGCGGGGGAGGAGGGAGAGATTCTGGGCCTCGAGAAGGGAAGGATCAGGACAGGAGAGGAGGTATTTGTATAAAGAGGGGGCAGGGAGGAGGAGGAGGAGGAGGAGGAGGCGGAGGGAGCAGGGCCAGGCGAGGAGACATCCATGGCATCCTGGAGGGGGGGGAGGACGGGGTGGGGCCTTTTTGGGAGCGGAGGAGGTGGTGGTGCCACTAGTGCGTTTAATGGCGGCAAAAGGGTGAGTGGTGACATGAGGGACGGGAGCTATAGGGAGGTGGCGGGAAGGGGCAGGTCCCAGCATGGACGCAGCAGTCGGCGCCGGAGATGGTGACAGTGAAGGCGACGGCGACGGCGACGGCGACGGCGACGGCGACGGCGATGGTGGTGGCGGTGATGGCGAAGGCGATGGGGAGAGTTGGGCATGGGCAGTGGCCCGACGGGCCACCACCCTAGCTGGAGCTGCAGTGACAGGCTGGGGGAATGGGGGGAAAGGATCAGAGGGAGAGGAGCGGGAGGAAGAAGCTGGAGAGGGGGTGACAAAGAGCGAGGGCGAAGGGAGAGTGAGAAGAGGAGGGATGGGAAGAGGGGGGTGTGACTGGGCACACCATGTGATGGTGGTGGTGGTGGCGGCGGAGGGGGAAGTATAAACTATGGCTGTGGTGGTAGTGGTAGTGGAGGTGGGGGCTGACATGACGACAGGGAGAAACAAAAATGCACAGGACGAAAGGAAAGAACTAAGGACAGACGAAGACGAAGACGAAGGAAGACGAAGGCGAAGGTGGATGAAGACGGATGAAGACCAGAGTCCCAAGCTGCTGGCGCTGACGCTGATGCTGACGCTGACGATGGCTGGCTGGAATGCTGCATCTGCTGCTGCTGTCGCGGACGGGGCCGGGGCCGGGGCCGCCGCTGCTGCTGGAGGGCTGGCTGGCTGGCTGGCTGGCTGGCTGGCTGCTGCTGGCTGGACCGCTGCTGCCGGCCGGGACCGCTGCTGCTAATGCTGCTGCACGGCTGGACCGCTGCTGCTCGGCTGGCTGGCAGGCTGGCTGGCACCTGAAAACCTAGCGCTTCGATTAGTGCTGGAACGGCACAATCGAAGGGCGGTATCCTTGCGGAGTACCGCCGGAGATGATTATCTCTATCATTACAGCTGCTTTTATACACGGTTGTCATGCCCAGTCACTGACGTTTTGCTGTCCAGCGCCATCTGTCGGACATTTTGTGAACTTTGTTTTTTCTTTGGTTCTAACAAAACCCCATGTCATTTCAAGCATGTGTGTCAATTTTTACCTCTCTATCTACATTATTCAATGGTTTACTGAATACTGACTTATTGATCACCCTGTATATATTGTACTAATTTAAAATTCCATATCTTGTGAATCTTGCTTCATTTGTACTACTGAAAGTACGCACTGCTTGTCATGGTTGCTGGCTGCTGCAGACGATGGCGTGAATATCAATGTCGGTTAATTTGCAGAGAAGCGGCAAAATAATTACCTGTACAGACGATTTCTTCCTCACGCTGCAGGTGGTGAGAGTTTTCATTCCCCACCTGTCGGCTGCTGTCCCGATCGTTGCTGGCAACGAACTACACTGATCAGCCAGTGCATTATGACCACCTTCCTGATAGCCGGTATGGCCACCTTTGGCGCAGATGACAGCGGCGTCGCATCGTGGCATGGAGCAATGAAGCGTTAGTAGACTGCTGGAGGGAGCTGACAGTACATCTGCACACATAGGTCACTTAATTCTCGTAAACTCTGGGGAGTATGGCGATGAGCTCTGACACCATGTTCAATCACATCACAAATACGTTAGAATGGGTTCAGATCTGCCGGGTTGGGGGCCAACTCATCAGCTGGAATTCGCCGTGAGTTCCCCGAACCACTCCACCACACTCCTGGCTTAGTGGCATGGCGCATTATCTTGCAGAAAAATGCCACTGCAGTCGGCAAACATGATCGACACGAAATGTACGTAGTCTGCAACCAGTGTACGATACTCCTTGACCGTCACAGTGCCTTCCACGAGCTCCACTGGACCGACAGATGCCCATGTGAATGTTGTCGAGAGCATAATGGGGCCGTCGCCAGCTTGTATCCATTCTGCGGTACTGGTGTCAAGGTCCTGTTGGCCTAGAAGGCGACGGATTCGAAGCCCCCTCCGCCTCCTTCTCCATAAGTACAATGAACAGCCAAGCAACAAACTGCTATTGCTGCAACGGCAAGTGCCGATGGTCACATGCCCATTTCAGTCGTAGTTGCCGAAGTCGTGCTGTTAACATTGCCACATGCGTGGGTCGTCGACTGCGGAGGCCCTTCGTTAGCAGTCTTCGGTGTACTGTGTATTCAGACACCCTTGTACTGTACCCACCATTAAAGTCTTATGTTACGCCACAATTGGCCACCGGTCCTGTTTTTACCAGTCTGCCCAGCCTACGATGTCCGACATCTGTAGTGATGGGTGGCCGCCCAACTGCACGACGTCTGGATGTGGTTTCGCCACGTATTGAACACTTATCAAAACACTCTTCCAACATTCTATAAGTCGTGAATTTTCCGAAAAGCTCGTGTGGAGCCTCCGGGCCATCAAAATCTGCCCTCGGTTAGACTCAGGTAGATCGCGCGCCTTATCCATTCTACACAGGGACAGCACTCTGCTTGATTCTACATGCACAGTGCGTGTGTCTGACTAACAGTCACTCCTCGTCAAGTGACGCTGATATGGCCTGGACGTGTTTATGTCTATAATAAATCGATGGTCATAATGTTCTCGCTGATCAATGTAGTTCTCTTCTAGCAGGAATTTAGTAGATGGTTAGTTGACATAATCAATAGGACAACAGAGGGGAGCTACAGACAATAGAAAAAACTGATCTGGTAAAATTTACTATATTGTTCCTCCAATAACACATAATAAATTGGCAAGGTAGCTTGTTACAGGAGTATGACGTAAATTTATAAATATCGGTTGCTTTTGATACTTGGTGCAGGACAAGGATACAAAATATAAAACATTCAGTCGCATGAACAATATCGGATTAATACTGTCCAGCTCTTCAATTACGAAAGAATACGAAGAGAGAAAACATGAAGAACTTTATTCGCTACAATGGAAAATAACGGTAGCCCTAGCAGGCACTTCAAACGACTACTCCGGTATCATCTTAAATAGTGTGCTGTCAGTAGCATACTGAACGATTATCAGCATAACTACCAACGTTATTGATGGTGAACTTGGAGACGGATTTAGCTATCAGCGACCTCGCGAGCCGAACGGACCACGGTGACAAACTGTGCACAAAATATGCTCACTGACGCTAAGATGGCGGCTGGTCCCGAACTCACGACAGTGGTAGCTCCACACATCCGTTCAACTCGATCAACTAGTGGCAACTGGGCGATCATCGCCTCTCTCGGCACGTTTGTACCCGAAGAGCCGTTGACACAGTAAACCTACGCCGACAAGAAGAGAGCCGTATAGCCAAAATACCCAGCACTGCGATTACCATTAGAGACGCTGTACCCAGTGGTTGGGAATGCTGAAGAGGTGGCAACTTCGGCGGAAATGGCGGCCACTCTCATGTCCTTCCGCGGCAAGAAGCTGTGGCCTGATTTTGAAACTGGGTGCTGGCCGGCCTTTGCCGGTATTCCCCATCTTGTGGTACTGTAGAATTAATCAAATTAGGACCCAGAAAACTTGTCCGTCTCCACGAGCCCTTAGTCAGCTGCTTAGGCAAACCTACAGTGATCTCAAATCGCCGAGGAAAATTTGTCTGGAAGCGAATAATTAAAGATTAATTGTGACGACTTTTGAAATAAACATTAAAACGAGATACGTATCAAACGAAAGGTATTTTCAGAACAGTCCGAATCTGATGGCGAAGGTATTGATTTAATTTACTTAGTGCACTCTCCCTCTGTCAATGAGCTGGACCGTGCAGCATTAGAGACGGTGGCCTTCTGGCCAGTCCACGAAGACTCTGCACTCTACATACTCGCCACAACTACACTACTCGCCATTAAAATTGCGGTTACCCTTGACGCTGCATCACAGACAGGAGCGCCTGCGACGGTGTACTCAACGACGAACCTGGGGAGGCACGAATGGCAAAACGTCATTTTTTCGGATGAATCCAGGCTCTGTTTACAGCATCATAATGGTCGCATCCCGTGTTTGGCCACATCGCGGTGAACGCACATTGGAAGCGTGTATTCGTCATAGCCATACTGGCGTATCGCCCGGCATGATGGTATGGGGTGCCATTGATTAAACGTCTCTGTCACCTCTTGTTCGCATTGACGGCACTTTGAATAGTGGACGTTACATTTCAGATGTGTTACGACCCGTGGCTCTACCATTTATTCGATCCCTGCAAAACCCTACATTTCAGCAGGATAATGTACGGCAGCATATTACAGGTCCTGTACGGGCCTTTTTGTATACAGAAATGTTCGACTACTGCCCTCGCCAGCACATTCTACAGACCTCTCAGCAATGAAAAACGACTGGTCAATGGTGGTCGAGCAACTGGCTCGTCACACTACGCCAGTCACTACTCTTGATGAACCGTGGTATCGTGTTGAAGCTTCACGGGCAGCTGTACCTGTACACGCGATCCAAGATCTGTTTGACTCAATGCCCAGGCGTATCAAGGCCGTTATTACGGCCAGAGGTTCGGGGTACTGATTCCTCAGGACCTATGCACCCAAATTGCGTGAAAAGGTAATCACATGTCAGTTCTAGTATCATGTATTTGTCCAGTGAATACCCGTTTATCATCGGCGTTTCTTCTTGGTGTAGCAATTTCACTGACCAGTAGTGTAAAACGACCTTTATCTCAATTAGTATACTTATGTTTCATACATATAACTATAGGAATTTTGCTTCTAGTTTTGAACAATACAACCGACTGTAGAAATATCCCACACTATTTTTAAACGTCATGCGTACCTTACTTATGACAAGTTTCTGTGCAATATTATTCATAATTACAGCATGTTTACCTGCTGGCTGTTAGCCTTACTCACTATCTGTCAGTTGTGAACGCCTAAAAATAGTGTAATTTTTTGTTGAGACAGAATGTAAAGGTAGCAGCTGATGGGAGAACTTCTGCAATGGCAATAGTACTGGCTCTCTGCAGTGGCATCACGGGCGCCATTGTGTGTCGGAGCTCGGCTGCATCTGCGGACTGGAGATTACCGCCGTGGAGGTGGCCGGCGAGGGCGGCTTGCAGCTGGCGAAAATTGGCCACCGGAAGCCGACCTGACGTCACGCCGTCTACGTGGTGTGGGCGGCTGGCTGACAGCGGCGCCCGGGTGGGGGAACAGCAAGTGGACAAGGGGCATCCCGTCGCGCCTCTGGGGGATCTGTGTCGCCCGCTGGCGCTGCGAGGCATTGCCCGGGCGTAGGTGCCCTCCACTTCCCGTCACTTCTGTGGCCGCGTCGTAATTACTGTTCGTCAAGTCCACGTACCACAACGGTTTCTTTCAGCGATACTCAAGCGCTGGCAAGAGTGTTCACACAGAAGCGTCCTTGAGAAATTACTGTAGGTGTTCCACATGATTTAATTCTGTATACACTGAAGAGCCAAATGCACTGGTACACCTGCTTAATATCGTACAGGGCCCGGCGAGCAGACGAAAGTGCCGCAACACGACGTGGCATGGACTCGACTAATGTCTGAAGTAGTGCTGGAGGGAATTGACATCATGAATCCCGCAGGGTTGTCCATAAATCGGTAACAATACGACGGGGAGGAGATCTCTTCTTATCAGCACGTTGCAAGACATCCCTGATATGCTCAATAATGTTCATGTGTGGGGAGTTCTGTGGCCCGCGGAAGTGTTTAAACTCAGAAGAGTGTTCCTGGAGCCATTCTATAGCAATTCTGGACGTGTGGTATGTCGCATTCTCCTGCTGGAAATTCCTAAATCCGTCGAAATGCACAATGGACATGAATGGATGCAGGTGATCAGACAGGATGTTTACGCACCTGTCAGAGTCGTATCTAGACGTACCAGGAGTCCCATATCATTCCAACTGCACACACCCCACACCATTACAGAGCCTCCACCAGATGGAAGACTCCCCTGCTGACATGCAGGGTTCATGGCTTCATGAGGTTGTCTCTGTACCCGTGCACATCCTTCCTCTCGATACAATTGGAAGTGAGATCGTCCGACCAAGCAACACGTTTCCAGTCATCAACAGTCCAATATCGGTGTTCACGGGCCCAGACGAGGCGTTAAAAAAAATGGTTCAAATGGCTCAGAGCACTATGGGCCTTAACATCTGAGGTCATCAGTCGCCTAGAACTACTTAAACCTAACTAACCTAAGGACATCACACACATCCATGCCCGAGGCACGATTCGAACCTGCGACCGGAGCGGTCACGCGGTTCCAGACTGAAGCGCCTAGACCCGCACGGCCATACAGGCCGGCGAGGCGTAAAACTTTGTGTTGTGCAGTCATCATTGGTATATGAATGGGCTTTCGGCTCCCGAAAGCCCATATCGATGATGTTCCGCTGAATGGTTCGCACGCTGACACTTGTTCATGGCACAGAACTGAAATCTGCAGAAGTTTGCGGAAGGGTTCTTCTTTCTGTCACGGTGAACGATTCTTGTCAGTCGTCGTTGGTCTCGTTCTTGCAGGATCTATTTCCGGCTGCAGAGATGTCGGAGATTTGATGTTTTAACCGAATCCCTGATATTCAGGGTACACTCGTGAAACAGTCGTACAGGAAAACTCCCAAGTCATCGCTACCTCGGAGATGCTGTGCCCCATCCCTCGTAGGCCGACTATAACACCACGTTCAAACTCACTTAAATCTTGATAACCTGCCATTGAAGCAGCAGTAACCGATCTAACAAATGCGCCAGACACTTGTCTTATATAGACGTCGCCGATCACAGCGCCGTATTCTGCCTGTTTACTTATAGCTGTATTTGAATACGCATGCCTACACCAATTTCTTTGACGCTTCAGTGTATAACTGTCCTTCCGAGAGGGGAGAGGGTGGATGGTGTTGTGGATAAGAGGCCCGCCCAATCCCTCCAGAACTTCCCTTCCGTGAGTATTTTACTAAAAGCTGATTGATGAAAATTAAATTTTCGTATCCACAATATTACGCAGAAAATTTCAATTAATATGAATTAAAGTACATATGGATGCATTGGCTGTTTATTATATCCTTTCAAAGACCCAAGACCGGTTTCACACCCTAAAGATGCACCCTCAGGGGCACTTAAATAATCACTCCCTGCATGATGAGGACTGAGATGTTCCAAGGTGCAGCTGTAAACTAAAGTGAGTGATTCATCAACAGTTGTCACAAAACTAAACGATTGTTAAACGTAAAATCCATAAAATCAGAAAATGTGGGCCAGGAAGTTCCAATAAGTTGGAGAAGTGCTCTCTAGGATTCTCATAGCAACATTTACGTTTTGTTGGATAGTAATGCGTGCGCAAAGTTCGATAATGACCTACGTCGGCCGGATCAAATCGGCACATCGATAATTAATGGGTCCCGGCAATATAAGAGGACCTCTAGTGAAGATGCCCCAGCATCGATATGTAGAGGAGATGCTGTGGTGATTGATATCATGGCAGTTTGTGTGTTATGCGTCCACGGGCTGAGTGTCGTTCTTTGAAAGGACTGCAATAAACATCTAATGCGGTCATATGGACGTTCAAACGAGCTGAGCGCGAGTCCCTCAGCAGATTTGTTACCTCGGTTTCCAAACAGTGTGTACTTTGACGGACAGCAAAAGTTCGCGGGGGAGGGGCGGACAGACTGACGCTTTCTTAGCCTTTCTTTTGAGGGTCTTCTCGGCCGACCCATGCACAAGTTGGTGGTCCCAGGGTAGTGGCGCCAACTTGTTGACCACGATAAAGGTTGGTGTCCCTCCGTGCATCCGTTGTCTCCGTTTACATTTGAATTACCGGCCACTGGAACTGCAAGGTCCATCGACGAGGGCGTGAGCTGCAACACTCTTCACTGGAATGCGCGCCGCCAACGCCAAGCGATAAGAGTGTTTACATAACAAAACTGTTGCATCCTTGAGCCTCCGGTTCTAGATGTACCCTTGTCCGGCTAGTGGGTGACGCTACAGATCTTTATTTATGGAAATATACAGTACAATCAGCTACAAATTTTACATGTTCACATACACCTTTACCTTTAACCCAAATAAATACAGACTCATTTTGATTAATTTTTCTTTTGCTACGAGTATACAATACAAGAGGAGATGTTGAATCATAAGCTGATTTACCAAAATCTTTGCTACCAATTTCAAACATGTGATAGGTACGATAAACAATTACATCTCTATCATTAAAACTTTCAAGTCTAGGTACACCAGAAACTCCGCTATTACTTCTTACTATGGCAACGGTGAACCATCCATTTCCATGTGAGAAAGAGTCGTTTATATCCAAGGTAAAATTAAGAGAACATCCAAGAAATACACAAGGTCCATCGACGAGGGCGTGAGCTGCAACACTGCTCACTGGAATGCGATTTTTCTTGTCTCCTGATGTTGTTGTAAGTTCAATGTTCTCTATGGTTTTGTAGGCTGTTGTACGGGTACGACGATAACTCCTGTAGGGCATCTCTGGTGTTTTATGGATTGAATGATTGATAATGACACAAACTGCTCTGCCTCCGTCATTTGATAGTCCTCTAATTCGGCAAGCTATCGGTGCCTTCTGTTGGATTGGGAAAATCGCTTTTAATGTATAAACAAGCCGACTAAATTTTTCGACCTTTCAATTAAAGGATGTATAGCCCCGTGTCTCCAACCACTGAACTTGCAATTACACAAGCAGTCCGAATCTGTGGTTTCAAAGGCAGTATTAATTTCATTTTAGGGTTGGGTTGATTTGTTTGGGAGGAGATCAGGCAGCGAGGTCATCGGTCTCATCGGCTTAAGGAAGGACGGGGAAAGAAGTCGGCCGTGCCCTTTCAAAGGAACCATCCTGGCATTTGCCTGGAGCGATTTAAGAAAATCACGGAAAACCCAAATCAGGATAGCCGGACGCGGGATTGAACCGTCGTCCTCCCGAATGGGAGTCCAGTGTGCTAGCCACTGCGTCACCTCGCTCGGTAATGCTATGAAGACTTCGATAAGTGCTTGTCTCCAGAAATCTCTGTGTTACAGCTTAAGTTCAGAAATGTTTGCTGTACGAGTAATTGATAATTTTGCCAACGAAAGCATTAGACAATGACCTTACCTTACAGGTTCATATTCATGTGTAATATTTGTCTGAGGCACACATAGACACAGAGTATTTATTGCACAGAAACGTGTTGTAAGGATAATACCTGGAGTCAATCCTCGAATTTCATGTAGACTAGCGTTTCAGAAATAAATTAGCATACAAACAGTAGCCTCACGATACATTTATTCTCTTAATTTTTTTTTCTGAAGAATCAGACGCAAATAACAGTAGCATTCATGCATACAACATTAGCAACAGAAATAACTTCCACTACCCACAACTGATCATTTCTCTTGCACAGAAAGAATCAAGGTACTTGTTCGTAGCTATAAAAATGTTTGCCCATTTCCTTTGTCAATTCAAGGTACTCTTCAGATAATGAAAGTATTAAAAACAAATGAATTTCTGAGCAGATGTATGTCACTTGTAAAACTACTGATTCATTCGACATCATAACGAGTGTTCGCGATTATCATCCGCGGGACATGAAACTAAAGTGATCAAAATGAAAACCATATTTATGTCATCATGAACGTAGTGTGCGTGTAAAATTGTGGACATTTCACAGCAGCGGCTAGTTTTTTTTTACATTTGAAAGTGATCGTATCCACGAGCGTTTTTGTTTGAAGACAGGTCTCAATGAGATCAACAAAAAACTGTGATAACATTATAGTCTAGGCGAGACAGCTTATTTAATAAATTGAATGCTGAACGCAAACGTGAAGGCAAGGAGTGAAGTGCGCATTACAGCTAACAGCAGCAAGTGCCGACATAGAGTTGTGAGAAACCAAATAACATGCAATTGCTCCATAGCGAGTCACCAGACCAAAATACTCAGAAAATATGCTGACCAATTTCCGAAATTTTGTCGATGGAGTTCGGGTTCACTTTAAATAAGGTCATCGAATTCCAACCGTGACTGAAAAGCCTATATTCCTCTAACGAGCCGACCCGCTACAAAATTATAAGAATGCACGTGGAAGGTGCAATTCACAAGCCCATACACGTTCCCAAATAAACACTTCCCCAAAAAGCTAGTATTGGTGATTTTGTGCATGCGATTCTTCCCATCCTGTTCATACTACAATCGTTTCTCAAGAGTCTAAATAACTGGAACAGTTTCTTTTAAAAAAAGAAATCTTGAGGTAATGCTAAGCGATTACAATTCCAGTAATACCAAAAAATAATATTACTTCTCTGATCTCCTAACGGTATAAACCGCTGAAATCATTATACGTACTAATCATAATTAGAAAGAAGCGTAACTTCTTTAGATATGCAGTAAAGCAATATTCCAGTTGAGTCGCGCTTGCTGATACCAGAACTAGTTTTCCACAATTGCTTTACAGCGGAATTGCAGAAGAGCGCTGCTTTCTAGCGTGATATACTGGGAGCGCACAACACTGAGCAAAGCAGTTATTGAGACGATGAAACTACCCTCCGCTCTAGGAGCCGTAAGTCCGTGCACAGTATATTGCGCCCCTGGTAACTTCATGTTACGGCACTTGCAGCGTAGACTGCCGGACCAGTAGCGGCTCGAAGGTAATGTGAAACGCAGATTCTTGTTTACCTGGCACTAAGAACTCGTAACCTTCTACCAGCACACAGCAGAAACAACAGGAATAAGCAGTTGATGCAGCGAGACAATGTGTTCTTAGCGTGCAACAAGAGCCAACGCACTCAGGCGAACGTGAGTCTGCGACCTTACCCAAAGCACGAACACAGGGACGAAAAGGATAGAGAAATTCCTTCAGTATTTGGTTTTTATTGCCATTTAGGGCACGAGAAAGGAGCCGCTTCAAAGACTGTAACAGTGAAAATGAGTTAATTACAGTAGAGTGTACTCTGGACATACGTCGTTTCAGTATCTACTGATAACGGACGACTAATTCTTTCAAAATCGGAAGAATCAGAGAAGATAATGCATCCGTAAGTTGTGGGAATGTCATATCGCATCTTCATTCCTCGTAGCCCTATCGTTCTAGCATTTCTGTGCTACACCCACCCTGTACTTCTTAATACAGACTTACTGTTTACCAGTCTGTTGTTACTTTCATCAGCAGGTCGCCTTTAGCTTTTAGGCCTGACGATACTTGCTATGAAGAGAAATTGTCTTCATTAATATCACACCTTATCTTATGCTCGTCAGTACAAGGTGTTCCAGGAGAATCGATCACTATTCAGGTGTATGACGGGAGTGATCGTCTAAGCAAAGAAGTCTAGTAAAAATGGACTCTTCTCATCTTCGATACTCTGAAACAAATCTCTTTTACTGCGAGCGTTTTGCTTTCTATATTTTGAGAAGTGGTAGTATGGACGTAAATATAAAATAATATACAGTAAACATGTGTTCTAAAGTGCGTACCGTACGAGATACGAGCACTTGCTCATCATTCTATCAGACAAGTGTCCATAGCTCTTGAAGTATGCATTTTAGAGCCTACGTTTACTGGAATTCTTTGCTTTGAATGATCGTTCCTGTCTTTTTCCTTAATACTGATTATTGCTCCTGTCCACCCTGTACAAACGAGCATCAAAAGATACGTGATTCACATTTACTTTTAAGTTCATTATCCCGCTGCTGTGGAATACACTGACGAAAAATAAAATCGCAACACCAAGAAATAATTAATGTAGAGTTATGAAACTTCGGGAATACATTTATTCACGTAAAATATTTAAGTTATTAACGTTGCAAGATCAGTTTCCACGAAATAAGCCATTGCAAATGAGGATGCTGGTACATTAATAACCGGTGCAACGGCCAGAATTTTGAATGCAACCATGCCAACATACATGCATTGTATTTCACAGGCATCGGATGTAAGTTTGTGGGGTGTATTTCCATGCCTGTTGCACTTAGTCGGTCAATACAGAGACGGCTGATACTGTTTGCCGATGACGCTGGAATTGTCGTCCGATGATGTCCCATACGTGCTCGATTGTGTAGAGATCTTCTGATCGAGCAGATCAAGGCAACATATCGACATTCTGTAGAGTAATTTGGGTTACAATAGACGTATGTGAGCGAGCGTTATCCTGTCGGAAAACACTTCCTGGCATGCTGTTCATGAAAGATGGCACAACGGGTCGAATCACCAGACTGACCACAGATTTTCAGTCAGTGAGCGTGGGACAACAAGGAGAGTGTTCCTGCTGTCATACGAAATCGCAGTACAGACCATGATTCCAGGTGTAGGTCCAGCTTGTCTAACACGCAGATGGGTTGGTCGCAGGCCCTCATTTGGCATCATTCTAACCAACACACGGCCATCAGTGGCGCCGAGATACAACCAGCACCTCCTCGCTGCCCTCCAATGAGCTCTCGCTTGACACCACTGAAGTCACAAATAGCGGAGGTTTGGGGTCAGTGCAATGCACTCTACGGCTAGAAGCTGACCTTGAATTGTAACTGGTTTTTAACAGTTCGTTGTGCCACTGTGGTACCAACTACTGCTCATATTGCTGCTGCTGCCGCTGCTGCAGATGCAGTACGTTGCGCCAGAGCCATACCCCAAAGACGATGGTCTTTCCTCTCGGTAATGCCACGTGGCCACCCAGAGCCCGGTATTCTTGCGACTGTACATTCTCTTGACTACCGCAGCCAGCAGTCATGCGCAGTGGCCACGTTCCTGCCAAGTCTTTCTGAAGTGTCGCAGAAGGGCATTCAGCTTCTCGTAGCCCAATTACAAGACTTTGTTGAAGTCCTGTCATACGATCTCGTTAAAACTCAGTGAGCTGTAGATAATAGCGTTTCTGTCCCCTTGAGGGCATTCTTAACTAACATCAGCTCACCCAGTCTCAAAGGTAATTAACGCTCGCGACCGTTACAGCTAGTATTTAAAGTTAACCTGATTTGCGTCCCCATAGTGGCGCTAATAGCGTTACCTTCATGCGACTGGCACAGAATCTGAGGATACGTCATCTTTAGTTTGTAGAAACACACCTTCCAACTTTCGTTTATGTCGCACAGCTCCTTCTTGGTGTTGCAAATATTTTTCCGTCAGTGTATTTTGCTTTCAAGGTTCTCCCTGGAAGTAGCATGTGCCGAGCTGTATGTAATCGCGTCAGACCACAGTTCCAGACGGCCAGCTGTCACCCGAATTTGTTATGAACACTCAATGCAGTGGACCAATGCTATGAAACCGTATTCAGCTCATGTTCATAGTTCTTGTACAGAAGTGGATACTTATCTCGTTGCAAACAAGCCAGTTCTCTGACTCAAGGTACCTGTCCTCGCTGTGCGATAGTGTACAAGAGAGCGAACAACATGACAATATGAAAATTCCTGGCGGATTAAAACTGTGTGCCGGACCGAGACTCGAACTAGGGACCTTTGCCTTTCGCGGGCAAGTGCTCTATCAACAGAGCCACCCAAGCACAACTTACGCCCCGTCCTCACAGCTTTACGTCCGCCAGTATCTCGTCTCCTACCTTCCAAACTCCTCCTGCGAGCACTTGCCCGCGAAAGGCAAAGGTCCCGACTTCGAGTCTCTGTCCGACACACAGTTTTAATCCGCCAGGAAGTTTCATATCAGTGCACACTCCGCTGCAGAGTGAAAACCTCATTCTGGAATATGACAATATGACTGTCCTGTGAGGCGCTAGTTCAAAAAATGTTTCAAATGGCTCTGAGCACTATGGGAGGTTATCAGTCCCCTAGAACTTAGAACTACTTAAACCTAACTAACCTAAGGACATCACACACATCCATGCCCGAGGCAAGATTCGAACCTGCGACCGTAGCGGTCACGCGGTTCCAGACTGTAGCGCCTAGAACCGCTCGTCCACACCAGCTGGCTGTGAGGCGCTAGTCACGCGGGGCCATTGAATTCCTCCATGGCGTAGATTATGGCTATACCGAACATAACGATTCAATATACCTATGACAGTTACAGGTTCCCGACCAATGCAACGGAAAGCGGAACGATAAACCATATTCCCAATCAGCTACGATCTTGCCACTAAGGTATTCGAACATGTGCTGACATACATTTTTTCTTCTTATACAAGGCATCAACCAGTCTTGCCTCAAATAGCCAACATTCAATTACGTTTCCTGAATGAGAAACTCGTTCGCAATCTCTCCTTGTGTGAATAATGTAGATGGCGTTAATCCTACCTACTTTGCTACAGTTGGTTCGAAATTTTCTTATATAAGTACTTTGACGTTCGCTGCATCCCGTCTTCGTGGTATTGGAATATTAATGAGCAGCAGCGTGAAATGCAGCTTTACACTACTAACTGTGAGATACTAATAATATCAGTGAAGGAGCCGGCTTTTTGTAAACGACCTTCAACTAACATCTATTGTGCGGGGCCGTAAAACAACAATGTGGTCAGAGAAGGATGGGTTCCATGAAATCAGCAATTGGATGGTGCTACAAGGTCTTACTTCCAGTGACGACAAAGTAGTATACACACAAACGAAGACATGGCACTAACACGGGACACTTCTCACTTCGAGCGCTCGGAACCGCACGAAACCATGATTAGAATAACACTGGATCAGAAAAAAATACAGTGGTCTGTATAATTTTCAGGCAGAACATTGCGTTCTACCTCAAGCGATATTTTAATAGAGAGAGACAAAGTAACAAGATATCACTACCATAAGAAGGATATTACACGTAATTCAATGACGTCAGTGTATCATTACATTACTCTCTGCTTAAAGTAATTATAATAACTCAAAACACACACTTATCCTATACACCTGATAATGCTTGTATTATTCCTCATAGTGTAAATGCGGGAGTTCGTTGAAGTGGTTAAAACAAAGTGCACACCTCGTTTAAGATACATTGTTACATTCAAAATCACTTTTGCATTCAAGCAAGCCAATACTAAAAGCCACACTAATTACATTTTCAATTCATAATATGGATATGTTGATATCATAACGACACTTTTACCAAGCATACTGCAACATAGGCGTATAATTTCGTGTAGAAAACTGATTTCAAATTACAGAGTGAAGATCTATGATGAACTTAGGATCATGTATCTAGACTTGCTGTTTGGCACACTGCAGTCTAACAAAATCAGCAATCCTTCTGATGTAGAGCTTATATTGCCGAAATAAGTAAACATCATGGGGTTTGCTTTTTTTTGCGGTGTCAGTATCTGCAGCCTAGCATCTTTCTTTGAAAAACTTGCATCTAGAAGGGGACAATCTGTATGACCTGAGCAGAAAACACTCAGCAATAGGGTCTTTTCCCTTATACATGTTTGCCAAGAACTGAAGTTAAAAACGTTTCATTATGAGGTGTGTAGGATATGTCTACTCTATGCTATTACAATTACTCTAAGCAGAGGGTTTTGCTTGCCTCCACATGAATAATTCTTAGGCAAGTTGTTTCAAGTTTCTTTGAAATATATATGCTGATAGTGCCTTGAAAACAGACGTACAACTTTTTTGCTAGTCTGCCTGTCATTGATAAAGCCACATCAATTGTGTAACTGTGGATAGAGCTATGTACAGACTACAATATACTAGATGTAGTTTTCTCTCCTCTTTGGGACAGTGTTGATGAAGACATTTCATACTGAAATTGACTCTGGTCATTATTCCAAACATTTACTTTCTACACACCCTCCTCTGTCGTAAACGAGTTCACTTCCTCCACAAACTGTTGTGCCAGCTGACGGATACTGTTATCGTCTTCTATGTCCTTACGTGTGACAAATGCAGTAATATGCCTGGAGATTGTCGATAAAAGGAATCGATGTTCTTAAATTGTCCAAGGTAACCATTTTCGAAGGTAACAGTGCTCAAATTTGCAGATGCCAATAGTGAACTGTTGAGTCATGCGACCTTGCTCCATCAAATTGTTATATTACATGTTCTTTTGTTGTTTGAAATTACACATCTGTATTCTTTAAAACGAGATCCTGCTCGCTCAGAATCAATTTCCAATTTGATTTACTTTTAATGCACTTATGGCGCCTCATTAGTTTGCTATAGGACCTGAAGCCACTAATGTAATACTCTTCTTAAATGATCTGTAGCATGCTGTCATCAATATCTTCTGATACACTGGGCCTCGAGTGTTTGGGTGGAGATCATACTTACTTTGACTGGAGTGTTCCTGTTGCTCTGGAGATAAACGTCGAGTACTGCTTGAACAACCACCTTCAGGTTGAGGTTCTTCCTGCAGAATCAATGGATCTATACAGTCTTAACGTCATCTATTTGTGTGTCATCCCCATTATATTTCTGAATTATTGTGTTATATAATATATCCGCAAATCACATTCAGCACATTGCAACTTCGTCCCTAATATTTAGACCACATTCGTAGGAATTAATTCTCTTCACGATGTCGCCGTACACAGTTTACACAGTAGCCCGCATGCAAACACCCCAAGAGACTCATTCGTACTGCAGCTATACCATGCACGCAACTCGAGCACTTTTTAGTGCAGCTACAACATGCCACCGTCTGATGGGACTAGCAGACAAGTGTGGAGTTTTGCACGGAAATGACACAGACCACTGTTCTTTCATGATGAAGTGTTAGCCTAAGCACGGTTTCGTGCAGTTCCGAGCGTTCCTCTCCTCCATCATAGCTTCGAATTTTACCATTCTATTTCCCTTCCTCTAACCTAGCTACCTCTTCTATATCTCTTTCACCCCATTCTATCGTCTTATGTCTCTGTTCGATGTGAATAACTCACAAGCTGCAAGAAGATAACGAGAACATTCCCAACTAGTAATAGGACTGACATCCATAAAAGAAAAATATGTTTACTTTCATATACATAGTCATTACTATTATTATTATTCTTGATTGTTATAATTATTTTTTGATTGTTATAATTATCCTTGTACTACTGTTATAATCTCTATTTTTTCTTTAACATTAATACTGTATAACACGTGGTATGTCCATAATGTTTTGTACAAACTGAAATTCGTTCAATCTGAGTATGCCTGGTTAGGTGTAAGAGAGGGCCTGAAGGCCCTAATATTGCCAGGTAAAATAAATGCATAAATTAAAAAAAATGTATCTCTTGTAAGCACGTCGATTTGAAAAGATGAGGAAATTATATTGAGCAAATAAAAAAGCCTCAGGTGGTATCAGACTTTCACCTCGATGCTGTGGACTACAAAATTCACGTGGTTAGACAGGTACTACAAGAGACGCTGAGAACGGCAACTATACCTATTAATAGCGGTATAGTGCCCCATGGACTTTGCACTAAGGAAGTGAACGAGAACTGCTAGTAGATTGTGGCAATGCAGAATTACGGCGGTAGATCAGTAAAGGCGGCTAGAACAGTACAGAGCAGTTTAAGACCGTTCTAAAGGGATACTCTCTCTCAGAAAAGGAACGACTCCTGAGAAAAGTACCTCCGCACTCAATTCCAAGCATACCTGTAACAGACTCTACAACCTCCCGAGTAAGTGGGTTAAAGCACTTGTTCTGTTGGCCACGTGACGTCAACTCCACAAGGGTAATGGAAGTATACTGCGGCATAACAGCTACATCATCTCCTCCCACACGAACACGCAGCTACAGATAAATATGAACATACACAAACCACGGCCCCACTCGAGCGTAATTATGACATAAATACCATCAGCTGTTTTTACATGCAAGTAGATGTTATGTTGGTGCTGATCACGTTGAAGAAAGGAGAGCAACACGAGATAGCAAGCAGACGTGCTGCTCAATTAATGGCACATATCGCACATTAATTCACATCTATACTAAATGAAAAGGCAGAAGTAGGTACCTTAACCATAGAAAACCTTGAGATCAGCAATTATCAAAAACGAGAAGGAAAGAAATGCTATTTGTCTTGTAAATATCTTGACTAAACTCCAGGAGCGCCTCCTGCGAGACCGACTCCGTGCAAATAGAGAGATTCATTGCTTTAGCCCTGTTCAGTCGATAAAAAAGCCATAGACGAGGTGCTTGACATAGTAGACAAGATGCAACGGAAATATGCAGCGGCAGTTATAATCAACATCACAGGCAACTCTCATTACTCTCATAAAAATCGAAAAGTGATTAAATGTATCACTAAAGGATGCCACAGGGGTCGATATGTGGACCAGTTTTCTAGAATAGCACGATGTAACCATTTCTGATATTATTGATGGAAGGGGACATCGTTGCAGACAGGATTATTGAGTACGCTGACAATCTCCTAGCAATTGTTTCTGGGAACTCGATACTCGCATTTGAGAATAAAGCTTGTGTGTTGGAGCGGATAGAAAAGTGGTGTAAATCAAACAAACTGACAATTTCAGCACGCACAGCTACCTACACTCTGCTTAATAGTAGCTCACAATCCTACATTTGCATTAGGTAACACCTGCACACCTCGGACCTGTAGGTACCTTGGGGCACAAAGTGACCAGAAGGTTTGTTGCAGTAAACACATATCAGCAGAAACTGTCAAGGCTTCAAATGTAATGCATAAGATAACAAGTACAGGTACTACATATTTCAGGCTATCACTCTCCGCCATGAATGCATACCACAGTGCCTTATTCACATTAGTTTGATTTGGAGCCAACATATGTGTGCACCGACTGAGCACCGAGTGACACAGAGTAGCTGTGCGTCGACTGCAGATGGGGGTGCTACCGAGGCTGTCTGGGGCGTCGCTGACCACTCAAGTCGAGTCGTTATTCGTGCTTCACAAGATTTACTCGGAGGACATCGCTATTAGATGCAATACAGTTATATACAGGGTGTTTCAAAAATGACCGGTATATTTGAAACGGCAATAAAAACTAAACGAGCAGCGATAGAAATACACCGTTTGTTGCAATATGCTTGGGACAACAGTACATTTTCAGGCGGACAAACTTTCGAAATTACAGTAGTTACAATTTTCAACAACAGATGGCGCTGCATGTGATGTAAAAGATATAGAAGACAACGCAGTCTGTGGGTGCGCCATTCTGTACGTCGTCTTTCTGCTGTAAGCGTGTGCCGTTCACAACGTGCAAGTGTGCTGTAGACAACATGGTGTATTCCTTAGAACAGAGGATTTTTCTGGTGTTGGAATTCCACCGCCTAGAACACAGTGTTGTTGGAACAAGACGAAGTTTTCAACGGAGGTTTAATGTAACCAAAGGACCGAAAAGCGATACAATAAAGGATCTGTTTGAAAAATTTCAACGGACTGGGAACGTGATGGATGAATGTGCTGGAAAGGTAGGGCGACCGCGTATGGCAACCACAGAGGGCAATGCGCAGCTAGTGCAGCAGGTGATCCAACAGCGGCCTCGGGTTTCCGTTCGCCGTGTTGCAGCTGCGGTCCAAATGACGCCAACGTCCACGTATCGTCTCATGCGCCAGAGTTTACACCTCTATCCATACAAAATTCAAACGCGGCAACCCCTCAGCGCCGCTACCATTGCTGCACGAGAGACATTCGCTAACGATATAGTGCACAGGATTGATGACGGCGATATGCATGTGGGCAGCATTTGGTTTACTGACGAAGCTTATTTTTACCTGGACGGCTTCGTCAATAAACAGAACTGGCGCATATGGGGAACCGAAAAGCTCCATGTTGCAGTCCAATCGTCCCTGCATCCTCAAAAAGTACTGGTCTGGGCCGCCATTTCTTCCAAAGGAATCATTGGCCCATTTTTCAGATCCGAAACGATTACTGCATCACGCTATCTGGACATTCTTCGTGAATTTGTGGCGGTACAAACTGCCTTAGACGACACTGCGAACACCTCGTGGTTTATGCAAGATGGTGCCCGGCCACATCGCACGGCCGACGTCTTTAATTTCCTGAATGGATATTTCGATGATCGTGTGATTGCTTTGGGCTATCCGAAACATACAGGAGGCGGCGTGGATTGGCCTCCCTATTCGCCAGACATGAACCCCTGTGACTTCTTTCTGTGGGGACACTTGAAAGACCAGGTGTACCGCCAGAATCCAGAAACAATTGAACAGCTGAAGCAGTACATCTCATCTGCATGTGAAGCAATTCCGCCAGACACGTTGTCAAAGATTTCGGGTAATTTCATTCAGAGACTACGCCATATTATTGCTACGCATGGTGGATATGTGGAAAATATCGTACTACAGAGTTTCCCAGACCGCAGCGCCATCTGTTGTTGAAAATTGTAACTACTGTAATTTCGAAAGTTTGTCCGCCTGAAAATGTACTGTTGACCCAAGCATATTGCAACAAACGGTGTATTTCTATCGCTGCTCGTTTAGTTTTTATTGCCGTTTCAAATAAACCGGTCATTTTTGAAACACCCTGTACAACTCCACTGCATTATATAAGTTTCTCGGAATTTACTCGGAAGATGTCGCAGTTAGGTACAATACCGCTGTGTAGCGGCTATGAAATGAAAATACACTAAGTACCAAGAAGATAACAAGTGTCAGGTTGCTCAACAAATTGCAGTTACAAACTGGAGCATGGATAGCTGGTTCCGGAGAGTAATTTATATCTATACAATAGTCTCCGATTCGAACGTAGCGAAGTAAAACTCGTGACTTATGCAGATGATATAGCGTTGCTGAGTGAAACTGAAGAAGAACTGAAAGACATGTACAGATCTCTCAGGCACAGTGCCAGCAAAATGGGGCTTTTTATTAACCAAGAGAAAACAGAATGTATGGAAGTAGGTCGAGTCATAAGCCCAAATCCTTACTTTAAAATTGACCAACATTCTAAATTAAGAAAATTTCTTCAGCTCAAATACCTGGGATCACGTTTCAACAGTAAAAATATCATAACAATGCAAATAAAAGAAAGAGTAGCCTCAGGGTCAAGATGTCTGTACTCACTAAGCAACCCACCCAAAAGTAAAGCTTTGTCAGTCACCACAAAGATGAAGATATACAACAGTATCATCTGCCCCATAGTACCGTACGGTTCAGAAAGCTGGACGCTTACAAATAATGAAAGAGAAAAACTGAATGTTTTCGAAAGAAAAGTCATGAGAAAAATCTGGGGACCTGTGTTGGAGAATGGTGTATGGAGAAATCGAAAGAACAACGAAATTTATGAGGTAATGAAACAAGCCACTATCATCCAGAAATTAAAAAGTAGGTGACTGCAATGGGCTGGACATATGGCTACAATGGCAAACAACAGAATGACCAAAAAAGCATTTGAAGGAACTCTCCAGGCAACAAGACCATTGGGCCGACCTCGTACAAGGTGGAAAGATGACGTAGAGAAGGGCATCGCAGCATTAGGAATTTCCGCAGAGTGGAGAGAGACTGCGAGAGATAGAAGGCGGTGGAAGCAGATAGTTGATGCAGCGCGTGGTGTACAGGGCCTGTGATCGCTCAGGAGAAGAAGAAGATAGCTGGTACAGTGAATAAGACATCACAGATAAGGGGAATGGGTTTACTCTCTTTTCTCGAACATACAGGAAAGGATGAAAACGCACCTTGTAAATCCCACTTGGGACCTGGTGTATCTTCTGAGGATACATAGCACTTATTTTACTCGTCTTGAACGGCTCGAGCTTAAGCAGAGAGATGCCTACGGAAATAGAGACGATGGAAGTCCAGTTCATATTGTCTTCGATTGCACATTATTTAAAAACTCTAGACAAAACATTCTGTTTGTACTCCATCTACACACGGCTATAAGAGAACCTGTAATGTGAGCTATAATCAACGACCTTGCGAATGAAGATTGCAACAAAAACAATGATTGGGGAACATACGTACTCGCAGAACTGAGGTTTCTCTATAGACGTCCAGTACATCTGGGCGTGAGTATGATAGTCGATAGAAAGATCCAGTTATAAGTTTATGTCCATTCTTGATAATCAGTCTTGCCAAACAATATCGCATACAGGCTCATTTTCGATCGCTATCAATATGAGTTTCTCGTCTACTTCGATAAACACGAGCATACCAACTCAATTTTCCATTAGCCTAACTTTTAGATACCCAGTTAAATTTTCCTCAAAAATCTCTTTGCTGTCACTTTTGGGTTTTAACCAAATTTTTATGTCTAATATGTTATCCTCAAGAAAGAATAAGCGATGGCGCTGCCTATGTCGAGCAAAGCCATCACCTGAAGCTAGGGGCACCATTTTGGTGAGCCCATAAAGTGATTTTCACAGTTTGATGTCTGTGTGACACTTGCCCTCTTAGCTTTCGTACATCTAATTGGCAGTCTTTCCTGAGTATGCATTCTGATACCGTGCAAAGCATCATTTCAATGCAGTATGAATACACACTCGACACCAAATATTATGGTCACACCAATATGGCGACAATGGCTTCACTTTTGCGGCGTAAGGGCATTTCCCCTTATTCTAACCTCCTTCTTATTTATTTATCGTATCCAAGACATCACTTTTACAAAATCTTTAAGATTACAATAAAGAGAAAACATAAATCAATACATGGCAAACATAAAGCAATACATGGTAGTGAGAGAAGTGAAGATTAAATAAAGTAAAATACAAAAACACAGAAAACAGATGAGCATTTAAAAGAGCTGGTATGATTGTGTCTGGGATTACAATTTTTATGTCCCTCCTTGTTTATTCTGAACTTTGATGCAAAGTTCCTTTGACCACATGCGTCCAAAGGAACGGGCACCGCGGCGACTACGGCCTTTATGAAATAAATTAAATGTAATCTCAGTTGCGAATATGAACAACCATAAGCCATAGAATGGAATGACGGCAGTGAAAGTTTGTGTCAGACCCGGACTCGTAGCCGAATTACCATGTTATCTCAAGCGGTCCTCTTAGCATGTGGCTATACGTGCACGACGCCAAACCAGACACAAACTTCCATATGTCGTCAGTCATGTGTCTACAAACTGTACTCGTCCATCCATTACGTTTATTCACTTCAGGGTAGACATTTTACTTGAAAGTCGCTTTTACGTTGTCGGCGGATATATACGATCTTGCAGTGCCTGTGTTATTCTGAATTTTTAAAAACAGCGGGGGCGGGGGGCTACAATTTATTACACATCTTCGCGAACATCTTTTAAATTGGAAACATAATTTTCGTGTGCTGTTTATGGCGTATAGCGTATTGTAGTTTGAACTAGGTTTTATCATACCCGACGAACAATTTCTTTCGCCTTCTAAGACTGGTGTACAATTTAAGCATGAATTTTTGCGCGAGAGATTTGAAGTGTACATCGAATATGCCTGAAGGCTGCAAAGCTGCACAGGTCACACCAATTTATTTTTGTTTTGGTACACGCTACCATCTCTCAAAGTAACGAAACCAAAAAGCTTGCAGTGGAAGAGATTTGTTTCACAGTATCGAAGATGAAGAAGTCTGCGTCTTTCAGTGAACACTGACAGTAATAGCTAACAGCGTTCTACTTGTTGAGACGTTATTGTCTTGTGAGTTGCTGAGGTGGGCATTTCTGAGCTCCAGTTTTTAGGATTTGTGATGTGAGCGTTGCTTGTTTGCGTTACCTTGTCGTAATTCCATATTACATGATTTTATCAGCTCTGGAGATATGTTTTCATTGTAAGAAAAGTTTGGCCTTTATTTGGTACGTTACTTTGTCTGATGTAGTAACCATTAATATTTCCTTGTATTCGAGCAATCTGCAGATAAAGGCGATTTTCATTTTACTTGACACTCACTAAATAGTGTTACGGGGACTGTATGGCATACCTGGTAAACTTCCTGTTTTTGAGAATGTGTGGTACTTGGTACTGTTCTTTCACGTGGTCCCTTGGGGGACATATGTACTGTTCTCGAACTTTGATTCTCATTTATTGGAATTAATCTCAAGTTTGTCCTTAACTATTTTCCCCCTGAAACCATTTATCAATTTTAAGTTTCTTATGTTCAATCAAGATGTCCTCGTTTAACCTTTATTCACATCAGTAGCCGATACCAGCAGTACTTCGTGGAAACAAGCTACCCTCAGCAAAATTAGTATTGCAAACTCCTCTCAGTAGACTGCATCTTTGAGTGCAGTTTCCCGCCAGTAAAAGGTAGCTCTGAGATGCAAAGACGTTCGAGACACGTGTTACAGTCCTGAACAAGTTACATCGAGAGTTGGTTCTCTTGTAATTCGTTATGTTTGCTATGAGGTGTTACGCGATACTAGATGTAGCTTACATCTACATTGCACCCGTTTTCACTGGAAGAGGAGACACTGGTACCCTTATTGGCTGTTTTAGAATGGTGTAAAATCTTTGGTTGTATTACGAATGAAAACACGCGAGGCACTGGTGTAATATTCTACAATTTTGCATTGCTTTAAGGGATGTTAAAGATCCCTTCACACAATCCATTGAGTTTTGAAAGTATGATTACTACCTAATATTTCATTAATAGTAGTCGTATCACGTTGTCGTTCGTTCATAGATCAAAATTTTGTGCAAGAAGAGAAATATATTTGGGGTATTAGTACCGGAGTAATAACTCCTATGCACACAGGTTAATGTCTAACGTGCAGTAGCTAGCTTTCGACGATTGATGCTTCCACTGAACAATGGAAGGAAATAATTTTTTTGCGCAAATCATGTTACTATTTCTTAAAATGTCGCTTTTAAAATTCATTGCACTTTTGCATGCGTTCCAGTCAATTCTGGAAACATTTTTTGCACTCTGCTGTTGGTACATTAAGTGGAGGTTTACTATCTTTGGCCCGAAAAAACATGTTCTTTGAGAATTTTTTTCTCAGGATGTGTTATAGATATCAATGTCAAATTTGGTCAAAATGTTTATTGATATTTCCTCTACAAACCGGACTGTCGAAGAGCAAAGGCGGAAGTGCCGTCGGAACGAAACAATATTCGATGTAGACCACCACTCGCGGTATGTCACAGGTCAGCCGGCAAGTCTGAAATCAAAATTGAGTTGACGTTAGCAAAGTATATAAGATTCTTTAGGCGTTGTACCTCGTTTAAGTTATTTGGACCATAGGAAACAAAATGACGGCCATTTGAAAAAAAAATAGGGTTTTTCTTCGTCGATTATTCGACTTCGTCGGCCAAGTAAAAATATTTATAGTTGATGGATCGGAATAAGAGTGGTACAACTCCTAGACAATTTAGTTAGCTTCGTCGGAAACAAAGAATCATGCCAATCGGTTCAGTAGATTTGAAGTTACCATACCGTGCGATAAAAAAAAAAAAAAATTCGAGAAAAACGCGTTTGAAGTTTTGACTACATATAAATGCAGTATTATGCAACGTACGTTCAATCTGCTCTTCCGGGTCCATAAACTAGTTCTTCCTCTTCCTCATAGAGGGCGTTCTGCTCGATCTGGGCCATCCTGCGCTGCTCCAGAGCCGCTCGTACGGCCGGTGACAAGCTGTTTTCGGCCGCTTGAATCCGGTGGTCGTCCGAATGCTTGGCGAACTGCGTCGAATAGAGTCCCAGGGTGACGTCCGTAGTTGTCATGGTCTTCAGAATTGCTGAATAGCCTTCGCTGAAGCTGCTCACTGCCAGGAGAGTCGCAATCTCCATAGTCTTCGCACCAGAATGCAAGTGCTTGGGGCCTAACTTCCAAACACGCGCGTTCAAACTTTCATTTGAATTTTGTGTGTTTCCTCCCAAACACCGGTACAATAACTAGTCCTCCGAAAGAAAATAAGTGGTGCGTGAAAAATGCCGATTTCAGGCAGGTGCATTTTTTTGTTCAACCGCGAATAACAAACATTTCCGTTCCGTATTCGGAAAAACCGTTTCAGGGGTTGATTCTAAACACTTTTATGGATCCAAAAATGCAATTTAGAAAAATCGTTTTTTTGAACCAAAAGATAGTAAACCTTCCCTTAAGTAGCTTGTCACAAAGGACAACTTTGAGCCTTTACCATGCTCCGAGTTTTCAAACTCTATAGTACATTGCTAGCATATTCTGTGCACAGTAGTCGATGTCGGAAGTGATGGCAGTCTGCGGCTAGTCGTGAAGGGAGGTCTGGATCAAGTACTTTGGCGATCATAGCCTCGGCCTGTGAGAGCTCTGCGCGTCCTAATGCGTTCAAATAGAGCACACGCAGTTCGACATACTTCCTTGCGGTTTCGGATCGACACTGGTTGTATAAATCTCTGTGTAAAGCTTTGCACTGATATTTTCTTAGCAGAGAAGACTTGAGGAGGTGCAAACTTTCTACAAGACTGCTTCCTGTATACTCTAGTTAGGAGTTGTGGAAACATAAAGCGGCACACATTATCGGTTCATTGCAATGTTTTCAGGTCTGTAACGAGAAATTGCAACTGGGAGTATGTGCTGTGAGACGCTCAGTTTCTATTGGCGTAGGCCAGATGTTGTTTTCTTATTAACGCAGCTTAATCGTAGTGGAGCTAAATAAATTACACTGCAGTCATTTAACTATTCTTGACATCTTCGCAAGGTCTCTGAACAATTCTTCGTTGTATGACGGCGTTAGCTTGAATACAGTGTCTCCGATTTTTTTATATTTCTTTGCCACTGATAAATTTATAATGAAAGCATGACTATTCTACATAGCATGCCGCGAATCCGTGCTCTCTGCACTCACGGTACCTTAAAGATTGTGCTAAGGTCGTTGCTTTCATCAAGTGTGCTTATTCACACGAACTATGTTCACAGTCACCATTTATTTGTTCCAGAGTACGATTAGTTCTAGATTCTTTGCGTGATTTTTCAGGCTTCTCAAGGTAAGCCGCGTCGAGATCTTCGCTGCAGCCGACGATATCTCATGATCCATTCAATATTTGCTTTGGAGTTCTATTATTCCAGGAGTAGTGGGAAAAAAATGTTACGATAACAGTCGGAGACACGCAAATAGCTCGTTGCACATATCCTTATCTGTAAGAAAGACCATTTATAAAATGTCGTACATATAATTATGAAATTGCTGATATGTAACTTGATCGCTAAAGTTCAGTTTAAACGTTCATTTATGCCCATAGATCGAAGTGGTGGCTGATGTTAATCTTCCATGTTTGAATTGTTCTTAAAATGTAGACAGACAGCCCTAAATTAAAGTCTGTGGGTCAAAACGTCATGTTATACGAGGGCATTTCAATCAGGGTAACTGTCTGTAGACATTCTCATATGTACTTAGAACTGAACAAGCAGGGGGTAGCTTACAGCCTCAAAAAGACTGTGATGAAAATCTCTGTACATGCATTTTTGATTCACATAAGGAAACAAAAAAAGTCATTAGGTACTAAAATTTGAGAGCACAGATAATGAGAGATTAATGCGTTTTTCTTCGTCAAATAATTATCAGTTTTTTGACGTCCGGTGTAACAGCAGACATTGTCATGAAGCGAAATTTTTAGAGGTTTTTCCTGATACCATCGACGACTTGGGGCAAACAAGTTTTGTACACTATCAGCACTAACGGATCTTCGATCCTCTCTAGTAACGCTTGCCTTATGGTCAGTGTAACTGAAGAGGGCTTCGTGAACAAAACGCTTCTGTTGGTTCCGGTCCACCTTGCAACATCCAAACAATTAACCTCTGCTTAGTCTCCAGTTCGTAAGAAAAAATCGAGTTTTCTTATGCTGTGATTTTTTACGTGGATTTTACATTTCCTCATACGAATATTTTGAGTATTTCCTCACACCAATCGACACAATCCTGTTGCACACAAAATTTAATTAATAAAAAAACAGTTTTGCGTGACCATCACGAAATTTATCATTGGCCATACCGCAGCCACAAAGAAATGTTCCAAACCAATTGTAAACAGTCTTTTTTTCTAAAGTGACTAATTACCGATATTTGAACGAAGCGATTCGAGGTATGATTTTCAGTTAGGCCTATACGGAAATGGTACAATCTCAATATTTTAATATTTTCACAACTCTCTTTCTTTAAGCGCGCACTTTAAGCAGACCAAGTAGTTGGGCAGTTTATAAGCGCCGGCCGGAGTGGCCGTGCGGTTCTAGGCGCTACAGTCTGGAACCGCGAGACCGCTACGGTCGCAGGTTCGTATCCTGCATCGGGCATGGATGTGTGTGATGTCCTTAGGTTAGTTAGGTTTAAGTAGTTCTAGGTTCTAGGAGACTGATGACCTCAGAAATTGAGCCCCATAGTGCTCAGAGCAATTTGAACCAGTTTATAAGCCCAAGAGGCTTTGCAATAACAAATGATAAATTTAAAAACAAAGATAACGTCACATCTCAGTAGTGCCACCTAGTGGTCGTTGGTAGAAACTAAAAAGGTGCACTTCAGACTATCAAGGACAAAAGTAATGAAAATATGAGTTTTTAAATTTCAAGGTAGTGACACCTGTCCATCGCTATGAGAGCACACGTTACATAGGTAGACCTTTCTGTATTAAAACTTGACTCACAGAAATATATTTCAAACGTAAAGTAATCTATTACATTTTAGATTCGTTCACTGGTGTATTTGAACAGGGTGCTAGTGCTATTCGAGCAATTCCACTAATGTGTTTTATGATTAGTTTTTAAACAGTTTTTAATCTTCCAACACGAAAGAGTGAAGCACTGAATGCATTCTGTATTGTTAACAAACCTACCGCACTTCCTACACACTCTGTGGGAAACACATTTTAATTTAAACTGCTCTTCCTCTTCATTTTGCTATTTCTCTTACCGTTGTCGACTATTTTCTCTGTTACATGTTTTTAATGTAAGAGACGCAAACGGAATCGCAGAGAAGGGAAGCAAATAGTCACAACATAAAAACACTTACTACCTACTGGAACAGTGCAACTGAATTCAAGTGGTGGGTAAACGCAGTAACCTGAAAAAAGAGCAGGAAATCGTGTAACTACGTACTCGCTGCTCATATGCATTATAAATGAGGCTTTCAGGGCGAAACTAGCTGTGCTTACAGGATGTGAAGAGAACTTCTAACTAAAAAGCTTCTACGTTCATGTAAAACTAGTCTTAAAAAATACACATTCAAACATAGTATCGCTATTTGTCATCTGGTTTCGCTTTGCTCATGCTTAATGCGACACGTAAAACACGTAGTTTCTGCGAGCGGATTTCAGTATAGCCGGTCGCAGTGGCCGAGCGGTTCTAGGCGCTTCAGTCCGGAACCACCTTACTGCTACGGTCGCAGGTTCGAATCCTGCCTCGGGCATGGATGTGTGTGATGTACTTAGTCAGGTTTAAGTAGTTCTAAGTCTATGGGACTGATGACCTCAGATGTTAAGTCCCATAATGCTTAAAGCCATTTGAACCATTTTTTTTTCAGTAAAGCATATTTTTTTTACCAGAAAAATTGTAAAAGTTATTTAACGATTTATTAGTTTATAGCAATAACGAAAAAATTGTTCCAATAACAGGTATTTTTATGGTAAGTGGCATGTATTATTCTTGTAATTGTTTCCTTGACATTCAAACAGATTTTCTGGATAGTAAAATACAGAGAGGTCCTGAAAAATGTAGTCACTCTTTCATAGTTACTATCTTTCGAACAAAATGACATATCATGGCAATTTTGTGCGGTAGCGTAGTCTAGTGTTTTCTCAACAGACCTAGGGCGCGTTTTCCAGCATATGACAGTGCAGGAATGAACGAAGTAAGATTGTCTTTTGAGCAACGCAAGGCCGAATTGACACTGACAGCCGCAGTTCGGTCAACAGTTTAGCGTCATCGACGTTGTTTGGCTGCTAACTCATAAAATAACCTTACGCCCCCCCCCCCCCCCCCCCGCCCCCGTGCAAGAATTATAACGGTAGGTCATTTTGTTTGTTTGGATCCCTCTGTAGAAAATGGCTAACTCGCGTATTCAGAAGCAACTTTTGTACTCGGTGGCCAACATCTTTAATATTTTTAAAGAATAGTATTTCTAAACTGTTAAAGCATTCCAGAATGATGGTGACATGTTATTCTGCTGTTGCCTTTTGTCTGCCTATGTAATAGACATGTTAACGGCAGACAGAGTAGTTTCACACATTATTCTGTGCCATCAGATATGTGGACAGACGAGGAGTAAATGTCACGTACTGGAAGCGTAAAGTCACGCAACTGTGAACTGCAGTATACTGCCACGAAAGGTACTGACGCAGTGTATCCTGTTGATAAAATTATTTTCTATTGAAAATAATCTCATGTCTTCCTGTGCTCTGCTCTCAAACCTGGATCACGATAGTGGCAGTGTTTATCAGTTTACTACTGCTTTACGTTTTCAGCTGCTTTTGAGTAACAGGTATTTGTTCACTTCATTTTTTCTATCGATTTTTTTCTTATCCTTCTTTCTGTTTCCTCTTCTATTTCTCGCTATTTTTTTCCAATTTCTATTTTCTCCTGTTCTCACCTTTCATCTTTATTATTTTTCCTTCTGTCTTATTTTTAGTTTTCTCTTTCTCTCTTTTCACATTTCTCATACACTAATTCCTTTCTCGTCTTCCTTTCTATCTCTTCTCTTTCACTTCCTTCTATTTTTCTCTTTTTCTCATTACCTCTTACTCTTTCTTTTCTCTGTCATGTTTCCTCATTCCCCCTTTTCGTCACTCTCTTTCTTTTCCCCTGTTTATTCATATCTGCTTCTGACAAAATGAGCAGCACCACAGAATGATCAGGTGACCTTCATAACACTATTAACAGTTCATGCGATATCTGACACGCATTATCTATCACAAACCTGCAAACAATTTCTTTTTGGAATAACGAATTTATAAGACGGTCATTTAATCCAATAATAACCTCAAACTGTCTTCAGAATTTTTCCTACATATTCATTATGATATGATCACTATATGTGTTTTTATAATATCTCTTCCACATCATGGCAGAAATGAAGGTCTGAACATTGGTGCTTTATTGTGCTGAAAGCCCGATACTGCATTTGCATAGTGCTGATCAAAGAAATACATGCAGACAATAATTATATCAGCTGAGAGAAGATATGGGCACAAAAATAAACGTGAGACACGTAGACTACAGCAGTCCAACAGAAAAAGTAAAGACAAACTCCACAAAAGTACCAGGAACCGGAAAAATACGGTCGGGAATATAGAGACAGGTAAAATGTTGAAAAGACATGAACTGACTGTACCTGAGATTGCTACTCAGTTGTGGATGATATTCACTGGAGTGATAAAAGACATAGGATACCTCCTAGTATCGTGTCGGATCGCTTTTACCAGGCGCAGCGTAGCAGCTCTACGTAAATGGACTCAACAATTCACTGGAAGTCCCTATAGAAGTGTTGAGCCATGCTCCGTCTACAGTGAAAGTGTTGCGGGTGCAGGATTTTGTGCACTAACTGACCTCTAGATTATTCATGTCGGGCTATCTGCGTGGCCAAATCATTCATCCAAATTGTCCACAATGTTCTTCAGTCCAATTTCGAATTATTGCGGCATGGTGACATGACGCATTGCCATACATATAAAATTCAAAAGTTGTAGCTGAATATAACCATTTCCAGTCAATGATCGGTTCAATCGGACCAGAGGACCCAGCCCATTCCATGTAAACACAGGCCATACCTTTATGTAGCCACCACCAGCTTGCACAGTGCCTTGTTGACAACTTGGATCCATGGCTTCGTGGGGTGTGCGGCACTCTCGAACTCTATCATCACTCTTACCAACTGTAGTCTGGACCCATCTCACCAGGCCTCGGTTTTTCAATCGTCTAGGGTCCAAATGATACGGTCACGAGCCCAGGAGAGGAGCTGCACGCGATGTTGAGCTGTTAGCAAAGTCACTCGCGTCGTCTCTGCCGCCATAGCCCATTAACGTCAAATTTTGTTGCACTCATCTAATGGATACATTCGTCATATATCCCACATTGATAATGCGCTTATTTCACGAGTGTTGCTTGTCTGCCAGCACTGGCAATTCTATCCAAACGGCACTGCCCCCGGTCGTTAACGGGTCATTGTATGTCCTATGCTGCCAATGTTAAATTATCGAATTTTGTAACCCCTTATCTTGGAAACTTTTTAAGACACCAACTTACAATTTTCCATAATTATTCAATACACCTCTCTAGATACACAGAACTGGAATTAGTACAAAAATTGTATAGTGGAGCATGTTATTTATTTATTTTTTTTCAAACACTCATTTCTTTGACAGAATTTTGTAAATAAACGAACATAAAAACAAAACAACTCAGTATAGTTTAATTACTCTACTCCAATATGTGTTGAATCGCACACTTGGCATGCTCTGAAAATTTAATGTCTCTAACATCAGTACTTTTTTAGAAAACCATTTATTGCAAAAAATATAGTTCAGAGATATTAAGGTTTAAAACTTTTTTATTACAAATTCTTATACAGACTTACATTTGTGCGTCTTTTATGCACTAGAATTCCCCATAGTCTGTGACTTCTGCAGTGTCACAACAGCCCAGTGCTTGCCGCCTCCTTTTCTTTCTTGCTTCCTTCACATACAGGAAGCTCATCCAGTTCCCGCCGTCCTTTAGCTGTGTTCTGTCCAAATTTGAGCCCTAATTTCTCCAGAACCTTACGTTTTTCTTAGTTCCCACCATTAAAAGTTATTACAGCATCAGACACTGCTACCTTTAGAGTCATAAGGCCAACAAATACATTTTTAGGCACACGGCACCACACAACGTTATTGAAGGACTCATTCACATTCTGGGTCTTACCACGTAAACACTTCTTTAGTAGCTCAGGATTTGCCAAATATCTGTAAATAGATTTGATTGCCTCCATTACTGCCAAAGAAAGAGAATATTTATGTGTAAATTCATGCAGCGTACAAGAAAATTCAGCTTTCCTATACTTACGCCCAGTGTTTGGTGGAGGTGGACACAAAGCGTAACATGGCTTTTAATCGGTTGATATTCGATGGAAGATAGTGCTCCACACAGCTCTTTTTATCTTCTCAAAATTGTCACATTTATCTCTAATGGCCTTCTCAGAATATTCCTGTAATTCATCAATTACTTTGTCCGTTAGTCTTCCAGAACATTTTATTATCTTGCCATCAGACAGTATCAGAATCAAAGGACTGATTTGTTTATTCGTAATGCTAACTTCTGAGACATAGCAGTAGGCACAAAACAAAGCAATTCACAGCCTTCTAGACTGTGTAGTTCCCAGGATATGAGTGCTCAACTGTGACACATGCGTAGCCGCGAAATTTGACAGTCACACATCAACATTCAAAATATTATTTGAAGATCTCACAATTGTCTGATTTTATTGTATTGTATTCCAAAATGTTCAGGAAAGTCCAAAGTACATTATGGAGTTGAAAACAGAAAATGTCAAATTTCAACGAATTTCAAAGATGCCCGTCGGCCACATCGTTGTCAGCGGTGAGAGATGATGCCTGAAATTTGGTATTCTCGGCACACTCTTGCCATTTCCCTGAATATTACCAAATTAAAATGTCGCATGCATCTAGCTCGAGCTACAATTCCGCGTCCATGGTCAGTTAATTTCCGTCGTGTGCCCTAAATCACATCGGAAACTTGAATCACCTGAGTACATATGACAGCTCCGTCAATGCACTGCCATTTTACATCTAGTGTGCGATGCTACCGCCATCTGTGTATATTCAATTCGCTATACCATGACTTTTACAAATACAGTGTAATTATAAGCTACAATAATGCTGGAAATGAATCCGTGATTTAGGAGCAGCGTATTTTAAAAGTAATCAAAACATCCTAGCTCCAGGGTTCGAACCTAGCCACTGCTTAAATAATGACATTCTGCATAAGAATTCACTCTCGTACTGCCAACGACCTTGTCAAAGAGGGCGGAGGCACACTGGGAATTTCAGTGCAGCCTCCTGCACACGCGGTGGAGAGCTGCTCCAAGAAATAGGTAGATACAACAATGATCAGCGGTATGAGGGCGCAGAAGTCAATGGAAACTAATGCATAAAACACATATTATGTGCAACCACCGGACATGTGCGACCTATAATATAAATAGTGTCGTGATGACCTCTCCATTGACAAAAGATTCCAGATCAGACCCCACTCGTATATCCAGGGCGGTGGGGGAGGGGGGGGGGGCTGCCAAGGAGGTGGTGAACATGAGAAAAAGACTGAATAACCAATGAAAGGGTAAGATGTATGAAACGAACGTGGCAGGGCAGCTAGAAAAACTGAAAATGGAAATGCAAAGGCTCAACGAAAATATAGAGGTGGTCAGTGAAATGGAAAGAAGGTAAGGATTTCTGGTCAAACGAATATATAATGTTATCGACAGCAAAAATAAAATGGAATAATGGGAGTATAATTAGTTATGAATAGGAAGGTAGGGTAGAGAGTGAGCTACTGTGTTCAGTTATAAGATTATTCCAATCTGAATCGACAACAAACCAACCAACCAAACATTTCAGATATAGATGCCGACGTCACAAGCAGAAGACGAAAATATAGAAAAAGTGCAGGCAGATAATGTATGGCTGATTCAACACGTGGAGAGAGATTATAATCTAATAATCATGGGCGATTAGAACGAAGGAAGGAATAGGAGAAAGGGTAAGAGGACAATATGGGATTGGCAGTTGGAATTAGAGAGGAGAAAGACTAATCGAATTATACAAATTCTGCAATAAATTTCAGCAAAAATCGCAAGAAGAGGAGGTGTATCTGGAAAAGGCATGGGGACAGAGAGAGATTCCAACTGCTTTACATCACGGCGAGACAAAGATTCCAAAATCAGTCAGTGGATTATAAGGCGTACACAGGAGTATAATCTCGGACTGCATTTTAATAACGATGAAGTTCATGAAGTTTAGGAGTGTCGCTTAGAAGAATGAATGCGGACAGTAACTAGATACTGAAGTATTGAGGAATGATGAGATGCGTTCGACATTTTCTGAGATTATAGATGTTGCAATGACGAACGCTACAGATGGCAGTTCAGCTGATGAGAAACAGACTAAAAAAAAAAAAAAAGAGGCAATCGAAGATGTTAGACACGCTTACACTGATGAGCTAAAGGTTATGCCTGCCTGCTTAATAGCTTGTTTTTCATAACTGATTCTGCGTATCAGAGATCTGACAGTTTGTTGGTAGGTTTGTGGAGGTATGTGGTATTTGAGTCTACGCACAGGTCGTGTAATTCGCGGAAAATAACGGGCCGCTGATTTGCGTACGCGGTGATGGCGTCCGACATTGACCCAGATGGGTTCCATAAGATTTACATCAAGCGAATTTGGTCACCGAGACATCAACGTGAGTTCACTACAACGCTCCTCATACCACTGTAACACAGTTCTGACTCCGAGACGCTGAAAGATGATATCGCCGTCGGGGAAGACATCAAGTATGAAGGGCTGCAGGTGGTTCGCAGCTATCGTAGTGTCATCGATTGCTACCAGAGGTCCCATGCAAGCGCAGTAGAATGTCTCCCACAGCATAGTACTACTCCCACCAGCCTTCGTCCGTGGCATACCGCACGTTTCAAGTCGCCGTTCACCATTATAACGGTATTTGTGGAGACCACCATCGATCTAATGTAGCAAAATTGTGATTCACCCGAAGAGCCATCACGTTTCCATTGATCGACGGTCGAATTCCTATGGTCTCGTGCCCATTGCAATCGTAATTGACGGTGTCGTTGGGTCAGCGTGTGACCATGAAGGGGTGGTCTCCTGCGGAGTTACATGTTCAACAATGTACGATGAACGGTGTGCTCCGAAACACTTACGTGTGCAAAATGGTTCAAATGGCTCTGAGCACTATGGGACTTAACATCTTAAGTCATCAGTCCCCTAGAACTTAGAACTACTTAAACCTAACTAACCTAAGCACATCACACACATCCATGCCCGAGGCAGGATTCGAACCTGCGACCGTAGCAATCACGCGGTTCCGGACTGAAGCGCCTAGAACCGCACGGCCACCGCGGCCGGCAACGTGTGCACCAGCATTGTGCTCTTTCAGCAGAGATGCCACAGATCACTATCTATCCTATTTTGCAGAGCTAACAAGCCTCCGAACACCAAGTTCTGTAAAGAGTCGTGAACGTCCAACCATTTATCGGTTGACAGTAATTTCACTGACCTTATACGTCTTTCCGTAGATGTTCCCGACAGTGGCTCCCGAACATTCGACCAGCTTCGCTGCTTTCGAGGTACTTCTCGCAGACTCTGTGCAATAATAGTCTGCCCTTTGTCCGCAGCTCCTGGTCGTGCGGTAGCGTTCTCGCTTCCCGCGCTCGGGTTCCCGGGTTCGATTCGCGGCGGGGTCAGGGATTTTCTCTGCTTCGTGATGACTAAGTGTTGTGTAATGTCGTTAGGTTAGTTAGGTTTAAGTAGTTCTAAGTTCTAGGGGACTGATGACCATAGATGTTAAGTCCCATAGTGCTCAGAGCCATTTGAACCATTTTGCCCTTCGTCAACATCGCTTGTCTCAATGGAGCTCGTTTCTTCCCTACGGTGATTCCTCGTCCGTGTGTGCTCCTCTTACTTACTTTTGCTACCGCGTTATGTGCCCGCAACGCCACCAGGCGGCATCCAACGTCATGGTGGGCAGCGGTCATAGTATTATGGCTGGTCAATGGGTTCAAATGGCTCTGAGCACTATGGGACTTAACAGCTGAGGTCATCAGTCCCCTAGAACTTAGAACTGCTTAAACCTAACTAACCTAAGGACACCACACACATCCATGCCCGAGGCAGGATTCGAACCTGCGACCGTAGCAGTCGCGCGGCTCCGGACTGAAGTGCCTAGAACCGCTCGGCCACCAAGGCCGGCGGCTGGGCAATGTGTATAGCTAAAAAGTAACAGTGAAGGGTCGTTGGGTATCAGATGAAATACTTCGATTGATTGATGAAAGAAGGAAGTCCAAAAACGTTCAGGGAAAGACAGAAACACATAAGTCATAGAAACAGAAACTGCGGGAAAGACAAAGCGGAATGTCTACAGGAAAAATTAGAATTTTTTTAAAAAAGAAGTGGTCATCCGGATGGTGGATTCAGCATGCAGAGAAGTCAAAACAAAGTTCCCAATTTAAGCTGTACAGTTAGGTTCCTGCATAATGACACCCTCAGAAATCGCAACATATTGTGAAGGAAATGGCGAAATAATTGTGACAAGCAAGAATACAAATGTTATTGAGGGTCGCTTCACTCGCAGCAATAAATTTCATCCTATGTTTTATAATCAGATGAAAGTCGCACAATCTTGAGTAACTCATTTCCGAGAGAGCACGCTGTTTTATGTAAATAACTTCGAATATTATAAAACATAGCTGTAATAAGTTCATGACAAACTTCCACAATCTCTTAAAAACGGCAAGATGACAAATAAAATATAAACAAATAACAGGATGCAAGTCTATACCCGTTGACCCCATAATCCATATTCTTAACCGTTATGCTACACCAAAGGCATGCAACTTTCAAATTCAGTGTTGTTCATCTTAGCGTCTCTTGGGAGCTGTAACCGCCGTTGCGTCGTCAACTAGTATTCCATAATACGAAATCGTACTAAGGGTCACTTGTCTGTTCTAAATCTCCAGTGTGCCGATGCTTTAAAACGGCATACTGCAAGTTATAATACAAAAACAGCAAAATACGATGAAACCGATAGGGCGTCTGTGCACCGAGTAACACGTCATTTTGACGTCACTTCCCACTTATACCAATGGGGCGAAGAGTGGAGGTAGCTGGGTAAGGTGAGCCACACAGGCGTTAACCTTTGCTGGATTTGGCGGTAGCATGCGTTTCCTTTCGGGACGGGGTTTTGAGAGGAAAGACTGCTGTTGCTGCACCAGTTGCACTCACCGTAGTGAATATGCATACTTTACGGTCTGTTTTACGAACGTTATGGTTGGTAATATTTTGTAGCGGCTACGTGCTGTGGACTAGATGTAAGCAAAGTTAATGCACTGCCCGTGTTTTGTCACGCATGTGTTCAGGAAGTTGTTGTCCCATCCCGTTGCTTCTGAGAGTGAAAAATACATGAAATTACAAAAAAGATCTAGACATATATTACCGGACATTAATTTGGGGAGCGTCCACCCCTTGCGGCATGAACTCTATTGGGGACACTTTCAATGAGGTGTCTGAATGTCTGTGGAGGAATGTGTGTTCCTCATTGCTCTATTACATATCAGTTTTCCAAGCACGCATTACTGGAAATTAGCTCCAATCTTTCGAGACTGTGTATTTTACTTCCAATGGGACACGCATAAACATCTTTATCTTGAAAGAAAAAGATGTGAAGGTAATAATTTCCTGTGGTCAATTCTCAACACACATTTGGCAGTAGAGAGCCATTTGGTAATTCTTCACTGTCAACATCTGCTTAGTTTCATCTCGGGTGATGGTACACGGAATTCCATTCTTTGGAACTACATTTACCTTTTCGCCACGCTACTTCAGCCCTCCACCCTCTCCATATGGACGGACAAATCTTTGCGAAATATGCAGATTCAAGGGGGAGAAAAGAGTCATGACACCCCTCCCTCCAAATCAATAGTAAAAGCGTTTATACTCTTACAAATATCAATTTCCAAATTTCTCACCTAACTTTCAAAGAATAAAGTAGCATCAAAACTTACAAGCTACGTTTAATAAGTTATACTTTTGAGTTACTGGCCCATTTAAATAGGTTTCCACCCTGACTACTGTAATAAACCTTGCCTCCTCAGAATTTTCGTATGTCATTTAGAATAGTCGATACCATATAAATTTTGGCTAGACTTGGAGTTAATCCTCATAATTTAATTATACAGGGTGGTCCATTGATCGTGACCGAGCCAAAATCTCACGGAATAAGCGTCAAACGAAAAAAATACGAAGTTCGAAACTTGTCTAGCTTGAAGGGGGAACCAGATGGCGCTATGGTTGGCTCGCTAGATGGCGCTGCGTAGGTCAAACGGATATCAACTACCTTTTTTTAAATAGGAACCCTCATTTTTATTAGATATTCGTGTAGTACGTAAAGAAATATGAATGTTTTAGTTAGACCACTTTTCTCGCTTTGTGATAGATGGCGCTGTAATAGTCACAAACATATGGCTCACAACTACAGACGAATAGTTGGTAACAGGTAGGTTTTTTAAATTAAAATACGGAACGGAGGTACGTTTTAACATTTTATTTCGGTTGTTCAAATGAGATACACGCTCCTTTGTGAACTTATCATTTCTGGGAACGCATGCTGTTTGTTGCAGCGTGATTACCTGTGAATACCACATTAATGCAATAAATGCTGAAAATGCCGTCAACCTCAATGCATTTGGCAATACGTGTAACGAAATTCCTCTCAACAGCGAGCAGTTCGCCTTCCGTAATGTTCGCACATGGATTGACAATGAGCTGACGCATGTTGTCAGGCGTTGTCGGTGAATCACGATAGCAAATATCCTTCAACTTTCCCCACAGAAAAAAATCCAGGGACGTCAGATCCCGTGAATGTGCGGGCCGTGGTATGGTGCTTCGACGACGAATCCACTGTCATGAAATATTATATTCAATACCGCTACAACCGCACGCGAGCTATGTGCCGGACATCCATCATGTTGGAAGTACATCGCATTTCTGTCACGCAGTAAAACATCCGTAGAACATTACATGAGAAATCAGCATAAATTGCACCATTTAGATTGTCATCGATAAAATGGGGGCCAATTATCCTTCCTCCCATAATGCCGCTCCATACATTAACCCGCCACGGTAGCTGATGTTCTACTTGTAGCAGCCATCGTGGATTTTCCGTTACCCAATAGTGCATATTATGTCGGTGTCCATTACCGCTGTTGGTGAATGACGCTTCGTCGCTAAATAGAACGCGTGCAAAAAATCTGTCATCGTCTCGTAATTTCTCTTGTGGCCAGGGACAGAACTGCACACGACGTTCAAAGTTGTCGCCATACAATTCCTGGTACATAGAAATATGGTACGGGTGCATTCGATACTGATGTAGCATTCTCAACACCGACGTTTTTGAGATTCCCGATTCTCGCGCAATTTGTCTGCTACTGATGTGCGGACTAGCCGTGACAGCAGCTAAAACACCTACTTGTGCATCATCATTTGTTGCAGGTCGTGGTCGACGTTTCACATGTGGCTGAACACTTCCTCTTTCCTTAAATAACGTAACTATCCGGCGAACGGTCCGGACACTTGGATGATGTCGTCCAGGATACCGAGCAGCATACATAGCACACTCATGTTGGGCATTTTGATCACAATAGCCATACATCAACACAATATCGACCTTTTCCGCAATTGGTAAACGGTCTATTTTAACACGGGTGATTTATCGCTAAGCAAATACCGTCCGCACTGGCGGAATGTTGCATGATACCACGTACTTATACGTTTGTGACTATTACAGCGCCATCTATCACAAAGCGAAAAAAGTGGTCCAACTAAAACATTCATATTTCTTTACGTACTACACGAATGTGTAATAAAAAATAGGGGTTCCTATTTTAAAAAACGCAGTTGATAATCGTTTGACCTATGGCAGCGCCATCTAGCGGGCCAACCATAACGCAATCTGGTTTCCCCCTTCTGCTAGACGATTTTCGTTCTTTGTAGTTTTTTCGTTTGATGCTTATTTCGTGAGATACTTGGCCTGGTCACTATCAATGGGCCACCCTGTATATTCCACGTCTCAAGATATTTTTGTGTATATCTGATCGCCAAAACACTGTTAACCACCGTTGTTAACTTCAATGATCCAAAAACTACTTTACAATGAAAAAAATATTATTATACATCAGTTTTAAGAGAAACAAAATTTCTGTGTTCATTTATAATTTTTCTTATTTTACTATCGATAATACAATCGGCTGTGGACATGTATGGAACTGCTATTTATCATATTGTCAGAATTTTCAACGTTTGTTATTTACATTTATGCCCATAAATCTTTGCATAAATAATGTTAAGTTAGGCATGAAAAGCAGTTTTAATTAAGACATTCATGTTAACAGTAATTCTAATCGTATTGCGTTCTAGAAGGATCTGGAAGCTATGGACATAATACTTATAGAATTTTTACGAGTCAAACGAGTCAGTGTGGTTCCAGTGGCTGTCTAGATTAGTCCATTGATAATCTGAGAAACTACGTTCTTTGTCTTGCGTGAAAACGTTGTACTATTTTTGTTATGAACAAATATGGTTGTAAAAAATGTACAAGACTTGTAAATAAATACATATGATGAAAAGAACGAAATAATATACCAGCAATTTGTCATTGACAGACTTTGGACCAATTATTTCGGAAAGCTTCTACAGGAACAGAGAAGGTACCCCAGATAACGAGACAGCCATAGTAACATAAGCAACATTTATCTGTTAATATAATGTTTATTCCCTTCAAACATTATTTAAAGATTGACAACATTAGGCTAGTCAATTCATCGTAGTAAATTTTGCACCTGTATATCCATGAACATTTAACATAAGGGAAGATGACATTATGCCACCTAAGGAGAACATTCCATCCAAGATAGGGCGCCCATTACAGGCTGACAATGCCCGCTGCCGACAACAAACCCAACAAGGTTCACGAGACTGGTTAACTGGTAGCGCGGACACATCACAGGAAGTCGAGTAAACCAAGACAGAAAGGGAAAGTCCTGGCCCCGCTCCCCCCCCCCCTCCCCGCCCCTCGCCACCTTTCAACTAAAAAAAGATAAGAGATGGACTAGGACTGACTTCCCATTCCCGAAAGAAATAGTTTTTCCCTCCTCTATACGCTCTCATAGGAGTAACCTCCAGACTTGTGTTCACAATCGTAAAACCAAGGAAAGTAACATGATAACGAACTTCACATCGTGAAAATTTTGACATTATGAGACTTTGTTGCTATTATAGGTCTTAAGCAATTACCAACATTTTGGACGAATGAGTTGCACGACCGTTTTAATCGAGCTGTCGTGTAACTTGTGTAAAACCCATAAAATCTCTTTGCATCCAAAGAGGCCTCGGGGGAAGAGACCCTACGGTACCGACCGACCACCGCGTCATCCTTATCCGATATGCTTCACTGAATTTAGGGGCATATGGTCAGCACACCACTCTCCCGGCCGTGTCAATTTTTCGTGACCAGAGCGGCTACTAATACTCTGAAGAGCTGACTCTACCCCGCTTGCCAACAGCGTTCTGCAGACCCATACGGTCGCCCATCCAAGAGTTAGCTAAGCTCGACAGCACTTAACTTCGGTGATCTGACGGGAAACGGTGTTACTATTGCGGCAAGTCCGTTGGCTGTAAAACCCATAAGAGACAGTCAGATTAAATAGGAGGAAATTAATTTCGACTTGTTAAAGGAATTCGAATTAGTACTGGTGATTGCCAAGAGTTAGTTACTTAGATTTTGATTTCCTATATTAAACTGCACGCGTAGTTCAGTGAGAAGTGACTGTGGAAGCAGGCTAAACGCCGCTGAATGTGTGGGATGCGCTGTAGGACACAAAACCTGAGGCTGTCCGCCGCAGCGGTATTCACAGAATCGCCGCACACCTACCTGTGTGACGGGAAATGCGAGGCAGATAAAATCAGCCATAGCTGTGTCTGTCTTGTTGAGTGAGAGTAAGAAAAGAAATCCGCATTGGCACGGAGCGTCTGGAGTCACACAATGCAGAATGCATCTCTGGGATGTGCAGGACAACAAAGTTTGTTTTTAACAAGCCGTGTCCAGAGGGAGCATGCCGCATAACAACCATAATACTGGAAGGACTGCTATTGTAGAGAGAAACAGGGGTAAGTTAAATTTGGCTGTTAATGTTACATCTTAGAAAGTGGAACGGGAACAAGAAGTTAGAACTTCTTTTTAATGATGAGATGCCGACCCCTGAGCAGGTGTCGCCAAACTGGATGTTTAAAGAAATGTGTAGGCAGCTCCTGTTGGTTCGTGTGAATAATGTAGGAGTAGGAGGAGAGAGTGTAGCTAGGGTGACCAATTGTCCCGCGTTTCTCAGAAACTCTCGCGTGATAGAGATATTTTTTTTAATCCTCCTGGCTCCCTTAATGACCTGTTTCTTCCGTATATTTCATCAGTGATACTGCTGTGAATATTAATTAATGACATAGCCTAACATCTAGAGAAGTAGCGAGAAGGGGAATGTTCACTCACTTCTCAGCCAATACTGGCAACTAACGGATACGCTTATGTCTTACCAATCAGCAGTTTTTTTTTTACTTTTAATTTTGCATGGGAAGATAAAAAAACTGCAGAATTTGTATCTGCACATTTCTTAAATTTCATTGCAATTATAGCTGTGTGCTATATTCGTTGAACAAATAAAACTGTTTTGTTTAGATTAGATTATATTAATTTTTAATGCCAAAGACCCAAAAATGAGAGGATTCCAGTAGGTGTGGAGTATGGCAAAAAACGAAATAAACAAACATATTTAGAACGCTTGAATGTAATACCCACTTTCTCTGAAGCTCTGCTAAGAGAACGTACCAAACTATTGATGTATCCGTATTACAATAATAATAATAATAATTACTTTTATTATTAATACATTAAAAAAAGCCATCCGTCTTCAGGCCAAGAGTGGCCTACCGCGACCATCCGACCGCCGTGTCATTCTCAGAGGAGGATGCGAATAGGAGGGGGATGGGGTCAGCACAACACTCTCCAGTTCGTTATGATGGTATCCTTGACCGAAGCCGCTACTATTCGGTCGAGTACCTCCTCAATTGGCATCACGAGGCTGGGTGCACCCCGAAAAACGGCAACAACGCATGGCAGCTGGATGGTCACCGATCCAAGTGCCGGCCACGCCCAACAGCGCTTAACTTCCGTGATCTCACGGGAACCGGTGGATCCACTGCCGCAAATATACAGGTTGAGTCACCTAACGTCACCGCTGGATATATTTCGTAAACCACATCAAATACTGACGAACCGATTCCACAGACCGAACGTGAGGAGAGGGGCTAGTGTAATTGTTTAATACAAACCATACAAAAATGCACGGAAGTATGTTTTTTAACACAAACCTATGTTTTTTTAAATAGAACCCCGTTAGTTTTGTTAGCACATCTGAACATATAAACAAATACGTAATCAGTGCCGTTTGTTGCATTGTAAAATGTTAATTACATCCGGAGATATTGTAACCTAAAGTTGACGCTTGAGTACCACTCCTCCGCTGTTCGATCGTGTGTATCGGAGAGCACCGAATTACGTAGGGGTCCAAAGGGAACGGTGATGGACCTTAGGTACAGAAGAGACTGGAACAGCACATTACGTCCACATGCTAACACCTTTTTATTGGTCTTTTTCACTGACGCACATGTACATTACTATGAGGGGTGAGGTACGCGTACACACGTGGTTTCCGTTTTCAATTACGAAGTGGAATAGAGTGCGTCCCGACATGTCAGGCCAATAGATGTTCAATGTGGTGGCCATCATTTGCTGCACACAATTGCAATCTCTGGCGTAATGAATGTCGTACACGCCGCAGTACACCTGGTGTAACGTCGCAGCAGGCTGCCACAATACGTTGTTTCATATCCTCTGGGGTTGTAGGCACATCACGGTACACATTCTCCTTTAACGTACCCCACAGAAAGAAGTCCAGAGTTGTAAGATCAGGAGAACGGGCTGTCAATTTATGCGTCCTCCACGTCCTATGAAACGCCCGTCGAACATCCTGTCAAGGGTCAGCCTAGTGTTAATTGCGGAATGTGCAGGTGCACCATCATGCTGATACCACATACGTCGACGCGTTTCCAGTGGGACATTTTCGAGCAACGTTGTCAGATCATCCTGTAGAAACGCGATGTATGTTGCGGTGCTCTCCGATACACACGATCGAACAGCGGAGGAGTGGTACTCAAGCGTCAACTTTAGGTTACAATATCTCCGGATGTAATTAACATTTTACAATGCAACAAACGGCACTGATTACGTATTTGTTTATATGTTCAGATGTGCTAACAAAACTAACGTGGTTCCATTTAAAAAAACGTAGGTTTCTGTTAAAAAACATACTTCCCTGCATTTTTTTATGGTTTGTATAAACAATTACACTAGCCACTCTCCTCACGCTCGGTCTGTGGAATCGGTTCGTCAGTATTTGGTGTGGTTTACGAAATATATCCAGCGGTAACGTTAGGTGACTCACCCTGTATATATGGGACATGGAAAGTGGAGATGACACCATGTTAAATTAGGTGGAACGGGGAAGAGAGGACGGAGATTGTGAGCCTCCCTTCCCCAGAACTGAACACTGGATCTTTCCAGTTTATCTATTGTAGTCAAAGATTTGTCCCTTATATTGCTTTCTAGTTCGGCTTTATACAAGATGATTTTACAACTGAAGATATCATTTAGCGTATAGAGGCCGAAGTTCCATAAGCCCCATCAATGGCAATTGTGCAAGTCCTTAACGACATTAATTTAAAAACTTACACACGTATAAATTTAAAGTTACACTATTCCAGATTCTTAATGGCCGGATGAATGCTCTGAAACAACCAACACTCTTCACTATCTACTTCCCTAAGAAGCTGATAGGTTTTTAACACAAAAGTGTGATGCTATAGAACATGTACTTAACACTTGAGTAACAACGATACCTCTTTTAAGATAGGACAGCCATATTGTGGCTCTTCAGCCAAATGATACCAAAAAATACACAACTAAATTTTAAGAGTTAAAACGAATAAAATGGGTAGATGTCAGCACTGAGATCTGGGTTAGGAAGGAGTTGTCTGTTGAAGTGGCAGTGGGATAGGAGCTTGAGTTTTGGCAGGTTTATGGAGAAGAGAATAAGTCGGTACGTTGGTATAAAGTGTTCTGATCTCCGAGTTTACAGATTCGTAAGGATTTTCGAGCAGTTGGAGGTGAGAGGGAAATTTTATCAGCTGGTGGAGGTTGCGTGTAGGAGACTCGAGGTGGGAGCACGCCGTTTAGGGTTTGTAAGGAAATTTTAGAGGTGTGAACATCCACGATACATTGATCAAAGTGTTGACGAGCCGGATAAGACTGTTGTAGATGTAGAGATTGGTGGAAAGATGTAACTCCACGCACCTTATGTTAGTATCTCTACAAACCTGAGTCAATATAGTTTCCTTGTTAAATAGTTTGTAGATGGGAGAGCCAAGTCTGTTTGCGGTCGAGAGTTCATCCAAGCTGTTTTAGTGTATTAATCAGATGGATGGTTATAGAGGTGAAAAAATGCTATAATCATGTCCTAGTTATGAGAGGATTGATTTAGAGAAGCTGAAGATGTCGAGATGAATATGGAGGATCCATTGGTGAGCTTGCAGTGTCGGATGGAGGATGACGTTGGCGAGGAACAAATGACTTATAGGGTACATCTTATAGAAAAAATAAGGACTTTCATAATGGCCCATGTACTGAAGACATCTGCAACACTTTTTTCACATTCATTATTCGTTGGTGAGATACCGCGCAATCGCGACTGGATACTCCTTTTTATTTTTCTTCTGGGATCAGATGCCTTTTCTGTACAAGATAATTGCTGTACCCTACGGAGCAAAGTCATGAGTGATGTATGTCCGTGAACTGTGACAAACCTTGCATGTTTTCGTATAACGAATGGTTCGATTGGCTCTGAGCACTACGGGACTTAACATCTGAGGTCATCAGTCCCCTAGAACTTAGAACTAATTCAACCCTACTAACCTGAGGACACCACACACATCCATGCCCGAGGCAGGATTCGAACCTGCGACAGTAGCAGTCGCGCGGTTCCGGACTGAAGCGCCTAGAACCGCTCGGCCACCGCGGCCGGCTTCGCATAACAACCGTGTGGTGTTATTCTCAGGAGGAGATTGGAAATGATCACAGCATTTGCTTAAGCAAGGGCGTAGAACCACCGAATACCAACAGTGAGAGTAGTAGGGGAAGCAGACCAGCAATGGTTAACCTGCGCGAGGATTTCGGCTAGACCTGTCTCACCACCCTGTCTAGCACGTCAGCGCACAGCGCGTTAAGCTAAGCAAGCAGATATTTGTACAATACATCCTGCCCTACCTCCTCCATTCGAAATGAAGGCTCCAACCTTCCCTCTTCCTAGAAAAACTACAATCGTGCTTCCTCCTAACACACACATCTCGTCTTTTGACCTTCCTAATACTCATAGCATATCGTTTCTGATGTTGTTTCCCCTCCAGTCACATCAGTATAAAAATCACTCACCTATTCAGCAGCCCTCAGCACAATAAACATACTTTTCGAGATCCCTCATTCACCATTTATCTCAGCTTTTCGTTTTTATTACCGTCCTTGTATTTTTGTATGTTTTAAATACCCGCTTCCACATCCGAATTCACTAACTTACGCGTGTGCGGCGACGTTCAACGTGGAGTAAACAGGCAAGAATCCTGATGGTGAATGAAATGTTCGCTGCCAGTATTTGATAGGCAAGAGTTTATGATTTCCAGTCTTTACACCAATGTCCTGAATTAAGTCTCAGGCTTCTCCGCACTGTCCCATGTGACATTGCTGATGTTGATCAAACCGTCAGATGGAGATGTTAAACTCGGCGGTCTTTTTGCAATATTCGGCGGCCGGGGTGGCCGACCGGTTCTAGAGGCTACATTCTGGAACCGCGCGCCCGCTACGGTCGCAGGTTCGGATCCTGCCTCGGGCATGGATGTGTGTGATGTCCTTAGGTTTAAGTAGTTCTAAGTTCTAAGGGACTGATGACCTCTGAAATTAAGTCCCATAATGCTCAGAACCATTTGAACCATTTTTGGCAATATTTGACAGGAGTAGGCTATGTGCCTGTATCGGATGTTAATCTCTTCCATCACTCATCATCATCATCATCCAACAAAACACAGCACCACAATATACAGGCATCCGTTACACTCAGTTTCACTCTACAAATACACAAAAATACACCTCTCAGGTATCAGCAAGCAAAGGGGCCATTGTGCATGGCGGAAGAAAATCCTTTCCGACTCGGTAATTGGAGCTAACACTTGGGTATACGTGTGGCGTTCAATAAGTAATGCAACACATTTTTCTTTTCTCAAAGCACCATGTTATTCCCCACTCTTTGGGCCGAAAACCCCTATTTTTCAACTTAATCTCCGTTCAACGAGATGACCTTACGTCTTCTTACTGGCACCACTCTACTGGTCGAGCAGGTGTCAACTTCTTGCTGCATCAATAACCTCCCAATCAACCACATACTGCATCCTTTCATTGGGCATCTTCCATTGGGCCAAAGAGATGGAAGTCTGAAGGAGGGATATTCGGGAGTAGGGTGCATGATGAAGAACAGTCCAGTGTAGTTTTGTGAGGTCTTCTCGAGTGGACGAGTGTGTCAGCACTACTAACAGAGGGGTCCAATTGTGCAGAGAGCTCTCTGTGATCCGTCGATCACCGCGCTCCTACGCTACAGGAGGCACAGCAGTGTGCGGCCGACCAGTAAGCGGGAGATCGGACATCTTTCCGCGTCCTTGCGACGCCTCGCCCAACGTCTCACCGTGATTTTGTTCCCTGTCGGGTCTCCGTAGACATTCTGCAAGCGGCTATGAATATCTGCCATGCTCTGGTTTTCTGTCAATGTAAACTCAATGACAGCTCTCTGCTTGGAACGCATCACAGACTACATTTTAAAAGCTACGTTTAGAGCTGCCACCTATCGGAACTTCATGAAGCTGTAGGAGCTGAAGCGGGAATAATCCACGATGTCTCACAACAAATTTCGCGTTTTTGTCAGCGAAATTGGCAGAGAAACAAAGTGTTATATTACTTACTGAACGCCTCTCTTATAATCAGTATAATTACTCAACGTTCACACACGCGACAGTAAAATTCCATCTACTCACATAATTAGAATAGGTCCAATCTTTATAACATCGTTCAGGCTCGGGGTTTTACGGGGAGACGGGACGCTAGTGGACAACCAAATAATACTTCATATATGCCCCTGGCAGATCCTCTGGTTGCTTATCGTCATCAGGGTGCTGCGTCAGTGTTGAGTTTGGTGCTGCTCTCCCGTGACGCCAAGAGCTGTGATTTTGTGTGCTGGACTTGTACGTAGTGTTACTGTCAGTGATTGTTATGTGCTATGCCGTCCGTCGATCCTTTTATGCTCCGGTTACACTTCACCTTGTGTTCTTTAATTTTCCCATTGTTATTTTCTTTTGCGCTACTGTTTTACAGTTTTTATCTACATTTTACAGTCGCCCCTTTTTGTCTGTTCTCTTCTGTTCTGTTCCCCCTTTTTATATCTATGTACGCCATATTTTCTCTTTCTGTCATTTTAAATGTCTTCTTTTTTATAATTACAGTCTTTCGGCTGAAGAGCAGCGCATATGCTGCTGCCAGCCCGCCCCAGATGGGGCACTGAAACACAATAAAGGAAAAACAAACTCCATATAAAGACTAGCATGTGCAGGAGAACATACAAGGTGGCAATTATTGTACTATATGAAACCAAATCGTCATAACTTTTGAACGGTTTGCGTTTGGACGTTCAGACTGCACGAATCTCACTTTCATTTGGATGGATTCATCAATAAGGAAAATTGGCGCGTTTGGGGGACTGAGAGTCCGCAATTAGCGAACGAGAGGTCTCTTCACCCTCAACGAGTGACTGTGTGGTGTGCAATGTCCAGTGACGGAATAAACGGTGCGATATTCCTTGATGGCACGGTGACCTCCGAACGGTGCATGAAGGCTTTGGAAGATGATTTCATCGCCTTTATCCAAACTGACCCTGATCTGGACAAGATGTGGTTCATGGAAAACGGATCTCGACCCCTTCGAAGCAGGAGAGTGTTTGAAGTTCTGACAGAGCACTTTGGGGACCGCATTCTGGTTCTGCGGTACCCAGAGGGCACTGGCTTAGGCCTTGATTGGCCGCCATATTCTCCGCATCTGAACACAGGCCACTCCTTTTCGTGGGGCTGTACTAAAGACAAGGTGTACAGCAATAACACCAAAACCATTTCTGAGCTGAAAACAGCCATTCAGGAGTTCGTCGACAGCATCGATGTTCCGACACTTCAGCGGGTCATGCAGAATTTCGCAATACGTCTGAGCCACATCATTGCCAATGATGGCAGGCATGTCGAACATGTCATTACCTAAATCCGAATATCTGTAGTGACATTTACCTATTGAATAAAGGGTGAGCAGATAGTAGTTTGTAACTAATTTACGTTTGTTTTTCATACAGTTCATCAACTGTCATCCTATAGTTTTTGACTCACCTGAAACAGAATCTACAATTATGCAATCCAACGTAGATAACAGTAGGAGCGTACCGCTTGCAGTCTTTATTTCGTCAAGTAGTGTGCCTCTGTTTGCAATATACTCCCTCCTGCAACTTCGTGTATTCCCAAAGGTTTCGTTGAGAAGCTTCGTTTCGAACACCCACAACACCAGGTGCTAATTCTAATTCCCTTACAGATGAAAACGAACTATCTGCTGCAAGTACCCTCGTAAAAAGTGACTCCTAGAGATGCGCTCCACCAAAACTGCGGTTCGGTAGTTTTGTTTGGTTGTTTGATATGGGGGAGGAGACCAAACAGCGAGGTCACCGGTGCCATCAGGTTATGGAAGAGCGGGGAAGGAAGTCGAAGGCCGTTTCAGAGTAGCCACCCCAGCATTTGCCTAAAGCGATTTAGGGAAATCACAGAAAACGAAAATAGGATGGCCGGACCGGGTCTGAACCGTCGTCATCCCGAATGTGAATCTAGTGTGCTAACCACTGCATCAACTCGCTCGGTATAGTTTTGATACAGTACATAAATGACGTAGTAAATGTTAGGATGATCGGTAGTATTGCTAGCACTGGTAGGGAAAGAGACATAACTAAATGAATGTATGAGAGAGAATCTGGGTGTCGACGACTTCTTTGTTTTTTAATCTTCGTTGATCCATTATGGACTTATACGGCGCGCGCCGCTATCCTGTGATCACGTTCAGAGCACGCACTGTAATCCATTATAGTTCACTGTTCTGGTGCGGGTGGCGCTCCGGTGGCGATTTGCTATGACGTGTTTTTGCGGTGGCCGGCGGAAAACGAGAGAGTAGTTGGTATCCGGGTATTACAAGGAACGTGAAGTTCGCTCTGCCTGACCTGGTAGTGACTAGCGCTAAGGTTGTTGTGCCTCGCAATATGAGCAGAGTGGTCTGTGGCGGAGGCGACTCGCCGCTGTGCTGGCCGTGCGGTGGTGATTAATTGGAGTCGGCGTACTTGCTCTTCCTGCCTGTCTGATGTGGAGGTCCGGTGGGGTCCTGTGCTACTCTGGCTCGGGAGACGACTAGTTGCTGAATTTTGGAGTCGTCTGACAGGTTAGGGTGTGGGCTCGGTTGGCTCATCAGATTTTCCCCTGGGAGCTCCACCAATGGTTTCTGAACTTCATTCTGATGTGGGACGGCGTTGTTGGAACTTTTTTCTGTGTGTGTGTTGCTCGTTACGATATTTGTTGGTACTAATTTATTTGCTCAACTGGAGTCCTGCCCGGAGTTGCATTCATGTATGGCATATTTGGCATTCGATGTGTTAGGTAAAGTCTGCCTAAGAAGGGCGGTTTTGTACAGTATACAGGGTGTTACAAAAAGATATGGTCAAACTTTCAGGAATCATTCCACGCACACAAATAAAGAAAAGATGTTATGTGGACATGCGTCCGGAAACGCTTAATTTACATGTTAGAGCTCATTTTAGTTTCGTCAGTATGTACTGTACTTCCTCGATTCACCGCCAGTTGGCCCAATTGAAGGAAGGTAATGTTGACTTTGGTGCTTGTGTTGACATGCGACTCATTGCTCTACAGTACTAGCATCAAGCACATCAGTATGTAGCATCAACAGGTTAGTGTTCATCACGAACGTGGTTTTGCAGTCAGTGCAATGTTTACAAATGCGGAGTTGGCAAATGCGCATTTGATGTATGGATTAGCACGGGGCAATAGCCGTGGCGCGGTACGTTTGTATCGAGACAGATTTCCAGAACGAAGGTGTCCCGACAGGAAGACGTTCGAAGCAATTGATCGGCGTCTGAGGGAGCACGGAACATTCCAGCCTATGACTCGCGACTGGGGAAGACCTAGAACGACGAGGACACTTGTAATGGACGAGGCAATTCTTCGTGCAGTTGACGATAACCTCAATGTCAGCGTCAGAGAAGTTGCTGCTGTACAAGGTAACGTTGACCACTTCACTGCATGGAGAGTGCTACGGGAGAACCAGTTGTTTCCGTACCATGTACAGCGTGTGCAGGCACTATCAGCAGCTAATTGGCCTCCACGGATACACTTCTGCGAATGGTTCATCCAACAATGTGTCAATCCTCATTTCAGTGCAAATGTTCTCTTTACGGATGAGGCTTCATTCCAACGTGAATTGTAAATTTTCACAATCAACATGTGTGGGCTGACGAGAATCCGCACGCAATTGTGCAATCACGTCATCAACACAGATTTTCTGTGAACGTTTGGGCAGGCATTGTTGGTGATGTCTTGATTGGGCTCCATGTTCTTCCACCTACGCTCAATGGAGCACGTTATTAGGATTTCATACGGGATACTCTACCTGTGCTGCTAGAACATGTGCCTTTACAAGTACGACACAACATGTGGTTCATGCGCGATGGAGCTCCTGCACATTTCAGTCGAAGTGTTCGTACGCTTCTCAACAACGGATTCGGTGACCGATGGATTGTTAGAGGCGGACCAATTCCATGGCCTCCACGCTCTCCTGACCTCAACCCTCTTGACTTTCATTTACGGGGGCATTTGAAAGCTCTTGTCTAAGCAACCCCGATACCAAATGTAGAGACTCTTCGTGCTCGTATTGTGGACGGCTGTGATACAATACGCCGTTCTCCAGGGCTGCATCAGCGCATCAGGGATTCCATGCGACAGAGAGTGGATGCATGTATCCTCGCTAACGGAGGACATTTTGAACATTTTCTGTAACAAAGTGTTTGAAGTGACGCTGGTACGTTCTGTTGCTGTGTATTTCCATTCCATGATTAATGTGATTTGAAGAGAAATAATAAAATGAGCTCTAACATGGAAAGTAAGCGTTTCCGGACACATGTCCACATAAGATATTTTCTTTCTTTGTGTGTGAGGAATGTTTCCTGAAAGTTTGGCCGTACCTTTTTGTAACACCCTGTATACGTAGTGAATTACTGCTGCTTGGTATATGTGGTCTTCTGGGACCTGAACAACACGATCTCGTCAATTTGGTTGTGTAACAGCATTTAGTAGTATGTTCTGTATTTTTCTCACTGTATTATTATTAACTTGGTGGAATAGTCGCGTTTGGTGTCGTTAAGGCACTTCTAAGACTGTGGTTTGACTATTTGTGTGCGCTTGGCTTTTATTGTTTCGTTTTAAGAAGCGAGGATTGTTTATTGAGATTAGTGTGTGTTGGCTTCCGGCACTTGTTAAGAGCGCCCAAGTTAACGGCGCCGTGGCTATCATGTGCTGTCGGAATGTTATATTGCACTTTTGAATTTTATCTTGTGTTGATATTATCTGTCGTGTGTTACTGAACATAACCAAGGTGCGTAAGTGATGGGCAGTTGTGGGAGGCATGTCGGGGAACTCTCAGCGGTTTATTTCGGGGACCGTTTCTAGTGGGAAGGCTCCGAAGTGTTGAGAGCTCGCTCGTCTGTGATTGCGTTGGGAGTTGCCCTTGCCCTTTGGTTGTATCAAATTATTATTTTGTTATTATATTTATTGGTTGTGTGCTGCGCTTCTTTCATTTTATGGTTCCAAGCGCCATAATCTTTTTCAAAGTTTTTTTTAATATAAATCATTTTAAACTGTAATGCTAAGTTAACTTATTATTGGATTTTGTCTTTTGGGTAAACTCTAAAAGCACTACTGTGAAAGGTTCTTTGATTTTATGGTGGCAAGCCGCCGTTATTGTTTTTAAAGCTCACTCTTTTAACCATTTGATAGTTCTGTTAGTTATATGAATTTGTTATTTAAAAGAGTTTAGTATTGGCAATTTAATAAATTGTGTACAGAGTCGGCTGTTTGGATATAATTGGGTGGAACTCCTTGGATAGTTGTCCTATAAGAACAATCATTTCATGGACCGTGGGACAACGGCTGGCATGTAATTCTTGATGCAATAATTTACCGACAGCCGTATGTATTGTAGAAATTTATTTTATGAACTTCTTAGGAGCTACCAGTTTCAGCATTACATTGATGCCATCCTCAGGCCCCACACGTCATAGTAGTAAAATCGCTATACACGGAAGGAGCCATATAATTGGATCCGTGAATCAGATCGTCATGCAACAGCTCTTGGTGGCCAGGCGACACAGACTGAGGCGGTTTGCAAACATCGGTGTCAAAACGATCCTCGTTAAAACGAGAAATCATTTTCTTGCCATGCTCTATCCAGTTGCATTATCGCCATACACGATGCAAATATTTCTGGCTGCCTCCGCTGCTCTCAACCTTCTATTGTACTAGAACAGAGTAAATATCGGAAATGTTCCGATATCTCCACTAGGTATTCCATTTTCTGACATCCACGAGTCCACTAGCTCAAATGATACAATGACAATACGTAAACGTTAGTAGCAACAGTGAATTACAAATAAACAATGACAAACGATAAATAAACCCAAAGCAACCGGAATACCAACATGTAAACAAAAACGCTACGAGCTTAATAGAATCAAATAGATGATTTCCATATGTTTAATGCTCTGTGAATTGTAGTGCATAGCGTACTATTGGAACTTTTTACTTTGTTCTCTTGCGTGAATTAAAATGCCGTTACTGTGACCGCACTATGGTCACACACCTCGTGAATGATTAGAAATCTGTTACGTTGAAATGTGTGAAATCTGCGTTTGTAACTTTGAATTTTTGTGTACCAATTGGTTCCTGATGACCACTAAGCCCTTTGTCTTGGTTCAAATGGCTCTGAGCACTATGGGACTCAACTGCTGAGGTCATTAGTCCCCTAGAACTTAGAACTAGTTAAACCTAACTAACCTAAGGACGTCACAAACATCCATGCCCGAGGCAGGATTCGAACCTGCGACCGTAGCGGTCTTGCGGTTCCAGACTGCAGCGCCTTTAACCGCACCCTTTGTCTTACCAGGATGTTGTTAATGAGACCTGGGTCAGTGGGGTTTTTACGAAAACGTCACATAATTTTCAACTGATTTTCAGTGGCCTTTGTTTAGACTGAGCGTTTGGAGGCTCGTGGATATTGAACTGTTATTATCTGTATGTTTTGCCAGTCGTATTGTTCCTTCTGTTTAATGTTTCATTTTTAAATGCGTGTTGTACCTTAAAGCAAAGCACAATTCGTCAGTATTTTACAGGCAAGTGACTTCCTTTATTCCCGAATGCTTCTGTGCTGGTGTGTCATATGTGCGAAGTGTGATGAACATGTGCGCAATCATCAAAACGTAAATTTTAATCTAAATCTGGAGTGTGAAAACAATATGTTCGCAATTTCCCCACCCCCGTTTGGTCTAGTTAATCCCACTTTTCTTTCAGCTTTCTGTTTCCGACTGATGTAGCCTAGAGCAAGATTACAGGTAGATGACAAATTATTTCCTAGTCCTTACATTGTTGAGGTTGTTTCACATTTGGTTGGCCTACTGAATAATACAACAGATAAATTGGGTTGTCTATATGCGATAAGAATCACTTGTCAGTGAGCACTTCTGGTTAAAGAACATTAACGCAATTCCGTTGAGAGTCAAAGTTTTGTGTTTTGTGTGTGTTTTAGTATGACTCAGTGATTAATATTTTGGTAGATGATTTATATTCCGCTGTCGATAAATATTCACTCCTTCTCAGGTGCAATATACCAGTTAGACTTGAATGTTCATTACTAAGCGGTTGAAAATAAATATTCAGTATAAAACAGTTGTAGTCAGATAGTCAGCATCAGTCACATGTGTTTCAATATTTAGCACGACCAGAGATAAGAATAAAAATCATAGCCCGGTTCAGACTTCCCAGACGCAACACACACACACACACACATACACACAAACACTGGAATCCACAAATGTTCAAATGTGTGTGAAGTCTTATGGGACCTAACTGCTAAGGTCATCTGTCCCTAAGCTTACACACTACTTAACCTAAATTATCCTAAGGACAAACACACACACCCATGCCCGTGGGAGGACTCGAACCTCAGCCGGGACCAGCCGCACAGTCCATGACTGCTGCGCCCTAGAACGCTCGGCTAATCCCGCACGGCTGGAATCCACCTTACAACTTTCAAGTTTACCCCTCACTGCACCAGGTAACCCTGCAGTATGTCTGAACGCTGTGAATTGTGTTCAATCACATTCATTCCATGATAATGTTGCAGTGTTTAAATACAGTCAGTTGAGAGGACAACGTACAGTTAGCGTTGCAGAACACCTATATTGGCGACTCCTCTTCTGGTACTACTCGATCAGCTGGAGGTGTCCACGTCTAGAAAAGGTCACTGGAGTCAAAAAGGTCGAGCACATCCCTCCGAGCAGTATCTGAGAGACCTGGAATGCATATTAAAACATATGTGGCTGCGAACGACGTTGTGGAGTGTTGAAATGCATGTTGCGTTGCCCTGTCTGATGATATAGAGCCACTAAAAGGACGAGGTTGTCAACAGCTTTAACCCTGGAACAGACAGTAATAGAATCACAGAATATACGATGAGCACAGGGAGAACGAACGGACTGCGCAACTGTGCAGTGGGTTCCGTGAGAGCTTTTTCATGTACTGTTTCATTAGGAAGTAAATACATGAAACATCGTTCCCCTGTGTGACACATAACTATTACAGTCACTGTTTGCAAGTTGGCGGCAAGGTGAAAGAGGCGAGGTGTTATACATTTCATTAACGGAGACAGCTATACCGCCTTCCGCCGTCTACCCACTAACGTGGTCTATTCGAAGCACATTGCACGTGCTCTAAGTTAGTAGTGCAAATAAAATTAAACTAGTTAAAAAGACTCAACAAAGAAATTCCGGAGCAAAATTAAGGAAAAATTGTGAACCAAGTTCCCTCTTCATAGGGGGAGGAAATAAATTTGTCGTTTTGCTTGAGGTTTTCCTTATGGACTATTAGAAATAGTTCTTGGTCGAGACGTCAGATGTCGTTGTGGAATTCCCTCATTACTCAACGTCATCTTCAGGTACGACGACCGCATGGCTGAGCTGTGACTGAATCCTGCTGTTTATGTCAAGCTACACAGTAAATCCATAGGTCTGCAGGCGCCGAATTCATTGGCCAATAGCGAAGATATTTTGATGGGTTGCGGAAAGGACAACATTTCTACGCAGCACAAAGGAATTATCCAAGTGGGAAGGAAATTGGTAGGCATGGCGTACAGACAAAAAATAAGTACAATTTAAGAAAAATTCCATGATTTATTCAATAGAGAGAGGAACTCAGTAACACGTTGGTCCACCTCTGGCCCTTACGGAGCAGCTATTCGGCTTGGCATTGATTGATAGAGTTGTTGGATGTCTTCCTGAGGGATATAACGTCACATTCTGTCCAACAGGCGCCTTAGAAGGTCAAAATCCGGAGCTGGCTGGCCCTGCTCTTAACGCACAGATTGTTCTCAATTGAGGAGAGTTCAGGCAACCTTGCTGGCCAAGAAAGCATGAAGACATGCGGTAGAAACTTTTGCCGTATGCGGGCGGGAATTATCTTGCTGAAATGTAAGACCAGGATGGCTTGCTACTAAGGGCAATGAAACGTCGTTTTGACTTGATCCCCGATGGCTATTGAAGAAGTGTCTGCAGGTGCCCCGCACAGCAGTGGGATAGCAACCTGACTTTTGCCCGCCGTACGCCCCGAGAACCAGGAATGATGGTCTGGGGTGTCATTTCTTTCAAAAAATGGTTCAAATGGCTCTGAGCACTATGGGACTTAACATCTGAGATCATCAGTCCCCTAGAACTTAGAACTACTTAAACCTAACTAACCTAAGGACATCACACACATCCATGCCCGAGGCAGGATTCGAACCTGCGACCGTAGCAGTCGCGTGGTTCCGGATTGAAGCACCTAGAACCGCTCGGCCACCGAAGCCGGCTGTCATTTCTTCCCACAGCAGGAAACCTGAGTTGTCATCTGTAGCACCTTGACAGCACAGCGGTACGTCGAAGGCATTCTACACCCAGTTTTGTTGCTCTTCATGGCAGGACATCCTGGGGTTACATTTCAGCAAGATATTGCACGCCCACACACGGCGAAAGATTCTACTGCTTGTCTTCGTGCTTGCCAAACCCTATCTTCGACAGCACGATCGCGGATCTCTCCACAATCGAGAACATTTGGAACTCTATGGGCAGAGCCCTCGAACCAGCTCCCGATTTTGTCGAGTTTATGAGGCAATTGGACGGAATGTGGCACTACACCCCTCAGGAAGGCATCCAACAGATCAATCAATGCCCAAACGAATAACTGCTTGTATAAGGGCCACAAGTGGACTATCGCGTTATTGACTTGCTCTGTTTCGAAGAAATCGCCGAATTTTTCTGATCTTTTAATCATTTGTTTGTCTGGAAACGTATATCACATCTACAGATTTCTATCCCATTCGGATAATTCCTTCGTGATGCTTCTTTTTTTTTTAAGTATATATGCGCCCCGATTGCTCATCATTCAGTGCAGATGCACTCGTCGTCCGAACTCTTGCGGGAATCAGCTTGAGTCTGTGAGCAATGATAGTAACGGGCAGGGGACGCTACGTCTGTAGGGTGCGACAAGTTGGGAAGCGGTAGCCGAAGCGGTAAAGCGAGAAATCTGGGTTCAAGTCCCCGTTTTGCGCAAATTTCTACTTGTCACCGTTGAATTTATTTCAGTGTCCAATTGCGGATAAGATGGGAATTTGAATTTCGTCAGTTATGCCACCTGTCGGACGATGAACCGAAAGATTCAGCACACCCTCACTCAGACCCCAGCGACCTCTGTTGGGAGCAGCACCCCTAAATACGCGGGGGCGCTGGCGTGTGACCATCCTAGCGGTTGTCATCCGAATACTTATGCTGCCACCGAAGCGATATTCCTTACATGACCGACGGCTCCCCTTTGTGGTCGCTCTGATTTTAACATGGCCATTGCTGCGTGCGAGGCTGTGCTAAGTTGGTATCCTGCGTCTCTGTTTAGCAGATTTTTGGAGCGGTGAATTTCCACCGCTTCTTCAATAACGCTGTCCCAGTAAGAAAACTCCATATTGTGTACCGTACTGAGACAACACGGCCACTGTAGATTCCACTGGTTGGCCCGAGACGTGTTCTTCGTCGATGCTCATTGTAGAAGTCTTCTACGGTGCGGTAAGTTTGTCCGATGTGTGATGTACTGCAGCTAGGAGGAGTCTTCTCTAACCATTATCATCTTTCATCGAGCCTAGAAGAGCTCGGAGTTTCGTAGGCGGACGAAAGATGCTTTTAACTTAGCTTTTTTCAGTAATTTTCCTACTTTAGGAGAAACACGGCCGACGTATGGGAAGTTCTTCTTCAGCTTCTTCCAGCGTCTCACTTTGTCTAATACGCGACAGGCGTAAGGCACGGTGAATATACATTTCCTGGACACTTCTTCATCCTCTCACATGCATGCATTAAAGAACTGCCACAAACATTCTCATAACACGCTCGGCACATACTACGTAATTCTAGTACCATGATCCCTGGTACCGGAGAGTTTCCATTTTTCATTTCTTTCGCAGATCTTCCTATTTCTAGCCGGCCGGTGTGGCCGTGCGGTTAAAGGCGCTTCAGTCTGGAACCGCGTGACCGCTACGGTCGCAGGTTCGAATCCTGCCTCGGGCATGGATGTGTGTGATGTCCTTAGGTTAGTTAGGTTTAATTAGTTCTAAGTTCTAGGCGACTGATGACCTCAGCAGTTGAGTCGCATAGTGCTCAGAGCCATTTGAACCATTTTTCCTATTTCTGTTGCAGTTATTGGGTCTACATTTTCCACAAACAACTCATTTCGAAATCCAGTTCTATGTCCTTATACCTGGTTTGTCTTCCGTAAGCAATGTCTTGAAATGATTTTTCTCATTCTCAAATGGCGTTAACTGATGCATCTATCCCTTATTTCACATCTGTTCTTAAGTTCTTCACTGTTTTTTGGGTTTCTGCTACCTTCGTACCCCCCAAACCGGTGTCTATCTCGTAGTATTTAAAATACTAAATCCTCTGTTCGTAAATCAATAAAAATTAGTACTGCTTATACTACGACGACAATAACTACTATAACTCGTTTGCCTTGTCAATGCAACTTACGTTGTATGCCCTCACAAGACTAGAGTATCTCACTAATGCGCTCGTCTACGCAGGTTAAATGTAGGAAGATTTCCATTCCATTATTCCGAGATGGAAACCAGCCTGCCAACACGTTCTTATCCACATCATCCATACTGTCGACTTCAGAACTATCCCGTTGCATCCATGTCATATGGCGACGACGTAACTTCTACCTTAGAGGTATATATATTTCTTTAATTTCATGTGGTCGCATCATCCCGTCGTTGCTAAGTTACTAGAGAAAGTAACAGTACATCTATACGTGCGATACTACAGTGCTTGCGTTATTGTGGAAATGTTGGAAATTTGTAGAAAGGATTGGGGACCAAACTGCTGAGGTCATCGGTCCCTAGGTTTACACACTACTGAATCTAACTTACGCTAAGGATAACACACACCCATGCCTGAGAGAGGACCTGATCCTCCGACCGGAGGAGGCACGCGAACCGTTCGTTACAAGATCCCTAGACCGCACGGCTACCCCGCGCGGCGTTTTATTTTCAATTACGAAACAAAGTTCCTTTGGACATCCAAGCAAGCCATAAGAAACATTGCATCGTAATTCAAAACAACACAGACACTGAAATATCCTATTTATCAGCTAACAGCTGGCAACCGACATTAAAGTAAAATGTCTCCCTTGTACAGAAATACACATTATGGAAGTACGAGAACATGTTGTAGAGAAATGGTTAACGACATATGGAAGATTGGGTGTGGCCGTTAGTCGTGCTCGGATATCGATATAGTAAGGCGAGCGCTATAAGCGGGAAATCCGAGTTCTAGTCTCGGTCCGGTAACAATTTTCACCATCGCCATTCCATTATACAGCTGATGTTTGTCGATATTCGCAATTACGAATACATATAACGTGCGTCTATAGGATCCCGTCTTTTTCCTTAATTTATTTGTTGGCCTTCTGGGTCTCTATAATTATCCAGTGTGCGAAGCGGAAGCCAGCGCACAATAGTGACATGATGAAAAACACAGCTCCAGTTGCAAACGGTGGTTTATCTGATACTACCGATTTGCGGCTCACTACCAACACTTCAAATCACGGTCTAAGGCGCTGCAGTCATGGACTGTGCGGCTGGTCCCGGCGGAGGTTCGAGTCCTCCCTCGGGCATGGGTGTGTGTGTTTGTCCTTAGCATAATTTAGGTTAAGTAGTGTGTAAGCTTAGGGACTGATGACCTTAGCAGTTAAGTCCCATAAGATTTCACACACATTGAACATTTGAACTTCAAATCATCATTAAGTATGTGATGACCAGAGGAAAGAAAGAAAAGTCTGTGGCAGGTCCGATCTTCTCAGAGCTACTCTCTTTAATCTGTACACTCAATAAAGATCCTAACCAGGACAGAAATCGCATCGGACCAACCGCTTTTCCAATCTAAACTATCAGTTTGTCCAATGCTGTCCTGGTGATGCACTTGATGCGCGCCTAGTCTAAACTAAACATAGCCATGGTTAGTTTTTGGAAACCGCAGCAGCTACATCTTCATCTCTACTCAGCCATCTAGCTTAAAGTGAGTAGTCGAGGGTGCTTCCGATACATTTCTCTTTCCTGTTCCATTTGCGAATGGTGCCCGAGAAGACGGATTGCCGGTAGTTCTGCGGATGAGCTCTAACTACCTTGATTTTCTCGACGTAATCATTTCATGTAACGTATAAGAGAGAACGTAATAAGTCGCCCGATTCTTAAAACTGAAATGTATGCTCTCAGAATTTTAACAGTAACCTCTCCAGGATGCACAACTCTCCTCTTGCAGCATCTGCCACTGAATGATGTGGACTGTAGATCTATACCGTAATACCCACGTTATTACCAAACGAATCACTGAAGAAACGTGCAGCTGTTCGTTTGACCTTCTCTACCTTGTCCATTGATCCTATCTGGTAAGGATCCCAAACCGACGAAAAAAATGCTAAACAATCGATCGCGTGCGTGTTTCGTAGTCCCCTAGTTTCAAGGATGAATTACTTTTCTTTAACATTCTTCGGGAGGAGACCAAGAGATGAGTACACTAAGCAGATTCAGAAGGGTGTAGGCTGCAGTAGGTACTGGGAGATAAAGAAGCTTTCACAGGATGGAGTAGCACGGAGAGCTGCATCAAACCAGTCTCTGGACTGAAGACCACAACAACAACAACAACAACAACAACATTCTTCCGACGGTTCTCGGCCCACCTGGCTTTCGTATAACTAGCTTAATGCAACTATTTCCCTTTTATGTTGTTCGCAAATGCTGTTGTGATCTACACTGAGGTGCAAAAAGTCGTGACCTACCTCCGTATATCGTGTAGGACATCCTTTTGCCCGAGTAGTGCAGCAACTCGACGTGGCATGGACTCAACAATTCGCTGGAAGTTCCCTGCAGAAATGTTGAGCCATGTACAAGTAACAGTTCCGCCAGTGCATCTGCCATTTGTACCTTGTGTACGCGATACTACCGCCGCCTGTATATGCCCATATCGCTATCCCATGATTTTTGTCATCTCAGTGTGTAAGAAGAAGGTTGCAATGCCAGAAGACTATAGTGACAAGCATGAAGTCTTACAAATATTACGACTATTGATGCAGGGACCGACAGTTGACCCTCAACGTAATGACGGGCAGGCTACCAATCACCAGGCACTAAGATTGATGAAATGAGGCATGGTATTGAAGTGATATGGAATGACATTCAAGTCCAGTTTCGCTCGATGTCCAGTGGGTTTAAAGCTATTATTGCTGTCAGCTGTGGCAATTCTGCAAATAGATCTTGCACCTCGTCTGTACACTCTCGGATTACTTGCGAATAATTGCTCTGCTAAACGTAAGGACGGGACAGTGTAATATATTAACAACTCGGTGGGTATCAATGAAGCCAGTGTGTGTCAGTCAGCGAGTGGTGGTGTTCTTTATTACGTACAAAGTGCCCCGGAGAGAACGTTTGGATAACTTCATGCGGGAAAGAATCATCGGGGAAATGGAAGAAGGACGAAGTGTGACGTGTATAGCCCAGGAATTTTTATATTGCTCACAGCATTGTTTCACGTGCACGGACCACTCTCTCCGAGGGACAGGAAATGGTCAACCATGGTCACATACAGTAGCAAATGACCGCTTCATTGTACAACAGGTAAGAATAGATCCATGTATAGCATGGAGTGCAATTACAACTACATTTGACAGGACAGAAAGGCACACAATTTCACTCTCCACAGTGTCACAGAGAGTGCATGGGGGTGCTCCCTTGCCCGATGGCCAGTTCATTGTCTTTCACTGACACATCGGCGGACCAACGAGGACGTTTGCTCTTCTTGGATGAGAGCAGATTTACTCTGAGTAATGATTCTGGGCGTACCATCATACGGCGAGAGGCAGGAACACTTAAGGCACCTAGGAATATTGTCGGACATGATGGTTTTGATGGTTCAGGTGTTACGCTGTGGGGAGTCATAATGTCGCATTGGCGTACTGGCCTCCATGTCTTTGAACATGGTACATTCAGCGATCACAATTATTGTGACATTGTACTCCTTCCCGTTGTTCCTCCTTTCATAGTTGCATTCGGTCCTGACTTCATTTTTGTGGGTAATGCCCGACCTCAACGAGCAGTGCAAGCAGTGGAGCTCTTGGAAAGAAAGGATATTCGACGAAAGGACTGGCCCGTCCTTTCCCCCCAACTTAATTCCTATCGAGCATGTGTGGGATGCTTTGGGGAGACATATTGAAACACGTGCATATGTACCAACAGCCTTTCAGGAGCTGTCAACTGCGCTGGTGGCGCCCCATGACATTACGAACTTTGTGGCCATCATGGACGCACGTTTCATAGCATGAATTACTGTCCGCCGTGATCATACAACGCATAAAGAACCATGTACTGCTATTTGTAATATCCAGGGGACCATCGCGAATAGTCGTATCTTCAGTGTCATTATTGGCTTTAATTAAAAGAGTCATTTGTGTTCATCTCGTTGCGCATTTAATTCGTTTACATTCTGTACCACACTGTAGCAGTTCCGTCTATGCATGGTGTAAGTTTCATCTAGCTATGTTACTTGTTAGTGAGACTTCGTGCAAGAGTTATTTTTGTCACAAATACTTTCACACCAGTGTGTAACCATGTATTCTACTTGTTATCATCGTCGTCGGATGAACTCAATTCCGAGAATGCACAGCTTCTACCTGCACAGAATGAGCATTAAAGGCCAACTTATGGATGTGTTTCCTGTGGTTGAACAGACCAGTCCTAGCATAAAACTTGCGTCCACACATATAGCACTGCATGGTTGGAGGAGGACAGGGTTGTAACTAACGAGCTTTCTTGCTTCTCTCTTCATGACTGCGGCCTTTCTCCTTCAAACAAGTTGACAGCAGTGGATGTTGTGCCTGCCCACATAAGCGGTTTTCTCATATTAGCACACTATGTGATCAAAAGTATCCGGACACCTGGCTGAAAATGACTTGCAAGTTCCTGGCGCCCTCCATCGGTAATGTTGGAATTCAATATGGTGTTGGCCCACCCTTAACCTCGATGACAGCTTCCACTCTCGCAGGCATACGTCAATCAGGTGCTGGAAGGTTTCTTGGGGAATGGCAGCCCATTCTTCACGCAGTGCTGCTCTGAGGAGAGGTATCAATATCGGTCGGAAAGACCTGGCACGAAGTCGGTCTTCCAAAACATCCCAAAGGTGTTCTATAGGATTCAGGTCAGGACTCAGTGCACGCCAGTCCATTACAGGGATGTTATTGTCGTGTAATCACACCGCCATAGGCCGTGCAATATGAACAGGTGCTCGATCGTGTTGAAAGATGCAATCGCCATCCCCCAATTGCTCTTCAACAGTGGGAAGAAAGAAGATGCTCAAAACATCAATGTTGGCCTGTGCTGTGATATTTCAATGCAAAACAACGATGGAGAAAGTCCCTTCCATGAAAAAAACGAGCACATCCTCACACCACCGCCTCCGAATTTTACTCTTGGCACTACACTCGCTGGCAGATGACGTTCAGCAGGCATTCGTCATACCCACACCCTGCCATCGGATCGCCACATTTTGTACCGTGATTCGTCACTACACACAATGTTTTTCCACTGTTCAGTCGCCCAATGTTCGCTCCTTACATCAAGCGAGGCGTCGTTTGGCATTTACCGGCGCGATGTGTGGCTTACGAGCAGCCGCTCGACCATGAAATCCAAGTTTTTTCACCTCCCGCCAAACTGTCATAGTTCTTGCAGTGGATCCTGATGCAGTTTGGAATACCTGTGTGATGGTCTGGATAGATGTCTGCCTGTTCAACTGTTGGCGGTCTCTGTCAGTCAACAGACGAGGTCGCCCTGTACGCCTTTGTGCTGCACGTGTCCCTTGAAGTTTACCTCTCATTATCACATGGGAAACAGAGGACGTAGGGATGTTTAGAAGTGTGGAAATCTCGCGTACAGAAGTTTGACACGAGTGATACCCAATCACCTGACCACGTTCGAAGTCCGTGAGTTCCGCGGAACGCCCCATTCTGCTCTCTCACGATGTCTGGTGACTACTGAGGTCGCTGAGTACCTGCCAGTATGTGCCAGCACACTGCACCTAATACGAAAAACGTATGTTTTGGGGGTGTCCGGATACTTTTGATCACATAGCGTATGTTTATGCTAGTCGTCATCTTGAAGTGTTCTACTTGGTTCTGAGAGGGGCTCCACGAGGCTTACTGCCAGAGCAGACTTCACCATAAACAATTTGTCAGGGAAGTCTTGTATCACTTATTGGACGTGCGATGATGTTTGCCTCAGTGCTGTTTAGATGCGCTTTCTCGAGAACCGCAGTTTATGTCATATGGTCCTCCAACTTAATTTTGGAGACGTATCTAACTTTTTGTTGGTGACAGCACTCAAATTTCTTGATATCACGGCGGTAGTGTGTCCAAGTTTAACAGCCATACAGGAGCGCAGAAATGACAACAGCTTCGTACACCGTGAGGTTGGTGTGCAGCTTTATGTCTTTATTCGTGCAGCATCGAAATGCTGCATGGGTAGCCCCATTCATTTATTAACATCTAATTCGCAAACACACTGTTATACAGTATACGGACAATAAGTAAAACTTCAGAAGCCGTGATATGGTCGTGAACTGAACAGTAACCAAATATACAAGAAATTTCCTTTACTTCACGTCTACGGTCACAAATTCTTTGTCGTCAGACTACCGGTTTCGGTCTATAATGACCATCTTCAGATCTGTTTTATAAAAATTGTCGTAATGTACTGCAGCCATAGGACTTGTTTAGGGCTTGTGTTTTTTTGTGAACAAGATCTGAAGATGGTCATTATAGACCGTAACAAGTCGTAATGTACTGGAGCCATAAGACCTGTTTAGGGCTTGTTTTTGTAAAACAAATCTGAAGATGGTCATTATAGACCGAAACCGGTAGTCTGACAACAAAAAATTTGTGACCATAGACGGGAAATACAGAAAGCAAAACTTCGTCATTTGTTATCTTCTTGTTTTCCAGTTTTAATGGCAGTGTATGTGACATGTTAGAGCCTTCCGTCACTCCCTACTGGGTGACTCCACCGCCACCGCCGCCTACCAACAGGCCCCGCCTGGGAGCCGCTGCTGCAGCAGGAGGTGGGCGTGCGCCGCTACGCCGGCACCTGGACAGGCGGCAGGCGGCCGCTCCCAGATTTAGCCGTGTTCCCGTGCCGTGTGCCGTGTGCTGGGTCGCGGGGTCGACGTCGACGCCGCCTGCGCTTTTCGAGTTTTACGGCCGGCCGCCTGCTAGCCCGTTATGGAAACGGGAACAACACGATGGGGAGCGGGGCGAGGGGAGCGGGGAAAAAAGGGACGGCAGGCTCGGCGGGAGAAGAAGGGCCGCCTAAAAATACCGGCCGACCAGCGGGTCGTGGGCGGACCGGACCGCGGCGCGCGCGCTCGCACCGGGGTCGTTCACCGCCGCGTCGCGTGTGCATTCTGCTGTGTCCGCCGCGGGACCACTACCACTGCCTGTCAAAGACCCTTTATCCCGACACGGCGAGCGTCGGCGGAAACACACGCTAGCACGCCTCTCAGGCCTGGCTTTGTGGGGATGCTCGACCCGCGCGAGTGCTGCATGACTTTGAAAACAGCTGCCTCCGCAGACTTGGGTCTTGCTGGAAACCGTCAGCAACTCTTTGTTAGAAGAAAATACCGGGTGGTTATAACTATACTTTCCTTATGTAACACTATTAACTAATTACCGTACGGGGACCAAACTTGGTAGCATTAATGTCAAGGACATGGGGAAGAGATATAGTGCAGAATCAATGCTACTGAAACGCTTTCAATGTGCTGCTACGGTCCATCACACCATTATATACCGGTGCCATTACTGTTACAAGAGGGTCTCAATATGGCGCCCATAAGCGTCCAGGAAAGTCGGAAAGCACAGCAGAACGAAGCGTGTTCGTAGGTATGCTAGCTACCTGTGTTGATATGGTGTGCTTCAGATTAGCGCTCGTGTGAATGTTCTCTTGGTAAAGCCTGTCCTTCAGGTAGCCCCACAAACGGGAATGACAGGAAGATCAGATCACCCTGCCGGCCAAGCATTTCGAAACGATCTGCTAGTAATTCGAACTTCACGAGCGATGTGCGCTGGGGCCTCATTTTGTATGAAGACTGTTGAGTTCAAAGCGACTCTCGCCTGTAGGGTGGAATTATATGCTGGCGAAGCATATCGCAGTATTGCTGGTCATTCACACTGCGCATCTTCGGCTCCTGAGAGCTAACCTGTTCAAAAAAGAATGGGTCAATGAGGAACATAGCCTTGAAGCCACACCATACGGTGACACGTTCGCCATACAGAGGAACTTCATGTACAGTGACGGGAGATGAAGGCCCCACACACGGCAGTTCTGTGTGTTCACCTCACCTATAAGAGAAAAATGACCTTCGTCTGTCCATAGGAGCTGGCCGCGGTGACCGAGCGGTTCTAGGCGCTTCAGTCCGGAACCGCGCGACTGCTACGGTCGCAGGTTCGAATCCTGCCTTGGGCATGGATGTGTGTGATATCAAGTTCTAGGGGACTGATGACGTCAGATGTTATGTCCCGTAGTGCTCAGAGCCATTTTTTGTCCATAGGATGGTCGAGGGCCAACCGTCGTCAACGCCAGCCCTTGCGAGAAAATGGAGAGCGAAGTCACCATGTCGTTGTGCATCCTGTGCCGCAAGCTGCTGTAAGATATGGATCTTGTGCGGATACGGTTTGAGAATGGTTCGAAGCAACTTCCGTATAGAGCACCATGGAATGTTCAACTGTCTTGACACAGCATGAACACTGCCTGACGATGGAAAATACGCGCAGCGTTGTCTGCCACAGCAACAGCGATTTCATCAACCACCTGTGGTCGATTCCCGGAGCGACGCCCAGTTCTCCAGCTGATTCGAACTTCTTCACTGTGCTCCGCACGGCAGGTAGAGAACGAGGACACTTCCGCAATTCTTTCAGCCAGCAATATTCTCGAAATCCAGCTGCAGAATTACTGTTTTTTTTTTAATTGTAGAGCTTCACCAATAATGCCCTGCTCCTTTTGTCCAGGCTCATGTTGGCAGGTAATAACTGCACTGCGACTGGACGGGTGTGGGGGCTATGAAACACGATGACTGATCACGGCCCTTAGTGGCCTTAGTTGGAACTGGATGGGGGCGCCGTGACGCATGGAAATCATGCACCCCATACTCTGGACATTAATGCTACCAAGTTTGGTACTCGTACGATCGTTAGTTTCCGTGTTACAACATGTTACATAGGAGAACTTTAGTTATAACCATCTGGTAGATACGAACAGCTGCAATTTAATTTAATAAAGCCGTTTGAGTTATCGTAAGGACCACTATATCCAACTGGTTTCCTCAGAATGCTTCTCGGCAGTAGTGGACTCTTCACACTTCTAACGACAGCTGTCCAGTTGCCGTTAGAGACGTGAAGGCTCTACGTCTACCGGGAAGCAGTCTACACAATACTGATCCCTAAAATTACACGAACCACTTGATGACTTACCTAGTTTCATGTATAAGTGCCTGAAGAAGGTGCCAGTAAGACACCTAAACTGGCAGCTACATAAAAATACCTTTGTTAGTATATATGTACTTTACCAGCACTCTGATACCATCACACAAAATGCAACTACAGAAACTTTCTTACAAGGGTGCCTGAAACTCATTTGCTGTAAGAATGCACTCGCAAACTGCGATTATGATTCCGCATCAGCTGTAGAAGACTTCAGGACAAATGAATATTTGTGCCAGACGGGAAATAGAACCCGGACTTCCTGCTTCTCGGTAACAGTCGCCTTAGCCACTTCGACTATCCGGTCACGCTTCCAGCAGCAGCCCAAAACTTCATCTGTCCTCGTGTCTACTCTCCATTGTGCTCATAGTATGTTATCGTGATTCCCCACATTTAAAACACTCCTTCCTCTCGTCATTACCCTCCTAAGCCATGAAATACACTGAGGTGACTAAAGTCATGAGATAGCGGTATGTATGTACACTGAGTGCGATAGCATCGGATACACAGGGTATCAAAGGGCGGTGAATTCGCGGAGCTGTCATTTGTACTTAAATGAAAAGGTTTCCGATATTATTATGGCCGCACGACGGGAATTAACAGACTTTGAATGCGGAGTGGTAGTTGGAGCTAGACGCTTGGGACATTCCATTTCGGAAATCGTTAGAAAATTCAGTATTCCACGATTCACAGTGTCAAGAGTGTGCCGAGAATATCACATTTCAGACATTATCACTCAACACAGAAAAAGCAGTGGCCGATCGCTTAATGACCAAGGCAGCGGTGTTCGCGTGGAGTTGCCAGTTCTAACAGACAAGTACCTCTGCGTGATATAACATCAGAAATCAATGTGGGACACACGACGAACGTATTCATTAGGACAGCGCGGCGAAATTAGTGTTAACGGACTACGGCAGCAGACAGCCGACGCGAGTGCCTTTGCTAACAGCACTATATCGCCTGCAGCGTCTCTCTTGGGCTAGTACCCATACCGGCTGGACTTTAGGCGACTGGAAAACCGTGGCCAGGTCAGATCAGTCCCGCTTTCAGTTTGTAAGATCTGATAGTGGGGTTCAAGTGTGCCGCATAACCCTCGAAGCCATGAACCCAAGTTTTCAACAAGGTACTGTGTAAGCTGGTTGTGGCTTGATAACGGTGTGGGCTGACTTTTTTCATGGAACGAACTAGGTCCTCTGGTCTAACTGAACCGATCATTGACTGGATATGATCACCTTCCGCTGCTTGGAAATTGTTTGCAGCCATTCGCGGACCTCATTTTCCCAAACAATGTCACCGGGCCACAATTGTTCGCGATTGGTTAGAAGAACATTCTGGACAATTCTAGTGAATAATTTGGCCACCCAAATCAACCGACATGAATATCATCGAACATTTACACGACGTAATCGACAGTTCCCGCACAAAATCCTGCACCCGCAACACGTTCGCAACTATGGAGGGTTACAAAGACAGCGTGGCTCCATATTTCTGAGGGGAACTTCTAGCGACGTGTTGAGTCCATGCCACATCGAAATACTGCACAACGCCGGCCAAAAATATGTCCGATATGATAGTAGGAGGTATTCCATGAATTTTGTCATTTCACAGTATTACCGTGATTCCTACCCATGGTGACCCACTGTTATCTTTCGTCATTGCCTTGCTATTGTGTGAACTATTGCAAATATCCATTTGAATGCAGCTGTTGATGTTAACGCAGTGTCCAAGAAACTGCACTGCAGTATTTCGTGCCATAGCAAGGCAATGACGAGAGAAAGCACTATCTCTCCCTGTGTAGGAATCACACGCGAGCACAAGGGAGTGTGCACACCAGGACAAATGGAGCTCTGGGCCGCTCCTGGAAGCGTGATCGGATAGCCGAAGTTGCTAAGGCGACCGATCGAGGCAAGTCGGTAATCCGGGTCCGAACTTTATTCCCATGAAGTAATGAGTGCTGTCGACAAGGGATCTCAGATCGATACCATATTCCTAGATTTCCAGAAGGCTTTTGATATCGTTCCTCACAAGCGACTATTAATCAAATTGAGTGCATATGGAGTATCATCTCAGTTGTGTGACTGGATTCGTGATTACCTCTCAGAGAGATCACTGTTCGTAGTGATAGACGGTAAATCATCTGGTAGAACAGAAGCGATATCTGCCATTAAGCAAGGTAGTGTCATAGGCCCTCTGGTGTTCCTGAATTACATAAATGATCTAGGTGATAATCTGAGCAGCCCCCTTAGATTGTTGGCAGATGATGCTGTAATTTGCCGTCTAGTATAATCATCAGACGATCAATTCCAATTACAAAATTATCTGGAGAGAAGTTCCGTATGGTGCCAAAAGTAGCAGTTGGCACTAAACAAAGAAAAGTGCGAGGTCATCCACATGGGTACTAAAAGAAATCCGACAAATTTTGGGTATACGATAAATCGCACAAATCTAAGGACTGTCAATTCAGCTAAATTCCTAGGAATTACAATTACGAGCAACTTAAATTGGAAAGACCACATAGATAATATTGTGGGGAAGGCGAAACAAAGACTGCACTTTGTTGGCAGAACACTTAGAACATGCGACAACCCAGTAAAGAGACAGCCTACATTACGCTTTTCCGTCCTCTGCTAGAATACTGCTGCGCGGTGTGGGATCCCTACCAGGTAGGATTGACGGAGGACATCGAAGAAGTGCAAAGAAGGACAGCCCGTTTCGTGTTATCGCGCAATAGGGGTGAGAGTGTCACTGATACGATACGCGAGTTGGGGTGGCAGTCACTGAAACGAAGGCTGTTTTCTTTGCGGCGAGATCTATTTACGAAGTTTCAATCACCAACTTTCTCTTCCGAATGCGAAAATGTTTTGTTGACTCCCATCTACGTAGGGAGAAATGATCATCATAATAAAATAGGAGAAATCAGAGCTCGAATGGAGATTTATGTGTTCCTTTTTCCCACGTGCCATTCGAGAGTGGAATGGTAGAGAAATTGTATGAAAATCGTTCGATGAACCCTCTTCCAGGCACTTAAGTGTGAATTGCGGAGTAACCATGTAGGTGTAGATGTAGGTGGCTAGACTCAACTGTGTAAAAATTGGACTGTGCAGAAATTGGGACTGTACCGGCGCTGATGACCGCGCAGTTGAGGGTCCACAAACCAAACATCGGATACGAGTTCCGGTCTGGCGCAAATTTTCATTTGTTCTGAAATGATGCGGAACCTTAATCGCAATCCACGAATCCATTCTTAAATGAATGCAGCTGTTGAACGTAAACGCCCTGTCTCACACCGTGCACCGTAGTATCATTTCCTCTTCTACACCTACATCTGAATCTGCACATATAGTCCGTAAGCCACAGTTCAGTGCGTGGTAGAGGGTACTTCCATCCATATCATTTCCATTCAGTTCGTGGTATGAGCGAAGAAAAAATTCCCATATATTTCCAACGTGCCGTAATTTTATATTTTTCTCTTTACACCTTCATATGAGGTGTCAACAGATTTGTGATGGGATTGAGGACTTCTTACTAGGGATAACACAGTATCTTATCTTGGGTGGAGTGTCATAGACAGGTGTAGTATTAAATTAGGATGTGCCACTGGATACCACCTATGGTGATATTTAAGGGTGTTCGAATGTCAGAAGATCTTCTGAAAGACGTAATTCCTGGCACCATTGTGGAACTATCACCAAAAGGGTGGATAAATGGAGAACTTTTTCTGGAATGGTTCAATTTCATACGATGTATGCCTCATGCAAGACCTATAATTTTAGTAATGGATTCCCATGGATCCCATATTTCAGAGGAAGTCATTGATCTGACCAAGAAGAACCAGATCTTTCTTCTGACATTTCCTTCTCCCACTACTCACATTCTGAAACCCTTGGATGTAGGCGTATATAGGCAAATTAAAAGATCGTGGGGAAAATCTTTAAATAACTACATGGTCAAGAATCCAGGTCTCAGACCTAACAGATCTGATTTCCACAAATTGTTGAAACCTGCTTACTTCAGTGCTTTCAGTCCTGAGACCATCACATCAGCTTTTAGGAAGACTGCGACATATCCATTTAATCCTGCCGCTGTGACTGATGAGGCAATAGCAACATCGAAGCTGACAGACAAACCTGCAGAAGACAATCTGGAACCAGCATTAGATGATTCAGAAAGTCAACTTCTTACTCTGCCTGTCTTAACAGATGATGGGAACCAACGCAAGCGGAGGAGAAAAACAGATAGCAAGGCAAAATGTCTGACTCCAATTCAAGAAGTAGCTCCCAAAAGATCTAGAGGTAGTCTATGCATTTTCTAAATATTATCTCACGTGCTTCATTAACAGAATTGACAGTTGTTCCTTTGAGTTTTTGTTTATTTATTTTAATGAACTTTATTGATTTATAGGTAGGCCACGAAAGGAAGATACATTAAATCCACAACCCAGCACCTCTGGGGTGACAAAGAAGAGGACGGAGGATGAGAATAAACAATTGAAGGAAAAACAGCCCTCGGTCACTATTTTTAACAAATTAACCTGGTTTCAACACTGCCAGGAGTGTCTTCTTCAGGATTTAAAACAAAGAATGGTCTATATTCTATAACATGGTCACAGAACAATGTCTATAAAACGTATGATAGGGTATAAGTACGGAGTCATCGTAAAAGACTGGCAGTACTTATATGTCTTTTATAAAATAATAAATATGCCAAAAGGGCATTAGTCACAAAGATATTTAAGATAAAGAAAACTGTGATGGCGACCCACTAAGGGCTGCTCGTTACTTGCGCGGTGCAGGTTGCAAACCAGCCATGCACAAAATTTTTTGATGACAATAAATGTGGACCCTGTGGCCACAGTTATTTAGAAGACGTGAGGGAAAAAATCAAAGGCACTATGGATTCAGTGTAGTTTTTGTTTAATGTGGTACCATTCGAAGTGTCAACATATTTTTGAAGAGAGTGAGGACGCTTTTATGTGCAACAAGTGTCAAAACCTTTCTAATGAAGACCAAAATGAGGCTTTCATTTAATCAGTAAATTCAGTTCAGTGTTTTTGCTCATTACTTCTTCAGTACTTTATCATTATTATCATAAATAAGCCTCAATGTCGTAAAACGCCAAAGTAAAACCTTTTATAGAAATATAATTCTTTCATTATTTAATTAATGCTTATCACGAAATTACCAAGTAATGTCGCGAACTTACCAAGAGGTATCACGAAATAACCTACAAAATTCTTAGTTGATGAAATCATAAGGGACAGAATGTAGACTCAACTAATCATAACATTGTGCATATTGAGTAATGCATTTAAGGACAGGCTTACATATGTAATTCAGCAGGCTTTAAATTAACTTAATACAGAAATCCTCACGAAATTACCAAGGTTTACTTTACAATACGTGACGGAATCAAGGTTAACCGTTGTGTTGAATAGACTACTAAATATTAATGGTATCATCTATATTCTACAATCGGCGACAAGTCTTCTACAACACAAAAGTATTTCCACGTGTCCAACCGTAATACAAACAACCCTTACAAATAGGTAACTGAAGACACGTGTAATATTTCATGACACAACCCAATGTGCTGCTTCTGTAGAACGTGAATAGCGACTAATGGGCTTCTTTGCAGCAATTCTTAATGGTTCCTGATGCTAATATCTGTGTGTTTCGTCTCTCAGGAAAATGGTGGGCAAATGTGAAACATATCATGCGCACTTACTGAGATCAGTATCGGCAGGAAATAGCGGCATGGATAATGTTCGCTCATAAATTACGTTCTCTGTCGACTTTTTTCCTTTTATGAAATTGGTCACGGCAGTACCAAATGCCATCAAAAACTATTTAACTATTTTTCATTTCATGTTGTAAGACGAATGGTTACACGTAGAAAAATAGGAAGACCAAATATATTGTTCCTGGGCGCATAATGTATTCCCACCTCTCACCATATGAGGATACGTTCAGCATTTTCCAACATGATCATTCTGGTGGTCCAAGAGATGGGATGTTCAAAAAAATGGTTCAAATGGCTCTGAGCACTATGGGACTTAACATCAGTCCCCTAGAACTTAGAACTACTTAAACCTAACTAACCTAAGGACATCACACACATCCATGCCCGAGACAGGATTCGAACCTGCGACCGTAGCAGTCGCGCAGCTCCGGACTGAGCGCCTAGAACCGCGAGACCACCGCGGCCGGCAGATGGGATGTGGGGAGCCATAATATTTCATGGACGTACACGATACATTCGCCACTCAACGCTATTGTGATACTGTACTCCTTCCCCTGTGCGTCTTTTTACGATTGCACCTGGCCCCGACTTCACTGAACAGGGCAGTTTGAGGAGTTCTTGAAACGAGAGGATATTTGGCGAATGGACTGGCCTGTTCGTTCCCCCGACTTCAACCCTATCACGCACGTGTGGGATGTGTTGAAGAGACACATTAGAGCACGTCTATATATACCAACGATCAACCAGCAGTTGTTAACCGCAGTGGCGGAGGAATGGAACGTTCTGCCACAAGAAGTCATTACCAGTCTTGTGGCCAGCATAGGGGCCATCTGTAATGTACTGTAGCAGTTCTTTCTACGTATTGTGAAAGTTTCATTGAGCTACGTTACTTGACAGACACATATGAGAAATTACTTTCGTCCTTAAGTTTCGCAGAACAATGTACATAGTATTTGATATACTATAGATAAGAGTAACTGCTGAGCAACATACACATCAAAATGAGAGCTTCCTTATTCTGTACCAGAAATGATGATGTGTCGTTTGTGGGACGCTCAACTGCGTGGTCAACAGCGTCCGTACACATTCCCTCTCTGTACATAGACGAATCTCGCCACTTCCATGAATGAAGATGGAATGATGAGGACAACACAAACACCCAGTCCCCGGGCAGAGAAAATCCCCAACCCGGCCGGTAATCGAACCAGGGACCTTGTGATCCAGAGGTAGCAACGCTAGTCACTAGACCACGAGCTTCTGTACCGGAAAGACACAGTGTAATGACTCGGGATGTTGTGCTGTAGGCAGGTAATGTTCAAACTGTTCAGAGAATTGAATGCCTTGTGAAGAGATCGGGATAAGAGTTCAAAACAAAACCATGCAAGCCAGAATCCATACGATAGCAGGTCGCTGCTGCATCTACCGCACATGAAAAAGCTGAAGTCTTAATATGTGAAAGAGTCGTTTTATACGATTTCAGGCTAATAATAATAAAGCAGTTGTACCGGAAACAGGCGTTAACAGGTGTAAAATTCTGTGCTCCCCAGATGGGTAACAATCTCAAATCGATTCAGACCAATAAAAATGCTCGGTGCTGGATGTACTAAACTTACAAGTATCTCTCATCTCAATTTATTTGGTTTGGCTGATTGTATGTTTGCGGTTTTCGAACTGAGCTCGCTGTTCAGATTTAAATTTTCCTCCAGGAACAATCAATCACGTTATAAAACTGTTTCACAGTGGGTCGGTCAAGCCGAAACAATTCGAACTTCTGCAAAGATACTGTGTAATTCTGCTGTAGACTACGCTTCTCCTGTTTTGTCTAACTCGTGTCAGGTCAGAAAACTGATAGTAGAAGAAGAAGAAAGTAGTGGTGATGGTGGTGGTGCTGGTGGAGGTGGTGGTAACTTTATTTATCTGTAGATCTGTATTCCACATTCTTTTTTCAAGAATGTGGAATACTTCTTGGTATTACAAGTTAGAAACGACAAGACTAACGTAATTCGTGTATTCAGGCATTTACATACTTGCGGGTCTTCTTTGACAAGGATGGGACAGGTAGTCAGCATTCGTTTGTAATAATTTAGGGAAACCACAGAAAACCTAAATCTGGATGTCCAAATGAAGACTGGAGCCTTAACTTTTCCGAACACAAGACCAGCCTGTTTAAAGCTGTGTTACCTCATTCAGTTTATACCTAGTGCACAATAGTGTTTTAGGAAAAAGTTATTTAATGATGTAAAAAATTACAGCTACAGTGTCCAGTCATTTTCACCCCCCCCCCCCCCCCCCCGCCCAGTCAGTGCACACACTACACACACATTGTTTCACAGCATGACACCTCACACACTATTAGATGATATCTGGACCTTGGCGAAGATGCCTGGCATTTATTTTGTACAGCGCAACTTCCCATTTGCTAGTCTGATGAACTGAATCAGCGTCGCTCTTTGACGACAGATGTTGAGCTCTGTAAGAAAATACAGTGTTAATATTATGCGTTGCATACTTGTTGCAGCAAGGTCTTCCAGAAAAAAAGGAAGAAGGAAAAAACGTAATGTGGAAGGGTTAGATGACGTAATGTGCCTTTTATAATCGTTATTATTATTATTTATATATGTTACATTTTTCACTAACTCCGTCCTCGCCCTCTGAGTAATCCTTCAGTGTACAGAATTTATTCATTAACAGGTATTTTTAACAGCCTTTTTTAAATAAGTTTGTTTGAATAATCCCGTTATATTATTGGGCAATTTATTGTACAATTTAACTCCTTGGTAGAAAATGCTGCTTTAAATTTTACACATGTTTATTTTTTCATGTTAAATGTAGCCCCCAACGAAACATGAAAGCTTATTGAAGGCTGTTTAAAGTCAGCTTCAACCGTGTGACATTAGTAACATTACCACCTTGCAGGAATAACTTCATCTTATGGTCGAAGAGAAATGGCTGCGAATGAGGAAAGGAGGAAACTGGAGCAGGAGATAAGTCATCCATTACACGGACATGAAATGCACGTGCAAATACTGAAATTCAAGAACAGCTTTGTCAGAACATCAGATGTACTCACAACAACCGATCAAGAGGAAATAGTCAGGTTCCAATATTATGGAAAGCTAAGGACACCCTTCCCCCTGACTGGAGAACAGTATGTGCAACTCTACCACTTAGTTATGGGAAGGGATGGTTGACGTGGATGTCCTTGAATAGATTGAGGGCAGGACTGCACAGATCCAGAGTTAATACGGCGAGATGGGGCTACGCCAAAAAGGTAATGCCAAGTCGAGGATATCAGACAGTTAAACATATTCTTCAGTATCGATTGTGTCCAAACTCCCGTACAGTGACTTGTATCAGGCCTCCGAGAATGAACTAGAAGTGGTCAAGTTTTCTTCAAAGTTTATGTAGCGTAATGTTTGTTCAGCGTGTAGTTAGTTAGTACCGTGTACCATGTGTCAGTTGAACTATAATTTTATCGAAATGATGTGGAACAAGTCAGGTTACAGGATATACAGGGTGGTCCATTGACGTGACCGGGCCAAATATCTCACGAAATAAGCGTCAAACGAAAAAACTACAAAGAACGAAACTTGTCTAGCTTGAAGGAGGAAACCAGATGGCGCTATGGTTGGCCCGCTAGATGGTGCTGCCATAGGTCAAACGGATATCAACTGTGTTTTTTTTTTTAAATAGGAACCCCTATTTTTATTACATATTCGTGTAGTACGTAAAGAAATATGAATGTTTTAGTTGGAGCACTTTTCTCGCTTTGTGATAGATGGCGATGCAACAGTCACAAACATATGGCTCACAATTTTAGACGAACAGTTTTTAACAGCTACGTTTTTTAAATTAAAATACAGAACGTAGGTACGTTCGAACATTTTATTTCGGTTGATCCAATGTAATACATGTACCTTTGTGAACTTACGATTTCTGAGAACGCATGCTGTTACAGCGTGATTACCTGTAAATACCACTTTAATGCAAAAAATGCTCAAAATGATGTCCGTCAACCTCAATGCATTTGGCAATACGTGTAACGACATTCCTCCCAACAGTGAGTAGTTTGCCTTCTGTAATGTTCGCACATGCCTTGACAATGCGCTGACGCATGTTGTCAGGAGTTGTCTGTGGATCACGATGGCAAATATCCTTCAACTTTCCCCACTTTCCATGAAATATGCTATTCAATACCGCTTCAACCGCACGCGAGATTAGTGCCAGACATCCATCATGTTGGAAGTACATCGCCATTCTGTCATGCCGTGAAACATCTTGTAGTAACATCGGTAGAATATTACATAGGAAATCAGCATACATTGCTCCAATTAGAATGCCATCGATAAAATGGGGGCCAATTATCCTTCCTCCCATAATGCCGCGCCGTACATTAACCCGCCAAGGTCGCTGATGTTCCACTTGTCGCAGCCATCGTGGATTTTCCGTTGCCCAATAGTGCATATTATGCCGGTTTACGTTACCGCTGTTGGTGGATGACGCTTCGTCGGTAAATAAAAGGCGTGCAAAAAGTCTGTCATCGTCCCGTAATTTCTCTTGTGCCCAGTAGCAGAACTGTACACGACGTTCAAAGTCGTCGCTATGCAATTCCTGGTGCATAGAAATGTGGCACGGGTGCAATCGATGTTGATGTAGCATTCTCAACACCGACTTTTTTGAGATTCCGGATTCTCGCACAATTTGTCTGCTACTGATGTGCGGATTATCCGCGGCAGCAGCTAAAACACCTGCTTGGGCATCATCATTTGTTGCAGGTCGTGGTTGACGTTTCACATGTGGCTGAAGACTTCCTGTTTCCTTAAATAACGTAATTATCCAGCGAACGGTCTGAACAGGATACCGAGCAGCATACATAGCACACACCCGTTGGTCATTTTGATCACAATAGACATACATCAACACGATATCGACCTTTTCCGCAATTGATAAACGGTCCATTTTAACACAGGTGATGTATCGCGAAGCAAATACCGTCCGCACTGGCGGAATGTTACGTGATACCACGTACTTACACGTTTGTGACTATTATATAGCGCTATGTAACACAAAGCAAAAAAAAAAGTGGTTTAACTAAGACATTCACTACACGAATATGTTATAAAAATGTGGGTTCCTATTTAAATAAACGCAGTTGATATCCGTTTGACCTATGACAGCGCCATCTAGCGGGCCAACCACAGCGCCATCTGGTTTCCCCCTTCAAGCTAGACAAGTATCTTCTTTGTAGTTTTTTCGTTTGTTGCTTATTTTGTGAGATATTTGGCCCGGTCACTATCAATGGACCACCCTTATATACACACTTAGTGTTAACGCTGGTGATCATACGAGGGTTGTCCAGAAAGTAAGTTCCGACTGGTCACAAAATGGACACCACTGTGAAAACCCTATGAAGCTTTGCACAGATGTGTTGGGTAGCTCCTCTAGTTGACCGTCGATCGCATAGATACGCTCTTTTCAGTTGTGAGCGCACTGTGAGCGAATAAAGTTGCCTAGAACAACAGTGTCTCCCGCCAAGTAGGAGGGCTCGCTGAGATGCTTCGCCTTAATGAATACAGCCCACCAAACACAAGTGCCACGCACTTCCTTCTTCATGTCAATTCTCAGCCGCACCCTGCAGGGGCAGTGAAGACTCTCCTGCAGCCTTTTCGATGGGAAGTGTTCGACCACCCACCACACAGTCCTAATTGGCTCATCCTGGGTATCATCTCTGTTCGCATGAAATGCTGGATACGAAGACAACACTTGGACGCAGGCTACGTGCTATGACCAGTGTAGAGAATTACTGGAAAGCACAGGTGGCTGCCTTCTATTTTATTTATTTAATCGTATGGCTAGGGCCCCCCGTCGGGCAGACCGTTCTCCGGGTGCTGGTCTTTCAATTTGTGCCACTTCAGCGACCTGCAGTCGATGAGGATGATAGGATGCTGATGAGTACAGGACAACACCCTGGATGGAGAAAATTCTCTGTCTCAGCCGGGAATCGAACCCGGGCCCAGAGGATTGACAATCCGTCATGCTGAGCATTCAGCTACTGGGGGCAGACGGCTGCCTTCTATGAAATATGTTGACTTCTATCGACGTCTACGGAACTGAACTACGGCGCTTGAGCTCACTATGAAGTTAACAGACTGTAACAATATTCGCGATATTACGTTCTGCGCTTTTAGCGTTATTCATACGAAAAAACAAGTGCTATCATGCGGGTTACTGCAGTATATGCACTGAGAGGAAAAAATTGATATAATACGCTTCAGAAATGTTTAAATTAATGCGGCTATAATGATGAAATCTTAGAAACATGCATTTGCTCCTTAAATGGGCAAAACATGCAAAAATGCATGCAACACCTATTTGCATGGAAATACGGCTTCTAGTGATTACCACAAGTAGTCTGAAATTCAGTAGTCGTGTATTACAGTACCCAGTGATCAAGTTAGTAACTCAACCTGTCCTCTTAAATTTAGAAACGTGCCTAAATTCACAAATTATAATTTAAGGTTTATCAAATAATTACTTTACAAAATTCTAAACACGATGCAATGTTCCAGTGTACCTATAACTAGAAGTTTTTGTTATTAACTGTCTGATATTTAACAGTCTTCGACATAAGCATAGACAGTAGTGTCATTGTACCTCCTGGCAAGAATCTGTTCCATAAATTGTGTGGTTTATACTACTAAGTTTTCGTGGGCACTTGTTGGCGTATTACCTGTTGATATTTGTCCTAGGATATTTGACCGCCGTTTGTTAAGCAAGCTTTTCTGACGTTTGGCCAGCACGAGTGGTTGGGTTTTCACCTTCCGCCACTAGTAACGATTCGTGAACCTTTGACTAGCGCTGCAGAAATGTCAGAAAAAACTCACTAAAGAAACAGTGGCCGAAGACCTCGAGATAAAAGCCTATAGGCAGTGCATCAATTTCCATGCAGCATTTATGTCCTTTCCTGCAATTTGGTGCAGGACTGTACTTTATAACACGAACATGTCTAAAAACTGTCAGCAGACATAAAGCAAGAAATTAGGAAATGCCAATAGAGTGAAAAAAAGGTTATAATAGTATGTTATGAGCCACTCCTTCTTTAAATCATCTGAATTCACAGGTAGGGTCAAGAATGGAATACTCTCGTTAGTAATACGTCAGTTAACACTGTAAATCGATCTTTTTGTACCTTGTTTATAACTGTTATTCACGATTTCCTATTAATGAAAACATGCAACTATTAATTGAATTACGTTAGATGAACAGTACCGTTGAGACAGTAACTGACTTTCTTTAAAAACGTCGGGTTTATAGCTGTTTTCATTATGTTTATTTTAGCCAGTGTAACCACAGAGTACGTAGCGTTTTGGTGATTCTTAATTGTCAATAACATATTAAAAATTAGTTTTTTGACTTATGCATTCGTGTTTGTTAATGTACATTCTGACTCGATGACCACGCTCGAAAGTTATGCTTTAAGAAAAAACCTATGAAACACGATGAATGAATTAATCGATTCTGTAACTGAGCCTGTTTTTCTCTATTCATCGTCCATGAACACTAAATTAGCAAACTTCTTCCCATGTGAACATATATTAGAGTTATTTTAATATTACAGATTACATTATGAGCCAGACTTTACATCAGTGATTGTAGAAATCCATGTTTAATTCCTGGTCGCCCATTGGATTATGACTTTTAGCCTGTGGCTTTTACACTAAACGATTTTAGGGTAACACGGAAACAGTTATTTAAAAAAAAAAAAGATCAATCTTCAATGACTTCTTCTGGCTAAACGACTTTAGTATAAAACGGAAATAGTTATTTTTTTAATAAAGTATTTAATTACGATGACTTCTCAGTTATAAGAATTTTATATACAGGGTGTCCTAGCTACTTTGTCCACCCAAAATATCTCTGGAACAATAACAGCTATTGGAAAACGACTTTCACCGGTATCAATGTAGGGCTGGGGCGCATGAATGTACATATTTGGAAACATTCTAAAACGAAAGCATATGTGTTTTTTAACACAAACTTATGTTTTTTTTAATGGACCTCCTATATTTTTTCTTCAGCAATCCATAGCATGACAAAGCATACACAGTGGAGTTGATTGCATCCCAATATTCCCATTAAATCCCGAGATATTAAGACGCGAAGTTGACGCTTGAAACACCCGACATGAGCTGCTAGCGTACGTCCTGAGGCTCAGGCGTGAACCCCATGCTGCCCGTAATCGCGATGTGATTGACATGTGTAATCACACCTGGATACTTACCAAGAGGTCCGAAACGAATAATACGGTCTGCTGACATCAACTCTCATAAGCACATAGTGGTTTCCCTCTTGCACGTTTTACGTACCTACGTACACAATATGAATCAGTACCGATGGGTGAACACCCGTCAGGTTGTCTTATTTATCCTGCACACCCAAAATAAGGTTTATCTAATGCGTTATATGACCCATTGTGCCTGTCGCGCAGGGCCTGGCTCTACCTAGTCAAGTGTCCAACGTAGTTCCCACTACTGCCACAGTTACCACTTCGCCTTGTTTATAATTTGCGACCCATGCAAACTCCTGTACTACACCATCCTCCGAGCAACCCATTTGTTGTTGCTTTGGCGTGCAGTACACCGCTTGCCACTGTAGTCGTGCATCAGAGTAATCTAGTGACGGCACGGAGGTAGTACACATTGTGAATAAACGTTGTGTTGTGGAACTTATACTGTACAGTATAATGTACACACATGAAGATATGGTAGAAATGCTGCTGATCTATGGAGAATGTACGTTGACGGGAAATACGTTATGAGATTGCTTGTTTGATGATAGCACTGTTAGCGAACATTATGATTATTAAGTTAATATGTCTGTTTACTACCCTACTCTACATACCTGTACTGTACCCTGTTGTAGGTGGACGAAATCCTGTTCAGGCAGAACGACTGTGCAGAAGACGATTCCCTGACAAGCCATCGCCTTCGCCCCGGATTTTTGGTCGTCTCACATCTCGTCTACGTGAAACGGGAAGCTTAAATTCAAGACCTCGACATCGTCCTAGAACACGCACAGGTGAACGTGCTGAAGTTGCTGTGCTCACTACCATATCTGTGAATCCTCAAAGCAGCACACGTCAAATTGAACGTGAAGTTGGTGTGTCGAAATCAAGTGCACAGCGTATTCTTAAACGTCATAAATTCCATCCTTACCATGCTCATTTACACCAGCATCTTCATGGAAATGACTTCCGCAATAGGGTAACATCTTGTCGGTGGGCTCAGCAAAAACTTCTAACTAATCCAAATTTTTTTTGCAGATATTCACTTTACCGACGAGGCATCATTCTCCAGCAAAGGAATTGTCAATATGAGGAATATGCATCATTGGTCCGCAGACAATCCAAAATGGCTCCGTCAGGTAGAGCATCAACGTCCGTGGAAAGTTAATGTTTGGTGTGGGATTATTGGAGATACCATTATCGGATCTTTCTTTATAAATGGCATCCAAAATGGCAGACAATACTCCAGATTTATACGACACAATCTTCCTGTTCTTTTGGACACCGTACCTCTGAACCGGAGAATGGTCATGAGGTATCAGCATGACGGATGCCCTGCACATAACGCCTTACGAGCACGACGGCTTCTGAACCGTAAGTTCCCTGGTAGGTGGATTGGACGAGGTGGCCCAGTTAGGTGGCCTGCTCAATCTCCGGACCTTACGCCGCTGGATTATTTTCTTTGGGGAGCAGTGAAGGATGCTGTTTACCAACATGAACCAACAACACCAGAGGACATGAAGCAACGCATTATTGATGCTTGTACAGCCATCAAAGAGGAAACAGTAGCACGAAGTAGGGCATCCTTCATCCGCAGAGTGACCCTATGTATGCAAGCCAATGGGCATCACTTTGAGCATGAGATGTGAACGCTATGTTTAGTATGTAGTGCTGGTATCACAGTGGAAGTTTCTACAAAGGGCCATTTTACCCAGTGATGTTAAGAAACATTTGTTTGCAACAATTTGTCATTTAATGCATTAGATAAACATTGATAATTATGTGATAATAAAACTAATTGGTTAAACATGTTTACTTTCTTCTTCTATGTCCTACCTGAACTTCCCAAATCAAAACATTTTTACCTAAACAACGGTAAAACTTTTAGTCCACTTGCTCGTTTCACTAAAACCAACAACATGAATTTTACTATTACGAGTGAATGATTAACTGTCACTTGCGCTAGATCTACAGTAAAGCAAAGTTTTAACGTTGAACGGCATTACCTTTTTAGTAACGGATTAACGATAAGTTAACTTTGTGACTAACGTTGCGGTACATAGATATGTTACAGAACCGCATCACCCCTAGCCTATGGGCTAAATACCTTCGGAAATGTACGACGTTAATACAGGATGGCAGCAGGCCGTATTATTCGTTTCGGACCTCTTGATAAGTATGGAAGTGTGATTACGCATGTCAATCACATCGCGATTACGGGCAGCATGGGGTTCACGCCTGAGCCTCAGGACGTGCGCTAGCAGCTCATGTCGGGTGTTTCAAGCGTCAACTTCGCGTCTTAATATCTCGGGATGTAATGGGAATATTGAGATGTAATCAACGCCATTGTGTATGTGCTTTGTCCTGCTATGGATTGCTGAAGAAAAAATATAGGAGGTCTATTTAAAAAAAACATACGTTTGTGTTAAAAAACACATATGCTTTCGTTTTAGAATGTTTCCAAATATGTACATTCATGGGCCCCAGCCCTACATTGATACCGGTGAAAGTCGCTTTCCAATAGCTGTTATTGTTCCAGAGATATTTTGGGTGGACAAGATGGCTGGGACACCCTGTATATGAAGATGGTATCTGTTCTTTCGGACGTGTCCGAAAGAACAGATACCATACAGCTCGTTAGAATGAAACTGCAATGAAATGAATACCCCTAGATGCATACAGGCGTCGATATAAGTCAACAGGGACAATTGAAAATGTGTTCCTCGATCGGGACTCGAACCCGGGATCTCCTGCTTACATGGCAGACGCTCTATCCATCTTTTTTCTTTCATTTTGTTCGGTATTGTTCGTCACAAGAGATCCGTTCAAGTTGATCGTTGATTACTTTACTCAGTTTTTTTATTACAGAGGCCGAGCAGTCCTCTGACCGAACACGCTGAGTTACCGTGCCGGCGTCCATCTGAGCCACCGAGGACACAGAGGATAGTGTGACAGCAGGGACTTATCTCTGGCACGCTCCCGCGAGACCCACATTCTCAACTTATTGTCCCGCACTATATTCATAGTGTCCATATATATGGTTGCTTGCCCTCTGTAATAAAAAAATCTGAGTAAAGGAATCAACGATCAACTTGAACGGATCTCTTGTGACGTCTGCCCAGACCAAACGCAACGAACCATATCGAACTAAATGAAACAAAAAGAAAAAAAAAATATGGATAGAGCGTCTGCCATGTAAGCAGGAGATCCCGGGTTCGAGTTCCGGTCGGGGCACACATTTTCAACTGTCCCTGTTGACTTATATCAACGCCTGTATGTAGCTATGGGTAATCATTTCATTGTAATATCACAAGAACTTTAGCCACAAAAAGCGTAGAAACCAACGTCTAAACTGTTTTAAGTTGCGTTGCCTCCTCGTGAGTGTTAGTACGTATGCGCAAGCACGTGCGTGGGCTTTCGTGGCCTTGCGGCGTTGTGTAGTCTTCGCAGCCGTTCTTCCTTCAGGAATTCGCTGACGTGTGTCAACCAGCGTCGTTGGCATTGCTGCATGCTTGCTGATATTCAGCTCGCATAGTTCCTGTGTGAAGTTACGAGAGCGGCTACAATTACTTATATTGACGATGTCGATCATGGCCAATATCCAAGAAATTAAATTGGATATGCCACGCGTTTCATAGGCCCTACGGAGTGGCAGCATCATGGATGTGTATCCACAAGAAGCAAGTAATATAGTAAGGGTGTCAATAAGTAAAGGCAGTTTTTGTTCTGGTCCACAGCTTGATAGCACTGACTCAATAATAATACACCATAACCTCACTGTTTAAATTGTGCATCAGCTGTGTTCTAGGCAGCCTGCAACCTGGGGCAATAGTAATTCAAAAGTCGGTATTAAGCAGGTTTATAACAGCGTCAGAACTGGAGCCCTTTTATGGAAACTTACAAGTCACCAATCGTCTTTCAAAATATTAAAAATACTCCATATCCTCAGGTCTTAACACCCCCACCCCTACAAACTATCGTATGAGTGCACTTGGCTGTGTTGGCTCAGTGAGTAGCTCCATTCGTAGCGATGTCAGAGCGTTTACTTACGAGTGCCCCGTTGTCCGTGTGCAAAAAGGAATAGGTGAGGTGATGGACTCCAAGCGTACTAAAGCTGAGGAGATTATACAGGGAAAAAAGGTGCAGCATGGTGATAACTGTCTCAATCCACGTACACACTGCCACTGCAACGTGTTTCTAGCTTTGGTTCTTGTCTCTGTCTGTGTCCACACTGGCGGCAAACATTACTCGTAGTATATTCGTATCGTATGCAACGCCATTTTGCGTATTGTTTTCGGATCGTCTGATACTTATTTCTAGAGACGAGGAAACTTTAGTGACACGGTGTGCTGCATTATTAATACTCGATGGTTCACGCAAAGAAAATGTAACACGTTGTCGTCAATATAATATAGAAGAACCTGCGGGAATAACGTGCTACGCCAGCTACATTTGGAAGACGGCTCTGGTTTCCGTAACTCTCCCTCGGCTGTCGTCTACTGATTTTGAATTTCTGGTAAGTATGGTAGCACCATTCGTTTTTTAAAAAATACACAAATTTCAGGAAAGCAATTACACTCAATCAAAGACTCAAAGGAAAAAGCATGGGTTTCGAAAAAGACGATCGTGTGAAACCCAGCTCGCGCTATTCGTCCACGAGACTCAGAGGGCCATAACACGGGTTCCCAGGTAGATGCCGTGTTTCTTGACTTCCGCAAGGCATTTGATACAGTTCCCCACAGTCGTTTAATGAACAAAGTAAGAGCATATGGACTATCAGATCAATTGCGTTACTGGATTGAAGAGTTCCTAGATAACAGAACGCAGCATGTCATTCTCAATGGAGAGAAGTCTTCCGCAGTAAGGGTGATTTCAGGTGTGCCGCATGGGAGTGTCTTAGGACTGTTGCTGTTCACAATATAATGACCTTGTCGATAACATCGGAAGTTCACTGAGGATTTTTGCGAATGATGCTGTGGTATATAGAGAGGTTTTAACAATGGAAAATTGTGGTTATCACTGTCAGCATTCAACCGCGATTCTTATACATATATTTTAACAACTCGTTTCAAGAGACAATGCTCTCATCATCAGGTTGTAAAGTCTATGTCATGAAATTAAACGGACTAAAAAGACAAAATACCATCACAAATAGTTGGAAAGTCCATAGAGTAAAACAGAATTAAAAGTATATTGGACTGTGGGTCCTCGTCTTACATTGAAGTTGTTGACACAAGTCGATGGCCGTCCCATAGCTACCCAGTATGCTGTCGCACTGTGCCGGCTCGGGAGCTGTTGTGGACTGACGTGCCTAGGTGTTGTGGCGTGGTTACAGCCGTGTGCTTGACGGTAACGCTTTGCTATTGGGCGCCTTATTTCCTTATTGCATTGGTCTGCCATCGTTAGCCTCTCGCAACTCCGTCAGTGACATGCTACAAGTTTAAAGTCGCATACCTACCCTAAAATAATTCTAAAAACCCGCTCAAAAATCTCATTTCTTTAAAATTATCTTGTGCATTTAGAATATTGCTTTGTTTCTTTTCATGGATAGCTATCTCGAATTCCTTTAGTAAATCAAGTTTCCTCCCTTTCTTTTCTACATGCAATATTTCTACGTTATCTTCTATACTATTAAAGGGATGGCCTGTTGAATGCTGACAGTGATAACCAGTATAACGACAACTGCTACCTCGACTCCATAATGGATTATATTAAAATGGAAAATTGTACTGAAATGCAGGAGGATCTGCAGCGAATTGACGCATAGTGCAGGGAATGGCAATTGAATCTCAATATAGACAGGTGTAATGTGCTGCGAATACATAGAAAGGAAGATCCCATATCATTTAGCTACAATATAGCAGGTCAGCAACTGGAAGCAGTTAATTCCATAAATTATCTGGGAGTACGCATTAGGAGTGATTTAAAATGGAATGATCATATAAAGTTGATCGTAGGTAAAGCAGATGCCAGACTGAGATTCATTGGAAGAATTCTAAGGAAATGCAACCTGAAAACAAAGGAAGTAGGTTACAGTACGCTTGTTCGACCACTGCTTGAATACTACTCAGCAGTGTGGGATCCGTACCAGATAGGGTTGATATAAGAGATAGAGAAGATCCAACGGAGAGCAGCGCGCTTCGTTACAGGATCATTTAGTAATCGCGAAAGCGTTACGGAGATGATAGATAAACTCCAGTGGAAGACTCTGCAGGAGAGACGCTCAGTGGCTCGGTACGGGCTTTTGTTGAAGTTTCGAGAACATACCTTCACCGAGGAGTCAAGTAGTATATTGCTCCCTCCTACGTATATCTCGCGAAGAGACCATGAGGATAAAATCAGAGAGATTATAGCCCACACAGAGGCATACCGACAATCTTTCTTTCCAGGAACAATAAGAGAATGGAATAGAAGGGAGAACCGATAGAGGTACTCAAGGTACCCTCCGCCACACATCGTCAGGTGGCTTGCGGAGTATGGATGTAGATGTAGATGTTAATCTTCGTTTTTTTGGCAACGGGAGAATCAAGGTTCTGCGTAATTATTTCACGTCTCGAAGCAAGCTATATCTCAATTTTTGTATCTTAGCTATAGCTGCGATCTATTTATTCTTTTTTCAGGACGGTTCCTTAAGTTTGTGGAGCACTGATGGTAAGTGAACAAAAAAACTTCAGTTTCAGTGTAGCTCATGAATGCGACAGAGGAATCTACTCGTTTATGCCCCTGGCACACTCATATCCACTGACGCCTCCAATCTCTCAAAGTAGTCGAGTTCTTCTTGTATTGAAACAGCACTGAGCCTTTCCGCTGCCTTTGTTCTACACAGTTGCGGCAGTTTTCGTAGTATACGTGCTACATACTGATCATAGGCGCCGCATTCACCTGTTTATACTGTTCATCCCGTCTTTTTTAAGCACCCAAGGAAGGGTACCGTGGCAAAATAACTATGGATGAATGTTACTGCACAGTATAAAATACAAATAAAGAAAAGCATGCATAATTTTTGCATCTCTTCGTCCACAATGTCACCAGTTTCCTACGGCTCGTGAACATCATCAAGAAATTGCAGGCGCGGATAGCCGAACCAATTTGGTTTGTATACAGAGCCCGCAACACTGTTTTGCTTTTCGCCATCTTCGTCTTTCTCCCGTCGATGCGAGACGACAAGCTACCTTATTTTATTTTCTACCCAGTCTTTGTCAGTATCAAATGCAGCAGCATTTCTCTGCAGAGCGTCTTGCTTTTTATTGGCGTTCGTGTACTGCTCGCTTCGTATATTGCACAAGCAGTCCTCAGAGTTGTACTGCGATAACAACTCGACAGTCTGCTGCCTCGCCCACTCCATATTACAGCAAATGAAAACACGCGCACGTAACAACTCCATACAACAGACGGCACAACGGGACATGCAGTATAAACATACGCTAGTGCTGTGCAGAGGTGACAAGTACGCCTTGGCCTGAAACATGGTTTCCTGTGATCTGTACCAGTACAACAACAGATAGATGTTTCCATGTTTCGAGACGTTTTCGTAATATGTTTCCAAACGGTGCCCACAAGTAGAAGCAGGAAACTATGTTTTTAAAACGTGTTTCAAGCTCAGTGTTTACGCGGCTTTAGAGAACGCGCATCTGTCAACCACAAAGAGATTTCGGGTAGGTCATCCACTGCGAGAACGCACAGAAACTTCGAGACAGGTTGGTGAATCAGCCGTGATGATCGTTGTGACATTATTGATTGCATCGGGCATAAACTGAACGTCGGCAACAGTGCGGCATTTGGAACTGCCCATGACTCTGCAAACCATAGCAAAGTCTGTGCTCTGTGAATACCGCGTCGACTGGCAGAAAACACAAACACGAACGTTTGGAAATGTCGAATACCCATCTATAGCGTTTTCAGATGGAGGAGGAGACTTTTTCAGCCGGCCACTGTGGCCGAGCGGTTCTAGGCGCTTCAGTTCGAAACCACGTTGCTGCTACGGTCGCAGATTCGAATCCTCTCTCGGGCATGGATGTGTGTGTTGCCCCTAGGTTAGTTAGATTTACGTAGTTCTAAGTCTAGGGGGCTGATGACCTCAGATGATAAGCCTCATAGTGCTTAGAGGCATTTGAGCCATTTTTAAGACCTTTTCAGTCGCATAATAACGGCTGATGTGACGTGGGTCTATCAATAAGTGTCACAGAATAAGCGGCTGGGCATGGTGTGGAAACATCTATCTTCACCTACAGCAAAAATGTTAAAAAGCCAAAATTCTGCAGAAAACTTGATGATGACGGTGTTTTGGAATATGAGAAGTCCACTGCTAATTCATTACACTCCCGTCCTAAAAGGCAGACAATGAACAGAGATAGCTACTGTGAACTACTATGAAATCTGAAACCCAGAGCGAAGAGAAGAGAGACGCTTTCAAGAGGAATGATTTTGCTTCAGGAAATGCTCGCCCTCACACGGCAGGGAAAACAGTCCAGCGCATTCAAAACCTCTGTTTTGAGATGCGTCAGCCAGTGTTCTAAAATGCCACCGGGCAGTCCAACCTTAACATCAAGTGATTTTCATCTTTTGGGCCGGATAGAGGAGATCCCTACTGAATCCCAGTTTTCATTAAAATAACGTGGTTGTGGGGTCGGTTCAAGAGCGGAAGTTGCCGCAAAGCATGTCCAGTAATTGATTTAGGAAGCTTGTCCGGAGACGTATCACGTGCATTAAGGTTGAGGCAGATTTGTAGATAAATGATGTTACCTGCAATGTTGTTTTCCCAATAAAACTTTATTTTTAATAATCTTTTTCATCCTGCATCAGTTATTTGAAATTATCTTCGGGAAGTGTTCAAAAATGCCCTAGAAAGTTTCGCCTTAAACACGGCGAAACAAATAATATGGAGAAGAAAGAAGGAAGAATACTTCAAAAAATTTTGGGTCCGAAGTATCAAAATTGGTTATGGAAATTGAGAAGCAGCAAGGAGAAGGGGGTGTGTGAGAAAACGGAGAATATAATAGACAGAAAAGGAAAGTGGAGGATTATATTTTATGGCAACTTAAAATGGATAACAAGAAGTTGACAAAAAGTAGTCAACTTCTTTGAGAAAAATCCAAATTTCATGGCCTATATCAATTGGCAATAACAGACAAAGACACAGAAGACAGGAATGAATTCGGGGAAAAGGTATAAAAAGGTAAATGCATCCGGGAGAAAACTCAACAGAAGGGAAGAGGGAAACGGACGGAAGCAAGAATTGAAAAACAGAAAGAGCGATGAAGTACATGGAACCCAAATAAAGAACAGAATGTCAGGAATCAGCCGTTGCACGTGGTCCTGATATCGCCTGATTGTATAGTAATAGCAACAATTGTGTTGTTATTGTGGTCTTCATTCCCATTACTGGTTTGATGCAGGTCTCCGCGCAACTGTGTTCTGCGCAAGGCTCTTCATCACCGAATATCTACTGCAACCTACATTCTTCTGAATTTGCTTACTGTATTCATCTCTTGGTCTCTTGCTACGATTGTTACCCCTCACACTTCCCTCCAGTATTGTAACTGTGACTCCCTGAGGTCTCAGAATATGTCCTTTCTATCGATGCCTTCATTTAGTCCAGTTGTACCACAAAATTATTTTTCCCCAATTCTGTCCAATACCTCCTCGTTATTTGTGCGATGTACCCACCCAGTCTTCAGCATTCTTCTGTAGCATCACGTTTCAAAAGCTTCTATTCTCTCCTTGTCTAAACTGTTTATCGTCCTAGTTTCATTTTCATACATGGCTATACTCCGTACAAATAATCTCAGAAATGACTTCCTTTATATTCGATGTTAACAATTTAATTTTCTTCAGAAATGCTTTTCTTGCCGTTGCCAGTCTACATTTTATATCCTCTCTACTTCTGCCATGATCAGTTTTTTCCTTCTCAAATAACAAAATTCATCTACTACTTTGTGTGCCTCATTTCCTAATGTAATCCCCTCAGCATATCCTGATTTAATTCGACTACATTCCAGTTACCCGTGTTTTACTTTTGTTATTGTCGTTCTCACATCCTCTCTTTTAGTTATAATTTTCCCTAGTAGAACACAACTGTATAAAAGGATTAAAATATTTAGTTTTGTTGTTCACTTCGCACGTAGAAGATTAGAGGTTACATTTCAGCAGTTCATATAGTAATTAGAAGTGAAGCAAGAGCTCGCATTGGATAAGAGTATAGAATGATAACTGCTTTCGTCTCTTCAAGGGAATCATATCGCCATCCACCACAAGCGATTTAGAAAGACCACAGGAAACCTAAATGTAGTTCGAAAACAAGCATTCAAGGTGGTCGACAAAACTGTTATTACTTACATTTTATCACTATCTATAATTACCAGAGTTACAGAGTAGTAAACAACTTCTCTAAATCCTGACGTGCAACTTCGTGATTTTCACATAGATCAGTGAATTGTACCGACTTCTTACTGCGCTCCTCTAGAAATAATGTCCTTCTTGGGGTTTTCACACTTTTCTTTAATCACTGCAAAATTTTCCGTCTCCAGTTATGCCGTTCTCCTCTTTCAGAGAAATGTCGTTCTATTATCGACGGTAATTTGGTGAGTATATATATATATATATATATATATATATATTCACCAAATTACCGTCGATATATATATATATATATATATATATATATATATATATATATATATACTCCTGGAAATGGAAAAAAGAACACATTGACACCGGTGTGTCAGACCCACCATACTTGCTCCGGACACTGCGAGAGGGCTGTACAAGCAATGATCACACGCACGGCACAGCGGACACACCAGGAACCGCGGTGTTGGCCGTCGAATGGCGCTAGCTGCGCAGCATTTGTGCACCGCCGCCGTCAGTGTCAGCCAGTTTGCCGTGGCATACGGAGCTCCATCGCAGTCTTTAACACTGGTAGCATGCCGCGACAGCGTGGACGGGAACCGTATGTGCAGTTGACGGACTTTGAGCGAGGGCGTATAGTGGGCATGCGGGAGGCCGGGTGGACGTACCGCCGAATTGCTCAACACGTGGGGCGTGAGGTCTCCACAGTACATCGATGTTGTCACCAGTGGTCGGCGGAAGGTGCACGTGCCCGTCGACCTGGGACCGGACCGCAGCGACGCACGGATGCACGCCAAGACCGTAGGATCCTACGCAGTGCCGTAGGGGACCGCACCGCCACTTCCCAGCAAATTAGGGACACTGTTGCTCCTGGGGTATCGGCGAGGACCATTCGCAACCGTCTCCATGAAGCTGGGCTACGGTCCCGCACACCGTTAGGCCGTCTTCCGCTCACGCCCCAACATCGTGCAGCCCGCCTCCAGTGGTGTCGCGACAGGCGTGAATGGAGGGACGAATGGAGACGTGTCGTCTTCAGCGATGAGAGTCGCTTCTGCCTTGGTGCCAATGATGGTCGTATGCGTGTTTGGCGCCGTGCAGGTGAGCGCCACAATCAGGACTGCATACGATCGAGGCACACAGGGCCAACATCCGGCATCATGGTGTGGGGAGCGATCTCCTACACTGGCCGTACACCACTGGTGATCGTCGAGGGGACACTGAATAGTGCACGGTACATCCAAACCGTCATCGAACCCATCGTTCTACCATTCCTAGACCGGCAAGAGAACTTGCTGTTCCAACAGGACAATGCACGTCCGCATGTATCCCGTGCCACCGAACGTGCTCTAGAAGGTGTAAGTCAACTACCCTGGCCAGCAAGATCTCCGGATCTGTCCCCCATTGAGCATGTTTGGGACTGGATGAAGCGTCGTCTCACGCGGTCTGCACGTCCAGCACGAACGCTGGTCCAACTGAGGCGCCAGGTGGAAATGGCATGGCAAGCCGTTCCACAGGACTACATCCAGCATCTCTACGATCGTCTCCATGGGAGAATAGCAGCCTGCATTGCTGCGAAAGGTGGATATACACTGTACTAGTGCCGACATTGTGCATGCTCTGTTGCCTGTGTCTATGTGCCTGTGGTTCTGTCAGTGTGATCATGTGATGTATCTGACCCCAGGAATGTGTCAATAAAGTTTCCCCTTCCTGGGACAATGTATTCACGGTGTTCTTATTTCAATTTCCAGGAGTATATATATATATAATATATATATATATATATATATATATATCAAACGTGTATTTCAGTATTCTGTGGCCAGAAAGACTGAAGGTGCGACTTAAAGTCAATTACACTACTTTATAACCACCTTCAGTGATGGGTCCGTTTCTATTACAATATTTCATATTTCAAACATTACTAAATTTCGCCGGCCGAGGTGGCCAAGCGGTTAAAGGCGCTGCAGTCTGGAACCGCGCCACCGCTACGGTCGCAGGTTCGAATCCTGCCTCGGGCATGGATGTGTGTGATGTCCTTAGGTTAGTTAGGTTTAAGTAGTTCTAAGTTCTAGGGGACTGATGACCTTAGAAGTTAAGTCCCATAGTGCTCAGAGCCATTCGAACCATTTTGAACTAAATTTCGCATCCTGTGTATCTCCCAGTCACCAACAAATTTAATTATATATTCTCCCTACTACACTGTGTACATGCATTAGGTATCCTCCTGGTGTTGCAGTTTTAATGGTCGAGAATGTAGCTATAGAATTAAGAACAAAACAGAACGAGCACATTATCAAAATGGTTCAAATGGCTCTTAGCACTATGGGACTTAACTTCTAAGGTCATCAGTCCCCTAGAACTTAGAACTACTTAAACCTAACTAACCTAAGGACATCAAACACGTCCATGCCCGAGGCAGGATTCGAACCTGCGACCGTAGCCGTCGCGGGGTTCCAGACTGTAGCGCCTAGAACCGCTCGGCGAACAAATTATCAGACCGAGTGATCAAATATTGCTATTTAAACTCGCAAGTTAATAAACCCGCCGAGAAAAAACGTCTAGGAGGTTGCAGAAAAACATAGGAATCGTAAAAGGTGATTGACAAATGCCCGAAATGTTGAAGAAGATATAGCTGAAACTAAACAATAAGTGTTAGGGTTTTTATAGCAAAATAAAGGGACAAAAAGCTTGCCAATGAGTTTAGATCTAACTATTAGGAGTGAAAAACGATGGACAAGCAGGAACGACTTATGTGAGTTAGGATCTGATGTTGAATCACTTATTTAAACTTTGCAAATATATTGTTTATGAGACGTGTCTCACCTCCAAGAGGGTTAAGGTTCAAATCCCTGTCAGAGTTTTAGATAAATACGTGGTTTTTAGATGAGTCTGTGTTTTCCATAAATACTTAAGGCTAGTGAAAGGGTGGCTCCACCTGAAAGGACAAAATACGTAGCGTCTTGCATCACGGAAGAGTCACATTAATTAAGAAAAAATAAAGACAAGAGTTACTAATTGTAATTAGATTTGTGATTAATGTAACTGAGGTGACAACGGCAACGGCCTTGCCACAGTGGATACACCGGTTCTCGTGAGATCATCGAAGTTAAGCGCTGTCGGGCGTGGCTGGCATTTGGATGGGTGACCATCTGGGCCACCATGCGCTGTTGCCATTTTTCGGAGTGTACTCAGCCTATCGATGCCAATTGAAGAGCTACTCGACCGAATAGTAGCGGCTCCGGTCAAAGAAAACCATCATAACGAGCACCCCTCCCATCTGTATCCTCACCTGAGGATGACACGGCGGTCGGATGGTCCTGATGGGCCACTTATGGCCTGAAGAGGTGACAGAACACCTGCATTGCAGTAGTTAAAAAATGACGGTAACACATTATGAGTGTATACAAAAATACACTGCCTGTCAGAAGCTGTGTAATAACTGCAAGTGGAGGAGGAAAAGAAATGAAACCTCACGGATTTCAGTGTTTGTAAACTCGAGTAAAATTTAGAAAGAACTTGTCAGTATGACTTTACACTCTCTCTGGCCTAGATGCATCCACGAATTCAGTTGGGAAGGGTGTCATAAGGCAGTGTATGACTAACCCCTTATTTGGCATACACAGAAATATTGTGAAGAAAAAGTATCAAGATGCTTAAATACGTATATGGTCATACGAACAATTTCACATTCAGCGCTTCAAAATAGAGCGTCACTTGTACATATCACTGCCCGCTAAAGACATGTGGGTGATACAATAAAACTATTACGATATTATTCCTGTGGCTGAAAAAATCGTTACATTTTGTACTATTGCATGTGAAATGTCTTAAAACAGTTCCATTCTGGTACAAAACACAGAAAAGTTTCACATTTTTCCGAATTTTAGAGTAGACTATCCTTGAGACCAAACTCTACATCTTCCTTTTTGTCCCATACCCTGGCTAGAGACCAAAACTATAGTATCGTATATCACTCAATGACACAGGACCTGCTGTTCTCTTCTTCTTCTGGTCAAAGCCAGGCATCTTCTTCCCAGAAAAGATCAGTCGTTTTTCAATGTGCCAGGTAAAAAGTCGCTGACACACTTGTACAACAACTCATCGTCAAGACTTCTTCTTTGCGTTTGCAAGCAGTTTTCGTTGCACATTGAAAAACAGCGCCACATAATCAAAAGAAACTGCTACATTGGTAACTGATGCTCAAATAACCTTGTAGGATGTCCGCTAAGGACGCACACAATTCGGAAAATTTTCGCCAGAGACAACAGTATATTGCTCTACGTGAGAGGTTAAACATTGCTTGCAAGCACCATTACCCTTCCAAGGATGAAACTTGAAACATGTTGCAGGAAACAGTATGCATTTTGATGTTGCTTGAGAGTAACATCGCCAGATAAACGCTCATGACTTTTACAGAACTAATTATCTGGATGTACGGTCAAGTAGCCATATTAAAAAAAAAAAAAAGCTAACTTCAACAAGTTACACCATGACTTGTATCTTTCATTTGGAACAAAGGACAAAAACAGAGACTAATGTAGGAATGTAAGAATAGAACTGGCTGGTAAATAGTGGGTACCTACCATACAACGACTGTTTTTTATGAAAGACAATTTCCAGTATGGCATAGAATGGCAAACGTCTCATTGTGAAACCCTGCTGGGATTGATGCAATTGTAATAAAAAAAATAACACTCAGCTTTGTGCAAGCACAAATTGTTGGCCTGCAAAGGTAAATGGAATATGAGGAACTAGCAATAATGTGTATACCAATGAAATAGCGTACAGAGACATACAAACTTCAGAATTGTGACAGTCTTATTATGAGAAAGAGCAACTATCGTAAATGTAAATCTAATTGTAGAGATAAATAACGAAACCTTTCTGTAGCTTAGAGCTTGTGTGTTCTTTTTTTTAACGTCTTTAATTCCCAGCTCGAGAGAGGAGGGTACGCTAAATATGCCAACAGGCTTACAGGGGGTAGTAGGAATTCTAATTGGGAATATTTTGGAGGGGATTTTCAGTTCAGACAAAAATGAAAATTGTATATGTGTGTGTGTGTGTGTGTGTGTGTGTGTTTGTGTGTGTGTGTGTGTGTGTGTGTGTGTGTGTGAAGGGGGGGGGGGGGGGAGGGAGGACATCAGTGTAGCGTAGCGTAGGACACAGAAACGGCAATAGATGGAGGACGCGCTTTTGTTGGCCTTGCAAGAAACTGTGACATACAGTCTGGGGGCCACTCTTTGAGCTCAGCAATATTCATGTTTTCTGTAAAAGAGAACTGTATTTAATATTACTGGAGAATGATGGCCACAGCAATAAACAGCTGCTCCTACGAATTAGGAAAACTCAGTATAACACATCACATTGTAACTCACTCAAAAATAAGTATGTTATTACGGCAATGCTGCGCAGAACTACGAAATGCAAACCAGTGGCATCGTAGTCCGCCTTTGTCACCCGTACGTGGCAGATAACTGCGCGTGTCAGAGAAGAGGACGGTGATAAAGTACCTACTATCGTCCTACTTGTATTTTGGTAGAATGCATCACAGATTACCATCTAATGGCGTCGATGCACCATTTAGTGGACCAGATGCGAAGCAGAATGTCTGAGAGATTGGAGGCGAGCCAAAATTTCACATATTTGTTATTCATAACTCATAGCTACATGTTGGGCACCCATAAGATTTAGACCAGAACAGCCAAGCATTCCTACGTCCACCGATGGCTGATACTTACATTTATGCACTCGAAGCGTAAGTCAGCAATTTATTTCCAACTACGGGGACATCAATTCCGTAGTCACCCGAAGAGTATCACAGTGTGCCACACGCAGAAGAACTCGTGAAGATACTCTGTTGCGGGAAACGCATGGGCCTTGTGCTTTGTTTTTGAGAGAGAACACAAGTCTTACACTGGATGCAGCACCCCTGACTTTCTCGCCTGTCGTCCTCTTCATCTCACAGAGGCATTCATACGCAACGTGCTCGGTTATTTAGAATGAGATTTTCACTCTGCAGCGGAGTGTGCGCTGCTATGAAACTTCCTGGCAGATTGAAACTGTGTGCCGGACCGAGACTCGAAAAAAATGGTTCAAATGGCTCTGAGCACTATGGGACTCAACTGCCGAGGTCATTAGTCCCCTAGAACTTAGAACTAGTTAAACCTAACTAACCTAAGGACATCACAAATAGCCATGCCCGAGGCAGGATTCGAACCTGCGACCGTAGCGGTCTTGCGGTTCCAGACTGCAGCGCCTTTAACCGCACGGCCACTTCGGCCGGCCCGAGACTCGAGCTCGGGACCTTTGCCTTTCGTGGGCAAGTGCTCTACCATCTGAGGCACCCAAGCACGACTCACGCCCCGTCCTCACAGCTTTACTTCCGCCAGTATCTCGTCTCCTGCTTTCCACACTTTACAGAAGCTCTCCTGCCAACCATGCAGAACTAGCACTCGTGAAAGAAAGGATATTGCGGAGACATGGCTTAGCCACAGCCTGGGGGATGTTTTCAGAATTTTCCTTTGAGAATGAGTCTGTGCAAGCCACGGTCGTGCACATACCGCAGCAAACGGTGCGGAAGGTTCCGCCACGTCGGCTGCATTTCAAAATGTACCGTCTGGAGCTCGTGCAACAAATAAAACTTGAAGATTATGAGCGGTGTCTTCAGTTTTGCTAGACAATGCAGGAATCAATTGATGGTGTACATTTCGCTTCGAAGCGTATATTCAGCGACGATGGAATCCATTGTCTAGAAAGGTTAATCCCAACGATCTGAAAGTGTGGGGCATGGAAAATCCTCAGGAATTTGTGACGCATGAACGAGATTTGCTGAAGGCCGGTGTTTTCTATGCACTGTCTCTGATGAATCTGTATGGGGACTCTTTCTTCTTACTTTGATATGTTGCAGCTGTGGTTGTTGCCACAACTGACAGCTGATTCCGAGAGTTTCATCTTACAACGACGGGGCAGTTTCGCACTGTAGTATCAATGTTCGTCGCTTCTTAATCGACGAACCTCCACATCGGTGGATTGGGCGTAGTGGTGAAGACGATGTGACTCTGTTCCCTCGGCCTCTCAGTTTGCCTGACTTAACGCTTGGTGACTTTTTCCTTTCGGGGTGCATTATCTTGTTAATGTATCCCCACTGCCAAGAAGACACTAGAACAGCTCAGAGAACGCATTACTGCTGCTGTTATGACTATTGATGTTGCTACATAAGGCATGGAACGAACCTGAGCTGGACGTGTGTCGTGTGACCAGAGGGGCACCCATAGAATATTTGTAGAGTGCAAAAGGCAAACTTGGTGAGTTTACGGTTGTGTCCAGGCATCAATCACACTTGTACATGTGATACTTTGAGAAACATAGAGCTCCATAAACGGATAATAGGCGTGAATTTCACGTTTTATCTCGCAAAACTACTCACAAAAATTATAAGGGAAGAAAAGGAGGGAAGAAGGAACAAGTACAGAAAGCCGACGGAAGAGCTGCACAAAAGAAAAACCCAACCTGTGACAATATGCCGAGGAGGAAGGAAGTAGGAGATGAAATAATACCAACAAAAGCGGCAATTTATGCGGACTTTCGGGTATTTTAGTTCACAATACTGTACGTTTTTCCACTGCCTTCCGATTACGGATGAATTTGTTTCTTCCGGTAGTGAGTCCACTGCGGTTCCTTAGAAAGCAGGAAGGATACCATAAAAGAGATTAATGAATTTATGAAATTTATTGATACGCTCGCAGTTTCCTAACCGCAGAATGAATGGAATTTACGAACGAGGTACGTTATTTACAGCAGTCCTACGAGTTTACCGAATTCTTTCTGGAGAAATTCCAACCGGAACTACCGCGGCAATCCTGCGGCACGATAATAGCGCTGTTCTGCGTACTTCGTTTTATTTACTTGTGTCAGAGGACGGTCTACTTAAATAGGTTGAGACTGCCTAACGAACATCAACGATCCACAACTTAATTCTTGATCAGTGTCGGATTTCATTATAAAAACATGTAGTTGCTTGGATTCTTTCGTGTCTTTCTGTTTCTTTTCTCTCTCGGTCGTCAGTTTCCTGTTGTTCCTTGATTTAAGTTGAAGCGGTTAGTGGAAGGAAGTGGTAACGCACATCTCGTACTTGGAGTTACTTCGTACAATACGCTTTGCTAACTTTCAAGATAACATAAATACAATAACATAGAACAATTTATAAAGTAGACAGCGTTTTCTAGCGATACATAAGAAATTACTTCTTACCAATATGTAGACTATTCTAAAACAGAACAGATAAATTGATTAGTCTTCAGTTTGTAGTGTGATTTGGTTACTTTATGTCAGGCATTCTATTTATATGCTTATCCATTGCGTCATTTGACTAGTGGATAATGTAATGCTTAAACGGTAATGGAGACCCAACAGCTAAACACCGGTCAAATGCATCTCCACCTTAACGAATGTTAATAAAACTAGCCATTTTTCACTTTTTTATGTTACATTAGTATTCTTAATTATTACACCTAACCAACAATTTCCTTGTTCAATGTATCCACATATACACGTGCCCTCACCCTTCCTAGTCCTCATAGTTTGCAAACAATCACATCACATTACCCTAAACAATGTAACTGTAAGATCTGCCGAAGCAGACGTTCCTTTCATGAATACAGACATTTATCAATAGACAAAGAGATAATTTCACGTCACACGTCACACGTTGATAAGGCGGGTACCAGGTTGAGATTCATTGGGAGAGTGCTTAGAAAATGTAGTCCATCAACAAAGGAGGTGGCTTACAAAACACTCGTTCGACCTATACTTGAGTATTGCTCATCAGTGTGGGATCCGTACCAGATCGGTCTGACGGAGGAGACAGAGAAGATCCAAAGAAGAGCGGCGCGTTTCGTCACAGGGTTATTTGGTAACCGTGATAGCGTTACGGAGATGTTTAATAAACTCAAGTGGCAGACTCTGCAAGAGAGGCGCTCTGCATCGCGGTGTAGCTTGCTCGCCAGGTTTCGAGAGGGTGCGTTTCTGGATGAGGTATCGAATATATTGCTTCCCCCTACTTATACCTCCTGAGGAGATCACGAATGTAAAATTAGAGAGATTAGAGCGCGCACGGAGGCTTTCAGACAGTCGTTCTTCCCGCGAACCATACGCGACTGGAACAGGAAAGGGAGGTAATGACAGTGGCACGTAAAGTGCCCTCCGCCACACACCGTTGGGTGGCTTGCGGAGTATAAATGTAGATGTAGATGTAGATGCACCTACAAAACTACGATCTCTGCCTGCCGTAACATTTAGTATTGTTGACAAGCATTCCTGGCATAGTCTTCATTATTGCATGATCTCCCACAAAGATCAACGTCAACATTACCACCTTCTCCCTCGCCCATCCCCTTGCCCCATCCCTACACCCTCTCTCCACTCCTCTAAGCCACTTGTCCTACTGGTGGGAAATTCAAGGGTAGTTGCCATATTGGTTGAAGATACTGGTGCAACCTTCGTGGCTGCCAGACTCAAGATCAAGATAGATGCCTCATTAATGGTACAGTCCAAGATTTCTGTCCAAGAAATAGTTACATTCATGCCCAAAATGACTGCTGCTATGACATCTCAATGGACATAGTCCAATGTAAAGCGGTCGGAAATAAAAATACAAAATTCCCAGTTTAAAATGATGAGACAACTTGTTTTATGTGTTTTAAGCAGTTACATATTGCATGGCCTATTTGTACAAAAAGTAGGGAAGTTTTGAGCCCATATAAGTGAGTTGCATTATTTCATTATTGAGACATTAGGAACACTGCAGGTCACTCAAGATATCAAGGAATTCTTACTGTTATGTTATTACAGTGTTTTTATCAGGCCCTCCCCCCTCCACTGATACTAGGGATTGCAGACAATGTGTCTGCATCTCATAAGACAATCGACAACTGCCGACTGCCACCACCATCTCCGTTAGCTATGACGATCACCCACGTGCGCCGCTAGCCCTGAACCCAGACCCAGATGTCTGCCACGACAATCTTCCACAGACGTCTGAAGCAACAATTTCCCACAGATGTCCGCCAGCCCTGACCCTACACACAGACATCTGCCGTGACCATCTCTCCCAGATGTCTGCCACAACAGTCTTGCCGAACAGCTCCTAAAGGAGGGTCAACATGGAGTTAGTTTGGCTGCTTCGGGTGGCTGCTAGGTCAGACATGGGTTTGCTTCCTGTTGATGTTATTGATAGGTAGGATTTCATTAGGTATGGCCTGTGTCTCAGTAGGGAAGGGAAGGGTAAGTTGACTGGGTTAAGAGCAAAATCTGTAAGGGGGCGCAGTGAAACTCTTGGGAGTACCTTGTTTTGATGTTCGGATCGCTGAAAAGACTTAAGGTTACTGAGAAGCTAAGACAGACAGGTACTAAGAAAGTTTAAATATTATAAGATTCTTATAAAGGTACAGTGAAAAATAATTTTAGTACATTGCATCAGAATTTCAGAGGATTAGAAAGCAAAGTAGATGGGTTTCTTGTATCTTTGAAAGATTTAAAAACTGAGGATGAAATAGATGTACTACGCATGTCTGAACATTGTATAGTCACAGATATGGAAAAGGTAAATGTAAGCTGATATAAGCTATCAACACAAGTAAGTAGAGGCAATATGGTAAATGGAGGCGTTGTAATATATGTTAAAAGTTATATAGTGGGAAACATTTAGGAAATAAAAAAAATTGTGTTGAACAACATGCAGAAGCGTGTGTCGGTGAGCTTAAACTAAATAATGGCACTTGAATAACTGTAGCTGTGTATAGGTTCCCACTGAGAAAATTTCATCTGTGCCTGAGAACTTCTTGCCGCGTGGGACTAGCCGAGCGGTCTAGAGCGCTGCAGTCATGGACTGTGCGGCTAGTCCCAACGGAGGTTCGAGTCCTCCCTCGGGCATGGGTATGTGTGTGTTTGTCCTTAGGATAATTTAGGTTAAGTAGTGTGTAATTGACCTTAGCAGTTAAGTCCCATAAGATTTCATACACAATCGAACATTTTTGTGTCTGAGAAACTTGGGTTTTTTGTTGTGATATGTCAGACAGAGCGAAAAAAATTATCATTTGTAAGGGATGTAGATTTTCTGATAGCGCCTGATAGAAGGAATTACCTTGAAATAGTTTCGATTCTTTCAATTTGAGATCAGTTACTGATTTTCCTACTAATGTAGTACAGGAAACCAGTACACTGGCAAACAATATTTTCATAGACCAAGATAAAATGAAGAAAATAGACATTCATCCTGTTAAGAATGGTCTTTCTGATCATGATGCATAGCTAGTTACAGTATATCATAGCTCCATATAATAAAGCAAAACAGTCCTCTAAAATAGTGCGTTCAACTAACGATTTAAAATTGTAAATTTTAGGGAAAGCTTGCAGAATTATACTGGGATACTAATTTAAAAAGCAACTTCTTTCATTGTGTGTTTGTAAGCATATTTGAGGACAGTTTTCATAAGAAAACGGTGAAATATAATTGAAAGAAACTTTCTAAAAATCCATAGCTTTCCAAAGGGATAAAAATCTTGTAACAGGAAAATGGAAATGTATCTTATAACGAGATAGAGTAATGACCCAAAGACGGACAAAAATGAAAACTACCGTACTATATTAAGAGAAGTTATTAAAAAGTCCAGAACTGCGTGTATCATGTCTGGAAACAGTACCTGCGATAGTAAAATGAAAAAAATTGAATATTATTGAAAGGAATCAGGGCAACCAAGAATATCAGAAGACTGTATTACCATCAAACTGAAAATATAGTTTATTTACAAAAAGGCATAAGCTGCAAATATTTTTAATAATCACTTATCATCGTTGTGGAGAAAATAGGATACATGTGTACATTATAATAGGTAATATCTATGAAATTTGATAAAATTCTACTCACTTCTTCTTCTGAAAGTAGGAAAATAATAAACTTACTCAAAAGTAGAAGCTCACATGAAACTGATGTCATTTCCAATACAGTACTAGAAGCCCGTTCCCAACAGATAAGTAGTATTCTCTGCCAAATATGTAACTGCTCACTGAAACAGCGCATTTTTCCTGACAGACTGAGACATGCTACTGTTAAACCATTGCATAAGAAGGGGGATAGGTCTGATGCGAACAGCTACCGCCCAGTCTCAGTTCTGACAGCTTTGTCCAAAATTCTTGAAAAAGTAGTAGATTCTAGAGCAGAGTCATATATTTGTAAAAATAAAATACCAACAAAATGTCTGTTTCGTTTTCTGAAAGGCTTTTAAACAGAATGTACTATACATATACTTTCACTTACAAACTATTAAATACTTTGAATAATCGGAAATCACCCACTGGAATTTTTTGTGATCTCTCAGAGGCTTTTGATAGTGCAAATCATGGAATTCTTCTAGATAAGCTTAAGTGCTGTCATGAGTGAGCTGGTGGGGAGGGGGGGGGGGGAGGAGGGGGGATAGGCAGTGCACAATTAGTTTAATTCTTAATTAACTGGAAGAGTGGAGATGGTTGAAATAAGCAGTTCACATAATGTGGTGAAATCAGTATGCACATTGCTATTGTTTTTTAACCTGGGTTATTACTAAAATTACGGAATATGTATATAAAATTATGAAATTTGTTATTAATAACGCACCCCAGTTCAAAAATAATAGCAAATTTCGTCATTTTACTTATATATATATATATATATATATATATATATATATATATAAAATTACGAAATTTGTTGTTAACAACACCTCCCAATTCAAAAATAATGGCAATGTACGTAGCTAGAACACTAGGAGGAAACTTTATATTCACCATTCTGGATTAAATTTAACTCTGGCACAGAAAGGGTGAATTATGCTGCCACAAAAGTTTTGGTCACTTACCAAACAGCATCAAAAGTCTAACAGATGGACACTCAGCACATAAAGACAAATTGAAGAATTTCTAAATGACAGTTCCTTTTACTCAGTAGATGAATTTTTAGATATAGATTAGTAATCACACAGTTGTAAAATTTTGATAAACTATCACTCTCCAAATCATTACGAAGTGTCGTACTAATGGCCTATGGAGCAAATACAATCCAATCTAATCTACAACGGATTCCTTCTGTGCAAGATCGAACCAGAATATTTCACGGATCTCAGCGCACTAGACCAAGGTTTGCACAGACGCTCATTGAGAATAACTAAGTATGTCTGGCAACACATTTCATCTGAGAATCCTGCTAAACTCAGGGGAAGGAAAGGTCATAATTTCCACCAAACGTGGATTCGTCGAAGCATTTCAAACAAGCGGAGAGGCCCTGGGGGAAAAAATGTTCTGTCGCTAGGTATCGTAACAATCTATTTTGTGTGATAAAACTCTGCCAGTCAAAAGTGCCAAGAAGAAAGACTTATTTGACGTGTGACTGTACTTTCTCAAACAAATTTCGTTTTTCAGTTGGGATATACTACGTGAATAGTAGATTTCTACGTCTGTGTAGCAAAATCCATTGACTGAGGACAGAAAAGGTAATGCTGACTTGAAATGTTCAGTTTAATTGCATCCGAAATAGTGTTAAGTTTTTTCCATTTCTTCTGCTGTTGCTTGTGCAGATTCGTATTACGATAAACAGTATGTATTTTGACCTGCGTTGTTGTACATCCTCAAAATAAGGTTTATATTTCTGCAATAACTAACACAGAAACACCAGAGCGTTTCAGCAGCTCATCGTTAGAACTACACGGAATCATTGTTATTAGTCCAGGAAAATAAAACAGATAGTACTATTTTTCCAAAGATAATATAAGTAATTGTGTAATAACTACCACAAATTTGCAAAATGACTTTTACTTCATATACACTGTCTGCACCAAGAAAGCTCAAATATTTAGCCGAAAAATAGGTGACGAAAAAGGTAGGCATAAAACATCCTGAACACAGAATACGTTTGTTACATCAAAAGTAAAATAACCTATCTGATTCATTGCTAGCTGGAATACACGCCATTTGCTGGACAATATGTGAATGAAAAAGTTTCGACAATATGTGAACGAAAATAGTTACAGAATGTTTTGTGAATCAAACTGTTGGTATAAACAGGAAAAATTTACGGATGCAGCATATAACTAATTCAGCCTGTTAGCCTATATACAGGTATGGTTGGTTATATGGGAGACTCGAAATGTACCATATCAGTCTTGACCTGTCACTTGATAGATGTTTGGCAACGGAATGGATAGATAGAAGAACACATCTGAACTATACCAAATGACAGCGGAAACTACAACCAAGGTACAAATCACAACAGCTAAAGAAGTGGGCAGCTTGTGCAAATCCCGAAACCAACCAACGAAGGTGACAAATAAAACGACGAGTTTTATGGACTAAAGAATAAAAATGATAGTAGAAACAGGCAAAGGTGAGACAGAATACGCAGGATTGTGCAACGCCCTGAGAAAGAGCATAGAAGAAGAGGTACCCAGAGGATGCCTTGAAAATAAATCTCGTTAAAGATGGGCAAAGGGAGGGTAATAATTGAAAGGTAGCAGCAAATAGCGTTAGACACAGATCAAAGTCGAGATACATGTAAGAAAGAAGTAATCAGCTACACGGACGGAAAAAAATCACGATACCAAGAAATAATTAGAGTATGAAATTTCTAGAATACGTTTGTTTAGGTAACTTGTTTAAATGCCTAACATTGCAGATGGTTCAAATGGCTCTGAGCACTATGCAACTTAACTTCTGAGGTCATCAGTCGCCTAGAACTTAGAACTACTTAAACCTAACTAACCTAAGGACATCACACACATCCATGCCCGAGGCAGGACTCGAACCTGCAACCGTAGCGGTCGCCCGACTCCAGACTGTAGCGCCTAGAACCTCACGGCCACTCCGGCCGGCGGCTAACATTGCAAGCTCACAGATTACTGTAAGCGCGAGATAACCCATTGCAACTATGAAATGCTGGTACGTTAATAACTGGCATAAGGGCCAGAATGTTGTATGTAAGCGTGCAACCGTGCTTGCATGTTTGTACGAGTGCCGGATTTTTTTTGGGATGTAGGACCATGCCTGTTGCAATTGGCCCGTGAATACAGGAACGGTTAATGCTGTTTGTGGATGACGTCTGATGACGTCCCATATATGCTCTACTGGAGGTAGATCTGGTGATCGAGCAGGCCAAGGTAACATGTCGACAATCTGTAGCGCATATTAGGCAACAACACGGGTATGTGGGCGAGCGTTACCCTCTTGTAAAACACCCCGGAAACCTGTTCATGAATGGCAACACAACAGGCCGAACATCCGGATTGATGCAAGAATTTTCAGGCGGGGTGCGTGGGGTAACTACGAGAGCGCTTTTGTTGTCATACGAAATCGCACACCAGACGATAATTCCAGGTGAAGATCGAGTGTGGTTAGCACGCAGACATGTTGGTTACAGGCCCTCAACTAGCTTCCTTGTAACCAACACATGACCATCACTGGCACCGAGGCAGAACCAGCTTTCATCACAAAACGCAACACACGTCCAATAAGCTCTGCCGGCCGGAGTGGCCGAGCGGTTAAAGGCGCTACAGTCTGGAACCGCACGACCGCTACGGTGGCAGGTTCGAATCCTGCCTCGGGCATGGATGTGTGTGATGTCCTTAGGTTAGTTAGGTTTAAGTAGTTCTAAGTTCTAGGGGACTTATGACCACAGCAGTTGAGTCCCATAGTGCTCAGAGCCATTTGAACCAATAAGCTCTCGCCTGACAACAATGAAGTTGCAAATGGTGATGGTTTGAGGTCTGTAAAACACTCGCTACGGAGCGTCTGGCTCGGAGCTGTCTTCGAAGTAACCGATTTGTAACAGTTAATTGTGTCACCGCGGTGGCTGCTGCAGATGCAGTACGACACACCAGAGTCATCCGCCGAACGTGACCGTCTTTCCTTTCGGTGGTGCCACGTGAACGTCCGGAGCCCGGTCTTCTTGCGTCCGTACATTCTCGTGATCACCGCTGACAGAAACCAAGTACAGTGGCTACATCCCTGCCAAATCTTTCTGCAGTGTCACAGAAGAAACATCCAGCTTCTAGTAGCCCTATTACAAGATCTCGTTCAAACTGAGTGAGGTGCTAATAATGGCATTTTGTCGCCTTAGAGTCATTCTTGACTACCATCAACTCACAACGTACAATCTCAAACATAACTTACTCATGAGGGTTGCAGCAAGTATTTACAGCAAACCTGCTTTGCACCCTCATAGTGGCGCTACTATGGCGCTAATACTAAACTTTTGTGCGACTGGCATGAAATTTGAAAGACATCGTCTTTCAGACGTAGGAACATGCTTACCAACTTTCGTTTATGTTGCACGGCTCTTTAGAGTAGCAACTTTTTTTTCGTCAGTGCATATTGGAACATTTTATTAACCTATCCATTAAAATCAATAACAATACCATACTTGTAGATGAATTGGATGCTTCTGTCTTCCAAATCTCGGGAATACTACCTTCAGACGAGACGAAAAAATGAACTGCTGCTGGCAGTAATGATTTCCCACTCGGTATTTTAAAGCTTATGGATGAGGAATCTACAAACCATGTAGCTCCACAGTGAAACATTACCAACCGATTGGAATTTATTTCTTTCTTTCGCTAGTACCTTTGTCCCGCAGGTACGCAGGGTCAGCATGGTAAATCGGATTTGGCAATGTTAGATTAAGGAGTGGCCGGTTGCCCTTCCTGCCGCCCCCCCCCCCCCCCCCGTACCCCCCAGGACGGAATTAGTGTACCCCAACTGTCTGCGACTAGTGTAATCCATGGAATAATGCGAAAGTGTCCAGATGTCTGCGAGCCATGTAACTGAGGCGGGACGTGGATACCAGCCCGGTATTCACTTAAGGGGATGTGGAAAACTGCCTAAAAACCACATCCATGCTGGCCGACACACCGACCATCGTCGTTAATCCGCCGGGCGGATTCGATCCGGAGCCGGCGCGCCTACCTGAGTCCAGGAAACAGCACATTAGCGCTCTCGGCTAACGTGGCGGTACTAACCGATTGGAATAACACCAATATAATCATAAGAAATGTTTTGTTGAAAGTCATAACTCCAAAGGGTAACAGAATATGTCTGTCTGGGTGAACTTGGAAATACTAAAGAATAAACCAGAAAAAAATTCGATATTAAACTGGGCTGGGAAGCCTATGGAAGACGACGACTGACCTGAAGAAAGTGTTTGATGAATGTATACTACTAGTAATAACTTATGGTTGAGAGACCTGGGTATTAAATGAATTCATTGTCAGAAAACTAATAGTAATCCAAGGGGGCCTGGGGAGATCAAAACTGGGCCACACAAAGAAAGCAGTTGATATCAGACGTACAAGAAAGGTCAGTGGTGAAACAAGTAATAGATTGGAGTCCAGCTTACAAAACGTCCAAGGGTAAGACCACCTTACAGATGGGTCAGAGACTTAAGGAAGACAGGTGGATAGAAATGGCAACAAGAAGCCCAAAATCAACGGAAGTGGAAGAACTTGCTGGGGCCCTGTGTTGGTCCATTGATAGTGACTGGGCCAAATAAGCATCAAACGAAAAAACTGCAAAGAACGAAACTCGTCTAGCCTGAAGAGAGAAACCATATGGCACTGTCGTTGGGCCGCTAGATGGCGCTGCCATACGTCAAACGGACATCAACTGGGTATTTTTAAATAGGAACCCCCATTTTTATTACATGTTCGTGTAGTACGTAAAGAAACATGAATGTTTTAGTTGGACCACTTTTTTCGCTTTTTTGATAGATGGCCCTGTAATAGTGACAAACGTATAAGTACATGGTATCACGTAAAATTCCGCCAGTGCGGACGGTATTTGCTTCGTGATACATTACCCGTGTTAAAATGGACCGTTTACCAATTGCGGAAAAGGTCGATATCGTGTTGACGTATGGCTATTGTGATCAAAATGCCCAACGGGCGTATGCTATGTATGCTGATGGACGACATCATCCAAGTGTCCGGACCGTTCGCCGGATAGTTACGTTATTTAAGGAAACAGGAAGTGTTCAGCCACATGTGAAACGTCGACCACGACCTGCAACAAATGATGATGCACAAGTAGGTGTTTCAGCTGCTGTCGCGGCTAATCCGCACATCAGTAGCGGACAAATTGAGCGAGAATCGGGAATCTCAAAAACGTCGGTGTTGAGAATGGTACATCAACATCGATTGCACCCGTACCATATTTCTGTGCACCAGAAATTGCATGGCGACGACTTTGAATGTCATGTACAGTTCTGACACTGGGCACAAGAGAAATTACGGGACGATGACAGATTTTTTGCACGCGTTCTATTTAGTGACGAAGCGTCATTCACCAACAACGGTAACTTAAACCGGCATAATATGCACTATTGGGCAACGGAAAATTCACGATGCAACATCAGCGACCTTGGCGGGTTAATGTATGGTGCAGCATTGTCGGCCAGTGTGGCCGTGCGGTTCTAGGCGCTTCAGTCTGGAGCCGCGTGGCCGCTACGCTCGTAGGTTCGAATCCTGCCTCGGGCATGGATGTATGTGATGTCCTTAGTTTAGTTAGGTTTAAGTAGTTCTAAGTTCTAGGGGACTGATGACCACAGAGCCATTTGAACCATTTTTTATGGTGCGGCATTATGGGAGGAAGAATAAGTGGCCACCATTTTATCGATGGCAATCTAAATGGTGCAATGTAAGCTGATTTCCTACGTAATGTTCTACCGATGTTACTACAAGATGTTTCACTGCATGACAGAATGGCGATGTACTTCCAACATGATGGATGTCCGGCACATAGCTCGCGCGCGGTTGAAGCGGTACTGAATAGCATAATTCATGACAGGTGGATTGGTCGTCGAAGCGCCACACCATGGCCTGCACGTTCAACGGATCTGACGTCCCCGGATTTCTTTCTGTGGGGAAAGTTGTAGGACATTCAGTATCGTAATCCACCGTCAACGCCTGACAACATGCGTCAGCGTATTGTCAATGCATGTGCGAACATTACGGAAGGCAAACTACTCGCTGTTGAGAGGAATGTCGTTACACGTATTACCAAATGCATTGAGGTTGACGGACATCATTTTGAGCATTTATTGCATTAATGTGGTATTTATAGGTAATGACGCTGTAACAGCATGCGTTCTCAGAAATCATAAGTTCACATTGGAACAACCGAAATAAAATGATGCTGAAGAGCTCAGTTTTCCGTGTTAATTTGTCCTTTCTTAATGGCTACAGGCAGGCGAAACTGGCTTATGCTGACACAGACAACAGATCTGCTACTTTTTTTAAATTGTGTACTGTAAATGAATTTGCTAATATTTTAATTTATTACGCTAACTGTACTTTTCTCCCTTTTTTATTATTTCGGGGGAAGGCTGACAAATATTTAATCTATTGAAGCAAATGAAGCATTGCACTCACTGCTAAGTCGCTTAGTAAAAATATTTAGAGGCTAAGGCTGGAGCCATTCTCCAATGCAACAGATATCCGGCGATGACAGCGAGAAACTACCGTATAGACCAATTGGGGGCAAGCTTGAACACTGTATGTACATGCGCACCTTACGCCACGACACAGGGCAAAAGCGACATTATTGCCCCATCAGTGTTGAACCAATTCGTTTGTGTTTTTTCTCGTTTCTGTCGGCATTGTCATTAAAACAGCACTGCTTGCTATAATAACGTCGTGTTTCACACCAATGCAAATTTAACGAATAAAAATTGCCCCTTTTTTAGAAATTGTTTATTTGGAAACGAAAAATTTATGGGACTGCTGCTATGGCTAGCTGATATTTAACAAACACCTAGACCAAGGAAATACTTAAAAATACCGGTTACTCAGAACTAACATACCGATATCGGTTTAACCGGTCGGTTTTTCTCATTCATAACATTGCGGTCAGCAGACCGCTCTTCTGGTGCTTGTGTGGTTTCTCGACTTTGATGCCACTACCAGTCGCTCGCGTAGCTCCTCAACTGGCCGCACGAGACTGAGTGCATCCCCTGCCAATCCGCCCACAAAGGAGAAATCGCTGTCGGTACCGGGAATCGAACCCAGGAACTCCGCATGGCAGTCAGCCGCGATAACCACTCAGTCACGTGGACGGACGGAGTATGATGGGAGCAGCTAGTGTTATTGCTGGTTATTAGGTACTAGCAAAGTTCGAAAAGTTATGATCAGACGTCCTCCATGTATACTGTTTTTACGCAGCTTCGTCTCCTGAACAATCCTTGTTACTATATCTGTGGCGCACTCATCGAGTCCCGCATATTCACGGCTGCTTCGACTATACAAGTGTATCTGCCTGAGGACGCCGGCACGGTATCTCAGCGTGTTTGGTCAGAGGGTTAGCGGCCCTCTGTAATAAAAAAACTGACTTAATCGATCAATCAACGAACTTAAAAGGATGTCTTACGACGTCCGCCCCGAACAAAACCAACGAACAAAAGCGAACAAAATGAAAACATTAAAAAAAGAGGTCTTTGAGGCGAGGGTGCTTCGGTCCATGTTTAGCGAGGGTGTGGCTGCACTCACACATGGCTTGTCGGTTTAGTAGGAGCACATGGCATTTTGCTTGAGTCTATACCGTTTGGGCTGCTCAGGATTGAAGCTGTGTTTCGCTCGATAATGATGTCGTGTGGTAACGAGTGTGGCTGCATTAACTTATAGGGGGAGAAAGAGAGCGAACTATGCATGCAAAAGTGGGGTTGTACTGAAGAAAAGATTATATCGTGCGTATACAGCTACTCTCTAAGCGCCTATTCTGCAAGGAAAGTGAAATTTAACCCTTTTACGGTGTTAAAAAGTTAGCGTCCCAGTGAGACGTTATATCGAAATCGTTCTGGGGCTCAGCAATTGTGTGTGCTTGTCACGTTTCGGCAACTACCAGTAGAAGTGTCTGTACTCTGTAGGTTGGGAACCATGCTGGATCACCACCTGAAAACTTATGTGACTTGGTTCTATACGCAACTAAATGAAAAATCGAACAGTTACTTTATAGTTTCGCACGAAAAATTCTTCCTAATTTTATCATTGATTTCCTGATGACTAGGTCTCACAAAGTTTAAATGTTTCTAACAGGAGACGGCAACGGATATTAACGAATCACGCAGAAAAACATTAAATGTCATGTTATCTACTAGTCTTAACACAAATGACTCTTACAGATCCTTGCTAATAGTGACAATGACAGTTCATTAACAATGATCTAAGCAGTTCTGAATTATCTTAGAGGCCCACGTATTATAAATAACCTTCCCAAAACGCAAGCCGGCCGTGGTGGCCGTGCGGTTCTAGGCGCTTCAGTCCGGAACCGCGTTACTGCTACGGTCGCAGGTTCGAATCCTGCCTCGGGCATGGATGTGTGTGATATGCTTAGGTTAGTTAGGTTTAAGTAGTTCTAAGTTCTAGGGGACTGATGACCTAAGATGTTAAGTCCCATAGTGCTCAGAGCCATTTGAACCATTTGAACCCAAAACGGCCGGCCGGAGTGGCCGAGCGGTTAAAGGCGCTACAGTCTGGAACCGCGCGACCGCTACGGTCGCAGGTTCGAATCCTGCCTCGGGCATGGGTGTGTGTGATGTCCTTAGGTTAGTTAGGTTTAAGTAGTTCTAAGTTCTAGGGGACTGATGACCACATCAGTTAAGTCCCATAGTGCTCAGAGCCATTTGAGCCATTTGAACCCAAAACGCACAGTGTCGATAACTGTACATTTACTCAAAGAGTTTTACTCGCGTTCTAACAGATACTGATCACAACCTATAGGTGAGTTCACACAATATTGCTTATGCTTCTTTATGTTTCAATATAACGGTTCCCGAGGCTGATGTAAATAAACACAAATACGAAACGCATTCCATACTTCTGTGTAACGGGAACGTGGTGCCGAAGGAATAGCAAACGTAATCCAATGATACGATCGATGCTATGCTAAGAATCGTACTGACCGAAATCAACTCAAAGTTAAGACTGAACGTAGACTGACTGAAATGGTACAAGTGTCGGCCTTGTAAAGATCGCGCAACAATATTAAGCAATTTTGGTTATTAAATTATAGCTTGAACTACAAAAGGCTACTAAAACTATGGTCAAGTTTGGTTTAACAAATATTAAATACGAACAGTAGCTATTAAAATGTACAGAACCAAAGTATGTATACGCACTAGGTTCAAATGGTTCAAATGGCTCTGAGCACTATGGGACTTAACTGCTGAGGTCATCAGTCCCCTAGAACTTAGAACCACTTAAACCTAGCTAACCAAAGGACATTACACACATCCATGTCCGAGACAGGATTAAAACCTGCGACGTAGCGGTCGCGCGGTTTCAGACTGTAGCGCCTAGAACCGCTGGGCCACTCCGGCCGGTTATGCACTGGGATTCACTGGATTAAAAATACGGCATTTATATTGAATGATGAAATTTAGCTTTTGAAAATAACGTAATTCTTAATTAGTGAAGGTTGTCACATAATATCGGTGTCATTGTATGCGGAAACTTCAGATTAACAAAAGTATGTAACTAAATCCTAGAATGTTACCGTACTTCAGTTACAGTCTATTCCGAAAGTTTTTGATAAGCTAATTAAATCTGGGCAAATTCAATTACGCTACTGAAATCAGAGTATGGGATCTTTTCTTTAGATTTAACGTTAACTCATAATGTTTTTAAGGATAGTTGGCTGCATGAATTTTTTAATAACGATAACTTTCGAACTACTGCATTTCTAGTGAAACCAATTATTAGAATACAATCAGAACAGTAAATACCATTACCTGGAAAAAAGGTTTTGAAGGGGACTTCCTTTTACGCGAATCTGACATTTTGCGTCACATGTGCTCGCTATCGCAATATTACCAACGCTATTTGATTAAGAATATTAACAAAAATATTGTATATGCATTAGTTTACAGATTAGGAGTGTAGATAAAGTAGGACGGTGTCTGCCTGCCTCACTTACGACTTCAGCATCGAAATGCTAGAAGGGCGAGTGTAATTCTCGCTGTACATTAATTTAAAGAAATTAATCAAAATCTCCGAAGCATGTGCATCTATATTGCAACAGAAATACCGTCGCACTGAGATAACACATCAGATATGCAAGTAACTAACTATATTTATTATTTACAGGTCACGTGCTTGCGATGAGTTGTAGGAGAATCGGTTTTATACATGCAAAGCAAGAATACACTAAGCATACTGGTTTATTTCGAGCACATTTCAGCATTAATGAAAGAAAATGACTACTAATCAGTTACTCTTGTAGAATACTCACTTCTCTGAATATTAACGACAAACATTGGCTGACTAGAAGCATAATTGTATCTGAATGTACTCCTAACACATTGGAGGATACATCAAATCTACTTAGAAAACTACTTGGGAAACGCAGCAAACTTTCGTAATCTGCAAAGCTTGCAAATGAACACTAAGCGAGTGCAAGACTCGCGAAATAAGACAAGTAATCAAGCAACCCAATTTGGGATAAAAGTCCTGCAAACTGTGAGCTACTCACATAACGGCCAGCGCTAAATCCGAAATGAGAAACTTTTCTAAAACTCGGCGTACCTGCGCCTTAACACACAAGTCAGCACCGAATGCAGAAGTGGCGGAGATGGTGGCCTAGACTAGCCGCCACCGACCCAAGGACAGATCCAGGCGTCCACTCCATGGCCGATCCAGAAACGCAATCGTCGTCTCCTTCTCTCTGCCTCTCGAAAAATTCAATCTGGAGGGAAGGACCTCCAGGCATTACCACAGCAACCAGCGAGAATTTCGCTTTCTTCTCCAGAAACAGGCGAACTCTGCACAGATTTATCATTCTTGGCTCACTGAAAGCATCTCAATATGAAGAACGTTGGTACTGACTCCTAGCTAGGCTTCGCTCATTGGTCGAGTCCTTCATGCCACCCCACAGTGTCGGGCAAGATTCACATGGTTGGATAACTGGGCTTTGGAGGGAAAATAACGAGTTTTCCCACGGTACGCTAACGGTGCCATATCGTTCTCTTCTGCGATCTGTGTGCCGAAAGGAAAATTTGTCACAAAATGGTTCAAATGGCTCTGAGCACTATGGGACTTAACATCTGTGGTCATCAGTCCCCTAGAACTTAGAACTACTTAAACCTAACTAACCTAAGGACATCACACACATCCATGCCCGAGGCAGGATTCGAACCTGCGACCGCAGCAGTCGCGCGGCTCCGGACTGAGCGCCTAGAACCGCGAGACCACCGCGGCCGGCAAATTTGTCACAGATAGCAGTCCTACGGAGTCGGCAACTCGTTTCAAAGCAGAAAACCGCATTCGTAGCCGAAATGGACGGTCAGGGCTTACTACAAACGCTTCTACGAAAATCAGCAGCCATGAGTCCGGCTTCCTGATACCAGAGCGTTTTTTGCAAACTGAAAAAGGAGGGCGGAGAAAGGAAAGGAAAGGGAAGGGTATAAGTGTGTGGGTGTTACGTTGACGAGTTCCGCAACGGATTGATCTGACAAGTACTCTATGACTCCTGCAAGAAGCAATTTCCAACCCACACTACTACAGAAGTCAGACAGACGCTCCTAACGTATCAAAAAGAAAAGCCTCAAAAACTTTCAGCAATATCTTCTGGAGTCGTCCCCCGTAAGGAAAAGACACAAAAGTATTGAATCTAACTATGCCTTGATGAAGTCAAGGACTCCTATCTGCCCCTAGTCTAGCTATTGGCGTGGTACACCGGTCAGATAACCAGTCCACCGCGATGCCACTCAATGTTCGCTCGCAGGCGCTAGGTAACACTGTGTCTGTGTTCACACCGCACATTAAGTGCCGCGGCCAACACAGTGAACAAACGCTTTATCACGAGCATCCCAATATAGAGTATGACTCCTATTCGCTAGCGACAGAGGTGCTCTCTTAGTGCAGTACTGAGTAGAGACTTTGTTCCTCACTCTCTGCGTACACGCACGAGCGCACTCGCTCATGCTACGTGTTCCGTCTTCAAGAGCCTCACCGGATCGACCTCTCTCCACGCGAAAAGCGACAGGGTATATCATCTGCTGTCTTTCCCTCTCTCCTCCGGCTCATTTCCTCAGAAATAGTCCGACAATGAGCCTTACTCTTAGAGGCGGGAGAATGGCGCTCTGTTTAAGCCGACCAATCCGGAAATATATAGCATCTGCATTAGATGTTTACTGTCCAACTCTGAGAACTCTGAAACTGCGCACTAGGTCCGTCAAAAAACAATACAGTGGGTTTTACTTTTAAGGTGAACACACAGGCCATTATCCATTTTCTCTGGCAAAAAACTGTTTTGGTCCCGGGGCGGTTGGCCGGCTGGCACAGCTGTGTGCTAAATCACCCTCCTACGGACTTTCCAGCGGGCTGGTTGTCTCTGCCGAACAAAAACTCCTGTGGCCGTCATGTCTTGAATGTTTGTGCATGCCAGCCTTGAATTTCAATCTCAGTGCGCACTTGCGATTTATTTATTAGATTTGTATATCGATTAAATGGAAATATGTAAAATTGACTCAACCCTATCGAGTTTGGGCTCGAATGAAAGTCTTGATATGCAGAATACGATAGTGAGGTCGGAATATGTAAGAAATGAAGGTCAGGAGACCACGCCACCTTACAAGGGTTTACTGATATCAGCTGCATCAGGACTGTGTGCAGCATCAGAGGCGACAAGGAAAAATGTGTACTGGACCGGGGTTCGAATCTGGGACCTCCTACATACTAGGCAGGTGTGTTACTGTGCCACCCGGACACAGTGTTTATCACACCTGTGGACTCTCCGGGCATACCTCTCGGCCGGCCCACACTCCCACCTGGAGCCATCTATCCGCAGTCCCTGTCCCATGTCCTCCACGCTTGCTACTTTGACAATGAGATTCCCGTAGGAAATCAGACGTAAGCGTGCATCCGCACTGAATGTGGTGGATCCATTGCCCATCGAGACGAATCACTTAAATGAATGCATGGTGTCTGTTCTTTCGAACATGTCTGAGAGAACAGACACCACACATTCATAACCAGGAGCCTTTGTGACAGACCTCCTGTGGTCAAGCTGGAACTGCTATGCAGCCAGTCAGCCCGCTCACTTCCCCTCAAGACAAACTGAAGCCTTCCTCCATTGCCAGACTAATTAATGCTTTCATCAAACGCAATCAGAAATGAGCAAATAAAAAGATAAACATCGCATAGTGACTTGTGACTGAAATGCCACACAAGGTAACGTTTTCCTTATTTACGATCTGCCGATCTATATTGAAACAGCGTGGTTGCTTAGGCAATGCTATTGAATGAGTAAGTAAGCGGTGCTAGCATTTACGATCAATGTGAAGCAGATTCCATTCCGTTTACGTGTTGTTTCTGATTCATAATTGGGTCTAGTAAGACTGTATCTCATTCACCAAATAGGTTTTATAGTTTGTATATTTTTTCAAATGTATATTAACAAACTGGTCTTTGTATGACTGGACTGAGAGAAGTAGGTGTTTTGAATTAGCTTAATCGGTCTGAACTATGTAAGGCTCTTGTAATTTTGAAGCACAGTTAATGCAAATACATCTTTATTTCAGAACAGCAAATTTAATAAATTTAATTAGCTGAAGTACCAATTTTATCAGACAGTAGAAGCGAGCAAGCAAATGATATAGGGTAATAAACTAAATGTCCTCGTGCTGAATCCAAGTCAGATTTTTCAATCAAAGCTACTTCTGTTTGTGCTAGATGTTTCCAAAGTAAATTATTTTCAGACCACAAACGATAAGTTACTTCTGGAGCTTCGAGAAGGCGGCTAATCGACATTTAATTTAATATATTGGCGACACTGTGGTGTTGCAAGGTTACGTCAATGAAATATAACTTCTTGCTACATGCGAGCATAAATTTGGGTTTCTATCTTGCCTAATAGGCAGGTGTTAAATATTATTTAGGGATTCATGTTACTGTGGTGTCACCGCCAGACACCACACTTGCTAGGTGGTAGCCTTTAAATCGGCCGCGGTCCATTAGTATACGTCGGACCAGCGTGTCGCCACTATCAGTGATTGCAGAACGGGCGCCGCCACACGGCAGGTCTAGAGAGACTTCCTAGCACTCGCCCCAGTTGTATAGCCGACTTTGCTAGCGATGGTTCATTGACAAATTACGCTCTCATTTGCCGAGACAATAGTTAGCAAAGCCTTCAGCTACGTCATTTGCTGCGACGTAGCAAGGCGCCATTACCAGTTACTATTGATGCTGTAAAACATGTACCGTCAAGAGCGATGTTCACCAATTATGGATTAAAGTTAAGTATTCCAGCAGCTACGTACGTTTTTTGCTAGTATAATTCCCTTGTCCTGTTACAGACCTCACGCCAGCCTGCGTGAGCTTAAACGCGTGACTTTCGGCTTCCTCATAGTGGGTTGGCTGTCTTGCCAATCCACAACACTTACATTTAGCAACAGGAAAATCTACCAATAGATAATACTGAAGTACACTCTTGAACAAAAAGAAAAACCACACACCACTAAGGAATAATCCGATTGGGACAGAAACCGGTAAATATGATTTGCATGTACAGACAAACAATTGATTTCGATTTCAGATAAATCGGACGATTAATTCATGAAAAAGAGCGTCACAGACTGTGCGAGTCAGTAACACCTTGGTCTGTCTCTGGCCCTTATACAACCAGTTATTCGCCTTGGCATTGGTTGATAGAGTTGTCTTCGTGCTTGCCAGACCATCCCCTTGACCGGAAGGTCGTCGGATCTCTCACCAATTGAGAACTTTTGGAGCATTATGTGCAGAGCCCTCCAACCAATTCGGGATTTTTACCATCTAAAGCGCCCGTTGGACAGTATTTGGCACGATACGCCTATAACAGTTTCCACAACGAAACTTTGTCTCGAAACCTGGCAGAAAATCCAAAGAGATTCTGGTCATATGTGAAGTATGTTAGCAGCAAGAAATAATTAATGCCTTCTCTGCGCGATAACAATGGAGATACTATCGAAGACAGTGCTGCCAAAGCAGAGTTACTAAACACAGCCTTCTGAAATGCCTTCACAGCAGAAGACAAAGTAAATATTCCAGAATTCGAATCGAGAACAGCTGTCAACAGGAGTAATGTAGAAGTAAATATCCTCAAAGTAGTGAAGCAACTTAAATCACTTAATAAAAGCAAGTCTTCTGGTAGAGACTGTATACCAATTAGGTTCCTTTCCGAGTATGCTGATGCCTTAGCTCCATACTTAACAATCATATTCAACCGTTCGCTCGACGAAAGATACGTACCCAAAGACTGGAAAGTTAGACAGGTCACACCAATATTCAAGAAAGGTAGTAGGAGTAATCCACTAAATTGCAGGCCCATATCGTTAACGTCGATATGCAGCAGGATTTTAGAATATATATTGTGTTCGAACATTATGAATTACCTCGAAGGAAACGGTCTATTGACACACAGTCAACATGGGTTTAGAAAACATGGTTCCTGTGAAACACAACTAGTTCTTTATTGACATGAAGTGCTGAGTGCTATTGACAAGGGATTTCAGATCGATTCCGTATTCCTGGATTTCCGGAAGGCTTTTGACACTGTACCACACAAGCGGTTAGTAGTGAAATTGCGTGTCTGTGGAATATCGTCTCAGTTATGTCACTGGATTTTTGATTTCCTGTATGAGAGGTCAAAGATCGTAGTAATTGACGGAAAGTCATCGAGTAAAACAGAAGTGATTTCAGGCGTTCCCCAAGGTAATGTTATATGCTCTTTGCTGTTCCTCATCTATATAAACGATTTGGGAGACAATCTGGGCAGCCGTCTTCGGTTGTTTGCAGATGACGCTGTCGTTTATCGACTAATAATGTCATCAGAAGATTAAAACAAACTGCAAAACGATTTAGAAAAGATATCTGAATGGTGCGAAAAGTGGCAGTTGACCCTAAATAAGGAAAAGTGTGGGGTCATCCACATGAGTGCACGATAAATCAGTCTAATCTAAAAGCCGTAAATTCAACTAAATACCTGGGTATTACAATTGCGAACAACTTAAATTGGAACAGGAACGCATAGAAAATGTTGTAAGGAATGCTAACCAAAGGCTGCGTTTTATTGGCAGGACACTTACAAAATGTAACAGACCTACTAAGGAGAGTGCCTACGCTACGCTTGTCCATCCTCTTTTAGAATACTGCTGCGCGGTGTGGAATCTTTACCAGTTAGGACTGACGGAGAACATCGAAGAAGTTCAAAGAAAGGCTCCACGTTTTGTATTACCGCGAAATATGGGAGAGAGTGTCACAGAAATGATACAGGATTTGGGCTGGAAATCATTAAAAGAAAGGCGTTTTTCGTTGTGACGGAATCTTCTCACGAAATTCCAATCACCAACTTTCTCCTCCGAATGTGAAAATATTTTGTTGATGCCGGCCTACATAGGGAGGAACGATCACAACGATAAAATAAGGGAAATCAGAGCTTGTACGGAAAGATATAGATGTTGATTCTTTCCGCGCGCTATACGAGATTGTAATAATAGAGAATTGTGAAGGTGGTTCGATGAACCCTCTGCCCGGCACTCAAATGTGATTTGCAGAGTATCCACGTAGACGTAGACGATATCCCTCAGGAGAACATCTAGCAACTTCATCAATCAGTGCGAAGCCGAATACCAACTTTAACATGAAACAAAATGATTCGTTGCGCTATATAAGTACAGATGTCTGTAGAACCATAAGTGAGAATAGTCAGATAGTATTTTGTTAGTTTTGGCGTTATTCAGTTTTGAAGGATGGGTAATCTTTAACCACAGAATACTAAAGGGAAGAAAGTGTTACATTTCTACTAAAGCATCATAAATGTTACTACTGAAAATTTTGTTCACAGGAAGACAAAATTTGTAGAGTATGAGTTAATTACAATTATTAGTTTGCCAATGGTGCGTTACATACCAAATTAAGTACAAAATGTTCTGTTTTATACCCTACAGCAATCGTAAATTTTACGAGGGTTTAGTAATAGAGGATTGTGTAGAACTCGGTGACCACAAAGTGTTGCAATTAAGGTTGTGAGTAACGTCCATTCGCCAGCCGCTGTGGCCGAGCGGTTCTAGGCGCTTCAGCCCGGAACCGCGCGACCACTACGGTCGCAGGTTCGAATCCTGCCTCGGGCATGGATGTGTGTGATGTCCTTAGGTTAGTTATGTTTAAGTAGTTCTAAGTTCTAGGGGACTCATGACCACAGATGTTAAGTCCCATAGTGCTCAGAGCCATTTGAACCATTTTAGTAACGTCCATTCACTACACAGACACCATAGTCGTTGAATGTGGCACTCAACAGAGATGATGTAATAGCACCAGCAGTAACGAGAAATTCCGGCGATGCGGGCCTCCTCCGAAGGTGCTGTGGCGACTACTGTTGTTTCCGATTCACTGTGAGCGGTGCGGAACTCGACGTCAGGTTTGTGGCGGCGAAAGCCAGAGCGAAAGCACAGAGGGTAGCTCGAGATAATTACGACGGCCCGCGGCCCGCGGCCCGCCGCTGTTTATGCTGGGTGCGTCGGCGAAGCGCGCTGACTCCGCGACGGAGCAGACACAACAGCAGCGCACAGGTGGCCGACCCGCGGCCCAGACACAACGGCAAGGTCGCTGCCGGACGCGGGCGATACAACGCCCAGTCAGGCCCAACTTGCGACAGCGACCGTCCCTCTCGCCTTTTGTGTATGTCCTGCTAAACGCACTGAACGCCGCCGGCACGCTACAGCTTCACAACCGCACGTACTCGCAGACGGGTGTACGATAACAGGGATGTTAGTACCCATGAGACATTGTAATTCTGTCAGAGACAGCAAATGACTTGGAAGAGCAGTTGAACGGAATGGGCAGTGTCTTGCAAGGAGGATATAAAATGAACATCAACAAAAGCAAAACGAGGATAATGGAATGTAGTCGAATTAAGTCGGGTGATGCTGAGGGAATTAGATTAGGAAATGAGACATTTAAAGTAGTAAAGGAGTTTTACTATTTAGGGAGTAAAATAACTGATGATGGTCGAAGTAGAGAGGATATAAAATGTAGACTGGCAATGGCAAGGAAAGCGTTTCTGAAGAAGAGGAATGTAACATCGAGTATAGATTTAAGTGTCAGGAAGTCGTTTCTGAAAGCATTTGTATGGAGTGTAGCCATGTAGGGAAGTGAAACGTGGACGATAAATAGTTTGGACAAGAAGAGAATAGAAGCTTTCGAAATGTGGTGCTACAGAAGAATGCTGAAGATTAGATGGGTAGATCACATAACTAATGATGAAGTATTGAATAGAATTGGGGAGGAGAGGAGTTTGTGGCACAACTTGACAAAAAGAAGGAACCGGTTAGTAGGACATGTTCTGAGGCATCAAGGGATCACAAATTTGGCATTGTAGGGCAGCGTGGAGGGCAAAAATCGTAGAGGGAGACCAAGAGATGAATGCACTAAGCAGATGCAGAAGGATGTAGGCTGCAGTAAGTGCTGCGAGATGAAGAAGCTTGCACAGGCTATGGTAGCATGGAGAGCTGCATCAAACCAATCTCAGGACTAAAGACCACAACAACAACAGTACCAATGATTCTATAGACATAATTGGTCTCTTGATTAGGTACTGCTTTGCTGGAGGCAAAGCAGTGTACGTGTTTATCTCGTAAAAACATGTCTTCTGCGTGAGTGATCACTCGTAGCGGAGCCGAAACTTAGAATCTCATTGCCTGGATGCAGGACCCCTCTAATCTCACATGTCAGAAGACAAATCGGACATGTTCAAATGGCTCTGAGCACTATACGACTTAACGTCTGAGGGCAGCAGTCGCCTAGAACTTTAAACTACTTAAACCTAACTAACCTAAGGACATCACACATATCCATCCCCGAGGCAGGATTCGAACCTGCGACAGTAGCGGTCGAGCGGTTCCAGACTGTAGCGCCTAGAACCGCTTGGCCATCCCAGCCGGCAGACTTTGAATTATATAAAACTTTTAGTACCGGGGTGGAAGTAGGCAGTGCATCCGCCACACCTTAAATTAATCATGTCAAATCCGTTAATGATCATGTCGACACTGTGTCGATGCTGCACAGGCAAAAGAAGGAGAAGAAATTATGTAATATTGTGATCAATTCACTGAACAAAAAATTTGATAGCATTCGTCGCACACATCGATGTACATTCAAGAAGCAAAAAACGCCAAGAAAAAGTGTTCAGGCCTGTGAGAATTGGTTTCTAAAGGTACCAGAAAAAATATGTCGTCAAAATTAAATCTTTGCTGGGTAATACACTGAGTAACGAATGCTCAGCAGAGGCGAAAATAACGCTGGGTGTGCCCCAAGGAGGCATAAAAGGACCTATTATGGTCACACTATACACAGACGATTTTTTAGAGCAGCAGCATTATCCCATTTTCCGCTGTCGATGCTGTTGTCTAAAGGAAATTATTGTCGTTAGACAGTTGCAAGGAAATGCGGAAAGACTTGGACATAATTTTCACTTGGTCCAGTGAATGGCAACTCACTTTAAATGTAAATGCTGGATAATGCCTATAACAAAAAGAAGCAGCCCATCAGGTTCTTATTACAAGATAAATTATGAACATCTGAAGCATACTGTATCGTTTTAATATTTAGGGGTAAAACAAAAAGTGGCATGGAATGGAATGAATACAGATAATTAGTATTAGGGTACCCGAAAGAAACACTGATTTGTTGGAAGGGTTCTGGGAAGATGCAGTGTATCTGTAAAGGAAAGCACATACTAGTCCCCAATGTGACCAATTATAAAGTATTTTTCCAGCATTTGGGGTTCTCATTAAGTAGACATGACAATAAAGCTCGAACAAATACAGAGATGCACACCTAGAATAGTAACACGTTAGCAGTGTCCAGTCAGAAAACTAAAATGCACAGGTAACTTTTGCGTAACTAGTCTCCTGTCAGCATCGTATATCTTGCCTTGGGACCATGGGAATAATATGATAGAGACTGTGGTGCTCGTTCAGTACAGTAATGAGATTGGAAAAAAATTGATAATATTAGTAAGAAATATAATCAGGAAATTTTTAAAATTTGACCCGTGGTGACCCTGTGTTACTCGACCACTTTTGCGGAAACAGTCACGTAACGTATGTAAATTCATAATGAAAGACCAGTCTTCAGCTCGTGGTCCAGTGGCTAGCGTTGCTGCCTCTGGATCACGGAGTTCCGGATTCGATTCCCGGCCGGATTGTGCATTTTCTCTGACCGGAGACTGGGTGTTTGTCATCATCATTCCATTATCATCGTTCGCGATAATGGCTAGATTGGATTGTACAAAAATTGAACATGTAAAAATTGGGACTTTGTTCCAAAAAATGGTTCAAATGGCTCTGAGCACTATGCGACTTAACTTCTGAGGTCATCAGTCGCCTAGAACTTAGAACTAATTAAACTTAACTAACCTAAGGACATCACACACATCCATGCCCGAGGCAGGATTCGAACCTGCGACCGCAGCGGTCGCTCAGCTCCAGACTGTAGCGCCTAGAACCGCTCGGCCACTCCGGCCGGCACAACTGCTGAGGTCATCGGTATCTAGACTTACACACTAGTTAAACTAACTTAAACTACCTTATGCTAGGTACAACACACACAGCCATGCCCGAGGGAGGACTCGAACTTTCGGCGGGAGGGGCCGCGCATTCCGTGACATGGCGCCTCTAAACGTGCGGCCACTCCGATTCACATGCTATTACATAAATCAGAAAGTACTGAAAGCATTCTAGACAGTGCAAAAGTACATGGGCTGTCAGGTGAGTAAACGTAGGCGGCCTTGCTCTGAGCCACTGGGCAGATGGACACAGGAAGGAGGTGCAAATCAATAGCCTGTGGGCCAGTCAGTTCTTTGTATTTGCCACACCGGGGCGTCCAAGCATTGCGGACAAACACAGATAGGATGTCCTGTGTCACAGGAGGCCGCTGCCGCGAAACAGTTTACAGCCCGGAAGACTGGGAGGAGGAGAAATGCTTTAGCAGAATGGGATGATTGCGCACAAAAATAGATAGCTAAGTTTTCCTCTGTAAAAGCGCTGGATGCCAGAGACAGACATTTCGACAATGGAAAGGGGACCCACAGTTTTGGGCCTTTGAAATTTTTGAGGTGCCTCTGGACATGTTGACTTAACAATAACTAAATGTTTATCCAACATACGAATCACAGACATTGGCTCACGTAGATAAACAAGAGGTTAGGGAGAGTGAACCGTGAAATTTACTTTCAAAATCTTTCCTTAAAGAATTTACTTTGTTTACTAGCGATTCATCAAGAACATTAACACACTATGTGAGCATGCAAGTAGTTGCCAAGGAGTAACTGATGGAAACAAATTAAATTTCAACCAACGGAAATTTTATTCATAAAAGCCTTTTCAAAAACAGATTTAAAATTTATAAGCAGAAAAGCACCCTTCAAATATAAAGTTACAATTTAACAAATGTGAATTTTATTCCTAAAAGCTTTTTCAAAACTGTTTTAAAATTATAAGCAGAAAAGCACCCTCGAAATATCAAGTTACAATTATTCAGAGGCAGAACAAAAAAATGTTTGCTACAGTAGGAGCCTTCGGGCTGAGAAGCTTCCGCCCCCTTTCAACACTGCCGTACTCACAACCGCCCACAACGACCTCTGAAAAACTACACTGGTGCAAATCTGTAACACACCAGATTACTTTAAACAAAAAATTTTAACAACTCACACAAACACATTAACTATGCACCCCGTAAGAGGGATGGAAATGGTACAAACACTCACACTAAGAACCTATTGTCCACCAAAAGTGCAATTTGTGTTTAAAAGAGCTCTTACGGTGGAAGGTGGCAACTTTATAAAAATGACTGTTTAAATAAAACTCATGAAATTCAGACTTACATAAAGTGTACAACATGCTCTACATTACACATATACCGCCTCGCAAGATGATAGGCAACATAAAAACATATTTCAGGAATTCGGCCCTTACCTTAATTCTATAAATTCGTTAACACCGAATCCGATAAACATGACAGAGGCAGCTAATAACGTACGGCAGACTGACAAGGGGGGGGGGGGGGGTTCTAAACAATCCGAAGCGCAGATTGCTCTAAACCTCCCCAATTCCACAAGGGAAAAACGGACCACCCAATTCCTCCTGTTGCTCTCTTCTGAACCGCGAAGCCACTACCCCTTTCTACACGGCGCTGCCCATTGGACTCACGTGGGAACCTCACATGCGCCGACGCTCAAGGCGGACAAGTCATCGCGTGTCTCAGTGCGCGACCAACCATCTCTGTCTGGCCATGATGTAATCTAACCGAAATCTTCCCGTATCACCTGGGCTCTTCCAAATATACCCCCTCCCCTTGTGATTCCTGAACAGAGTATTCGCTATTAATAGCTGAAGTTTATTATAAAACTTAATTAATCTTTCTCCTCTCTCATTCCTTGTCCCATGCCCGTATTCTCTTGTAACCTTTTCTTCTATTCCTTCCCCCACAACTGTATTCAAGTTGCGCATGACTATTGGATTTTCATCTTCCTTTACATACTGAATTACCCTTACATTATCCTCATACACTTTCTCTACCTCTTCAACTATCGTTGTCGGTTTGCTGTCGATTCTGATAAGAATACTTTATCACTGAACTGTTCACAGTAACACACTCTCTGCCCTACTTTCCTATTCATAACGAATCCAACTTCCGGTATACCATTTTGTGCGACTGTTGATATTACCCTATACTCATTTGACCAGATATCCTTGTCTTCACTTCACTGACCCCTACTATATCTAGATTGAGCATTTGCATTTTCCTTTGCAGATTTTCTAGTTTCCCAACCACGTTCAAGCTTCTGACATTCCACGTTGCGACTCGTAGAATGTTATTATTTCGTTGATTATTCAATCTTTTCCTCATGGTAACCTCCCTCTTGGCAGTCTTCTCCAGGAAATCAAAATGGGGGACTATTCCGGAGTCTTTTGCTAAAGGAGAGATCATCATGACACTTCTTCAATTACAGGCCACATGTCCTGTGGATACACGTTTCGTGTCTTTAATGCAGTGGTTTCCATTGCCTTCTGCACCCTCATGCCGTTGATCTTTGTTGATTCTTCCGCCTTCAGGGGCAGTTTCTCACACCTAGGACAAGAGAGTGCCCTGAACCTCTGTCCGCTCCTCCGCCCTCCTTGACAAGGCCGTTGGCGGAATGAGGGTGACTTCTTATGCCGGAAGTCTTCGGCCGCCAATGCTGATTATTAATCAAAATTTAATCAGCGGCGAGATTCGAACCCGGGACCTAAGACGTTTTGATTATTAAAACTAAATATGCGTCAAGATTGACTTTACGATTTTGACACCCAGAACCGTCTCAACAGCTGACTCTCTTCTCTCGATTAAAGTTTATGTTTTTTCTATAATGACCTCAATTGGACATTAAGCCCTAAGCTTCTTTTATTTCCATTTGACTGGCGAAAAACACAGGTCAGTACAATTTATAGCAAGGGGAAACAGTCGGAGCGCAAACTTACGTACCAGTATTACTAACGTCACTATGACGAGATACCGCCGAATATTTGACATAAAATATCTCTGAAGCAATAAATACATGCCAGAAAGGTAGATCTCTTCTTGCCTTAGCTCTAAAAAGTGTTTGAATGTGTACCGGGTTTGACTATTGCCGTAAAGAGTCGGTCATTCACCCGAATTCGCAAATAAGTGAGTCGCTAGAACAACTTTTTACTGATACAGTTCTGTACGTTGTATAGAGGGGATGAGCTACACTAATGTTCTCAATGTTTTTACCTACATTACATAGTTTCTTTCAAGGCTCGACCATGTATTGATGGAAAAATGGAAAGGGGAAGGCTATCTATTCATAAACCTTCTTTTGTGGTTTTCCCTTCTCGATTATTCACCAGGTCACAACAGTTCTGAATCACTGTCAGCAACATTTAGAACTTTCAATAAATATATGAAGAATGTACATAAAACATTACACCGTTAATTCAGCAGAGCTATGACACAGAGGTTAATATGAACAAATGATAGCTGTTTCAAAACTACCATAGTGAAAGTATTCTTAAGTTCCGTCTTTTAGTAGAATATTAATTTTTATCTCTGTTAGATCGGTTAAAAAGTCTTGATCAAACATGCGTGGCATTCCTAAAAATATACAAGTGTTAGTCCAGACTCACCCGTAACTCAGCCCCAGTTTTGTGTGGAAACGTCGAATCTGTCAGCGACCTATTTGGTTATTAACTTACTTCCTTAATTACGTACATAAGATACTTATGTGTTCGGAATATTATGTCACTATTCCACTTGCTTTCTGAAGTTACAAGGAATGTTGGCGAATGTTGAAAATGTATTTCTTTCGATTACTGTTTACCAAATTGGCAAAACTGTTATGGATGCAATGTACCGGTTTTGACTGTTGCCGTAGAAAGTCGGTCATTCACCCATATTCTCAAATAAGTGATTCGCTAGAATAACTTTTTGCTGATAGAGTTCTGTACGTTGTGTTACCTTCGAATTGTTTTCAATCGGCGGGTTCAGTGCGTTGGCTTTTAATCTTAAGGAAGCGATGGCAAGAGAATGCGAAGTCGCGTAGCCCGAGAATTGAGGATGATACTTTTTCACCTGCAGAAACGATGCAGAAAACATGTTTCTTATTTGTTATCAGAAACGTCAAACTAACTTTGGAGGATAAACCATTGCATACGGAATTATAGTACAGATGACTAGCAGCGAAAAACAAAAAGCTAATTAGGTTTCAATCTGATAGCACGGACCATTCGCTTTTTAGATTGTTCGCGTCCGATGCTATTGTCTGCCAATGGGTCGTTCATGAAAGCTAACCGGGGGCTAGGAGCTGTTCGAAATACAGTGAAAGTCGAGAGATATAGTGCATTGAGACTGCATTGTGAGAAACGCATAGCATTATTGCTGATAATGATAGTCGTGTGAAATGTTTATGGCCCCATAAAATTTTAAACTCAAACGAGAAATTAAGGTTTCAGCGGTATCATGCAGTCACGCGGCAGGTTACTAGAAATACATCGATGACTAATGCAAGACAGGCAAGACAGTAATCCTTGACTTAAAAGCTAGCTCGTAGATACTTTGATTTCATCCATTTCCAACTTACACTGTTTCTTCTACGGTATAATCTGTTTCTAATAAACTTAAAAATAACCTTCAAAGGACGTTGAACGTATTTAGTTAGTATTTACGACACTTTTCTTTGTGATACCTTTCGCTCCCACATCGGAATCAAGTGACCATAAATGATTATGCTCAAAATGGGAAGTTTTCTGAGGGATAAGTCTTCTACTTTATCTTGAGAAAGTATTTTGTGGTTACAGCCTTCGGTTTCTTGCGAAAAGCTGTTGAAAATTTATGTTAGAGAGCGGCACACTTTTTTGGACGCTAGAAGACGCGTTCCCCACCTACTCCTCGCTTCTCTGCGTTCACTGATTGGATACAACTGTCCCTTTCATAGAAACATCTCTCCCCGGACATGTCTTGTGCTTGCTATCGCCCCAGGCACTAGCCGTGGATCCGAGTCCGCTTGGTACTGAAAGAACAAAAACGTACTACGAAAACCGGTTGCTGTCCTTGTGCTCAACCCTGTACAGGATGGTCAATTGATCGTGACCGGGCCAAATACCTCACGAAATAAGCGTCAAACAAAAAAACTACAAAGAACGAAACTCGTCTAGCTTGAAGAGGGAAACCAGATGGCGCTGTGGTTGGCCCGCTATATGGCGCTGCCATAGGTCAAACGGATACCAACTGCGTTTATTTAAAATAGGAACCGCCATTTTTATTACATATTCGTGTAGTACGTAAAGAAATAATAATGTTTTAGTTGGACCACTTTTTTCGCTTTGTGATAGATGGCGTTGTAATAGTCACAAACATACGTCTCACAATTTTTGACGAACAGTTGGTAACAGGTAGTTTTTTTAAATTAAAATACAGAACGTAGGTACGTTTGAATATTTTATTTCGGTTGTTCCAATGTGATACAAGTACCAATGTGAACTTATCATTTCTGAGAACGCTTGATTACCTGTAAGCACCACATTAATGCAATAAATGCTCAAAATGATGTCCGTCAACCTCAATGCATTTGGCAATACGTGTAACGACATTTCTCTCAACAGCGAGTAGTTCGCCTTCCGTAATGTTCGCACATGCATTGACAATGCGCTGACACATGTTTTCAGGCGTTGTCGATGGATCACGATTACAAATATCCTTCAACTTTCCCCACAGAAATAAATGGCTATGGTTCAAATGGCTCTGAGCACTATGGGACTTAACTGCTGTGGTCATCAGTCCCCTAGAACTTAGAACTACTTAAACCTAACTAACCTAAGGACATCACACACATCCATGCCCGAGGCAGGATTCGAACCTGCGACCATAGCAGTCGCGCGGTGCCGGACTGTAGCGCCTAGAACCGCTTGGCCACTCCGGCCGGCCAGAAATAAATCCTGGGACGTCAGATCCGGTGAACTCGCAAGCCATGACATGGTGCTTCGACGACCAATCCAACTGTCATGAAATATGCTTCAAGCGCAAGCGAGCTATGCGCCGTACAACCATCATGTTGGAAGTTCATCGCCATTCTGCCATGCAGTGAAACATCATGTAGTAACATCGGTAGAACATTACGTAGGAACTCAGCATACATTGCACCATTTAGATTGCCATCGATAAAATGGGGGCCAATTATCCTTCTTCCCATAATGCCGCACCATACATTAACCTGCCAAGGTCGCTGATGTTCCACTTGTCGCAGCCATCGTGGATTTTCCGTTGCTCAATAGTACATATTATGCCGGTTTACGTTACTGCTGTTGTTGAATGACGCTTCGTAGCTAAATAGACCGCGTGCAAAAAATCTGTCATCGTCCCCTAATTTCTTTTGTGCCCAATGGCAGAACTGTACACGACGTTCAAAGTCGTCGCCATGCAATTCCTGGTGCATAGAAACATGGTACGGGTGTAATCGATGTCGATGTAGCATTCTCAACACCGACGTTTTTGAGATTCACGATTTTCGCTCAATTTGTCTGCTACTGATGTGCTGATTAGCGGCGACAGCAGCTAGAACACCTACTTGGGCATCATCATTTGTTGCATGTCGAGGTTGACGTTTCACATGTGGCTGAACACTTCTGTTTCCTGAAATAACGTAACTATCCGACGAACGGTCAGGACACTTGGATGACGTCGTCCAGGATACCGAGCAACATACATAGCACACGCCCGTTGGGCATTTTGATCACAATAGCTACACATCAACACGATATCGACCTTTTCCGCAATTGGTAAACGGTACATTTTAACACGGGTAATGTATCATGATACAAATACCGTCCGCACTGGCGGAATGTTACGTGATACCACGTACTTATACTTTTGTGACTATTACAGCGCCATGTATCACAAAGCGAAAAAAGTAGTCCAACGAAAACATTCATATTTTTTCACGTACTACACGAATATGTAATAAGAAATGGTGGTTTCTTATTTTTAAAAAACGCAGTTGATATCCGTTTGACCTACGTCAGCGGCATCTAGCGGGCCACCCATCTGGTTTCCCCCTTCAAGCTAGACGAGTTTCGTTCTTTGTAGGTTTTTTCGTTTGATGCTTATTTCGTGAGATATTTGGCCCGGTCTTTATCTATGGACCACCCTATATTCCAGGCCCAGTGTCTTCTGAGGCTTCGTTCGTGGGTTTGACTCTACGGCGTCTGAAAACAGTGGAGCTATACACTCAGTTGAGGGAGACGTATTCTCTTAGTCTAACCAGCGTTTACTTGGATACGTACACAAATCTTCAAAAGCGTTCTCACTCGCCGACAACAACTGCTTGACAAATGCTTTGCATATTACTGATGTTCAACGGAAGCAAAAAGATATCAGCGATGTAACATCTTTAATTATATTACTTCAATTATGAAGTCCTCTGGGCAGTCTTCGAACGTTTTTGACATCAGTAAACTACCCTTGCGCTGGTCGCCATTTTTTTCATTTTTCATTTTTTTACTTCTTACGATGCGATTCGCACTCATCTTCATCAGATCTGCGGTACAAAAAATGGCTATCGTTGGATATTTTTTACAAAGCACTGTATTTTTAACTATGTGATGCCAATGTTAGCTACGCGATTTGCATAGATTCGTATGCACACGTCTATGCACATCCTGAAAAATGTGATCCGTTATTTAAGTACGATATAATACATAACGAGGGCTTACAAATCAACTGTAATTTAGCATTCTCATGTCATAGTCTTTTTGTGATCTTGTATAGATGTACAAGGTGATATAGTCTTCTGAATTAGAATGTAATTTTTTGAAACACCCTACACAAAAGCTACCGAAAAACTGCTTAGGTCCTTCCGGTTATCCGGGCGGAATCTGTGAAGATTTTTTAGTGTTCGACGTATTGCTGAGAATATAAAATGAATTAATAATGTTCTACAGCTAAATCTGGCGCCCGTCACGCACTGCCTAGAGATGTGGGAGTATTAAGCGTAGAAGGAGACTGGAGCTAAAAAAAGTTTAATGAAATGTGATCTAATGTGAAATTGATCAAAATCATTCAGGCCTCCAGTATTCGTTTCTTGTGCAGGAAATGAGAATGACTGACAACGTTACTTCCAAAGAAATTGTTCAAAATACCCTCGAACTATTTTGGACTTTACCTTTGTGAATGGATCCGTACGAGCACAAAATTATTTCTAATGAAATATAACGCCGTTCGTAAGAAATGTACTGCTCTATACTAGTCAACATTATCGTCTGGTGGTAAAGAACTAGCCGACGGAACGCCCGAGATTCCCAGTAATGTTTACTACGTCGGGAAGGCTTCAAGCAACGAACAGACGTACAATTAGGCAAGTCAAAGTGTGTGTCTAGCTTCCAAGGCAGCGCTTTTCCGTGTCACGTTTTGTACGGGAACTGACGGAGCTATTCGTTACTCAGTGCAAATGAAAAGAGCCTTGGGGAGTAGTACTACACAGCCGTTGTGCTACCAGAAACATACATCGCTTGTCCAACTTGTATATACCTTGCACACACATAACAGCAAAGTTGAGAGAACCTATTGGGTTTACATCAGAATAGTTTGCATTGAAAACCAATTTTATGAGAGATGTTAAAGGACGTGGAATAAAAAGGGATAAGAAAAAATGGGAAAGCATGAATGAGACTCGAGATAAAATTTATGAGCAGTTTCATTAGTGACATCACCCTCTATTTTTTATTCAGTAATCCACTTCCTCTCCTCAAGAGATGTTCAAAGGCGTATCATATTTTCACGTAAACAGAACATTCAGTGTAAGAAGACACATAAACGGAGAACCGTAACTCTATTTTGTAATACTGTAATTCACTATGGGCACAAAAACGCGTAGGACATTCAAAGATACTCAAAGTGATGTCCATGCACAATGATAAGCTGTTCCAGAAGAAGTCCAGAGGATTTAGGAGTACGAACAGGCCAATCTACTGTTTCCCCACAACCAATCCATCTGGCAGGTTAACTTCGATTCAGAACAGGAACCTGTGTGCTGGACATCCATAGTGTTCCCAGCACATAAGCATCCTAGTTCTCAGCGGCACTTCATCCTTCAGTCATGAAATAATGGACAATAATTCAAGTAAGAACCATCCTTAATGAGACATGAACTCTCCATTGACGCTGATGTTCCACCTGGCAAAGCCATCGTGGGTTTCCGTTGGACCAATAATGCATGTTATTTGTATTTATCTGTCGTTTGTTTGAGAAGGAATATTCAATGGTAATAGGAACTTCGGAAAAGTGGTTCTGGGGTTGACCAAGATTTGCTGCTATGCCCACTGACAGAACTGCAGACGATTCAGGAAACCACTCGCATGCAATTCTTGGTTAAGTGTACCATAAGGATAGATCTGGTAACGCCTTAAAATGCGATGTATACAGATTTTAGGAATGCCAGCCGCCTCTTCAACCTGTCGTGTACTCACATACGGATTGATTGTAACCGAAGGAAGAACAGTTACTTTGGCTACTTCGTCAGTGCGAGTTCTGCTACAGTTGCGTTGCCTTCAGTTCAAACCTCCAGCATCACAACAAGACGAGACAACATCCTCCGAGAAGGTAGGTTCTTGTCAGAATATCGCTCTCTGTAGTGTCCTCCAGCCTGAGCAGCATTACGCAGTTTTAAAAAAAGGACTACCTTACTGTACACAATATATACAGGGTGATTCAAAAAGAATACCACAACTTTAGGAATTTAAAACTCTGCAACGACAAAAGGCAGAGCTAAGCACTATCTGTCGGCGAATTAAGGGAGCTATAAAGTTTCATTTAGTTGTACATTTGTTCGCTTGAGGCGCTGTTGACTAGGCGTCAACGTCAGTTGATGCTAAGATGGCGACCGCTCAACAGAAAGATTTTTGTGTTATTGAGTACGGCAGAAGTGAATCGACGACAGTTGTTCAGCGTGCATTTCGAACGGAGTATGGTGTTAAACCTCCTGATAGGTGGTGTATTAAACGTTGGTATAAACAGTTTACAGAGAATGGGTGTTTGTGCAAAGGGAAAAGTTCTGGACGGCCGAGAACGAGTGATGAAAATGCAGCACGCATCCGGTAAGCATTTGTTCGCAGCCCAGGAAAATCGACTCGCAGAGCTAGCAGAGAGCTGCAAATTCCACAATCAACTGTATGGAGAGTCCTACGAAAAAGGTTAGTTATGAAACCTGAACGTCAACTACCCGAGGGGATGGATCGGCCGCCAGGCAGCCCGTGACAGAGCACTTCATCACTGGCCTCCAGGAAGCCCTGATCTTACCCCCTGCGCTTTTTTCTTATGGGGGTATGTTAAGGATATGGTGTTTCGGCCACCTCTCCCAGCCACCATTGATGATTTGAAACGAGAAATAACAGCAGCTATCCAAACTGTTACACCTGATATGCTACAGAGAGTGTGGAACGAGTTGGAGTATCGGTTTGATATTGCTCGAGTGTCTGGAGGGGGCCATATTGAACATCTCTGAACTTGTTTTTGAGTGAAAAAAAAACCTTTTTAATTACTCTTTGTAATGATGTATAATAGAAGGTTATATTATGTTTCTTTCATTAAATACACATTTTTAAAGTAATGGTATTCTTTTTTAATCACCCTGTACTTTAAAAATACAACAGTACTATTCTATATGTACCCATGTTGTAAATTATGATAGATTATTGCACATACAGGTCTACTGACATGCATTCTCCGTAGATGAATAACAGTTGTACCTCCTGTTCGTTGGTGTACGTTGTACTCACACAAACGTTCAACTGAAGAGGGTTGGCTGCATAACCGATGTGCATTTTCTTTGTCTTTCTATTTCCTCACTGTCATCTACAGCAAGTGAACGAGTTACGTTAGCTGCGTACTTGCACCGTGTGCTACAGCAAAAGCTTTTTAATTCATAGAATATAAATTATTAATACGGAAAACTGTTGTTTTACAAAATTAATCGCAGGCATAGACAATGTTTAAAACTGAAGAAACTGTACAAAGGTGAGAATTTAAGGAGATGGAACCTGGATAAACTGAAAGAACCAGCGGTTGTGGAGAGTTTCAGAGAGAGCATTAGGGAACGATTGACAAGAACGGACGAAAGAAATACAGTAGAAGAAGAATGGGTAGCTTTGAGAGATGAAATAGTGAAGGCAGCAGAGGATCAAGTAGGTAAAAAGACGAGGGCTCGTAGAAATCCTTGTGTAACAGAAGAAATACTGAATTTAACTGATGAAAGGAGAAAATATAAAAACGCAGTAAATGAAACAGGCAAAAAGAAATAGAAACGTCTCAAAAATGAGATTAATTGGAAGTGCAAAATGGCTAAGCAGGGATGGCTAGAGGACAAATGTAAGGATGTAGAGGCATATATCACTAGGGGTAAGATAGATACTGCCTACAGGAAAATTAAAGAGACCTTTGAAGAAAAGAGAACGACTTGTAGGAATATCAACAGCTCAGATGGAAATCTAGTTCTAAGCAAAGAAGGGAAAGTAGAAAGTTGGAAGGGGTATATAGAGGGTCTATACAAGGCCGACGTACTTGAGAGCAATATTAAGAAAATGAAAGAATACGTAGATGAAGATGAAATGGGAGATATGATACTGCGTGAAGAGTTTGACAGAGCACTGAAAGACCTAAATCAAAACAAGGCCCCGGAAGTAGACAACATTCCATTAGAACCACTGATAACCTTGGGAGAGCCAGCCCTGACAGAACTCTACCACCTGCTGAGCAAGATGTATGAGACGGGCGAAATACCCTCAGACTTCGAGAAGAATACAATAATTGCAATTCCAAAGAAAGCAAGTGTTGACAGATGTGACTATCAGCTTAATAAGACACAGCTGCAAAATACTAACACGAATTGCCGGCCTGGGTGGCCCAATGGTTCTAGGCGCTACAGTCTGGAACCGCGCGACCACTACGGTCGTAGGTTCGAATCCTGCCTCAGGCATGGATGTGTGTGATGTCCTTAGGTTAGTTAGGTTTAAGTAATTCTAAGTTCTAGGGGACTGATGACCTCAGAAGTTAAGTCCCATAGTGCTCAGAGCCATTTGAACCATTTTTGAACCAACACGAATTCTTTACAGACGAATGGAAAAACTGATAGAAGCCGACCTCTGGGAAGATCAGTTTAGACTCCATAGAAATGTCTGAACAAGGAGGCAATACTGTCCCTACGACTTATCTTAGAAGATAGATTAAGGAAAGGTAAACCTACCTTTCTAGCATTTGTAGGCTTAGAGAAAGCTTTTGACAACATTGACTGGAACACTCTCTTTCATATTCTGAAGGTGGCAAGGGTCAAATACAGGGAGTGAAAGGCTAATTACAATTTCTACAGAAACCAGATGGCACTTATAACAGTCGAGGGGCATGAAAGGGATGCAGAGGTTGGGAGGGAGTGAGATATGGTTGTAACCTATCCCAGATGATATTCAATCTATATATTGAGCAAGCAGTAAAGGAAACAAAAGAAAAATTCGAAGTAGTAATTAAAATCCATGGAGAAGAAATTAAAACTTTGAGGTTTTCCGATGACATTGTAATTCTGCCAGACACAGCAAAGGACCTGGAAGAGCAGTTGAACGGAAAGGACAGTGTCTTGAGAGCAGGATATATAAGATGATCATCAACAAAAGCAAAATGAGGATAATGGAATGTAGTCGAATTAACTCGGATGATGCTGAGGGAATTAGATTAGGAAATGAGGCACAGTAGTAGATGAGTTTTGCTATTTGGGGAGCAAAATAACATGATGGTGGAAGTAGAGATGATATAAAATGTAGACCGGCACTGGAAAGGAAAACGTTTCTGAAGAAGGGAATTTTGTAAACATCGATTATAGATTTAAGCGTCAGGAAGTCGTTTCTGAAAGTATTTGTATGGAATGTAGCCATGTATGGAAGTGAAACATGGACGATAAATAGTTGAGACAAGAAGAGAATAGAAGCTTGAAATGTAGTGCTACAGAATAATGCTGAAGATTAGATGGGTGGTAGATCACATAACTAATGAGGGGGTACTGAGTAGAACTGGGAAAAGAGAAATTTTTGGCGTAACTTGACTAGAGGAAGGGATCGGTTCGTAGGACATGTTCTGAGACATCAAGGGATCACCAATTTAGTATTGGAGGGAATCGTGGAGGGTAAAAATCGTAGAGGAAGACCAAGAGATGAACACACTAAGCAAATTCAGAAGGATGTAGGTTGCAGTACGAACTGGAAGATGAAGAAGCTTGCACAGGGTAGAGTAGCATGGAGAGCTGCATCAAACCAGTCTCTGGGCTGAAGACCACAACAACAACAACAGACAATGTTAAAGTGCTCATCAATCTTTATGGTGCCTCTAAACTGAATCCTTTACACGTGTGCTTGTCCAGTTTGAAACAAGTGAAGAACAAGTGTCGGATCTCATTCAGATAGTTCACTGCCGCTCAGGTTGAAATCACTGTGTGAGCCATTGAATCAGTCGTCATAGCCTGTATCAATAATTTTATACTGCGTACGTTAAGCAGCATGGCGACAAGTCGAAACAAACGCATCAGCACGAATTTAATTGTTTATGGAAGAACGCTAAGCTGAAATTCACCGACAAGAATTATCTTGGTGATCACATATACAAAATATTGAAAAGCCGCGTACTCGTGTGGTTCAAAGGAAGGTACAAACAATGTTGTCTTTCATCTGCAAAGTAATTAAATGTTAGTCACATTTAATTTATATAATACATCAGTAAAAGATCAATTTTTCTGGGCTCGATCAGAACAATTAACGCTTTTTTCGCGGATTATTTTTGCCCTTCGGTCTGTCTGTGTCTGTCCGTGTATCCAAATACTGTACAGTGTTGAAATATTTAAAATAAAGTGTTTTCAATTACTTGTTAAAAAACTGTTTAATGCATTTTCTGAATCTATATATTGTATTTTTTGTGAAATTCGGGATGAAAATGATAACATACATTATAACGTGTTTAATTAAAATAATTATGGTGAACGTTGCAATATAGAACAGAATATTCAGAGGATATCTATTATTTCAGCGGATAACATTTTATTTTCTAAAATTAAATACGAGAAACCTAATAGGTATTTTTAGTGGTATAAAGCAAAAACGTGAAAATATCAAACAAATTTAATTACTTACAAATTATAGGGAAAATCTGAGGAGAAGGGTAGCGTGAGGTCCCACCATATCACACCAAATCTCACCAAGAACAGTGGGGAAGCGGTCCAATTTTTTTAAACGTAAAACATATCGATAACGGTTATATAAATTACTAAAAAGCAATAGCGGACACAGGGACGTCAACGTGAATGAGAACGCGTGTCAATATACAGATTTGTGGTTGCACACGCAGAAACCAACTAATTTAACTTCTGTGACTGTAATAAGCCCAGACCGCGGCTTTTATTTTAACAATAACTCAAGTAAACGAAATGATCGAAAACTTTTCGCCAAACATGTGTACGCATAATGGGGGTTTTGTTAACCACAGCTTGGAGTGCAGCTCATCACGACGAGGTCTTCCAGTGTTGTGTCACCAAGTGAGTGTCAAACAAATATTCAAATATGCGTGAAATCTTATGGGTCTTAACTGCTAAGGTCATCAATCCCTAAGCTTACACACTACTTAACCTAAATTATACTAAGGACAAACACACACACCCATGGCCGGGGGAGGACTCGAACCTCCGCCGGGGCCAGGCGCACAGTCCATGACTGCAGCGCCCAAGACCGCTCGGCTAATCCCGCGCGAACCAAGTGAGTGTCTATTCAACTGAAAGATACATCTGTGTCTTCGCGCTGCTGGAAGTCATCGGTAGATACGCTGACCAACTCAAGGAAGAGGCTCACTTCTCTGGCGCCAAAGATTCTTCTTATTCCACCAGGTACTTTGTCTTCTGAAGACAGACGAAGCAATAGAGGCGTGACGAAAGTTAGGGTCGTGAATGTTTATCACCCTGTGTACAGGCAACTTTCAAGATATTGTGTCTTTTGAAATGCTCCACATTCACACAGTGATTTTTGCTAGTGTAGGTTCTCTTTGAGCCGAAGACTCTTCACATTCTATTTAACTTTATATTCGTTACTCTTACACGGATGATACACACCGATATGCCTCTACGGAGAACAGAATTTACTTTTACGAACTGGAATTCTTTACACCGAGCAGTAATTTTTGTGTCGTCACCACAGATGAAGGACCCTGTGTCTGCACCTGTGTATACAGGGCGGTTCACTGATAGTCATCGGGCCAAATATCTCACGAAATATGCATCAAACGAAAAAACTGCAAAGAACGAAACTCGTCTAGCTTGAAGGGGGAAACCACATGGCGCTATGGTTGACCCGCTAGATGGCGCTGCCATAGGTCAAACGGATATCAACTGCGTTTTTTAAAATAGGAACCCCCATTTTTATTACATATCCGTGTAGCACGTAAAGAAATATGATTGTTTTAGAATGAGATTTTCACTCTGCAGCGGAGTGTGCGCTGATACGAAACTTACTGGCAGATTAAAACTGTGTGTCGGACCGAGACTCGAACTCGGGAGCTTTGCCTTTCGCGGGCAAGTGCTCTGCCATCTGAGCTACCCAAGCACGACTCACGCCCCGTCCTCACAGCTTTACTTCTGCCAGGTCCCGAGTTCGAGTCTCGGTCCGGCACACAGTTTTAATCTGCCACGTAGTTTCAAATATGATTGTTTTAGTTGGACCACTTAGCGATAGATGGCGCTGTAATAGTCACAAACGTTTAAGTTCGTGGTATCACATAACATTCCGCCAGTTCTGGCAGTATTTGCTTCGTGATACATTACCCGTGTTAAAATGTACCGTTTACCAATTGCGGAAAAGGTCAATATCGCGTTGATGTACGGCTATTGTGATCAAAATGCCCCACGGGCATGTGCTATGTATGCTGCTCGGTATCCTGGACGACATCATCCAACCGTTCGTCGGATAGTTACGTCATTTCAGGAAACAGGAAGTGTTTAGCCACATGTGAAACGTCAACCACGACCTGCAACAAATGATGATGCCCAAGTAGGTGTTTTAGCTGCTGTCGCGCCTAATCCGCACATCAGTAGCAGACAAACCGCGCGAGAATCGGGAATCTGAAAGACGTGGGTGTTGAGAATGCTACATCAACATCGACTGCACCCGTACCACATTTCTGTGCACCAGGAATTGCACGCCGTTGACTTTGAAGGCCGTGTACAGTTCTGCCATTGGGAACGAGAGACGTTACGGGACGATGACAGATTTTTTGCACGCGTTCTATTTAGCGACGAAGCGTCATTCACCAACAGCGGTAACGTAAACTGGCATAATATGCAATATTGGGCAACGGAAAATCCACGATGGCTGCGGCAAGTGGAACATCAGTGACCTTGTCGCGTTAATTTATGGTGCGGCATAATGGGAAGAAGGATAATTAGCCCCCATTTTATCAATGGCATTCTAATTGGTGCAATGTATGCTGATTTCCTACGGAATGTTCTACCGATGTTACTACAAGATGTTTCACTGCATGACAGAATGGCGATGTACTTCCAACATGATGGATGTCCGGCACGTAGCTCGCGTGCGTTTGAAACGGTATTGAATAGCATTTTTCATGACAGGTGGATTGGTCGTCGAAGCACCATACCATATCCCGTACGTTCACCGGATCTGACGTGCCCGGATTTCTTTCTGTGGGGAAAGTTGAAGGATATTTGCTATCGTGATCCACCGACAACGCTTTTCAACATGCGTCAGCTCATTGTCAATGCATGTGCGAACATTACGGAAGGCGAACTACTGGCTGTTGAGAGGAATGTCGTTACACGTATTGCCAACTGCATTGGGGTTGACGGGCATCATTTTGAGCTTTTATTGCATTAATGTGGTATTTACAGGCAATCACGCTGTAACAGCAAGCGTTCCCAGAAATGATAAGTTCCCAAAGTACATGTATCACGTTGGAACAACCGAAATAAAATGTTAAAATGTAGCTACGTTCTGTATTTTCATTTAAAAAAACCTACCTGTTACCAACTGTTCGTCTAAAATTGTGAGCCATATATTTGTGACTATTTCAGCGCCATCTATCACAAAGCAAAAAACGTGGTGCAACTGAAACATTCATAATTCTTTACGTACTACACGAATATGTAATAAAAATGGGGTTCCTATTAAAAAAAACGCATTTGTCCGTTTGTCATATGGCAGCGCCATCTAGCGAGCCAACCATAGCGCTATCTGGTTTCCCCCTTCAAGCTAGACAAGTTTCTTTCTTTGTAGGTTTTTCGTTTGACGCTTGTTTCGTGAGATATTTGGCCCAGTCACGATGAATGAAGCACCCTGTATAGTCTACACACCACTGAACAGTTCATGGTAGACGGTAGTTCGTATCTCTTTACCCTATCCCAATTGCGTATGGAACGATGGGAAAATGTATCTACCTCCATCTTGTCGTATACCCGAGTGGGAAGCTATCGCGTAGACATTATGCAGTAGAAGGATGAATCCACGGAGGTGGGGCATTCTGTTGAACTGACCTTCTAAGTCATTTTTATTTTAATATACGAAGCGATTCTTGTTAAGTTTAAAATCCTCCAAGCGACGTAGATGACGCTGAGACTAGTAATTTAACGTAAGACACAAGGGGCCGAAAACGTCGCAAAATACCCCAGAGGTAGATGACAGCTGTTGAACTTGTGACGTCACCGGATGCCGTACCTTGCCGCACGTGCACATGCGTGCGTGCAGGGATGATTGAGCGACGCAGTACTTGCATTCAAGCAAACTGTGCTAATTTCCAACCCCTTTTGGAAATGTGATCTGTTCTAAACGTAAAAGTTGCAGAATTGTGGCCCTCGCTGCAATTAAGCAAATACTGTTGTTATTTGATGTTCCTTTCATTTTGTCCTTTCTGTTTTTTGATTTACAGACTTAATTTAGTCAAGAAAAAATAGGTCGCTTACTGGTAACGACGCCATTCGAAAGCTTGAACTCATTTACTTTTGATGCAGTACGGTAGGTAATTTGTAATAAACTAGCAGAGACTGTGAGAAACATAAAGTAATAAATCTTACCACAATATAAACACTTACCTGTCTAACGCCGATAGGCTCGCCTCTGCACGTGCAGCGAGGTACGTCATCGGGTGACGTCACAAGTTCAACATTTGTCCTTCACTTTTGGGGTATTTCCCGACATTTGCAGCCCCATGTGTCCTATATTAAATTACTTGTCTCAGTGTCATCTACGTCGCTTCGAGGGTTTTTAAACGCCAGTATCACCATGTAAACAGAAATAAATGCTCTCTTGAGCAGCTATAGAAGAAAAAGGCAATTCTCCTACAGCTTAGTAACAAAAGAAGATACACTTATGCCTGAACCCTAGCCTTTAGACTGTTTTCATCAATCAAACTCAAAAATTTGACGCAAAGGTTACATTTTACGGAATTTAGTTAGATATTTGACATGAGGCGACACGAACGACTACAGTCCAGGAAAGAAGATTCCTTAATATTGTTATTAACTCTCGAGCTATAAATTATCGAAAATATTTCTCCTCATTTCAGATTATTTATATCTCTTGTTGGAGCAATAGTGAGTAATGTTGGCCGTGCATACAGCCCCTGCATAGAGATGGAGACTTTCCAATCTCTGCAAGAGGAGACGAGGCTGCATCACGAAACACAGATGCATTACCCAAATGCTCATCTCATAAATCTGTTCACAGACTGTAGCTGGATTTATTTCGCCTCCGGGACAGATTATAAATCAAGGAATATGCTGTTTTACTCAGTGCTAACGCTACGTTCTTGTTTCTGAAGAAGTTATTAATCTCTTCTTCGGCTACTGCAACCACCCGTATGTCGATGGCCACTGCTGCATACACGACACTGCTATTGATTTCCTGTACCCGTTTTACGATGGAGCGTGCAAGATAGTGCAGCAATGGTCGGTTGTTTCAGAATTGGCTAAAATATTGTTAGGCCTGATTTAGTTCCACGTGCCGTAGAATTCGACGACTTACAATAACTTTCTCAAAGACTAATTTCTTAAATGTCTGCTTCATCTACGACGTACAGTATTTCTGTGCGTCATTGGGTCTGCTTCAATTCTGAAGACGTGCAGAAGTTCGAATATCTGAGATCCAATATTAATAAGAAAAATTCCCTGTCAACTGAAATAAAATCACGCATCCTAAGCCGTAAAAGGCAGTTCCACTCTTCTGAAAAGTCGCTGGAATCCAGGACATTAAACTACAAATATACAAGGTCAGGATCAGGAGCAATAGAGACATTAGCGAATAATTATGATCAACAGCAATATGACAACATAAGGAAGAGCGTAAGGCATATGAGGCAGTTCAGGGCAACGATGGCACATGGCGATCTAGAACAAATGCCGAGTTGTATTACCTTGTGCAAGCAGCTGAACTGAAGCAGCTGACTTCGTAAGATCAATAAAAAAAAGTAGGAGAACAATCAGGTTTCGGAATGTTCTTAGAATGCATGTTGGAATAACAACAAAGAAATTTGTGAATGGAGACCAACAGGAAGAAGACGGAGAGAAAGGCCATGAAAAAACTGGATAGGCGAAATGGAAGACGATGTAAAAACAATTAAAGTTAGAGGATGGTGAAGATATGTACTGAGAGAGAAGAATAGAGGAAACTTGTTAGATACGCATACAGGACTCTAACGTCATGAGAAAATAGGCGAGAATTCTGTATACAAGCGTTATTAATACGTGATGGGAATTCCCAAACGCTGAAACTAACATTCTTTACTAGGAGTCTTTTTTTATGGTTTTGTAGCTTCAATTTGTATTCATCCTGAAGGCCTCAATTCCGGTAAATTACACGAATTTTATCTTTTAATACGTGGCTCGGATGATAAAAAGCTATTTCTGATGTTGCAACGACTGCTCAAAAACTTCTCCCTGAACGACAAAATGCTTTGTTCAACCCGCTCTGCCTGGTCATATGGCACCTAAACCTACTGAACTTGTCTAGAATTTTCCGGTCTCTCAACTGGACTGTGGCACTATAAAGCTGGACTCCGAATTTGAACGAAAGCTATAGTGACGCCCATTCATTACGAGAACATACACATGGCATCGTCCGATGTCATAATGTATAATCGCTTCTCTATTGCTGTTTGTTTGCTTTAAATACTATGAAGTATGTTGCGTAGTATTGTTTTGCTTCTCTGTGCAATTGCTCGTTCTTTGTGTCACTAGAAGTCACATGTGGTTTAAACTGCGTTTTTTCTAATGAACGCTCAATAGTACGAGAATTTTCCTAAACGTTAGTGTGGACACAAATTCCAGTATGAGAAAAGGAATGTGAACCAAATACTTTCAAAATTCATTAATCAATACATGATTTTCTGAAATAATTTTTAGATTTATATACGCTAGCAGTGCACAGCGAATGCAGTTTGTTGTTTTAAATCAATCATTGGCTGTGACAGCTAGGCAAATGTACCCTTTTTGGTCCTCGGTGTTGATTTGAGTGCGTATTAAATTGAAAGAGTTGGCTTGCAGGAAACAGTCATACAAAAACCGTTGTTCATTTAATACGTCGTTTTTTCAGACGAGTATGACAGGTTGTAAATTCTGCATAATTTTCAGTTAAATGAAGTCCGGCAACAGCTTTTAATTCCATAAAAAATTGTGTTAGATGCTGGAAATGGGCGTCGAGCTGTGACATAGGAAATGTTTTTGTAGGAAATGTTTTTGTTTCCTTGCGCTATTAATAGTTTAGCTATACCGACATAAAAATATGTTTCTGGAAGGAATAAGTAGTACATGAGTTATACTAGCTCTTTTATTTCCAGATTTTGAGAGAAGAAGTTATTTGGAGCACCACCTTTGTTCGGAAATATTCTTTGTTCATTTTCTGTTAGTCTAACCTCTGCGACCCGCGAAGCGCTTTATAGCGAGGGACGGAGCAGAATATATGTCATAGACTACTGGTCATTTTCTGTTTTATAAAGCTTGAGATCCTTGAGTGTGCCAGCAATGACAAAATTATTCCAGCTGGTGTGCACAATATGTTATACAGGCGAAATACCCTCAAACTTGCGGAGTGTAAAACTTTCAGCTCCAAATAAGGCAGGTGATGACAAGAGTGAATACCGGTGAACCATCTGTTTAATATGTTAAGGTTTCAAAATACTGACACATATTATTCACGGAAGAGTGGAAAGACTGGTAGAAGCCGACGTCGGATAAGATTAGGTTGGCTTCTGGAGAAATGTAGGAATAAGCGAGGTAATATTGACTTATCCTAGAAGACAGATTGAGGAAAGACAACCCTACATTTGTAGCTTTTGTAGATTTGGGGGAAGCTTTTGACGAAGTTGACTGAGCTACAGGCTTTGAATTTTTTGAAGGTAGCGTGGATATAATACAGGGAGCTAAAGGTTATTTGCAGCTTGTACAGAAACTAGACTGCAGTTAAAACAGCTGAAGGAAATGAAAAAGAATCCGTAGTTGAGAAGGGAGCTTTTAAGCCTGTCGTCAGTGTTATTCTGTCTGTACAGTGAGCTAGCTTTGAAGGAAACCAAGGGGAAATTATGAAAGGGAATTAAAGTTTAGGGAGAAGAAACAGAAACTTTAAATTTAACTGTTGACATTGTAATTCTGGAAGAGATAGGAAAGGGCTTGGAAGAGGAGTTGAAGAGAATGGGTAGCGTCTTGAAAAGACAATATACAAAAGACATCCACAATAGTAAACCAAAGATGATGGAATGTAGTCGAATTAAATCATGCGATGCTGAGAGAATTAGATCAGGAGATGAGGTTTGTTATTTGGGCAGCAAAATAACTGTTGAGGACCGCAGTAGAGAGGACAGAAAATGCAAACCGGCTGTTTCACGAATAGCCGTTCTGAAATAGAGGAATTTGGTAACATATAGTATCATTTTAAGCATCAGGAACTCTTCTATGAATGCATTTCTCTGGGGTGTAGTCTTGTACAGAAGCGAAACCTGGTCGATAAGAATGGAAACTTCTGCAGTCTGGTGCTATAGAAGAACAACAACAGCAAATCTCGTCGACATGTGGTTGAAGTTATTTAGTAATATTGTGAGAAGTCCAAAATACTAGCTCAGGACTAATTCATTTCCGTTTAGGCAGCAACTTTGATTTACTGCATTTAGCACTTTCAACATGTAATGAAAATATTTTAAATGTCGCAACAACCATAGTGGCTCCTCTTGGCAAAATCGAGACATTGAAGTAAATGGTAACTGTGGCCTCGTCCGAAGAGCCAGGTGCCAAGAGAAGGTTGATACCTCGTGATGAAACTACAGGTAAACATAATCGCTGCCGGATGACATAATCGCTGAGCAGAGTCGGAGTAGATACATCGAGAAGGATTTCGATCCGCCACCGCATCAACTCGCTTGCTTATGTCTGAGCCCACTGCCAATCATTCCAGTCAGCAGTCATCGCCGAAGACGACAGCATCGTCTCTGTATCGAGTCAGCAGTGCGATAGTTGTGTGAGGCAGAACTCTTTGTAAATATTTACCGTCATTTCTGCTCTGTGAGAGGAGACTAATATCTTGTTCTGTGTCAGGTGGCTCATTAATGTTTAGTGACAGTAATAGAAACGCATGACATTCCTGTGGACGTTGAATGTTACAAAGTTAAGTATTTTTTCTTGTTCAAGTTGTAGTAAAGACATCTAACATTTTATGTGTTGTAGTATCACCTAGGCCTCCTCCAGGAGTAAAGCTCAGAACCTATCACTGTGCCGACGAATGTCACTTCGTCCGGTGCAACAGAAACAATAATAAAGAAATCCATTGACTGCCTTTTCATTAGTGTATCTACTTCGCCAGTGTACATTCCGAAGCAAAGCATGGTCAGGGCTTCAGTTGTTACTGCGACGTCAGAGCGCCAGAAGCGAGTATCCATTTCCAGAGAACTATGTATGGTGATATGATGGTGCAATCAAAGCGTGGAACTTGTTTCTTTGCTATGACATCTGCAATACCCATAAGCGTAATTCACGGATCGCGGTTCTAGCGTATTGACGTCGTATTGATGGGCCTTCGATAAACCCTGCTTATGAAGCTGTGCTTCGAAATGTACATTGGCGCAGTAAAAATCCTACTGAAAAGACAGTAGAGGATGTTATTATTAAGTTTTTCAAGTTCTTTAAAGATCAGTCCGTAGCTGCAGATTATTCCACTCGAAACGATGGATAACGGTGACGTCATTTAGCTGGAGGCTGCCAACTCTTGCACTCAGGATTTCATCGGGAACCACCAGCCAGTCTTCATTTCCCATCAAAGAACAGCTCTGAAGAACTCTTGTCCGCAATAGTGGCACTAATAAAAGCTTTAGAATAGGTGCATTGCATGTAATTACCTGTTCAAAAAATGGTTCAAATGGCTCTGAGCACCATGGGACTTAAATTCGGAGGTCATCGGTCCCTTGAACTTAGAACTACTTAAACCTAACTAACCTAAGGACATCACACACATCCATGCCCGAGGCAGGATTCAAACCTACGGCCGTAGCGGTCTCGCGGTTCCAGGCTGAAACGCCTAGAACCGCTAATTACCTGTGCCCGATGCAGAATACCTTACTCACAGCAGAATATTTCCGGTTCTGAACATTTACAGTATCTGGTAAATGAGATTCTGTAAATCTTTGTCACTTTATGAGATTTGTACCTCAGCAACTAAGCAGACAATTACTTTAATCAAATGAAATGTATAAAAGTGACGTTGGGTGGAGTTTCTGTGAGATATGTTTCTTAGTCAATGAAAAGTGCGCAGGGCGTCTTAGCTTGTTTCGTGTGGACTAAAAGCTCACTTCTAGTCTATCTCTTGGGACTGTAATCGTAAGAAATCAGCAAACATGTTAGCTTTTCCTCCAGTTTAGATTATAAACCCTTTACCACAGTATACCATTAAAAATTAGTTTCTTAAGCTAAATGAAGTCACTGTGGAGAAGCTCATGATAGGTACACTGGAGCGCGAAAGCAACTGCTATAGAAATGCGTATTCAAATACAGAGATATGTAAACAGGCAGAGTACGGGGCTGCTGTCGGCAACGCCTATACAAAACAAGTGCTTGGCACAGTTGTTAAATCGGTTACTGCTGCTACAATGGCAGGTTATCAAGATTTAAGTGAGTTTAAACGGAATGTTACAGACGGCGCACGAGCGATGCGACACAGCGTCTTCTAAGTAGCGATGAGGTGGGGATTTTCCCGCTCGATCATTTCACGTGTGTGCCGTGCATATCAGGAATCTGGTAAAACATCAAATCTCCGACGTCGCTGCGGCCGGGAAAACACCCTGCAAGAACGGGACCAGTGACGACTGAAGAGAATCGTTCAACGTGACAGAAGTGCAAGCCTTACATAAAATACTGCAGATTTCAACGCTGGGCCGTCAGCAAGTGTCAGCGTGCGAACTAATTTAAAAAAATCATCGATATGGGCTTTCGAAACCGAAGACCCACTCGTGTACCCTTGATGACTGCATGACACAAAGCTTTACTCGGCTAGGCCCGTCTACACCAACATTGGACTGTTGATGACTGGAAACTTGTTGCCTGGTCGGACGAGTCTCGATTCAAATTGTACCGAGAGGATGGATGTATACGTGTACTGAGACAATCCACGGATTCTGAAACTCAGGAGGGGACTGTTCAAGCTGATGGAATCTATGTAATGGCGTCTAGATACGACTCTGACAGGTGACACATAGGTAAGCATCCTGTCTGATCACCTGCTTCCAAATGGCTCAAATGGCTCTGAGCACTATGCGGCTTAACTGCTGAGGTCATCAGTACCCTAGAACTTAGAACTAATTAAACCTAACTAACCTAAGGACATCACACACATCCATGTCCGAGGCAGGATTCGAACCTGCGACCGTAGCGGTAGCTCGGTTCCAGACAGTAGCGCCTAGAACCGCACGGCCACTCCGGCCGGCACCTGCTTCCATTCATGTGCTTTGTGCATTCCGAAGGACTTGGGCAGTTATGGATTTATGGACAGCACTGCAGGGTTCATGGTGTCAGTTCCCTCTAGCACTACTTCAGACATTAGATGAGTTCGTGCCACGTCGTGTCGCTGCACTTCTGAGTGCTCGCGGGGGCTCTACACCATATTAGGCAGGTGTACCAGTTTCTTTGGTTCTCCAGTGCAGCTCAATAAGCACAGTCACTGTGATAGCTGGACTGCTGGCAGATCTTTGGAACTGACGAGCGTTTCCTTCCAATGAGTTCATGTGATTTTTTACAGCGACCGGCCTGTCCGTCAGTACATAAGGTCTGACTGGTCTTGGTTTATCCATGGATGTTCCTTTGGGTTTCATTTCACAATCAAATTACAAATAGTCACCTTGGACAACTTTAGAGGGAAATAGGCTTATTTTTTGTCTGTCGATCGCTGTTTATTTCAAAATGAGTGTCACTCATATCATACGCGAGTTGGGGTGGCAGTCACTGAAACAAAGGCGGTTTTCTTTGCGGTGAGATCTATTTATGAAATTTCGATCACCAACTTTCTCTTCTGAATGCATAAATATATTGCTGACACCCACCTACGTAGGGAGAAACGGTCATCACAATAAAATAAGAGAAATCAGAGCTCGAATGGGAAGATTTAGCTGTTCCCTTTTCCCACGCGCCATTCGAGAGTGGAATAGTATAGAAGTAGTTTGAAAATGGTTCGATGAACCCTATGCCAGGCACTTAAAGTGTGATTATCAGAGTAACCATGTAGATGTAGATGACATAGAATCATGAAATTGGCAAGAAGCAAGATTTCACAGTACAAATAAAAGAAAAAAATCTGAAAATTGTTAGTTTGTAATTGTATAACACTAAAATATATTTCTTGTTAAGTATTATTGGTTTCTGTGTTCTTAACCTTACTGCGACTAATTAAAAAGAATTTTACGCCAGACACGTATCGCTTTTATTTACAAAGCATCTTCTGTGGGAATTGGTATTTCTGCCTCTTGTTTACATATTCTCCAAACCATTGGTTCTTCCGTCCTTGTTAGCAGAGGTTAATCTCGAACTGACTATGTAAGATTTTTGACCTTGCTAACAAGATGGGAGAAAACAGCGGTGTTATTGAGAACGTCCGTAAGATTAAAATGTGCTTTATATAGCTCCCTATTTTAGGGTTTATTTTTGGGACAAAGAGACCTGAAATCGTTGTTTGGCCAATTTTGAGTGCGGTGGCAGAACTGACCTGTACTTTAGGTATAAATAATATTATTCGATCTGCAAATGTAGTTAAACCTTATTTCTCGGACTGTTTTATGTATGTTGAGATGCATCCTTCTAAACATCACGTAGAGGCCACTAGGAAATGCCTGAGAAGGCGCGCATGTTATGTTTGTTTGCATAGCCATCTTCCGCAGTAGTAAATTTAATACAGAGAAACCAATTGATTTAATTAATTGATTTAAACAGCTTCTGCGAAAGATAGCTATTCAAACGAACATATTTTTTGTTCTGTGGAAGATAGCTTTTCGAACGAACATATTTTTTGTCATATTTCTATCCCTATGTCTGTCTGTCCGTCTGCTAAGACTCTTTTCCTCTGAAACAGTTTGGCGTATCAAATTCAAATTTATGTCACATACTAAGGTCTATGTCCCTTGCCGGTATAAAAATTGTAAGCTTCTTAGTCAATACAATCAAAAAATACGGCCATTAATGTCACATATTTTGCTACTCGAAACTTATTTATCAAAAGCTATAGAGTGCTTCCCGTTGACCTACAATCCTGAAGTTTGGAAGGAAGCAAGATTACACAGTATAAATAAAGAAAAAAATCTGAAATTTGTTAAATTGGAAAGATAGCGCATAAAAATATCTTTTGCCCTTTGAACGTACACTGCATTCATCACCCGTCAAAACCATAATACATGCAAACATAAAAAGTTAATTGTAGTCATGTTTTAGTAGGCAAATAAAAAGTATTTTATTAAATCTTCTCTCTACATACATAAACTGAAGTCACCTGCTCTATTCTTTTTGTACGTCCCGGCTAGCCTGAGGAACTACTACAGAGGGACCAACATCTTGCCAGTATCGATATCGATAATAGGCAGAAATCGTTGAGATTCTCAAGGATGGATGAACTGTATAAATACATAATTAGGTTTGTTCGGAACCCTCGTGCGGGTCCTGCCTGTACTTGCCCAGTTTTTTTCTTCCTTTCCTTCTATTATTTATGTGAATAAATGCTGAATACCGGCCACGAGTGTTCCAGTCATTTCTACGGCAAAACTAGAAACAGAAATTTAGGTCCATCTCCTATTGTTGCAGACGATATGACACTTAAGGATCATCGATGAGCAGCATTTGAACTGCCCAAGAGGAATAATCTGACGCTTAATTGCAGATTGGCTGGAAAGGAGCACACTGATGATTTCCAGAAGTGGTTCCAACCCCGGAGAGTGCGTAAAGTGCGCGGCATAAGCATTGTTGACCCACGAAGAGAGCGCAGCTATTTGTGAGAACGGAAATGATTATTTGTCTGAAAACTATGTATAAATAAAATTTCCTGGCAGATTAAAACTGTGTGCCGGACCGAGACTAGAACTCGGGACCTTTGCCCTTCGCGGGCAAGTGCTCTAAAGCTGTGAGTCGTGCTTGGGTAGCTCTGATGGTAGAGCACTTGCCCGAGAAAGGCAAAGGTCCCGAGTTCGAGTCTCGGTTCGGCACACAGTTTTAATCGGCCAGGAAGTTTCATATCAGCGCACACTGCGCTGCAGAATGAAAATCTCATTCTGGAAACATCCCAGGCTGTGTCTAAGCCATGTCTCCGCAATATCTTTTCTTTCAGGAGTGCTAGTTATCCAAGGTTCGCAGGAGAGCTACTGTAAAGTTTGGAAGGTAGCAAAAGAGATACTGGCAGAAGTAAAGCTGTGAGGACGGGGGCTGAGTCGTGCTTGGGTAGCTCATATGGTAGGGCACTCGCCCGCGAAAGGCAAAGGTCCCGAGTTCGAGTCTCGGTCCGGCACACAGTTTTAATCTGTCAGGAAGGTCATATCAGCGCACACTCCGCTGCAGAGTGAAAATCGATAGTAATTAATTACGTAATTAATTGTCACTCTCAACACGTAACTTGCACTATAAATAGGCACTTTTTTGCCACAATAGTCTTTTTCAGAGTTAAAACGGATTGCCTTAATTAATTCGAACTTTTTGTTGATGCGACAATTATTCCCTAACCCGCGGGCACAACGGCCACTCGGGTATCTTTAAGATAATTTACTATTCATTTGTTTTCCATTGACGTGAATGAAAAAATCAGTCTGCTAAGCGGTCAGTCTAACTGTGTGTCCTTGGAGTTTGGAGTTCCTATGTCGATTGCAGTTTAACTAAAAATATCGCCCGATTTCAGGATGGCAGTAACGCTCGGCCTCGTCCTATTGCATAAGGATTCTTACAAAATAAAAAGATATATAAATAAATCTCCCACATACTACAAATACAAATCCAGTTCATCTGAAGATAGCTCAGAAGTCCCATTACCCAATCCAGACTCCACGTTCTAATACTTGCTGTCGGCCCGTCTACTTCCTCAGCTGTCTGTTGCAACATTGCCCGTGGCTTTCCTACGGGTCATTTTTGCAAGTACATTACGATCTTCCTTTGGGAGAACTGATCTGACATCCTATCCAGCACTGAACACAGAAATTACATAATGCATAGGTTACTGTAAACATTGGTACCTCTCAAGAGATCTTTTTCATCTTCTATAACGCCACGTTCGAAAACTGCTCGCTCTGACGTCCATTCTGCACCTTACACACAGATATTCCATCCGTCCTTCTACTTATTCTCTATAAATAGCTAACGTAAACAATTTGAAGGTTGTGTTGATAGCAGTAGATCCTTGCTTAACATTTGTACTACGGTGTAGTTCACTATACGTCAGCAGCGTAAGTAATTGTAGTAAAAACCCTAGTAAAGTGACAGAAAACGGATCCAAAGGGCTTTTTTTCGATCTACAGTCAGTCCTAGAATTTTTGTCTGTCGCTTATCGGTTTTTTTTTTGTTGAGTCTTGTACCGCAAGGAAGCAAGGAAACGGATGCTGTTATGGGTGGCCGGTATCCTCTCTTTACAACACAAATGCACACGTGGATTAATACGGTTCTTTGTTTACTTGTATTGGGTACTTAACTTGAATAGGGTCCATGCGTTATGGTACGAGTTCTTCAGAAATAGTCCTCTTGCAGACAGTATCAGTAATCTTGCTATAGGCACAATTCTGGACGCTATGACTGTCGTAGCCCGTGATAAGTATACCCGCTCCGCGAGTAGACTGACAGACGCCAAACTGATGTGTGAGTCAGTGAGTCGATGTGTCTCTGATCTCTCTCGGGATAGCGCCTACTATCGATCTTTGCGCCACATTTTTACGGACAGGAGTGCTGGCGACAGCTTTCACCAACAAATTTATCACCTCTGAAATATTGGTTAACATGAAAAACTCTGACTTTGGACGTAAACCGTTCATGCGCCGACAACCGGCTGGATAAGTCAATTTCAGTATCGGGGGAAGCAGCGTAACACCTCCAACAGGACCATGCCTGGTGAAGCGCAAATGAATTTTCTTGTTGAGGACTACTTAAAGTTTTTGAATAGCTGGGATATGGTCCATGACACGTCAGAAAATACAGAAAATATGTTAACCACCGTGCCGACTAATGCCCTTTTTTTTTTTTTTTTTTGCTCCACATTCCAACATTCGAAAGGAGCTCGTAGGTCCTTTTACTCGTCGTATCGTTGCCCCTTCATATCGTCACTTCCAGTCAAGTCTCTTTTTTTATTTTTAGGTTGTGACAGAGCCCATAACTTGTGAAGTACTACACCCGCGTCCCTACTTTTGTATCCCTAAATCCGAAGAGTAAAGTACAAGGATCACCAGGAGCACTTACGCAAGGATGATCTCGTATGCTCCTGTGATGTTCAGAGGACCTCTACTCAACATTTTGCTCATTATCATCGCTGATCCTACGCACTTCGGTCGAGTCACACACTATTCCAAACGAGGCGATAGGTGTCAGTAGCCCACTGTGATACAGTTGCGGGTAGTTTGGAAGAAGTTTATAATTCCCGGTCGTGATCCCAGAGTTCGGATGACTGCCGAATGATTCTTCTGTCACCAACACAAATTTCGCATAAGGACCGAGAAAACAAGACAAGAGAAATTAGGGTGAATTGTCTCACCCACGCTCCGAATACGAGTCCAGCAAAAGGAATGACGAGTTGCGGTACAAGGCACCTTCCGCCATGTACCACCGTAAGGTGGCTTGCTGTGTGTATATGTTGCTGCGTTTGTAAATCTTATTCAATGCTGCAGAGAAGGCTGATTAACACTCGCTTCATCCGTGCCCACAAGCACTCGCTTCCGCTACGACGCTGCAGGGTCGCGGTCGGGCCGACGTGCGACCCCGATGTGCGACGTAGAGTGCAGAGGCGCGGCGTGTTGACAGTGCGCTCTGGCGGCTGTGCCGTCTCCATGGCAACGGCGGCCGGCGTCGCGCCGCATCGACCCGGCGCGCTGCCCTGACGCGCCGCACAGCGTCTGCCTTGCGGGACGGGGAGGCTGACAAAGGAAACACGACAGTGTCCAGAACGTACGCTACCAGCAAAGTATATCAGGGAGCAACAACTGCAAGTAAGTTCGTGGAATGGTTTTTCAAAGGCTGCTGCCAGTTAAAAAAAAAATTGATGACCACTTTTATTATTTACCCTTGACTCAAAGTGTAAAAACGGGACCCTATACGTTATTACAGAGTTCAGGGACTCACATTTTCTTCACCAAATTTAGTTAAATATTGTCAAAATGGAATATAGATAAAAATAAGAATATTTATCAACCTGTGACCAGCAAAATTTTTCTATTGCTTTAAAATAACTTCACTACTGTCATTTTCAACATAAAATTGTTACAGACCATCTTCTTGCAGTATACAATGTGTTCCAGGAGGAATGGTCAATATTCGGGGATATGAAAGGAACGATCGTTCGAAGCAAAACAATTCAGCAGGCTCTAAAATGCAAACATTATGAGCTATGAGCACCTCTTCATCCTCGATTTTTTCAAACAAATGTCTTCTACTGCAAGCTCTTTCCTTTCCATATTTTGGGAGGAGACAGTATGGAACAAGACAAGAAATAATTGTCTGGTAAACATGGTCTCACAAATTCACGCCTTAAGAGGCATGAGCACTTGTTCAGTAGAGCTGGCCGGAGTGGCCGAGCGGTTCTAGGCGCCACAGTCTGGAACCGCGCGACCGCTACGGTCGCAGATTCGAATCCTGCCTCGGGCATGAATGTGTGTGATGTCCTTAGGTTAGTTAGATTTCAGTGGTAAGTTCCAGGGAACCGATGACCTCAGATGTTAAGTCCCATTGTGCTTAGAGCTATTTGAACCGTTTTGATGATGGCTTGACAGATATCAATCCCGTCTCCGGCCATCCTGATTTAGGTTTTCCGTGATTTCCCTAAATCGCTTCAGGCAAATGCCGGGATGGTTCCTTTGAAAGGGCACGGCCGATTTCCTTCCCCATCCTTCCCTCACCCGAGCTTGCGCTCCGTCTCTAATGACCTCGTTGTCGACGGGACGTTAAACACTAATATCCTCCTCCTCCTTGACAGATAGTCAATGCACTTACGTGGAGCAAAAATGTCAAGGAATAGCGGTGACCAAAAACTAAAGACAAGGACGGACCAATAGCTACAGTGGTCTGTGTACTTTTTCGTATACCCAAAGAAGGGCTGCTAAAAATACAAAAACAATAAGAATGTAGGATGGTTAAAAATACTCAAAAATTTAAAAGTCTCGCTCAGGGTATAGACGACATACGCTGAGATGCCAATAGTCGTGGGGTAGCGATAAGAACATATATATGATGACGCTATCACCCCGTACACAAGGTATGCAGGGGTAGTGCATTGACGGAGCTGTCAGATAAGGTCATGTGAATAGGTTCCCGACTTGATTATGGGTACACGACGGTAATTAACACTCTTTGAACGCGGAATGATAGTTTGAGCCAAACGCATGAGACATACCGTTTCGGAAATCGTTAGGGAATTCACTATTTACAGATCCACAGTGTCAAGGGTGTGCGGAAAAAACAAATTTCAGGTGTAACTCTCGCCATGGACAACGCAGTAGCTGACGGCCGTCACTTAATGACCGAGAGCAGCGGCGATTCCACTGAGTTGTCACTCCCGACAAGCACCATTGCATAAAATAACTGCAGAAATCAATACGTGACGTATGGCGAAGGTATGAAGCGTGAAGAAAATTTGGCGTAAGTGGGCTGTGGCAGCAGACGACCGTCGCCAGTACGTTTGCTAACAGCGCGACATCGCCTGCAGCGATTGACCTGGACTCGTGACCATGCCGGTTGGTCTCTTGACTACTGGAAAACATTGGCCTGGTCGATGAGTCCCGATTTCAGTTGGTAAGAGCTTATGATAGGTTTCAAGTGTGGCGCAGACCCAAGTTGTCAACACGTTTCTGTGCAAGCTGGTTGTGGCTCCATAATGGTGTGGGCTGTGTTTACATGGTATATTCGTCTACTTGGAGACTATTTTCAGCCATTCATGGACGACATGTTCCCAAATAACAATGGAATTTTTGTGGATGACAATGCGACATGTCACCGGGCCACAATTGTTCGCTATTGGTTTGAAGAAAACCCTGGACAGTAGCGATTGGTTTGGCCACCTTGATGGCCTGACATGAATCCCATCCAACATTTATGGGACATAATTAAGAGGCCAGTTCGTGCACAAAATCCTGCACCGGCAACACTTTTGCAAGTATGGACGACTGTAGAGGTCCAGTATTTCTGCACCGAACTCCCAACGACTTGAAGCCAGGCCGCGTCGAGTCACTGCATTGCGCTGGGCAGAACGAGGTCCGACACGATATTAGGAGGTATCCTATGACTTTTGTCATCCTAGTGTAAATAATCTCCTAGGCCACCACAAATGGTATCGTTATTTTGGTTCAAAAAATTGGTTCAAATGGCTCTGAGCACTATGGGACTTAACATCTTAGGTCATCAGTCCCCTAGAACTTAGAACTACTTAAACCTAACTAACCTAAGGACATCACACACATCCATGCCCGAGGTAGGATTCGAACCTGCGACCGTAGTAGTCCCGCGGTTCCGGACTGCAGCGCCTAGAACCGCACGGCCACCGCGGCCGGCGTTATTTTGGTTCTGATTAACTGTAAAGAGAGTGTGATTAAAAGCATCGAAAAACGTTTTTTGCTTAGTATGTCAGTTTCCTCATTGATGAGCGCACCTGTGTGATTTTTAAAATTACTGGAATTTTCGCTTTCAGACTATTCATTTTAATTCACGTTTTGAGGGAGAAATTTTTGTGTACCTTTTAGACAGCTTTCCATTAGATAGGGGTGTAACAATTCGGAACTAACTGTGGAACACAGAAGAGATATAAATAATTACAGCCTGATTGAAAAGTACTGCCTTTATTTTATACCATCGGCCATTTTTACACATCTAAATCAGTTCGCACGATTCTGCCAATATTTTTACCACGTCTAGTGAAAGCGGTAGGTGGTGCAGTCTGCCTGCTTCAGCCTGAACAAGGAATTCAACGCAATGTGCGGGAACAGCAACGCACTGTTAACATATTTCAGCCCAGTTATGCATCTAGCAAAAGACGACTTTCTACACTTGTCCAACATTCCTGGGTTTTCCTGTGACCAATCGTGTTGAAAGCGTATACCCTTTTACGTATTCGCCTTTACAATGGAGACACCTCTTCCGTTAATAGTGTTTACTGATGCTTTTTATAAAAGCTATATAGTATGACAATTATTTTTACTAAGGAAGCACACTTATTACACTCAACGGCATCAGTATCACTTGTACTCCAAACCACCATAGTACAAGCCAAACGGCAAAGTGGAAACAAAGTTCATCTTTACTTCTGTGTATATGATCGATGATACACAGTCTGGTCACATCAATGTAATCACCACCATGCTGTATGTCAAACGTGCGGTAACCACTCAGAGACGCAGATAGCGTATTTTACTTTATAATAACATCCTTTAAAATGTTATATTCCTCACTTACCCTCACTCTTCCCTTCTCTGTCCCCCCCCCCCTTCCTCCTTCAGTGTATTTCCACGTACTGACCATAGATGCCGCAAGTGTACTTCGATCACGGCGCACGCGCAAATTGTCTTTTTTTTCTGGTGTTCACGCTCTCCGTTTCCTGTCACTCGGCGTCCAGCTCGTAATACAACTTGTCGTTTTATTTGATTCGCTTTGTTTCTGGAGTTTTAACTGTTCTTACTTGATAAGCCCTGATCATAGGGGCCAGAATATTTAATAATGTATACAATGAAGTACGTTGAAATTGTATTTTCAATTTACAAATGATGCATCGTTCCGTTTTTTGGTGTTTTTCCAATGTGATATTTTAGTAAGTGCAAGTTTTTAGTTTTCATTCTTTTGGTTATGTTTTATGATTTATGTGATATTCCTAACCCTTCGTGGGGATCTAGTCTCTGTATGACGGTTAATTTTAGACGCATACTCCTGTGTTTCCTGGTTTGTAGTTATTGCTACTACATTATCTTCAGGTTACATGTATTTCTGAAGAAAACAGGCTTACATCCGTCCAAACCGTGATCAAAGGTTGAATAAAACTACCTTTCATTGCAACTGGTTAGCTGCTATAGATTCATTTACTTAAACAGTTATCTCTTTTACTCCTTTCTCGATCTCTGAAGCTACCTCATATGTTTCAAGTGAATAATGTTTTGTAAAACAATAATAAAATATTAAGATGCAAAAGGCGGATGGTATTTATCCTTATTTACGATATATCATAAACATAGTTTATTATTCTTTGTAAATTATTATTCATAAACGGTTCCATTGTTGTCACTAAATTATTATCTGAATCTGAATGCTACCTCGTGCCTGGCACTAAGATTCCTATCGTTTCTGAAACGCAACAGGTATAGTAACTTGAAAGCATGTTAACGATCGAGAGGGGGCAGGGCTGTTACTGTATTCTTATAATGACATTCCCTTCGATTGAAAACAAAAAGTAAACATACTCTATAATTTGTGAATATCGTAACGTGCACAGTGGTACGTATGAATGAAATGAGCAGACTTTCTGCAGTTGCTTGACACAGCCGAATTTCTCCTCTCAATAGAGTTTCTCTGTGTAGCCTGTTGGTGAACTGAACTAATATAAAGTTCTCAAGTTTCAGGCAGATGATGGCGGTAGTTAATCTAATCGAAACGCAGCGCCATTCCGACGCCCTCACAGTGCTGGAAAGCCGAGAAGTTTATATTAGATCTGTCGGTGAAGTTGCCATCGTGCTGAGCTGGTACTCTTTACTGGATAATATTTAATAGGAAATAGAGTATACAGCAATACAAACATTCTGTAGTGATCGTTTGCAGTTTCTTTTTTGGATTACCACCTGTAGTTCGCTGAAGTTAATTGCTGACGACTTTGAGCGGAAAAGTGACCAGTTTTTAAAGAATGAACTGGCTCGTTCCTTCTTGGTTTACTCTGTACCTTGCTGACGCGTTTCTTATTAACTAAATGCTAACACTGTACCAAATCGTGCCCGCATCTCGTGGTCGTGCGGTAGCGTTCTCGCTTCCCACGCCCGGGTTCCCGGATTCGATTCCCGGCGGGGTCAGGGATTTTCTCTGCCTCGTGATGGCTGGGTGTTGTGTGCTGTCCTTAGGTTAGTTAGGTTTAAGTAGTTCTAAGTTCTAGGGGACTTATGACCACAGCAGTTGAGTCCCATAGTGCTCAGAGCCATTTTTGAACCAAATCGTCAAGTGTTAACCAAGTAATAAACACACGAAGTAAAGTATCGTCACAGATATGTGGCCACTATATTATGGAACCTTTCAATTCGACGGTCCACCGTGTTGCCCCTTTGTGAATATGTGCCTTGCAATGATTTCTTCATCCCAGGATAGAGCAAAAAATCACTGACTACCATATGAGAAAAAAAAAGAGTGTGAGGCAAAACACGAGGTGTGTGAGAAAAGTAACGAGCTTGCCAACACTGCGAGCGATATGGCAGCGTTGTGTTGTTCTACTTGTGTAGACCGGTGTGTTCATCCCTCCCAGATGCTCAGTCCGAGTCTCAGCTCCGTACAGCCATCACGTGATTTTTGAGAGAACAGTCACTGAAGTTGTGTTTCTGTTGTGTGTTGCGAAATTGGAACAACGGAATTTAGAGAAACGTTCTGCAGTCAAGTTTTGTGTTAACCTTTGGGAATCAGTGAGTGTGATCTTTGAAAAGTTGAAACAATCCCACAGCGAACATTGCTCATCAAGTTCGTAAGTTTTTTGCTCGCCTAAACAATTTTTGGAAGGCCAAGAACAGGTTGAAGATGAAACTGGCTCAGGGGGACCTTAAATTTCAAACACCGAAGCAAACTTCGACCGTATGCGTGCTCTTGCGAGATCAGACTGACGAATGGATGACCTGTCAAACACTTTCACCGGACTTCTAATTTTGAACGAAGTTTTACACATGTGAAAAGTTTGTCCCAAAATGGTGCCGAAAAGCCTCACAGCCGAGCAGAAGAACAATCGAAGAAACGTGCGCGTTGATATTCTTGACAGGACTGCCGATGACCACGAAAGGTTCAGTCGAGTGACTATAGACAATGAACAGTAGATTTTTGAGTACGGTCCTGAGACAAAGCGGCAAAGGGAGGAGCGGCCCACGGAGACGTTTTCTCGACCGAAAAAATCTTGAATTACCAAATCAAAGATCAAAACAATGCTGATTTGCTTTTCTGGGGTTAGGGGTTATCGTGCATAAAGAAATTTTTCCTCTTGGACAAACTGTGAGCCAAGTGTTTTACAAAGATGTCCTTCAAAGGTTCAGGAAAAGGGTCAAATGGTTCAAATGGCTCTGAGCACTATGGAACTTAACATCTGTGGTCATCAGTCCCCTAGAACTTAGAACTACTTAAACCTAACTAACCTAAGGACATCACACACATCCATGCCCGAGGCAGGATTCGAACCTGCGACCGTAGCAGTCGCGCGGTTCCGGACTGAGCGCCTAGAACCGCTAGACCACCGCGGCCGGCGGAAAAGGGTCAATCGAGTGAGACCGGACTTTGGAGACAAGTTGATGCTGCATCATGATAACGCCCCATGGCACACGGCCACTTCGATAAAGGAATTTTTGACATAAAAAGGCATTCCTGTTGTTCCACGGCCCTCCAGTTCACCTGATCTGATTCCTTGTGACGTTTTCCGTTTCTGGAAACCTAATAATGTCTCGAAAGGACCTCATTTTTAGATTGTAGAGGAAATGCAAAGGAATATGACCGACATGTTGAAGGCCCTACCAGTTGAAGCCTTTCAGCGCTGCCACAAAGACTGGAGCAATGACTCCGCTGTGTATAACTGACGAAGGGAACTACTTCGAAGGGGAGAATATTGTTTGAAAAAATATAAAAACTTTGGTAGATAAAAAAAATCACACCTCATCTGATAACCCAAGGAAGAAACAAGTGCGAGTATGTCTTGCGCAGAATGAGTGGAGGCGTTGCCGTGAACCAAAAACAACACTTTGGATAGCTTCCCGCGACGTTTTAACAGCCTCCCGTACAGTTTTCAGTATGTTTTCGGTGGTATTCTCTTGACACTGGCGCTTAAAAGCATAGACTGTTGAAACCACACTATGAGAATCCCAAAAAACACTCAGTATCACCTTTCCAGGTAGTGTGTCCATATGTTTCCATTGCCTGTTTTGCTCCTTTGCGTCCGGGTTCTGGTGACACACCCAGCACTATGCCAGTGGTTATTACGTGGCTGGAATGGCCTGACACACCTGCAAAGTTTCCGCTGCTGCTTCGACTCGGAGGGCTCTTCAAATGGGTGCGAGCAGTCGCAGAGGCAAGTGCGTGGCGTCCTGTGATGTGTCCAAAATGTCGTGTAAGATGTTCAAAACTGATCCGCAACCGATTCCCACTTTCACCTCTTTCACCCGAATTGTGGTACACTGGCTTCGAACATCAAAGTCTGTACTTTCCTTGCGGTTAACGATTCTTCATAGAGAAATGGCTGCCAGTTATTTCTTCGTCTGAGACCTGTGTGACCGCTCTGGAAGAGCCTGTACGAACTAACCACTGTTTCATACACTGAAGAGCCAAAGAAGCTAGTACAACTGCCTCATATCGTGTAGGACCCCCGCGAGCACGCAGAGGTGCCGCAAGCACGACGCGGCAGGGGCTCAACTAATGTCTGAAGTAGTGCTAGAGGGAACTGACACCATGAATCCTGCAGGGATGTCCATTAATCCGTAAGAGTACAAGGGTGTGGAGGTCTCTTCTGAACAGCACGTTTAATGTCATCCCATTCAGTAACGTTGATGTCTGGGCAGTTTGGTGGCCAGCGGAAGTGTTTAAACTCAGACGAGTGATCCTGGAGCCACTCGGAAGCAAGTCTGGACGTGTAGGGCGTCGCATTGTCCTGCTGGAATTGACCAAGTCCGTCAGAATTTACAATGGGCATGATTTGATGCAGGTGATCAGACAAGATGCTGACGTAGGCTCATCTGTCAAAATAGTATCTAGACGTATCAGGGGTCCCACACCACTCCAGTTGCACACCCCCACACCACTACAGAGCCTCCACCAGATTGAACAGTGCCCTGCTGACATGTAGGATTCATGGGGCCATGACGTAGTCTCTATACCCGTACACGTCTAGATACAATTTGAAACGAGACTCGTTAGACCAGGCAACATGTTTCCAGTCAGCAACAGTCCCATGTAGGTGCTGACGGGCCCAGGCGAGGCGTAAAGCTTTGTGTCGTGCAGTCATCAAGGGTACACGAATGTGCCTTCGACTCCGAAAGCCCATATCGATGATGTTTTGTTGAATGGTTCGCACGCTGACACTTGTTGACGGCCCAGCATTGATATCTGCAGCAATTTTCGGTAGAATTGCACTTCTGTCACATTGAACGATTTTCTTCAGTCATCGTAGGTCCAGTTCTTGCAGGACCTTTTTCCGGCGGCAGCGATGTCGGAGATTTGATGTTTTACTGGATTCCTGATATTCACTGTACGCTCGCGAAATGATCGTACGGGAAAATCCCCGCTTCATCGCTACCTTGGAGACGCTGTCTCCCATAGCTCGTACTCCGATTGTAGCACCACGTTCAAACTCACTTAAATCTTGATAACCTGCCATTGTAGCAGCAGTAATCGATCTGACAACTGCGCCAGATATTTGTTGTCTTACATAGGCGTTGCTGACCGCAGCGCCGTATTCTGCCTGTTTACATGTCCCTGTATTTGAATATCCACGCCTATGCCAGTTTCTTTGCCGCTTGAGTGTACGATGGTTCCTTTTTTCTCGCACACACCCCTCAATTCAGTATATACTATTGCAGCGGTGCTCCCACCAAATTCAGAAAACGATTTACCTAGCGGAACTCCACATTTCCAATAGGATGTGCCATTTTGTTTTGGTTCCTCTACCGGCGTACTACGGTATTGTGTTGCAGTGACTTCAATGTGTATCGGGCCAGCGGATATATGCCTCCAAACAAACATAATTACAGAATCATCATACTTGCGTTTTATGCTGCTCTTGACGTTTTCCGTGTTTTGAGATTTAAAATTTGGGTGTATTTTGATCTCCACCTTATGCAGGAACGCTATTTATTTCTTTTTATTCAACTAGACATGTTTCGACACCCATTTACTCCTGTAAAGTGTTGTGGATTGGCAAGACAGCCAACCCACTATGAGAGGAAGCCGAAAGGCACGCGTTTTAACTCACGCAGGCTGGCGTGAGGTCTGGAAGAGGTCAAGGAAGTTAGACTTTAGCAAAAAATGGACGTAGCCGTTGCAATACTTAACTTTAATCCGTAAATGGTGAACATCGCTCTTGACGGTACATGTTTTACAGTATCAATAGTAACTGGTAATGGCGCTTTGCTAGGTCGTAGCAAATGACGTAGCTGAAGGCTAGGCTAACTATCGTCTCGGCAAATGAGAGCGTAATTTGTCAGTGAACCATCGCTAGCAAAGTCGGCTGTACAACTGGGGCGAGTGCTAGGAAGTCTCTCTAGACCTGCCGTGTGGCGGCGCTCGGTCTGCAATCACTGATAGTGGCGACACGCGGGTCCGGCGTATACTAACGGACCGCGGCCGATTTAAAGGCTACCACCTAGCAAGTGTGGTATCTGACGGTGACACCACATAAAGTATAATATAAAATTTATGGTCGTTTATCTCATGTAGGCCTAAAAATCATAACATGCGCATTTTGTTTAGTTCTGTTTCGATTGCTCATCTGAATATTACATTGACAATGGAAAAGCATTTCTACAGACCTTGTATTTTCTTTTTTTGCTCATTTTTCGTCGTTTTGGCACAATTTCATCTACAAAGTTCAAAATGGTTCAAATGGCTCTGAGCACTATGGGACTTAACATCTGTGATCATGAGTCCCCTAGAACTTAGAACTACTTAAATCTAACTAACCTAAGGACATCACACACATCCATGCCCGAGGCAGGATTCGAACCTGCGACCGTAGCAGTCGCGCGGTTCCGGACTGCGCGCCCAGTCTACAAAGTAGTCATGAAAAAATTATGTGCAGTTTCGAAGTACGAGGGCTATCCACAAAGTACATTACGTTTTGGAATTAAAAATAAATAAAGTATTGGAAAATTCTTTTATTATATACAGATGAAAGCCACACTTAAATACTACTTTTCAACATAGTTGCCATTTAAATTAAGGCACTTATCGTAGCGATGGACGAGCTTGGAAATTCATTCGTCGTAAAATTCGGCCGCCAGCGCCATCAACCACGTGGTTAATCAGTAACCCGGTAGAAATACGATTTTTGTGGATTTCCTGGAAAGAGGCACTACAATAAACTCTCAAAGGTATTGCCAAACTCTGCACAACCCCAGAAGAGCAATACAAAACTAGCGCAGGGGAAAGTTGGGCTCAAAGATCTTGTTGATTCACGGCAACGCCCGGGCCCACACGGCAAAAGCCACTCGTGAAGTTCTCGAATCTTTTAAGTGGGAGTTGTTTCCTCATCCGCCGCACAGTCCCGACCTGGCACCGAGCGACTTCCACTTATTCCCAGCAATGAAGAAGTGGTTGGCTATGCAGCGTTTTGATGACGACGCACAGCTTCAAGAAGAGGTAACCACTTGGTTGAAGGCGCAGGCGGCCGAATTTTACGACGAGGAAATTTCCAAGCTCGGCTATCGCTACGATAAGTGCCTTAATTTAAATGGCAACTATGTAGAAAGGTAGTATTGAAGTGTGGCTTTCATGTGTATATAATTAAAAAAATTTCAAATACTTTATTTATTTTTAATTTCAAAACGTAATGTACTTTGTGGATAGCCCTCGTACCTTTTCATTGGTAGTGGTTACGTATGGTACTGTACTTGTATTGGTGGGTTACTTTTTCTGTTAGTGTCGTGTGTACTGTTTTCGCACCATTATTTTTATACAACTGCACTCTCCCCTTCACTTCATACATATTTTCCACAAAACGTGATTTGAGCAGACACTTATGTCTTCATACTCATTAAGAGGTGCTGTGTTGATGTTCACGTTTTCATTACTTTGTGTTCTTAAGAACTATTGTGATATCTCTGCTGGCGAAGAACTTGTGTAATGTGACGGCAGCATCTGGAGTAGCGCCACGACCAGAGAGCATGCAACTGCTGATGATTGGCATCGCTTTGTGTTCAGCAAACGATTGCGATCCTGCGCTACCTCAGACACTCTTTTCGTGTTAAGCTAATCCATCTAAATATAAAGAAGATTGTTTATTTTTCGCTCGATAACGTTATCAAGAGTTGAATGTGTTGTGGTTACATTTCCTGGCAAAAAAAGGTTACACTGCTTGACAAAGAAAGTGAAGCTCCTAGAAGACATAGTCGGATGTGTAACATCATACAGCTACAAGGATCAGAGTTACAAGACTTTGTAACAGGTGTTAGATGACTATCACTTTGGCTTTAGGAAAGGCAAGGGCTCCAGAGAGGCAGTTCTGATTTTGCTGTTGATTAAGGAAGCAAGACTAAAGAAAAATGAAGAAACGGTTATAAGATTTGTCGCCTTGGAACAAGCGATCGATAATGTCAAATGGCGTAAGATGTTCGAAATTCTAAAAAGATTAGGGTAAGCTATAGGGAAAGACGGGCAATATACGTACAAGAGCAAGCGGCAACAATAAGAGTGGAAGATCCACAAGGAAGTACTCGGATTAAGAAAGGTGTAAGACAGGTTTCTATTCTTTCGCCTATACTCTTCAATATATACATCGAAGAAACAATGATGTAAATAAAAGGAAGGTTCAACAGTGGAATTAAAATTGAAGGTGAAAGGATTACAATGATAAGATTCCCTGACGACATTGCTATCCTCAGTGAATGTGAAGAATACTTACAGGATGTGTTGAATGGAATGAACAGTCTAATGAGTACAGAATAGTAAATTGGATAAAGACAAGAGTAACGAAAAGTAGCAGAAATGAGAACAGAGAGAAACTTTACTTCAGGACTGGTGATTAAGGAAAAGATGAAGTTAAGGACTCCTGTTACCTGGGCAGCAAAATAACCCAAGACGGACGGAGCAAGAAGGACATAAAAAGCTGACCATCAGTAGCGAAAAGGTTATTCCCGGCCAAGAGATGTCTGTAGTACCAGATATAAGCCTTACTTTCAGGAAGGAATTTCTGTTAATGTACGTTTGGAGCACAGCATTGTATAGTAGCGAAACATCGACTTTGGGAAAACTGGAACAAACGAGAATCGAAGCCTTTGATATGTGATGCTACAGGCAAAATAGTTGGGCTGATAGGGTAGGGAATAAGGAGGTTGTTCGCAGAATTGGTGAGGAAAGGAATATATGGAACACTCTGACAAGAAGAAGGGATGGTAGGACATCTGTTAAGACATTAGGGAATAAGTTCCATGGTTCTAGAGGGAGTTGTAGGAGGTACAAAGTGTAAAGGAAGACGGAGATATGTTAGATGTAGGGAAATAGGGGAGAATCACGGAAATGGTACAGGATTTTGGATGGACATCATTAAAACAAAGGCGTTCTTCGTTGTAGCGGAAACTTCTCACGAAATTTCAATCACCAATTTTCTCCTCCGAATGAGAAAATATTTTGTTGACGCCGACCTACATAGGGAGAAACGATCATCACAATGAAACAAGGGCAATCAGAACACGCACGGAAAAATATAGGTTTTTCGTTTATTCTGGGCGCTGTTCGGGACTGGAATAATAGAGAGTTATTGTGAAGGTGGTTGATGAACCCTGTGCCAGGCACTTAAGTGTGGTTTGCAGAGTATCCCTGTAGATGTAGATGTAGATTCATATACATCCAGCAGATTACTAAGCACGTAGGTTCGAAGTGCTACTTTGAGATGAAGAGGTTGGTACAGGGTTGGAATTTGCGGCGTACTGCATTAAATGTCAGAAGACTGATAAAACAAATAAATAAATAAATAAACCGAAGTGTATTAGTGCTGTTACCATGCCTGTAGGGCATACAGAAGTCCTGAATAGCGTCAGGTGTTCAGTGATCATTGAGAAGAACACAGAGATCCTGTGTACTCGTATGCGACAGCATTATCAGCATCAGAGTGAGTTTGAATGGGGCCTCATCGAGGGCCTTCATTTGGGCGGCTGGTTGAATCACCGCAATATGCGGATGTGTGAGTATTCCGCTGTGACAGTGTCACGGTGGGAACATGAGCGTAGGCATACTCGTCGTCAAGGTTCCGGTCGATCACGTGGGACCACCACAAGTGACGATCGCCGTACTGTGCACCTCACACATCGTAGCCCCTTCACAAATGCGTCTGCCATCAGGGAACAAGTAACGACCACCCTGTACCACTCTGAGTTGTCTTGAACCACTTGTCTGAGACTAGCAGGAGCTGAAGTAGAGCGATGACGTCTCATGCTTATGCTAGCGTTAACTACACAACACTAACGTCTTCATTTGGATTAGTGTCGAGAACAGGAAGCATGAACTGCTGACGAATGCCATCGCTTTGTGTACAGGGAAGAATTTGCACTACCTCGGATGCCATCGTTGTTAGTACACTGCTGGCCATTAAAACTGCTACACCACGAAGATAACGTGCTACAGACGCGAAATTTAACGGACAGGAAGAGGATGCTGTGGTAAGCAAATGATTAGCTTTTCAGAGCATTCACACAAGGTTGGTGCCGGTGGCGACACCTACAACGTGCTGACATGAGGAAAGTTTCCAACCGATTTCTCATACACATACAGCAGTTGACCGGCGTTGCCTGGTGAAACGCTGTTGTGATGCCTCGTGTAAGGAGGAAAAATACGTACCATCACGTTTCCGACTTTGATAAAGGTCGGATTGTAGCCTATCGCGATTGCGGTTTATCGTATCGTCACATTGCTGTTCGCGCTGGTCGAGATCCAATGACTGTTAGCAGAATATGGAATCGGTGGGTTCAGGAGGGTAATACGGAACGCCGTGCTGGATCCCAACGGCCTCGTATCACTAGCAGTCGAGATGACAGGCATCTTATCCGCATGGCTGTAACGGATCGTGCAGCCACGTCTCGATCCCTGAGTCAACAGATGGGGACGTTTGCAAAACAACACCCAACTACATGAACAGTTCGACGACGTTTGCAGCAGCATGAACTATCACCTCGGAGACCATGGCTGAGGTTACCATTGACGCTGCATCACAGACAGGAGCGCCTGCGATAGTGTACTGAACGACGAACCTGGGTGCACGAATGGAAAAACGTCATTTTTCGGATGAAACCACATTCTGATTACAGCATCATGATGGTCACACCCGTGTTTGGCGACTTCGTGGTGAACGCACATTGGAAGCGTGTATTCGTCATCGCCATACTGGCGTATCACCCGGCGTGATGGTATGGGGTGCCATTGGATACATGTTTCGGTCACCTCTTGTTCGCATTGACGACACTTTGAACAGTGGACGTTACATTTCAGATGTGTTACGACCCGTGGCTCTACCCTTCATTCGATCCCTGCGAAACCCTACATTTCAGCAGGATAATGCACGACCGCATGTTGCAGGTCCTGTGCGGACCTTTCTGGATACATAAAATGTTCGACTGCTGCCCTGGCCAGCACATTCTCAAGATCTCTCACCAACTGGAAACGTCTGGTCAATGGTGGCCGAGCAACTGGCTCGTCACAATACGCCAGTCACTACTCTTGATGAACTGTGGTATCGTGTTGAAGCTGCATGGACAGCTGTACCTGTACACGCTATCCAAGATCAGTGCCGAGACGTATCAAAGTCGTTATTACGGGCAGAGGTGGTTGTTCTGTGTACTGATTTCTCAGGATCTATGCACCCAAATTGCGTGAAAATGTAATCACATGTCAGTTCTAGTATAATATATTTGTCCAATCAATACCCGTTTATCATCTGCATTTCTTCTTGGTGTAGCAATTTTAATGCCCAGTAGTGTATCATGGCGACTTCGGAAGAGGTCCCATATTTAGAATGTTTTGGAGAGGGGAGTGTTGTTAATCCTGCCGTCAGAATGTGGGTTGACACGGGGCATGTCCTCAGGTCACGACTGTTAGTGATTGAGGGAGCTCTGACGGCACAACGCAACGTCACGGAAATCCTGAGCTTTCACGTGTTACCCATCACGAGAAAGAGTCATGGGGCAGTTTTTCACTGGACAATGCTCGTGAACATATAGCAGGTGTCTCTATAAACCGTTTGGGTGATATGTGGCCGACAAGATACCCAGATCTGTCACCGACGGAACATGTGCGACACCTTCTCTGCCGTCAACTGCATCCCTGATCAGTTACGACAGTTGTGTTACGGCACAGAACAGTAAGGCGTTAAAAATTAGAAAATCGGTGCGTATCAAGACGGGTGAGAAACTGGTTAGTAAGTAACTGAACGCTAGTAATTTTACTATCGTCAGAGACGCTTCCCAGGTACCCAAATGTTGTCCTGACTTCATGCAGAGACGTCTCCGCTCGGCCCCGCTTTAGTTGGGAGCCAACTGGCCTCAGGAGGGGATACAACAGCTTTAGGACTAGTCCAAACCGAATCAGTGCATGGAACCAGACTAGAGGCGATGCAACGTCATACTGACAAGTAGAGTTATATCGCTAAGTTCTTTGTAAATCTGATTCGATTTTGTAGCTGTCGTAATAATCTCATAGAAGGTTCATTTCGTTACTCCTTCCCTTCTGGGTGCTTCAGTGTTAAAACCCGTCGGCAGTGGAGAAGAGGTTGAGAATTACTAACAGAGACATGTAAACAGACAGATGTATCAGTGAACATTCTGAAGAGAAAGACGTAGGAATGAGCCTACTGGGAAGAGATGGAGGTGGCGTCTACGTATAGCTAGACACTAGACACACCAAAGAATCTTTTTCTTGGGTCTATGACGTACATGACGGTTTCATAGAAGATGGATAGATGGCATCTGAAACATTCAGGGGCTACATAGATGCGTTTTTCTGAAGAATTCAACGGATGGAGAAGTTTAGACCAGGCCTTTTCTCCAGAAATGCAGCGAGCGAGTTGGCGCAGTGCTTAGCCCACTGGATTCGCATCCGGTAGGACGGCGGTTCAAACCCCGTCCCGCCATCCAGATTTAGGTTTTCCGTGATTTCTATACATCGCTCCAGTCAAATTCCGGGATGGTTCCCTTGAAAGGGCACGGCCGCTTTACTTTCCCATCCTGGATACAATCCGGGCTTGCACTCCGCCTCTAATGACCTTGATGTCGACGGGGTGTTAAACCCAATGATGCTGATGTGGCTGATAATGCTGATAATATTACGGAGCAGCAGTTAATCTAACAAAAACTTGAAACAGCTTTATGGAGAGTTCTCGCATTCACTTTACAAACATTTTCTAATATAGGGTTGTGAATTTTAGATTCGCTTTATCAGTCACTGGAAATAAGATACCATATCCCGTTACGGTACAAGTGTACAAGATCAGAGTCAGTTTATTTTCGATGTCAACATTCGCAATTCGTGAAGAAAGACACCGTCACTTTTAATGTTTCCTCAGATTACCGGTTTCGCCCGTTGTTGCAGGTCCGCCTTAGGGAAAAGTTAAAACTGAATAAATGATGACTAACTGAAACTGCTGCCGACAGGTGTTGTTGATATACCTCGATGTGGACAGCTGAAAATGTGTGCCCCGACCGGGACCCGAACCCGGGATCTGCTGCTTACAGGGCAGACGCTCTATCCATCTGAGCCACCGAGGACACAGATGTATAGTGCGACTGCAGGGATGTATCCCTTGCACGCTTCCAGTGAGACACTCATTCCCGACTGTCCACAACTCCACCTACGTAATGTACCTTATAGACATTTGCCCATTCACTCATTACTCGCGCACGCTTTGGCGATTCCCGTAAGAGTTTGGGCAACCTGTGCGCATTCGCACAGACGAAGGTCATTGGCTGGGTAGCTTTTAACTATATACATGAAGACAGTAACTGTTCTCGAAAGAACAGATACTGTGGATGACCGTGCAGCCTTTCCCTGGAATAAATGATGACTAACTGAAACCCTCAGCTGCCGACAGGTGTTGTTGATATACCTCGATGTGGGCAGCTGAAAATGTGTGCACCGACCGGGACCCGAACCCGGGATCTGCTGCTTCGGGTCCCGGTCGGCGCACACATTTTCAGCTCTCCACATCGAGGTATAACAACAACACCTGTCGGCAGCTGAGGGTTCCAGTTAGTCATCATTTATTCCAGGGAAAAGCTGCACGGTCATCCACAGTATATGTTCTTTCGAGAACAGTTACTGTCTTCATATATATATTAAAACTGAATGTTTGAATCTTCGCCCTGCTGACACACGACGCTTCACAGTAGTTAGATGTGAATCCGAGAATGATATGTATGAAAGGTCGAAACCAGTTCTCCAAATAAACTTACATTCCTTGACAATAAAAGAGCCTTGCCGACAAGTATGTCAGCGCTCACGTTCCTATCCAATCAAACATCGCGCCATTGTAACATCCGAATACCCCACAAATCTGAATATGGCACGATTCGACCGGCCGGGCAAGTGGAGACCCATAATGAGACCACATTAAAAGTCTTTTTGGTGCTGATAATGCTGCCTAACATGAGTACGCCATATGTTCGTGTAATTCACAGTGATCACTCAACATCTGACACTGTTCTCGCCCCTTATGTACCCTATCGGACCTGGTAAAAATACTAAACACGAACAGCGCTAACGCACTCTGGTGGCCGTTGAACTTGCCACAGAGAATTGCTACTTTTTTTGGCTTTTAGAATACAAACATTTTAGCCATCACAAATAAATGTACTGACACACATAACAAGGTAACATTTTTCTTCGTCATACATACTCTTTAGGGCATACATTCATATATTTTCAGAAATCGCTACTCGAATCATTTTCATACCCGCTGATTATTTGTACGTGCACGAGATTACGTTGACATCCGACCGTGTCTCTGGCTACTTCACTTTTTTTTGTAGGCAGTGTAAGACAGCATATGACATTATGGTGTGATTGTAAACGAATTACGTACGTTTATTTCCTACATTAATTTTCGCTATGGATGAAGGAAGACAGACAACGATGGATCACTTTTTATGTTTCTCTGGATTGCCGGCTGTGAACTTTGTTACAGGTTAGCCTTCGGGAGAAGCTAAAACTAAATTGTTGGAGCTTCGGCCTACGAACTGGTAGCGTTTCGCAGTAATTAGATGTGCATCTCAAGAGGACGAGTATCAGAGATCGAAACCGTTTATCCAAATCCACACATACCAGGTCTGTTCAAAAAATTCCGGAACTTTGTCCACAAAATTTTTCTACGCTAAGCTTTTACTTCTTGTGCATGGTCTCCTTCGAAACACTCTGCTACGCAACTGACGCACCGCTCCCAACGCTGTTTCCACTTCCGGAAGCAGTCTTGGTACGCCTCTTACTGGATAGGGCCAAGTGTCGTCTGCAAATTTTCTTTATCTCGTCTATCGTTGCAAATCTTCGTCCTTTCAACGGGATTTTCAACTATGAAAATAAGAAAAGAATGTCCGCAAGGGCCATGTCTAAAGAGTACGGAGGTTGAGGCAGCATAGTGATTTGGTTTTTTGTGCAATAGTCACGCACAACAGGAATGAATGTCCGGGTGCAATATCGTGGTGCAAGAGCCGCGAATTGTCTTGCCACATTTCAGGCTGCTCTCACATGTTCTCGCAGGAGTCGCAACACGTTCCGATAGTACCATCGGTCAACAGTTTGTCCCTTTGGTACGAATTAATGATAAACTCATCCTTCAGAGTCAAAGAAAACTATAAGCATGACTTTATCATTTGACCTGACCTGACGAGTTCTTTTCGCTGTTGGAAAACCTTTCCCGACCCGTTGTGAAGTCTGAAACTTTGTATCATCATCATAACCGTAGATTCACATCACCAGTTATCGTTCTCGTAAGGAACATCTCATTTGCGCCATCCAAAAGCTATTCACAGATTGGGAGGCGAAGGTATTTCTGGTCTCACAGATGAACCATTGGACGAACTGTGTGGCAACACGACGCATTCCAAGATGCTGTGTCAGGATTTCATGACATGGTCCAACTGAAATCTTACATCCTTCTGCAATCTCTTGGACAGTCAGTGTCCGACTGACACGCACGATTTCGTTAACGTTTCTGACATGAGCGTCGTCGGTAGACGTCGAAGATCGTCCTGAACGTGGGTCATTTTTAACATCCGTCCGGCCACTTTTAAACTGTGTGAATCATTCGTAACACCGAGTGAGACTTAAGTACTCATCACCGAAGGCTTCCTGCATCATTTGGTGTACCTCTGTAAAGTTTTTCTTGAGTTCCACGCAAAATTTAATACAGATGCGTCGCTCCTCTAACTCTGCCCTCTCGAAATTCGCAAACTGTGCGACACTACGATCTACTCAATACAGCACTGAAGATTAACTAACAGACATACAACAGCGAAACTTCCGGCAGTTACGCATTAAACACAGGCGTTGTGCCGCGCGGGATTAGCCGAGTGGTCTGGGGCGCTGCAGTCATGGTCCCGGCGGAGGTTCCAGTCCTCCATCCATTTGTCCTGAGGATAATTTAGGTTAAGTAGTGTGTAAGCTTAGGGACTGATGATCTTAGCAGTTAAATCCCATAAGATTTCACACACATTTGAACATTTTTGAACAGACAACGGCCAACGGCGTTACACTTCAACACACCATTGGCGCGAAATTATGAATGATCCGTAATTTCTTGAACAAACCTCGTATCATATAAACATATGCATGTATGTGTGTGTGTGTGTGTGTGTGTGTGTGTGTGTGTGTGTGCGTGTGTGTGTTCTACATCTCCTCCTAAACCAATGGACCGATGATTTCAATCAAACTTGAAACACAAATCCCAAAATATCAGGCAACAATCGCTTATTGTGTAAGAACCAACTACATGAATTCATGAGATATGACGTCATAAACAACGAGAGGCGTAAAAAGGCCGCATCATGGATGAAGTTCCAGGACATTTGTTCTTTATTCTTTAGACGCTCGGCACGACTTAAGGAAATCCCTGACTCCTAGCAGAGCTTTATACGGCTTTCAGCTGTGAAGCGCAGACGGCTGTAGGCGGAAACATTAGCTGCCTGTAGAAGTATGAAGAGGTGTTGCCATAGAGGCGTTTATACATTCATATCGCATGAAGCAGCTGTAGCTATACATTTGTACATTATGAATACTTCTTTGCACGACAGATCCCCAATTTCAAAGATAATTTCTCGAATACATGGAAATGAAATTTTTTCGATATTGCACTTCAAAAACAGATCATTATTTGTTTCCGTGTCTAATAGAAAATTGGTGGAACGTATATCCGAGCAATGCCAGGCTTGTCAGCTAGTAAACATATATAGTGAGCCAAATGGTATCTGACTTTCGGCACCATATTAAAAAGCGGTCACGGTGCCCTCAGACGGCGTATCTTCAATTGTGAAGTTCGCTGTTCAAAGTTTTGTTTATGCGTCTCAGCAATTCAGTCGTCCACTACTCCGGAATGAATTTATTATTAAGCCGTAATTTTCAGAATGTGGGTCTGTTAACGACTTCTCTACTTACGTCTTCATACGTTATGCCTTGGTCGCCTGTTTGTAGTACCGGTCGACGGCCGCTCGCTTGCTGTGACTTCCTGTCTCTCCACAATACATGTGTCCCGCTTCAGCCTTCTAAAGAGTTGTGACAGCGGTTACGAGTCACTTCCTCTGCGTAATTCACCTGAGTGACAAATAACTCGGGTAATACGGGACGGCACTCCGTTCCTGATGTTCTTCCGACCATTTCCAGCCCGCGCTGCGCATAAACGCCGGGACAATTAGGCGCCGTTGTTTATACGCAACATAAGCTCTTTGAAGGAAGAGCAGATAAATTTTCATAAATACGTTTTATGTTTTCACAGCAGTGATGAGGTTCTAACTGCTGTGGAGCGTTTTGATTACCCCCGTAATGGGAAACGGAAGTGCTAAATGGCTTTGTAGACTGAGAGAATTATAGGTGTTAGGAAGTCTTAAAAATACGGCCACGGTCTGTGTATACCGTAATGCTGTGATGATAAAATAGTATGCTGTATGGAAACATGTGTGGAACAGACGAGAGTCGCTAAATAGGGTTATCATTCAGAACACAGCAAATTTGTAGTCAAGTGCTTCGTAATCATCATGAGGTGATCAAGGTTAGAAAACATCAATAGAAAGACAAATAACTGAAAAACCCGAGACAGCCGCAGATACGATTTTGGTTAATGTCACAGAAAATGTCGATACACCACGGAGGTATATAGATTGGTAAGAAATTGACATTCATACAGTATCGACGGAAAATGGAAATTTTGCAGTGAACACATGGCGTGTCGTGGGGCGATCGCTCTGTTTTTAAAATAATTGAAAAGCCGTGATCGCTTCAAAATGACCGGTTTCAGCACTCTGAAGATGCCATCATCGGATCTGTGAAGGTATAACATAACAGGTTTGAGGGAGGGCTTACATGAGTTAACTATACACATTACAATTATTACAGAACCACATACCTGAAACGTGGATTAACATTTATAAAACCGTATGGAGATCATGGCACATCTGATAAAATCTTTGTCACAACCAATAAAAAATAATAATAAAACTGCTCTCTCGAAGTCACCAGATGAAACTGCCACTGCTCGCCTAACACCGGTCGGCATCATCACTGCCCTATCCCGTGCAGACTCACCTGCTGTGATTCTGCCGGTTCACAACCGGCCATCATATAGCGCTGTCCAAGCAGCACACACACAGTCCCACAGTATAACCACTCATTATTACTAAAACACAATCTACCGAGCGAGGTAGCGCAGTGGTTAGCACACTGGACTCGCATTCGGGAGGACGACGGTTCAATCACGTCTCCAGCCATCCTGATTTAGGTTTTCCGTGATTTCCCTAAATCGTTTCAGGCAAATGCCGGGATGGTTCCTTTGAAAGGGCACGGCCGATTGCCTTCCCCATCCTTCCCTAACCCGAGCTTGCGTTCCAATGACCTCGTTGTCGACGGGACGTTAAACACTAACCTCCTCCTCCTCCTCTTAAAACACAACTTTACTATAACTGCTTGTCACATACCCACGCAAAGCCCACATTTGCGCATACATTCCCTGTACATACTATAAGCACTATAAAGTACGTCAATTACAAAGTAAAAGCATCTGAGGCACAGACATTATCCATTAGCGACTTACAAAACTACATATTATAATTTACCTTTATTCATATAAGGACGTCAGGAACATGCACAGGCCGGCCGGTGTGGCCGTGCGGTTCTAGGCGCTTCAGTCTGGAGCCGCGTGACCGCTACGGTCGCAGGTTCGAATCCTGCCTCGGGCATGGTTGTGTGTTATGTCCTTAGGTTAGTTAGGTTTAAGTAGTTCTAAGTTATAGGGGACTGATGACCAAAGATGTTAAGCCCCATAGTGCTCAGAGCCATTTGAACCATTTTCAACATGCACACAGAAAGCTGTTCATAACGACTTAGGTACAATGTGACGAGCGATTAAAACCTGTATGCTGGGCTTTACCTGTCTAGGCACTATGGTCTTAGGTATTGTAAGCGCTAAAAAAGAACGTATTAACTTGCTATAAGGTCTCCCACCATCTATACCTTCGTTAAGAGCAAGGTACGAATCAAATACGAAAACCTGCATAGGCACATGGAATTAAGGAATGCCAGGTCAGAAGCAAACCGAAGGGCGCAGGAACAGGGGGGAAAATGACATGCGGACCAAGATGCACAGCCGCGCGGGATTAGCCGAGCGGTCTGAGGCGCTGCAGTCATGGACCGCGCGGCTGGTCCCAGCGGAGGTTCGAGTCCTCCCTCGGGCATGGGTGTGTGTGTTTGTCCTTAGGATAATTTAGGTTAAGTAGTGTGTAAGCTTAGGGACTGATGACCTTGGCAGTAAGTCCCATAAGATTTAACACACATTTTTTGAACAAGATGCACAGTGACTCCACGTACGCTCCCATCGGCATGGCACTCGTTTCGTCCATGGGCCTCACCGAATGGGGAATAATGAAAAACCATATTACTATGATACCAAAAACAAGCGTTCTGGCTTCGTGCACAAATGGAAAATTGTAGACTTTGGTGACCGGTGGATGAATATGTGTCGCTGCTGCGCAATTTCACCTCGCAGCTGGCAAGCAGCTAGCAAGAATAGTAAAAAGGGGACATGTCGAAGCATGAATTCAGTCATTGTGACTTTCATTTCATGTACTCAGATGGACAGTAACTAAGCCACACAGACAGCACGTGAACACTATACGCAGATGTCACCATTGGACGAGCACATGTAGTTGGGATCAAAGAAGCTCGTTGGCGTAATCAGCGAATCGCTCGACTTTAGTGCTTGAGCGATGCCACTAATCGAAGGCGTTGACAGAAATGTGTGGTCCATGTCCGAACCCAGCGTCAAGAAGGAAGCGGTCGACCTAGAGAGACGACAGAACGTGAGGACCGAAAAATCGTCAGAAAGGCACTCCGAACGCCGGGTTCATCATTATCGTAATACGACGTGCAACTTGTGCGTCAGAGACCACTTTGCATATTAACTGGCGGCTCAGAGTAAGGGGCGTGAGCGCCGACTGCTGTGGACTTGTCTACGCCAACAATCCAGTCGTCAGTGATGTCGGGCACTTTTGAACCAAAATTTCATTGACTGGAGTAGAATTGGCTTCAGTGATGAGTCCCGCTTCGAACTGATCCTCGATACCAGCGAAGATTTGTTTGGAGATGCACCGCAATGACGGCAATTAACACACTTCGAATGGTAGTTGGACCTAGACGCATAGGACATTCCATTTCGGAAATCGTTAAGGAATTCAATATTCCGAGATCTACAGCGTCAGAGTGTGCGGAGAATACTACATTTCAGACACTACCTCCCATCACAGACAACTCAGTGGCCGACGGCGTTCACTTAATGGCCGAGGACAACGGTGTTTGCCTAGAGTTGACAGTGCTAACAGAAAAGCAACACTACGTCAAGTAACATAAGAAATCAATGTGGGACGTACGACGAACGTATTCCTTAGAACAGTTCGGCGAAACTTGCTGTTAATGGACTATGGCAGCAGGCGACCGACGCCAGTTCCTTCGCGAGCAGCACTACATCGCCTGCAGTGCCTCTCTTGGTCTCGTGACTATTTCGGTTGGACCACAGACTACCGGAGAACAGTGGCCTGGTCAGATGATTCCCGATTTCAGTTGGTAAGAGCTGATGGTAGAGTTCGAGTGTTGCGCAGACCCCACGAAGCCATGGACCTAAGCTGTCAGCAAAGAAGTATGCGAGCTGGTGGTGGCTCAATAACGAGGTAGGCTGTTCTTACATGAGGCGGACTGGGTTCTCTGGCCAGATATCTGATTGCAAATGGTTACTTTCGGCTACTTGGAGACCATTTTCAGCCTTTCACGGATGACAATGGGCCATATCACCAGCCCACAGCTGTCCGCAATTGGTTTGAAGAACGTTCTGGATGATTAGAGCGAGTGGGTCACCCATATCGCCTGACATGAATACCATCGATCATTTATGGGACTTAATCAAGAGAATCAGTTCGTACACAAAGTCCTGCACCGGCAATACATCCGCAATTATGGACTGCTACAGAGGCAGAATGGCTCAGTATTTCCGAAGGGGACTTCCAACGACCTGTTGAGTCCACACCACTTCGAGTTGGTGCACTACACTGTGCAAAATGGCAGACACGATATTAGGATGTACCCCATGACTTCTGTCACCTCCATGTAGAAAGATGGAGTTCAAATTTGTTTGGCGATGAATTTAATTGAAAGAGATAGCGGCTTCAGCTTGGACAAATTATGGACTCCCGCCATTTCCTCAATAAACTTAAACTTAACAGCAGCTCATAATGATACATCGACATCGCAGCTTGGACCAATCGCGTAGCCTCAGATTCAGTTTATATATACTTCTTTTCCGCCAGTCAAAATCACTGGCATGAGCTGGTTATCTGATACTGCGATAGTTTTCGCACTGCTGTGCCCTTGGTATCTTCGGGGTATAACCGTCTATCCAATTTCTGCGATTACCATTTTCAGAGAAGCCCACGCTTCACTCTCTGACCTACTTTCCTATTCATCATTAATCCTACTAATTACTCCTACTCCCGTTTACTCCTGTTTATATGACCCTACATTTGTTTGAATATCTGTTCTAACTTGATTTCCATTTCCTCCCACGATTTTTTTAGATTCTGTAACATATGTATTTGATTGCCAACATTTCAACCTCCACCTTTTACACGTTGAACGGTACCCTTTCTTGTTTATTCAGTCTTTTTCGTTTGGTTGCATCTCCCTCGGCATTTGCTTTCCGGAGATCCGAATGGGGGACTGATGCGAAGTCTTTTGCCAATGGAAGGGTGATGACACTTTTTCTATTATTGGCCACATGCCCTATGAGTACACATTATGTGTCTTGATCATTGCTGATTCTTCCACATTTTAGGGGCAATTTTCGATCCATTGGCAACGAGGTGTCCCCAACATGTCCGCTCCTCTGTCCTCTTTGAAAGGCCATTGGGAGAACGAGAGTGACTCCTTATACTGGAAGTCTTCGACCGTCTTTCCTGATGACTGTTATCGAAGAGTACGCTACCGAACCAGGAAAACAAGGACGTTCTGATGACTTACCAAACGCTACCACTAGACCTCGGTGCCTATGGTCCCGTAAATAGTCGTACATGATGTAATCTGGAAAAATATAACTGCACTTGACCTCCATACGTTGCGCCATTTGGTCAGCTGATGTTTTTCGTAATGCCAACCAAACAAGACGCCATCCAGTCGTGTCTCTCATATAAACCTCCACATAAAAGAGGAAAGGCCATCAGTAGTGCTTGCCATGGAAACTGATGTCTTGGAGAGAATTATTTAAGTGATTACTTTCAGGAATTTAATTATTTCACAAGTCTAAAGGGTACACGACCATGACAACATTGGTCTCGCTTTCACGTTGTATGATTTTCTTGTTGTCGCGGCAATCCAAGTAATGTTGCGAGCGTTAGGTGATGAATTTAATAGATTGCGATACAAGCATGTAGACAGCGTGTCGGTCCGGGGAGGGTGCACGGATAGCCGAAGTGGTTAAGGCGGACGCTCAAGATAAGCGGGAAATCCGGGTTGGAGTCCAGGTCTGCCACGAACTCTCATATGTCGCTAATGGGTAGAAGATCTACATCTAAGACAGTTGATGTCAAAGAATTCGCATTAGGTGGCATGATTTCAAATTATTTCGTGTAGTTGAGTCTGTTCTTTCAGACATGCCTGTAAGCCCGTTTCGCCCACCTGTGCCTGGACACTTTGGTGTCAATAACAGCCTTAACATACGAGTAGAATTTCTTCGCGTTCTGTGAAAGATCCAAACTAAAACTAAAATCCGTCCCAGCAGGCTTCGGAAGGTATAATGGTACCGACCGACCGCCATCTCATCCTCGACCGACAGGCGTCACTGGATGCAGATATGGAAGGGCATGTGGTCAGCACGCCGTTCTCCCGGCCGTTGTCAGATTTGTGACAGATCATTCGACATTATGTTGATACGGTAGTCATTGCTCTCTTGATAGTCAAATGCATTTAATTCAACAATTCTCTGTCTACAGTCTTATCCTTTGTTTTATACCTATTGTGCAGTATCATCTGTTTCTTCAGAAGTTTCTTTACAGTGACTCCGTCATTTGTAACTAATGAGGATCATTTACTTTGGTGCTGTTTGTACGGAGTGGAACTATTGGTATCGTATTATTGAGTTTTGTTATTGTTATTTTACTTGCAGTAACTGCTTATTTGTCACTACTGTTGTCAACATTGGATTATGTACCTCGTTTGTTCTAAGATTTTTGCGGGAAATATGTGTACTTCGGAGATGAGTAACATCGAATAATTTTCTGCACTGCACTAGGTCCCATTATAAACTATGTTGTAATTTCTTTGCAGTGACACGTATTCCTTCTGTAACGAATTCGTCAAGTATTTCCTTCTTGCGTACAGTGGAAGAAGTTCGAAGGCGACCACTACGGGGCTCGACTTGGATGCTCAAATTCTCTTTAAGTATGTCACCTATCTTCTACTAACGCTACTTGTGTCCATACGGCAGTTTCCTTATAAGCGCTGATCATGCATGCAATTATTTATAATGAAGTACTGTCCGAAAGAAACTGCACAAATATTCAGTCAGATCCTGATAAGATTTCAAAGTGGTGTAAAGAATAGTAGCTGGCTTTGAATATTCAGATATGTTAAATAGTGCACTTCAGAGAACGCAAAATCGTTGTGTCCTATGACAACAATATTGGTGAGTCATAGATGGAATAGATCAGTTCTTACGAATACGGGGGAAATGGAACGATCACATACGCTCACGTTGGTCGTAGATAAAGTAGATGGCAGACATCGATTTACTAGTAGAGTATTAGAGAAATGCAATTTTACATTTCTGAACATTTAAAGCAAGATGCCAGTCTTTGTACCACTTTGAAATCTTATCAGGATCTGACTGAATATCTGCGCAGTTTCTTTCGGACAATACTTCGTTATAGATGACTGCGCCGTCTACAAAAATCCTGGGTTTACTGTTAGTATTATCCGCGTGGGCACTGATACACAACACGAACAACAAGGATCTCAAAATAGTTCCCTGGGACCACTAGCATTGACACAGGCAAGCAATGTGTGATTTTCCCCTCGATCAGCAAACGTTCTGTTATATATACATACTTTTTGCCAATTGCTGTAACGATCTTGGATGCTTTCACCACGTATGAGAGCCCTGTCTCATCGCAATTCCATACTAGATCTGGACGATCTTGAACTCCTAGATCTGTGACTAGTGCTTCTAATTTTTGATAAAAGTCAGCAATTATCGACCTATTTCCCACTAAAGACCTATATTTTCAGACACTATTATGGTTAGCCCATAACGTGTTTTAAAATCTTTCCACCACCAGTCCCCTGTAGCTTTTTTTTTTTTCTTCATTGAAGCAATGTTTGCTACCAGTTGCTGTAGCTAGCTTATATGCCAGTTTTCGAATCTGAATTACAGTCAGTCCGAACCCTAATTCCTGCATGGAAAGTATGTAATTGCATATTCTTTGTTCGCCGGCCGGAGTGGCCGAGTGGTTCTAGGCGCTATAGTCTGGAACCGCGCGACCGCTGCTGTCGCAGGTTCGAATCCTGCCTCGGGTATGGATGTGTGTGATGTCCTTAGGTTAGTTAGGTTTAAGTAGTTCTAAGTTCTAGGGGACATGACCACGGCAGTTAAGTCCCATAGTGCTCAGAGCCATATTCTTTGTTCCATTTGTACAGGTAAAGCAAACGGTTTCCCTAATTTAGGTAGGCCTACACATTCACCTTCAGTCCTGCTAAGAAAGTCTTTCAGGGTAGACCATGGCACTTCACATTGCTTTGATGCCTTGTAAATTGAGTACTTCTCCTCTTTTACCAACCTTGCTGCTGTAATAATATTTTTGTTGGCATATTGCGATATTTTGGAGGCATCTAACAAGCAGAAGAAAAAAAACTCGTTAAGTTCGTGATAGCTTGGTTAATTCGTGATATCTAAATTAAATATATTATCGGTTTTAAAATGAAGTGCTCTGTCTATACCACGGGCACGTTACTACAAATAAGTAAATATCCGGTTCCAAATACCTTTATTAGCCAGTATTTGCGAAGACTGTCTAGGGTGGCGCAAGATGGCAGTTAAAAAGCTAAGATTTTTAGTAGCGCAGCTACGGCTATTACGTCTAAACTAACGAACGCAAAAACACAAACCTTTATCAGAAAAATTTATTTGTATCACATAAACAACTGTGCAAAATCAAAAAATGTTACCTTGTTAATAAGAGAAGTAATCAGCACTTTGAAAACACGTGGGATTCTGCAGCACGAAAGCGAAAGACAACTACCCCCAACGGAAGGAAAAAAACTCACTGTGCTGCCAAAGCCGCTAGTAGCGCGGCGTGAAATGCCGCTATTTGTGGGTGAGCGACTACACTTCTAGCGTGGTTGATGAATACGTAAAGCGGAATCCACAAAGTATCACAAAATAAGCAATGCCACGAACTTACCAAGCTTTACCCTAATATTATTTTCCGATAATTGTTCATCACCTGAAGCATTTATGACTAGCAAAGGTGTCGATATTGCAGTCGTTTATCATAGTTAAATTCCAAAAGTGTATCTCTACGTGTGTTAATGAAGTGACATTTGATACAGTTGTTGATATATAGAGTACAACAAAAACTGGAAAAACTGTTGGAGGCTAGTTTCTTTCAGTGAAACAAGGAAAAATTGTCATTTAACCGTTCATATATTTGTCGTTCAGAGTTGTTTCTGCAGTAACATTTGCTCTTGATTTCTCTTGCCATGAACCCCCGTTGACGATGTCACCGTCTCGTTTCCACACATGCGTGAACTTCTTCAATAAACATTTTAGAAGACGCCTGTAATTGTCGAAAGCTCTCACAGGTTTCCATGGTACGTTGATCATGTGTCTATGCAGTTGGGATGGTCGTTGTGAAAACTGATATTTCTACATATACTACTTCAGTATCATGGAAACATCAGTTTAATCTCCAGAAATGTGGCTACAATATGATGCAGTCTCATTATGCATAAAGAACAGTATTCTTTCTTTAGAAGCTGAGGAAGAGTCCACCTACAGGTTGACTTTCAACAATAAGATCACGTGAAATCTTCCAAAAATACTACATTGGAAGTATTTCTGGACACATGTTTACACGAGATATTTTCATATTTAGTTATGAGAAACACTGCTGCCACAGTTTCTCTAAATATTGTCGATAAACTTTGTACAAGTTCCTTTGTTTGCTCGGTGGACGATTCTTAGTATGTTTACAGGTACTCGTATATTCAAAACATTTATTTTTACGGGACCAATGTTTGCACAGGAGGCATGGTATATCCTTCCACAGCGCTTCGCACTGACATGTGTCAGTTGTCGTCAGTTGTTTATTTACACATCGGAGATGGCCCCTTTTAGCTAATGGTTGTTTTCCACTCTCGCTGAATGTTTTGCTAAAACAGTGTACCAAGCAACGTGACTGGTTCATAGAGCGATTTATATTTTTTATGTGACGACCAGAATTGGGCCGTGACCTGTGTAATTATTGACTAGACGGGACTGTGACGTAGCAGTTTCTTTATAAAAAAGAGCTTCGTTAATTACTGATTATTTCCCTCAAATATTACAGAAAGGAGAAGTTGATTGCAGTATGAGACTATTACTCGTACATTCCGTAGAGCGTAGAACATGCATTAATTACAGGCGTCCACAGCAACGAGCGAAGAAAGGTCTCAAGATCCTGACCACTACTGCGTCACACAGATGAATCTGTTTCAATTCCTTCCAAACATGTGACATCAGTCGCAGCGACAATTTCCTACTTTGTGCCCGACGAAAACAAATAATCTTGTAAGGATGTCTCTCACTTGTTTATGTTTTAAACTTACCGGACAATCACAAGTGACCCCTTGAAAGAGCACATTAGTCACATTTTAGGACTGTGAATGGCGTGAATCACGTGTGAGACGGACAAATGGCCTATTATGTGAAATAATTCGTGGTAGTGAAGTAGGATGAATTCTGAATAACTTAGGCTGTTTGATGAAGAACAAATAGAACGACTCACAAAGCTGCTCACCAAATTTTATAATTCAGGTATTATTCCTCAAAAATGGCTTCAGTAAGAGTTCGTCATCTTCCAAAAACCTGTGGAGCTAAAAATTGTTGTGCCAACGGCCTTGCCTTAGTGGTAACACCGTTTCCCAATCAGATCACCGAAGTTAAGGGCTGTCGGGCTGGGTTAGCACTTGGATGGGTGACCATCCCGTCTGCCGTGCGCTGTTGGCAAGCGGAGTGCACTCAGCCCTTGTAAGGCAACACTGAGGAGCTACTTGACAGAGACGTAGCGGTTCACGTCTAGTAAACTGACATACGGTCGGGAGAGCGGTGTGCTGACCACAGGCCCCTCTGTACCCGCATCCATTGACGCCTTTGCGCTGAGGGTGACATAGCGGCCGGTCGGTACCGTTGAGCCTTCAAGGCCCGTTCGGGAGAAGTTACTCAGTTAAAAAATGTAGTGCTTTCATAATAATAAGTTGATGAGCCATCCCCTGAAAATACACTCTAAGACAAAAAAAAGACGCCCCGCGGAGGAATTATCCGAATCAGACGGACATCGATAGATGTGACGTGCATGCACAAACTAACAAAAATGATTAGAGTTTCAGAAAATTTGCATGATCTTTCAAGACAGAGTTCACAAATTGAGCAAGTCAGCGACGTGTTGGTCCGCATCTAGCTTTTATGCAAGCGGTTGTTCGGCTTGACATTGATTGACAGATTTGTTGGATGTCCTCCAGAGGAGTATCGTGCCACATTCTGTCCAATTGGCGCGTTATATTGTCGCGAACTCGAGTTGATTGGAGGTTCCTGCCCATACTGCTCCAAGCAGCAGAAACTCTCGTTGTGTGCGGACGGGCATTATCTTGCTGAAATGTAAGTCTTCAGACAGGAATACGGCCTGTGATCTCATTGACTACAGTAGAATCGTCTTCACATATGAGTCCAGGTTCGAACTGATCCCCGATGACCAGTGAAGACGCTCCTGGAGACGCTCGGACAGCCGTGGGACACCAACCTGAGTGTCACCCACCATATTGCCCGATAACCAGGAATGATGGTCTGGGTTGACATTTCTTTTCGTAGCAGGACCCCTTTGGCTGTCATCCACGACACCATTACATCATTGCGGTACCTTATTTCACTAAGTACAAAAGTGCAAGATGACCGAGATGCGAAAAATAGTGGCATAGTGAGCCGTGGCAAAAATTGCTGTTTTGAAGAGCGCGCCGCAGCGCGTTGTGTGAAGCAATCGTCCTCCGTTTCTGGCGGTGGCGCCGCTATGGCAATCGCAGCTTTGGTGTCTCCCTCTGGTGGGAAAGGGGAAAGGTTGCCTGTTCACGTGCATTTAAGGGGCACTATGAGCTCGCCAGTTAGTCAGTCGGAGTCAGTCTCTCGTCCCCAGCTTGCTAGTCTGTCACCCATCCGAATTTGTGAGGCAGTTAGTATCTGTCTGTCGTCCAGAGTGATAGTATGTCATTCGTTCGGATCAATCTTTAAGGCCGGCAAAATGAGTCTTTCCAATCCGCCAGTAAGAGAGCGAGTGGTCGCACTTTCGGGGGCTTAGTTTCTTCATCTGAGTCTGCGCGTTAGGCCGCGAGTCTGTTCGAGTTTGCTCAGGCAATGGTCATTGGCGGTTGGATCGATTGGTTGGTCGGTCGCAGACTGAGACACAAGATGACTTGGCCGTCTTGAGCGTCGGCGCATGTGAGGTCGCCACGTGAGTCCAGTGGGCCGCGCCATATAGCGAGGGGTAGTGGCTTCGCAGTTGACACGAGAGCAACAGGAGTCAACCCACGGCATCGGTCTGGCCGGTGCGAGCTGCGACGCCTTGAGATGGGAGATCGGCGCGCCTTCCTGTGTCTGTTGAAGCGGCTGGCAGCGGACGGTTCGGGGGAGCTATTTGGGTGTGCTGCGCCAGGTCTTCTCCAGAAATCGCAGTTTAATAGAAGTTACGTGATTGGTGATATGTTGTTTCATTTAGCTGTTAAATTCTACTTGTTTTCTTGGTGAGGTCACCAGCCGCTTTGTGTTAGGGTCGTCCCTCCATTTTTCTCCGTTTGCCCGCCCGCGGGAAGGTGGTTATTTATGAATTGGGTGGTCCGTTTTTCCCTTGTGGAGTAGGGGCGGGTTAGAGCAACCTGCGGTTCGGGTTGTTCGATAATCTCCCTATCAATCTGCCGTACGTTAATAGCTGCCTCCGTCATGATTGTCGGATTGGCTGTGTTAACGAATTTATTGCTTGGAGTGCAACAGCCCAATACCTGAAATGTTTTGATCTTGTTTATCATCTTGAGAGGCGGGATCTGTGTACTGTAGAGCATGTTAACTTGTTTGGCCAACCTTGTATAATTTTATATAAGATTGCATTTCATGGGCTTTTATTTAAATGATCATTTTAGTAAATAAATTTGGCACCCTTTCACCTAAGACTTTTCTTAGAAGTTAAAATCAAGTTGCACCTTCGGTGGCAAAGTTAATATTTTAATTTTAGTGTTGTGCACCATTTCCATTCCTCCTACGGGGTGCATAGTTTGTGTGCTTGTGTGAATTGTTAAAACTCTTAGTTTAAAGTTATGTGGTGTGTTGCAGATTTGCACCAGAGTAGTCTTTCAGAGGTTGTTGTGAGCGGTCGTAACTACGGCCGTGTCAAAAGGGAGCGGCAAGTTTCTCAGCCCGAAAACTCATGCAGTCAAAAATTTGTTTCTTTCTGCCTCTGAATAAATTGTAACTTGATATTTAGACGGTGCATTCTGATTATAATTTTAAATCTGTTTCTTTTAGAAAAGGATTTAGGCACCATTAAAGTGAATAAATTACCATTTGTTAAAAAGTAATTTGATTATGATTTCATCAGTTACTCCCTGGCAGCTACTTCCACGTTCACATAGTGTGATTAAATGTGTTAATGTTCTTGATGAATCTCTAATAAATAAATTAAATTCTTAAGAATATTCTTTGAAAGTAAATCACGGTTCATATAGATTACAAAGACACCCGAATCATAATTAATTTATATTCGAATTAGTATGCTGCTATGAGAACAGAAGATGAGAAATCTTGCACGTTAAGACATGTCTAGGAATGAGACAAAGCTGTATTTTAGGCCACTGATATTTCTTTATTTGAAATCTGTCCCGAAAAAGGTGCTTGAAAATGTCAAAGACGGAATCGTCTTGAATGGAGAGACGCTGAACAATACCCGCTATGCTGATGATACTGTAAAATTTGCTCACAACTGACTCTTCGTCATCTTTTATGGCCAATCAACGAAAGCAGTGATCTTTATGACCTAGAAAAAAAAAGCGAAACCTCTGCAGTGCAGGCGAAACAACTTTGGCAACATGTGGGCTGGCATTTTGTTGGCAGGTTGTTTAGACTATGTTGCAGAAGTTTCGCTGCGAAGCCCTTGAACAGCGGTCGCCGATTTGCTTCCAACAAATACGTGCCACCTGGGTACAATCATCATTCCGTAGAGAACAGCAAACATTTTTCCATAAAGTCACTGATAGTCGTGTCTCTCATGTAATAAACGTGTTAACAGTTATGGCGATAACTTTAAAAATAATAAACAATTTACTTTTTTTTCCCACCTATCTCGTTTCCGTTTCACCTTCCCTTATACACTGAAGAGCCAAAGAAACTGGTGCACCTGCTTAATATCGTGTAGAGCCCCCGCGAGCACGCAGAGGCGGCCCGACGCAACGTGGCATGGACTCGACTAATGTCTGAAGTAAACTGGAGGGAACTGACACCATGAATCCCGTAGAACTGTCCATAAATCCGAAAGAGTGCGAGGAGGTGGAGATCTCTGTTTGCTATTGACAAGGGATTTCAGATCGATTCCGTATTTCTGGATTTCCGGAAGGCTTTTGACACTGTACCACACAAGCGGCTCGTAGTGAAATTGCGTGCTTATGGGATATCGTCTTAGTTATGTTACTGGATCTGTGATTTCCTGTCAGAGAGGTCACAGTTCGTTGTAACTGGGGGAAAGTCATCGAGTAAAACAGAAGTGATTTCTGGCGTTCCCCAAGGTAGTGTTATAGACCCTTTGCTGTTCCTTATCTATATAAACGATTTGGGAGACAATTTTAGCAGCAGTCTTCGGTTGTTTGCAGATGACGCTGTCGTTTATCGACTAATAAAGTCATCAGAAGATCAAAACAAACTGCAAAACGATTTAGGAGAAATAGCGGAATGGTGCGACAAGTGGCAGTTGTCCTTAAATAACGAAAAGTGTGAGGTCATCCACATGAGTGCTAAAAGGAACGCGTTAAACTTCGGTTACACGATAAATCAGTCTAATCTAAAACCGTTAAATTCAACTAAATACCTAGATATTACAATTAAGAACAATTTAAATTGGAAGGAATACATAGAAAATGTTGTGGGGAAGGCTAACCAAATACTGCGTTTTATTGGCAGGATACTTAGAAAATGTAACAGACCTATTAAGGAGATTGCCTAATCTACGCTTGTCCGTCCTCTTTTAGAATACTGTTGCGAGGTGTCGGATCCTTACCAGATAGGACTGACTGAGTACATCGAAAAAGTTCAATGAAAGGCAGCACGTTTTGTATTATCGCGAAATATGGGAGAGAGTATCACAGAAATGACACAGGATTTGGGATGGACGTCATTAAAAGAAAGGCGTTTTTCGTTGCGGCGGAATCTTCTCACGAAATTTCAATCACCAAGTTTCTCCTCCGAATGCGAAAATATTTTGTTGACACCGGCTTACATAAGGAGGAACGGTCACAAAGATAAAATAAGGGAAATCAGAGTTCGTACGGGAAGATATAGGTTTTCATTCTTCCCGCGCGCTATACGAGATTGGAATACTACAGAATTGTGAAGGTGGTTCCATGTAGATGTAGATGTAGATCTCTTATGAACAGCACATTGCAAAGCATCCCAGATATGCTCAACAATGTTCATGTCTGGGGAGTCTGGTGGCCAGAGCAAGTGTTCCTGGAGCCTCTATGTAGCAATTCTGGGCGTGTGGGGCGTTGCATTGTCCTGCTGGAATTTCCCAAGTCCGTCGAAATGCACAACGAACATGGATGGATGCAGGTGATCAGACAGGATGCTTACGTGTCACGTGTCAGAGTCATATATAGACGTATCAGGGGTCCAATATCACTCTAATTTCACACACTCCACACCATTACAGAGCTTCCACCAGCTTGAACAGTCCTCTGCTGACATTCAGGGCCCATGAATTCATCAGGTTGTCTTCATATCCATACACGTCCATTCGCTCGATACAATTTGAAACGAGACTCGTCCGACCAGGCAACATGTCTCCAGTTATCAACAGTCCAATGTCGGTGTTTGCGGGCCCTGACGAGGCGTAAAGTTTTGTGTTGTGCAATCATCAAGGGTATACGAGTGGACCTTCGGCTCCGAAAGCCCATTCGATGATGTTTCGTTGAATGGTACGCACGCTGACTCTTGTTGATGGCCCAGCATTGAATAACAGCTATTTGCGGAAGGGTTGCATTTCTGTCACTTTGAACGATTCTATTCAGTTGTCGTTGGTCTCGTTCTTGTAGGATCTTTTTCAGGCCGCAGCGATGTCGGAGATTTGATGTTTTACCGGACTCCTAATATTCACGGTACACTCGTGAAATGGTCGTACGGGAAAACCCACACTTCGTTGCTACCTCGGAGATGCTCTGTCCCATCGCCCGTGCGACGACTATAACACATCGTTCAAACTCACTGAAATCTTGATAACTTGCTTTTGTAGCAGCAGTAACCGATCTAACAACTGCGCCAGACACTTGTTGCCTCATATAGGCGTTGCCGACGGCAGCGCCGTATATTGGCTGTTTACATATCTCTGTATCTGAATACGTATCTCCGTATCAGTTTCTTTGGCGGTTCACTGTAATAAACAATTTTTCCTCAGTGAAAAATTTTACAAACACGTTTGTAAAGTCACTACTCTCTCAGATACAAACAATTTTATAATTAACCACTAAAATGGTCACACCAGTAATGCTTGCAGGAAATGGTACACTGATGATGATGATGTCCCATACTCCCTGACAGAGCGTAGGGGACGATGCGGGGAACCCGCACTGCCGTACTAGGCAAGGTCCTAGCGGAGGTGGTTTGCCATTGCCTTCCTCCGACCGTAATGTGTATGAATGGTGATGATGAGACGACACAACAACACCCAGTCATCTCAAGGCAGGGAAAATCACTGACCCCGCGAGGAGTCGAACCCGGGATACCGTGCACGAGATGCGAGAACGCTACCGCAAGACCACGAGCTGCGGACAAACGGCACACTAAGCTCTCTCAATTCTGAGTGGAGTTATTCTTCGTGTTGCTGGAACGTGAAACAAGGGAAAATTAAGTAATTAATATCTCCAATGTTTCAATTATTTCAATCACATATAACGGTATGTTTTACTTTTAAGCAGTCCGAATGAGGAAGGAAGCTGCCGACATTTAATCTCATCCAAATGATTGCAGAGAGATATCTTCCGCGTACCAAAGGTAAGCAAGGTATGTGGGGTTGAATCAGTGCATAACACTTTACTTTGTTTCTCTTGCACGTTTCTCTTTTACTTCCCACTGAGACATGATTTTCATTTTTACTTCATTTGAGGAATCGCTAAATGGTGACTGGATATCAAAGTAAGCTCCGGATATAGCAGTTTCCTTGGCCGAGTGGTCTACTATTTCATTGTACAAAATGCCTGTGTGAGCTTTTATCCAATGCACATTGATATATTTATTTCTTCGAGTGTAATCTGTTACTTCTTGGGCTATCCCGATAACAAGTAAACTACTGTGTTTTCCCCAGTTCCTGCCCTCTATGGCATTGAGGACACTTTTTCATCAGAAACAATTAAAAATTTGTAGTTGTTCTGAGTTACAGAGTACTTGGATGACTTCATTATTGCGACGAGTTTCGCTGTGTAAGAAGAAGCTGATGTCAGACCCTATCGCCCGCAACGCTTCATTCTTTTGAGCTACACTTCATTGTAACTGCTGACATTTCATCCAGTCACGCTCTGCAGATGATCACGTTATCCTCCGTTTATTTTCATTTCACAAAGAAGTCGTTCCGCATTAAGATATTTTCTAATGTACGGTAGAACATTTTCTCCCTGACTTACGAAGAGTACCCAAGCGTGTTCCTTAAGTACCACCCAGAAACAAGATAAATGAGACTGCTCAAATTAGTGAGATACTATTGGTCGTACGTAACTTTTTCTAACGTTGAACTGCAATAAGTTTTGTCAAAATTGATCTGCTTACTGGCAATCATCGAGCAGTTTACTGTAAACATGTTGCTGCGTCGAGTAAAGTCATTAGCAGCCTCTCAAAAAATAACATATGCTTTGTTACAAGGCCACATGTAAACAAAATCCAGTAATGTGACTTAATAACATGCCCACAAAAAGAGAAGGTGTATCCATATATTTAGGAGCCTTCCTGGAAGACTCAGTTTGAAGTTTCATGTAAAAATGTGGATAAAAGAAGCAGAAAGGAAAGGTAAAAAATAACGTGCGTGGCCAGAGGCAGTTACAAGCTACCAGGACAAAGGATGAGATTGTATCAAGACGCAATTTTCACTGCTATTGTGATTTTTATGCATGTCTCTCGGCATACAGACTGCTACTGGTGATATTAGCGTTCAGAGAACAAGTTTTATACTATTTCTTGACTTTTCCACTCTCAAATAGCACATGGAAAAAATTAACACCTAATTTCGTTCGTACGGGCTCTTGTTTCTCTCATTTGATCACGATGGTCGTTTTTGCCAATGTAAATGGGCGCCAACAACATATTTTCACATTCACAATGATAAGTTGGTGATTCTAATTTCGTGAAGAGATCGCAACGAAAAACGCCTTTCTTTTAATTACTGACACCCCGTCTCGCAGTAGTACTCCGTAAGAGATAGGAGAAGCGTAGTGTAGACTATATGTTTAGTAGATTAGTTGCATCCTCTGAGTATTTATGCCAATAACACGCTTTCGTTGGTTCGGATTCCCAGCAACATTCTCTACGTGTTGGATAGAATTTAAGTAACTGTAATCCCTAAGTATTTCGTTGAATCGGCAACCTTTAGATTTGTGTGATTTGTCATGCAACTGAAATTTAAAAGGCTCTTATAGCGCTACGGAGGACCTCGCACTTTTATTGTCCAGGGTCAGTAGCCAATTTTCGCGTCATACAGATATCTTGTGTAAATTATTTTGTAATTCGTACTGATCTTCTGACGAGTTTACTGGGCAGTAAACAACACTATTATCTGTAAACCATCTAATAGGGCTGCTCAGATCGTCTTTTAAATTGTTTATAGTTATTAATAACAGCAGAGGACTTATAACACTTCATTGGGTGGACCTCAGATATCACATCTGTTTCACTCTGACCTCCTATCAGTTACTACAAACTGTGACCTTTCTGACAGAAAATGACGAATTCGGTCGCAAAGCCGACATAATACTCCGCGAGTACGTAACGAACAGTCCCAAAAGACTCCTGGAAATCTAGAAATATGGAATCAACTTCATGTCTCCTGTCAACAGCACTCATTGCTTGTTGTGGATAAAAAGCCACCTGTGGTGCAGAAGAACAACATTTTCTGAATGCGTGTTAACTATTTGTCAATAAAACGTTTTATCTGAAGTAGTTCATAATCTTCGAACGCGGTATCCTACTCCAAAACGATGTCTTTAATGATGGATCTTCCGTCGAGCGAATGGTTGTATGTTATAGCTAAAAATAGAGCTATCTCATAAGCATACGCTGACAGCAATCTAATTGGTATACAATCTGACCCAGAGGACTTGCCTTCATTGATTGACTTAAGTTGCTTCGCTACACCGAGGGTATCTACTAAATGACTATTTCGGCAACTGTTCTTGATTTGAATAATGGTATACTTCACTGCACCTTTTTGGTGAAGAAATTACGGAAAACTGTATTTAAAAAACTTCGCTTTACTGGTACTGTCGTCGTCTATATTACCATCGCTGTTGCACAATGAAGGTATCTCACTGCTGCTATACTTTACGTAAGACCAGAATCACTGCTACTGTTCGGCAAGAATGATTATCACCAAGTGCGGAATCACTTCGGAGTGCAGGGCACAGACGGAAGACAAGCAGTGGAACGGTACTCCTCCTCCAGGAGAAATCTCTGGGTTGAGGCCAGAAAAGGAAGACAAACCTACAGCTTCTTCGCGAACATCAAACAAAGGCTCAGATTAAGACAAACGAACCCCTCAAGATGGCCGTCCGTTTTCTGTCGGGCTTACACCGAATGAGGAGGAAAGAAACAAAGAGATGTATGTGCAGAGAATAAGGTACTCTAGAGCGTTCTATCTGGGAATACCCTTTCTACCACAATATTAGAACAGTAGTTCTGCTCTTCTGCGCACGAGGGTACTCACAAAAAAATAGAAGTTAGAATTTTTATTGAGGAACTCTGAAGTTGTCAACTACGCCGTAAAATGAGGTTTTCAGAGTTTCCACTCAAGTTTATAACGTAAACCCGTGCCTCATTGAGGTTAAAGTTTACAGAACTGAGATTCTCGAAGAAAATTTCGAAGTTTTTTGTTCATAATATCAAAGTCATACGTCCTGGAAACCTGATTGTTGTCCCATTTCATAAGAAATTTAAAGTTTTATTCTCATCACTTTATTACTAAAACTTACAGATCTAGCAGGTAAAACTGCGGTGTACGGAGTCAAAGGCGACTTTTCATCCAAAGGCTTAAAATCAACACAACATTCAATTACTTTTTTTCAGATTTTTTAAATTTTTTCATTCACTTGAGTCTAGTTCAAGGTATTTTTAAAAATAATTCAACAAAATACAAACTGGAACTGAAATAATGCAGAGAAAAGAAAAGGAGGAAAGGTATAAAAATTATAATAAATAGTATTTCAATGAGTTTATTTAATAATTATCTCATTATACAACATACATACCATTAAAGTATTGTTACGTAGCAATGGCTTAGATAATTTGACTCTTCAGGAGTCAGTAAAAATAGGATAAGTTCAGATACAGCTCGTAAAATTATATTTGTGTTGCACGAAACGGGAACTGACCTTTTGGATTAATTTTACTTTGAAATCAGTAGCTATTCATCCATGATCACTTTCAGACATTCTTAAAAAAGTTAAAGAAGAAACAAAAGTAATCAATGTTATGTACAATAGCTGAATTTTATACTAAATGTTATCCTTACCCAACTGTTGTCACAATGACCTTCTTCATTTTCTACTTCGAACCGTTAGTTTATGAACCACGCTTGTTTTGTATTTCGTGTTGTATAGCTTGAACCAAACAGCCTGAAAATGTTTCAAAATGTCAGAATGAGCACCAGCAGTTGAGCCCACTTCGTTATTACAAAATGCCTTTATAATGTCTTCTAGAACATGATGGCGACATGCTAAAGGCAAAGTAACATAACTGCACTAATAAAATGCTGGTTGCCCCAAAGCGACCAGAATATACTGCCGTTTTATCATAACTCACTGCGTGGAGTTCTTCCTACTGTCTCCTACTGTTCAAGCGTTGGTAATAAAGCTTTCGAATGATTGATTCTCATACTAGCTGAGGTACATTTATCAAGTTTTCCCCATCCTTACAGGTAATCAAAATAACTACATTCTCTACATTTTCTTTGCATTACACATCAGGAAGTAATTTCTCATCCCAGTGCACACCGCCCTCTTCAAATTGGTATACCTGACTCTAATTTTATCTTGTCAGTTATATGCTGTCTGAACTGCTGACTACAGAGTAGCATGACACTTCCATTTACAATTAAATTCTGTAGTCGTGAGGTAAAGCCTCTGCTATAACAGCTATTAATAGCACCAGCTCTCTATCAGAAATGCTACGTTTATCTAACTATAAAGATAGCTTGCCAGAAAACTTTTCAGTATCGCGATGGTATCTCCTCATCTTCAGTTGCAATTCCGTTTCCTCGGATGTTGGAAAATCATCCTTCATACCCTCTTGCTGCTGCTAGTGGCCGTTATAAATTCCCATAGCAACAAATGTAGTTTTAGATACTTATGTAAATAACACAAAAAATGAATGACAAACTCTATCATCATTTTTCATGATTTCTCCAACCTTGGTATCATAGCTGCCCATCTTTTTCTTACCTCTATCGTTCTGACTTTTTAAGCCGGAATGTCCTTTTTTCTCGCTGGCGTAACAAAAAGCGCCTGTCTTCCTCAAGCGTGTTTCTAAGTGTATGATCGCTTGCAAATCTGGCAGCACTTTTTTGTACTCGAGACACACTGTGAATACTGTGGACATTGCTCATATATGCAGACATTTTTAGTGCAATATAGATACGAAAATAGACATGGGTAAAAATGGAAAGGATTTGTAATTACTCTGAAAATAACCACCGATGACCACTGGTCCCTTATGCCGAAATACTCAGAAAATATACCTGAGTACTTTTGAAGCTTTGCCGGTGAATTCGGGTTCATCCTATGTGCATTAAAATATGAGCCAAATCATTATGACCACTGAATGGCCCATATTTACCTTGCAAACATTTGACATGGATAGCAAAGTATACACTGAAGGTGACGAAACTCATGGGATACCTCCCAATATTGTTTGGGATTTCCTTTTTCCCGGGTTAGTGCAGCTTTGAGGTTCGCCGATGACATTGTAATTCTGTCAGAGACAGCAAAGGACTTGGAAGAGCAGTTGAACGGAATGGACAGTGTCTTGAAAGGAGGATATAAGATGAACATCCACAAAAGCAAAACGAGGATAATGGAATGTAGTCGAATTAAATTGGGTGATGCTGAGGGAATTAGATTAGAAAATGAGACACTTAAGGTAGTGATGGAGTTTTGCTATTTACGGAGTAAAATAACTGATGATGGTCGAAGTAGAGAGGATATAAAATGTAGACTGGCAATGGCAAGGAAAGCGTTTCTGAAGAAGAGAAATTTGTTAACATCGAGTATAGATTTAAGTGTCAGGAAGTCGTTTCTGAAAGTATTAGTATGGAGTGTAGCGATGTATGGAAGTGAAACATGGACGATAAATAGTTTGGACAAGAAGAGAATAGAAGCTTTCGAAATGTGGAGCTACAGAAGAATGCTGAGGATTAGATGGGTAGATCACATAACTAATGAGGAGGTATTGAATAGAACTGGGGAGGTGTTTGTGGCACAACTTGACAAAAAGAAGGGACGGTTGGTAGGACATGTTTTGAGGCATCAAGGGATCACAAATTTAGCATCGAAGGTCAGCGTGGAGGGTAAAAATCGTAGAGGGAGACCAAGAGATGAATACACTAAGCAGATTCAGAAGGATTTAGGTTGCAGTAGGTACTGGGAGATGAAGAAGCTTGCACAGGATAGAGTAGCATGGAGAGCTGCATCAAACCAGTCTCAGGACTGAAGACCACAACAACAACTACAGTGCAGCATCTCGACGTGACATGGACTCGACAAATCGATGGAAGTCCCCTACAGAAATACTGACCATTCTGTCCTCTATAGCCGTCCATAATTGCGAAAGTGTTGCCGGTGCCGGATTTTGTGCACGAACTAACCTCTCGATTAGGTGCCATAAACGTTCGACGGGATTCATGTCGGCGATCTGGGTGGCCAAATCAGTTGCTCGAAATCTGCAGAATGTTCTTCAAACGAGTCGCGAAAAATTGTGGCAGGGTGACTTGGTGCATTGTCATCTACAAAAATTCCATCCTAGAATAGTTACAAATGGTCTTAATGTAGCAGGAATTAACAATTTCCAGTCAATGACCGTTCCACTTTGACCAGAGGACCCAGTCCATTCCATGCAAACATAGCCACCACCAGGTTGCACTGTGCCTAGTTGACAATCTGGGTCCATGGGCTTGGGGGTCTGCGCCACACTCGGACCCTAATATCAATCGAAATCGGGACTCGTCTGACCAGGCCACGGCTTTCCAGCCGTCTATGGTCCAACCTATATAGTCACAAGTCCAGAAAAGGCGCTGCAGGCGATATCGAGCTGTTAGCAAAGCCAATCGCGTCGGTCGTCTGCTCCTACAGCCCATTAACCCCAGGTCTCGGCGCACTGTCGTAACAAGTAGGTTCATCATTCGTCCTGCTTTGATTTCTGCGGTTATTTCACGCAGTGCTGCTTGTCTGTTACCAATGACAACTCTACGCAAACGCCGTTGCTCTCGGTCGTTATGTGAAGGCCGTTGGCCACTGCGTTGTCCGAGCTGATAGGTAATGCCTCAAATGTGGTATTCTCGGCACACTCTTGACACTGAATACAGAATTCCGTAACGATTTCCGAAGCTGAATGGCCCATGTATCTATTTCCAACTGCCATTCCGCGTTCATAGTCTGTTAGTGCCCGTCGTGCGTCCACAATCATATCGCAAACCTTTTCACACGAATCACCTGAGTACAAATAACAGCTCCACCAATGCACTACCGCCATTTGTATGTGTGCAAATTGGAAAATCCACTGACATAGACGACTTCGGCGAAGGTCAATAGTTAGGACTCTGTGCCTCGGAATGAGTATTTCGCAAACCGCGATACTGGTCGGCTGTTCGCTTGCTACTAGCTTGAGCCTTTGTGGAAAATGGTTCAATGACAGTGAAACCAAGAGTGGGCGAGGCGGTATTGGACATACTCGCCTCATTACAGAACGTGGAGATCAGGGGCTTAGCTGTTCTGTTAAGTAGGATAAGCGGCGATCTGTGGAAGATCTGACGATAGAATACAGTGTTGGCGCAAGCACAAGTTTAGAGAGCACTACATGTGACCATGTAGCAACGAGGACTGTACGAAGCACTTCCTTTACAAATACGTACACGCACAATATAAAGCACCACTCACACATCAAGAAGTTTCACCACAGTCAGCATTGGAATGTAATGGCGGGCATTTTTCAACGGCAGTATCACCCCAAGGAAATATCATCATTTGGGAAAACAAAAAGTGAGAGCTAATGTAAAAATGTATCTTAACGTGAACGAGCCGTCTGAAGATGAACGTGTGGTTCGAAACCAATAACGGCGTAATTTAAATAAGTAAATAGCACTATAAAAAGTGGCTGCTTGTTATCTTCTATGCAAGAGTCAACTTTTAGATCATTAGGTTGGTGCATAAGTTCGTAGCGTTTTGTTTTGCGTGTTGGTATTCCAGTTGCTATTTGTTTATTTTTCACTTTTCGTTTTTTATTTGTAGGCTATTGTTGCTATTTCAGTTTATATATTGTCATCTAGTCATCTGAATATAGAGGACGATAGAAAATGGAGTGCCAAATTAAAAACTCGGAAAATTTCCAACATATTCTTCTGCTTAAGTTCAAAACGTGTATACCCCGTGTGGGGTAATGCCGGGGGAGAGAGCACACAAGAAAATAGTTTTCCCGTTTTAAAAATAGTTCAAATGGCTCTGAGTACTATGGGACTTCTGAGGTCATCAGTCCCTTAGAACTTAGAACTACTTAAACCTAACTAACCAAAGGACATCACACACATCCATGCCCGAGGCAGAATTCGAACCTGCGATCGTAGCAGTCACGCGGTTCCATACTGTAGCGCCTAGAACCGCACGGCCACACCGGCCGGCAGCGCGTTATTGAATTGCTCAATTCGTGAAGTTCTTCCTCGTGAATAAATCATCCAATTTTTCTGCTCGGCCACCCCGGCCGGCTTTCCCGTTTTAAGGGGAATCTTTTTGACGTTAGTGACTCTCCACGTTGGGGAACAATTTCGGTGTTTGACGAAGATGATTTAAGCGCATTAATTCACAATGATCCACATCAGTGTACTGGAGAACTGGCAAATGCGATGAATTGTGATCATCCCAGCATCGTACGACGTTTGTATGCAATGAAGAAGGTTGAAAGTCAGGTGTATGGGTACCGCATGCTCTAAGCCAAAATCACAGAAATCAGGAGGTGACCGTATGTGCTTCTCTGCTTGCTCGTCATTAATTGGATCATGAACAACGCTGTTCGTTCCTACCCTGTACCGTTACTACTGGCGAGATATGGTGTCTTTATGCTAACATAAGAAAAACAAAGGAATGGTTCAGCCCAAACAAAGCAGTAGCTCCCCATAAAGAGACTTCCGCACTTCCAGAAAAGATAATGTGTTAGCATCTGGTGGAACAGCGACGGTGTGGTGTACTACGAACTGCTTCCCCGAGGTGTAGCCATCACAGCTGACATCTGTTGTCAGCAACTGAGACGTCTTGCAGACGCAATCCAAGATCAACGACCAGGAAGACTGCGTGAAGTTACGCTGTTTCATGGTAACGACGGCACGCGTTCTCCTAGACTGACAAAACACACTGAACGAGAGCTGGCCTGGGTTGTCATTCCGCCGCCATTCTACTCACGTGTTCTTGCTCCCTCAGATTTTCGTCTTTTCAGCTCTCTATCGAACTACGTTCGAGGAACTTCCTTTCCGGATGAAAAGGCGCTCCGAACATAACTCGACGAGTTCTTCGCCTCAAAACCATGGAGTTTCTACAGTCGCGGAATCCAGACGTTACCTCAGCTTTGGCAGACTGTTGTAAATTGTGAAGAATAAGGTATTATTGATGACCAGAGTCTTTGTTATGTGTATCTGTTGTGGTTATTAAACTTACGGACAAACATTATGAAGTTATACACCGAAACAGTACTTCACGGAGATCTTGTGGCCTCATTTGTTACCGTTCATGTGACAGAATCATGCTGCCAACTTTCAACAGAACATTGATCGTCCCAAATTCCGGGATGGTTCCTCTGAAAGGGCACGGCAAACTTCCTTCCCCGTCCTTCCCTCATCCGACGAGACCGATGACCTCGCAGTTTGGTCTCTTCCTGTTGCTTTGGCAGGAGAGTCAACACCGTGTTACTAGAGGAGGCCGAAATGCACGCATTTTAGCTCACGCAGGCTGGCGTGAAGAGGGAAGAACTATACTGACGTGAGGTCTGGAACATGACAAGGAATGAGAATTCAGAAAGCGGATGTAGCTAGTTTGATACTTTAATCCATTAATGATGAACGTCGCTCTTGACGGTACATGATTCACAATATTGTCTGTTCAGAATTCATTCTAATTACTGAATATGGCGCCTTGCTAGGTCGTAGCAAATGACGTAGCTGAAGGCTACGCTAAACTGTCGTCTCTGCAAATGAGAGCGTATTTAGTCAGTGCACCATCGCTAGCAAAGTCGGCTGTACAATTGGGGCGAGTGCTAGGGAGTCTCTCTAGACTAGACCTGGCGTGTGGCGGCGCTCGGTCTGCAATCACTGATAGTGGTGACACGCGGGTCCGACGTATACTGACGGACCGCGGCCGATTTGAAGAGGCTACCACCTAGCAAGTGTGGTGTCTGGCGGTGACACCACACTTCCCACACACAACTCAACCCAACCCATTGATCGTCCACACGTACCAAGCGACTCTGTGAACTACCGCCGGACGCTGTGGCCGAGCGTTTCTAGGCGCTACAGTCCGGAACCGCGCTGCTGCTACGGTCGCAGGTTCGAATCCTGCCTCGGGCATGGATGTGTGTGATGTCCTTAGGTTAGTTAGGTTTAAGTAGTTCTAAGTTCTAGGGGGCTGATGACCTCAGATGTTAAGTCCCATAGTGCTCAGAGCCATTTGAACCATTCGTGAACTACCGGTGTGATATTCAGGTACTCCAGTTGCCAGTAAGCTCTCTAGAAACATTGCCTATAGAATACGTGTGAGATCAGCTATCTATTGCTAAAATTTTGGTTAAATTTTGTTTTGTTCATGACACTTCCCCCTGCGGCAATTACATGCTGTTCGAATTTCATGTCATCCTGAGCGGTGGTTCTCTTTCTACAGCGTTTTCAAACTGGAGCTTCAGTTATGGACACCCTGTAGTTACGAAGGCCACATCCAAGACGTAAGGTTTCGTGGTGTGGCATGCTGGAGAACTCCGGTGTTTGCATAGCGCAACTATGTTTGTGCATCCCGCTGTGCAGCTCGGCATGAAAGCGCACCGCTGTTATGTCTGCCACCCTAGCGGTAACCCCGTGGTACGAGACGGTACGCGCCGCGCCGCGCCGCGTCGCGCCACCAGCCAAGCGACCTCGCGTTGCGGCATCGCCGTCGCCGCTGCGTTTGTTTGCTCGGGCGACCTCGAGGACGCGGCGGCGCTGCCTTCCCGGCCAGACAGTTGCTAAACGGGAGGGCCAATGTCGAGACACTTGTTTTCACAGACAGGTCACGCAATGGTCTGAACGTATTTCAGAACTAACCCTCTATGCTGTGGCTAGACCATTCTCCGCGACACTACACTGATGGGAATGGAAAATATTACGCCACGAACACCTTAACCCAAGGCTACTAAAGTGACACTCCAGCATTTTGCCGCCTGTGAGAATCGTTGATTAAAGTTTCATCTCAATGAGAGTTTACAGGGTATGGACAAAAAGAATGGAACACCAAAAACATAACAATTACCATGCCTAATACGGTGTAGGAAACTCATTAGCTTTCAAAATAACTTCCAATCGTTTCGGAGTGGATAAATAAAGGTCCGCTATTTTTTCCAAGAGAATATTCTAATCTATTAAGGAAAGACAAACCTACGTTTCTAGCATTTGTAGACTTAGAGAAAGCTTTTGACAACGTTGATTGGAATACACTCCTTCAAATTGTGAAAGTGGCAGAGGTAAAATACACGGAACGAAAGGCTATTTACAATTTGTACAGATACCAGATGGCAGTTATAAAAGTCGAGGGGCATGAAAGGGAATCAATGGTTGGGAACGGAGTGATACAGGGTTGTAGCCTATCCCCGATGTTATTCAATCTGTATATTGAACAAGTAATAAAGGAAACAAAAGAAAAGTTCGGAGTAGGTATTAAAATCCATGGACAAGAAATAAAAACTTTGAGGTTCGCCGATGACATTGTAATTCTGTCAGAGACAGCAAAGGACTTGGAAGAGCAGTTGAACGGAATGGACAGTGTCTTGAAAGGAGGATATAAGATGAACATCAACAAAAGCAAAACGAGGATAATGGAATGTAGTCGAATTAAATCGGGTGATGCTGAGGGAATTAGATTAGAAAATGAGACACTTAAGGTAGTGATGGAGTTTTGCTATTTAGGAAGTAAAATAACTGATCATGGTCGAAGTAGAGAGGATATAAAATGTAGACTGGCAATGGCAAGGAAAGCGTTTCTGAAGAAGAAAAATTTGTTAACATCGAGTATAGATTTAAATCTCAGGAGGTCGTTTCTGAAAGTATTTGTATGGAGTGTAGCCATGTATGGAAGTGAAACGTGGATGATAAATAGTTTAGACAAGAAGAGAATTGAAGCTTTCGAAATGTGGTGCTACAGAAGAATGCTGAAGATTAGATGGGTAGATCACATAACCAATGAGGAGGTATTGAATAGAATTGGGAAGAAGAGGAGCTTGTGGCACAACTTGACTAGAAGAAGGGATCGGTTGGTAGGACATGTGAGACATCGAGGAATCACCAATTTAGTATTGGAGGGCAGTGTGGAGGGTAAAAATCGTAGAGGGAGACCAAGAGATGAATACACTAAGCAGATTCAGAAGGATGTAGGCTGCAGTAGGTACTGGGAGATGAAGTTTGCACAGGATAGAGTAGCATGGAGAGCTGCATCAAACCACTCTGGACTGAAGACCACAACAACAACATTCTAATAGTGGTCCTGCAAAATAGTGGGAACCTCAGGGTATGGCGATGGAAGTGGGTCACGATCATGCACCCTTCTCTCCAAAATAGACACCGAATGTTCATTAATATTACGATCTGGTGACTGCAGTGGCCAAGAGGGATGCGACAATCATCCTCGTGCACACAAAACAATTCCAGGACCATGCGAGCTACGTGAACAGGGGCCCTATCCATTTGGAACAGAGCATTACCATTTGGAAACAAACATTGTACCATGGGGTGGACTTGATCAAACAAATGGTCACATAATCATTGGTAGTAACGCGACCTTGCAGTGTTTCCATGGAGCCCATGGAATACCATTACATGGCTGCCCAAAATCCTTATCGAACTCCCGCCATGTTTCCCTCTTAGGACGTAAACTCGGCTAGAAGTTGAAAATAGTGTGAAATAAGGCTCACCCTACCAAACGACATGCTTCCATTGTTTCAGAGTCCCGATTTTATGGCTTCGGCACAATGTTTTCCTGTTACGGCCATTTGCATCACTGAGATATAGTTCTAGAATTCCAGTTCGCCCTGCAGTTCTCTGCTTCTGGTGCTCCGTTCTTCGCGAAGGCGGCATCCAGTTCTGTAGTGATTTTTGCCGCTGTCGTCCTCTTGATTTTCGTCACAATCCTCTTCATTGACGGCCTATCACGAAACCTCAAAACACACTTTGTGGATGATGCTATTCCGATTTCCCTGTTTCCGGTAGAGATCTGCGATGCGGTGCTTCTTGAAACGTGTAACACTTTAGCTATCTAGGTTATGGAAGCAAGCACTATACGAGCACCTGAAATTTGCCGACATTCGATCTCACTTAGCTCCACCTAATGCACTCACAACGATAGAGATTACTGTCCGTGTCATGATTGATACTTGTAACATGTTGAGGACATTGCACCGGTGCCATTCGTGAACAAATACAACGGCCAAATCTGCTTGGCTAACCTCTGCATTTACGTTCAAGCGTGTATTTCTCGCTGTGTTTCGATACTTTTGTCTAACCCCTGTATTTTATATCGAAGAAAACATTGTCTGTAGTAGGATGTATAGTTTAGCCTTTAATCGTTGTGCGATTGCCCAATTTCGACACTAAGTCATTTTCAAGCACTTACACAAATGCATTATGCAGTATGTCGTAAGTGATGTAGCATACAATCGAAAAGTCATTCCATTTGTGAAGCCATACGTGAAGCCAAATGCGAAATAATCCATCTACATTACAATCTAAGAACGAAAACATTGTTCGTGAACTATATAACCACGAGCGTGAACACTTCACATTTTTGGACGCTGTGCACCCACAAGTGGATAAAATGTCCTATATTCTCAGCAATTTCACAACTGAAAAATGGTGAGAGGACGTGATGAACATTTGGTATACCTAACTTCAGCAGAAATTTTCAGGCTGAGATCGCAATACAGCCCTCTCGCAGCTGTTTATCACCGTTTTTTGGACTTTGAGAAAGGTCGAGTCCCTAGTGACAAGAAGAGTAGGCTCACGTTCTTTCAGAAGGACTTTGAGAAAGGTCGAGTCCCTAGTGACAAGAAGAGTAGGCTCACGTTCTTTCAGAAGGACTTCACCACGAGCAGATCGTACGATTGTCCGATTGGGACTGAGGAATAGAGGATAACAACAACTGAAATCGGGCAGTTGTAGGCAGTCACCACGAATCGTCAGTTACAGATTACTGTAAACTGAGTTGAGATCTCGAGTTACAGTGCTTCGTTTACTACTGACAGCGGAGATAGTACAGATTCAATCAACTGGGACATTAAAAGGCAATGTACGGTGTTCAACAACAAGTGCCTCTTCGGTTCGTGGCGGTCTGAACACGCCAGCGTGTCCAAAGACGACCTGGTGAAATATCGCAGAAATCAGAGACTCCTAAGACCCGCACCTCTCCCATTCCTGGTATCATGGTGTGGGGAGCCGTTGGATATGACAAGGCCTGATTTGGTAGGGGTTGGTTTGTCACACATGGAGCATGTATGGGATCCGATAAAAGTACATACTGTTTCGAAGCAGCCTTTAGCCAACAATCTTCATAAACTTACACAAAATTTTTTTCAGGCATCACGATAAATTCTTCAGGACGACATTCTGATGTTGTTTGCTCGCAACTAATACAGTATAATTGTCGCAATTCACGTTGAAGCGGATGTTGATGATGTACATCGGTTTCAAATAGGACGAATGTTTTGTCGTTTACCACACGTTATGTTATTAGCATCACCACAAAATTTTATAAATCTCGGGCCGATTTCTCTTTTCCATTTCCCTCGGAGAAATACCCTTCCTTACAGGAGTGACACTTCAGCCATGTTACCACATCAGGCTGTGTCGGGTTTTGAAGAGTTTAGCAAGCTGCAGTAAGAAATTCTGGCGTACTGCATTTTGACTAACTTCACTGTCAATAGCGACTTTCATTCAGGAAAACTGTTCTTTATTCGTCTAAACAACGTGAGAGTGGCACCCTTGGAGTGGAAAATTAGAGTTGTTGCCGCGGTGCAGAAGGAGCACCCTAACACAGGAACGAAGATGTGGGTTTAACGTTTTGTTCACGACGAGGTCATAAGAGACAGAGCATATGCTCGGAATTGGAAAGTGTGTGGAACATAATCGGTGGTGTCCACTTCTAACGAACCATCTACTTAATCCGCTACGGTCGCAGGTTCGAATCCTGCCTCGGGCATGGATGTGTGTGATGTCCTTAGGTTAGTTAGGTTTAATTAGTTCTAAGTTCTAGGGGACTTATGACCACAGCAGTTGAGTCCCATAGTGCTCAGAGCCATTTGAACCATAGCCATCTCCTTAATCGATTTAGGAAATCCATGTAAAATCCAAATCAAACAACTGTGATTTGAAGGTTACTACGCTCAAATAGGAGTCCATTGTAAGAACTGTAGTATCTGGGGTCGGAGTAGCAAAAATTCTTTATTGTTCTGCTCATTACACCCACAAAATACACCGACAGGTTGCAAGCCACTCCTTGCCAAAACGTCGGAAATGAGATAAGGAGTTCGTAATCACGCCAGAGTCTACTCAGCTGTCAAGTAACTCCTTACAGGAGTGACACTTCAGCCATGTTACCACATCAGGCTGTGTCGGGTTTTGAAGAGTTTAGCAAGCTGCAGTAAGAAATTCTGGCGTACTGCATTTTGACTAACTTCACTGTCAATAGCGACTTTCATTCAGGAAAACTGTTCTTTATTCGTCTAAACAACGTGAGAGTGGCACCCTTGGAGTGGAAAATTAGAGTTGTTGCCGCGGTGCAGAAGGAGCACCCTAACACAGGAACGAAGATGTGGGTTTAACGTTTTGTTCACGACGAGGTCATAAGAGACAGAGCATATGCTCGGAATTGGAAAGTGTGTGGAACATAATCGGTGGTGTCCACTTCTAACGAACCATCTACTTAATCCGCTACGGTCGCAGGTTCGAATCCTGCCTCGGGCATGGATGTGTGTGATGTCCTTAGGTTAGTTAGGTTTAATTAGTTCTAAGTTCTAGGGGACTTATGACCACAGCAGTTGAGTCCCATAGTGCTCAGAGCCATTTGAACCATAGCCATCTCCTTAATCGATTTAGGAAATCCATGTAAAATCCAAATCAAACAACTGTGATTTGAAGGTTACTACGCTCAAATAGGAGTCCATTGTAAGAACTGTAGTATCTGGGGTCGGAGTAGCAAAAATTCTTTATTGTTCTGCTCATTACACCCACAAAATACACCGACAGGTTGCAAGCCACTCCTTGCCAAAACGTCGGAAATGAGATAAGGAGTTCGTAATCACGCCAGAGTCTACTCAGCTGTCAAGTAAATACTGAGAAAAAATAATTAGCGTCAAATAAGGACTACATATTGAAGCACGTTATGAGCATTAATTGCCAGTGAAGCACAGCATGATTCTAAGTCCTTCTGCTTCGCTGTAAGGAACTCTCGACTGGAAAGTAATCGGTCGTGGCTTTTTCTAAATAATCATCCTAGCATTCGCCTGCAGTCTGAAACCAGCCCATATCTTCTTGTCTCTTTTTTATCGTCTCTTCCATCTTTCCATCACACATAAAATGCACCTTGATAAATTTCTTCTTGGCGAGGCAGATCACTGTCGCATTAGATTCTTTGATACGAAATGGTCACTCGATGGTGAGGCTATCTCTGGTAGTCACTTCCGTCGTTAGCTCTAAGGCGTTTATCGGAATAAACTTGGTGACGAACTCCTACTGTATGCGCGTTGCTGCTCCTGTATGCGCGTGCTGGCCATAAATTCTCGTTTTCATGTCTTGGCCTAATACGAGGGTGAGTCCAACGAAAGCCTTAAATATTTTTTTAAAACATTTATTGTGCAGAAGTGGTACAAAGCTATATCACTTTTCAACATAATCTCCCCCACTCTCAATGCAAGTCCTCCAGCTCTTACAAAGTGCATGAATTCCATTAGAAAGAAATTCTTTTGGTAGTCCGCGCAACCATTCATGCACCGCGTGGCGTACCTCTTCATCAGAACTGAACTTCTTTCCTCCCATTGCGTCTCTGAGTGGTCCAAACATATGGAAATCACTGGGGGCAAGGTCTGGTATGGTGGATGAGGAAGACACTCAAAATGCAGGTCTGTGATTGTTTCAACTGTTGTACGGGCAGTGGGGGGCCTTGCATTGTCATGTTGCAAAAGGACACCTGCTGACAGACATCCACGTCGCTTTCATTTGATTGGAGGCTCCAGATGATTTTTTAGGAGACCTGTGAATGGCGCACTGGTGACAGTGGTCCCTCTAGACATGTAATGCTCCAAAGCATAACCTTCCCTGCTGATGGTTCTGTTCGAAACTTCTTTGGTCTTGGTGATGAGGAACGGCGCCATTCCTTGCTCGCTCTATTCGTTTCAAGTTGGTGGAAGTGAACCCATGTCTCGTCCCCAGTAACGTTGCAAGGAAGCCATCACCTTCTCGTTCAAAGCGCCGAAGAAGTTCTTCACAAGCATCAACACGTCGTTCTCTCATTTCAGGAGTCAGCTGCCGTGGCACCCATCTTGCAGACACTTTGTGAAACTGGAGCACATCATGCACAATGTGGTGTGCTGACCCATGACTAATCTGTAAACACGCTGCAATGTCATTCAGTGTCACTCGGCAGTTTTCCTTCACTATGGCTTCAACTGCTGCAATGTTCTGTGGAGTCACAACTTGTTGTGCCTGACGTGGACGAGGAGCATCTTCCACTGAAGTCGCACCATTTGCGAACTTCCTGCGCCATTCGTAGACTTGCTGCTGTGACAAACATGCATCACCGTACTGAACCTTCATTCGTCGATGAATTTCAATAGATTTCAGACCTTCACTACGCAAAAACTGAATAACAGAACGCTGTTCTTCCCTGGTGCAAGTCGCAAGTGGGGCGGCCATCTTTATACTGATACTGCGACGGCATGTGTGCATCTGCACTATGCTGCCACCTACAGGCCATTTTGCACGCTGTTTGTAGCACGGTTCCCAACTTACAGGACAACGGCGCGAAATTTCGATTTGTTATTACAAATTTAAGGTTTTCATTTGGCTCACCCTCGTACAACATGATTGTCACACTGGAATGCAGAAATGTTGCTAAAACAGTGCGAAAACCAGAGACAGCTATGCTGCAACATTTCAGAACTCTAGTGTGATCCGTACATTGACAAGCTAATCAGAAAATTGATTCTGATTTCACTTATGCTTTTCAGAGTCATTTTATTGTCGTCCAAAACAACGCTATGAATGGCTCTGAGCACTATGGGACTCAACTGCTGAGGTCATTAGTCCCCTAGAACTTAGAACTAGTTAAACCTAACTAACCTAAGGACATCACAAACAGCCATGCCCGAGGCAGGATTCGAACCTGCGACCGTAGCGGTCTTGCGGTTCCAGACTGCAGCGCCTTTAACCGCACGGCCACTTCGGCCGGCCAACGCTATGAAATCGATAAATTAGGCACTACGCTATCTGATCAAAAGTATCTGGAGACCCATGTGTAATGCGGAACTGACCTCTAGATGTCACGGGAGGCGTGCCCGCTAGTACGAAAGGAGGCTGGGAGTATTTTGTTGTCAGCAGAAGAACGGTTCGGAGACAACGAATGTTTGCATCAGCGTGGCAATGCACTCTATCATAAAGTAGCACAAGTGAGGTAATGGTTTGTGGACAATAACAGTCCTTAAATGGACGAGGAGACTGCCCGGTGTTCCGACCTGATCCTAATGGAGCACCACTGGTATGAGTTAGAACTTCGACTTTGCTCCAGTCCTCGTCGTCCAACATCACTGTCTTCTCTGATTTCTTCCTTTGATGAACAATGAGCTGCCATTCCTGCATGGACATCCATACACTTCACTGAATGTGCCCCCCAGCAGAGATCCAGTCGTCATAAAGGATCGACACACTCCAGATTAATATCCACTGTTAGGTGTTCGTATACTTTTGATCAGACTGTGTATATTTCCGAAAGTTTTAATTACAGGTAACTATTAAACGAAACACAGACGACTCTTCAATAAAACTGACATTTTTTGCTTAAATAAGCTACTAATTATCATTAAAACATGAACTAAATAAGTATTCATTGAGTATTAACAGACACAAAAATGTGCATGGGAACCTATTTCTCAATCTAAAACGAAATACAATTTTACAGTCTTGGAGTATGAAGTGATGTATTGCCCATGGGCGTTATAGTTACCACTGAATGTTACAGGGAATGACACCGCAAAACTTGGCAACCTATTTCTCTCATCAAGTTACTACATATAAAGGTAGTACTTCTGAGTACTAAAAGTGCTCTCGTTTTTCAACAGAAAAACCGTATATGCACAATGTGATAAAATGTAACGCTACAGCCGCCCTCATGATGTTATTTATCGTATGGCTACCAGTTTCGGTGTTTCAGCTCACCTTGTGCTGACCTTAACTGACGGTGAGGGGGTTAACTCCAGCCGTGTACATGATTCATCAGTGGCCAACATCTACGAACTGGTTTTTGCAGACTACCTGTAACAACCATTGGTAGTTGATGGCTGGAGACACAACATCGTTGTTACAGGTAGCCTGCGAAAGCCAGTTCATAGATGTTGGCCCACAGCGTCAGTTAAGGTCTGAACATGGTGCACTGGAGCACCAAAACTGGTAGCCATACAATAAGTCAAGTCGTAAGGACTGTAGGTGTTCCATTTATTACATAAGTGAACGGTCGAAAACCCTCAAAACTCCTATCAGAAGGACGGACATACAAGAAAAATATATGTACTAGATAATAAGTGACGAATTTCGGGAATCGATTTGTAAATGTTTATCGGTTTAATGCAGGGTACTAAAGCTGCCGTACCGAGCGAGGTGGCGCAGTGGTTAGCACACTGGACTCGCATTCGGGAGGACGACGGTTCAATCCCGCGTCCGGCCATCGTGATTTAGGTTTTCCGTGATTTCCCTAAATCGCTCCAGGCAAATGCCGGGATGGTTCCTTTGAAAGGGCACGGCCGACTTCCTTCCCTAGCCCGATGAGACCGATGACCTCGCAGTTTGGTCTCTTCCCCCTGACAACCCCCCCCCCCCCCCCCCTCAACTAAAGCTGCAAAGCACGAGAAATACTCCGGAACACTAAATTTCCTCCTATCAGTTGTAGTACCAAAAACTAGAGAGATTGTAAAATTCGTGGTTTATATAGAGGAATGAATAAATCCTGTTATGTGGCTGTCTTCTAGTGGAATACACTGCCTAGCAAAAAAAGTGAAGATGCCGGAAGACATTTCCGGATGTCAATGTAATTTACTACAAGTGCACACCGTCAGCGGGTGTGTTTATAATCAGAGCTGGAACTCTCTGCAACCGGTAGAACAGCCACGAGAGTGCGTTGCTCGTGTTAAGGGTTACTACCAAGTCTGGTAGGGTATATGAGGAGTGTGAATAGCCTCAGATGTTGAGTTATCTTTGTGTAGGAAAAGGACATGCCGCGTGCTCGTATGAGCGTTATCAGCACCTCACAGAGTTTGAAAGGAGCCTCATTCTGGGCCTCCTTTAGGGCGGCTGGTCGAATCGAGCCATGCCCAGATTTGCAGGTCATTCGGTTGCGACAGTGGCTCGATTTTGCTCCGTATGGAAACGTGAAGGCAGGCACACGCGTCGTCAAGGTGCCAGTAGACCACGTCTGACGATCACAAGAGACCATCACCGTATTGTGCACCAGGCAGGTCGCAAAGCCATCACATCCCCGCCTGCCTTTCGAGAACAGGTGATGCACTCCCTACAACATTCCGTTTCATCCTGTACTATTGGCCGGAGATTAGCGGCAGCCGGACTAGGAGACTCTTGTCCCATGTGAAGGTTGCCGTTGATACCACATTAAAGACAGCTGCATTTGGAGTCGTTTCATAGCCGGTAAGAAAGCGATAAATTGCTATTCTGCCCTATCTCAGATGTCCATTGTCAGCGAGTATAGCGAGGACGTGGGGAAATGGTCCCGTTCTTCCGATGTTTTAAAGATGCACAATGATGGTACTCCTTGGGTTTCGGGGTGAGGAGCCACTAGGAATTACTTCAATGCTGGTAGTGATTGAGGCAACTCCTACGGCATATCAATACGTCACGGATATCCTGCATCCTCAAGTGTTCCCTCTCATTCTACAGTATTCTGATGCCATTTTTCAGTAGGGCAGCACTCGTCCACACATGGCACATGTCTCTATGAATTGTCTGGTTGAGGTACTCCCGTGACCAGTTAAATCCCCATATCTACTCCCACTAGTATACGTGTGGGACCAGTTCGGACATCAGTTCGATACTAGTGTCAGTACAGAGCATGTCAAAGACCAACTGAAACAGTTGTGGGCCAGCTTTCCTCGGGAGAAGATGGAACGGCTTTCTGACACCCTTCGGAATGAAATTAGTGCACGCATTCAGACCATAGGGATTGCAACCTCATAGCTATAATTGGGCTCATATTGCCAAGTTCTTTGTAAATTTGACTCGGTTTTGTAATCGTCGTAGTAACATACGCTCTCAGCCCGTGTTTATTTCCTTTCATCCGTCATTTCTGAGTGCTTTACTTTTTTTGTCTGACAATGTATACAAAAGTAACGTTTGACACATCCTTCAATTTGCCTTCACATTAAAATAATGTATATATAGGGTGTCTCAGTTATCGTGACCACCCTAAATAACTGTTTGTACAGATGAAAATTACAAAATATTTCAAGGAAATGTTCTTTAGCCGTCAGGGCGACAGCATGACTGCCTTCGTTGTAGCTTTGTTTTTTACAAAGATATGAACAACGGTAAGACTTTTTTAAATGGCACCCTGTATTTTTTATTCGGTAATTCATTTCCTCTCCTAAAGACTTATTCAAAAAAAATATCTCAGTGTACCATTCACAGAAGCAGAACGTTATTAATTACATAACACAACATTGACTTTGAGCCCTGGATCACAAACTCGTCCACTTGCTAGAGTTGTCAGAAAACAAATGAAAACCAAGTAAAAACATGACTCAAAATTGACTTTGATTCTCCTGTACCATTGCCCGTGAGTAGACCATTGGAAGGTGCCCAAAGTGGTGATCCTGGACCCCGATACACTGGTGCACTCGTTGAATGAAAGAATTATTTACCGCTTCCAGTGTTGCCTGCTGAAGAGAATTAAAAGCAAGCACGATACGTTCCTGTATGTCCTCTGGAGTTGTTGGAATATCGCGATAGACGTCTTTATTGCATCCCCAAAGAAAAAACAGGGGCTTTAAATCAGGAGACCTAGCAGGCCAACTAACTGTTCTTCCTCGATCAATCCATCTGGCAGGATACCTTCGGTTCAGAACACGACGTGTACGCAATGCATTATGTGCTGGACATTCATCGTGTTGGTACCACATAGGCATTCTGGTTCATAGCTGCACTTCATCCAGAAGAGGAGAAAAATTCGTCTGAGGAAGTTGGCATACACTGTTCCGTTTAGACTACCATTGATGAAACAAGGGCCAATAATTGTAGTACCAAGCATCCCACACCATACGTTACCTCTCCGTTGACGCTGATGTTCCATCTGTCTAAGCCATCGTGGGTTGTCGCTGGACCAATAATGCATGTTCCTTGTATTTACCTGTCCTTTGTTTGAGAAGGAACATTCATCAGTATATAGAACATTGGAGAAGAAGTTCGGGTTGGCGAGGATTTGCTGCTGTGCCCACTGATAGAACTGCACACGATTCTGGAAATCATTCCCATGCAATTGTTGATGTAGGTGTACATAGTAAGGATGGAACCGGTGACGTGTAAGAGTATGATGTACACTGATTTTAGGAATGCCAATCTCTTGTTCAAGCTGTCGTGTACCCACATGTGGATTCATAGCAACGGAAGCAAGAACAGTAACTTCGACAGCTTCGTCTGTGCGAGTGCTACGACGATTGCGTTGTCGTTGGTTAAAACATCCCGTTTCCTGAAACGTTCAACAAGACGAGAAAACATCTGTCGGGAAGGTGGGTTCTTGTCAGGATATCGCTCTCTGTATAGTTCCGTTGCCTGCATAGCATTTCGCTTTCCTTCAACAACAACAATAAAAGTAACGTTATGTCGATGCAGTTTGTAGGAAGGTCAGTATTTACCGTATGTCTACTCTACACAACAATATTTAAAAGACTAAATTACTGTACTAAACGTACCCGTACATAAGCAAACGCCGGCCGCGGTGGTCTAGCGGTTCTAGGCGCTCAGTCCGGAACCGCACGACTGCTATGGTCGCAGGTTCGAATCCTGCCTCGGGCATGGATGTGTGTGACGTCCTTAGGTTAGTTAGGTTTAAGTAGTTCTAAGTTCTGGGGGACTTATGACCACAGATGTTGAGTCCCATAGTGCTCAGAGCCATAAGCAAACAGCATTCCAACTACTGTTCTGCCAATTTAAATTCCAGCATTTCTACCTTCTCTTCGTTGGTGTACATTCTACTCACACAGCTTTTCAACCGACAATGTTTGACGGAATGTTTACATTTGACCTCTGTCAACGTCAGCACGTGGATGTTTTCCATTACATCGAGTAGCTGCACTAAGCGCTGGGAGCGTCAACGTCAATGTTGTGTTATATAATTAACAACGTTGTGTTTCAGTGAATGCTACAGTGAGATACATTTTTGAATAGGTCTTTAGGAGAGGAAATGAATTACCGAATAAAAAATACAGGGTGCCATTTAAAAAAGTCATACCACTGTTCATATCTTTGTAAAAAAACAAAGCTACAACGAAGGCAATCATGCTGATTGATGACTCCCTGACGGCTAAAGAGCATTTGCTTGAAACATTTTGCAATTTGCATCTGTACAAACAGTTATTTAGGGTGGTCAAGATAAATGGGACACCCTGGATATAAATAATTTCAGTGTGAAAGGAAATGGAAGGATGTGTGCACGAACATGTATGTATGAAGATAGTTAAATGCTACTTTTGTAGACACTGTCATATACATATAAGATCTTCTTTCTGTTAAAACATTTAATTCAGTTCTTTAATTTATTTCAACTGTTGATTACTTCTTTTAGATTTTGATGTCCTCTTGTGCTACAAACGTGGCTATGGCGTCATATTGTGCGTCTCCAAGAACGGGGATAACGCATCCAGAGTTGCAAAGTGCCATGGATTAGCAATATCACACAGAAAGCTAATGTACCTTGTTCATATTCTTGTCGCGAACTGATGTTATTTCCTAACTTCATTGAGTCATGCTTTCTAAGATTTGTTCACTGGAACGTCCAGCTGCATTAAGTTTGTTAATCGTGGAACGACCCAAGTGCATTGACAATGCTTTGTTGGATATAAAGTCTGTACACTGATACGTAAGTCAGGTGCTGCATGCCACTTTTGTAAAATAGAGAGAGTAGTTTTAGTACATCTCAATCTACTCTCCTATTTCTTTTCGTGTTGACGTGAATGCGAATTCTGTAATCAATGTCTGCAAGATCTTATTTTTCTTTGCAAAATTAATTCGTGTATAACACGCTTGCACCATTAATGTATGCATAACATGCCTGCATCATTAATGGGTACATGACGTGCTTGCATCATTAATATGAATATGACGTACTTGCATCATTAAGTACGTAGAACGTATTTGCGTCATTAATGTATATATAACAGAACCTCGTCAGAACGGGCCTTGGAAGGTCCAACGGCAGCGACCGGCCGGCGTTTCGTCCTCAGCCCACAGGCGTCACTGGATGCGTATGTGGACGGGCATGTAGTCAGCACACCACTCTCCCGGCCGTATGTCAGTTTACACGACCGGAGCCGCTACTTCTCAATCAAGTACATCCACAGTTTGCGTCACAAGGGCTAAGTGTACTCCACTTGCCAACAGCGCTCGACAGACTGGATGGTCACCCATCCAAGTGCTAGCCCAGCCCGACACCGGTTAACTTCGGTTATCTGACGGGAACCGGTGTTACCACTGTGACAAGGACGCTGGCCATATATAACATGCTTCCTTGATTTTATCCTTCGAATGTTTCGACACAGATAACTTCCCTCCTTTAAGTTTTATGTGTTCAAAAATGGTTCAAATGGCTCTGAGCACTATGGGACTCAACTGCTGAGGTCATTAGTCCCCTAGAACTTAGAACTAATTAAACCTAACTAACCTAAGGACATCACAAACATCCATGCCCGAGGCAGGATTCGAACCTGCGACCGTAGCAGTCACGCGGTTCCGGACTGAGCGCCTGAACCGCTAGACCACCGCGGCCGGCTTATGTGTTTTTCTTTGATTTTGTGACATCATCGATGACCTCATATTTAACCTGGAATAATAGTAATAAATGCGTAAATTAAGTATTTTCTCTGCAACCATTAAGTGTTCTAATACTGTCGAGCAACGACCCACGACGTACGTATTTTTAATACGATGCATGACCCATCTTTTTTTAAATTTATTGGCTTTCGGTAGCCTATACAGCCTATACAGCCTATACAGCCTATACAGCCACCCCAACACCCAGTACCCGTGCCCATAAAATCTCCGGCCCGGCTGGGCTCAAATGACTGAGCACTATGGGACTTAACATATATGGTCATCAGTCCCCTAGAACTTAGGACTACTTAAACCTAAGGACAGCACACAACACCCAGTCATCACGAGGCAGAGAACGACCCTGCTGGGAGTCTAACACGAGCGCCTTTGGTTAGCAATGTGCCACACAGATCGCACAGCTACCGAGACGGAGGTGACCCCATCTCGACCACGTGAGATGAGGTAAGCACAGGAAAGTTAACAGTTCAGCGTAGTATAGCACAAAGGGTCATATTAGCACTATATTGAAAGGCAAAGTAACGGACAGCATAGGTGTTTCGAGCGATTTAGCAAAGAAAAGGAAACGTTAAAAATATTAAATCAAGGTAGCTGGAACGGTATTTGAAAATTTATTTGATTTTTTTTTTTTAAACTTCTGTTATCCATGAGCATATAATACCTTCAACAGCGCACCATCTCGATCGGAAAACATCCATTAGACCATTAAACAGTTCACATTGAAGTGTGGGATGCAAGTGCTATTGCAATTTCGTCATATGATGACATGGTGCTGTTCCCTAACTTCGACACAGAGGTAGTGCCAGTATCAGTGATATTTGGTATTATTATATATCCTGAGTAATAATCGAAGACATAGTTTGCAGAATAGTTTTCCTTGTACAAATTTTCACACTGTCCTTTCGTTTAAATTGATAAACTGGAATATAGAACAGTCAAACAAATTTATATGCATCTGAATGTTTATCACTAACAAAATATCACTGCAAATTGGCGAACTTCTAGAAGGAGTCCGCTTTTTCATTCTGATCACTTACGAAACGGAAAGCTAAGTTCAAAGCGGCCGCAGTTCTCTTAAAGACTGTAAGTTACGTGAAGGAACGTCCTACAATTGACACTGCAGAGGGGTATGAAGTACCTGACGCTCTAGGCGTATCAGAAGAAAGAGAACGGTACAATTGAGAAAATTTGCGTAAGATGTCTACCGAAATTGTTTAAATCACTAATGAATTCTCACTAGGGTTTGAAACAACTGATTTCGCATGGGAAAAGATCGTGGTTTCCCTACTTTACGACAGAGACTGATTCAAATGGCTCTGAGCACTATGGGACTTAACATCTGAGGTCATCAGTCCCCTAGAACTTAGAACTACTTAAACCTAACTAACCTAAGGACATCACACATCCATGCCCGAGACAGGATTCGAACCTGCGACCGTAGCGGTCGCGCGGCTACAGATTGAAGCGCCTAGAATCGCTCGGCCACATCGGTCGGCAAGACAGAGAAAATAACCTATAGCGGTATGTATGAGCAAGGTGTAGACCTTGCCACCTAAATCTTTTCTCCACTACCTTCCGAAACCGATGGGCAGTCTTTGCAAAAAATAGGGCGATGAATAGTGAATGCTACACAACTCTTTCGATTCACATGAACGAAAAAAACTGGTGACAGGTGACTTGCACTGGAAAAGAACAAAAGTCACTTTTCATCGCTGCAATGAAAAATGCTACGGCAATAGAAAAACTCTGGAATTCGAGGTGCATATCGCTGGAATATCAAGCCAATAAATCAGACTTGACACTCTCAGAGTTGCACCTGTACCAGGATCGAGACAGATTTGCGGCTCAATAACGTTTTAAATGGAATGAAGAGCTTATGGGAGACGTATGTAGACATTCGAAACTTACACTTCATCTTAGTACTGGAAAATGTTGAACTACATTAAAAAGTAATTACGTACGTGGCGTCAAAAAACACAATCTGTCAAAACAAGAACTTTTCACCGGTCTCTCGTACCTACACAAAATTTTATTTGAAAGCTGGCAGCAGCTATATGGAATGCGTTACCCAAAGCGATCGTATGCCCAAGTTCCTGCAAAATCTTAAGACCATACGAACAGGTAAAATAAAAGAGATTCGTGTTCCTTACGACGAAGCTACTGGGGCATCAATAAGTGAATATATGTTTGCTAACTTTCTCTTCACAGATCTCTTCGACAATATTTCCGTGAATTATTACCTTTTAACATTGTTACAGACGCTGACTACTAAAGCTTTGGAATTCGTGCGGAGACAATAACTTAAAATTAATTCAATTTGAAAACCTCGTTATTCTGTTTTTTTCTGGCTGTTGAAACACGATTTATCGGTGGAACATTTGTAGAGACTTTCAGAAGTAAGAACCCCATTAATTCCGCACAGTTCGGGGGGAAACAAAGTTTGAAACAATTTTTTCTTATTTTTAAAGCCACCGTACCACGATAATTTATCGCAAGAGTTTTCCAGTTTTCATTTTCCCGAACGCCAACACACCTAGAAACATAAGGGTCCGTGCGGGAAGCCATTATTGCTGAGCGTGCGTTTTGAAACAAGTCTGTCGATCGGCGGTCAGATTGCCCCAATTTGTAGATCTCACGTTGCCGAGAAGTACATACAGACCGGCACTAGTTCCGCTCCTTAGCTGAGCGTAGTCTGTCGCCCGCGGATGTCGATATTGCAGAAACAGCCTACAGAAAGCCTAACACGACGGCAGCTCTTCTACTTGAATCAGTTTCAGTTGACAGAACCAACATTCTGCTTCGGCCAGCCTTTGTAAATTACGTTGATATTACATTGCAGAAAATTACATCAATTTGATGCTTAGTTACGTCAGAAACAACAAGCTGTGTTCTTTATTTTTGTGGAACAGCACCCCTTGCAACAGTACTCTACTCATTTCATTGGTCATACACTACTGGTCATTAAAATTGCTAGACCAAGAAGAAATGCAGATGATAAACGGTTATTCATTGGACAAATATATTTTACTGGAACTGAGACGTTATTACATTTTCACGCAATTTGGGTGCATAGATCCTGAGAAATCAGTATCCAGAACAACCACCTCTGGCCGTAATAACGGCCTTGATACGCCTGCGCATTGAGTCAAACAGAGCTTGGATGGCGTGTACAGGTACAGCTGTTCATGCAGCTTCAACACGATACCACAGTTCATCAAGAGTAGTGACTGGCGTATTGTGACGAGCCAGTTGTTCGGTCACCATTGACCAGGCGTTTTAAATTGGTGGGAGACCTGGAGAAAGTGCTGGCCAGAGCAGCAGTCGAACATTTTCTGTATCCAGAAAGGCCCGTACAGGGCCTACAACATGCGGTCGTGCATTATCCTGCTGAAATGTAGGGTTTCGCAGAGATCGAATGAAAGGTAGAGCCATGGGTCGTAACACGTCTGAAATGTAGCGTCCACTGTTCAGAGTGCCGTCAATGCGAAGAAGAGGTGACCGAGACGTGTAACCAATGGCACCCCATACCGTCACGCCGGGTGATACGGCAGTATGGCGATGACGAATACACGCTTCCAATGTGCGTTCACCGCGATGTCGCCAAACACGGATGCGACCATCATGATGCTGTAAATAAAACCTGCATTCATTCGAAAAAATGACGTTTTGCCATTCGTGCACCCAGGTTCTTCGTTGAGTACACCATCGCAAGCGCTCCTGTCTGTGATGCAGCGTCTATGCTAACCGCAGCCATGGCCTCCGAGTTGATAGTCCATGCTGCTGCAAACGTCGTCGAACTGTTCGTGCAGATAGTTGTTGTCTTGCAAACGTCCCCATCTGTTGACACAGGGATTGAGACGTGGTTGCACGATCCGTTGCAACCATCCGGATAAGATGCCTGTCAACTCGACTGCTAGTGATACGAGGCCGTTAGGATCCAGCACGACGTTCCGTATTACCCTCCTGAACCCACCAATTCCATATTCTGCTAACAGTCATTGGATCTCGACCAGCGCGAGCAGCAATGTCGCGATACGATAAACCGCAATCGCGATAGGCTACAATCCAACATTTATCAAAGTCGGGAACGCAATGGTACGCATTTCTCCTCCTTACACGAGGCATCACAACAACGTTTCACCAGGCAACACCGGTCAACTGCTGTTTGTGTATGAGAAATCGGTTGTAAACCTTCCTTATGTCAGCACGTTGTAGGTGTCGCCACCGGCGCCAACGTTGTGTGAATGCTCCGAAAAGCTTATCGTTTGCATATCACAGCATCTTGTTCCTGTCGATTAAATTTCGCGTCTGTAGCACGTCATCTTCGTGCTGTAGCAATTTTAATGGCCAGTAGTGTAAAATGGGAAACCTTATTAACGAAAAAATTAGCCTTGTGTGGAGACAGCTGAAACAGAAAGCATCATATGAACGGAAAGACGTTTGTAGATGACTACCAAAGGATGTGGTCAGTCAATCCATCACAGTCACTAAAAAGGACACTGACAGAAAAAATATCACAACACCAAGGAGTTGTGCGACATATACGAAAGTTGGTAGGAGTATTTCTCCATCTGAAAGACGATGTCTATACAGATTTTGCTCCAGTCATATACGAATGGCGGTAGTAGCGCCACTATGAGGATGCAGGTTTGCTTTAAATCTCGCTGTGGCGGTCGTGGGCTACGAGAAAATGGATGTTCCTACTGCGACATTGCTGGAAGGCTTGGCGGGAACATAGCCATTGTACATGAACGCAGGCAGCTATGGTTAAGAAGACCGGGCTGCAGACGGTCACGTGGTACTAACGAGAGGGAAGACCATCGCGATCGGCTTATGGCTCAGTCCCATTGTATTGCATCTGAAGTAGAAATCTGAGCAGCAGTTGACACCACAGTGACACAACGAACTGTTACAAAACGGTCACTTCAAGGATAGCTCCGAGCCAGACGCTCTGTAGAGTGCATTCCAATGACCACAAACCACCGCCATTCTCGACTTCAGTGGTGTCAAGCGAGAGCTGATTCGAGGGCATTGTGGGGGTCTGTTATGTTTACTGATGAAAGCTGGTTCTGCTTCGGTGCCAGTGATGGCCGTGTGTTGGTTGGGAGGAGGTCAGTTGAGGGCCTGCAACCAACTTATCTGCGTGCTGGACACACTGGACCTACACCTGGAGCTACAGTCAAGAGTGCGATTACGTATGATAGCAGGAACACTCTCAGGTTATCCAACGCACCCTGACTGCACATTTGTACGTCAATCTGATGATTCGACCTGCTGTGCCACCACTCATGAACAGCATTCCAGGGGCTGTTTTCCAACAGGTAACGCTCGCCAACAGACCGCTGGTGTAACGTAACATGTTCTACAGAGTATCGATATTTAACTTTGGCCTACTCGATCACCAGGAAGTACGTATGGAACATTATCAGACGGCAACTCCAGCGTCAACCACAAAGAGCATTAACTGCCCCTGTACTGAGCAACCAAGTGCACAGCCATGGAACTCAATTCCACGTCCGGCAACCGTACAACACAATGAATGCACGTTTGATTGCTTGCATATAACATTCTGGCGGTTGCAGCGGCTATTAGAAAACCAACATTTCACATTTGCAATGGCGTATCTCGTTCTTACATCAACCTGTGTTCTTGCACAGTGAATCACTTAAATGTGTTACCTATACCCGAAATTTCATTACATTAATTATAATTTGGTGTTGCGACTTTTTAACGTCAGTGTATTTCCTTTCCCATCAGGTGTGTTCTGAGAATCGAGGAACTATGAGTAAAATTAAGAAAACCTATTTCGAAATGGGGTCTTGTTGTACGTTTATTACAAATCCCATCCACTGGTAACCAGCTCTGGTACGAATGTAGCAGGATTTACATCTCTCCATAAGGTACTGCAATTTCTGCATAGTAAATTTCGCCAGCAAATTGACTCTCCATCGGTTTCGAAATTTATGACATCTATTACTTTAATATAACCAATATTAATATTAAGTCTCTCTACCCTTGAGACTCTCTGAGAACCGAGTGCCGATCTCAATTCTTCATTTCTCTTGACGGGATATCTGCGACTGTTATTATCAATGACAGAATCCGCAAAAGTTGTAAAAATTATTTATTTCTAAAAAGAAACGTGTATCCTGGTTTCTGAACGTCTGTTCCATCTTCAGGCGCATCTGAAAAATTATAAATCAATAATAACATCTACCCAAGTTGTTAACTTAAGGAAATCTAAAGAGACTAACAGAAATTCTTATAAAAAATCCTATATGTATATTAAAAAAAAAGAGTCCATACTGGGTGCATAACTGAGGTTAAAATAAGTTAAAATAAAGAATGACTGACGGTTCTGTTTAGCTTTCCTTATTTTAACAATGTGATGAGGTGTTATTATTGATTTATAGTTTTGCAGATGTACCTTTTTTTCTCTTCTTGGTTCACTTTAAACCTGTTTTCCTTTAGTGTTTATCATCTTTTTCAAATACCTTTGTTCTTTCGTTGTAAAAATCCTCGATCTTCTGATTTCATCTCGATTCTGACTTCTTTTGAAACGCTATTGAAGATCTCTTTGGTTAACTATCATACCACATACGAATGATTAAAGAATATCATACTTTTCCTTCATATTGTTTTTCTTATTTTTCCATATCCTGATATATTTTAACATTCCCTCTCAGTTACCAGGATATCTCTAGTTTCTTATCAACCAAGTACTTTCTCACACATTTTCACTGCAGTTGTTACTTATCCAGATTACTATTCAACTCTGGGCATGCACTTACCGGTCACGAAAACTGACATCGACCGGGAGAGCGGTGTGCTGACCACATGATTCTCCGTATGCTTATCCGGTGACGCCTAAGGTCTGGGGATGACTCGGCGGCCCGTCGGTGCCATTGGGCCTTCAAGGCCTGTTCGGACGGTGTTAGGAATTTTGATTTCGCCATGTACCATAGCGATTTACTTCAAAATGATGCATACGGTTATGGCGAGTGACTGACAAACCTTTCTTTATACTTTTTCCTCACAATCACGTAAGTATTCCAGATTGCCGTTACCGCTTTCTACTAGCTAGTGGTCATTTTAAGACCGTAAATAAATAATACTAGGATACAAAGAACCATTCATTTCATAGATTAAACAATAAATCTTTGCATCCCATTTTCATCCATTACAGTCTGAATATGCAAACAGGTAACGGAATTTTCATGTGTTTATACGGAAAAAATTAAAAGATTCCTTTTAAGTTTGTTAGCATTTTTCCCATCAAAGTCTTTTCTCCCTCTTGTTCATCCTTTTTTCTAAAACTAGTTGTCTTAAATATTTTCATTAAAGTTTTCTGCAAGGTGTTTGATTTTTTTTACCGTTACCAATGCACTGACAGCCAAAGACACTGGTAAAATTTCGTGTAGGGCCCCCGCGAGCACGCAGAAGTACCGCAACACGACGTGGCATGAACTCGACCAATGTCTGAAGTACTGCTGGAGGGAACTGATATCATGAATCCCGCAGGCCTCCACTAGCTTGAACAGTCCCTTGGTGACATGCAGGGTACATGGAGTCATGAGGCTGTCTCCACGCCTGTAAACATCCAACCGCTCCATACAATTTGAAACGACACTCGTCCGACCAGGCAACATGTCTCCAGTCATCAAGAGTCCAATGTCGGTGTTGACGGGCCCTGGCGAGGCGTAAAGCTTTGTGTCGTTCAGTCATCAAGGTTACACTAGTGGGCCTTCGGCTCCGGAAGCCGATATCGGTGGTGTTCCGTTGAATGATTCGTACGCTGACAATTGTTGATGGTCCAGCATTGAAATCTGCAGAAATTTGCGGAAGGGTTGCAGTTCTGCCACGTTGAAACATTCTATTCGGTCATCGTTGGTCACGTTTTTGCAGGATCTTTTTAGGCTGTCGCGATGTCGGAGATTTGATGTTTTGCCGGATTCCTGATATTCACGGCACACTCGTGAAATGGTCGTACAGGAAAATTCCCACTTCATCACTACCTCGGAGATGCTGTCTTGCATCGCTCGTGCGCCGACTATAACACCATGTTCAGGCTCACTTGATAACCTGTCATTGCAGCAGCAGTTACCGATCTAACACCTGCTTTTTTGTGGCATGTTGTTTCCAAAGAGTGATAGTCTTTGGCCATTTTTTCTTCTGGAATGGCAAGATGTGAGAAATACTTTCACTTTGTTGTGTATTCCCTTGCAAAGGGACTCGGGGTCTCAGTGGGGCCTTGAGTCCCTTGAGGGTGTTGGCAAGGTAGTTGTAAAAGTGATTGACAGTAACTGCTTACGTGTAAAATACCAAATAACTGAATATTACATCATCTTTGATGGCCTTGTTGGGGTGCAATAATGGCTTGAGGCACCTTGTTTTTGTGCCGGTGTCGTGGCAGGGCCTGGCCTACATTCTCAAGTTGGCGGACATTTCCCCGATACTCGTCTAATTGTGAAAAAACGAGTTGCCTGGTCTTTTATCTTCTCAGCGTATTTTTCTCCACTCAGCAGGTGTATTTCTCTCGTCCTAGTCCACCTTGGGGCGCCTAGGCTCCACTTCAAACATCTGTTTTGTAGTGGTTGCAAACTGCCTTTTAGAGTCACATGTTGTTCCCCAAGACGTCGCCCGCATCTCGTGGTCGTGCGGTAGCGTTCTCGCTTCCCACGCCCGGGTTCCCGGGTTCGATTCCCGGCGGAGTCAGGGATTTTCTCTGCCTCGTGATGGCTGGGTGTTGTGTGATGTCCTTAGGTTAGTTAGGTTTAAGTAGTTCTAAGTTCTAGGGGACTGATGACCATAGAAGTTAAGTCCCATAGTGCTCAGAGCCAGCCAGCCCCAAGACGTCAAGCCGTACAGCAGGGAGGCTCGTACCGGTGCTCGCTAACAACTGCGCCGGGGACCTGCTGTCTTACTTAGGCGTTTCCGACGGCAGTGATGTATTCTGCCTGTTTACTTATCTCTGTAAAAAGTTTGAGGTTCGCCGATGACATTGTAATTCTGTCAGAGACAGCAAAGGACTTGGAAGAGCAGTTGAACGGAATGGACAGTGTCTTGAAAGGAGGATATAAGATGAACATCAACAAAAGCAAAACGAGGATAATGGAATGTAGTCAAATTAAATCGGGTGATGCTGAGGGGATTAGATTAGGAAATGAGACACTTAAAGTAGTAAAGGAGTTTTGCTATTTAGGGAGTAAAATAACTGATGATGGTCGAAGTAGAGAGGATATAAAATGTAGACTGGCAATGGCAAGGAAATCGTTTCTGAAGAAGAGAAATTTGTTAACATCGAGTATAGATTTAAGTGTCAGGAAGTCGTTTCTGAAAGTATTTGTATGGAGTGTAGCCATGTGTGGAAGTGAAACGTGGACGATAAATAGTTTGGACAAGAAGAGAATAGAAGCTTTCGAAATGTGTTGCTACAGAAGAATGCTGAAGATAAGGTGGGTAGATCACGTAACTAATGAGGAGGTATTGAATAGGATTGGGGAGAAGAGAATTTTGTGGCACAACTTGACTAGAAGAAGGGATCGGTTGGTAGGACATGTTTTGAGGCATCAAGGGATCACAAATTTAGCATTGGAGGGCAGCGTGGAGGGTAAAAATCGTAGAGGGAGACCAAGAGATCAATACACTAAGCAGATTCAGAAGGATGTAGGTTGCAGTAGGTACTGGGAGATGATGAAGCTTGCACAGAATAGAGTAGCATGGAGAGCTGCATCAAACCAGTCTCAGGACTGAAGACCACAACAACAACAACAACAATTTATCTCTGTATTTGAATACGCATGCCTATACAAATTTCTTTGGCGCTTCACTGTATATGCTATTTTAAAATAAATGTAATTTTTGAATTGTATTGGCAGATCTAAATTTCAGCTAGAAACTAGCCATTCTCAATGCACTATCACTTTTGATCATGCACGTAATGCCTGTTGGTCGGGCTTCAATGAACTGTGGATGAAGCCCGACTAACAGGCATTACGTGCATGATCAAAAATGATAGTGCATTGAGAATGGCTAGTTTCTAGCTGAAATCTAGATCTGCCAATAAAATTTAAAAAGGACGACTGATAGCTGAAATTTATTATTTGCAAGTCAATATAACAGTCTCTCAGTGCAACAGCCTTCTGAGTGTAAGGTAACCTGATGAAATGTAATTTTTGTATCCACAGAAACATAGTTTCTTGTTCAGAGATTCTTAAACCCGTTTTGCTCCTCCAAGCCGTTGATTCCATCACTATATTATCAAGATTTTGAGAAAATATAGAACATAGAGAGCAAAAGCTAGACAAATTGCTTTCTCCTTCCGTCAAGCTTTATTGCTGAAATTTTATGTTCTGTTAACTTCTCATTCCAGAAATGCTTTTCTTCGGAATACTTTAGAAAATGATTGGAGTTGCACAGCTCTCTTTTCTTACTCCAGTATTTAAATGGAAGAGTTTTGATATTTCCATCCACAAATTTTATGTTTGGGGCTGTATCTGTTAGAGATTACTGTATTTCATTTACTAATCTAGATTGACCTCACAGTTCAAGACTACGTGTTGTACGATTTGAAACGTGTTGCGCCATGTCGATCGCGGCGGAGTCACAAGTTGGACATCAATATCTGCGGTTCAGCCAACGCTGGGCCACAGAGATTCTCCAGAAGACCAGCCAGTTCACGAAGGTAAAGAGTTAGCTGCATGTTGAGCAAGGGATTTACCAGCTAAACCCCGGACAGCCTGGAGTGTACCAATGGCAATCAATATTGAGCAGTGAGAGTGACGGAAAATCTTCAGTACTAAACTGGCAAACATTTCAGCGGTCTTACAGGAGACTTTTTAACGAATTTTATTTCTATCGCTCTGCAGTGGAGAAGAAAATTCCTACAATGGCGTCGCAATGTTTTCAAAGTTAAGTTACGCAATCCTGTTTTTTAAAAGAAAGTTTTAACTTGCAGCAGGGTTTATGTATCTGTCTCTCCGACCATTCATAGATATACGGATAGAAGGTTTTCCTGTCCAAGTGCAGTCAACCCTTGGCAATCCGAACCTCGATAAATCGAATTTCTCGACTGATCGAATTTGTTGCCAAGTCCCTTTAAAAATCCTCGCTAAATCGAAAAATCCTAGGTGTGTTCGTACAGTACCTAAATCCAAGCGACTATCGTGACAGACAACCCTACAAACACATTTCAGTTTACGTCAACGGCTATCTAATACATTGGTAATTCCTCTTCAATTGTTCAGCTAATTGTTTCGGCACTTAGCTCTTCGTAACACTCGTTTGTTTACTCTACATAGCATAATTTCTTGCAGTACATAAATCGGTTGTAAAAATGACCTCCTGGAAGACAACTGCTTGAGTTTTTAAGAAAAAACGCTCATTATTCAGACCATGGAATATGGAACGAAAAAGAAAACGGACGTATCAAAAAGTTTCACAAATAGGTCACCCATGCTGTTGAAAAATCTGAAGCATAGAGATAAGAGAAACTGAAGTTTTCTTATGTTATCGGAAATTTGCACGAGGAGGTTTCAAAAAATAAGTTACCCAAGTCGTCCCACTTTAAGATTATGGCGTAACAAAGGAAGTGCGTTGTCAGAAGAGAATACACGATACTGGCATACTACAGACAAATTTCTGCAGCTGTATCGATGAAAGGTCCATCACAGTGGGTGAGATATGTGGTGCGATTACCGTAAACGCATTCCACAGTTCAGGGGTGCGAGACACCACAATTCTTGTGAGCAAAATGTCTAAATTGCATGCAGATTCACAGCGAAATTCTGGCTTTGTATGGTCCAAATGCAATATCGTTCCGAGCTGGAATGAAAGGATGTCACACTTTGACAGGGCCGCACCGACGTGCGTGGCGGTAATGGGGAAGGAAGGCCGCCGGCATCGACCACAAACAGCAGTGCCCTGGCAGTCGATGAAGTGATTTGCAGCAATAGGCGATTTTCTACGATGATGACGTTCGCACAGTGGTTCTCGAATGGCTCCGAGACCATGGAGCGGATTTCTGTTGTTGAAGAACTGAATAATTGCTGAAATGTTCCGATAGTTCTTGACAGAGATGTGATGACTATGTTGAAAACAATGTCATGTACCTGTGTCCCTATGAAGCTCTGTGCCAAAGTGCTTGACTACGATCCGTCCGCCACGTTGAATGAGAGTGTCCACACGTTCGAACACTGCAGGAGTCACAGCTGTGTGTGGCCGGGCAGGTTTGCACGACCTTGTTGCGATAGTGACAGACGCCTCGCCCAACGACCTACCGTGCTTTTGTTCACTGCCTGGTCTCCGTAGACATCCTGCAAGTGTCTATGAACATCAGCGACGCTCAATGACAGCTCTCTGCTTGGGATGCACCTCCATTAAAGACGCCATTTTGAAGGTACGTACAGAGTGCGGCCACCTCTCGGAACTTCATGAAACTATAGGGGCTGATACGCGAATGTCCCATGACGTCGCATAACAAATTTCTCATTTTTTCAACCGAAATTGGCCAAGAACAAAGAATGAGTTGCGTTTACTTCTTAAATACCCCATGTAAGTATGTTATTGAAAGTTAAGTACGAGGCGTGTTTGTTAAGTAAGTGCCGTTTTGAAATTAAAAAAAGACGTGCTAAGGTATCTCAATAATTTTATTTTTACTTGAAATCCTGTTCCTTAAACTACACACTGACGCCATTACAGTCTGATTCTTCCTTGTTTACGTTGTGTAGTGAGTGTTTAAGATGCCTCCGATAATCTTGAGTCCCACCGACTGTGAAGTACGGGCTGTTATAAAATTTCTTAGTGCAAAAGGCCCAAAAGCGATCGATATTCGTCGTGAGATCTGTGCAGTTTACGGAGAAAGCATTACGAGTGATGGAATGGTAAGAAAGTGGGTGAGAGCATTTAAAGATGGCCGCACAAATGTGCATGATGAACAAAGGAGTGGGCATCCATCGGTCGTTAATGAAAGTTTGGTGCAGGAAGTGGACAATAAGGTGAGAGAAAAAAGACACTTTACGATTTCCTCCTTGCGGGATGACTTTCCTAATGTTTCTCGTAGTGATTTTTATAGCATTGTGACCGAGTACTTGAATTACCGAAAATTGTGCGCACGTTGGGTACCGAAAATGCTGACGGATGTGCACAAAACCAAACGTTTAGACAATGCATTGACTTTCCTTGAGCGGTACCACAACGACGGTGATGATTTCTTAAACCAAATTGTTACGCGCGTTGAAACATGGGTGGCCTACGTCACACCAGAATCAAAGCAACAGTCCATGGAAGTTGGGCAAGGGCATCGTTTTGCTGCAAAGACAATGCCCGTCAGCATGTGGCGAATCAGACCCAAGATCTCCTCACATCTTCTCCATGGGAAACTCTAGATCATCCTCCGTATAGCCCCGATCTTGCGCCCAGTGACTGCCATCTCTTCATGCACTTGAAGAAAAACCTGGGCGGTCAGCGTCTTCAAGACGGTGACTAAGTCAAAACAGTGGTGATGCAGCGGTTAACAAGTCAGGCAGCAGACTTCTATGAGGAGGACATTCAAAAACTGTACAACGTTAAGACATTGCTTCAATATTGACGGAAATTATATAGAAAAGTAGATTAAGGTTCTAACAACCCTACCACAACAAAGGTCAAAAATTAATGATTGTAGTGTTGCTCATGCTGCTAAATATTGAATACATTAAGGGAGAGGCAGTGATCAATGTCTTACAAATATTTAGCATTAAAAACAGTCTTGATCACGATTTATTTATCAAGGTGATCGGTTTCGACCACTACTGTGGTCATCTTCAGACCACTGAGTAGGAACCCCTTTCTGTTGGAGAATCACTACTCAACAGAAAGAGGTTCCTACTCAATGGTCTGAAGATGACCACAGTAATGGTCGAAACCGGTCACCTTGATAAATAAATCGTGATCAAGACTGTTTTTAATAGTAAATATTGCTAAATATTGCATTTTCGGGCAACAACAAAGTTATATTATGTGGCAGGTGTCATTAGAGCACAGTTAATAATGTCATTTCTTGAAATAATGGATAAACTAGGCACTCATCCTTTCGTGTTTTCCACGCTGGTCTCGTTGTGAACTCATGGCTCAATCGTTGAAAATGTAGGTAGTGATGATTCCAAGCTCGGATGCAAAGAGGCCTACGTCTTATTCTGCGATATTCAAAAGTTTTGTAGATGTGTTCCATAAACCATTCTTGAAGATTAAACTTTTGCAACTTAGGACGATGGTGATGTAAAAAAGTAATCAGCACTCTGAATTTCAGTTACACTTCTTTTTTATTACATTTGTTGCAATATCACGTAACTCGTTCCAAAACATCACTTCACAATATAAAACATACTTGAAAATATCTTCCTCACTGTTAAAGTTCACATTTCATAAATTACAATTTGCGTCTTTTTAACATGACGACCAAACCTTGACTCTCTAATATCCGCTTACGCGCCCAAAAATCAGAGTTACAAATACGTCAATGATCATAGGGACAAAAGAAAGAATACACATAAGAATAATGTAATTGCAAGATATACATATCGATGTTTCGGAGTACCTCTACATTAATGAAATCAAATCTGACTGTCGTCACAGAAATATGTTAACTATTTTACAGAAACACAGTAGAATATTGCTGGTATCGACAGGTTGAGGTGAGGTGCCGTAATGGTTACGTAATTTAAGTACCATTACAAGGTACAGGCTTTCATGCAAAAATAAAATTATTCAGATATCTTAGCATGTCTTTTCTTAGTTTCAAAACGGTACTTACTTAAAAAACACGCCTCGTACCATTTTTTGAATTGCACTCTTATTTCTCCTTTTTTCTGATTCTACCGTGATCGGTTAAATTTTCGTCAAATCGAACTGCCAATTATTCGAACTTTTTACTAGGTCCCTAGAAATTTCTGTAATCAAGAATGGGAATTCGTACTTGGCAGTAGCATAAACGGAAGTGAAAACGAAGCAGCAGCGTTCGGAGAGAAAGAGACACACCGATGGCCACGGGGAAAAGAAAAGGGAAGAAAAAAAAGCACGGGAAAGCAGGGGACGAGGGCGTCGTGTTACGGTCGGCGCACATAAATAGACAGCTCCGCTCGGCCGCCAGCGGGCCTCCCTCCGGGGATCAATGCTCGACTCGACAGGCAAGAACAATCGAAGAATCAGGAAGAAAGGAGCCAGACAGTCCGACCGGCAAAATAGGTTAGCGTCGCAATCGCCGTCGGCGACGTAAATGGAGCCGTGCCGGCGAGGGGTGGGGAGCCAGCACTTAACCTTATTCCTCGCCCCAGCGGCGCGGCGCTCCTGCCGCGCACTTTTTCCCTCTCCTCCTCTCCTTCTCATCTCCTCCTCCTCCTGCTCCTCCTCCGCCTGCCTCGCCGCCGTCTCCCTGCTCCCCTGTCCGCGAGCCAGCTATTTGCCTTCGTCGCCCTCGCGTCTCGGGGCCCCCCCATCTCTCAGCGCGGCTCGGCCGTCGCTCTAGCGAGATGAGCCAATCGGCGCGGCAGACGCGCGGGGCTGCTGCCCGGCTGGGGTAGCCTTTTAAATCCAGCGACAAGCGAACAGGTTGCCCTCTTCCGCCGCCCGCCGCCGCGTCCACACGGCTCGCCACCGCTTGGCAGTCGGCCAGCGCAGAACCGCCGGCAAGCAGCACAAGTCGCAATTCCCGCCGAGGGCCGTTTTATTTTGCAGTCGTCCGAAAACCCGCTGCAGGTTATGACGAGTCCTCCCTCCCGTAGTCGACGGAGCTGAACGTGGGACGAAGGCACTGCGAGAATCTGTAACTCCGGTTCCCAGTTTGCTCCGCGACCTGACAAAACTCTGCAGACGGAGTGGAAACGCTGCACTGCGGAGAGTGTCTTTCGTCTTTACGGGTCGTAATACCGTTGCTCGTACGGTGAACGCACTCGGCACTGACCTCGACATCTGTCGCCAGATCGTAGCAAAATACAGAGACGGCAAAAAAGAAAATCGTGAACACTGAATAAGTTTTCGTATTGCGAACACCGCTAAAAGCATTTATTCGTATAGATGACCGGTTTCGTCAATTCTCCATCGTCATCTTCGAATTTACGTTTACAACATTGCGAAGTTCAAATGGTTCAAATGGCTCTGAGCACTATGGGACTCAACTGCTGAGGTCATTAGTCCCCTAGAACTTAGAACTAGTTAAACCTAACTAACCTAAGGACATCACAAACATCCATGCCCGAGGCAGGATTCGAACCTGCGACCGTAGCAGCAGCGCGGTTCCGGACTGAAGCGCCTAGAACCGCTCGGCCGCAGCGGCCGGCTGCACGATGTACGTCCATATTGTTTTGTGAGCTATACTAGAAGTCAGCAAGTCAATTTTAAAATAACAGCTATGCATACACATGTTATTGTGCCGATTCAAAAAATGGCTCTGAGCACTATGGAACTTCTGAGGTCATCAGTCCCCTAGAACTTAGAACTACTTAAAACCAACTAACCTAAGGACATCACACACATCGATGCCCGAAGCAGGATTCGAACCCGAGACCATAGCGGTCGCGCGGTTCCAGACTGAAGCTCCTAGAACCGCACGACCACTCAGGCCTATTGTGCCGATTGCACGTCTTCACATTCATCACCACTTTCCAGCTGCAACATGGTCATACATTGCATAACATAGCCTACTGTACTGAAGAAGATTATGTAATGATCTAAACATACCTATGAAGACGCCATCATAGAATATCTGAAACCGTCATCTATGTGAATAAGTGATTTTAGAGATCCTGGAAGTTGAAAAATTTATTCATTGTTAATACTACAGATTGCCCCTGCGTTGATGATGTCAGAAGTGTGTAACGAAAAAAATCACAGCATCAAAACGTAATTAATGTAGAGTAGTGAAATTTCGGGAATACATTTCTCTAGATGACATATTTAAGTTCAAAATGGTTCAAATGGCTCTGCGCACTATGGGATATACAGCTATGATCATCAGTCCCCCAGAACTTAGAACCACTTAAACCTAACTAACCTAAGGACATCACACACATCCATGGCCAAGGCAGGATTCGAACCTGCGACCGTAGCAGCAGCGCCGCTCCGGACTGAAGCGCCTAGAGCAGCTCGGCCACAGCGGCCGGCCATTAATAACCGCTGTAACAGTCAGAATACTGAATGCACCCATGCAAGCGTGCATGCATCGTGTTGTAAAGGTGTCGGGTTTCAGTTAAGCGGATGGAGTTCCATGCCTGTTGCACTTGATCGATCAATACAGGGACAGTTAATGCTGTTGGTGGATGATGCTGTAGCTGTCGTCCGATGATGTCTCGTATGTGCTCGATTAAAGACCTCTGGTGATGGAGCAGCCCAAGTCAGCATGTCGACGCTCTGTAGATTACGTTGTGGTGCAACAGAGCCGGCCGCGGTGGTCTCGCGGTTCTAGGCGCTTCAGTCCGGAACCTTGCTACTGCTACGGTCGCAGGTTCGAATCCTGCCTCGGGCATGGATGTGTGTGATGTTCTTATGTTAGTTAGGTTTAAGTAGTTCTAAGTTCTAGGGGACTGATGACCACAGCTGTTAAGTCCCATAGTGCTCAGAGCTATTTTTTTTGGTACAACAGCCGTACGTGAGCGAGAATTATCGTGGTGTGAAGCTCCCACTGGAATGCTGTTCATGCCGGCCGGTGTGGCCGAGCGTCTCTAGGCGCTTCAGTCTGGAACCTCGCGACCACTACGGTGTGATGTCCTTACGTTACTTAGGTTTAAGTAGCGGACTGATGACCTCAGAATTTAAGTCCCATAGTGCTCAGAGCCTTTTGAACCATTTGAATGCTTCCAGAATGAGATTTTCACTCTGCAGCGGAGTGTGCGCTGATATGAAACTTCCTGGCAGATTAAAACTGTGTTCCCGACCGAGACGCGAACTCGGGACCTTTGCCTTTCGCGGGCAAGTGCTCTACCAACTGAGCTACCGAAGCACGACTCACGCCCGGTACTCACAGCTTTACTTCTGCCAGTATCTCGTCTCCTACCTTCCAAACTTTACAGAAGCTCTTCTGCGAACCTTGCAGAACTAGCACTCCTGAAAGAAAGGATACTGCGGAGACATGGCTTAGCCACAGCCTGGGCAGAGTGAAAATCTCATTCTGGAAACATCCCCCAGGCTGTGGCTAAGCCATGTCTCCGCAGTATCCTTTCTTTCAGGAGTGCTAGTTCTGCAAGGTTCGCAGAAGAGCTTCTGTAAAGTTTGGAAGGTAGGAGACGAGATACTGGCAGAAGTAAAGCTGTGAGTACCGGGCGTGAGTCGTGCTTCGGTAGCTTAGTTGGTAGAGCACTTGCCCGCGAAAGGCAAAGGTCCCGAGTTCGCGTCTCGGTCGGGAACACAGTTTTAATCTGCCAGGAAGTTTCATTTGAATGCTGTTCATGAACAACAACGCGACAGGACGAATCACTAGTTTGACATATAATTTTGTAGTAAGGGTGTGTCGGATAAACAGGAGAGTGCTGCTGCTGTCATACGAAATCCCACCGCACACCATAAGTCCAGGTGTAGATCCAGTGTATATAGCACGCAGACAGGTTGGTTGCAAGCCCTCAACTGGACTCCTAACCAACACACAGCCATCACTGTCACCGAGATAGAACCAGCGTTCATCAGAGAACACAACACTCGTCCACCCTGCTCTCTAATGAGCTCTCGCTTGACAGAAATGAAGTCGCAAATGGTTCAAATGGCTCTGAGCACTATGGGACTTAACATCTGTGGTCATCAGTCCCCTAGAACATAGAACTACTTAAACCTAACTAACCTAAGGACATCACACAACACCCAGTCATCACGAGGCAGAGAAAATCCCTGACACCGCCGGGAATCGAACCCGGGAACCCGGGCGTGAGAAGCGAGAATGCTACCGCACGACCACGAGCGAAGTCGCAAATGGCAGTGGTTTGGAGTCAATGGTATGCATGCAACAGGGCGCCTGGTTCAGAGCTGTTTTTCAAGAAACTGTTTTGTAACAATTTGTTGTCTCAGTGGGGTGCCAGCTGCTGTTCAAACTGCTGCTGCAGAAGTAGTACGATACGCCGGAGCCATACGTCGAACGCGATGGTCTTACCTCCTGGTAGTGCAACGTGGCTGTCCGCAGACCTGTCTTCTTGCGACCGTGCAATCTCGTGACCACCTCTGTCAGCAATCATGTACAGTGGCTACATTCCTGCAAGTCTTTCAGAAATATCGCAGTAGGAACAGAGCTTCTTGCAGCACTATTAAGCAACGTCGTTCAAACTCAGTGACGTGTAATGGCGTCTTCATCGCGTAGAAGGCTTTGACTACCATCAAGTCATCACATCTATTCTCAAAGGTAACTAAAGCTCTCGGTCGTTAAGAGCGTACTTACAGAAAACCTGATTGGCATCCTCTTAGTGGCGCTACCATCTGCACGCTTATGCTACTGACACGAAATGTGAATAGACATCACTTCTTAGGTGTAGAAAAATGCCTACCTACTTTCGTTTAACTGATACAACTCCTTCTTGCTGTTGCTATTTTTATCCCGTCAGCGTAGTTCTCAGTTTTCGTTCTAGACAAACATTTAAAAATTTCATGACGTAGATGAACATCAAAAAAGCGTAAAACAAAAGTAACAGAATCTACTTGCTTTCGTACTATGATGAGATCAAATATCGTCGCAGAACCTAAACATCCATGGTGAGCATAGCGGAAGTAGGGATGGAAAAAACCGGACAGTTAAAAACAATAGCACTACTTTACATTGAGGTGACCAAATACAAGGGAAAGCGATACGCACATGTACAGATGGTAGTATCGCTTACACAAGATGTAAAAGGGCATAAGTGTATTGGCATTGTACTCATGTTGTAAGGTGGTTATATCATCACACCTTACAAGCACGCATCCACATACTTTGCTGTGAACTACAACCACAATTAGACAGTTATACATCGTACATGTGAATATTTAAAGGAGACTGATAGTGTCATGTACGCCTTGTAAATAATTATTAACGCTTATTGCATGAAAGATAACGGAGTGTCTTTATTATAAAAACGGCGTAATGAATAATTGCCTATAGTAGTAGAAGTTGGAACGCCAGTGGAAATGAAATGGCACGGGGAAGTCAAGCCCTGGGTGGAAAGCCCACACAGGTGTGGTGGTTCAGCTCCACACAGGAAGTGCCAAGATGGACAGTCTAGATACCTGAGCGCGAAGACACAATACAGAGGCGGCCGGCCGCTTACGGCCGCTATTGTAGTAGGGCTGGAAGGATAACCGGATAATACTCCCGAACTTTGCAAATCTTGGACGCAGGCGGGGGGAACGAAGAAGCGGCACCTCGGAAACCACGCAGGCTGAGTTATTTCCAAGGATTTTTACTCAGAAGCGTACCATTGTATGAGTATAGCGCTGGACGACAAAAGACTAAAACATGGTTGCTCGGCGTCTGGAACAATCTGTAGAGGGATAATATTCCGTGGTTTCGGGAATATGATTAGTTTTTCGGAATTACGATGGTGGGGAGCCGAGCCTTGCTGGGAGGCCAGCGGTGGAGAGACGAGGTCTTCCATTGTGAGCGCCTGTGTATGACGGTCGCTCGATATCAGCTTTGTTGATACAGACGCTGTCTTTGCTCTGATTCTGGACTTCACCTTCAGATTGGAAGTCGTCGTTGAGTACGCAGCGTTCAGTAATTGAGAGCACTTCCTCTGCCTATAGTTACGTTGAGACGTAACTCCGTCCTTGTGGCTGGGAGTTCGCGTTTTTCGTCTGTAGAACACAGAGAGGAGGAGACAGTATTAAATTATATTAGTTCGAGGACTACCTTCTGCTATCCTAGTGTTTGAAAGAGTTTATTTGTGGCTGGAGCTCTTCCATCGTCGCAGACGAGTACGAGAACCATCACTTCGACGCACCGGACGCAGTACATATGGTGGTATCGCAAATTGCTTCGGCTTATGAGGGCTATAAAAGCTAAACAGCTGTGATCACACTAGTTTATTTCCACTGAGTTTCCACACCACCGTACATCATCTTTGAAAGTAGTGTCTTCTTGTGGATAGTACGTAGATGACGTCATTCATTTCGCGTTATTGGTATTAGAACGCGCAGTCATAATAAGGGGCAGAGTTGGGCAACTGATCAGTAATTTTACTTAGGAAATGTAAACTTTGTAATAGACAGGGCATTTTTTAATCTTCAATAAATATATAAGCAGGAACAACGTTTATCATTTAGTAGGATTAGTTGCCTTCATCATTCATTTATGTTTACATTGTAATTTATAGAATTAAGAGATCCTAAGATCTGCTTCAGGGGGTAGTCAGACAGGGCCAAATCTTCATTTTAGTGTTTATTATTTTCCGTTGCGCACATACATTTTACACCCGCCAGGAGTAGCATCTTGGAATATGATTAATGTGGTACTTGGAGCTAGACACATAGTACATTCCATTTCATAAATCGTTAGGGAATTCAGTATTCCGAAATCCACAGTGGCAAGGGTGTGACGAGAATACCAGATTTCAGGCATTTCCTCCCACCACGTATTCGCAGCGACCGACGCCCTTCACCCCACGACCGAGACCACCGGCGTTTACGTAGAGTTGTCATCACTAACATACAAGCAAAACTGCGTGAAATAATCGCAGAAATCAGTCTGGGGCCTACGATGAACGTATCCGTTAGGGCACTGCGGCGAAATTTGGCGTTAAAGGGATGTGGCAGCAGACGACCGACGCTAGTGCCGTTGCTAACAGCGCTACATCGCCTGCAACTGCTGTCCGGGGCTCGTGACCATATCGGTTGGTCCCTAGACGACGCTAAAACCGTTGCCAGGTCAGATGAGTACCGGTTTCAGTTGGTAAGAAATGATGGTAGGTTTCGTGTGTGGCGCAGACTCCACAAAGCCACGGGCTGTCACTAAGGCACTGTGCAAGCTGTTGGCAGCTCCATAATGGTGTGGTCTGTGTTTACATGGAGTGGACTGGGTCCTATGGCCCAACTTAACCGATCATTGACGTGAATCCGTTCTTGGAGACTATCTGCAGCCAGTAATAGATTTTCTGTTCCCAAAAAACAACGATGGAATTTTTATGGATGACAAAGCGCCATGTCATTGGGCCGCAACTGTTCGTGATTGGTTTGAAGAATGTTCTGAACAGTTCGAGCGAATGATTTGGCCACCCAGATCGCCCCATCGAACATTTATGGGACATAATCGAGAGGTAAGTTCGCTCAGAAAATACTGGACCGGCAACACTTTCCCAGTTGTGAACGGCTATAGAGGCAGCATGGGACAATATTACTGCAAATGACTTCCAGTGACTTGTTTAGTCCATACTTCATCAAGCTGCTGCACATTTCCGGACAAAAGGAGAACAGAAACGATATTTGGAGGTATCTAATGACTTTTGTCACCTCAGAGTGGTTCGGTATAACCAGTATTTTTCGTTATTTGTTTGGTCTATATTATAACAGGTGTTTTTTAATCTTTACCAATGACTGGATCGAAAAACCTAAATGCCAATTATCCACGGCAGCAGTGTAATTTTTTTTCAATGACCCTTTTTTGAAAACAGTAATTTTTATTCGCAAAATTTGATTGGTTTCGAAATATTTCTTTACTATAGAAAATAGGAAAAGCGATCAGTGCTATTTTAATAGCAATGCTGACAGAAGCAACAGACACATGGCATAATAATTGGCACAGCATTGCTGAGACAATAATTTCCTTGTTTCCGTGTGTAGTGGCTTAAGGTACTCATCTACGTGCATTTACAAGACCTACTCCCACCTGTCCTTGCGGTAGCTTTTCCGTGCCGTCGCCGGACATCCATTGCAGAGCACAACGTCACTAACCCCAAATTGGAAACATTTTTTACGAAATGACGTAGGAATGAAGTACAAGGCTTCATTTGATTTGATTGAAGATTTATCTGGCATTTTGATTACAAAATAGAAAACGAACGAAATTATGGTGACAGTAATAAATTAAAAATTTAACAATTGATTCATTGTATACAATAAAAATGGCAAGTAGCTGATCTGCTCCCTGTATGTACGTAATATGCCTTTATCTGCTTTGAAATTGGACAATTCACCCCCGTTTTGACCCTTTCGCACTGGCACGGCACAAACAGTGGTATTATCCCCGATTACATGTTTCTGATATGAGTTTAAAATATTAAAATCATCAGGAAAATACTGGTGGTTTTTTTGTACTATTCAACCACTTATCACTTTTTGAGAAAAGCAGCGAATGGTGGATGGACTAAGTTTTCTTTTATTTGCCTATTAAATTTAATGTTTTGATTCTGCATATCTTGAAACTGAGACAGAAAGAAAAAAATCAGTATTTGTTCGATTTCGTCCTTTATTACAGAAAATACCAGGAATAAAAAACCGAAATGTTGATTATTTCAGAAACCTGTTATTTTGAACGCTTTTAACAATCAGGTGAAACTGGCACGGAAAAAACCAGTATCACCGAAAACCTGTTGTTTCAGCGATAACCACCATCCCTAGGGGAAAGCAACAAACAAGCTATACCTTCTCTGCGTCCCTGGTCACACTGGAATTAGTGCTAACAGCCACAAACATAAGCAGGCCAGGACACGGCTGACGCATCCATTTGTTGGCCGTAACTTGTCTTAGCCATCAGTAAGGCGACTGTAAAATGTAAACTTCGGAGCTGGATCAGGAGGTAGCATGTAGAATACCTGACTAAAATTCAAAAACAAAAACAAGGTTAACTAATTATGTCAAAATCATGTTTTAAGAGAACTTTTGCTTGTAGGGGAGGTGTATCAAACACATGATTGATCTAATAACTGCCCATGGAAAGTTCACGAAACACCTGCACGTGATGGATATAGAAAAAGAAGTCCCTAAATGCAGAGCATGTGCTGTGGGAGATGAAGTCACTCAACATTTAATATTCCATTGTGAAGCACTGTAGACAAAAGACACAAAATAACTGGCTTACTAATTACTGAAGATATTGTGTCTAACGAAGACCTATTAAAGTGTCTTCTACTGCTCTTCAATGGTACTGGCTGGCATTTCTAGAATAACAAGGAGAGAAACCTCACAATAAATCTAGTTTCCCTGCGTGCAACAGGGGACGAACTTGTGAGACCAATGTTGTTTTCTCACGCTGATCATATCAAATGAATGGAACGTCCTATGGCCGCACCACCAAGATTCCTCTGTCAGAGGTCGCTGAAAGAGGAAAGTAGCCATTGCAGATGAGCAACTTCAGTAAACTAAGTCCTAGTGTTACATCACCAGATGACGTACCTCGCTGCACGTGCAAAGGTTGCTCTTGTCGATAATGTAAACCGATTCATCGTCGTCTTGTGTTACCACTAGCACAATCACTACCGTATCACAACGGATAATGAAAGGATGAAAACACAGTAACCTAGCGGAGTTATGCATAGCACTGCACCCTGCCAGCGCTGGTAGGATCAAGAAGCCCAACTGTTGAATGTGGGGCGAAGTGGATCATCGGTGATGTCGCATATTCAACATTTGTCACTCACTTTTGGGATATTTCCCAAGATTTGCGGCCCCATGCGTCCTATATCTGATTACTTGTCTCAGCGTCAGCTACATCGTTTCTGTGGTTTTTAAAAGTAAATAAGAATCGCCTTTCTATACTTCTTAATGATGACAAGTGAGATTTGATAGCACTCCTGAGAATAAAAAGAAAATTCCTCCAATTTCTTGAGAGATGCTGATGGAGGAATGCGTAAATGTTATAGAGGTCCTTCCCGTTTTGTAACCACTTTGGATGTGCTAGCTACTGGTCATCGAATCAATCTTGCAAGTTAGATCCTTCTAGTCGTGTGTCTGTTGCATTTATAACCTAATGGCTTGTGGACTGGCTACAAGTTTGGAGATGGTACATACCAGGATGGGTCCGCACATCATATTAATAATCGTTGGTGTGGTACTCCTGCTAGTCCGATCAAGACTTTTAGCCAATGGCATTTATCAGGCAAAATTCTCACCTCCAGCAGAATAGCACACTACCGTGTTAACACTTTTAATAAACATACTTTAGTATACTTTGCATGTGGATCAATATTTGGTGCATGCCTTCCTGCTTAACATCACATTAGCACTAATGGGCAATAATGAGTTAGTGATCTCAACTAAGCAGGTGGTTGATGGAAGCCTAATGAAAGTGTTTACCTGAAAGTGTTAACATGAGATTCAAATTCGATGGGGTTGACGTGTCTATATTAGGTTATTTTCGCTGCTTTGAATAGAGACAGTAAGTCTTTGCTGGACAAAAACTGAACGCCAGAGTTTGCAGAAAATGCTGGATGATAGCATGGTTGACACAACGAAAATACTCCAGTCCTTTCTCCATCGATATGATAATATTCTTGTCACTAAACAGTGCAACATTTTACAACAAAAATGATGTGAATTCAGCAGAATGGTTTACCCATAAGGCCAAAGTACCCTGTCCAGCAGCTCCAAGTCCCGTATGGAGTTAAGTGTAGAAATAAATACTCCACCACTGACATTTACTCCGAACTGTAAAACACTAAACTGAATACTCTGATGTGCACAGATGAACGTGGGGTATTTTCGCGAGTCCTTATCTAAGGGAATCTGCCAATATGTGGGGTGTATGACGATACTGGTCAGGCACCTTACTCCATGGAAATTTCGAATTTGTTGTTCCACATTTTTGGGTCTAGTCCTTACTGGTATGATAAAATTACTAACGTCCCTTGCATCAATAACAAGCCATACACTACCATCAAACCAAGCCACAGCTAATAGTGGCCTGCAGTATAACTCACTTTTTCTTATATCCTTAATGACAGCAAATCGATTCACCCAAAGAATGGAATAGGAAGTGCAGCAGTATGTTTCACACCATACGACATGTAGGTGGGATTTGTATCGTCTGATAGTACATGACCTCTGTTCAAATCCTTTGGTGTACTTTAGAAAAATACTTGCTAAGCTTGTGCTCTGCTTACGACTCAAAGACGTAGACTGTGCAATCTTTTCCATTATATGTTCTTGTATATCAGTCACAGTAGTAAATGCTGATAACTACTCATCTACAAAAGTGCTCTAACTGCCTATCGTTCTGATTTTAAGGCATTGGCAATATTTACCATACCCTTCTTCACATTTTAACAAATCGACCTATACCTTGCCTCCATTAATAACGATGTGGAATTGCCCCTTGGAAAGGTCAATTGTTTCATCACTTTGAAATTCTGTACCTAATGCATTGCTCAATCAAACATTCAGCAACTAGGAAGGTGCATGGTACGGCTACATTTCCTCTCCCCCTCTCCCCCTGGGAGAGGACTTGTCTACTTACAGTGCATGATCTAGAGCCTTTCACTCCAAGAATCTTTTAGTGGTCTAGGGGTAGCGTCTTTGATTCATAATCAAAACGTCTTCGGTCCCAGGTTCGATCCCCGCCACTGATTAAATTTTGATAAATAATCAGCATTGGCGGCCGAAGACTTCCGGCATAAGAAGTCAGCCTCATTCTGCCAACGGTCTTGTCATAGAGGGCGGAAGAGCGGATAGAGGTTCAGGGCACTCTCTTGTCCTAAGGGTGGGAAACTGCCCCTAAAGGCGGAAGAATCAGCAATGATCAACCACATGAGGCTGCAGAAGGCAATGGAAACCACTGCATTAAAGACAAGTAACGTGTATCCACAGGACATGTGGCCTGTATTTGAAGAAGTGTCATGATGATCTCTCCATTGGCAAAAGATTCCGGAATAGTTCCCCATTCGGATCTCCAGGAGGGGACTGCAAAGGGGGAGGTTACCATGAGAAAAAGATTGAATAATCTACGAAAGGATAACGTTGTACGAGACGGGGCGTGGAATGCAAGAAGCTTGAACGTGGTAGGGAAACTAGAAAATCTGAAAATGGAAATTCAAAGGCTCAATCTAGATATAGTAGGGGTCAGTGAAGTGAAGTGGAAGGAAGACAAGGATTTCTGGTCAGATGAGTATCGGGTAATATTAACAGAAGCAGAAAATGGTATAAAATGTGTAGGATTCGTTATGAATAGGAAGGTAGGGCAGAGGGTGTGTTACTGTGAACAGTGCAGTGACCGGGTTGTTCTAATCAGAATCGACAGCAGTCCAACACCGACAACTATAGTTCAGGTATACATGCCGACGTCGCAAGCTGAAGATGAACAGATAGAGAAGTGTATGAGGATGTTGAAAGGGTAATGCAGTATGTAAAGGGGGACGAAAATCTAATAGTCATGGGCGACTGGAATGCAGTTGTAGGGGAAGGAGTAGAAGAAAAGGTTACAGGAGAATATGGGCTTGGGACAAGGAATGAAAGAGGAGAAAGCCTAATTGAGTTCTGTAACAAGTTTCAGCTAGTAACAGCGAATACCCTGTTCAAGAATCACAAGAGGAGGAGGTATACTTGGAAAAGGCCGGGAGATACGGGAAGATTTCAATTAGATTACATCATGGTCAGACAGAGATTCCGAAATCAAATACTGAATTGTAAGGCGTACCCAGGAGCAGATATAGACTCAGATCACAATATAGTAGTGATGAAGAGTAGGCTGAAGTTCAAGACATTAGTCAGGAAGATTCAATACCCAAAGAAGTGGGATACGGAAGTACTAAGGAATGACGAGATACGTTGAAGTTCTCTAACGCTATAGATACAGCAATAAGGAATAGCGCAGTAGGCAGTACAGTTGAAGAGGAATGGACATCTCTAAAAAGGGCCATCACAGAAGTTGGGAAGGAAAACATAGGTACAAAGAAGGTAGCTCCGAAGAAACCATGGGTAACAGAAGAAATACTTCAGTTGATTGATGAAAGGAGGAAGTACAAACATGTTCCGGGAAAATCAGGAATACAGAAATACAAGTCGCTGAGGAATGAAATAAATAGGAGGTGCAGGGAAGCTAAGAGAAATGGCTGCAGGAAAAATGTGAAGACATCGAAAAAGATATGATTGTCGGAGGGACAGACTCAGCATACAGGAAAGTTAAAACAACCTTTGGTGACATTAAAAGCAACGGTGGTAACATTAAGAGTGCAACGGGAATACCACTGTTAAATGCAGAGGAGAGAGCAGATAGGTGGAAAGAATACATTGAAAGTCTCTATGAGGGTGAAGATTTGTCTGATGTGATAGGAGAAGAAACAGGAGTCGATTTAGAAGAGATAGGGGATCCAGTATTAAACTCGGAATTTAAAAGAGCTTTGGAAGACTTACGGTCAAATAAGGCAGAAGGGATAGATAACATTCCATCAGAATTTCTAAAATCATTGGGGGAAGTGGCAACAAAACGACTATTCACGTTGGTGTGTAGAATATATGAGTCTGGCGATATACCATCTGACTTTCGGAAAAGCATCATCCACACAATTCCGAAGACGGCAAGAGCTGACAAGTGCGACAATTATCGCACAATCAGCTTAACAGCTCATGCATCGAAGCTGCTTACAAGAATAATATACAGAAGAATGGAAAAGAAAATTGAGAATGCGCTAGGTGACGATCAGTTTGGCTTTAGGAAAAGTAAAGGGACGAGAGAGGCAATTCTGACGTTACGGCTAATAATGGAAGCAAGGCTAAAGAAAAATCAAGACACTTTCATAGGATTTGTCGTCCTGGAAAAAGCGTTCGACAATATAAAATGGTGCAAGCTTTTCGAGATTCTGAAAAGAGTAGGGGTAAGCTATAGGGAGAGACGGGTCATATACAATATGTACAACAACCAAGAGGGAATAATAAGAGTGGACGATCAAGAACGAAGTGCTCGTATTAAGAAGGGTGTAAGACAAGGCTGTAGCCTTTCGCCCCTACTCTTCAATCTGTACATCGAGGAAGCAATGATGGAAATAAAAGAAAGGTTCAGGAGTGGAATTAAAATACAAGGTGAAAGGATATCAATGATACGATTCGCTGATGACATTGCTATCCTGAGTGAAAGTGAAGAAGAATTAAGTGATCTGCTGAACGGAATGAACAGTCTAATGAGTACACAGTATGGTTTGAGAGTAAATCGGAGAAAGATGAAGGTAATGAGAAGTAGTAGAAATGAGATCTGCGAGAAACTTAACATCAGGATTGACGGTCACGAAGTCAATGAAGTTAAGGAATTCTGCTACCTAGGTAGTAAAATAACCAATGACGGACGGAGCAAGGAGGACATCAAAAGCAGACTCACTATGGCAAAAAAGGCATTTCTGGCCAAGAGAAGTCTACTAATATCAAATACCGGCCTTAATTTGAGGAAGAAATTTCTGAGGATGTACGTCTGAAGTACAGCATTGTATGGTAGTGAAACATGGACTGTGGGAAAACCGGCCATCTGGTTTCCCCCTTCAAGCTAGACAAGTTTCGTTCTTTGTAGTTCTTTCGTTTGATGCTTATTTCGTGAGATATTTGGCCCGGTCACTATCAATGGACCACACTGGATATTCGTTCGTTACCAAGTGCGCTGTACACCAACAATGACTATTTTGATCCAAATTTAATTTTCACTCAAACTAGTAAAGGCAGTGAGCTTTATTTTACTTAAAGTAAAATATAACCAGTGTTTATAACAATTTCAGTTGCGAACATAATCAACTGCACTTTCCCATTTTCTATCACCCTGGAGGTTATTCTTTTGTCTGAGACTTTATGATACGGATGAACAGGAAACTTAATCAAATAATACGAAAGAAGTCACTTCAAACACTACAGATTGTGTTGTTCATTTATGTGGTGTGTGTGTGTGGCGGGGAGGGGGGGGGGGGGGCATATCAAATTTTTGTATAATACGATCGCATCATGATGCGTTGCAGATCCCGCATTGCATGGCGAGTTAAGTAACGATGCCGTGGATGGCCTATATTATCCACACTGCAGCCGATTAAGCGTGGGTTCAGTAACGGGTCCATCTTTTGATCCTTGTCCTATAAAGTGATTATCTTGAGCGACATTTCTCACTCTGGTTATTTCTCAAAAATGGTTCAAATGGCTCTGACCACTATGGGACTTAACATCTCAGGTCATCAGTCCCCTAGAACTTAGAACTACTTAAACCTAACTAACCTAAGGACATCACACACATCCATGCCCGAGGCAGGGTTCGAACCTGCGACCGTAGCGGTCGCGCGGTGCCGGACTGTAGCGCCTAGAACCGCTCGGCCCCCCGGCCAGCTGCGTCCGCTTAATTTCGATAATTTCGCCTGCTACTTTCTCTACCGCTCCCGGTAAATCGCGTCCTAAAGAGCGTTGCTTTCCTGCGAGTTCCTCCATTTCGGATTTATTTCAAACTTCGTACACCTTTAGTAGGGCATTAAAACAACATAATGCCCTAGTAGTAAGGTGCACCATTCAGGCAATTCCGAGGAAATCGCAAAATTTTTCCCATCACTTATCACATTATGTAATTTATATGACATTTGAGAGGTAAAATAATGAAAAAAAAGTCCAGCGTGCGTTTCGATGAAGTTGTGGTGAATGTCATATGTTATTTGACTATTTACTATATGTAATTAAATGTTCAAGGCCGAGGGACATGTTTGGAATGCCCAAGTCTAACCTAGATAAATAATGATTGGAATGCCCAAGTCTAACCTAGATAAATAATGATGCAGTTTTCCCACATTTACAGCAAATGTTCACAGTTTCTAAGGGAAAACACACCTTATTGACATTTTGAAAAATGTCTCTTTCTTCCGATATTTTGCATTCAAACCACACGTAACGCCAGATCTTGGTAAGTAGTGGTGGTGATGGTGACAATTGGTGATATACGATGGGGTTTAATTAAAAATAATAAGTAGTCAAATAACATGAAATGCATGAAAATTTGATGCAAATACTCGTTATATTATCTCTAAAATGTCATATAAATTAAATAATATGACCAGTGACGAAAGAAATAGATTAATAAATAAGTTTGAGTGAGACGTTCGTTATACAAAGCTCGAACGCTAATCACTTGACCACCACAAATTCAAACGTCCAGTACCTTCGCACGGATACATTAGTTACATAATAGACTCGTAAAACCTCTCTTGCGATTTTCTCGGAAATACCAGAGTACTGCACCTTTCTACCTGCACATTATCTTGTTTTAATGACCTACTAAAGGTTTACAAAGTTTGAAATAAATCTTTGATCCCAACGTCGTGGTCACCTCTTGTGTTGTTAGAGCTCGCAGATATTCGTCAATTACGGGAATTTCGGCTCTGAATGAAATTACAAACGTTTCCCACGTACATCTAGAGAGCTAAAATTTGAGTTATCCTAAGCTGTTACCTTGTTACAAGTTAGTCTGCATAAAAATAGCAATTTGAACTTGCGGTTTCTCTGCTCTACCAGCGATTGCGTGACCGTTTGAACGGTTTCCAGTTAATGGCTTTTGCCAGTAAACAGAAAATACGCATATCTGATTAAACAGCAGATATTTTCCTACAATATTCGTCGTGATCACAGGTCCCCAATTTTTAATAGCATTTGCCAGGAACTATTATAAATGTACGGCTACAACGGGAACAGCGTTAATCGTACAGCACAGTTGTAATTAATTTCGCTACTTGACAAAGCCCCCAATGGAAAACGAGTCACCATAGGACAATGAAACCTTGTGGAAACGTTTGTAATGACGTGTGCAAGAGAAGTGATGAATGAAACTTGGAGGGAAATGCATTTTAATTTCCGCAACAGAATGTAATATTTGTTAATTGCAGTAGCGTGCATTCACGTGAACAATTGAAGCACTACATCGAGAACTATAACTGTAGAGGTACATTAATAACCAGACATCTATTGAACAGTTTAGATAAAACCCTTACATTTCTTCGAAACACGTAGAACTAATACGACATATTTGTTGCATTGTGAGCAATGTGCGTATAATAGAGATGGCGGATATCGCTGAAACAATCGGTTTTCGGTTATACCGATTTTTTTCCACGCCGGTGTAACCTGACTATTAAAAAACGCTCATAACAACCAGTTTCCGTTTTTCACTCCTGTAACAAACATAGAAATCGAACAAAGACTGAAACATTTTGACTTTCCCAGTTTCACGATACACAGAATGAAACTATTAAATTCAACAGGCAAATAAAACAAAAACTTAGTCCGTTCGCCATTCGCTGCTATTCTCGAAAAGTGATGTGTGATTGAATTCTACAAAAAATCACCAGTACTCTCCTATTCGTTCTAGTTTTTTGAAAGTTCTAGTCAAAAATCATGTTGTAATTGGGGATCATACCACTGTTTGGGCGTTACGAATAGACAGTGTTGAAGGGCGAAAACCGAGGCTGAAAAACGCTGTTTCTCGTGACAGTTTGTCCAATTTCATGAGTCACAAACGGATAAAGACATATCATGTACATGCAGGGAGCAGATCAGCTACATTCTGTTTTTGTTGTATACTATGAACGTATTGTTAAGTTTTTAATTTATTACTGTCAGCATAATTTCTTTCGTTTTCTATTATTTAATAGAAATGGCAGACAAATCTTCAGTCTTCTAAAGCAAATGAAGCATTGTATTTCATTGCTACGTCATTCCGTAAAAATGTTTCCAGGCGGGGGTTGGTGCCGTTCTACAATACAACGATGTCCGGCAACGGCATCGAGGTACTACCGCGTAGACATTACTGTCTCGGCAATGCTGTCCCAATTCTTATGCCACGTGTTTGTCGCTCGTGTTTGTCGACATTGTTATTAAAATAGCGCTGATTGCTTTTTCCATTTTCTATAATAACGCCACTTTTCCAACCAATGCAGAATTTTCGAATAAAAACTACTCCTTTTCAAAAAAGATTTATTGAAAAACGGAAAATTTTAACACTGCTGCTATGGCTATCTGCTACTTTGTTTTTTACTCGGTTATCACTGAAAAATAAAAAACACCTTTTATAACCGAGTCCAAATAAAAACCGAAAAATACCGGCTATTCAGAATTAAAATACCGGTAACCGTTTTAACCCGTCTGCCTTTTCGCATCGCTAGCCACTAGTTTAGCTCAGCAGCGATAGTGTTGCCCATGCTGCTCTGTTCGTCATGCGCCGTGTTCCCGCTTTTCTGCTAAAGGCGATACTAGATTCAGTAACGGAGTACATCAATAACAGCACAGTATTGTAATGCCCAGTATGCGAGTTCACCGAATTTGTGAGAATGTGTGCTGAGTTTCCAGTAGCTAGTAAAATAATATATGTGTTCATATGTACTATAAAAGACATTTTGTCCTTTTGTGCGTATTCTTTTTTGGAAAAGAAGGAGATAATCAAAAATGGACGGACAACACCAAAATTGCCAAAATTGGTTCAAAATTCCAATAAATTCGCTAGATTTTTCAGTGTAATATTTATACCAAATGTGGCTGCTTAGCTGGTAGCGGTGGCTAAAATAACAATGTTTTCCTGATACTGTCTGTTGTTTGGAAAGGATAGAAATACCTGTACTAGTCGGATCAAAACCGGGTACATATATTTGGAAAAATTAGTGAAGTCGATAACCGAGCACAGATTGTCTGTTAACCGCCTACGATCTTCTAAAGCTACAGTTACTTTAAGGGTAAGTAGAACAGAAACTGCGTTTTATGACCAGCTGAAAAATGAAATATATTTACACAATATAAAGGTACAGCGAAACAGGGATATCGTTAAAGTCTATTAATGCAGTGTGTTTTCTGGGAAAACAAGAGTTGGCCTTTCGGCGTTACAATGAAAGAACAGATTCCGTAATTATACGGAAATTAGATGGAATTGCTGAAGTGAATTGCAGAGTATGATCCTCGTCGAACGGAGCACATAGAAATTTCTAATATCTCTAAAGGAATTTATAATCGAATTCAAAATGATCGAATACAAGCCGTAGATTCGAACGATTTATCAGCTATAAAGCAGAAAACTGTTGGAGTTCCTTCTGTAGCCGTCATGGTTAACGATACCCCAAATGTTCTCTTTCATCCAATATAGATGAAGGAGAGATAAAGGTACTAATTCTTATGTTCTGCGATATAAGTACTGATACGCATGTCCAAGCTGTTATAAACCTTAGACGGCAATTTTCGTCAGCATTCGGATGTAATGAAAAACTGATTGTGCAAACTTTTCACGGTGCAACGACTGTGAACTGAAGTCTGAATGGGGTTGAACTTTTAATCAAAGCCACTTATCCTGAAGCCATATTTTTCACTGTTATGCCCACTTACTAAACCTCGTTTTGTCTCAAAGCACCATCCAAACAAAGGAACCTAAAATATATATGAATTCGGTTACGAATTTGCAGCTTTTATTTTATTTATTTATTTACTTTGAAGATCTAAAAGTTTACAAAGTTGTCTTCCATACTCATCATGATTCGTGAGCACTGTGTGCAGGAATAGTACTAAACTTAGTAATATGTTTAGTGCCATGGTAGCACATTCTCAAGAAATTGATCAGATATTTTATGACTTATTGGCGTTTATAGGAGATTTCAACTTTTTTTGTGAACGCATTCGTAAAAATAATTACCTTCAATGAAGTGCTGTATAACGTCCAGCAGAACCAAGCCAGTAATATTTTGCACTGTGAACAGAACTTCCAAGAAACTCTCCGCTCCATAGCCGCTCTATGTAACAACTGTGAGCGAGTTTTTCAAGAAACCTTTTCGTGTAGGAGAGGAAAAATATCAACGGAAAACACCTCTACTGTTAAGTGTCTGATAAGATTGATGCCCTCTTGGATTTAAGATTTCGAGACTATACTAAACAGAAATTTTTAAATTTATTGTCACACGAAAACTATGGACAATACTCTAACCCAGGGATGGGCAAATAGCGGATCGCGGGCCACATGCTGGCCGCTAATAATTTTTGTGTGGCCCGACAAGACAGTCAGAAAAATTCGCCTTTCCACAGAATTTTCTGCCTGTGCACGACCGAAGATTTCCACTAGGACGGCCGCTTCGTACACATGCGCAGTGTAAATTATATTCGCGCAAATTGACACTGGGGGCGGTGGCTGACGGTAGCAGCAGTAATCGTATTTCCCTTTCACGTTTGCTCCCATCAGCCACCGCGCCGAGTGTCACATTGGTTTGCGCCAACAGTACGATGCGCAGTGCTTTTCTGGTTGATCTGGTTTACTTTCATTTTGTCCTCGCAACAGTAAATTTATAAATTTACAAATCTAGTGAAACCATGAACACACCGAATAAGTGTGAAATCGGTGATGAGTGTCGTGTGCGTAACGAACAATGGACAAACAGTTATTTCTTTATTAATACAGGAAATACAGCAGTGTGATTGTTGTGTCATGGAACAATAGCCGCACTTTTAGGAGTACACTCTGAAGAGACATTACGAAACAAAACATAGCGATTTTGACCGCAAACTTTCCATGGAAAAACGCAAAATAAAAGCTGCGGAGTGTGTGAACTACGCTGTGAAGAAACCTCAAACATTTACAAAGCAATCAACAGTTCAGAACAGCGCTACAGAAGCAATTTCGTGGTAGCCTACAATCAGACTAAATTCACCAAGTCTTTTTCCTTTGGCGTGTTTATTAATCATTAAATGCTACAGTTTTCCAGCATAAATTGATCTTAGAAGAAAATCTGAAAGCATTTCGTTGTTAAGAAGGACTACAGTACTGCACATTGACTCGGTGAGAAGTGACCATATCACACAACAGCTGAAGTTTGCGAGAAAGATTTTTCCTTTCCTTTGGCAATAGATGATAATACGTACCGCAAATACACTACACAACTACTCATCATTATCCGCGGAATTAATGAAAAATTCGTCATTACAGGGGAAGAATTTGGGCTGGAATGAAATGGCTTGCCCTGGAACAAAGTGGCAAGCATTACAACAGATAGAAAAACAGCTGTCAGTGGGGAAAATGTAGGCACGGTTAAGCTTTTTTAACAAAAAAGTTGCTGTTGTTGTTGTTGTTGTTGTTGTTGTTGTGGTCTTCAGTCCTGAGACTGGTTTGATGCAGCTCCCCATGCTACAATCCTGTGCAACCTGCTACATTTCCCAGTACGTACTACAGCCTACATCCTTCTGAAACTGCTTAGTGTATTCGTCTCTTGGTCTCCCTCTACGATTTTTACCCTCTACGCTGCCCATCAATACTAAATTGGTGATCCCTTGATGCCTCAGAAGATGTCCTACCACCCGATCACTTCTTTTAGTCAAGTTTGCCACAAATTTCTCTTCTCATTAGTTATGTGATCTATCCATTCTTCTGTAGCTCCACATTTCGAAAGCTTCTATTCTCTTCTTGTCCGAACTATTTATCGTCCATGTTTCACTTCCATACATGGCTACACTCCATACAAATACTCTCAGAAACGACTTCCTGACACTTAAATCTATCTTCGATGTTAACAAATTTCTCTAACAAATTTCTCTTCTTCAGAAACGCTTTCCTTGCCATTGCCAGTCTACATTTTATGTCCTCTCTACTTCGACCATCATCAGTTATTTTGCTCCCCAAATAGCAAAACTCCTTTACTTCTTTAAGTGTCTCATTCCCTAATCTAATTCCCTCAGCATCACCCGAGTTAACTCGACTACATTCCATTATACTCGTTTTGCTTTTGTTGATGTTCATCTTATATCCTCCTTTCAAGACACGGTGCATTCCGTTAAATTGCTCTTCCAAGTCCTTTGCTGTCTCTGACAGAATTAAAATGTCATCGGCGAACCTTAAAGTTTTTATTTCTCCTCCATGGATTTTAATACCTACTCCGAATTTTACTTTTGTTTCCTTTATTGCTTGCTCTTACAAGCACAATACACAGACGGTGAAATGCAGTCTTTTCATTGAATTTTTCGTCATAGGAGCCTCTGTAGAGCTGCACTGATCTTAAGCGTGTGATAGATCCTGTTGTTGCTGGGGTGAACGCAAGAAGGACGAGGGCACTCCAACACAGACAGTTCAAATTTTTTTCTGAAGGCAGGCTACGGGCATGTGATTTGCCACAACAGTGAGACGTGGATGAGCTTGAGCAAAGTTTTAAAACGAGTTTGGGTATTGTAGAATCCTCTTACATCTGGGCACGAAGGAGATATTTTTGATTTTGTTATCAAAATAGTAAGTGAGGATTGGAGATGTGAGATGCCTAATATATTTGAGAAGCTGAATTAACTGAATGTGACATTGCAGGGAAAGGAGTTGTTTGCACGTCAAACGTGGAAGCACGTAAAACCACTCAACGCAAAACTAAATCCATTTGCAAAGCAAGCAGGTGAAGGCAGTTTCTCTACTTTTTCTTTCTCAGGAAAACAGAACGTGCCTCAAAGCGCTTCTGTCAAGATTGTGAATCATTTGCAGTGTTTGGACGACGATATCACAAGAGTAATTCAGGACTTTAAGAAAACTGAGCCTCAGTTCAGTTTGCTCTCTCATTTCATGATTGATGGCACTGACCACAACACATGAGGGTCTGGAGCCTCAACGTATTGACAACCAGTCGTATCAAACTATGGAGGAAGTATTTAACGCTGCGACGTTAGTTGTCTTTTATAAATCTCTTTCTGCTGAAAAATATCCATATATGAAAAAATTTTATGGGAGAATATATTTGGGTCTACATACATTCGTGATTAAATATTTACTTGCTTGAAGATCAAGAGGTGTGATTATCACCTTAACTTGAATGCCGTGATCATAATCTGAACAAGAAGTCTCACTTAATATTTTTTTAAAACAATGTGTGGGAAGTGGTGGAAGGATACATTTGTATGCTTGAATTAATTGTAAAATTAAACCCGCTTGCAGCTGTAGATGATATGAAATTAGCACAATAGATAAACTGATTAAAGGTGCCACAATTTTATTTAATTTATGTTTGTTGATTTTTTATGATACAATTTACACCTTTTCAGAAACATTAAGTTAACTAATGAATGCAACCACTTTAAAAGATGTTACCCTCCAGTAACCTACGTGTCCACAAAGTGGCCCCCGGGCCAAAACAATCGTCCACTCCTGCTCCTACCAGTTTCCCGAAAGAAGCTCCCAACGTCCGTTAAATGCATATGGAAAGCTCCTCGACGCCAATCGATGGAAAAACGAGCTGACAGTAGTATACAGAACTGAAGAGTTTAGAAATAAAAACACGACTGAACCTGGAAAACTAGTGAGCACTAATTCAATGCCAGACAAAAGATTTCAGCAGTTTAATATGTTAGTGGCCTTACAGTACACAATTCCTGTGAGTATGCCTTCAGTAAAAAGGTTGTTTTCAGCTGTAAATTCGAATTCCGTTGATATTGCGGATATGGTCTATCAAAGATATTCCGTCGATCTTCAGAGATGGTCTATCAAAGGTTCAAGGTAGAAATTAAGGCCAGAAACTAATTATTTTCTGTAAAAGTTTGTTTATATTGCATAATTGGATATCAGGTCTAACTATTTCAATATCTATTCTTTCAATCTTAAATGTTGCCAGTAGTCATTTCAATCTTTAATATTTATTCTCTTAATTTAAAATATTACCTGTTGTGAGTGTTATCTAGATCGTCCTGTACCTTTATTTACTATTCTTTACCTAAAATTATAATGTCGATTAATTAATTAATTATTTACATAATCATGATTAATATATCTTCTTCTTCTTCATGTGCCGTCTCCTCTAAGAAGGTTGGCTGTCATCATGGCAATTTCTGATCTTGATTTGGCTGATCTAAGGAGTTCTGACGTTGAACAGTTGTACCAATTTTTTAAATTGTCAATCCAGGATGTCCGTCTTCTACCCCTCGTTCTCTTCCCACAAATTTTCCCTTCTAGTATTATTTGCAATATTTTGTAATCTACTCCCCTAATAACATGGCCTAAATATTGTAGCTTCCTTACTTTAATAGTTTTAATTAATTCTTTTTCCTTTCCCATTCTTCTTAGGACATCTTGATTAGTAATCCTCGACACCCAACTAAATCTAAGTATTCTTCTATATGCCCACATTTCAAAAGCTTCTAAACTGTTCATGTCCTTCTTTTTCAATGTCCACGCTTCCATTCCGTATAATAATTTTGAGAATACATAGCATCTTAGCAACCTCATTTTTGTGTTTAAACAAATGTCTCTCGAACAGAATGCATTTTTCATCTTATTAAAGATACTTCTGGCCTGTCCTATTCTCGATTTAATTTCTTCTGAGCTTTCAATCTCCTCATTTACAATTGTTCCGAGATATTTAAATTTACGTACTTGATCGACTCTTTCCCTATTGATTGTAAGATTTTCTTGTTGGTGTGTTTTAGATATCACCATGAACTTAGTCTTGCTTACGTTAAGAGTCAAGCCAAATTCTTCACTTTTTTCTGCGACTTTGTCAAGAAGTAATTGTAGATCTTTGAGGTTTCCAGCTAGTAGTGCAGTGTCATCAGCAAACCTAACATTGTTAATGTTTAGCCCATTCACTTTAATGCCAGCTATTTCATCTGATAGAGCTGCCTGGAATATGTCTTCTGAATACATATTAAACAATAAGGGTGAGAGAACGCAACCTTGTCTCACACCCCTCTTTATTTCTATATCATTCGATAACTCATTTTCTACCTTCACGGTTGCGGTTTGATTGTAGTAGAGGTTATATATAATGCGGATGTCTTTCTTATCAAGTGTTTTCTTTTCTAACAATTCTATGAGATGATCATGACGAACTTTGTCAAATGCTTTATTATAATCCAGGAAGCACACATATAGTGGCTGGTTAACCTCCATACATCGTTGCGCTAATATGTTTAAAGCAAACAATGCTTCTCTTGTACCGAGGGAACTTCTAAAACCGAATTGTGTTTCACTTATACCTTCTTCTACTTTTTTGTATATTCGTTGGTGTATAACTTTTAGAAATATCTTTAAGGTGTGACTCATTAAGCTTATTGTACGGTGATCATTACAAGTTTTGGCATTAGCCTTTTTGGGTAATGTAACAAAGGTAGATGTCAACCAATCCCTAGGAATAATTCCCGAATTATAAATATCATTAAACAATTGTACAAATATATCTATATGGTCTATTCCTATGAGTTTCAGGATGTCATTTGGTATCATAATAGTTTAATCAATAATATAATTATACTAGGTGTTCAAAAAGTCAGTATAAATCTGAAAACTGAATAAATCACGGAATAATGTAGACAGAGAGGTACAAACTGACACACATGCTTGGAATGACATTGGGTTTTATTACAACAAAAAAAATATAAAAGTTCAAAAAATGTCCGACAGATGGCGCTTCATCTGATCAGAATAGCAGTGATTAGCATAATGAAGTAAGACAAAGCAAAGATGATGTTCTATACAGAAAATGCTCAATATGTCCACCACCATTCCTCAACAATAGCTGTAGTCGAGGAATAATGTTGTGAACAGCACTGTAAAGCATGTCAGGGGTTATGGTGAGGCATTGGCGTCGGATGTTGTCTTTCAGCATCCCTAGAGATGTCGGTCGATCACGGTACACTTGCGACTTCAGGTAACCCCAAAGCCAATAATCGCACGGACTGAAGTCTGGGGACCTGGGAGGCCAAGCATGACGGAAGTGGCGGCTGTGCACACGATCATCATCAAACGACGCGCGCAAGAGACCTTTCACGCGTCTAGCAATATGGGGTGGAGCGCCATCCTGCATAAACATCGTACGTTCCAGCAGGTGTTTATCAGCCAGGTTGGGGATGATGCGATTCTGTAACATACCGGCGTACCTCTCACCCGTCACGGTAGCAGTTACAAAACCAGAATCACGCATTTTCTCGAAGAAAAAAGGCCCGATAACGGTAGATGTGGCAAATCCAACACATACCGTGACTTTTTCGTCGTGCAGTGGAGTTTCCACGACAGTTCTAGGATTTTCGGTGGCCCAAATTCTGCAATTGTGGGCGTTGACAGACCCTCGGAGTGTGAAATGAGCTTCGTCGGTCCACAATACGTTACTCAACCAATCGTCATCTCCCGCCATCTTTTGAAACGTCCACACCGCAATGCCGTCCGCTTCACTAAATCACTAGGTAACAGTTCATGATGCCGATGGATTTTGTACGCATACCATCGGAGGGTACGCCTAAGCGCCAACCAAACAGTAGTGTATGGAATGCCGGTGCGACGTGCGACTTCACGAGCGCTGACTTCCCCGTGCATAGACGAACCCGTTACAGTCTCCATTTCTTCCTGAATTGTCTCAGCAGCATTACGCCCTGTGCTCGGTCGGCCACTACGGGGTCTATCGTGTAAACAACCCGTGGCTTCAAACTTCAAAATCATTCTCGCCACAGTTGCATTTGTCAACGGACCTTTACCCGTTCGAATCCCTTTCCTATAGCGATAGGATCGTAACGCTGAACTAGCACATTCCCCACTCTGATAATACAGCTTCACTAAAAGCACCTTTTCAGGTAACGTCAACATGCTGCGCATGTTGGCGCATCTGATTCTCTCTCTTATTACAGCTCCTTTTATATACAATTGTCATGCGCCATCACTGACGTTTTGCTATCCAGCGTCATCTGTCAGACATCTTGTGAACTTTTTTTTTGTTCTAATAACACCCCATGTCATTCCAAGCATGTGTGTCAATTTTTACTTCTCTATTTACATTATTCCGAGGTTCATTAAGTTTTCAAATTTATATTGACTTTTTGATCACCGGGTATATCCAGGGCTCCGGCTATCTGAATGGTCACCGCAGCACACTGGGTAATTGATTACCGTGTTTACGATACATATACAAACGTTGCTCAATGTGACGACCATCTGCATCTATGACAGCCTGGAACCGCACTAAAGATAGTTCCACTGCTGCCCCAAACAACTAAGCTGGATTGGCATGCTCAGTTGTCGTGACACAGCTCGTGTACCGCTATAAGATCGCACATTGCATCCAGCATTCTCCGGCTTGACAACAGAAAGTCCTTCAACTATTTGTAATGCAACTGGCAGTCGACCACTCCCAGTGTCAATTCCCAAATCGCCAGTTCATTCGAACTTCCGAATCACGTTCTTCCACCCAGATGCGGAAAGTGGGCCGCTCCGTAATCCTTTAATGCGTCGATATTCGCCAAGAGCACCAGCATTATTTCTGTTGTTTTGTTGAAATAGTTTTGGTAACAAAGCCGTGTTCGTCTGGCGTAGACCCATGTCGACTGTCTGCGACTGTAATGCACACTGTCGCTTGTGTTTCAACGCCACGTCGCCGTACCAGCACTGGCGCCTACATCTACATCTACATCTACATAGATACTCCGCAAGCCACCGTAAGGTGCGTGGCGGTGAATACCATCTACTACTACTTGTCATCACCCCTCCTGTTCCACTCGCAAAAACAACGAGTGAAAAACGACTATCTATATACCTCCGTATGAGCCCTAATTTCTCGTATCTTATCTCCGTGGTCCTTATGCGCGATGTATGTTGGCGGCAGCGGAATCGTTCTGCAGTCAGCTTCAAATGCCGGTTCTCTAAATTTTCTCAGTAGTGTTTTCCGAAAGGAACGCAGTCTTCCCTCCAGGTATTCCCATATGAGTTCCCGAAGCATCTCCGTAACACTTACGTTTTGTTCGAATCCACCGGTAACAAATCCAGCATCTAATCTGCATCGATATCTTCCTTCAATCTGACCCGGTACGGATCCCCAACACTTGAGCAGTATTCAGGAATAGGTCGCACCAGCGTCCTACATGCGGTTTCCTATGCAGGTGAGCCAATCTAATTGAGTTCTGTAACACGTTTCAGCTAGTAATAGCGAATACCCTGTTCAAGAATCACAAGAGGAGGAGGTATACTTGGAAAAGGCCGGGAGATACGGGAAGATTTCAATTAGATTACATCATGGTCAGACAGAAATTCCGAAATCAGATACTGGACTGTAAGGCGTACTCAGGAGCAGATATAGACTCAGATCACAATATAGTAGTGATGAAGAGTAGGCTGAAGTTCAAGACATTAGTCAGGAAGAATCAATACGCAAAGAAGTGGGTACGGAAGTACTAAGGAATGACGAGATACGTTTGAAGTTCTCTAACGCTATAGATACAGCAATAAGGAATAGCGCAGTAGGCAGTACAGTTGAAGAGGAATGGACATCTCTAAAAAGGGCCATCACAGAAGTTGGGAAGGAAAACACAGGTACAAAGAAGGTAGCTGCGAAGAAATCATGGGTAATAGAAGAAAGACTTCAGTTGATTGATGAAAGGAGGAAGTACAAACATGTTCCGGGAAAATCAGGAATACAGAAATACAAGTCGCTGAGGAATGAAATAAATAGGAAGTGCAGGGAAGCTAAGGCGAAATGGCTGCAGGAAAAATGTGAAGACATCGAAAAAGATATGATTGTCGGAAGGACAGACTCAGCATACAGGAAAGTCAAAACAACCTTTGGTGACATTAAAAGCAACGGTGGTAACATTAAGAGTGCAACGGGAATTCCACTGTTAAATGCAGAGGAGAGAGCAGATATGTGGAAAGAATACATTGAAAAACTCTAAGAGGGTGAAAATTTGTCTGATGTGATAGAAGAAGAAACAGGAGTCGATTTAGAAGAGATAGGGGATCCAGTATTAGAATCGGAATTTAAAAGAGCTTTGGAGGACTTACGGTCAAATAAGGCAGAAGGGATAGATAACATTCCATCAGAATTCCTAAAATCATTGGGGGAAGTGGCAACAAAACGACTATTCACGTTGGTGTGTAGAATATATGAGTCTGGCGATATACCATCTGACTTTCGGAAAAGCATCATCCACACAATTCCGAAGACGGCAAGAGCTGACAAGTGCGACAATTATCGCACAATCAGCTTAACAGCTCATGCATCGAAGCTGCTTGCAAGAATAATATACAGAAGAATGGAAAAGAAAATTGAGAATGCGCTAGGTGACGATCAGTTTGGCTTTAGGAAAAGCAAAGGGACGAGAGAGGCAATTCTGACGTTACGGCTAATAATGGAAGCAAGGCTAAAGAAAAATCAAGACACTTTCATAGGATTTGTCGACCTGGAAAAAGCGTTCGACAATATAAAATGGTGCAAGCTGTTCGAGATTCTGAAAATAGTAGGGGTAAGCTATAGGGAGGGACGGGTCATATACAATATGTACAACAACCAAGAGGGAATAATAAGAGTGGACGATCAAGAACGAAGTGCTCGTATTAAGAAGGGTGTAAGACAAGGCTGTAGCCTTTCGCCCCTACTCTTCAATCTGTACATCGAGGAAGCAATGATGGAAATAAAAGAAAGGTTCAGGAGTGGAATTAAAATACAAGGTGAAAGTATATCAGTGATACGATTCGCTGATGACATTGCTAACCTGAGTTAAAGTGAAGAAGAATTAAATGATCTGCTGAACGGAATGAACAGTCTAATGAGTACACAGTATGGTTTGAGAGTAAATCGGAGAAAGACGAAGGTAATGAGAAGTAGTAGAAATGAGAACAGCGAGAAACTTAACATCAGGATTTATGGTCACAAAGTCAATGAAGTTAAGGAATTCTGCTACCTAGGCAGTAAAATAACCAATGACGGACGGAGCAAGGAGGACATCAAAAGCAGACTCGCTATGGCAAAAAAGGCATTTCTGGCCAAGAGAAGTCTACTAATATCAAATTGGAATTAAAATACAAGGTGAAAGGATATCAAGAAATTTCTGAGGATGTACGTCTGGAGTACAGCATTGTATGGTAGTGAAACATGGACTGTGGGAAAACCGGAACAGAAGAGAATCGAAGCATTTGAGATGTGGTGCTATAGACGAATGTTGAAAATTAGGTGGACTGGTAAGGTAAGGAATGGGGAGGTTCTACGCAGAATCGGAGAGGAAAGGTGTATGTGGAAAACACTGATAAGGAGAAGGGACAGGATGATAGGACATCTGCTAAGACATGAGGGTATGACTTCCATTGTACTAGAGGGAGGTGTAGAGGGCAAAAACTGTAGAGGAAGACAGAGATTGGAATACGTCAAGCAAATAATTGAGGACGTAGGTTGCAAGTGCTACTCTGAGATGAAGAGGTTAGCACAGGAAAGGAATTCGTGGCGGGCCGCATCAAACCAGTCAGTAGACTGATGCCCAAAAAAAAATATACCGACTATTTGGCTTCCCTACCACAGTTTCCACATCCTCGTCCCACCTCATATCGCTTTGCAACGTTACGTCTACATATTTAAACGTGGGTGGTGAGTGGAGAAAGAGCGGGGGGAGGGGGGGGGGAGTAAGTAAAACATTAGGGACAATAATTGCAAAATCAAAATAAAAATGTGTGAGATAAAATTGTGGAATTACTTAAGTGCGGTATGTGCTAAAAACTGAAAAGTAATCTTATATAAGGGAAGAATAAGTAAACGTCTAAACTTAACCATATACATTACCAATGTATTACTGGAGGTAGTAATAGTATCATGGAAGTAGGTACAGAGGAAAATGACATCTTCATCGTCGCCTATATGGCTAAAGGCCCATCTGCTACTTTTCCAAAAATAAGAGCCTGAAACTATCTAGGAAATTTCAATTTTTAAGTTGCACCTGTTCCTTTAAAGCACAGCCCTTTTTATAAGTGAAATGCTTAAAAATGTCAAATTCTACCAACAAATCTAGTCTGTAGCCTTTCTTATGCAAGGGTTCAAAAACTTCTAGTTTCCGCAGCATGTGTTGGAAATGGAAGCAAGTGTTCGGTGAAAGCGGAGTTATTCACGTTTCCATCTCCCTTTCCCAGCCACGACAAAACTATTCCAACTGGTATGAATGACGTATGAGGCAGGCGAAATGCCCTCAAGCTTCAAGAAGAATGTAATAATTCCAGTTCCAGAGATATGAGGTGGCGATAGGTGTGAATATTACCTAATAATCAGTCATTTTGCAAAATACTAACACGAAATCTTTACAGAAGACTACAAAAACTGACAGAAGCCGATCTCAGGGAAGATCAGTTTAAATTTCGGAGAAATTTAGCATCACGCGAGGCAATACTTAGCCTACAACTTCTCTTAGATGATAGGTGACGGGAGGCCAAACGTACTTTTATAGCATTTGCAGATTTAGAGGAAGTTTCGGTAATGTTCACAGGAATACTCTCTTTGAAGTTCTGAAGGAAGCAGGAGTAAAATACAAGAAGCGAAAAGCTATTTACAAGTTGTACAGAAACCAAACGGCGGTTAGAATAGTCGAGGGGCATGAAAGGGAAGCCGTAGTTGAGAAGGGCGTGAGATAGGCTTGTAACCTATCCACCAGGTTATTCAATCTGTATGTTGAGTAACCAGTAAAGGAAATCAAGGAAAGGCATTGAAATTCACGGAGAAGAAACAAAAACTTTGGGGTCTGCCCATGACGTTGAAATTCTGTCAGAGACAGCAAAAGGACTTGGAAAAGCAGTAGAACACAACGAGTAGCGTCGTGAAAGGAGGATATAAAATGAACGTAAAAGAAAGTAAAACAAGGATAATGTCAAATTAAAGCAGGTGATGCTAAGGAAGTTAGATTAGGAAACGATACACTTCAAGTTGTAGGTGAGTTTTGCTATTTGGGCAGCAACATAACTGATGGCGGCTGAAGTAAAGATGGTATAAAATGTAGAGTGGCAATAGCAATAAAAGCATTTCTGAGGGACCGGAACTTCTTAACATCGTATATAGAGTTAAGTTTTAGAACGTCTTTTCTAAAAGTATTTGTATAGAGCGTAGGCACTTACGGAAATGAAACATGGACGATAAACAGTTTGGACAAGAAGAGAATAGAAGCTTTCAAAATGTGGTCTGACATAAGACTGCTAAAGATTAGATGAGTAGGTCTCGTAACTAATGAGGAGGTACTGAATTGTGGCACAACCTGACTATAAGAAGGGATCAGTTGATAGGACACATTCTGAGATACTTAGGGATCACCAATTTAGTACTGGAGGGAAGTGGTGGGATGGGAGGGTGGGCAGGTTCGAATCCTGCCTCGGGCATGGATGTGTGTGATGTCCTTAGCTTAGTTAGGTTTAAGTAGTTCTAAGTTCTAGGGGACTGATGACCTCAGCAGTTAAGTCCCATAGTGCTCAGAGCCATTTGAACCATTTTGATGCTCCCAAATTAGATGGAGTTAAGGAATTCTGCTACCTAGGCAGAAAAATAACCCACGACGAAGAAGCAAGTAGGACATAAAAAGCAGACTAGCACTGGCAAAAAGGGCAATCCTGACCGAGAAAAGTCCACTAGTATCACACATAGGCCTTAATTTGAGGACGAAATTTCTGAGAATGTACGTTTCGAGTATATCACTATATGATATTGAGACTTGGGCGATGGGAAAACTGGATCAAAAGAGAATCGAACCATTTGATATGTGATGCTACAGAAGAATGATGAAAATTTTTGAAAGTCTCTTCGGGTTTGCTGCCGGATCCTAAAATCAACTAGACTCGATATTTCGGCGATCCAACTGGTCGCCATCTTCAGGAAAATGCTGCTTCTGCTGATGAGTCCCGCTGAGAACTGACGCCAGGTTGCAAATCGACGTCGTATATAGGCCACCGTTCAATACACGGCGTATGCGCCGCCCATCACCGTTGCTGCCCTCCAAGACAGGGAGGTGGCGCCGACTTTAGTGAAACACTGCTGGCAACGATATATCGCACTCATGGCAGCACCGAAGAAAGTTCAGTTTTGATGCGAGATAATACAGGATTCCACGTCTTACTAAGAGGAAACCCATTGTCTCTGTTGATTAAATTATCAGCCAACCTAATTTCAATCGCCTCTTTATAGACACTGTTCCAAAAACCGGAAATGTTGGCAACTGCCACAGTTTCATTAAATTTCAGACTGTGTCCCTCATTTAAGCAGTGTTCTGCTACTGCCGATTTTTCCGGCTGTTGTAGCCTCGTATGACGGCGATGTTCCACACACACTGTGCGAATCGAACGGCCAATGTAAGCTTTCCCACATTGACACGGAATTTTGTACACCCCGGGTTTCCTAAGCCCCAAATCATCCTTCACAGAGCCGAGCAGTGCCCTAATCTTAGAAGGTGGACGGAACACACTCTTAATGTTAAAATTCCTTAAAATTCGTCCAATCTTAAACTATAAGCCTCCAGTATAAGGAAGAAAAGCCACCGATCTATGTTCCTTTTCATACATCTCCGGAGATGGTCCAAACTCCATAACCCGACGAATCTCCTTCTCGGAGTATCAATTTTCCTTAAAAACAGTCATCAAATGCTCAAGTTCTTGGGTGGGCGGCGCCACCTCCCTGTCTTGTAGGGCAGCAAGGGTGATGGGCGGCGCATACACCGTGTATTGAACGGTGGCCTATATACGACGTCGATTTGCAACCTGGCGTCAGTTCTCAGCGGGACACATCAGCAGAAGCAGCATTTTCCTGAAGCTGGCGACCACTTGGATCGCCAAAATATCGATTTTGGGATCCGGCAGCAAACCCGAAGAGACTTTCAAGACTTAATACGCCGGGAAAGCCTACGTAATCACAATGTTCAAAATTAACTACTAAGGTAAGAAATGAAGAGGCTCTCTGCAGAATCAGAGAAGAAAGAAACATATGGAAAATACTAATAAGAAAAAGGGATAGGATGATAGAGGATACGTTAAAGCATCAAAGACTAATTTTCATGGTATCAGAAGGAGCTGCAAAGGGTAAAAATTGTACTGGAAGACAGATGCTGGTGTATATCCAGCAAATAACTGAGGACGTAGGTTGCAAGTGCTACTCTGAGATGAGAAAGTTGACCCAGGCGAGGACTTGTTGGTGGGCCTTATCGAACCAGTCAGGAAACCGATGCCTCCAAAAAGAGAGAGAGGGAAACTGTTCGGTTCTCCCTAACACACGTGCATTCATCCTCGCGAAATATTGGTGACCCTCGTTTCGACGGGTGAACCAAAATTAGACAGTAATAAGCATGAAGTTAGACGGCCTTGCCGATAACTCTCCAAACGTTCTCAATTGGAGAGAGAACCTATGACCTTGCTGGCCACGGTACGATTTGGTAAGTAATACGACTCCCAGTAAAAACTCTCGCCGTGTGAGGGCATCCGTTATCTTGCTGAAATATAGGCCCAGCATAGCACCCCATGAATGGCAATAAAACGGGGCGTAGAATAACATCGACGTATCGCTGTGCTGTAAGGGTGCTGCGGATGACAACCACGGCGCCCTGCTATGAAAAGAAGTGGCACCCAGACCACTGTCGGTTGTCGTGCCGTATGGCGGGCGACATTCAAAATGGTATTCCGCTACTGCCCGGGGCGTCTCCACATCCGTCTTGACCAGGAATCAAGTTCATTGGAGAAGAATTGTCTTCACTGGTGAGTCCCGCTCCAAATAAAATGACTCTGAGCACTATGGGACTTTAACTTCTAAGGTCATCAGTCCGCTAGAACGTAGAACTACTTAAACTTAACTAACCTAAGGACATCACACACATCCATGCCCGAGGCAGGATTCGAACCTGCGACCGTAGCAGTAGTGTGGTTCCAGACTGTAGCGCGCAGAACCGCTCGGCTACCTCGACCGGCAGCACCACTTCGAACTGAGCCCCGATGACCAGAGATGACATGTCTGGAGAGACAGCGGACAGCGGTGGGAATCAACTTGACTCTCACCCCCTCCCCCGTATGGCCCGACAACCAAGTGTGGCCAGAGGTGGACCAACGCATTACTGACTTGCTCAAACTTGCTCAATTTGTAAAACTCTTTCTCTTGAATAAGTCATTCAATATTTATGAAATTTTCACCATTTATTTATCTGCATTTGCACGTCACATCCACCGATTTCCGAACCATTCCGATAATTCGTTCGTGGTGCGACATCCTTTTTTACTTTTTTTGTCTTAAATTGTAGATAAGCTGACATCAGTAGCCACATCGAACAGTTAATTACCTATTAATTCGTTCGGGTACCAAGGGCAGAGTAATGCACATATGTGATGTGAGTCAAAGTTACTCGTTAGAAAAGAGATATGTTGGACTGGAATGAACGCCGGCGTGCGAAGTTGAGACGGCCCTTTCTGCGGACACGGGGGTCCCTGCGCGGTAACCAACCGAGCCTGTTCGCGGTAATAAAGCCCGCAGCTTTTTCAACAGCATTCGGCGTGGACTTTACGACTCTTGGAGTAAATAAGACTTTAATTCTCCTAAACTGCATTTTATTTCTGCGCTGCTGTATTTAACGACAAAAATGTAAATGGAAGCGCTATTACCAGACGTGCGTCATAGAGCACTAAATTCAAATTGTAATTTACATAAATTCCGTTAAGCGTCAGTTGATGTACCACGCAGAGCGGATAGCCGTATTTTCTCTCCTGCTACCACATGCTAAGGGTTTACGGGCTGCTGGATCCAAAGTGCGTAAAAGCTGCACATCATTTCCGATGCGTTGAGTGAATTATGAAGAGCGGGACACGGATCACATGATCGAGAGGACACGCGTGGGAAAGGTTCCGTTATGATCTTGTTGACTGATTCGTCTTGATGTGATTTAGGAAAACCACAGGCAACTTAAGTCATCTCAATGGGAAGCCGTTCCGTTGAGTATAGGTCTCTTCATTTGTTACCTCGACGCGGATCCGACTATTTTGTCATTTTCACGCTGTAGTTTCTTTTTTCGTATTCCAGATTACTTTTTTAAATAATTTTGACGAAAAAACGACTGGTCTTGTGGTTCTGTCGCATTCAGATCAGCTATGGAATTATTTTTTTATTTAGTTTTAAAATTATACGTTTAAAAAAATTTCGGTTCATGTAAATCATATTAAAATACAAGATATAAATCAATGTTATACAACACTCACAGAATGAATCTTGGAACTATCTATATAATTCCGTAAATTACGTTATATTTCGTGAGGCCTTGTGTTCACTGAGTTAGTTTCGATCTGGTATTAGCCTGAGCAGGAGTAAAAGTTGGTTCCGATCTTGTTACCCCGAATAGGAGTGAAATGATGACTTCTGCTGTCAAAACTCACCTTTTCTACATCTACATCTACATGATTACTCTGCAATTCACATTTAAGTGCTTGGCAGAGGGTTCATCGAACCACAATCATACTATCTCTCTACCATTCCACTCCCGAACAGCGCGGGGAAAACGCACACCTAAACCTTTCTGTTCGAGCTCTGATTTCTCTTATTTTATTTTGATGATCATTACTACCTATGTAGGTTGGGCTCAACAAAATATTTCCGCATTCGGAAGAGAAAGTTGGTGACTGAAATTTCGTAAATAGATCTCACCGCGACGAAAAACGTCTTTGCTTTAATGACTTCCATCCCAACTCGCGTATCATATCTGCCACACTCTCTCCCCTATTACGTGATAATACAAAACGAGCTGCCCTTTTTTGCACCCTTTCGATGTCCTCCGTCAATCCCACCTGGTAAGGATCCCACACCGCGCAGCAATGTTCTAACAGAGGACGAACGAGTGTAGTGTAAGCTGTCTCTTTAGTGGATTTGTTGCATCTTCTAAGTGTCCTGCCAATGAAACGCAACCTTTGGCTCGCCTTCCCCACAATATTATCTATGTGGTCTTTCCAACTGACGTTATTCGTAATTTTAACACCCAGGTACTTAGTTGAATTAACAGCCTTGAGAATTGTACTATTATCGAGTAATCGAATTCCAACGGATTTCTTTTGGAACTCATGTGGATCACCTCACACTTTTCGTTATTTAGCGTCGACTGCCACCTGCCACACCATACAGCGATCTTTTCTAAATCGCTTTTCAACTAATACTGGTCTTCGGATGACCTTACTAGACGGTAAATTACAGCATCATCTGCGAACATCCTAAGAGAACTGCTCAGATTGTCACCCAGGTCATTTATATAGATCAGGAACAGCAGAGGTCCCAGGACGCTTCCCTGGGGGACACCTGATATCACTTCAGTTTTACTCGATGATTTGCCGTCTATTACTACGAACTGCGACCTTCCTGACAGGAAATCACGAATCCAGTTGCACAACTGAGACGATACTCCATAGGCCCGCAGCTTGATTAGAAGTCGCTTGTGAGGAAGGGTGTCAAAAGCTTTCCGGAAGTCTAGAAATACGGAATCAACTTGAGATCCCCTGTCGATAGCGGCCATTACTTCGTGCGAATAAAGAGCTAGCTGCGTTGCACAAGAACGATGTTTTCTGAGACCATGCTGATTACGTATCAATAGATCGTTCCCTTCGAGGTGATTCATAATGTTTGAATACAGTATACGCCCCAAAACCCTACTGCAAACCGAAGTCAATGATGTAGGTCTGTAGTTCGATGGATTACTCCTACTACCCTTCTTAAACACTTGTGCGACCTGCGCAATTTTCCAATCTTTAGGTACAGATCTATCGGTGAGCGAGCGGTTGTATATGATTGATAAGTAGGGAGCTATTGTATCAGCGTAATCTGAAAGGAACCTATTCGGTATACAATCTGGACTTGAAGACTTGCCCGTACCAAGCGATTTGAGTTGCTTCGCAACCCTTAAGGTATCTACTTCTAAGAAACTCATGCTAGCAGCTGTTCGTGTTTCAAATTTTGGAATAAATTATTCGTCTTCCCTGGTGAAGGAATTTCGGAAAACTGCGTTCAACAACTCCGCTTTAGCGGCACAGTCGTCGGCAACAGTACCATCGGCACTGCGCAGCGAAGGTATTGACTGCGTCTTGCCGCTTGTGTACTTTACATACGACCAGAATTTCTTCGGATTTTCTACCAAATTTCGAGACAATGTTTCGTTGTGGGACCTATTAAAGGCATCTAGTATTCAAGTCCATGCCAAATTTCGCGCGTCGGTAAATTTTAGCCAGTCTTCGGGATTCGCGTTCTTCTGAACTTCGCATGCTTTTTCCGTTGCTTCTGCAACAGCGTTCGGACCTGTTTTGTGTACCATGGGGGATCAGTTCCATCTCTTACCAATTTATGAGGTATGAATCTCTCAATTGCTGTTGCTACTATATCTTTGAATCTGAGCCACAACTCGTTTACCTTTGCACAGTCAGTTCGGAAGGAATGGAGATTGTCTCTTAGGAAGGCTTCTAGTGACACTTTATCCGCTTTTTTAAATAAAATTATTTTGCGTTTGTTTCTGGTGGATTTGGAAGAAACGGTATTGAGCCTAGCTACAACGACCTTGTGATCACTAATTCCTGTATCAGTCATGATGCTCTCTATTAGCTCTGGGTTGTTTGTGGCTAAGAGGTCAAGTGTGTTTTAGCAACCATTTACAATTCGCGTGGGTTCGTGGACTAACTGCTTGAAATAATTTTCGGAGAAATCATTTAGGACAATCTCGGAAGATGTTTCTGCCTACCACCGGTTTTGAACAAGTATTTTTGCCAACATATCGAGGGAAGGTTGAAGTCCCCACCAACTATAACAGTATGAGTGCGGTATTTATTTGTTACGAGACTCAAATTTTCTCTGAACTGTTCAGCAACTATATCATCGGAGTCTGGGGGTCGGTAGAAGGAGCCAATTATTAACTTAGTTCGGCTGTTAAGTATAACCTCCACCCATACCAATTCGCACGGAGTATCTACTTCGACTTCACTACAAGATAAACCACTACTGACAGACACAAACACTCCACCACCAATTCTGCCTAATCTATCTTTCCTGGACACCGTCTGAGACATCGTAAAAATTTCTGCAGAGTTTATTGCAGGCTTTAGCCAGCTTTCTGTACCTATAACGATTTCAGTCTCTGTGCTTTCTATTAGCGCTTGAAGTTCAGGGACTTTCCCAGCACAACTACAACAATTTACAACTACAATTCCGACTGTTCCTTGATCCAAGCACGTCCTGTATTTGCCATGCACCCTTTGAGATTGCAGCCCACCCCGTACTTTCCCGAGGCCTTCTAACCAAAAAAAACCGCTCAGTCCACGCCACACAGCCTCCGCTACCCGTGTAGCCGCCAGCTGAGTGTAGTGAACTCCTGACCTATTCAGCGGAACCCGAAACCCCACCACCCTATGGCACAAGTCAAGGAATCTGCAGCCAACACGGTCGCAAAACCGTCTGACCCTCTGATTCAGACCTTTTGTAGTCGAAAGAAAGAAATAGCGCATTTGCTGAAAGCTTAAAGCAATAAACGAATCAATGACTTAAGCTTTAAATGTTCCCAGTCGCTGTATTCAAAATTTCATAAGACTCAGGACGAAAATGGAAACTGCAAATCATCATGTTAGTACTAATTTTTGTATATTTCAGTGAACAACCACATAAGTAACACAACATAATACTCTGATTACTGTTCTCAAATATACGGTAATACATACTCTACATCAATTTACAGGGATCAAATGCATTTAGATTCAAATTTAAAATGAGAAGGTGTGAATAAAGTCAAGTGCACAGTAAGGGTGTATACAGTTCTTCCTAAACATAAATCATGATACGTTAAGTTCTTTCTCACATCGCTCATTGGTGCTGTATGGAGCAAAATCAGTAGGCCGCTGTGGCCGAGCGGTTCTAGGCGCTTCAATCCGGATCCGCGCTGCTGCTAAGATCGCAGGTTCGAATCCTGCCTCGGGCATGGATGTGTGCGATGTCCTTAGGTTGGTTAGGTTTAAGTAGTCCTAAGTCTAGGGGACTGATGACCTCAGATGCTAAGTCCTATAGTGTTTACAGCCATTTGAGCCATTTTGAACAAAATTACATTTGACTAGCGTTGCCAACTTAGTGGATTTTCCACTAATACTGTTGGTTTCTACCCTCCTTTTAGTGGCGAAACATTGCTTCTAGTGGCTGGTGGATTTTATAGTAGTTTAGTAGAATTCAGTTTCAGTCACTGAAAATGTGATCTCTGAACAACTAAGCTATTTATATGTTTCGAAGTATGTTGTTTCTACTTTATTTGATTTCCGAAGTATTTACCTTTTATTGCGAAGACAACACTGATGAATTACAATGTGACATCAAACGAACCATCACACTCAGTAAAAATGGTTCAAATGGCTCAGAGCACTATGGGACTTAACTTCTGAGGTCATCAGTCCACTAGAACTTAGAACTACTTAAACCTAACTAACCTAAGGACATCATACACACATCCATGCCCTAGACAGGATTCGAACCTGCGACCGTAGCGGTCGCGCGGTTCCAGACTGTAGCGCCTAGAACCGCTCGGTCACCCAGGCCGGCTACACTCAGTAGACTACATTTAGTAGCTCCTAATTCACTTCACGAGCGATGGCTGCTTGCGTAGATCAGGGAGTGCAGCAACCGATTTCATACAATGGATGATCACTTATTTCATTGGCGCTTCGAATAACCAATGAGCGTTTGTTGGCTCACGCAGGGTGCGTCACGTTAGGTGCGCAGAAAAAGTAACTCGACTGTCGCCGTTCGTGGTGTGCACTACACAACTGTCATTCTCAGTGTATGATATTATTTCATGTCTTGAAAATGTTTAACTATGCCGAAACAACAATATAAGCAAAAGCTTCGGGATTCCTGGCTTCAACACCCACATTTAAAAGATTGGGCCCGCATCTCGTGGTCGTGCGGTAGCGTTCTCGCTTCCCACCCCCGGGTTCCCGGGTTCGATTCCCGGCGGGGTCAGGGATTTTCTCTGCCTCGTGATGGCTGGGTGTTGTGTGCTGTCCTTAGGTTAGTTAGGTTTAAGTAGTTCTAAGTTCTAGGGGACTGATGACCATAGATGTTAAGTCCCATAGTGCTCAGAGCCATTTGAACCATTAAAAGATTGGCTTCAAGTTATTGAAAGTACTAGGAGTCAGGGAGCGAAGTGCAAATTTTGTGATACAGTTTTAAGGAGTCACTATGGGGATTCGAAGTTTCATGGGATGTCAAAGAATTATCTACAAAATAAAAAAGTAAGCAACCTTTTTTTAATTTGATTAGTCAGTCATTGATCGGTTTTACATCTTTGACCACTCTTTGACTAAGTAAATTGTTCCAGGTTGTAAATGTGCACTCTAAAATTGCTTTTAAGTCAGAGCCCATTCGGAATTAAAAAAAAGGAAGAAGCTACCTCGCATTATTCACAGCCATGCATACTAGTATATGTATAGTCGACTATTTGGGAGAGGTAATTAATCACAGTCATGAAAAATATATCGGAAAAGTTCATTGTACCGAATCAAGTGCACGTGTTAGCACAGCATTTCACTGACGTTCTAAAACAAGATGCAAAGATCAACCATTTAGCTTATTACTTGATGAATCTACTGATTTTGCTGTACATAAATATTTGGTATTGATTATAGTTTATTACAGTAAATTACACCAAAAAATAGTATCTACATACCTTGACCCTGTTGAACTGCACGAGTGTAATGCTGGAGCTATTTTCTCTGCTATAAATAAAACACTTCAACGATTCGATTAGCAGTCTGAAAATTTAATGGGCATTCGTACAGATAATGCCACTGTCATGGTTGGAGTAATTAACGAAGTATTTACGAAATTGAAAGAATAGGTATCACACTTGATTTTAGTACGTTGCTTGTGCCATTCCTTGCAGTTGGCTGTTTCAGCTGCTGCAAAAGAATTTTTACCGAGAAATTTGGAGTTTTTAATGAAAGATACATATGACTGGTTTAGTCGAATCTCTTCCAGGCAATATTTTTATGAGGAGCTATACAAAACCATCAACGATGGATAGAAACCGTTTAAATAGTTCAAGAGTGCCAGAAAAGGTGGTTCAAGACACTGTGGATCTCGGAATACTGAATTCCCCAACGATTTACGAAACGGACTGCACCATGTGTCTAGCTCCGACTATCGTTCCGCGTTCAGCGTCTGTTGATTCCCGTCGTCCAGCCACAATAAAGTCGGAAACCTTTTCATACGAAGCAACTGAGCACAAGTGACAGCTCCGCCAATGCACTGTCCTTTTACACCTTGTGTACACGATACTACTGGCATCTTTATATGAGCGTATCGCTGTCCCAGGAATCGCCTAATTCTAAACCAGGAGATTAAGGACGATCAAGAAGTTTAAATCCTGAGAGATGCACAGTCGTCACTGTGATTGTTGTTGTGTTGTATGGAATTTTGTCCAGGTGGAAGAAGAGTATTTTATTACACTCATATGCCAGTGTCTTTTAATCAGTTTATGTTACAAAAGATGCAATAACGAGGCAAATGAGTAGTTTGATGCGACCTACGTCCTTTGGCGAAACTTTACATTGACGTTTATTCATACCAGAACAACGACAGCAGGAAACTGGGGCAAATTGTTGATCTACCTCTACATCTGGTATACGATATCTGCATGGCAGTGTGTGCTGGAGGAAGCACAGCTTTTGTCACGCTCCACTTTCGTTGGCATGCGATAATCTCGAAAAATTACTGCCAGTAGGCTTCCAAACCATCACCATTTTTTAAAATTACGTTTATCACCATTACGTGAGATGTTTGTGGGAAGATGTAATACGTTACTTGACTCATGATGAACCGTTCGTTCTCGAAATTTTAGGAATAATCCAAGGATTGTTTTCGTGAAATATAGTCTGGAATTCGCCTTCTTCACAATTATATTTATGTGTTCATTCGTTAGGTGGATTTTGGAAGCTATGATTGATTATAGTAATTTGTTAGCGATGCGATCAAGGCATATCGACTCTTTTCATCTGTAGGTGCATCAGATAGTGTTCTATATACTATGTATTTGCGAGTAAATAGAGATTTCATATAGCGGGCGATTACCACTGCAACAACATAAAGACACAATCCAACAAACGTCAGATTGACATGTTCTGCTTGGATATGCAGTCAGAATTTCAGCACAACCGAACGAAGAAGGAAGGAGTGATGCCATCTACATTTTACTCATAGAGAAGTATTACGCAGCAGCTTTATCATTCAGAAATCTCATTAGAAAGTTAGTGGTCTGTGCGAAGATGGTATCGTGCCTGATGCAAGTGAAAAAATCTAACAGAACTTGGCAGAAATCGACAGGTGCATGAATGTGGCCTAACCAGAATGCAGTTTATGATTCGACGGTACTGGTACTCGCGTTGGTTGCGATCCTATGATTGTCATGCGAATATGGAGTAAAGATTGAGGTGGACCATACTGAACGCTATGAGAGACCCCAGCGGCGCCCGAGGGGACAGTGAAACGCCTGGTTAAATCTACAGGACAGAACAGGTAGTTGGAATTGTGGAAAGGGGCCAAAAATGAACGCCTGTCAGTTACACTTGAACACATATAACTTTATTTAGTTGCCCAAACATTACAGCGAAAATTTCTGATCTTCACTATCGACTGAATATGTCACCCAATCGTATGGCTTAAGGGCACAATCTCTTAAATTTTTAAAACAGTTGGAGGCCTATGATTTAAAAACACAACTACAATAAATTTTCAAAAGCAGAAGGCCCAAATCTTTATCCTTAAATAATTCTAAAAAAGGAGGCTGAAGGCCTAAACAATCTAAGACTTAACAATAAGGAATTTATCCTTTAAAACGGCTGAAGACCCACGATTCAAAACACAACTACAATAAATTTTTACAAGGCTGAAAGCCCAAAGCTTTATCTTTAAAAATTTTTTTTAAAATGAAGCTGAAGGCCCAAACAATCTAAGATTTAACAAGCAAGGAATTTAAATTTTAAGACAGCTGAAGGCCCATTATTTAACCCAACTAAAAGCATACAAATTCAAACCATCGGCTATGATCCAATAAAATACACAATCACACCAATAAAAAATAGGCAGTACAGCCGGCGGCGCTCAGAAGTTTCCGGAGGTCGGTCTGCACTTGAAATATTAACGTTCGCTAGGGGGAGACAGGTAGACAGTCCAACTACATCCGATCCGCCGGCAAACCCAACCAAGAGACAGTCAATGGACCCACCGACAAGACGACTTGCTTTCCACCCAACCAGTACAGAAGGAATTCCAAAGCCAAAATGTAAAAGGCGTAGCCGCCCAGAACCAAGTATGCGTAAGCTGTCAAAATTACACACGCGTGTTGGACAGCGACAACACGGTGAGGAAAGGACAAAGCTTGAATTTTACGCCAGTGGCAGGGGCAGGTAACCGGAATTCTAACGGCCACAAGGCAGAAAATTCTGCTGGTGCACTTGGACTTTAAATAACCAATATACAGTTAAACTCTACTGGATGGTGGCCAAACCTTCACCAACTCGAATACTCACGGGAATACCCCCAACAGCCAACCATGAAAACCAACTGCACACTGTGAACAGACTGGCTTCGGTAGTTAAATCACCACTCAACTTTGATGTCCTGAGTCGGTGAGCCACGAACCTCGTAGCAATCAGAACAGCTCTCACACACTCCGACACTGTGTAGAGACCGCCAGTGGGCCCGGCCCGCTGCGCCGCGCGGAGATTTCCTGGCTGATCCACACCAACCGACCGACTGCTGCACACCGGCTAGCCAGAAACTATAAGCACCAGACCAAAGATAGTACAATGTGCGAATATCGATATACACCGCTGCTGCCACGCGGAAAAAGAGGAAGAACCACGGCATAACCGCTACAACCGCGGGAAACCAAACGCAGGGTAACAGTAAAGGTTTAAACCAACGCATAAGCCGGAGCCAGCACGGCTCAGACAGTCAAGTACACTCTCCAGTCATATTAATGTGACACCTGTCAAAATCCTGAATAATTACCATTTGTAGCACGGACCACTGCGAGGTTCACTGAGCGGTTGATGAGGAGACACAGTTGGTAGTCCCTTGATTCATCTTTGCAGTCAGTTGTTCAACAGTTATACGTGTATTGGCCCGTAAATACCCAGCTGCTGCGGTAGTGGCCCAAGAATTCCACTCTTCTTTGCCGATGAACAACACGCAAGTGAGTGCATGAACCAGGTGCCTACTGCGGAGGACCATACACAGCAAGGTTCGCTGAGCGGTCGATGAGGAGACACAGTTGGTAGTCCCTTGATTCATCTTTGGGGTCAGTTGTTTAACAGTTACACGTGTATTGGCCCATAAATAGCCGGCTGCTGCGGTATTGGCCCAAGAATTCCACTCTTCTTTGCCGATGAACAACACGCGAGTGAGTGCATGAACCAGGTGCCTACTGCGGAGGACCATACACAGCAAGGTTCGCTGAGCGGTCGATGAGGAGACACAGTTGGTAGTCCCTTGATTCATCTTTGGGGTCAGTTGTTTAACAGTTACACGTGTATTGGCCCATAAATAGCCGGCCGCTGCAGTATTTGCCCAAGAATTCCACTCTTCTTTGCTGATGAACAACAGGCAGTATGAGTGCATGAACCAGGTGCCTACTGTGGAGGACCATACACAGCGAGGTTCGCTGAGTGCTCGATGAGGAGACACAGTTGGTTGTCCCTTGATTCATCTATGGGGTCAGTTGTACAACAGTTACACGTGTATTGGCCTGTAAATAGCCAGCCACTGCGGTATTTGCCCAAGAATTCCACTCTTCTTTGCTGATGAACAACAGGCAGTATGAGTGCATGAACCAGGTGCCTACTGCGGAAAACCATACACAGCGAGGTTCGTTGAGCGGCCGATGAGGAGAGACAGTTGGTAGTCCCTTGATTCATCTTTGGGGTTAGTTGTTCAACAGTTACACATGTATTGGCCCATAAATAGCTGGCTGCTGTGATATTTGCCCAAGAATTCCACTCTTCTTTGCCAATGAACAACAGGCAGTATGAGTGCATGAACCAGGTGCCTACTGCGGAGGACCATAGACAGCTAGGTTCGCTGAGCGGTCGATGAGGAGACACAATTGGTAGTCCCTTGATTCATCTTTGCAGTCAGTTGTTCAACAGTTACACGTGTATTGGCCCATAAATAGCCGGCCGCTGCGGTATTTGCCCAAGAATTCCACTCTTCTTTGCCAATGAACAACAGGCAGTATGAGTGCATGAACCAGGTGCCTACGGCGGAGGACCATACACAGCGAGGTTCGCTGAGCGGTCGATGAGGAGACACAGTTGGTAGTCCCTTGATTCATCTTTGCGGTTAGTTGTTCAACAGTTACACGTGTATTGGCCCGTAAATAGCTGGCTGCTGCGGTATTTGCCCAAGAATTCCACTCTTCTTTGCCGATGAACAACAGGCAGAATGAGTGTATGAACCAGGTGCCTACTGGGGAGGACCATACGCAGAGAGGTTTGCTGAGCAGTCGATGAGGAGACACAGTTGGTAGCCCCTTGATTCATCTTTGCGGTCAGTTGTTCAACAGTTACAATTGTATTGGCCCGTAAATAGCCGGCCACTGATGCCGAGCAGTTCTAGGTGTTTCAGTCCAGAACCGGGCTGCTGCTACGGTCGCAGGTTCGAATCCTGCCTCGGGCATGGATATGTGTGATGTCCTTAGGTTAGTTAGGTTTAAGTAGTTCTAAGTCTAGCGGACTGATGACCTCAGACGTTAAGTCCCATTGTGGTCAGAGCCATCTGAACCATTTTTGAGCCCGTAAATATCTCCTGGACATCGTCCCCCTGTCGTCTATGCAACACAGTCGTCTCGGCGCCGGTTTTGGATGGCGCCAGTTCGCCACGCACGGTATACTTTAACCGCAGCGGTACGCCAACTGTTTACTAACTTAGCTTTTCGGAAATAATTCTACCCTTGGTTCGAAAGCTAATGATCGTGCCCTTTTGAATGTCAAATATATCGCTCAATTTTCGCATTACAACAACGATTGCACTGTTATCCCTGTCTCCCTGACACGCTTTATATACCCACCACAGCTAGTGGTGCCACTTGCTGTCTGTGAGTGGTTATTGCACGTTGATGTCGAATGTAGGTGGTGGTCACATTTATGTGACTTGAACGTGTACGACTGCATAACGACGTCATTTCCCTTCAGTCGAGAAATGAGCTTGTTTCAAACAATTTACGAAGTCCGAAATTTGAGAAGCAGAGATCAATGCTAGAATACAAGCAGGAAACCGATCTTACCACAGCCTAGCACAACTGCTTCGGTCCAGATATCTCTCCAGACAGTTCAAGATTCGACTGTACAAAACCCTGATCCAGTCTGTTGTTCTATATGGTTGTGAGACATGGAGTATCCGGAAACAGGACTTCCATAAGCTCCTTGTTTTTGACAGGAAAGTGCTTCGGAAGATCTTCGGTCCGGTTCTGGATGCATATACAGGAGAATGGAGGATCAGATACAACCAAGAGCTTGAGGAACTATACCAGTAGCCCAACGTAGCAGGAACTGTCAAAGCCAAACGAATGCAGTGGGCCGGCCATGTGGCCCGGATGGAGAATCACAGATGGCCTCGGAAGCTCCTGGATTTGACACCTACAGGAAGGAGACCGCCAGGGAGACCATAAGAAGCGTTAGAGGGATGGGCTCCATGAAGATTTCAACCAAAGTGTCAATAGATGTGAACGGATGGCGGATAGCAGCAATGGACAGAACACAGTGGAGGAGGAAAATTGTAGATGCGTGCGGTCCACTGGGCCTGATCACGTAGTAGTAGTAGTAGTAGTAGTAGTAGTAGCTATCTTTAGAATCCTGGCTGAGATAAAAACCAGAGGACTACATAGTTACATGGAGACTGTCTGCTCGTGTTCGTTGCAAGTGAATCATGTGACTATGTAATCCTCTAGTTTTTGTCTCAACCAGTTTGCTCATGGACCCCTACGCAACCCTCTGGTTTTTATCTTAACTACGATTCTGATAATGGCTACCGCCGAAACATATAAAAATGGGTTACTAATTGAAGGAATACTGGTTTCTAGTTTTCTCTGTATTGCAGTTCATTCATGTGCGAGCAATTCAGGAAACTGCGAACCTCGTAAATTACTCACCATGTTCGTCTCCCTCTTGGGTGCCTTTGTGGCACACCTTTGTTGGACAAGAATCTACATGGACCATTGCTGCGTGGTCTGAGGCGTCTTGTCACGGTCCGCGTGGCTCCCTCCGTCGGGGGTTCGAATCCTCCCTCGGACAAGGGTGCGTGTGTTGTCCTTACTGTAAGTTAGTTTAAGTTATATTAAGTAGTACGTAAGCTTAGGGACCGATGACCTAAGCAGTTTGGTCCCATAAGACCTTACCACAAATCACCAATTTTCCATTGCTGCGGTTTCCTGTGACACGGCAACACAGTGGTGAACCAAAAGACAACTCTGGTTGCAGGATCACTCCTATTTTCAGATGAGTCCCCGTTCTGCGTGCAACGCCGCTGTGTCACTGGGTAGTTGTTAGAGAGTGGAGGAGTACGAACTTTGCCGCATTGCTTCCGTCATCTTCATGCGCGCCCAGCAGCTGGCGTGATAATGTATCTACGTCTACATCATACTAATGGTGCCTGGTGGACGGTGCTTTTGTACCACTAACTGAGCCCTCCAACCCTGTTCCACTCGTGAATAGTAAGTGGGAGACATAATTGTCGGTAGACCTCTGTATTGTCTCCAAATTCTCGAATTTTCTCCTTGTGGTCATTAAACGAGATGTATGGGGGGGGGGGGGGGGGGGGTGTAATATGTTATCCGAATCTTCCCTGGAAAGTGCTCTCTCGAAATTTCAATAGCAAATCTCTCCGTGACGCACAACGCCTCTCTTGTAACGTCTGACAATCGAGGTGGTTGAGCATCTCTGTAACGCTCTCATGCCGACTAATCGATCCTGTGACGAAACGCGCCGCTCTTCGTTGGATCTTCTCTATATCTTATATCAGCGCCACCTGGCAGGGATCCCCGACAGAGGAACAATACTCAACATTCGGTCGAACAAGCGCCTTATAAGCCACTTCCTTAGTGGCTGAGTCACATTTCCTTAAGATTCTTCCTATGAATCTGAGTCTGGCATCAGCTTTTCCCACTATTTGCTTTGTATGCTTATTCCGCTTGAAGTCGCTCTGGATAGTTACTCCTAGATGTTTTACAGTAGATACTGTTTCCAGCGGTTTGTCATCAACAGTGTAGCTATATAGCTATTTTCCTATACAAGGTATGATTGGAAAGTTTTAAGAATGGGTCCACTACTGCTTACTGGTTTGGCGGGCAGGTACACAGGGGGTGGGGAAAGAGTCGTTGCCTTGTCCTTGAACGCCCTCTGACAGGAAACTGCGTTTCCTTTATTCAGTTGGTTGTGGCGGCTTGTTGAGTGCAGGTCTGTTATGGCTTGTTGCTGGATTCTGTCTGTGTGGAAACTGAAGTAAAAATGTAGCAACGAGTTTGTGTGATATTCTGTTTTAAAACCGGGAAATCAGCTTCTGAGACTTACAAACTATTTAAACAACTTATGGAGATAATTGTATGAGCCAGTCAAGTGTTCTTATCTGGTTCTACAAAAAATGTCCACGAATCATTTGAAGATGAACCACGATCTGGCCTTCCTTCCAACTCAAAACGAATGAAAATGTTGTGAAAGTTCGCACCTTAGTGCGCTCTGATCGTAGACTTACAGTTAGGGAGATGGCTATATAGTTCAGTCGATTTTAACTGAAGATCTGAACATGCGTCGAGTGTCCGCAAAATTCATTCTAAAATTGTCAAGTGACCAGAGACTGTGCCGACTTGAAGTGTGCCAGGAACTGATTAATCGGACTAAGAGTGACCCAGATTTTTTAAATAGGGTAATCATAGGTGACGAATCGTGGGTATATGGATATGATCCAGAAACCAAAGTGCAGTCTTCGCAGTGGAAGACTCTAGGTTCATCATGACCGAAAAAAGCACGGCAAAGTAGGTCGAAGGTGAAGACAATGTTGGTGATTTTTTCGATTCTACCGGTATTGTGCATCATGAAGTTACCTCTGGAGCACAGAAAATTAACCAGGAATACTACAAATGTGTCCTTGAGTGTTTGCGCGAAAGGTGCGCAAGAAAAGGCCTGTATTGTGGAAATACAGGAGTTACTACACAATGATAATGCTCCGGTTCATCGTGCCTTCTCCATCGTTGAATTTTTGACCAAATTCTACATTCCTGTGGTTCCACAACCACCATATCACCCTGATTTGTCCCCTGTGAACTGCTATCTGTTTGAAACTTCCTGGCAGATTAAAACTGTGTGCCCGACCGAGACTCAAACTCGGGACCTTTGCCTTTCGCGGGGAAGTGCTCTACCATCTGACCTACCGAAGTACGACTCACGCCCGGTACTCACAGCTTTACTTCTGCCAGTATCTCGTCTCCTACCTTCCAAAGTTTACAGAAGCTCTCCTGCGAACCTTGCAGAGCCAGCACTCCTGAAAGAAAGAATATAGCGGAGACATGGCTTAGCCACAGCCTGGGGGATGTTTCCAGAATGAGATTTTCACTCTGCAGCGGAGTGTGCGCTGATATGAAACTTGCTGGCAGATTAAAACTGTGTACCCAACCGAGACTCGAACTCGGGACCTTTGCCTTTCGCGGGCAAGTGCTCTGCCATCTGAGCTACCGAAGCACGACTCACGCCCGGTACTCACAGCTTTACTTCTGGCAGTATCTCGTCTCCTACCTTATCATTCTGGAAACATCCCCCAGGCTGTGGCTAAGCCATGTCTCCGCTATATCCTTTCTTTCAGGAGTGCTAGTTCTGCAAGGTTCGCAGGAGAGCTACTGCAAAGTTTGGAAGGTAGGAGACGAGATACTGCTAGAAGTAAAGCTGTGAGTGCCGGGCGTGAGTCGTGCTTCGGTAGCTCAGATGGTAGAGCACTTGCCCGCGAAAGGCAAAGGTCCCGAGTTCGAGTCTCGGTCGGGCACACAGTTTGAATCTGCCAGGAAGTTTCATATCAGCGCGCACTCCGCTGCAGAGTGAAAATCTCATTCTGCTACCTATTTGCTAAACTAAAATTTTCACTGAAAGGGAAGCGATTTGACTCGATTGAAGACATCCAGGCAAATACAGAGACCGTCCTTAACAAACTCCAGGAAAAAATTTCCAGGAATGTTTTCAAAAGTGAAAACACCGTTGGAGCCGGTGTTCAGTCTGAAGGGGACTATTTAGAAGGAAATGCATCACAGTAGCATGTAAGTACCACTATTGTACAATTACAAGCCCATTCTTAAAACTTCCCAATCACACCTCGTACAACCTCAAAATGTTACATTTATTTACGTTCAGGGTCAACTGCCAGAGCCTGCACCATTCACCAATTCTCCAGAGCTAATTCTGCAAATCGGGATTACCTTCTGGCTTTGCTACTTTGTTGCAGACAACTGCATCTTCTGCGAACAGCCTTAAAGAGCATCCGACGCTTTCTACAAGATCTTTTATACATTTTGTGAACAGTAACGGTCCTATCACATTTTCTTGGAGTACTCCGGAAATTACCTTTACATCTGCCAGTTTTCTTACACTAAGAGAGACATGTTGAGTTCTGTCTATATGAAGTCTGTGAGTCACAACACCATCACCTCTGATTCGCACAGCCGGTATTTTGGACATCGGGGTTACATTTTTGTAGTTCTAGGCCTGAGACTGTGACATATCTTTGAGATCTCGGTCATATTACCTTGCAAATTATGTAACACAAATCTTCATGTTTCTCACGCTGGCGTGACCCACATCGATACAGAGCGTGTTCGACTGTTGCACTGCCCAGCATGTTTTCAAGTTTTCTCATGTACTAAAAACATCTGGTCATAGGTTGCCAATATACTAGCACGCTCCAGTCGCTAACTACTACGACAGACTTGTAAGAGCATGCATTGACGAAACCGTATCTGTCATCCAAGTTCAGTCCGAGTCAATGCCAGAGGTGATAGGTTCCTGTACTAAATTTCCCTTTCTGCATACCTAAGAATCACATGTAGATTTAATGAGACTATATTGCACAGCACAGTAAGTAAAATTTTGTCCTTTGCTATCACTCCTGATGTTGCAACTTTAACCGCAAGCAACGTACTTTAATGACAGACACTTAAAATGTTGTCCACTGCTTTTCCCTGCGTATGGATAAGATGGATGTATAAAAATGTTAGTGTTGTTCTGTCCCAAAACACTGCCCAATGGTTATTATCCAACACGCTTTTATGATTTTTTTGTAGCTCTTTATTGCCAAAGGCATAAGATTTATCAGTGTAAGTTCCTGGTGCACTATTTTTGCCTCTGAGTAATGCCTGATAGCCTACACCGTTCCAGTCCAATTGGTCCAGACAGATAGATGAGTCATATCGCTCGTAGAGCTTTGAAACCGTATCGACAGTCAAATTGAGGGAACAATGACGACGTACTGCAGATATTTTTCTATCGGAATTTCTTGGTCCTACAGAGCTCGCACGGAGCCCAAACATTCATAGACCAGCTTGCTGGAGATCAATCAGTAGTACGCTATGTCTGTGCAAACTTTTTCCAGGTTGATTCTGCTCCGACGCCATCGTCGCAAGGGGATTTAGCCATGAATCCATTCACGTTCCGGCTATAACTATTGGTATTAATCGTGTCTCCTTGGTTGAAGTGCTGTGGTGTTGGATTTCCTGCACGGCACACTGATTGGTGGAAAGGTGATGGTCTTGATTTTTGGATGAAGAATTGTCTCTGACACAATGTTTCAACTGCACGTTATTTGTTGATGTTCGTTAAAGTGCTTACTTTAAACACGCTTGCTTTGTTTTTTCTTTGCCATTCACCAATTTCGTTGCAGTTCTCCAGTTGTCTACGTCGCAACAGTAAACTACACTACTGGCCATTAAAATTGCTACAGCACGAAGATGACGTGCTACAGACGCGAAATTGAACCAACAGGAAGAAGATGCTGTGATATGCAAATGATTAACTTTTCAGAGCATTCACATAAGGTTGGTGCCAGTGGCGACACCTACAACGTGCTGACATGAGGAAAGTTTCCAACCGATTTCTCATACACAAACAGCAGTTGACCGGCTTTGCCTGGTGAAACGTTGTTGTGATGCCTCGTGTAAGGAGGAGAAATACGTACCATCACGTTTGTGACTTTGATAAAGGTCGGATTGTAGCCTATCGCGATTGCGGTTTATCGTATCGTGACATTGCTGCTCGCGTTGGTCGAGACCCAGTGACTGTTAGCAGAATATGGAATCGTTGGGTTCAGGAGGCTAATACGGAACGCCGTGCTGGATCCCAACGGCCTCGTATCACTAGCAGTCGAGATGACAGGCATCTTATCCGCATGGCTGTAACAGATCGTGCAGCCACGTCTCGATCCCTGAGTCAACAGATGGGGACGTTTGCAAGACAACAAGCGTCTGCACGAACAGTTCGATGACGTTTGCAGCAGCATGGACTATCAGCTCGGAGACCATGGCTGCGGTTACCCTTGACGCTGCATCACAGACAGGAGCGCCTACGATGGTGCACTCAACGACGAAACAGGGTGCACGAATGGCAAAACATCATTTTTTCGGATGAATCCAGGTTCTGTTTACAGCATCATGATGGTCGCATCCGTGTTTGGCGACATCGTGGTGAACGCACATTGGAAGCGTGTATTCGGCATCGCCATACTGGCGTATCACCCGGCGTGATGGTATGGGGTGCCACGTCTCGGTCACCTCTTGTTCGCATTGACTGCACTTTGGACAGTGGACGTTACATTTCAGATGTGTAACGACCCGTGGCTCTACCCTTCATTCGATCCCTGCGAAACCCTACATTTCAGCAGGATAATGCACGACCACATGTTACAGGTCCTGTACGGGCCTTTCTCGATACAGAAAATGTTCGACTGCTGCCCTGGCCAGCAAATTCTCCAAATCTCTCACCAATTGAAAACGTCTGGTCAATGGTGGCCGAGCAACTGGCTCGTCACAATACGCCAGTTACTACTCTTGATGAACTGTGGTATCGTGTTGAAGCTGCATGGGCAGCTGTACCTGTACACGCCATCCAAGCTCTGTTTGACTCAATGCGCAGGCGTATCAAGGCCGTTATTACGGCCAGAGGTGGTTGTTCTGGATACTGATTTCTCAGGATCTATGCACCCAAATTGCGTGAAAATGTAATCACATGTCAGTTCTAGCATAATATATCTGTCGAATGTATACCCGTTTCTTATCTGCATTTCTTCTTGGTGTAGCAATTTTAAGGGCCAGTAATGTAATAATGTGACAGCATAAGTATTAATGACTTTGACCACATTCTTCAAGCTCAGAGTCTTCTTTAGGATATTCTGCAGAAGCCGTACAGATTTCTCAGCCAGTCCTCCCTTTCCTGTAAATTGTCCGGTCAGTTTAACATACAGACTATCTGTAACCTGCAGAGCGCACAGCGCTTCTGGTGGGGGAAATTGTTTTTCTAGGAAGAATGCCAACGGTCGTACAGGTGATTAAAAATCAACTTTCCATCTTGCAGTCGAGTCCAGCGTTATATGATTTTCGTAGATTCCGTTCCTGTATATTTTTATTCGGCCCATCTACCCCACGCCATTACACCTTCTCTTTTAAACACCGGAGTGCAAATGCTTATTCTTTCCTTGTCAACTGCTGTGACGAACCCTGTAACACAACGTATTTTCACTTCTAAAGGCAACTTTTACATCAGATATACGTAGGATCTTTTGGGTTTTATTAGAAGTTGTGCCACTGTATTGGCAATAACATGGAGGTCTTGCGTAGAGCGAATAAAGGGCGGTAGTTTGGCGTGCCTGAGGAACTTGAAAAGAACGTGGTAAGAATTTTAACTAACAGAATGAATTTTTCCATAACGCTTACTTTAATATTTATGACGACGCTCTCCAGCGGGCACGCAGGTGTCTGGTGTTCGTCCTTGTTCCACAAACATGAATTTCTTTATCACGTTGTGTGGCCTGCGTGGTAGGTAGCTGGCGCAGACAGCAGCCTGTGTGTTGCATACAAAGACTACGGTACTGCATCGCTCGTCGCCCAACCTACAGCGGTAGGTGGCGCACTCTAGTGGTCACTCTATTGATTTCTCACACTGTAATCAACGCCTTGATAATTTGTAGTACTTGCAAAAGTCTATAGATATTTTTGTAACTGTGTTCCCTTTTCTCCCGTTTTCTAGCTTACAATAATTGTCCTCAGTATTATTGTACTGTTATTAATTAAAATTAAGGTCATCCTTAAAGTTATATTGAAAGTGATAGAAAACTCAGATTATACTGATTAGATGTGTCTGTTGATTTTGCGCGTCGTCTAAAGTATCAAAATGAAAACTACAACATATGATGCATACAGTAGTGTGAGGTTGTTTTTTTTTTTTTTTTTACTTTTGTTTGTATGACACATTATACGTACGGAAATTGTTTCATGATCATGTTTTTGGCCCTTCATTTCATTACTTATTTTACTCTATTTTATGATGGAGGAACCGCTCTGAAGTTGTTTTAATATACCAGTCTATGACGTGCACATGGCATGTGACTATACAAAATTTTTACACCATTTGCAAACTTTGTATTTTACGTTAGTTGAGAAATTGCTCTTTGTGGCGCCAGGTACGTTTGAGTTCTAATAATATTTTGCTGTTAATTGTGCAGCCTCTGATGACAGCTATCCACCTTAAGGGGCGTAGGACGTCAAATGGTCCGAGTTGGAGCAGGAGAGGCACCACAGAACATTTTAATTTCCACTGTCTATACTTTCACAAATAAACTCATAAAACTTGCCAGCATGACCAGGAAGGATTCATGATTCACACTCATAGCAGTGGGAAGTTCAAAAACATAACGACATGATTTTTTTACATGTGTAATTTCATCATTTTTTCACTTACTATTGGCTGCATTTGTTGCTATATGTACACTTTTCTTCATACATAAGAGAGATTCTTCGATGAATTCTGCGCAGCATACAAACCATACCTAGAGGTGTATGAAACTCTAGAATTTATTTAATTTATGAAAAAATGAATGAGTTATTATGTTTTTAATCATCATCTTTAGAAAAATTATCGCAATTTTTACCACAGTTCTTAATAGATTTGGAAGATTCTAGAGTTTCATACAACTGTAAGTATGGTTTGTTAGCTGTACAAAATTCATCGAAGAATCTCTCTTACTTATGAAGAAACGTAGCTATAGGAACAAATTCAGCCAAAATGATGAAATTTCACATGTAAAAAAATTTATTTTGTTATGTTTTTGAATTTACACTGCTATGAGTGAGAATTCTGAATCCTTCCTTGTCATGCTGACAAAGTTTTATGAATTTATTTGTAAAAGTATAGACAGTGGGAATTAAAATGTCCTGTCATGCCTCTCCTGCTCCAAGTCAGTTTGTCTGATGTCCTACCCCCCCCCCCCCCCACCATAAATGATGCATCTTCCTTTTGGTATTCTAAAATGGGAAGTTTTAACAAGCAGTAATTGGACAGTTAATTAGATATTTTCTCATAGCGTATGTATGCCACAAAAAACTGGCGACGTTTATTACTTACTCATTCTACAGGACACAGTGATGGAAAAAAAATTGCAAAACCAAAAAATAATAAATGTAGAGTAATGAAACTTCTGGAATACGTTTTTCTAGATAATATATTGAGAGAGGACAAATTACTCTCTCACCTATTACTCGCATACGGAAAATTATTAAACTTTTCATTACAACCTGCCGCACCTTGAGCGAGACTCTAGAAATTTAACGACCTGAGCAGACATTGATGGAGCCTGGTAGGGCGCTAAAGGCATGAGGTATTTTTATGATTCTTAGCTCGTAGAAATGGCATGTTGGGAGTTCAAAGCAATTGGCGGCGAGCCCATCCCTTAGTAAATCTTGCTGGACAGATCCACAGCCATACAGGGCAGACAGGGCAGCCCCTCATCAAGACATGACTCCAGCAGAACAATACCACACTACCTGCTGCAGCCCCAGAAGAAGCCTGGGCAGGGGCGACGGTCTAAGGGAATGCGTATACACAGTGGAGTCGTAAACTGGGAATCATGTGCAGAGCCCCACGTGATAAAAAGTCAGAAATTTTCATGTCTGACGATAGTGGAAACAGGCCAGTAAATCACTTCTCCAGCCACCTCAGTTGTATAAGAAAAATCTGGCTTCGGAGAAACGTTTAGAGATAGAATCTGTCATGTGGGAGGGGAGATTTAGTGCCTCTAGAGCCCTGTGATTGGCTCAAGATGGGGTGAAGACGGTGTCGTTTGTGCACTTTTCTGAAAAACTGAATTTTTTTCCTTGAGAGGTGCGAACTCTCAGGTTTGAGACTTTGGTCTGGTAAACACTTCTGGTCGAAATTCTTACATGTATGGTTGGTACTTGGGATCTGTCCTGAGACTGACTTCACTTGCAAGTAGTTTAGACAGGGGAGCCTGTCATGAAGTTCTTACTGTACCAACAGTGTGACTTCAGACATCTCAGACTACTTGTTTGCCGAGGGCACACTTATTCGTTTTTGGTTTACCAGTCTTGACGTTTGGTATCTTGGTATTCTCTGTCGTATAAGTGAGGCAAATTGGTCCTTGGTACGACCAGTGAACGGTTGTGTTACACACTGAAAGCTACCATGATTTTAGGGAGTAAATTGCGATCTGTCTGCCTGAAAGCTAGACCGTGAGATTTTTGCATTTCTTTCGTGGCGGCAATCGATTCACAGGTGCCGCCTCCACGTCTCACTTCCGTCGCACACATCTCACCAGCTGTAAGTTACATCGATGAGTGAAGCAAATGGCGTAACGAACTGCCGCTCCGGCATTGTCTCAGTCACCACTTGCTCTCAGTTGCACCTATGTAGAGAAACTTGGCAGTGATTGAAGGGTTATGGGATGTAATGATGAGGGATGCCGTGCCAGATTCTGTCCCATTGGCGCACTGCATTGTCGAAATCCCAAGCTGGTTGGAGGGTTCTGCCCGTTATGCTCCGAACGTTCTCAACTGAGGAGTGATATGACGACCTTGCTGGCCAGGGTAGGGTTTGGCAAGCACGAAGTCAAGCAGTAGAAACCGTCTGTGAGTAGGCGTTATTTTCCTGAAATGTAAAACCCAGGATGACTTGCCATGAAGAGTACAAAAGCGTCAATGTAACGCTGTGACGTAAAGCTGCCGCACAGGACAGTCAAACGTATCCTGCTATGGGAAAAAATCACACCCACGACCATTACTCCTGGCTTTAGGGCTGTATCGTGGGCGACATTTAGGTTGGTATGCCACCGCTGTTGGGAGCGTCTCCAGTCACGACTTCGCGGGTCATCGGGCCCCATTTTGAAGCGGGATTCATCACTGGAGACAATTCCACTCCATTCAATGAGTTTTCAGGCCGAATACGTGTCTGAAAACGTCCTGGACAGTAGTTGGATACCAGCCTGACTGTCGCCTGTCATCTGGCCCAACAACTAGGAGTGATGGTCGGGGTGCCATGTCTTTTCAGAGGACGACGCTCTTAGTTGTCATCCGCGGAACCCTTACAGCACCGCGGTACGTCGACGGCATCCTACGTCCTGTTTCGTTGCCCTTCGTGGAAAATCATTCTGCGCTTACATTTCAGCACGATAACGCGCGGCCACACACAGCGAGAGATTCTAATGCTGGTTTTCGTGCTTGCTAAACCCGATATTGTCCAGCAAGGTCGTCGGATCTATCCCCAATTATGAACGTTTGGATCACCATGGGTAGGGTCCTCCAACCAGCTCAGGATTTTGACGATCTAACGCGTCAACTGGTCAGAATTTGGCACCATATCCCTCAGGAGGACATCCAACAACTCTGTCAATCATTGCCAAGCGCAATAACTGCTTGCATAAGGGTTATAGGTGGACCAACGCGTTATTGACTTGATTAAAATCGCTCAAAAGAGGAAAGGCCGCTGGACCTGATACCAGTTCGATTTTACACAGAGTACGCGAAGGAACTTGCCCCCATTCTTGCAGCGGTGTACCGTGGGTCTCTAGAAGAGCGTAGCGTTCCAAAATATTGGAAAAGGGCACAGGTCATCCCCGTTTTCAAGAACGGACGTCGAACAGATGTGCAGAACTATAGACCTGTATCTCTAACGTCGGTCAGTTGTAGAATTTTGGAATACGTATTATGTTCGAGTACAATGACTTTTCTGGAGACTATAAATCTACTATGTAGGAATCAGCATGGGTTTCGAAAAAGACGATCGTGTGAAACCCAGCTCGCGCTATTCGACCACGAGACTCAGAGGGCCATAGACACTGGTTTACAGGTAGTGCCGTGTTTCTTGACTTCCGCAAGGCGTTCGATACAGTTCCCCAGAGTTGTTTAATGAACAAGGTAACAGCATATGGACTATCAGACCAATTGTGTGATTGGATTGAAGAGTTCCTAGATAACAGAACGCAGCATGTCATTCCCAATGGAGAGAAGTCTTCCGAAGTTAGTTGATTTCAGGTATGCCGCAGGGGAGTGTCGTAGGATCTTTACTATTCACAATATATATAAGTGACCTTGTGGATAATATCGAAAGTTCACTGCGCCTTTTTGCGGATGATGCTGTAGTATATCGAGAGGTTGTAACAATGGAAAATTGTACTGAAATGCAGGAGGATCTGCAACGAATTGACACATGGTGCAGGGAATGGCAATTGAATCTCAATGTAGACTAGTGTAATGTGCTGGGAATACATAGAAAGAAAGATCCTTTATCATTTAGCTACAATATAGGGGGTCAGCAACTAGAAGCAGTTGATTCCAAAAATTATCTGGGAGTAGGCATTAGGAGTGATTTAAAATGGAATGATCATATGAAGTTGATCGTTGGTAAAGCAGATGCCAGGCTGAGATTCATTGGAAGAATCCTAAGGAAATGCAATCCGAAAACTAAGGAAGTAGGTTACAGTACGCTTGTTCGCCCACTGCTTGAATACTGCTCAGCAGTGTGGGATCCGTACCAGATAGGGTTGATAGGAGAGATAGAGAAGATCCAACGGAGAACAGCGCGCTTCGTTACAGTATAATTTAGTAATCACTAAAGCGTTACGGAGATGATAGATAAACTCCAGTGGAAGACTCTGCAAGAAAGACGCTCAGTACCTCGGTAAGGGCTTTTGTTGAAGTTTCGAGAACATCCCTTCACCGTGGAGTCAAGCAGTATATTGCTCCCTCTTACGCATATCTCGCGAAGGGGCCATGAGGATAAAATCAGATTAGAGCCCTCACAGAGGCATACCGACAATCTTTCTTTCCACGAACAATACAAGACTGGAATAGAAGGGAGAACCAATAGAGGTAGTGAAGGTACCCTTCGCCACACACCGTCAGGTGGCTTGCGGAGTATGGATGTAGATGTAGATCAATTTGGGAAACTCTTTCTCTTGAATAAGTCATCTATTTTCTCTGAAATTCGAATTATTTCTTTGCCTGTACATTTATATCACATCTACTAATTTACGTCCCATTCTGATAATTCCTTCGTGGTTGCTTTTTTTTTTAAAAAAATACGACCGTCTCTTGAGATTTTGGATGATGATAACTACAGTAATGCGACAAAATTAATGGGAAGGCGATATGCATATATACAGATGGCGGTAGTATCGCTTACACAAAGTATAAAATGGCAGTGTGATGGCGGGGCTGTCATTCGTACCTGGATGACCCATGTGAAAAGTTGTCCGACGTGATTATGGCCGCACGACCACAATTAGCACACTTTGAACGCAGAATGATAGTTGGAACTAGACACATGAGACATTCCATTTCGGAAATCGTTTGGGAGTTCAATATTACGAGACCCACAGTGTTTAGAGTTTGCCGAGAATACCACATTGCAGACATTACTTCTCACAACGGACGACGCAATGGCCGACGGCCTTTATTTAACGACCGAGTGAATCGACAACAAAAAAGTCTGGGACGTATGAAAAACATATCCGTTAGGCCAGTACGGCGAAGCTTGGCATTAATGGGCAATGGCAGCAGACGACCGACTTGAATGCCCTGCTAACAGCACATCGTCTGCAGCGCCTCTCCTGAGCTCGTGACCATATCGGTTGGACCCTAGAGGACTGTAAAGCCGTGGCTTGGTCAAACGAGTCCCAATTGCTGTTGGTAAGGGCCGATGGTAGGGTTCTACTATGGCGCAGACACTACCAAGCCATGGATCCAAGTGCCGGCCGGAGTGGCCGAGCGGTTAAAGGCGCTACAGTCTGGAACCGCACGACCGCTACGGTCGCAGGTTCGAATCCTGCCTCGGGCATGGATGTGTGTGATGTCCTTAGGTTAGTTAGGTTTAAGTAGTTCTAAGTTCTAGGGGACTTATGACCACAGCAGTTGAGTCCCATAGTGCTCAGAGCCATTTGAACCATTTTGAACCATGGATCCAAGTTGTCAACAAGGCGCTGTGCGAGTAGGTGTCGGCTTGATAATGGTGTGGCCTGTGTTTGTATGGAATGGACTGGATCTTCTGGATCAACTGAACCTCTTGGAGAGCATTTTCAGCCATTCATATACTTCAGGTTTCCAAACAACGATCGAATTTTTCCTGGTGACAGTGCGCCGTAACAGCCAGCCACAATTTTTCTCGATAGGTTTGAAAAACATTCTGGACCATTTGAGCCCACCCATGTAACAGTTATGGGGCATAATCGAGAGGCCAGTATGTGCACAAAATCCTGCACCGCAATACTTTCGCAATTATGAATGGCCGTATAGGCAGCATGGCACAATATTTCTGCAGGGAACTTTCAGCGACTTGTCGTATGTCACGTCGAGTTGCTGCATAACGCCTGCAAAAAAGAGATCCGACACGATATTATGAGGTATCCCAAGACTTTTGTCACCTCAATGCTCAGTGTATTAGTTGTGCATGTAATTTGCCTGTACCAGTCGTTCTGCCTTAAAATGGAATGTGCTGAAGTTATTTATCTCATCGTTTTATTTACTCGGTACAAGTGAGGAATTTAAATACCCAGTAACGGAAGAAATAGAAATATGAAGGTCTTATATTGAACAGGAAAGTAAATTGTAGAGTAAATATCAGTCATGCCCTTAACAATCCAATTTTTACAGTGTAGACTAGGATCTGCTTTCATTAGAGGGTACAAAATCTTCACTGTCATATATATTACAAAGAATTTTTGAAGAGATATTGTTTGATTGATACCACACGTCCTTTGTCCTCATATTAACATTGCGCTGCCAGATGTTCCAGGATTTCACCACACTGTATGATATTGGTAGTAGAGGATCTGGGTTTCATCGTCCAGAACGAGTTAAGGCGTACCGCATTTAGTATCTGAGGTAATTTCCGTTGTAATGGATGACGTAAGAGCTTTCGGCTCGTAAACAGTTGCCAATTCCATTTCCATGACAGATATGGGTATCGTTTTAAAACAGTCTCCACAAAGTTGCAGAGCTGCTGATCGTATACGGTCGTGATGTGGGATTGTAGTAATTCAACATGCAGCCGTACTCCTTCTTACTCCTAATTGACTGCTTGTGCAGGCATAAGAGGGTCCTTAAGGTCTCCCGGCCAGCCAGAGCAATACAAACCTTTTAGGAACTTAATTCTCTTATGTGCCAACGACTGGAGTTACTTGATATGTCTTTGCCGTGTCAATTGAATTTACAGTCGTGTGTCCAGAATTTCAACATTAGGATAGGCTAAACTAATATGGTTCTTACCTAACAAGATTATTGCTTGTGTCTAGCGTGCGTCTAGTAAAGACAGCCAGATGGCATTCCTCAGGCACTACATCCATTCATATCTCGATTAACCCAGTTAGTACAATGTTGACATCTCGCTGCTGGTCGTTTAAAGTACGTTTCTTGTCCTTGTGCTTGGCATATATCAAACGTCGTTCGCATATTGTAGAAGCGCGACAGGTTAATGTAACCGCTTACCAGACGATTATAAATTAGCGGACTTAAGCGATCTTCTTGTGGTAAACTTTGTATCCGGTACTGGAAATCAGTTGTCTATCCGTCGTGCTTAACCCTGAGATCTTATGACGTAGTAAATGCGACCACCAGTTGACTATTTCGGTGATAATACAGATCACATACGGTATGTTGTAATAAAAAACTTCCCACATTTGAAAATAAGTATAACAGATAGAAATGGTACTGAAAACCAATTATAAACTAAATACTGTGTTACGAGGTGAATTACTCTGTACTAATGTTGATGATGACACGCCTAATAATACAGTTATTGTGAATAAAACGCCATACGCTCCAGTAACAGCCTGCTGCAAGAAAGACCGTTGCAACCCGATACGCGGCTGGTTTTTGGCAGTTTACAGAGGCAACATCTTTGCTCCGCGGTTTTTTGAAGAGGAGGGGTATCAGGTACGCCCCACGGTTACGTTGCCATGGTTGAGAACTTCTTACGGATTCAGCTCCAGAATCCAGGCTTGGCTAACTGATGTGGCGTTCCAGCGAGATGGCGCTACATTACATAACGCTGGGATCTCAGTGAGAGTGTTCAGAGATGTGTTTCCTGGAAAACTGACCTCTTTACGCTGATATGTTGCTCGGCCAGACCTCCCCCCAAATGGCTATTTCTTTGAAGTTTGCCAGACTCTAGTCAACCTCAAGTGAATAATTCAAGCGAAGGTAGCAGCTATTCCACAAGATACAGCACGTCGGCTGATGACAGATATCAAATATCATCTTAAAACACGTATTGTTTGCAATGGACACGTAGCAAGCACAGTTTTCAAAAGATAGTATTACACGTTGTTGTCATGCACACTGTACATTTTGGGAAAAACAAGTTTCTCTCTGATATTATCCTTTCAAACGTGGAAATTTTTTTGTATCACCTCTTTAGAAAAACTGCAGAATTGCTGAAGATCTATGCTCAGAGACGGTGTTTCTAGATCCAGGTCGTTCAAAAATGGTTCAAATGGCTCTGAGCACTATGGGACTTAACATCTATTGTCATCAGTCCCCTAGAACTTAGAACTACTTAAACCTAACTAACCTAAAGACATCACACAACACCCAGCCATCACGAGGCAGAGAAAATCCCTGACCCCGCCGGGAATCGAACCCGGGAACCTGGGCGTGGGAAGCGAGAACGCTACCGCACGACCACGAGATGCGGGCAAATCCAGCTCGTATAGAGATAACTTGTTACTTGTCATAACCGCCTTCTTCACCATTACACATCATGTGACATGCATCGTAAGTTACCCGTTGTGTAGAAGAGTTTCATGATACATTGACACGACAGTGTAGTGACCTAATGAGAATATTTCGAAACGTGTAATAGGTGTTTTTTTTTTATCTGTACAACCACTTTGACTAAATCAGCGATTCGACCTGGCTCATAATCGAAGTTCTGACTTTTATTATCCCTCGGCGTCTCGGTCGGAAATGAACTTAATTTGTGTGGCGCTCCACTGTGGCACAACCGATAAACGTGAATTACCAAAGCTGCTCCGCGAACTCTCTTAATGTCGCGGCATAATTTAGCGCTCTTTCCCGGCGGTAGACACGCCGCACCGTAAAGTTCCGCGCGCGCACGGCACTGAGTCTCTATGCAGGTAGTAAAAGACGAAGACGAATAAACTAGGAGTACAGAAGTTTGCCGCGGCAAATCTTATCTCTTGCTCCGTCCTGTCGCAGAGCAGCGAACGAACAAATGGCTGTATTAACAAGTACAGCAATATATTGCGGGCTTGGTAGACTTAATTGGCAACAAAACAGATCTAGTAGTTTTTCCTTCTGCGGAGCTATAAGTCCGAAGCCACTAACGCAGTGCGACCTTACACCATGGACAATACAATACCAGGTAACTGTTTAATAAGAGCGGTGACTGGCTTACATTACGTTCAGGAAAGTAGACTAAGTTTTCAATGCTGCCTTCCACAATGTTGACCCTAATGAATACTTACTTTTGTATGTTGCATATTCTCGACATACTGTCAGATGCAACAGCGAACAATGCACTTAAAAAAATAATCGACTATATGTTTTAGTCTATAGTTGTAGCTTTTTTTTTTATTTTGCCTACTGGCTGCCGGTTCGGTACAAAGTACCATCTTCAGTCCATCCCCTGGCATGTAATCGTCACTCTCGCTTCCCATGTAGGTGTGTCCAACACGTAGCACTGCGACTATAGACTAAAACAAATATTATTTCTTTCGTATACTTCGTGATAGTTGTTGTGGTCATTGTTGTTAATGCGAAATAGAGACTTTTGTATCCCGCCTGGATAGGCGGAGCGTGGGTCTGCTACTGTGAACTGCTTCTGTAATATAGGAGGAGAGTGAAGGAAGCGAGTAGGAGCAGGAGAGGTGAAGCACTTCGGTACTGCATGTAACTTTAGACTTTTAATACAGTCAAAACAACAAGTAAATATCAAATGCATACACAACATTGGTTAGGATGAGCACGTAGGTGTGAAGCCGTAGTCCATGTCTAATCCTGTGAAGTTAGGATGACTGTTCTGTATAATCTCAAAACTAACAAGTACTCGTTGCTGTTCAGGCTTTAACTGAACGTAACTAATACAAAGTCTCAATAGCAAGCTAGCCCACTCGGTAGAAGAAGCGACATTCCCAAGCCGCCTGCTCTTGACGAAATCGGCCTAATCAGGACGGCACTCACTGAGCTGCACAGCGTCGGCCAGAGGGCTTTGTGGTCGGCGTAGTTAGTCTTCACTCGTAGTGCCAACTTACGAGAGCGTGCACCTACGTTGTGGCATCGTAACTATCGACGCCACAGAGACCTCCACTGCAATGTCAAAACTGTGTAAGTTCGGCCTCAACGATAAGTCAGTGCCCTGCAGATGAAGCTGTGTTATTGCGTGTGACTCAGTGGACGGTTGGACGCCATTATGGCGACTTGCTTGTCACTAATCTACCACAGTTATCCAGCCGAAGAAAGGGGACCTACAGCTTAACATGGGAACCAAACCACGTGCCCTTTCTAACGACTCCTCACATCACTGAAATGTGAGGTTGGATTAAATAAAAGCAGACCAAAAATTTCAGTGGATCGTCCAGAATTTGATCCCGCGACCTCTAGGCACCCAACACGCTCCTTAGTGCGAGACTACCAGTCCCGACAGCTGTGCTACGAAATATAGGTTTTCAAATAAAATACGTAATCCTAACATAGACGACATTAAATGTACTCGCAATTGCGAATGTGAATTCCAGTCAGCAGTAGAATGGAATGACGACAATGAAAATTTGTGCCGGACCGGGACTCGAACCCGGATTTTCCGCTTAATGCGAGCGATCACCTTACCATTTGGATATCAGAGCACGACTCACAGCTCGATCCAAACTTCCATATTGTCGTCAACCGGGTTCGGCACAAATTTTCAATGTCTTGATTCCATTATACAGCTGATGGTAGTCCATATTCACAGTTGCGAATACTTTGCGAAGTTTTTGTTACCTCGTTAAGACAAAATAACACACCTCAAAAGCCCTGGAAATCATCGCTTCAGTCACAAGGCTACATTTTTTAAAAGGATGACCGCTTTTGGCTAACAAATGCCCATCATCAGCTGCGATTACAGAAAACAAACAAGAGAAGTCTGCTAGAAATTAATCTTTTCATATGCTCGCATGCATAAAATACCTAAAATTAATTAAGTCTACCATACCCAAAGTTCTATCTGCTGTCGGGTTAAATGGTTCAAATGGCTCTAAGCACTATGGGACTTAACGTCTGACGTCATCAGTCCCCTAAAACTTAGAACTACTTAAACCTAACTAACCTAAGGACATCACACACATCCACGCCCGTAGCGGTCGCGGTTCCAGACTGTAGCGCCTAGAACCGCTCGGCCACCCCGGCCGGCCTGTCGAGCTAGATACGGTGAAAAGTGAGGAAGGAATAAGTCGCAATAACGTCGCGACAACTAATAATAAAATCATGAAACCGCTTAGGTAATGAGGCATGGTATAAAATAAGTACCAGGACACGTAACGTCGCCTGCTGCGACCCCAGGTGCCGTGAGACTGTGTAGGGTGGAGGCGACCGCCGCAAGCGAGCGCAGAGCACGAAGTGGCGCACACAAAGGAGGGCACTCTATTAGTAAACTTCGGTGTGGCGATAGTATGGCCATCTGTCAGGACAAATCGAAGTACAGGCTCTGAGCACTATGGGACTCAACTGCTAAAGTCATCAGTCCCCTAGGACTTAGAACCTAACTAAGCACAGCACACACATCCATGCCCGAAGCAGGATTCGAACCTGCGACCGTAGCGGTCGCGCGGTTCCAGACTGTAGCGCCTAGAACCGCTCGGCCATCCTGGCCGGCCAAATCGAAGTAAATGGTATGACACCGACTAGCCGGGCCGTTCTCATTTAAATTGACAATATTAAAGGGAGAACTGGTGAAAAATATTATAATGTAAACGACGCGAAGGTGCATATAAAAGTATAAAAAGACAAATTTTAAAGGATTAATGAACTGACAAACTGCCTATTGGCTTCTGTCTCGGGTTCTTCGGCCGACGTTCATCTAATGATTTTTCTGACGTTTCGCCAGCACGAGTGGCTGGCATTGTCAAAGTTTCACCCTCCATTGCCGGTGGTGAACTGGAGCCGAGCTCGCGGCCGCAGGCTATATGTACCTGGCGCGTCAACGTCCGAGGGCTTCTCCGCGGTCATTTCCGGTGCGGTTCTCCTCTTGCTACCTGCGACGGTCGTTAGCTGCAGTACGGGAAGCCAGGATCCGTTTACCTTAAGGCTTTCCTCTTGTTGAAACTGTTCGCGTGTTTTTGTATTTCTATAGCTTCTCTGAACAAGCGCGTGTGATAGTGCTTCTCTACAGCCAGAACTTCCGTGTCGGCGAATTTTATTACATGGTCGGTTTCATTCAGTGCGTGCTCTGCCACGGCCGATTTCTCCAGCTGCCCCAACCTGCAATGTCGCTTAAGCTCTTTGAGCCTGGTGGTAATTGACCGTCCAGTCATTCCGACATAAACTTTTCCGCATGTGCATGGTATACGGTATATTCCCGACATTGCAAGTGGGTCTCTTTTCTCCTTCGCCGATCTAAGACACTCTTTGATCTTCCTTGTCGGTTTGAAAATCGTCTTTACACCATGTTTGCGCAATATACGGCCGACCTGTCCGTCACTCTGGGAGGGTGAAACTTTGACAATGCCAACCACTCGTGCTGGCGAAACGTCAGAAAAATCATTAGACGAACGTCGGCCGAAGAACCCGAGACAGAAGCCAATAGGCAGTTTGTCAACAAGTGACCACGAAAGCCTTAACAATTTTGGATTAATGAACTCATTAAAATGAGAAAACAACAAGCTACTAGCTTAAAGAGAAACATGCAGAATAAAACCTAAATGTACAATAAAGTTTTTTCTGTAAATTTTCCCTTACCATCTGCACCCGTCCTGTCCTCTCCCCCACCTTCACCTACCTCGACTCACCATTGACCATCACCTCACCTGGATCCCTCATCTCCACCCTATCCAACCCAAAGCCCACAACTGCCTCTGTCTCCTTAAACTCCTCTCTGCCTGGACACAGGGGATGAACCACTCTCCCATCCTCCACACTTTCAAATCCTTAACCTGTCCCATCCTCAGTTATGCCAGTAGCGCCTGGATATCTGCCCCCCCCCCCCCCCCCAATTCTATAAGTCCCTCCAGATCCTCAAGCGCCATGGACTCCACCTCACCTTCCGTATATGCCTGCCATCCCCCACGCAGATCCTCTATGACCTGATTCCTTTCCCCCATCTGCTCCTTTTCCTTGAACATATCCGAGTCCTGTACACCTCCCGCCGATTTGATCCCCACCCCTAGTTGCTTCTCTCTTCTCCAACCCCCAGCCACTGTTGTGCCTTCACTATTGTGTCCTCCCTATCCTCCACCTCTACACCCTTCATCTCCCACAGTGTCTTCCCCCTCCCAGATAATGCCCTCTCTCCATTTATCCCTCCTATCAACTCTGATCCTTACCTCCCCCTCCCTCCCTCTGTATTCTTTCTTGGGCTCTCTCTTCCCCCCTTCCATCCCATTTCCTTTCCCCCTCCTACGCTCTCTTTGACTCCTTTCTCTCCCCCGAGTCCTTTTGGATTCCCCTCCAAGGTGTTCCCCCTCTGTCTCGCGTCCGCCCTGCCCCCTCTTTTCTGTATCCTCTCCCTCTGTCGGCTGCCCCCTTTTTTGTTTTTCCTCTCCTCTCTCCTTTTTTCCCCCTCACCTTTCCGGGTTCTCCACCCCCCCCCCCACCCCCCACCAATATATTTGTACTCTATAGTGCAGTGTTTTCCGTTAGTGTTCAGTGTTGTGCATCCCCCTTTTTAAGTGCTGCTAACAGAAACCAGACTGTCACCGTGTTTTTAATTGTGTCTGCCTAATTACTATGTGTTTTAATCAGCATCGCCAATCTTGTTTTTTATGCTTTCTTTGCCATTTTTCACCATGTTCGATTTAAACAGTCGCCGTTCTATCACCTATTTTGTTTTTATATCTACTCAGTATGTTTTTTAACTTTATCTGTAGACTGCAGAGCGGCGTATTACACTGCTGCCAGCACACTCCTCCTCTGGGGGGGGGGGGGGGGCGGGGGGGGGGGAGTGGGGGAATCGAAATACAGTAAAGAAAAAAAAGTCGCCATAAACGATAGTCCCGTACTATTCAGTGGCAATACAATTAGCAAAGTCTCAGTGGTTTGCCATAATCAGAAGATAATAAAACCATTAAAAGCGTTCAGAATTATATTGGAAGCAGGATTCTTAACACTGCACAGAATAAAAACTAACTGAGCCACAAAGTTCTTGGTGTAAGTAATTAGCAAATACCATATAGTCGAGAATGAGATTTTCACTCTGCAGCGGAGTGTGCGCTGATATGAAACTTCCTGGCAGATTAAAACTGTGTGCTCGACCGAGACTCGAACTCGGGACCTTTGCCTTTCATGGGCAAGTGCTCTACCAACTGAGCTACCGAAGCACGACTCACGCCTGGTACTCACAGCTTTACTTCTGCCAGTACCTCGTCTCCTACCTTCCAAACTTTACAGAAGCTCTCCTGCAAACCTTGCAGAACTAGCACTCCTGAAAGAAAGGATATTGCGGAGACATGGTTTAGCCACAGCCTGGGCCGCGGAATCTTACGCAATTGTATTAGATTCGTTTCAAACAGTTCATATGGTTCAAATGGCTCTGAGCACTATGGGACTTAACTTCTGAAGTCATCAGTACCCTAGAACTTAGAACTACGTAAACCTAATTAACCTAAGGACATCACACACATCCATGCCCGAGGCAGGATTCGAACCTGCGACCGTAGCGATCGCGCGGTTCCAGACTGAAGCACCTAGAACCGCTCGGCCACAACGGCCGGCATTTCAAACAGTCAAAGAGAGTCTATCTTCCAACATGTCATGTGGGGAGATTTTATACTCTTAACCAACCTACAGTTGACATTAAAATAATGCCAAAGCCTTGAGTAAGGTGGAGGGAGGTGCTTACTTCTTGTTTACTGCCGCAACCATAGGTTATGTGAGCCAGTCTGGAGACGCGGTGTTCGGGAAACATTTGTTGCTGCGCTCTCCTGAGGTGTAAATGTGGAGAGACGGCATCAGATTTAAGAAACGTGCAACACTGTGGTTATATGTTGCACACCAGATTTTTTGGCCGTTTGGCTTTCAACCAAGGACGTAGATACGGGATGCGGGGATAGTCTTAACTCCCCCAAAACCATCTACGCTCTCTCTCTCTCTCTCTCTCTCTCTCTCTCTCTCTCTCTCTCTCTCTCTCACACACACACACACACACTATTTTTTTTATGTTGACTGAAAGTCACTCACTTTAAAATGTGGAAAATATTATTAGTAACGAATATGAGATTAAATTTTAATTGTTGAATGCTTACAGTGACCGCTAAATGGCAAAATTTTGCAGCAGCGGGAACTGGCGACTCGTCAACAAGTTGTCGGTATTAAATTGAGCTTCGTCTTCCTACTTGTTATCGGTACATATCGGTAGACTTCTTGACGACTTTACGACTTCTTATGCTTACGACTGCTGCCAGCTTCAACGATCTAACAGCTGTAGCACCATAGCAGTGCGGCAAACTCGTGTTGTGTGTCAACTGAAAAATAAACAGTGTAACGAATATGTGTGGACATGAACGAGTCCATGTTATACCTTTACAGAAGCTTGTTACTTCCGCGTGTGATTTATACGTAGGTTGGAACTTAAATAGTGGCAACACTGCTGTGGAGACACTATGCAAAGGAATCTACTATTGTCGCTGATAGCACACGTTGTTGACATACCTACCTTACCTCCGAGCAAATGGACTAGCCCGTTCCACGTCACCTTCGTGCGCACAATCGAGGGAAACACAGTCACTTGTGAGCGAGCGGTCTAACGTAACGGTCTCAATATGATTTCGAAACAGGAACAACGCAGTTGGATCAAGATTGAATGTGGCAGAGGTCGTACAGAACGACAGTATCATCAAGGTCTTCAAGAGGCGTGCGGGGAATAGGCATTGCCGTACAGAACAGCGGCACATTGGGTAAAAGCCTTCAACGAAGGTCGGCAAGCTGTGGCAGAAATGCATCGGGCAGGTCGTCCTAGCGTCTCTGAAGAAGACCTGCATGCTGTTGCCGTGTTAGTGGACAGTGATCGACGCCACACGATTCGTGAGCTCGCCCAAGAAACCAGATTACCGCACATGAATGTGCTCCGCATCCTGAAGGAACGCCTGGGCATGCGAAAAATTGCACACTTTCTGTGCACCCGCCCATCATTTTGCACGACAATGCGCGGGCGCATACAGCGCATGCTGTGGCTGCTCTGTCCGGTCGATGGGCTGAGAAGTACTGTACCATCCACCATACTCCCCGGAATTAAGTCCTTGTGACTTTGATTTGATTCCGAAGATGAAGGAACCACTTCGTGGCACACACTTCAGAACTGTTCCAGAGATTCGACAGGCAGTAGACCGCTCCATTCGCACCATCAACAGAACAGGCTCTGCTAACGGTATACTACGCCTTCCACACAACGCTGGTGACTACTTTGAAGGAGAGTAACAGGTGAAAACATGTAACTCTTTTGTATCTGTACCTTAGCTGTTGATTATCTGCACGCTCGCGTGCCTATAATTGTACCGTTTTAAAGCAGACAGACAACATTCTCCCACTTACGTCCCTCCCGAACGTAGCGACAAAGTTCTCCTTCCTGCGTTCCCCGCACTTCACACTCCACTGACGTCGTAGCTTCACTTAGCACTGATGTTTTCGATATACACATACTATTGTGTCTGAAATCACTAAAACCTGAAATAAAAGAAACATGGCTTAAACATCGTAGTGATTATCAAAAACGTGAAGGCTTTTAGTGCTTCAGACTTCAGAATGTCTCTGAGTTTCTTTAGTAGTGATGTAACAACGATATATCTAAAACGTTGGACCCATTCCCAAATGCATAACAACATGCGGTGATTGTGTCGAAGGTCACTGACCAACCACTGAGTGTATGTTTGTTTACGCGACTGTTAAACGATGAATAGATTCTGTGGAAGTTTTAAACGTTTCGTCACCTCATAATAAGAAGACAGTTGCAGTACTTGGAGTGATTCCTGCTGTGGTGTTTCTCCAGATCACCTGAAGTTATATTTCAGGGTACGTTTCTTTATCAACATTTTGTGAGACTGAAATGTTATTAAGTAACTGTACTAATTTAATCTTACTAACCTTATGTGACAATAAATGTAGCTTTTGTATCATTCATTCAATATTTCGCAGGATTACAATTTATGTAGACCATAAATAGCACGCTGGAAATCCATTAAAGTCTGTTTCTAGTGTCCTGATAATGCATTAAAAATAATGGTTAATGCTCCAAATGATAGATCCACTGAGGAAAAAAACACTTTATGAAAGCAACACTGTAATTTAGAGAAGTCATGGAAGTAGATGAAGACTCTGCAAAGGAATTGGAAATTCTGACGTCTGATGCCACAAAAACTTTTGGGACACTTTTTGAGAGAACAAATGAGATCTGTCAACAGCTGGCTATCTCAGTCTTGATTCCACAGATGGTTAAGATATAAAAGAACAGACGAATATACTTGATATGTGAGCATGAAGAGTACCACCGAGGAGCTACATCTACATTTACATCTACTTGGTTACTCTGCAATTCACACTTTAGTGCCTGGCAGAGGTTTCATCGAACCATTCCACTCTCGAATGGCGCGTGGGAAAAAAGAACACCTAAATATTTCCGTTCGAGCTCTGATTTCTCTTATTTTATCATGATCATTTCTAATTCTACGTAGATGGCTGTCAGCAAAATATTTACGCATTCGGAAGAGAAAGTTGGTGACTGAAATTTCGTAAATCGATCTCGCCGCAAAGAAACCCGCCTTTGTTTCAGAGTGCCACCCCAGCTCGCGTATCATATCAGTGACACACTCACCCCTATTGTTCGATAACACGAAACGAGCTACCCTTCTTTGCGCTTTTTCAATGTCCTCCATCCTCCATCCTCGTAAGGATCCCACACCGCGCAGTAATATTCCAGCAGAAGACGGACAAGTGTAATAGAGGCTGTCTCTTTAGTGGGTTGGTCGCATCTTCTAAGTGTTCTTTGTTTCGCCTTCCCCACAATATTATCCATGTGGTCTTTCCAATTTAAGTTGCTCGTAATTGCAATTCCTACGTATTTAGTCGAATTGACAGCCCTTAAATATGTGCGATTTATCGTATACCCAAAATTTATCGGATTTCTTGTACTACCCAAGTGGATGACCTCGCACATTCCTTTGTTTAGTGCCAATTGCCACTTTCGCACGATACAGAAATTCTTTCTAGATAATTTTGTAATTGGAATTGATCGTCTGATGATTTTACTACACTGTAAATTGTAGTGTCATCTGCGAACAATCTAAGGGTGCTGCTCTGATTATCTTCTAGAACATTTATGTATATCAGGAACTACAGAGGGCCTATGAGACTACTTTGTGGAACGCCAGATATCGCTTCTGTTCTACTCGATGATTTACCATCTATCACTACGAACGGTGACCTCTCTGAGAGGAAATCTTTATTCAATTTTAGACTGTCTTGTAACAGAGTTAAAGTCATAGTTTACAAAACACAATAAAGTGCTATGTACATTTTCTTCATTGTTCCCGATTTCTGCCAGTGGAGTACTCTTAAACAGTGAGAAAAGTTGAAGATGTTCTTTCTTATTTGCATTTATGGAAAAGGAAATCTGTCAAAGTGTGGTATCCATAGATCGATACCACCCGACAGGCGTCCTGTAGTTGGTAACGGCAACACAGGCTTGTGTCAGACGGCGACAGTGGTCATGCGGTACCCGACGGACCCAGTGGAGCACCCCCGGTGAGCCACTCCTCCAGCGGCTCCGTACCACGATCACGCACTGCCGCCACAATATAGGATGGTTGGTGGCAGCCACACGGCCCATTCGCAATGAGGTGCGGCGCAGTCGCAATCGCAATGGGGTCGCCACCGAGACACAGGCCAGTCGCAGCCCTGTCACTGTAGCTCGTACATTAGTTAAGAGAGCCTGACCCTACGACGCCCTTGTTGCCATTGTATTATCTAGCCTTTGTTGCTGCCTGCTCATTAGTAAAAAGGTCTTCATACACTTGGAGAAAGTACTTCTGTTTCTTGAATTCACTTGTTCGCTAGTCATTTCTGCTCCTGGCCAGCTTTCCTATGACGACAGCTGCTGCACCAGTGCTACATTTACACGATCATGATTAAGGCTTTAAAGTCCCATTATCAAGTGTTTTAATGTTATACAATGCCTAAGACGTCATATTTAAAATACATTATTAGACACATTGTCTAAGGGTCAATATTGACCTTTAGACAATGTGTCTAATAGTGCATATAAAATACGACAGTATCCCATCTTAGGCATTGTATAACATTAAAACACTTGATAATGGGACTTTAAAGCCTTAATCATGATCGTGTAAATGTAACACTGCAAATAAGAAACAGACTAATGGCGGTACTGGCTTTAAAGAAATATGTTATTATGACTGTGGCCCCACATTATGAAAAAATTATTATCTGCTGCACCACTCTGTTGCCCATCTCTCCTTACCGTTGTGTGTACACAAAGTAGTACACAACAGAAAGCTTCCAGACCTTCATCTGCCATGGAAACACTGCAGTAATGCGACAAAGACCTGTATTCAAATATTAATAATCTTCTGAAGACAATGACCGCACTTCCTGTAACTACAGCAACAGCAGTGAGGTCATTTCCACTTTAAGGAGAATAAAGACATACCTACGAAATTCTACGAGACAGGCAAGATTAAAAGTTTGTGGTCTCACATCAGGCCAGATATCAGTTATTAGATCATTATTTATTCATATTTCCAAGTTCTAAAAATAAACAATGTATGTTACTGTATCAGTTGAATTAAGTCGGTAATTGCGATTTATCGTTTCGAGATGACTAAATGGATTAGCCTTCCTGTCCATTAATCGGTCAGGCAGTACTACACCATTGGAGGTGAGAGACAAGCTCGCCAAGAGACATAACAGGATATGTCAGTATAGGGAAGATGCATATTATTTCGTCGTACCTTTGCTTAACTATTAGTTATTGTAAATCATAATTATTTATTTATTTATCTGCAGAACAATAGTCACGGTCCACTCACATTAATGTCAGCAACGCCTATGTTCGATGTAAATGTATAATAACCACTCACAGAAATCAGGTGGCAACACCAGCAGTGAAGTGTACATACAGCGTGTCGGGAGGGAGGGGATCGGGGGGGGGGGGGGGGAAGAGGGGGGGGAGGAGGTTCTGGGGTAGTAATGCGGAAACGGAGCGATTTATCTGTCGGACCAAAGGTGGAAGAATATCCGAAACGGCTAAGTTTGTAAACTTTTTGTGTGCCATCGTGAAACTACACCGTGTGTGGCAAAACGGTGCTATCCAAAACCGGCGCCGAAGTAACTGTGGTGCACCACGGGACACAGATGACAAGGGTGAACAGCGGCTGAAGGTGTGTGTACGGGCAAATAGGCGTACAACTGTTGAGCATCTGATGCTCAGATGAACCAAGGGACTACCAAAAATTTCTCCTCAATGACCGTTCAGCGAATGTTGCTATGCATGGGCCTCCACAGCAGGCGCCTGGATCATACATCCACGCTGACTGCAGTTCATCGGCAACGAAGGCAGGAATCTACATGCCATATACCCCAACTGGACGTCCATGAGTGGCGACAGGTGGCCTTTTCAGATGAATCACGTTGGTGTTCCATCGAACAGAAAGCAAACACTCTGCAATAATCGTCGGAACGGTCCAGGAAGGAGAAGGGAGCGTTATACTCTGGGTAATGTTTTCGTGGCGTTCCTTGGGTGAGCTCATCATTCTGGAAGGCACACTGGATCAAAATATTTTTGGAGAACGTATCCACCTCTAAATGCAGATTGCTTTCACCCGGCACGATAGCATCCACCAGCAGGACCACGAAATGAGCTGGCCACTGTGGCCGAGCGGTTCTAGGCGCTTCAGTCCGGAGCCGCGCTGCTGCTACGGTCGCAGGTTCGAATCCTGCCTCGGGGATGGATGTGTGTGATGTCTTTAGGTTAGTTAGGTTTAAGTAGTTCTAAGTCTAGGGGACTGATGACCTCAAACGTTAAGTCCCATAGTGCTTAGAGCCATTTGAACCATCTGAACCACGAAACGTCACTTGATTTTGTTTTGTCAGTTACGATTTTATGTGAGTAGTAAAAATGTTTCCTGAATGTTTTTGCACACCTCTCAACTCAGCACCACCACTCCTAACTACAACCATAGTATCATAATTTTCAGTAGATGCAACCTGAGGACCAATTCTAGACGATGAAACGCTATATGAAAATTCAATTGCTGGTATTTTGCGATGTCGTACCTTGGTATGAATGAGCATCTTGTACTTGAACAGAACTGAACCCTTCACCATCCCAGAATAGAAGATTATCTACGCCCCTCCTTTCAGCCAGTCCATGCCACGAGAAAGCCATTAGCATAGGATAAGTGTGTGCCATTTAACTGTCACTGAATGGCTTCGTTGTTTTAAATGATTAGCATAGTAGTTGAACGCATCTTGAATGATTAGAACAGGATCTTACTTGGGATCCCGTAAGGCAATTGTGAATGGGGTATGCTTATAGCAAAAGAATCTTTACATCATAACTGTGATGAAAGTAACTCTACGAAAAAAAAAATCGCACATGTACAGACAAACAAATGACCACAATTTCAGAAAAATTGGATGATTTATTCAAGAGGAAGAGCTTCACAAACTGAGCAAATCAATAACGCGTTGGTCCACCTCTGGCTCTATTGCAAATAGTTATTCGGCTTGGCACTGAGTTGTTGGATGTCCTCCTGGCGAATTTAGTACCTAATTCAGTCCAACTGGTTGGACGGCATTGCCAAAAAATGCTTCAAACGTTCTCTGTTGGGCAGAGATCCGGCGATCTTGCTGGCCAAGGTAGTGATTGGCAAGAACGAAGACAAGCAGTAGAAACTCTCGCCATATGCGGGCGAGCGTAACCTTGCTAAAATGTAATCACAGGATGGGTTGCCATAAAGGACATAACGGCGCAGCATATCGTTGTGCTTTAAGGATGCCGCGTATGAGAACCAAAGAACTTGCAAAGAAACAGCACCCCATACCATCACTCCTGGATGTCAGGCTATATGGCTAGTAACAGTCAGATTGGTATACCACCGCTGTCCATGGCATCTCCAGATGCGTTTTCGGCCTGGAATCTTATTGATTGGCTTCGAAATGAGCCCCGATGACCGGCGAAGAGGTGTCTAGAGGCGCCGTGGACAGTGTTGGGACACACACCCGACGATATTCCACGCCCCGTTTTGTTGCCCTTCTTGGTATCCCATTCACGTCCTACAGCTCAGTGATCGTGACTGCCCGTCACTGAAGCTACAAAAGTGACTGCAGAACTGAACGTCGCACTCTCGAACCCATCAGCGCCAAAACAACACGACGGGAGCTCCATAAGCTATGTAGTGATGCAAGTATGTCGTCTGGCGGAGGAGAATTGTTTCATACTTCTGGACTAGTTTACGCACCAAGAGAGGAGAATGGTTGACTTCGAGACATGGTCGATCGCTGGAGCTGAGTGGAAGGTGTAAACCAGAGGCTCAGGCGATTCTGCGACAGTACCAGATGCGAATTTCTCTACCTCCATTATCAGGTTGAGACTTGTAGGGCTCCCCTTAATATGTCAGACGTCCACTACACGCAGAAAATGGTTACAAGGGTAACGCAGCACGAGTAACGTGCACATCGGAGATTGTTAGGTTAGGGTAATTGCCCCCCTTCCCCCTTGGGATCAGAGACGAATTTCTTGTGGAAATCGAAGATACGCCAGCCACAGTTTTCTCAGAGAATTGTCGTCCTCGCAGATCGGACATAGAAAGGGTTAATATGACACTAGTAAATCACAGGGGCATCCACGTAAAGGTCACAGAAGTGGTATCGCTTATTAATAGTAACAGGAACAAAAATTTGGTTGAAACGGGAAGGTAATAGCAGCGAAATCCTACTTTCAGATTGGAATGTTTATCGTAAGGATTGCTTAGCCGCCAATGGTCGCGGCGTGTTTATTGCAGTAAAGTATTCGATAATTTCTAGCGAGGTTATCACGGATTCCGAATGTGAATTAATCTTGGTGAAGTTAAGCTTCAAAAGTCTGTCAAAAATGGTAACCGGATGCTTTTACAGAACGTGTGGGTAAGGAGCTGTAGTGATAGACCGCTTCAGAGCGAATGTGCAGACCATATTTAATATCTTTTCTGATCATGCCGTTGTAATAGGGGGTGATATTAACTCGCCAGATATGGGTTAGGAGAGTTATATCATCAAAAGTGCTGCCAACGTCAGGAATTCATTTGACATGGTTGTGACTGTCTTGTTCGAAAATTGCTTCGAGCAGATAATAAGTGAACTAACTCGTGAAGATAACATCTTAGACCTCCTAGCATCAAACGGACATGAACTTCTGGAATCAGTTAACGTAACGAGGCTATCAGTGATCATAAGCATCGGTGGGTACAGGTTTTGCTACGAAAATCAAGAAGGGTAGGAACATATTTTTGCTTAGCAAGAGTGACAGGATCCAAATTACAGAGTGTTTTAGTAGAAGTCAAAACCCAACTGACAGAGAAAAACTGAACGAAGCGAAAATAAGCGTAAGGAGAGCGATGAGGGAGGCGTTCATTGGTGTTGAAAGCAAAATTTTGACAACCGATCTGATTAAAAATCCTAGGAGGTTTTGCTCTTACGCAAAAGCAGTAAGCGACTCGAAATCACCTCCTCAGTCATTCAATGACCGTACTCATACCGAAACGAAACATGACAGAGAGAAGGCCGAAATAATGAATTCGGTCTTCTGAAACTGTTTCACTGTGGTCCCTCCTTTCAGTCATTGTACGAACGTATAAATGACAGATATTGAGATTACCCATCGAGGAATAGAGAAGCAGCTACAATCACTTAGTAGTTGGACGGCATCAGGACCAGATAGAATACCTAAAAGATTCTACTAAGATTATGAGGAAGAGCTTTCTCCCCTTCTATTAACAGTTTATCGTAGTTCAGTGGAAGAATGAAGAGTACCGAGCGACTGGAAGAAAGCGCAGGGCAATCCCGTTTTCAAGAAGGACAAATGCATATAATTAATAGGCCTATGTCGTTGACGTCAATCTGTTGTAGAATTATGGGACGTGTTTTATGCTGAAGACTTAAATGTTTTTTGGAGAACGAAAATCAACATGAATTCCACAAACAAAGAGCTTGCGAACTCTTCATGAGACCCATAGCGGTGCAGGCAACGGCTTTCGGATTGATACTGCGTTCCTTGAGATTTTATTATGTCCCGCATTGCTGTCTAGTGAAAAAATAATAACTTACCAGGTATCAGACCGGAATTTCGACAAATGTTAATTTCAGGAGTACCTCAAGGGACTGTGATAGGATCGTTACTTTCGCAATGTATATAAATCATTTAGTAGAGAGCGTCGGAACTGCGCGCAGCTGATGTGGTTGCCTCTAACAGATTACCAACACCAGAAGAAAATATCGATTTGCAGAATAATATGTAGAGGACTGATGAATGGTGCAGGCTCTGGTAGTTGACCCTGAACCTCAATAAATGTAGTATATTTTGCATACATAGGAAATGGAATCCACAATTGTACAACTACCATATTGATGACAAATTGCTGGAAATATTATCTACAGTAAATACCTAGAACTAACTATCCGGAGCAACCTTAAGTGGAATGACCACATAAAATAAACAGTAGGAAAAGCAGATGCCAGATTGATATTCATAGGAAGAAACTTAAGGAAATGTAACTCAACCACGAAAGACGTGGCTTATAATGTGCTTGTTCGACCGATTCCTGAGTATCGTTCATCAGTCTGGGATTCTTACCATGTTGGACTGATAGCAAAGATGGAGAAGATCCGACGAAGAGTGAAGTGTTTCGCCACTGCATCGTTTGATCGGCTCGAAAGCGTTAGTTAGCTGCTCAACAAACTCCAGTGGTAGACGCTTCAAGACAGGCGTTGTGCATCGGGAGAATTCTTTCTGAGAAGAGTAGGACAATATATGCTCCCTCCCACATACATCTCGCGAAATAACCGTACCGATAAAATTCTAGGTGTTAGAGCTAATACACAGGCTTACCGACAAGCATTCTTCCCTCGTGCCATTAGCGAATGGAACCAGGAATGGGATACCAATTAGTGGGACCAAAAGTATTCTCCACCTCACACTGTAGGACTTTTTGCAGAGTTGTAATGTATCTGGAGATTTGGGCAGCCACGACGTGGTATTTCACGGGCCCCATGGTTACTCTGCAAGATCGCATTATTGACAAGAATTATGTGACCATCACCGCTTATGTTGATCCCATGGTACAGCGCTTTTTTTCCAAAGGTGCTGCTGTGTTCCAAGAAGACAGAGCCCCTGTTCACACAGCTCGCACCGTCCTGGACTGGTTTTGTGATCACGAAAATGAATTGTCGCATCTAACCGGGTCACGACAGTCACTAGATCTCAATATTACTGAGCCTTTGTGGTCTGGTTTGGAAGAGAATGGTGCGTACCGCTATCCATCTCCACCATCGCTACCTGAACTCGCCACTGTTTTACAGGAATAGTGTTATAACATTCTCTTGAAAACTATCCTTTCTGACACGACTGGAAACTGGTTTTTATACACGTATTAGGTATGGCAGTGTGTTGTGTCTGTGGTGTTCCCATGCTTCTGTCCACCCCCTGTGCATGTCAAACAGTGCCTGTCCAGAAAGGGTCCTTTGTCCTACAGTCTGAGCACAGGATATATTTTTAGAGCGTGAGTGCCCTGGGGGTCTCTCCAGTTACCAAGTCACTACATAACGTATTTAAACACTTTGTTCCATCAGCATCATCTTGAACAGTTCCCAGCCCCAGACTAGGTCTCTTTGAAAAATATGCCTCGCCATCTTGTCCTTTTCCCAACATCTTTCTCTGTTCATTCTGGTCCAGTTCTCATCTCTTTTTTCAACAAACTCATCCGCACCTTTCACTCATCCACCCCTTGGTCTTCCTCTTGGTTTTCTCCTCCACATCTCCGTTTCATGTACCTTCTTGAGAATCTTCATGTGTTCCATTCTCTTCAACTGAACCTTGATGTTTCTATCCAGCTCTGCAAGGGTTCCTCTTTCACTGTTTCCCCTATCTTTTCATTCTTCATCCTGTCCCTCCTTGTTGCTCCTATCCTATTTCTGAGGAACTTCATTTCACAACCGTGGTTCAAATGGTTCTGAGCACTATGGGATTTAACATCTCAGGTCATTAGTCCCCTAGAACTTAGAACTACTTAAACCAAACTAACCTAAGGACATCACACACAGCCATGCCCGAGGCAGGATACGAACCTGCGACCGTATCGGTCGCGCGGTCCCAGACTGAAGCGCCTAGAACTGCTCGGCCACACCGGCCGGCAAGCTCACAAGCGTGTAAACTGCTGTCATCTCTTTTCTTCGTTATCCATGTTTCAGATGCATAGGTCAGTATTGGGATGCAGTAACTACTATACACTACTTCTTTGCTTTTTTGTGGAACGTTTTTGTTCAAAACCAGGGTCCTACTACATCTCTGGAACACTTCTGCCTGTCTATCACGTTCAGTGATCGCTTTCTCATGAGTTCCATTTTATCTCTGTCACACTTCCCAAGAGCCTGATACTTTGTACTTTCTTCAGTTGTTCACCTCCAAACCATATTCCACTGGATGGTCTGTCTTTCTTTCAAATTTGTTTTGATTAAATTTCATTCCACACTGTCTCATACTTTCTTCCCAGGCATCCAGATGTTCCTGAATTTCCACCTCCCTGTTTCCTCGGGTCATCAAGTCATCTGCGAACATCTTGCCTTCTCCAGTTTTTTCGTCCACCCTAGTTATTATTTCAACCAAGAACACAGTGAACAAAAGAGGTGACAATGCATTTCCCTATTTCACACCACTTGTTGGCTGGAGCCAATCTGTCCTTTTATTTTCCACTTTCACACAACTCATTCTTCCACACTATATCTAGTCCACACTACTTCTTGTCTGTCTTTCCATTCCCTACATTTCTTGGAAGGAGAGACAGCATTGGTCGTATTTTTTTGTTTTATTAAATGCAAAATCGATTTTCGGTCACTTAGTGACCATCTTCAGTGCTGTAATATATAATTTAAATTGGTAGGCACTGGTGTCAACAAGCTTACAGCGATCACATAAACATATGTGATCGCTGTAAGCTTGTTGACACCAGTGCCTACCAATTTAATTATATATTACAGCACTGAAGATGGTCACTAAGTGACCGAAAATCGATTTTGCGTTTAATAAAACAAAAAAATACGACCAATGCTGTCTCTCCTTCCAAGTATACCCATTATATGGTCGTGGTGCACAGGACACTCCATGGAGTCGCCAATCAACCCTACATTTCTTCTACAGACGCAGCCAAATGCCCCTTCTATATCGAGAAAAGCCCTCACAGTGTCTTCCCCAAATGCATAGTGGTGATCGTGGAGCTGCCTCACTGCAAATATGTGGTCAACAGTTGACCTCCCAAGCTTCAGCTCATGTTATTATGCTGCTCGCCTCTTAGTTTGTTCACGACCCTCGTTCGAATTCTGCTTTCCAGTATCTTTCCATTTATCTTGACACAGTGTGGTATCAGTGTGACTCTCTTATAGTTCCTACTATCCTTCCTACTCTCTTTCTTGAATATAGAGCCACCCGCGTGTGTTGTGTATATTATTTCATTAATAATTTGGTTTCCTAGTGTTTTCCTCTCCATCATTTTTAACCGATCAGCTGATGATGACTTGGTAATAGACCTAAACCACTAATTGTACCAATCGTGTGACCCGAGGCTGAAATAAATAATAAAAAATTGCGCTCTAATTTCCCTTCCTTCTACAGATTCTGCTCCCCTAGCGACTAAACCCAGACATTCATTCTGACGTCTTTGTAGACACGTCGCGGCTACTTCAGAAGCTGCTAGCGAGTGGCGCGCATGACATCACCACTGGTAATTTAATCCGAGCGCACGGCCGGTGAGAAATCGCGGCGGCCAGGGCGCGTAATGTCGCAATCGCTCCAGCGCTGTGCTGATGGAGCGCGCGCGAACTCGGCTACCGAGCGGCTGCCAGCTCCGACGCTGGCAGTAATTAATCACTGCGCTCTGGCTGCATACCGAACACGTGCATGTGGCCGTTCTGGGGTCAGTCCTCTGAGTACGTGTCCAAGGCGCAAACGAGATGCTCCGAGGAACATCGTGTGCGAGGGGTCATCACTAAGTTTCAGTTTTCAGCTCGCAAGAGCCAAGCTACGAGTGTGGAACTTGGACAGGGGGTTACGCCCTTGCGGATATTCGCCTTTCACTTTTCCCGCGGTTGTAGGTCTTGGCGAGGTAGCAGAATATGTCCATTAATGACAAATTAAGCTGTATGTGTTGCGACCAGACGAAACTACAAACATCCAGCCACAACTTTGAGCTCTTTTAGTGCTCTGGGAGGTGGTTCATTTTTAGCTACAACGGGTGAAAATTTAGTTCATTTTATTACATAAACGAGTGAACGATTTTCGTAATTTTGCCCCACTTCTTTGCCACAGGAGCACCGAATAATTGACGACTGTCATGGACTAGGAAAGCATCACTTAATGCACTAATTACTAACTGTTCTCTTGAAGTACCATCAGCCAGGCCGCTACAGCCGAGCGGTTCTAGGCGCTTCAGTCCGGAACCGCACAGCTGCTGCGGTCGCAGGTTCGAATCCTGCCTCGGGCATGGATGTTTGTGATGTCCTTAGTTAGGTTTAAGTAGTTCTGTTCTAGGTGCTGATGACCTCAGATGTTAATTCCCATAGTGCTTAGAGCCATTTGAACCATTTGAAGTACCATAAAACTTGACAAAAGTATATGTCCATCTGAAACTCCATGATCACTGTCCTGCTCGATGTTGACTGCTGCAATTGAGGTCTAGATCTCGGCTCGACCTTACATGCTCAATACTATATTGATCTCAGCACGGTGGCACTGCTATCACTGAAAGAAAGGTATGGTCCTGTGGACTGCCCCCCATGCGTCATTGCAGATTGCAGCGAGTCCTCGCTACTGCGTGTGTTATCGATTTGCGTTGCCGACTTTGGCATGGTAACGCGTTCTTGGTACGACTATAAGTGCATCTACTCACGGAGGTCCAGTGCGGGCTGTAATTATCGTATGGCAGCGAAATTTGGTAGATGTGCTAATGCGTTAATGAGGGGCCGATATACACTGGAAAAAGATTAGTTACAATTTTGACGACCATGTGCAAATCTAATGCTGTACACCGTTTGTATGACGGTATGACATCCACGCTGTCATTTGACAAGCCATAACGTGAGTGAACAATATGTTTATCGAGAAGAGAAACTGTGCGCCGTTTGTGAAACTGATTTTTGTGAACGGCAGCAATTACAACGTTGCAATGGGCCAGTGTCACCAACTGAACGGTCTTAGGAGAAGCCCGATGCCACTAAACGATTACAAAATTCAGACACACTCGTCAGTTTCGTGTGGCAACTGGAAGAGGAAGGCCTCCTATCCCCGTCAAAGCTACTGACGGCGTCACTGTTGCTGTAACTGACTATGCAACACGTGACCCGGATAGTGCTAGTGCTCGTGCAGTGTCACAAGAATTGCCCATGTCATAGTGAAAAGTACGGAAAGTTTTGCGCTGTAAGTTACTCTGGTATCCGTACAAGTTCCAGACGGTGCAGCAGCTGAAACCTCATGATCCGCAGCAATTTGGTTTTCTGACACGGGTCGAAGTTGATGACATGTGGCTGGTCAATATTGTATCGAGTAACGAAACACATTTTACACTACAGGGTGCAGAGGATACACAAAACTGCCGAATTTAAGATACTGACAAACCACGTGTTGCGCCCGAAGAACAACTGCACTCACCGTATCTGTTTCTGTGGTGTGGAATCAAAAGTACCTCTATCTCGGTCAATTCGTATATGAAGAGGATACACCCAGAAGGCCTGCGCGTCATGGTGACCGTTTGGAGCATGTGATTCCTACTTTGGAAGAGCGCACCTTTGTGGAAACTACTGCTTTCATGCAAGATAGGGCAACACCGCATGCTCCTCGCGCAGGAAAGATCTGCTCAATGTAACCTTCCACGAATGTGTAATTTCCAGAGGTTTTCCAGATGAGTGACTAGCAAGATCAGCAGATATGAATCTATGTGACTTTTGGTTCTGTAGATATCTAAAAGAATACATATACCAAAGATATCTTAGGTCTGTACCTGATGTGAAGGCCAGTACAAAGGAACACGTTTCTCAGGTTCCATCTGAACTGCAGCGAGAAAGTGTTGATCACGCTGTTTTATGGATGTAGCATCTCGTCGTCGTCTCCGGTGCTCATATTGAACAAACTGTGCAAGCGGTATTAACAATAGAATCAACATTAGGCCTTTCTCAATTTTTAGACCTTTTCTTTCCACGTCCCGTTCCTAAGCCATTACATATGAAAAGAGTTCCATACGTCTTTCTTGCATACACAGTGCCACTTATGCACCTGTTGTTTAAAATTTGAACAAATTTTTTACAGAGTAAATCGGTTGTGCATTAACGCATTAACATATCTAACAAGTTTCGTTACCACATGACAATTACAGCCCACACTAGATTTCTGTGACTAGCTGCACTATAACCACGCGGCATAAAGGAGATTTTCCGTTGTCCAAAGTGGTGAAAGTGCATGAGCATAATCCATGTTCCATAACCATGCAAAAGATTTACATTAGCGATTCATCTGACAGTCATACGTGCCGACGGAATGACCTGGGCTTTTTCTCAGTAGCTTTGAACCCAACGTCGCTTCGCCGGCCGGAGTGCCCTAGCGGTTCTAGGCGCTTCAGTCTGGAACCACGCGACCACTACGGTCGCAGGTTCGAATCCTGCCTCGGGCATGGATGTGTGTGATGTCCTTAGGTTAGTTAGGTTTAAGAAGTTCTAAGTTCTAGGGGACCGATGACCTTAGATGTTAAGTCCCATAGTGCTCACAGCCATTTGAACCATTTTTGAACCTTCCACTGTTGTGCGAATTTAGTTAATTTTCAATTACGTGGTCATTTATTTCATTAACTGCCGTTTCGGCGCTGGTGCGAATGTTGAAAGGAGGAACCCTTCTACGATCTTTCGCAGCGAAATTATTTCGGAATACCAATATTGGTATTTCGGCCTCCCTTTCGTTCCGATGCAGTGTAGTTGACGCCTGAATTAATGGTTATGAACCGCTTACTGACTTATAAATTATAAGGCCAAAACTTTTCAGTATTTTGGCCAGATTTGTTGGCAAATTTTTGCTTTCGAATTCAATGAACACTTTTCCTATTACGCTCACTTTGACTTCGTTCAGCTTTTACTTGTCAACTACTGCCCGACTTCACATAAATCTGTGATGAAACTCTCTTTTCTGTTTTGGTCTCTGTTGATCCACTGTGGACATAGGACAGCGGCTGGGCAAATATTTGTCATGGAATTCGACAAAGAACTGTGCAATTGAGATCTTTATTTTATTTTCGCTACCTGTTTCGGCAATTCATTATGTCCTCTTCAGGCCCAATATGTACCTCTCAAGCCGGCCGGTGTGGCCGAGCGGTTCTAGGCGCTTCAGTCTGGAACCGCGCGACCGCTACGGCCGCAGGTTCGAATCCTGCCTCGGGCATGGATGTGTCTGCTGTCCTTAGGTTAGTTAGGTTTATGTAGTTCTAAGTTCTAGGAGACTGATGACCTCAGATGTTAAGTCCCATAGTGCTCAGAGCCATTTGAACCATTTGAATTTGAACCTCTCAAAAATAATCGATATTGGCATATTGGCATACGTGGACCATATGTTTCTGGATGTCGTGAATTCGTAGCTCAAGTGCTTCCTTCGAACACTTGGCTGCAGCCAAATTATGAGACTATACCTTTTAACAAGCAGGTTACGACAGCATTTAAAAATCGATCAAGATGGGGCGTTTATGGCACATTGCGCTCCGTTTTTACTCCTACATTACATTGTAGGCTGCAGCATATAGAGCAAAGCTGCATGAGTAGCCGGTAGTCGGTAGTCGGTAGGTGACCTCAGAACACGCGACGCCAGATGGTCACGACGTGTGGGAACACGGAACGTTCGACAGGCTTCCTATGCTTCAGCAGTGGAGAGTAACCTTTCGGATGGGTCACCAAGCCACATATCGCTCACAGTTTGCTTTTGCAGATTACTGTTAAATTTTAACTTCCTACCACAGCGGTAGTCTTGCTTGCACTGAGAACAATCATTTAATATTTCAACAACTTTAATAATTTTTATGAGAAAAATTAGATGTCTTAATTAAGGTGCATTTTTATTAGCTTTTCAGATGGACCAGTCAGAAGCGAGCTGGAGAAGACAGGCGCGAAATGATGGTTAAGCAACGACAGTAGTCATGATCGAGACTGAAAAGTGTAAAAACATGTGTTTTAAGTGATTGGACACTAGGTGGCATTGAAATATTTCGTATAATATTACCAGAAGATATATAAACTAAATGTTAAAGCATACTGCGTGCTATGAGACTGTTATTCACGGTGTTCGGGAAATCTTTCAAGTTTCAAAATTGACATCCGCTGGCTCTGCGTGTCTGTAGGCTGTTCACTGCAAAGTTTGAATAAATCTGGAGAGGCGTTTGTGGCATCCTAAACCAGTGTCTGTTCCTTTATTTTGTACCACCGATTGTCCTTGCACCATACAACACAGGAGTCACGCACTCGCGACCTAGTAAGAAGAAGAATCCAATGGCAACATCAGTATCTACAAGCGACATCCGTGAGACATCTGTATAAGACGTCAGGTGATCTAAAACACCTCCAGAAGACGCAGGGCGCAAATGCAGAACAGTGTTAGGGACTTTAATTTCATGGCGCCCGTTTTATCCTCGTGTAAACAAAACGGTGAAATTCAGCGCCGACTGGTGTAATGTGTGGAAGCGGAAGTCTTCTGCATATCAATTTCCAGCAGTATCTAGAAGGCAATCAGCATATGCCTTGAAGACCACCGTTAAGGTGATAAAAAGGCTTAATAATCTGCAGTGCACATCACTTTCTATTGTTTATTTTCACTTCGCTATTGTTTCATTATATTTGTGTAGTAAAGAGTTACGCGAAATACTGAAACTCGAATTTTTGTTGCCCCTACGCTGCACCTGGTACCTGGCTCCGGGTTCCAGGGTAGACTTTTAGAAATATGCGAGTAGACTGTCCGGCGCATTTGAATTTCGCCCATTTGTACCCTTTACCTTCATTCGCTGAGTTAAACACTTAATGTTGATTGTTAAGGTACTGTGCAATTTGTTTTGTACCACTTTTGCTAAGTTCGAAATTTCTCCTGCTTTTCTTAAATCAAGCTACTCATATGGACTATACTCCGCAAAATCTGTCACTGTTCCTCCTCAGCTCTTCGGGCTCCATCCAACGCCTTCTCTCTGAAAGCTCTATGTAAGACTCCTCAAGTTCCGATCAGCTTCTTACAGTTTCACTGTTCTACGAATTAGCATTATGGTTGCCTATTGAATAGTTTTTGTTAGTGGTAACGAACTTCCCCATTACAGTCTGCGTTTTGTGCTGCTTCCTGATTAGACTTTCATTTCATAATTTCCACTCTACCAGCAAAAAATGTTTCCAGTAACGAGATTGGAAACAATGTGATCGTTATATTAGGCCCGAAATTCCTGTAGGAGCATTCTGTTAGCACCGGAAACGTTCTCGAAACTAACTACACATGTTGTATGTTTATGATATTATTCCAGTTTCGGAATGGTCCAGATTAATATGAAAATAGAAGAAAAAATCTTCAAATAGCAACGATCGCTGGTGCAGAGCATTTATTTAGGTTACCCATCTTCGTATCTGGAAAGGCTAGATAGAGCTGTAAGCACGGTGTCATTGTACAAATCAGTTATGACATATCTACATAACATTTCTTTTACAAGATGTGCGTACAGACCGTACCTTATACACTACACTTCGACGAACATCACTCATTTGCACAACATATCGTGTCACATTGTAAAAGGACATTTTAAGAGCATGCAAGGCGTTGTACAGAATACTGTGCGTAGTGGGCAGCTGAATAAAGACTGAGATTCGGGAGACGACTCTACAGTAATTATGATGAACCACCGGGTGGCACTGTAATTCTAACGAACAGGAATACACCGTATCGTCTTAAGCATAAGTACAAATATAGGTCCATAAACTTGTTTACAGTGCAAGTGTATGATTTTTGGTATACAAGGAGTCGTATACACCAGTGTACACAAGAAAAAGTTTGTAAGATTTTATGTTAAGTTTTTTGAAAAATTTTTAAATTTCAGTAATTCTTTGTAATCTAGAAAAAAAGTTTTGTGTATTCATTTTTATCATTAAATGAATTTGTGATTAAGCCAAACAAATGGCATGTTCAAATTAGATACATCGACAAACAAGTAGTAAAAGTCCGCTTAAGGTTAACACTGGAACGGCGGAAGTGGTCAAAATGACCCCTGTCATACTTTTTCTTTCATCATCATATCGACTTTATTTACTTCGTTAATGCAATCATATCACTTTTCTTAATGCTTTCTCCTTTTTACGATGGTGTATTAGAATTTACAAAATATTTAAATTTTGCAGAATGAGATTTTCACTCTTCAGCGGAGTGTGCCCTGATATGAAACTTCCTGGCAGATTAAAACTGTGTGCCGGGCCGAGACTCGAATTCCGGACATTTGCCTTTCGCGGGCATGTGCTCTACCACAGTTTTTTTTTTTTTTCGTTAGTGTTCGTTGTATGTGTTCGGGGCGGGCGTTCCATGATTCTTTTTCGAGTTCATCCATGAAATCAGATTTTTTTTACTGCAGAGGGCAGCTAACGCTCTGGCCGCACACGCTGAGCTACCGTGCCGGCACGGCCCCATCTGAGCTACCGAAGCACTACTCCCGGCCCATCCTCACAGCCCTACGTCCGCCAGTATCTCGTCTCCTACCTTCCAAACTTCAAACTAGCACTCCTGGAAGGATACTGTGCTAGTTCTGCAAGTTTCGCAGGAGAGCCTCTCTAAAGTTTGGAAGGTAGTAGACGAGGTACTGGCGGAAGTAGGGCTGTGAGGACGGACCGGGAGTAGTGCTTGGGTAGCTCAGATGGGGCCGGCACGGTAGCTCAGAGTGTGCGGTCAGAGGGTTAACTGCCCTCTGTAATAAAAAAAAACGAGTTACTGGATCAACGAGAAACCTGAACAAGTGTCACAGGGCGTCCGCCCTGAACTAATACAACGACCCATGGCGAACAAAATGAGATCTAAAAAAAAAAAAAGGAGGTAGAGCATTTTCTCGCGAAAGGCAAAGGTCCCGTTCGAGTCTCGGTCCGGCACACAGTTTTATTCTGCCAGGAAGTATTTATATTTTCTTTGACCTTTCATTCGACATACCTAAAACGCTGGAAGGAGTCAATTTGATCCCATTGTAATTTCTCTTCTGAATATATGTAAGTTATTCAACAATGCAGTGGTAACAGCAGTCACGCAGAGGAGTTGTTGCTCATTGTTGTAACTTAGCGCGTGTAAATTCTAATCTCCCACAGTTTATATCGTGTGATTCAGATAGTAGTCTTTGTCCGTGAAACACATTTTCGAACACTTATCGTCAGTGTGGACTGTCTGATGAAGAAGTGTTACATGTCTTAGAGAATTCTGCAGTTGAATCGGAAATTGACTTTACTGATCAAGATGATGATTATGTACCTGAGACATGTAAAGACATTGTGAGCGAGGAGCGATTAGTGGAAGAGGATTCAAATCCTGATCTACGTCAATCATCTCCTCTTTCATTACAACAGGGACAGTTGGAAGCGTCTGCAAAGAGGGTTGCCAGGGACGGAACTGTATGAGAGATTGCCAGTTACTCATCTTCTATAAGGTCGGCTGTGAACATTCTGAAGGAGAGAAGAGGTCCTACTGCTTACGCTTGCCAACGAGTAGATGACTCTCTCGCCAGAACCTTCCGTCTTATTTTTGACGAAGCAATACTGCGGCTCATAATGAAATACAGAGAATCAAATGTTCGAAGACTATTAAAAAATGACTGGAAAGTGCCACATGAGGAACGGAATAAGCTGATAGCCACCATGTATGCTCGGGGTGTCACTTGTACAAAAGGAATATATATATGGACGATCTCTGGTCCCACTCTTGGCGTCTTACTTTTGTCAAGGACATTATCTCAAGAGACAGATTTGAGGAGTTTCTCAGATTTCTCCAATTCTATGAAAAATCAACAGGAGATGAACGCCTGGCAGCCAACAAATTCGCTCTTGAGTCTGAAACTTGGCGAAAGTTCATTGAAAACAGTATTCGTTCTTACCATCCTGGAGCGAACATAGTTATTGACTAGCAACTATTACCAATCAAAACAAGATGCATATTCAATCATTTCATGTCTAACAAACCAAACAAATATTGTCTCAAATTTTGATTGGCTGTCGATGTAACGACAAAGTATGTATGTAATGCTTTCCGATATTTCGACGAAAAGGTCAAGTATACAGAGAAGCAACTACTAAAGAGACTACGTCGTTCTGCGTTTCATGGATCCATCCGTAAATCAAGGAAGAAATATTACGACTAACAACTTCTTTGCGTCTTTTCACCTTGCTGAGAAACTCAAAGCAAAGAAACCTTCATTAGCTGGTACAATGAACAAGATCCGTGGTGAAATTGCTTATGAAATAAGAAAGCCCAATGCTGAAATCACTCCACCACCATCCTGCAGCCGGCCTGAGTGGCCGTGCGGTTCTAGGCGCTACAGTCTGGAGCCGAGCGACCGCTACGGTCGCAGGTTCGAATCCTGCCTCGGGCATGGATGTGTGCGATGTTCTTAGGTTAGGTTAGGTTTAATTAGATCTAAGTTCTAGGCGACTGATGACCTCAGAAGTTAAGTCGCATAGTGCTCAGAGCCATTTTGAACCATCCTGCACTACAGTGGCAATACAGACGGCACCATTACTGAATATCAAAAAAAGAAGAACAAAAATGTCATTCTTCTGCGTACACTCTGCATACTGAAGTAGCAATAAGCAAGGAAAGACTGCAGAAACATGAAACCATAACATTCTACTACGCAATAAAATATGGGGTGGACGTGTTTGCTCAAAAAAAAATGGTTCAAATGGCTCTAAGCATTATAGGACTTAATATCTGAGGTCATCAGTCCCCTAGACGTAGAACTACTTACACCTAAGAACTCCACACACATCCACGCCCGAGGCAGGATTCGAACCTGCGACCGTAGCAGCAGCGCGGTTCCGGACTGAAGCTCCTGGAAGCGCTCGGTCACAGCGGCCGGCGTGTTTGATCAAATGACACGTAAATATACAACAAAGATTGCCTGTAGGAGATAGCGAATGCATGTCTTCTAGAACATCTTGGACATGGGGGCAAGAAATGCATGGAGCATACTCGACATAATAACGAACAAGAATACGGAAAGGAGGAAGTTCATACTTCAGCTGGCGAATGAACTCAAGGGAACGAAAGAACAAAAACATCACGCACAGGAAGGGGGTACGCGACTAAATGCACCTATAAAGCGGAGGAAGTGCCAAATCAGCCTCTGAAAAGACAACAACACCAGCGAAAACTGTGTGAAGTGCCACAAAGCCGAGTGCGGAAAATGTGCGCGTAAAACGGAAATCAGCCGTGCTAAGTGCGTATACCAGATTCCAATGAACTGAGTGAAAAACTGTGTGTAGAACACATGTGAGAGTAATGTTGACCTAATATAAATAAAAGCATCTAGTAGGTCGTACGAATAGTTAAAAAATGAAAATTTACTATCCAGGAAACTTGTTATAATTAGCAACAACACATTTGTAAGATGTTTTGTTGTTAAAATAAATAATTATTAATATAAGCATTGGGCAGTGTGATCACAATAGCCATACATCAACGCGACATCGACCTTTTCCGGAATTGTTGAACGGCCCATTTTAACACGGGTAATGTATCACGAAGCAAATACCGTCTGCACTGGTGGAATGTTACGTGATACCACGTACTTACACGTTTGTGACTATTACAGCGCCATCTATCACAAAGCGAAAAAAGTGATCCATCTAAAATATTCATATTTATTTTACGTACTACACGAATATGTAATAAAAAATGGGGGGTTCCTATTTTTTAAAAAAAACGCAGTTGATATCCGTTTGACCTACGGCAGCGCCATCTAGCGGGCCAACCATAGTGCCATCTGGTTTCCCCCTTCAAGCTAGACGAGTTTCGTTCTTTGTAGTTTTTTCGTTTGATGCTTATTTCGTGAGATATTTGACCCGGTCACTATCAATGGACCACCCTGCATACATTACAGATGTTCGAGACTTAAAGAGCTCTCTTAAACCATACACTTTCATTCGATTAAAGTACCTATGCCTAGTTTTCAGGCAGGATATCACTTTCTTTCGATGCCGAGGTGCTATTTCAATACAGTTGGAGTGTCTCTGCAATGCTGTTCGAGTTTACGGGGAGGCATAGTACGACAGGCACATTAGGGTACTGTTGCGAAAAGCCACTATGCCAGGTGGAGCAGTGGTTTGCGCACCAACCTAGTGAGCAGAAGACCTGGGTTTGAATCCCAGCCTAGGTAAAAATTTTCAGGAGAATGCCAAGTGGGTTGAGGCTTCGATGGGAATTTGAATTGAGGAGGGAGGCGTTCTAGAGTAGTCAATGCAGTAGTGAAAAGCCAGTGTGCCAGGGTGGCGCAGTGGTTGGCATAGTTACCAGGAGACCTGCGCTAGAATCGCAGCCGTGGTAAAAGTTTCCATTCGTCATTTCTGTCTGCATATTTACATCATGAATCTGGATATTTATTTCAACTTTCTTGGTGCATACTCATCTTCATGATGAGTATGCAGTGGTCACACCCGTCTTCCACGATGACGAACATTCAAGTAGCCCTATCGCGATTGAAGCTATAAGCCACCCTATCTTAATCCCAAGAAAATGTCTGGGAGTACTTGTAACAGCGAATGAAACGCTACAGTCAACATGCCTCCAGTTTTGTGGCCCTACGGGATTGGATCATCAATGAGTGGTTTCAGTTGGATATGACATATCTGAAGAAACTTGCGGACTCTCTTCATCGCTGAATTGAGGCCGTTATCAAGGCTGCAGGCGATCTTACATGGTATTGGCGTGATCTCCCTAATTTTCTTCCGGTATATGTAGAGAGTGGAATAAGTACTCTGACATACAGTCACATGAAGGAAAATCTATTACAAGGAAAATGTGTTATTTCTGTGTAAATTTATGGCAGGTAACAAATTAAGAGAGTGGAATCGTGTCTCGCCCCAGAAGTATTCCAAGGTACCAGTTAGCCAGTCCTGCCCACTGCTGAGTGAAGGTGGCCCCAGGTTCTTGTCCCGTGAGGAAAAGAAGAAAAGGGCGGAGTTATTAACGAGTACTCTTATATTTGTTACGTACTAGTGACCCCCAAGTATAGGAGGGGAGTGGAAAGGAACTAGGCACTCAGGAAGCCTTAGTTAACCTTAGATCAATAAGTTTCGTTAACTGCTCCGTTGGTGATTCCGTGAGGACAGTTTAAGATCTCCGAGAGATACCTCTAGTCTTCTGACAGCAACAGAGCTCGTGGAGAAATGGAAGAAAAATTACATTTATAAAGTGAGAAACGATGGCCCATGGTCGTGTCTTGGGTCTAATAAGCTCACCGTTTCGAAAGTGAGTGCTGACCTTAAAAACTAAAGAACACGGTGGAAACGGAAATGCTGTAATGGAAAAACTGAATCGCTATCAACGGAATAGTTCTCAATAATGCCTTCTGTAGACATCTATTGTGGTTCAACGAATACGCATTTCTTTGCTTCCTACCTTACGGTATATTAACGCATGAGCTTGTCTCTCATATATAGACGCATTTCCTACGCGGTGACATCGCATTGAAGGTTCCTCAGGGGAAGCTGTGCTTCTAAATTAACTCTACCGACAAGTGAGAAACGCTGTTTTAATACAGGTAACGAATTTGTCTTTTAATTAGGCATGAACTGACGAACTATATTGTTTAATCTTCCATTAATTATAGACATCCTTAACAGACTTTTACTTCTACAACCAATTAATATTGACGACTTTTCGTTAATTGAATTTGTAGTTTGGCACTTATTAAATCACACAGTATTCCGTTTCTTTTTTTCAGTTCAGCTGCCTGCAAAATTACAAAACAATATTTCCAGTCTTGATAGGTTCTCCTTGCTGCTGCTAAGAATAAATTAAATGCAAGCTAAAATGAAATAAAAAACCGATGAAGGGTATGAAAATGTTATCCTTCAAGTGTACTGTTCAGAAGAGTTATCGTACATTATTCTCATGTTCATGAGTAATGTGCACATGAATGAAGAGTACAACGGTATGGTGAAAAGAAGTGATTTTGTCGAGTCAGGAGCAATCTTACAATCCCGAAAGACTTCTTTTCTGGAGTGCTATACTGTAGTCTTTTTCTCCTTTGATCTTTGTGCCGTAACTGCAAAATGTCTACGTGTTTCTCCGGATTTTGCAAATTAGTCATGTAGAATGGCAGGATGTCGCCACCCCTCCCCCCCCCCCCCCCCCTCCCCCCTCGTCGCCCTCCCAGGACGGAAATTGTGTACCTCATCTGCCTGCGTCTATTGTTAGCCATGTGAAAGTGTGAGGAAGTATTCGAAATATTTGAAAATATTGTGAAACTGAGACAGGACGCGGAGACCAGCCCGGTATTTACCTAGATGTATGTGGGAAACTGCTTAAAAACCACATCCAGGCTTGCCAGCACACTGACCCTTATTGTTAATCCACTGGATTGATTCGATCCAGGATCAGCGCTCCTCTTTGAATCCTGAAATTGGTGTTCTAAAGCGCGCAGTTCAGGCGGGTTGGGGTATTCTGTGGAATTGCTGCATATACCACAGAGCAATAAACTGCTCAGTTTGAATACTAATAGCTGTTCTCGAGGATCTATGGTAAAATGCTGTAGCCGGAAAATTCGTTCTGGATTCGCCGAACCTTGCGATGTCAGGGCGGAAGCTCTCCCGAGATCTCCCTAGAGACGCATCGCGGGTCGCTGGCCATTCTCAGGCGAACGCCGTCCGCATATCAATAGAGGCGCTCGACATCTGACCTGGCGTAACTAAGTCACGTCACTCCGCAGTTTGTGAGCTTCAGCGATGAGTGGTTCATGACATTCCGACGTCCTCCGATGAACGTCACTCTACCGAGCTGCCATTCGCTCCGCCGGGCGTAACAGATACCGATTTTGACTGAATTACATTGCAGTCTGTCTGCTTCGACCCTCCCATATGCGCAATACGGTAAACGACGGTTCAGATTCAAACATTCAAAGAGTAATACTTTGTTAAGGGGGATAGCAAGCCAAAAATTTTAAAAAAAATCTATTTTTTTAAAATATGCCTATTTTGTAGCGCACATGTTCCGAATAGTTTGATGTATAAAACATATACACTCCTGGAAATTGAAATAAGAACACCGTGAATTCATTGTCCCAGGAAGGGGAAACTTTATTGACACATTCCTGGGGTCAGATACATCACATGATCACACTGACAGAACCACAGGCACATAGACACAGGCAACAGAGCATGCACAATGTCGGCACTAGTACAGTGTATATCCACCTTTCGCAGCAATGCAGGCTGCTATTCTCCCATGGAGACGAACGTAGAGGAGCTGGATGTAGTCCTGTGGAACGGCTTGCCATGCCATTTCCACCTGGCGCCTCAGTTGGACCAGCGTTCGTGCTGGACGTGCAGACCGCGTGAGACGACGCTTCATCCAGTCCCAAACATGCTCAATGGGGGACAGATCCGGAGATCTTGCTGGCCAGGGTAGTTGACTTACACCTTCTAGAGCACGTTGGGTGGCACGGGATACATGCGGACGTGCATTGTCCTGTTGGAACAGCAAGTTCCCTTGCCGGTCTAGGAATGGTAGAACGATGGGTTCGATGACGGTTTGGATGTACCGTGCACTATTCAGTGTCCCCTCGACGATCACCAGTGGTGTACGGCCAGTGTAGGAGATCGCTCCCCACACCATGATGCCAGGTGTTGGCCCTGTGTGCCTCGGTCGTATGCAGTCCTGATTGTGGCGCTCACCTGCACGGCGCCAAACACGCATACGACCATCATTGGCACCAAGGCAGAAGCGACTCTCATCGCTGAAGACGACACGTCTCCATTCGTCCCTCCATTCACGCCTGTCGCGACACCACTGGAGGCGGGCTGCACGATGTTGGGGCGTGAGCGGAAGACGGCCTAACGGTGTGCGGGACCGTAGCCCAGCTTCATGGAGACGGTTGCGAATGGTCCTCGCCGATACCCCAGGAGCAACAGTGTCCCTAATTTGCTGGGAAGTGGCGGTGCGGTCCCCTACGGTACTGCGTAGGATCCTACGGTCTTGGCGTGCATCCGTGCGTCGCTGCGGTCCGGTCCCAGGTCGACGGGCACGTGCACCTTCCGCCGACCACTGGCGACAACATCGATGTACTGTGGAGACCTCACGCCCCACGTGTTGAGCAATTCGGCGGTACGTCCACCCGGCCTCCCGCATGCCCACTATAAGCCCTCGCTCAAAGTCCGTCAACTGCACATACGGTTCACGTCCACGCTGTCGCGGCATGCTGCCAGTGTTAAAGACTGCGATGGAGCTCCGTATGCCACGGCAAACTGGCTGACACTGACGGCGGCGGTGCACAAATGCTGCGCAGCTAGCGCCATTCGACGGCCAACACCGCGGTTCCTGGTGTGTCCGCTGTGCCGTGCGTGTGATCATTGCTTGTACAGCCCTCTCGCAGTGTCCGGAGCAAGTATGGTGGGTGTGACACACCGGTGTCAGTGTGTTCTTTTTTCCATTTCCAGGAGTGTATATTTGAGTGATTATAAGGCACGTTATTTGGTACCAACATGCAACGCCACACCCCTTTGCACAGTATTCCTCTGTAATACGCAAGTATATTTCGCTCTGTGAAGAATATCATCACAGGAACTCCCTAATAATTGCTGTTATAGAAGCCATCAAACCTATATTCAGGAACCTTGCAAATCATTAGAGAAAATGGGAATTAAGCCCGGAGTGAACTGCATCAGAGCTTTGTATGCGATAGACAGAGAGCGTGTAGTGAAAGCAGATATATCATTTTTGAAGACGATAAAATCAAGAAGAGTGCATCACAGGAATGTGAAAAAGAAGAAAACCGATTTAGAAAATGAAAAAGGACCTGGTTATGGTACTGGACAGTTCTAAAAGAATCCCAGATACAAGCAGAGAGTTTAACGGCCATTTTCCTCAAAACACAAATTTCTGTAAGTCTTCTTATGGACCAGTCATGTTGTCAGTAGCAGTAGTGCTACTGAAAACATGACTCGTGCATATGATGTTATTTATATATATTTGACGATGCTGGTGCTGATTTTGCATTTAACATTTGACGATGCCACTATGGCTGCAGTACAGTAGGACTTTGTTTTTATAAAACAGATCTGATGATGGTCATTATAGACCGAAACCGGTAATCTGTTAACAAAACGTTTGTGACCATAGTCGTAAATTAAAGAAGACTTACAGATCCTTTTATGATGCCACACTTCCACGAGTGACGAACTGTCGTCGCCACACCAGAATTAGGTTAATTAGAGACTAGTAAACCTTCAGCATTAGCGATGACATTGTCACATGAATAAATTTTGATTATAATTTCATTTGTGACTTTATGTCTGTTGCGAGGGAGGATTAGATAAACTGAATAGACAGTAATGGGTCCTAGCATAGAGGCATTGTCCATGAATTTTACAGTTAGTATTGGCAGTTAATTCAGAAGTTAGTAGTTTCTACCAAGATGACGTTATTCTTTATAAGGGAACCCATTGTGCTAAGTTTAAAAGGTCTTTCGCGAATGAGTGCACCAGAGAGGCGCCAGAGAAGCGACTCTGACCTTCAGAAGAAGTCAGCGTCTGACAACCTAACCTAACTACGCATCCTACCCAAAACTGCGCAGATGCGCACAGTTGGGTTGGCCAAGGAAAGCAGAGCCCTCTGTGCAGTTGGTGGTTTTCCACTATAAGCGAGATTTGACACCCACAGCAAGATCACTACCACTCTGGAACCAGAGTTCTTCTTGGACATTTATGTGGCTGGTACAGTCATTCTCCAGTCAACTTGGTCCTACAGTTTAGACGCCATATTGAGACAGTTTAAGTGGAGGTTTACAATCTTTGACCCGAAAAATGCATGATCTTTGACAATTTTCTTCTCGGGATGTGTTAACGATATCAGTGTCAAATTAGGTCAAATTGTTTGTTGATATATCCTCTACAAACTAAATTTTTTTCGACCGGAAATATCGAAGAGCAAAGGGGGAGGTGAAGTCGGAACGAAACAAAATTTCGGTGTAGACCTCCACGCGCGCTATGTCACAGGTCAGCCGACTCGTCTGAAACCAAAATTGAGTCCACGTTAGCAAAGTATATAAGATTCTTTAGGACTTGCAGCTCGCCTAAGTTATTTGGACCATGTTGTTGTTGTGTGGTCTTCAGTCCTGAGACTGGTTTGATGCAGCTCTCCATGCTACTCTATCCTGTGCAAACTTCTTCATCCCTCAGTACCTGCTGCAGCCTACATCCTTCTGAATCTGCTTAGTGTATTCATCTCTTGGTCTCCCTCTACGATTTTTACCCTCCATGCTGCCCTCCAGTACTAAATTGGTGATCCCTTGATGCCTCAGAACATGTCCTACTAAACGATCCCTTCTTCTAGTCAAGTTATGCCACAAGCTCATCTTCTCCCCAATTCTGTTCAATACTTCATTAGTTATGTGATCTACCCATCTAATCTTCAGCATTCTTCTATAGCACCACATTTTGAAAGCTTCTATTCTCTTCTTGTCCAAACTATTTATCGTCCATGTTTCACTTCCATACATTGCTACACACCATACAAATACCTTCAGAAACGACTTCCTGACACTTAAATCAATATTCGATATTAACAAATTTCTCTTCTTCAGAAACGCTTTCCTTGCCATTGCCAGTCTACATTTTATATCCTCTCTACTCCGACCATCATCAGTTATTTTGCACCATAAATAGCAAAACTCCTTTACTACTTTAAGTGTCTCATTTCCTAATCCAATTCCCTCATCATCACCCGACTTAATTCGACTACATTCCATTATCCTCGTTTTGCTTTTGTTGATGTTCGTCTTATACCCTCGTTTCAAGACACTGTCCATTCCGTTCAACTGCTCTTCCAAGTCCTTTGCTGTCTCTGACAGAATTACAATGTCATCGGCGAGCCTCAAAGTTTTCATTTCTTCTCCATGGATTTTAATGCCTACTCCGAATTTTTCTTTTGTTTCCTTTACTACTTGCTCAATATACAGATTGAATAGCATCGGGGAGAGGCTACAACCCTGTTTCACTTCCTTCCCATCCACTGCTTCCCTTTCATGTCCCTCGACTCTTATAACTGCCGTCTGGTTTCTGTACAAATTGTAAATAGCCTTTTGCTCCCTATATTTTACCCCTGCCACCTTTAGAATTTGAAAGAGAGTATTCCAGTCAATATTGTCAAAAGATTTCTCTAAGTCTACAAATGCTAGAAACGTAGGTTTGCACTTCTTTAATCTTTCTTCTAAGATAAGTTGTAAGGTCTGTATTGCCTCACGTGTCCCAACATTTCTACAGAATCCAAACTGATCTTCGCCGAGGTCGGCTTCTACCAGTTTTTCCATTCGTCTGTAAAGAATTCGCGTTAGTATTTTGCAGCTGTGACTTATTAAACTGAGTTTTGTCAGGACTGGCTCTCCCAAGGCCGTCAGCAGTTCTAATGGAATGTTGTCCACTCCCGGGGCCTTGTTCCGACTTAGGTCTTTCAGTGCTCTGTCAAACTCTTCACGCAGTATCGTACCTCCCATTTCATCTTCATCTATATCTTCTTCCATTTCCATAATATTGTCCTCAAGAACATCGCCCCTGTATAGACACTCTATATACTCCTTCCACCTTTCTGCTTTCCCATCGTTGCTTAGAACTGGGTTTCCATCTGAGCTCTTCATATTCATGCAAGTGGTTCTCTTTTCTCCAAAGGTCTCTTTAATTTTCCTGTAGGCTGTACCTATCTTACCCCTCGTGATATAAGCCTCTACATCCTTACATTTGTCCTCTAGCCATACCTGCTTTGCCATTTTGCACTTGCTGTCGATCTCATTTTTGAGACGTTTGTATTCCTTTTTGCCTGCTTCATTTTCTAAATTTTTGTAGACTCCTGGAAATGGAAAAAAGAACACATTGACACCGGTGTGTCAGACCCACCATACTTGCTCCGGACACTGCGAGAGGGCTGTACAAGCAATGATCACACGCACGGCACAGCGGACACACCAGGAACCGCGGTGTTGGCCGTCGAATGGCGCTAGCTGCGCAGCATTTGTGCACCGCCGCCGTCAGTGTCAGCCAGCTTGCCGTGGCATACGGAGCTCCATCGCAGTCTTTAACACTGGTAGCATGCTGCGACAGCGTGGACGTGAACCGTATGTGCAGTTGACGGACTTTGAGCGAGGGCGTATAGTGGGCATGCGGGAGGCCGGGTGGACGTACCGCCGAATTGCTCAACACGTGGGGCGTGAGGTCTCCACAGTACATCGATGTTGTCGCCAGTGGTCGGCGGAAGGTGCACGTGCCCGTCGACCTGGGACCGGACCGCAGCGACGCACGGATGCACGCCAAGACCGTAGGATCCTACGCAGTGCCGTAGGGGACCGCACCGCCACTCCCAGCAAATTAGGGACACTGTTGCTCCTGGGGTATCGGCGAGGACCATTCGCAACCGTCTCCATGAAGCTGGGCTACGGTCCCGCACACCGTTAGGCCGTCTTCCGCTCACGCCCCAACATCGTGCAGCCCGCCTCCAGTGGTGTCGCGACAGGCGTGAATGGAGGGACGAATGGAGACGTGTCGTCTTCAGCGATAAGAGTCGCTTCTGCCTTGGTGCCAATGATGGTCGTATGCGTGTTTGGCGCCGTGCAGGTGAGCGCCACAATCAGGACTGCATACGACCGAGGCACACAGGGCCAACACCCGGCATCATGGTGTGGGGAGCGATCTCCTACACTGGCCGTACACCACTGGTGATCGTCGAGGGGACACTGAATAGTGCACGGTACATCCAAACCGTCATCGAACCCATCGTTCTACCATTCCTAGACCGGCAAGGGAACTTGCTGTTCCAACAGGACAATGCACGTCCGCATGTATCCCGTGCCACCCAACGTGCTCTAGAAGGTGTAAGTCAACTACCCTGGCCAGCAAGATCTCCGGATCTGTCCCCCATTGAGCATGTTTGGGACTGGATGAAGCGTCGTCTCACGCGGTCTGCACGTCCAGCACGAACGCTGGTCCAACTGAGGTGCCAGGTGGAAATGGCATGGCAAGCCGTTCCACAGGACTACATCCAGCATCTCTACGATCGTCTCCATGGGAGAATAGCAGCCTGCATTGCTGCGAAAGGTGGACATACACTGTACTAGTGCCGACATTGTGCATGCTCTGTTGCCTGTGTCTATGTGCCTGTGGTTCTGTCAGTGTGATCATGTGATGTATCTGACCCCAGGAATGTGTCAATAAAGTTTCCCCTTCCTGGGACAATGAATTCACGGTGTTCTTATTTCAATTTCCAGGAGTGTTTTTTTTCCTTACATCAATTAAATTCATTATCCGTTCTGTTACCCAAGAATTTCTACTAGCCCTCGTCTTTTTACCTACTTGATCCTCTGCTGCCTTAACTATTTCATCTCTCAAAGCTACCCATTCTTCTTCTACTGTATTTCTTTCCTCCTTTCCTGTCAAATGTTCCCTTAAGCTCTCCCTGAAACTCTGTACCACCTCTGGTTCTTTCAGTTTATCCAGTCCCATCTCCTTAAATTCCCACCTTTTTGCAGTTTTAATCTACAGTTAATAACCAATAGATTGTGGTCAGAATCCACATCTGCCCTTGGCAATGTCTTACAATTTAAAACCTGGTTCCTAAATCTCTGTCTTACCATTATATAATCTATCTGAAACCTTCTAGTATCTCCAGGGTTCTTCCATGTATACATCCTTCTTTCGTGATTCTTGAACCAAGTGTTAGCTATGATTAAGTTATGCTCTGTGCAAAATTCTACCAGGCGGCTTCCTCTTTCAGTTCTTAACCCTAATCCATATTCTCCTACTACTTTTCCTTCTCTTCCTTTTCCTACTGTTGAATTCTAGTCACCCATGACTATTAAATTTTCGTCTCCCTTCACTACCTGAATAATTTCGTTTACCTCATCATACATTTCATCAATTTCTTCATCATCTGCAGAGCTAGTTGGCATATAAACTTGTACTACTGTAATAGGCGTGGGCTTCGTGTCTATCTTGGCCACAATAATGCGTTCACTATGCTGTTTGTAGTAGCTTACCCGCATTCCTATTTTCCTATTCATTATTAAACCTACTCCTGCATTACCCCTATTTGATTTTGTATTTATAACCCTGTACTCACCTGACCAAAAGTCTTGTTCCTCCTGCCACCAAACTTCACTAATTCCTACTATATCTAACTTTAACCTATCCATTTCCCTTTTTAAATTTTCTAACCTACCTGCCCGATTAAGGGATCTGAGATTCCACGCTCCGATCCGTAGAACGCCAGTTTTCTTTCTCCTGATAACGACGTCCTCTTGAGTAGTCTCCGCCTGGAGATCCGAATGGGGGACTATTTTACCTCCGGAATATTTTACCCAAGAGAACGCCATCATCATTTAACCAAGCAGTAAAGCTGCATGCCCTCGGGAAAAATTACGGCTGTAGTTTCCCGTTGCTTTCAGCAAGGCCGTTTTGGTTAGTGTTACAAGGCCAGATCAGTCAATTATCCAGACTGTTGCCCCTGCAACTACTGAAAAGGCTGCTGCCCCTCTTCAGGAACCACGCGTTTGTCTGGCCTCTCAACAGATACCCCTCGGTTGTGGTTGCACCTGCGGTACGGCTATCTGTATCGTTGAGGCACGCAAGCGTTCCCACCAACGGCAAGGTCCATGGTTCATGTACCATAGGAAACAAAATGGCGGCCATTTGAAAAAAATAGGGTTTTTTGTCGATTTTTCAACTTAGTCGGTCAAGCAAAAATATTTATAGTTGATGAATCGGAATAAAAGTGGTACAACTCCTAGACAATTTAGTTCACTTCGTCGGAAACAAAGAATCATGCCAATCGGTTCAGTAGATTTGAAGTTACCATACCACGCATTTCGAGAAAAACGCGTTTGAAGTTATGACTACATATAATTGTAATACTATGCAACTTACTTTCAATCTGCTATTCGAGTCCATAAACTAGTCCTCCCTCTTCCTCATAGAGGGCGTTCTGCTCGATCTGGGCCATCCTGAGCTGCTGCAGAGCCGCTCGTACGGTCGATGACAAGGGTTTTCGGCCGCTTGAATCCGGTGGTCGTTCGAATGCTTTGCGAACTGCGTCGAATACGGTTCCAGGGTGACGTCTATCGTTGTAATGGTCTTCATAATTGCTGAATACCCTTCATTGAAGCTGCTCACTGCCAGGAGAGTCGCAAGCTCCACAGTCTTCGCACCAGAATGCAAATGCTTAGGGGCTAACTTCCAAACACAGGCGTTTAAACTTTCATTTGAATTTTGTGTGTTTCCTCCCAAGCACCGGTACAATAATTCGTCCTCCGAAAGAAAAAAACCTGGTGCGTGAAAAAGGCCGATTTCAGGCAGGTGAATTTTTTTTGTTCAACCGCGAATAACAAACATTTCCTTTCCGTATTCTGAAAAACCGTTTCAGGGGTGGATTGTAAACACATTTATGGATCAAAAATGCAATTTTTTTTAAATCAATTTTTTCAACTAAAAGATAGAAAACCCCCCTTAACTGAGTGCTACAGGCACCAGAAGGTCGCTAAAAATTGCCAATTAGTCTGAGAAACTGTCAGCGATGTACGATTCCATTCGGACCATTGACGCATCCACGCCGCCACTAAAGTCATCTGCAGCGTTCTACTGCTGTGTGTCATCATTTGGCTGTATGTCGTTCGCTCACCCTCAGTTATGTTTTTTATTTTTTATTTTTCTAAGCGTCCTCTGATTACTTATATTTTTGGAGTTTCTTGCTGACCGTAGTAATAGTTGTTTGGCGTTCAGACACCTTGTCACATATCCCAGCTATTTCAGTGCCTTTTCACCTTATTCAATCGCGTGAGCTTCATTATTAATGTACGTGTGAGTCGTGTATCTATTCATGTATCTATTCGATCCTTAATCAATTAGAGTTTTTCTATCCTCCTGCGTCTTCGATCTGTCAGCGTGCGTGATCTACCGTTTCGCGCGAGAGATGCTTTTTATATCCCTTTCGATTTGGGGAAAGAAGGTTTTATCTCTCTAAGAAATTTATTATACTTGAAATTGTAATACGCCAAAGGATTCTGGGACAAACCGGCGTTATGGATATTGGCCTGTAATTTAACGGATTCGTTCTTTTGCTTCTCTTATATACGGGAGTCAACTGCACTTTTTTAGTGTCCCTTGGCATTTTGTACTGCTGTTCATTTTTGGAACACAACCTATGAGCAGCTTAGAGACAGAAGTGATGACACTTTCTGCAGGACCTGACCATCAATTTGCACGACAATGCTCAAGCAGTACAGTACAAGCTGTTACTGATTTGTTTGACTGATGGGGCTGCTAAGTGCTATACGACCCACTGCACTCCGCTGACTTAAGCCCTCGTGAGTTCAACTCGATTTCTAATCCGAAGGAAACACTTCACGGCATTCGCTTCAGAACTGCAACAAATTCGGCGGGCAGTAGATCGCGCCGTTCGAACTGTCAACACAACTGACTCTGCTAAGAGTATCCTACGACTTCCACATCGCTGGCAACGGGTTATAGACAATGCTGGTGACTACTTTGAAGACCAGTAAAACTTTGAAACACGTGTTTATTTTGTAGGAACTGTAAATAAATAGTTGCCTGTATTAAAGTTCCAGAAGGTAAGGCTGGAGGTTTGTCTGTGGAGTTTTGGTTCACCCCGTAGATTCGGATGCAGCTATAAGGAATATAGAGATCAACTTCTTTCTGTCACACCACCTTCAGCGACTCCAGTAGTGGTGGAATCTAACTTAACACGCCCGGAGGATGAACTCCACTAAATCTTCGAAGTCATTTGGCAATCGACTGCCGGATTAATTCGCCTTCAGATGATGAAAAGGAAATTGCGCTCTAGATTCGAGCTCCCGCTGCTATCGAGAAGTGATTATTGGAAGTAAAGCTATCTCTCGCAATAAGACGTCGGGGAGGAGAAAAAAATCCGTAACGGGCAGACGGAATGGCGAGGCGAGGTGAGGTGCGGCGCTGATGAAAAAGTCGTCGGAGAGTCGGCGAGACGTCTGGCGTAATGATGGCGGGCGGTGTCCATTGTGCGGCGATCCATTTAGCCAGCGGCTGTGATGAGGCGAGGTGCGGTGCGCCGTCTCGCCGATATTGCACCCGCCCTCGGACGATGGTGGCGGTGGAGGCGGCGCCGAATATGAAAGGCGGCCGAGGCCCAGGGCGCGACAGGCTGCACTGTGCAGCGCTCGACCACTTTACGACCTGCACGTCTGGTCGTCTAGAGCCGCGCGCTCTTCCAGCATCCACCCGTCCCAGGCGCTACGGGCCTGCGGGCGACAACGTGTCTGCTGCCTGACGCCTGTGCCCTCTACATTAAACAAGCGCACCGCACCAAAAACTTGCCACCCCCTGGAGACGTGGCGCTGGTATCGTGTAGCTCCGCCTCTACCCGTGACAATTTTCTCTATTCTACATCTACATCTACATGGATACTCTGCAAATCAAAATGGCTCTGAGTACTATGGGACTTAACTTCTGTGGTCATCAGTCCCCTAGAACTTAGAACTACTTACACCTAACTAACCTAAGGACATCACACACATCCATGCCCGAGGCAGGATTCGAACCTGCGACCGTAGCAGTCCCGCGGTTCCGGACTGCGCACTCTGCAAATCACTTTTAAGTGCCTGGCAGAGGGATCGAACCACCTTCACAATTCTCCATTATTCCAACCTCGTATAGCGCGCAGAAAGAATGAAGATTTTCCTTATTTTATCGTGGTGATCGTTCCGCCCTATGTAGGTCGGTGTCAACAAAATACTTTCGCATTCGGAGGAGAAAGTTGGTGATTGGAATTTCGTGAGAAGATTCCGTCGCAACGAAAAACGCCTGTCTTTTAATGATTTCCAGCCCAAATTCTCTATCATTTCTGTGACACTCTGTCCCATATTTCGCGATAATACAAAACGTGCTGTCCTTCTTTGAACTTTTTCGATGTACTCCGTCAGTCCTACCTGGTAAGGATCCCACACCGCGCAGCAGTATTCTAAAAGAAGGCGGACAAGCGCAGTGTAGGCAGTCTCCTTAGTAGGTCTGTTACATTTTCTAAGTGTCCTGAGGTCATCAGTCTCCTAGACTTAGAACTACTTAAACCGAACTGACCTACGGACATCAGACATACATCCATGCCCGAGGCAGAATTCGAACCTGCGACCGTAGCAGCAGCGCGCTTCCGGACTTAAGCGCTTAGAACCGCTCGGTCACAGCGGCCCGCAGAATCACAAACAAATCGCACACGATAATTTACTTTGAGTGGTTGATTTCATAAAGAAATTGACCGATCTAATGACGACCTACGCATGTTACAAGAGTCAAACCGCTGCACTTGGACCAGTAGACATCATCGATGTCTGGCAACACAGATAACTTCCGTACAACTTTGCAGCCCGCTTGCCCTGTTGCTGTTAGAGCAAATCCGCCAACTACCTTAGCGTATCTCCAGACTGCCGCAAAGAATTTTCTTCAAAGTGCGTCGTGATGCTTTTTTTTTCTCTCTGACTGAACCGCTACCCTTCAAATGTTTCTGTGTACTATGGGCCCATACTAAGCAGTTTTGTTCTATTATTCTCCACTCTTTACGGCTGCAAAAAATTGGAAATTTTTGGTAGGTTCTGTGGGTGTGCTGAGGTCATCGGTCCGTAGGCTTACACACTACTTATCGAACTTAAACTAACTTACGATAACGACAATACAAACATCCATCCCCAAGGAAGGACTCGAACCTCCGACGGAGGTTTTGGCTGCAAAACCCAATTTTTCAACATAATATTCGTTCAGTGCGGCGGCCCTACGACACCTTACTGGGAGGCCGGCCGCGGTGGCTGAGCGGTTCTAGGTGCTTCAGTCTGGAACCGCGCGACCGCTACGGTCGCAGGTTCGAATCTTGCCTCGGGCACGGATGTGTGTGATGTCCTTAGGTTAGTTAGGTTTAAGTAGTTCTAAGTCCCATAGTGCTCAGAGCCATTTTTGAACACTTTACTGGGAGGGCCTGTGTGCCCGCATGGTAACACTCTACTGTTCGATGTCGGAGCCAATGTCTTGCTGCATCGTCGTTTCTTGAATTTCCTGAGGGCAGCACTATTCACTTCGGAGCCGATCGTTGCGCCGTGAGGGAGGACATGAATGAGACTAATCCCTTCAGAGTCTAAGATCGTCGCCGTGAGTTACCAGCTGAGGGCGCGGTTGTGAACTTTTTGTTCGGAGGACAAGTGGAGAGGTGCCACTCATGGATTGCTGTTTTGTTTCCGGGTGGAAGTGACGACCCATGTTTCATCGCATGTGACGATGTTCGACAACAGATTGTCACGATGAGCCTCGTAAGGCGCAAGCAGCTGCGCACAAGTGGTCTTCCATTCACACCTTTGAATATACCAACTGATAGTCGAGTGTGTCGCGCTACCAACAGAGACGTCCAGTTGAACACCACCACGAATGAGAGTGTCCGCACGTTTCAACACTGCAGGTGTCACAGTTGCCTACGACCGTCCAGCACGCTGTAGATTAGGCAGGTTTGTGCGACCCCGTTGCGATGATGACAGACGCGTCCCCGAACGACTCGCTGTGCTTTTATCCACTGCCTGGTCTCCGTAGACATTCTGCAAGCGCATAAAAATATCTGCTCAGTGACAGCTCTTTGCTTGGATCTCACCTGTTTTACAGAAGCCATTTTGTAGTACAAGTATAGCGCTGCCACCTAACGGAATATCATGATACCATAGGGGACGTCCCGTCGACAACGAGGTCATTAGAGACGGAGCGCAAGCTCGGATTAGGGAAGGATGGGGAAGGAAATCGGCCGTGCCCTTTCAAAGGAACCATAACGGCATTTGCCTGAAACGATTTAGGGAAAACACGGAAAACCTAAATCAGGATGGCTGGAGACGGGATTGAACCGTCGTCCTCCCGAATGCGAGTCCAGCGCGCTAACTACTGCGCCACCTCGCTCGGTCATATGGGCTGAAGCGAGGATATTCCACAATGTCCCACAACAAATTCGGCATGTTTGTCAACCAAATTGGCCTAGAAAACGAATGTGTTGCGTTACTCAATGAACCCCCTTTTCGCTGAGCTGACAGAAGAACTTTTTGTGGTGGTCGCTATGCAAGGGTGGGAGTGCAGGAGCTCCACCACCTTTTAAAAAAATTCTCGTGTTTGGGGGTCCACAGGCAAAATGAATTTGTCTGGCGGACGTGATCTTTCCACCGCTGATACTAACGTCAGTGGCAGAAAGACGAAGTCCTTCGATAAATTTATTTGTTCGTGACAGTGTCGGTAGAACCCAACCCGGAAGCTCCCTAGCCGGTCTTTGTCTGACGTGCTTTGTGGGCCCTAATGAAGCAGACAGACGACGGCGTCCGCTCGGGCCACAGCTGCCGCGCACCTGCCCGTGCTCACAGGCCGCGGTCTCGGGTTGGACTCCCTCGCGCGGGAAAAAGCACCAGCTGCTCCGGCCCCATTGTCCGCCCGCATGCGACGACCTCAATATTTCCACACAAAACGCGTCTCCATCCGCTCTCAGTTGATTGTCTGCCGCGCTAACGGTACTTCAATTACAGCAGACGGGCTTCGAGTGAGAGTGTATTTCCCGGAGACACGCTTTTGTTGTTGTTGTAAGAAATGAACAGCTTGTGTTTCTTTGTTATACGAGGTGCGACAGTAAAGTAAAGAGACTCCTGTGAAAAAAAAATGTTGCTTGCCGTTTTAGTCAAATTTAGTGTTGTCTCCTCCAAAGTACTTCCCTTCTGATTGCACTCACTTTTTCCAGCGGTTCTGCCATTGATGGTAACGTTTTTGGAACTCATCTTCTGTAATATCCTCCAAGACCCTCCTCACAGCTTTGTGAACATCTTGTGTTGTTTGAAAATGGTGTCCCTTGACCGCCGTTTTGGCTCTTTGAAATAGAAAAAAGTGGCACGGAGCGATATCTGGTGAGTAACGTGGCTGTGGTAGTACTGAAATTTGTTCTCAGGTTAAAAATTGCTGTACTGACAGAGCAGTATGGGATGGTGCATTATCGTGATGCAGAATCCAATTATCAACAATGTTGACACGGACACCAAGAACTCTTTTACGAAGTCTTTCTAAAATTTCTCTGTAGTAATTTTGGTTAACTCTTTGTCCAGGAGGCACCCACTCTTCATGAACAATTCCTTTGGAATCAAAGAAGCACACAAGCATGCATTTCACTTTTGACTTTGACATGCGAGCTTTTTTTGGCCTCGATTATCCCTTTGAGCACCATTGCGAACTTTGGCGTTTGGTCTCTGGATCTTAACAAAAATACCAACTTTCTTCACCAGTCATAACACGGCTCAACAATACTGGATTGATTCCCGTTTGCACTAACAGATCGGCTGCCACATTTTTCCATGTTTCTCGCTGTTGTGGTGTGAAATTTTTGGGGACCATTTTTGCACAAATCTTTCTCATACCAAGATCTTCAGTTATTATTAGATGAACCGTTTCTCGATTGGTGTTCAGTTCTTGTGCAATAATTTTGACGGATAATTTTCGATCAGATCGTACGAGTTCACGCACCCTGGCCAAGTTGACATCCGTCCGTAAGGTTGATGGTCGTCCATTGGGGTTTTCATCTTCAACATTCGTTCTGCCTTCACTAAACATTTTATGCCAACGAAAAACTTGAACTCTTGACATAACCTCCTCTCCAAAAGCCTCCTGACGCTTACCGTAAGTTGTCGCGTTTTCACCCAGTTTAACACAAAAAGAAATGGCATACCGTTGCCCAGTATTATGCGGTTCCATTTCTGTGATGAGAGACACAAACATGTGTTAACTAATTACAGCACAACTCACGACTGAGCAGTTGAATCGAAGTGCCGCTTGGACTAGAAGCAGATTATAAACTAAGGTCAAAAATGTGCCTAAGCAAGCCTGCAGGGTTGCAACACCTTGCAAAGAAAATCAGTCTCATTCCTTTATTGCCGCACATCGTATATCTAAGCCTAAGATCACACTAATGGTATCATACCCAATCCGACTTATTACAAAATCATTGTGAGACGGTCAGTTCTAAAATGAAAATGGGGTGGTAATTAGATAGTTGATCAAACTAACTTCTACGAGGGATGTTCTATAAGTAATGCTACACATTTTTTCTGGCCACTCTCGACTGTAAAAATACTGAATTTGTTGTGGGACGTAGTCAAAAATTCCCGCTTCAGCCCCTATAGTTTTATGATTTTCCGATAGGTGCGCCGGTACACGTAGACTTGTTTTGGCGGCAAACCAGGGCTTAGCAGATATTAATAGGCACTTGAAAAATATTTAGCAGTGAAGAAAAGCTCGGTAAGTCTTTGCGAAGAAAAACTTCAAAGCCGTACCATCAGCCAATAAAGTCTCGGCGACTGTCTTCTGGGACTCTCAAGGGGTTATTCTGTTTGATGTACTTGCCTCATGGTGCAATGATCATCTGTGAGGTGTATTGTGCTATCCTCGGAAAACTGAAGAAAGAAACTTCCTGGCAGATTAAAACTGTGTGCCGGACCGGGACTCGAACTCGGGACCTTTGCCTTTCGCGGGCAAGTGCTGTACCATGGTTGTTAGAGCACTTGCCCGCAAAAGGCAAAGGTCCCGAGTTCGAGTCTTATGTCCGGCACACAGTTTTAATCTGCCAGGAAGATTCATATCGGCGCACACTCAGCTGCAGGGTGAAAATCTCATTCTAAGAAAGAACTTCAGGGAGTTCGTCGTCACAAAAATGCAGACGAACTGCTCCGTTCTCATGACAGCACCACCTCACATAAGTCTGTGCACCCGAGAGGAGATCAAAAAACTTCATTGTTCACCCTACAATCCAGATCTCGCACCTTCCGACTTCCATCTGTTTCGCCCAAGGTACAGGATGCACTCTGTAGGAAGCAGTACACAGATGTTGGGGAAGTTATTGGTGCAGCAAGACTTTAGATCCGACGTCGACCAGCAGAGCTTGAAAGGAGATTACGTTGAAAAATAGTGTTTTTTAGCGAGAACAGCGGTAAATAATATGGTGTATTGTAATCCTGACTAATACCAACCTGCTTTCAGAAGAAAACGTGTTGCATTGCTTACTGAACCCCCTTCGTAGACACAGCTATACGCACTTGACTATACACAATAGCTCGTCAACGGGAGAGATCCGATGAGGGCCTGATATCGTAAACATATATGGGCTGTGATTGTTAGAACTGAAGGTTACAGTCGACTATGTAATAGCGAAAAGTTGGTAATTCTTAATCGTGAATATAAGATTAAACTATTAATGCACAGCCTTATAGTAATGGTACACGTGACAAGCCTGGGGTTTTATTGATTTTTAGGACAAAAGTGAACTTTAATAATCTTCTTATGCTTATTAAAGGATTGTTCAACATCTGTTATTTCACTCTTGTGTTAGTAGTCTTGTGAAGCAGTCTGATGCTGGGAACAATCGGCAAGAGAATTAGAACATTTTTTATACTGGCAGAATCTTGTCACTACATGCATTTAGAGTAAGAACAACAACTAAAATATTTTAGATTTCAGGTTAAAAAGCTATAAACATTCCTTAACAGACCAACATTCACATACCTACTGAAAGTGATGCAGCATGATTTGCTTCCCAGGGACATCTGCTACATTTTCAGCTTTACGTAAAGGTAAAGCACTTGTAACAACATTTTAGTAATTTTACGTCTCTTTAGACAACTTGTTAACAAGTTTTAACGTGTTAATATTCCTTGGAGAACAAGGTTTTGAGAGTACTGGAACTATTAGAGAAAATCGATCCCCAAAAATTGCTGCTACTTCCAAAGAAGAAGGAAATAGAGGAAGATCAAAAAGGTACTATTCTTCCTGCCATACAAAACAATAACGGTCTGTTTTTGTGTAAATGGCACAACAACTGCGTTGTGAACCTAGCAGCTAACGCTAAAAGGCATTCCCACCGGTGAAGAAAACACATCGAAGTTCCTTGACCCTCGATCCTGACAGAATATAACAAGAACATGGATGGAACTGACAGAATGGATCAGAATATGAATCACTATAGGAGAAATATCCACAACAGGAAATTTTTCTGGGCTCTTTCCGGTTGGGTTTTGAAGTCATGTCACTGTACAGAAAGCGCAAAAATGGAAATAATATCACTCCTGTAAAGTTTCGAATAGAAATTTCGCAGCTGTACCTGTGGAGCTTTAGCCGTCACCGACAGGGCCTAAAGGAAGCCTGCAACTCACTAATGTAGCAGATGAGCTCCGGTTTAATGGAATGAAGTACCTAAGTGTGAAAATACAGAAAATCGAAAAGAAGACGATATGTCGAAATACAGTGTAATGCATAGGCACGCACCCAGTCCAAGAAAGAAACGTAATCTGGGACTCCAAGTTACATGTCTTGCTGCTTATAACACCAAGTAATTTGCGGTTATATTTTTGATTTCTAATTTGTACTCATGTACAATTTATTTAACTCTCCACAAAACCTGTAGCCTTTTCACATAGTAAATGTATGTTTTGCTTTCAATAGTGCTTAGCGTTACATATACGGACGGCATATCAAATATTTTAAAACTAGCAGAGAAAATGCCTTTCTCACATTAAATGCTTCTTTTTCAATGTAAAAAACAAGGTAAAAATAATAAATGTAAGAAATTAACAAAAATGATTCGCCCTTTAATGGGTTAAAATTATTCGCAATATAAAACTGGTTGTGGGGGAAAATTTTCTCAAAATGAAGCTAGTGATAAACAGCGTAATTACTGGTATGGTACATACACACTGAGGTGACAAAAGTCATGGGATACCGATATATATATATATATATATATATATATATATATATATATATATATATATATACGTACATATATATATATATATACAAGGTTGACTACCTTTGAAAGTCAAACATGGAAGGAAATCTTTCAAGGAATAATCCACCGCTTGGCAATAACCAAGGAAGACTGCACTCGGATACGGTGGGCAGTCACCTGAAAGATAACTTGGATGAGTCGGAGCATCTGAAAATACCCAAAACGGACAGACGACCAAAACTCAAGACAGGACAAATAAACTACATTGCGACACACAATATAAATTCCCTCATACAACCACGCAAACTCAAAATTCTGACGGATGAAATGTATCGCAAGGGGATTCTCATAACCGGACTTCAAGAAATGAGAAATACTGATCAGTAGCCGATAGAATCACAAGGATATAGGATTTATAAGGGAATACCAGGGAAAAGAGTCATGAAACAGTGTCCACAATTTGGAACAGGATTCGTGGTGAGTCTGAAAATAATAGAGTCCATAATAGAATTTAAAGCACAATCTCCCAGGCTCTCAACATTAACTCTAAAAGCTGCAAATAAAATGTACACAATAATAAATGCCCATGCCCCGACAAATGATAAAAACAATAAAAAAGAACACAGAGAAGAGGTAGAAAAATTTTGGGAGCTCTTAGATCAAAAACGAATAACATTAATAAAAATCACATCAAAATTTTAATTGGAGACTTCAATGCCCAGTTAGGAAGGGAAAAGAGATATAGAGACATAATAGGGAAATGGACAGCACAAAGAAGAACAAACAAAAATGGCATAAGACTAGTGGAATTTTGCAGAAACCATGACATGATCTCAAAGTCGACGTATTTTAAGAGAAAACCAAGTAAACTAAAAACTTGGAAACATCCAGACTGGAAAAAAGGAGAATGGCAACTGGACCATGTCTGCATGGATAAGAATTACCACAAGGAAATTTACAATGTGAAAGTACTGAGAGGGACAGATACTGGATCAGACCATTACATGATAAAAATAATTAACCCCATTAGCAAAGAAAAAATCCCACCAGAAGAAGAAGAGAACCTATGACCCTCATAAACTGATACAAAATGAGGATTATGAAGCACAAACCAGGGATATAAAAATAACAGATGATCTGGAAGAAATAATTTCCAAATTGAAACAAATAGCTGAACAAGTTGCCCCTATAATTCCAAGGAAAAAACACCAGTGGTGGAACGATGAATGTGATGAAGCAGTGTTGGATCGACACCAAGCCTGGTTAAGGCATCAAAATGAAAAAACAGAAAAATCATATTTGGAACTCACAAAACAAAGGAAGACAACACAAAAAATAATAAGGAGAGTTAAACGTCAGTACCAAAAAGATATACTTCTAATGATAGAAACAAATAGTGAAAAAACATCAGTACCAAAAAGATATACTTCTAATGATAGAAACAAATAGTGAAAAAACAAACTCAAGAGACTATTACAAAATATTTGGCAGACAATTACAAAGATATGATCCTCCAACATTAATGTTAAAAGATAAAGATAATAACCTAGCCCATAGCAATAGCAAAAATACAGAAATTCTAGCAGAAACATTTAACAAGTTACTAAATTGTGAAGATCCCCCAGAACTTCTTCAGATAAACATTGAAACCCCAATTAAAACACCAGCAGAAAATATAAATCCACCTACAATTAATGAGGTCTACTGAGCTTTGAAAGAACTCAAAAACTACAAAGCAAGTGGAGAAGATCAAACGTTTGCTGAACTTTGGAAATATGCAGCAGAACCAGTAAAGATAGCATTACACCAATGCATAGTAAAAATCTGGAATGAAGAGAAATTACCAGAAAATTGGACTACTGCTATAATACATCCATTACATAAGAAAGGAGAAAAATCAAATCCAGACAACTATAGAGGAATTTCCCTTTTGGACTGCACGTATAAGATCATGTCAAGAATACTATACAACCGCTGTAAAGATCAACTAGAACTGGAACTGGGAGAATATCAAGGAGGATTTAGATCCTGGAGAAGCTGCCCAGAACAGATAATCATGTTGAAGTTAGTTATGGATGTCTACAAAAGAAGGCAAAAACAACTAGTCATAACCTTTGTAGATTTCAAAAAGGCGTATGATTGCATCCATAGATCTTCAATGATGAAAATATTAAGGAATTTTGGACTTCATCCTAAATTAATAAAAATGAATCCAAAGTAAAATTTAGAGGAGAAATATCTGAACCATTTACGATTAAAACAGGGTTGAGACAGGGAGATTGTTTATTACCATTGCTATTCAATTGTGCTCTTGAATATGTAATGAGAGAATGGTACAAGGAAAATCCCATGAATATTAAAATTGGAACTAAGAAAGATAAAATAAACCTAAATTGCTTGGGATTTGCTGATGACCTAGCATTACTAGCTAATAATATTCAGGAAGCCACGAAACAAATAACAAGCTTACAAAATATAGCACAAAAATTAGGACTCCAGATATCATTTGAAAAGACTGAAATAATGGTAACGGATCCACTTGTAATAGATCACATCACAGTGAACAATAGGGAAATTAAAATAAAGAAACAATTTAAATACCTGGGTGAAATTATAACACATAAATTGGACGAGAAACCTGCATGGCGAGCAAGAACTAATAAAATGATAAAAGCTCAAAAACTAACATGGTCTACGTACAATAAAAAAGTCTATCAATTAAAACAAAATTAAAACATTACAAGACGGTGGTTCAACCAGAGGTTACATACAGAAGTGAAACTCTTTTTAAAGTTACCCAGAAAAACAGAATTGACAAAATTTAAAAGTAGAGAGAAGAATTGCTAGAACATGCATAACTAAGAAATATCAAAAAGCTGGGCAATGGCAGATAGTTCCAAATGAAGTGGTATACAGAGAACTGGAGCCCATCACTGATACTATACGAAAGAAAAGGATCTCTTTTTGTGGTCACATTCTGAGGACACCAGAAACCAGATTATCAAGGAAAATTATTGAGAAACTCTGAAATTTGAAACAACAAGGAGGATGGCTTAAGGAAATAAGAGAGGATATGGAAGAACTGGAAAGAACTCTGGATGATTTGCAGAACAAAACTACAAATTTAAAGAAGTTGAGGGACACAGAAATAAGATTTAAACCAAAAATTGACAAACGACATACAATGAAAAGGGTATTTACAGATAAGTAACAACGAAAAGCATCGGAACGAATGAAGAGATACTGGGCCACTCGGAAGGGGAAAATACCAAAGAAGAGGACCAGAACTGATTGACTGAAGTGGTCCAATGAGGCCGTAAAAGCAGAAGAAGAAGAAGAGGAATATATATGGCTGTCATAATAGTCGCCATGTTGTTGCGCAAAGCGGGTGACCTTAAAACGGACTTAGTCGCTGACGAGGCTGCTGCGCAGGATCACGGCAAGGCTGTCCGTACTGTGCGGCTGCCTCGAGTGAAATGACCATGCTGTTGCCTCATGAGCGAGATATAAAGTCCCCTACGTCAAACTGATTTTATATATATATATATATATATATATATATATATATATAGAAGGCGGCAGTATCGCACACACAAAATATAGTGCGGTGCGTTGGCTTAGATATCATTTGTACTCAGGTGGTTAATGTCTAAGAGTTTCCGAAGGGATCACAGCCGCACGATGGGAATTAACAGACTTTGAACGCGGACTGGTAGTTGGAGCTAGACGCCGGGAATGTTCCGTTTCCAAAGTCGTTAAGGAATTCAATATTCCGATATCCGCAGTGTCAAAAGCATCCCGAGGGTATCAAATTTTAGGCATCACCTCTCTCCACAGACAACGCAGCGACCGACGGTATTTTTTAACTAACTTTGGGTAAAGTTGTCAGTGCTGACAGACAAGCAACAGTGTTTGAAACAACCGCAGAAGTCAATGGGAGGCGTACGACGAATGTATGCGTTAGGACAGCGCGGTGACATTAGGCGTTAATCCTCTATGGCAGCACATGACCGACGCGGATGCCTTTACTAACAGCACGACATAGCCTGCAGCGCCGTTCCTGGGTCCATTACCGTATCGGTTGGACCCTAGACGTTTGGAAAACCGTGGCCTTATCAGATGAGTCCCAGCTTCAGTCGGTAAGAGCTGATGGTAGGGTTCGAGTTTGACACAGACCCTACGAAGCCCATGGACTCAAGTTGTCAACAAGGCGCTGTGCATGCTGGTGGTCGTTCTATAATGGTGTGGGCTGTGTTTACATGGAATGGACACTGTCCTGTGGTCTAAATGAACCAATCATTGGCTGTAAATGGTTATTGTCGGCTACTGGGAGACCATTTGCAGTCATTCATGGACTTAAGGCACAAAGGAATTACATACATTGGCTGCGAGTGGGTGTCGATTTAAATCAACGGGGAAAATTACTTACTTGCCAGAGGCTCCGATCATTAAGTCATCTAGATACAGTGATTATCGCATCTGCAAGACTACCCTAGCACATCTCCTGTCAGACCCAAATTCTCTACGTACCTACACAATACTTACGCAGTGCAGATCTTGCAATTGTTTCTTCAGAACGTGGTCATGTTTAAGATTGTTTGTATCAATACTTGGAAGTGAATGATGATATTCTTTCATTTGTAGTTGTACCGATTACTATTTATGAGATTATTTCAGTAGAGTTTCTTGTCGTTAGCGGTTCCCTCCAAAAGTAGAGGATGGAACATTGAGGTGTTATGGTTTTTATGATATGTTGTGGCTTAGTAAGAGGTGTAATGACGATAATAGATTTTTACTGTGTGATGTCTCCTATTGTAATCCTCGATTAAAGTTGGGCAATAGTCTGAAAGACTATTCAGTACAGAGCCTTGTTCTTGAATTAGGATTTTCTGATTGCCGATGCCAGAAACAGTATGACCATGCCTAGGAGTATTGATGTTGTTTTGTAATTGCAAGTGGCTGAAGGAATAGGACCATGGCTACAGTTACGACTGAGGTTGATGTATTTTACTTGTGCCAGATGCTCCGCAATCTATTTGTTGTTTGAAGTGAATTAACGAGAGCACTGTTGGTTTATTAACGATGAAACAATCTGCTTTGTCATTTAGACCACAAGGCGATTTAGAACATATGTATCACTGTACATTTCAGAGGAGAGTAATGAGTATGTATGTATGTATGTATGTATGTATGTAAGACAGACCACAGTATGTTTGTCTTGTGTATATGTGCAGAGGAACTCAAGGGTAGTGAAGTGTTCCTACCAGAGTAGTAGTGAAAAGAAAGAGTAGTTAAAGAAATGAAATGTGGAATAAAGGTATGAAGAAAAAATTCCCTCCTTCTTGAGTCTTAGTGATGTAATAATAACTGTTTTGAAGGTAATGAAGTATGAATTGCTGGAAAAAGAAGTGAAACATTTTGATTTACATATTTCAATTTGGAAATTTTAGTATCCTTACGTGATAAAATGTATGTATGCGACGAATTAATTGATGATTGTGATCCTGCTGATTTTAGGTATTTCCTTGCTCTTTCTCCTCAGAATGAAAGAAGTGTGATTTATTATAAGCTATCCTGTGAACCAACATGTCAATCTGTTTAGAATTTCTCCTTTTCAGCTGTACAATTAATGTGTCCATTGTAAATAGCTGATAATAATATGTTGATAATGTTTTTTATTTTTCTTTTCAGTGGAAATGCCTTGGTGATCTATATCGTAACATTGTGCATCATTATGTATGTATGTTATATTTCTTATAGTGGATCTGTTCTGATGGCTATCGTATTTTTGTTTTTGTGTGCTTTACATGGCCATGTCTCTATTCTTCGATTTTTTCTTGTCTGTTTCCAAGAACCCTTTATTTTGTTATGTTAGTTCTAGGTGCTGAGGATTATGAAAATATTGTTTTGTGACTGAGTTAAATATGTGATGAAACTTTTATCTCATTAATTTGTAACATAACTTTGACTGAATTTTGAATATGAATTTGTGATACTTCAAGTGTGTAGTAATAGTGCTTTCATTGTCAAAGTATCATCAAGTAGCAGTACCTATCAGAAGTATGTAAATAATTAAGTTTTACAGTAACGAAATGACTTTCACTGTCAGGTGCTATGAAGGAGTATTTCCCACAATGGAACATATGCTGTTGTATCATACATTATTACATTATATACAAGATTTTTTTCTTTTTATGTAAAGCTGATTTGTTTATGTATTTAGTCTATTTTCAGAATTAGATAGCTCAATGTCAGCGTCTAGTGATACCTCATCTGACCCTTGAAAGTGTGTTTACTTCACATTCAATAATGGCATGAAGAGCACAGACTTACAGTAACATAGAGTTGCAAGTAATCAAGATGACTAGTTAGTGTATGATGTAGCTAGCATATAGTCTGGTGATGGTAGTTTGTTATGTATGAGATTAGCAACCTTTTGCTACAATAGGAAAAACTTGGCTAACAGAGAACTCACAAATGGAAGGAAACATACAGTTACGATTCCCAGATGTTCCCATATGGGTTGACTATATTGTATGTATGTTAAAGTGACAATACTTCAAACAAGACTATGCTGAAAAAGTCTTTTTGCTCATCATTGATGTCAAGATTTTTGCTAATAATTATGTTAAAGTAGCAGTTATGTTGCTGGAGATATGATAGGAAATCACTCACACGATTCTTAAGGAGAAATGTTACATCTTCAATATGATGATGCGTTGTTCCATTAAGTCAGTTTGTTAATACTAACAACTTGCGTGGACATTCTCATGTTGAGACCTGAGAGTGAGGCTGTTGCAAACAGTCTAGCACGAGTACACACATGAGAATAGGAACAGATGCTGGACGTTCACTGTGAGAGAATACTTGTCACATTCTACAACCTGACAGAAAGGCACTCACCTAGGACCGATGCAGGGGGCGCCTTCCAGACAGGGTGAGGTGCTAGTTGTCAAAAGGTTGACTGGAACGTCGATGAACAGTGACACATAGAAGCAAATTCACTGCAGTCATGTCACATCACCACCAAAGATAACATGTGGACTGAGACCACTGCCATGGGTCCATCTAGCATTCAATTTGTATAGTTTCTCAGTCAAGTAGAATGCAGTTATATCTTGCCCTCCATTCCGCAATGTGAGATCATTAAGTAACGTCAGCCAGAGATGCGAGTCATTCAAAAATGCCTCCAGAGCCTCATCCGTGTGTCAACAACTGGGTGAACAGCTATGTAAACAGTGTGATGTACACAGTTAACCTCCCATTATTCAGCAGGAAACTGAGAAATAATTGTGAATGTAGATCTGATGTAATTACATTTTCCTTATCTACGATAATGATGGAAGCTGAAGAAATGAATTAAAATTTGTGCTATGGCCAGGACATGAACTCGGGGCTCCTTGTTCACTTCGCAGGCATGCTAGCTATTACACAACCACGGCACTATAGCTAACATAGCTGCATGGACCACCCTAGTCCAGTGCCCTCCCTAGCACAAACTTCAATTCACATCTTCAGCTTATTTTTCCCTTCTGTGATCGTCATCATTGCTGAGGCTCTCTGGTATTGGATTAGTATCCCAACATTGGATGTAAAGGGGAAGTCTATAGATCTGATATAATTAAATTTTCCTAGAGACACTTAAGTCTCATCTTCATCTATGATTCATTTAATATGTACTAATTTCTACTAAGTTAGTTTCAGAGACAGGAAAATAATAACCTTCAGAAGAAAGCACTTCCCTCGTTGCTGTATTTATGTATTTTCCTTTGATCTGTTCGTTTTCAGATTTTGTTCCAGAATTGTGGGCTCATTAAACTTAAACATTATGTCCTAGATTTGTGTGTATTTCTACCGTATTTTCACATGAACCGCTGACTATGAAGACAACATGCTAGCAGAGACAACGAGCTGCAAATCAGCGTAGGAAATCGACAGGAAGCAAGGGCGGCTGCCTTCTGTGACAAGGTTACTGGAAAGTTGGTACAATGTTACGACAAATGCCTCAGTCAGAGTGACGACTATGTAGAGAAGTATCTGGAAGGTATAGCTAACTGTTGCAAATAAAACATTTTTGATTTTCATCGTGGTTTCCATTGCGCAACTGATCTGACACTACTTCCCGAATAGCCCTCGTGTAACCAGAACACACTTTGCTGGAAACACCAGGCTTTGTACATTTTTTTGCAGTATTTTCAGGTCGGAAGGTAAGTAATAAACTGTAGAAGCACAGTGACGTGGTGGTATATCACTTTACGTACGACGTGCTCGCTGTGTGTCATTAAATAACAGTTTTCTAAGTAGAAAAATCTGTATTACTAGATTGAGAATATACGATCACGGTAGGTAACTCTCTTACGAAGTGGGTTACCTACACGTTCTTGAAAACTGATTACGAACTTAGAATAAGTTAGTTCGAACATAGAATTCATTCAGATATTCATTTATGTCTGCTATTATTTTGTTGCGAAAAATAAGTTGTATCTATCCCTCGGCATGTTGTATTCTTTTTAAAACTGCTGTCAGATAGCGTTGTATACCATTTCTTTGGTCTACTCTTCATGTTAAAGAAAGGACATATATTCAGGGCAGGTCTCTGGATACATAAATTCATATACTCTGAATATTTAGTAGATACCCGGTCAACAATCTTTTGGCTCCTTTGGTGAAGGGCGGAATATTGTTCCGATGCAGTTCACACTCACCAGTTTGGGACGAGAGAATGAAATAACAATAAAGGAAACAAGTAAACCTCCGAAAGAACGAATGAATATTCAAAACGGGTGAGAGAAATTCTCGGAAAAGACAGATCCAGCTCACCATTCTTTTGTGTACGATTCCCATTTCGCAGGGGAACTTATAAACAAAGCAAACGTTTTCATCACCGATGGTAAAAAAGTTGAAATTTTAGAATAAAGACGACCTAAAGAAGTAGGAGCCGTGTCTCAGTTACCTCGCAGATTACCGAAATATTGTCAGTAAAACATTAGCAGAAGAGTAGGTATGGCAAAGAAGAGGTGAACCAGAAGCATTTTCGCCGTCCGCCGATGTTTCTTCTGTCCAAGAAAATGTGAGGGATGAATCGGTACCGGATGCTGGAATAGTTTCACTAAAAAGAGCACTGAAGTGGAAGAGTCAAAAAGCTGTGCTTTACGAAATCAGCTGAGAACAGCCAATGTCGAAATTAGTCTACCGTGTAAGCAGCGCACATACGAAATGCACAAGACAGCTTAATCATATTTCCTAGATCATAACTTAGCAATAAAAAGAAAATCGTGGTTGACATAACGTTACAGAAATGAGAAATGAAAGACAATGCCGTTCGATAATGGGTTTCTTCTGGACAGCGTACTCTTTAAAATGTAGCTATAAGTCGCCCATGACCTCAGGTGTCCATATGGTATTAACACACATGCTGTGGAAGGAATTGATAATTATTTTTGCAAAGAACAAGATGGAAGATGGATATGCAATTTTTTTACTTCCTCGGTTTTCACATGTTACAGTGTGTTTACGTTCCTGTAAACCCGCCACTATCTATCAGTGGTTACTGGGAATATAAATGTGAATGTTCGTTAATATCATATATAGTAATTTCTGATGTGACCAAATAGTTCAGAAACGCTAAATACTACAACATATTTAACAAGGCCATCATTTTATTGGTGAGAATGGCACAGTTAATAAGTGACATTTGTCCCCGACTGTCCTGGAATATTTGTGAATATCTCTCTTCCTAAAATTATATATTTGTTGTTATCAGCTGATTAAATGACGCAAACTGGCGAAGTTCTTGTTCATTTGCATTTAAAAGAAATTTCTGGAATATGTATGCCTCTTTAGCAATAGAGATTTTTCTCATTCTAGTACTGATGTCTCTCGCAGTGCAGACGTTATCTGTTTTTAATATTTTATTCAATACTTTCTCGAGTGTGTCAACGAATATTGTGCTTAGATCTAGTTTCCATTTTTCTGGGGAATAAACCCTAATAATAGTCATACGTCTGATATTAACTTTTTTTATCTTACAATAATTTCACAAATTTGTAATTTCCATGAATTATATATTATCATTCCAACTACAGCAGCAGCTCTTCTATTATGGGGAACTCCATTACACAGGGTGTCCCAGGAGGAATGGTCAGTATTCAGGGTTACGATAGGAACGATCATTCGAAACAAAAATGTCTAATAAACATGGGCCCTAAAATACTTGCCTTATGAGCTATGAGCACCTCTTCATCTCTGGTAATGTGAAACAAAAAATCTCTTTACTGGAATCTCTTTGCTTTCCCTATTTTGGGAGAGGCTAATATGGACCAGAACAGGAAAATACTGTCTAGTAAAGCGTGGGCTCTAAAGAGTTATGAGCACTCGTTCAGTAGAAGATATGTGTCTGACAGTAGCGCAAATGAAGAAGTGCTCATAGCTTTTAAGGTAAGCATTTAACACATTTTGCTTCGAATAATCGTTACTGTCATATCCATGAATACTGACCATTCCTCCTGGAACACCCTGTGTACCATTACATAATTATCAATTTCTTTTCTAACTCTTTTTGTTTGTTTCAGTTATCTTGAACATACAATGTCCAGTGACATTAATGTGACCACCTGCCGAAAGCCTGCGCAACCACCTTTAGCAGCGCGGAACGCTACAAGACGTGCAATAACAGTGAGGTTCTGGAAGGTAGGGACAGAGATGTGGAGCCATGGCGACTCCAATGCCGAGACCAGCTGCGTTAGATTCTTCGGTTGAGGATACATGACGCAAACAGCTTGATCAAGATGGACCCGCACATTCTCGATTGGGTACAAATCCGGGGCGTAATAAGACTAGTATCACAGTTGCTAAAGACGGAAATTAACGTATACGATTGCGGAAAAAAGAGGCCGAAAAATAAAGAAGACAACATGAAAGAATATGAGTTATATCAAGAATAAATATTAGATAGACTTGATACACGGTCCAGGCACGTTAATATGACTACTAGCGATGTTCGATGTCAGCGTGCAACAGTCACTCACAGACGATAGGTGGCAGCACTAGCAGTGGCGGGTATATAAACGGTGGCGGGCAGACGCGAAAAACAGTGCAGTCGTTGTCGTAATGTGGAAACGGACCGATTTATCTGACGTCAAAAAGGGCGCAATTATTGGCTTATGGGCCGAGTGGAAGCATTTCCAAAAAAATGTTCAAATGTGTGTGAAATCTAATGTGACTTAACTGCTAAGGTCATCAGTCCCTAAGCTTACACACTACTTAACCTAAATTATCCTAAGGACAAACACACACACCCATGCCCAAGGGAGGACTCGAACCTCGGCCGGGACTAGCCGCACAGTCCATGACTGCAGCGTGGCCAATCCCACGCGGCGAAACATTTCAGAACCGGCGAAGTTTGTAATAAGACTTTTATGACAGTTGCTAAAGACGGTATTTAATCTGCACAGCTCATCCTCTTTTTGTTGTTCAGTCCTCTTACATTCCATGTACCTAATGTAATCTTATTACTACTGTCCATTATGGTAAAGTCTTATCAGAAGATCCGAGAGAAGTAAGGTTTACAATAAACTTTTTACTTATCTTTTCTTGCACAGTTGGCTCCAATTCACGTCTAGGGGTCTGATTCCTGAAGCTGCAATTCTCACATTTTAGGTTCTTATGGTTCAATTGATTTAAATAATTTTGACGAATGTCGTTGCAGAATTTTTGTTTTTGCGTTAATTTATTGTGTCACATTTTACTATATCACACTGTCTTTTGAATTTTCACATTATCAAAACCGAAATTACATTGTTCACCCAAAATACAAAAATACGTCCGATCGCATCAGTGGCATACTTCACTCTGCGATAATAACAATATTGCAAAGAGTTCAAATTTCTCTTGGCAAATGAATTTCTGTTACGTTCAATTATTATTTTATAAATCAATCCAGAAATAAACATAATAAACAGTGCTAGATTGTGTAATTAATAATAGAAATTTTAAGTGTGCCCAATAATTCGTAATTTTCAAATGTTTCTAAAAAAAACAATTTTAACTGTACTTTCAGAGAGAGTACATATCGATTGCAACAACGAAAATAGATTAATTCGTTTCCATAAATTTTAGCTTGAAATATAACACATTGTGCATAAAATTATACGAAACTTTTCAGAAAAGCAGATTAGATAATACTGACCTCTCCAAAATATTTCTGGTATCGACTACTATTGTTGAGGAAAAGTTATACTAGACAGGATGTCCCTTTACACTATCTTCTTTTTCGTGAAATTCCAAGTCTCTTGTCCTTTTCTTGCCTAGTCCGACTTCTTTTAAATCCGTTCAGATTTATCTGTATGTGAAGCTTACGAGTAACTGTGTATAGGTTAACAATCTTTAGCAGAGATACCTCTTGTGATCGGCCTACTACTTTGAGTCCTCACGACGTATTTCGACTTTGGGGTTTCCTTCCTGTAAACGAACTGCTTTCTCCGTAGCTTCAGCATCTCATCTACACTAACCTTCACTGAGATAATTTTACAGGGTGAAAAGTATTTAAACCGACAAACTCTGGGAGGTTGTAGGGGACACAAAATCAAATATTTTATCCTTATGTCATACTTTCCTAAGAGGAGTATTTAAACCGGTAGAGGAAGATTTATCTGGCGGCAAATTAATTAAACCAACAAACACTTTTCCATTTTTTATGGCCAAGAGACAACACATTAACACAGCCCAATTTCAATTACAGTAAATTTTCAAAAATGCCTCCATTGACACGTAAACAAAGGTTGAACCGTCGGATCATGTTCTGTCTGACACGGGCAAAAACCCCAGAAGTATCCTGAATTGTTCCTACTGCTGCTACTATCTGGGCAACCAGATCCCCTTCTGATGCAGCAGCAGTTACCTAAACAAGGTTGCGCATCTCTCCCCACACAAAAAAGTCCAGAGGGGACATATCTGGGGATCGACAGGCCATGATACAGGACCATCTCTGGCAATCCACGTTTCTGGGAACCGTCGGTCGCACACGACGACTGAAATGTGCCGGCGCCCCGTCATGTTGGAACCACATGTGTTGTCTTGTAGCGAGCGGGACGTCTTCCAGCAACATCCTCAAATTGCAGCGTTCTTGCTGTGCGACGGCGTCCCTATCCAGGTAATCTGCTAAATGACCCATTCTCACGCAGACGTTGGTACACAGCAGTAAAGGTCGTATGATGCGGGATACGGCGATTAGGATATTGATGTTGATAAACCCGCTGTACAGCTCGTCCGTTGTGATGCGCTACGTAGTACTCACCAATCATATCTGTGTACTCACTCCAGGTGTATCGATCCATTAGTAAACAGAGACAATACACTACTACACTGATGGACAGCAGTTGCCTACAACTGAAGAGCGTGATATGCCCTCTACAACCGTAGTAAGGCCTCTAACAACTGAAGAGCGTAATATGACCTCCACTGGTTTAAATAGTCCTGATAGGAAAAATGACATTAGGGAAAAATATTTGTTTTGATGTCCCATACAACCTCCCAGAGTTTGTCGGTTTAAATACTATTCACCCTGTATAAGAATTACATATTTGTTCATTTCATTGCGTAGATTTACGCCCATGAGTTCGTGTATAGTGACTGCTGTAGGATAGTGTGCGTCCTTGGTCAAAAGCAGAGCGACCATTGTCTCGCCGTGGAACTGGTGTACATGGGGAGTCAGCACTTTTCCTCTTTTAGGTACTACTCTAAATGGATGTACTTCCAAGTCAAGCACATATTTTATGATTATTGCATCAAAGCATTTCATAAATTTCAGTATTACTACTGAAATGTTATGCATCTGTAGTACATTATAAGTAGGGGTGAGTGGGGGGGGGGGGTGGGAGGGGAGAGGGTGGAGGTAACAAACTGAACTGTAGCCCATGCAGACGCTGCGAAACCTGGAGTCGAGCCTGCTCCAGACTCCAGAGGTGGCGGCGGCCAGGCGGGTCGCCTTCCCGCGGCTGGCTCCATCTCGGCCAGTGTCTGCCCGTCCAGCCTCCAGCCTGGGAACTGGAGCGGCACGCAACCCGCTCTCGTGGGAACTGCGTCTGCTGGCCACGGCGCAGCCAAAGGACACATCTCTCCCTGGATCCCGTTACTGCTTCACCGTGCCCTATCCTCCTAGGGGCACTCCACACTAGCGTTCAATTTGGTCGTATCGCTTATCTCAGTCCGCTTGCCACTCTGCTGCGTTTGCAACGACTTCTAATTCTATACCAATGAGAATGAAAAACAAACACTCACAGAATAGAGTTTCACGAGAGAGTGAACCTATGTTCTAGACCGAACCTCAAACTCAGAACCTTGTGTTTCAAAGTCAATACCCTTACCCTCTGAGCTATCCAGGCATTAGACACACCCCACCCTGCAGGATCAATTCCGACAGTAGACTACGTCTCTTTTACAAGTTTCACACAACGTCGCACTGGGCTCTTACTAGACTAGCACTCCTGAAGGAAAGGACATGTTGATAAAAGACGAAATGGGGCAGCGATAGCTTTCAGTTTGCAGTCGACGATTCACTACAGTCGTATGTAAGACGTAAGGACAAAAGTAACTTTCGCATGATGTGACACTCCGAAATAACGTACGTCGATGAAACGTGGATCATACACTGAAGAGCCAAATATCGTGTAGGCCCCCTCGAGCACGCAGAAGTGTCGCAACAGGCATGGACTCGACTAACGTCTGAAGTAGTGCCGGAAGGAACTGACACCATGAATACTGCAGAGCTGTCCATAAATCCGTAAAGGTACGAAGGGGTGGAGATCTCTTCCGAACAGCGCGTTGGAAGCCATCTCAAATGGTTCAAATGGCTCTGAGCAATGTGGGACTTAACTGCTGAGGTCATCAGTCCCCTAGAACTTAGAACTACTTAAACCTAACTAACCTAAGGACATCGCACACATCCATGCCCGAGGCAGGATGCGAACCTGCGACCGTAGCGGTCGCACGGTTCCAGACTGTAGCGCCTAGAACCGCTCGGCCACTACGGCCGGCGGAAGGCATCTCAGATTTGCTCAATAATGTTCATATGTTTTTTATTCCAGTCTTTGATCACAATATCAGTTTTTTAGACGATGACCGGTTTCAGGGAAATGTACGGATAAAATAGGCAAAACGTACCTTTTTTACACCATGTCCTAAAGTGATAAGGCCATAATGGCATCGTAAAAACACATAAATATAATCAGCACAGCATCGTCACATAGATCTAAAATAAGGTGTAGAATTATTGACTGTTCATATGTTATTTAAACGTTTTCTGTGGGAGACATATCACGATGTATGTAAAGCCCTCTAGTGTTTAAGTTCTTACGATCGGTGCGCGCCTACATAACATCCTGGCGGCCGACCCAACAGAGGGCGCTGAACATTGATCTTTTTTCAGCTGTCATATAGACATTTTATCTTTCATAGGCAATTTGTAGGTTGCTATAGGCAACGTATTACGTATATTAATTATTGACCGTAAATTCACCATATAAAGGGTCGAACCTATTCTCTTCACATATTTTCATTTAATAATTTAATATGGGTAGCTGTATTCGTCTTTTAATGTATCACAATTGGTTTCTATGATAGTTATCAATTTTAAAAGTCTGCTACATGTATTTTACCTAATGTGTTTTTATCACATTATGTTTTTCGCGTAAATGATGATTACATCTAAGCCCACAGTAGTGACATCTAGGTTTAGTAACCAGCGGAAGTGTTTAAAATCAGAAGAGTGTTCCTGGAACCACTCTCTAGTAATTCTGGACGTGTGGGGTGTCGCATTGTCCTACTGCAATTGCCCAACTCCGTCGGAATGCACAATGGATACGAGGGGGGGCAGGAAAATTAGAACATAATCGTTTTGGTGGGGGCAGGCATAACGTTGCAGGCATAAGGTTGCATTGGCGTACTGATTTCCAAATTTTTGAATGCGGTACACTCACTGTTCGACGTTATTATGACACTGTACTCCTTCTCTATACGCGCCTTTTCTGGAGTGAATTCAGCCTTGACTTCATTCTCACGGATGAGAATACGCGACGCCATTCAACAGCACATTCCGATGAGCGCTTGGAAAGGGAGGCCATTCGGCGAATGGACTGGTCAGCTCGTTCACCTGTCTTAAATCCCATCGAGCACGTGTGGTGTGCGTTGGAAAGACATATTGCGGCACGTCCACATGCACCATCGATCAGTTTCCAACAGCGCTGGTGGAGTAATGTGGCCAGCTTTGGAGCATGCTGCAGAACACGCATTTCCATCCGTTGTGATCAGACGTCCTATTAAGAACCCTATCCCGCGTTTTGTAATATCCAAGGAACTATCATCATTCGCTGTGATTTCAGCGTAAGTATTGTCTTTGAATAAAAATGAGATTTCTGTTCGACTGATGGCGTTTTTCTTTCAGTTACCTTTGTACTCTACTGTAGCAATACTCTCTACGTAGAGTCAAAGTTTCATCGAGCCATGTTACTTGGCAGTAACACGTCATGCGAAAGTTTTGTACAGTTGTCTATTTTGAAACTTCTTGATAGATTAAAACTTCGTGCCAGAATGGTATTCAAACAAGAACGGTCTCTTTTTCTCATTTCTTGCAGTATTTCTTGCAGTATTTGCTTGAGTAGTTTCTGTATTGAAGTGGTTCACCTTGGCCTCCATGTTTCTGACGATATGCCGGGCGAGGTGGCGCACTGCTAGGGTGCAGGTCCCGTATTCTAGCGGACGGAGGTCCAGATCCGTATCCGGCCATCCAAATTTCACGTGATGTCCCTAAATCGCTTAAGGCAAATGTCGGGACACTTCTTATGAAAAGAGCTTCCCCTATTTCCCGTCCTTCCCTAACCCGGGATTGTACTCCGCCTGAAACGATCTCGTTATCGACGAACCTTAAATGTTAATTTTCCTCTTCCTTCCTTCCTTCCAATAACATGTAGCGTCGTTTCATGAGGGTTTCGGACAAAGATTCCATTCCTCAATGTATTCCTCGACTTTTCCTGTACCTGCAAGTTTTTCTGGGTCGTCTGTAAATAACTTCTGGCTTTGTGACCACCTGAGCAAAAAAAAATAACGTATCGGAGAAAACCCACTATTTTTCTGCCAATTCACAATTTTGACTAAATCCACGAAACATACTCCAGCTTTTTAAAATGCGATTACAGTTGCCTACCTTCTGTTCATCAGTAAAGATAAGATTCCACCTTTAGAACAGAGTGGAATTTATAGAATTTCCTGTAATCTGTGTGGCAAATCATATGTAGGTCAATCAGGTGGCGCTATAACTTTTAGACTGAGCATGAAAGAAGTTGGAGGCTGAAAAAGAAAGATTCCAACTTGCAGAACGTGCTGTGAATGAATGTCATTCATATGATCTGAAATGTGATGTTCTCCATAGAGGCAGAAAATTAACATCAGTCGAAATTCTGGCCATTAATAAACACCAATCAAAGGATACTGACATGGTCCTTTATGACCAAACGCAGTTTCATTACTCATTCTTACGAAAGTAGCGGCAGCCAGTTATTATTTTTCTCACCATTAGATAATAAGCTTCTTATCACTGTTACACACCCATCTTCCATAGACTTCTTTTTCCCCCCACCTTCTTTTTCGGTCTGTTCATCACGTTCACCAATTTGTCCATATGACATAGTAGCCTGTGCCATTACTCACTTGTACAACATATTTGGCCTATACATTCGTATGGTTTCAGTATTTCATATACTGTGACACAACACTTATTTGTTGAGAATCTCTTTAGATATTAAATGCTTGTGTTTTGTGCCTATATGGTCGTAAAATGTCACATATCTTTGTACAACAATGGCTATGAATTGTCGCTGAGGTTGTGTGAACTATCTGTTTAGTATTATCTGCCGATGGCCCAAGACGCCGCAAGCCGGTTCATAAGGAACTGTTAAATAAATATTATTGTGGAATATTAATACTGCGTATTCAAGTCATTAATACATCTATGTTCCTCCAAGAACCGACGGAATATCCCATAACTAGTCTCATAATATTTACAAATGCTGCCCAATTCCAATTTTCTCTTGAGCCAATACTAGACCATGGCTTCTTTTCAGTGATAAGATCTTCCACCTCTCCCGGTAATAAGGCAGTAGAATAATAGTTTTATCTTTCAAAGCTCTTGACACTCTTATTTGACATTAGACGAAGGTATTTTGCGGCGCGCACTGACGGATATATTCCACTTCGATTCCTTCTGCATTCATTGAACTGACTTATGTTTCACATACACAAATCAAAAAAAGTTTTGCGTCACCTCAGTTCCGAGAGTTCCGGAACCTGTACAGAAAATTGGAATGGAGATCAATATAAACATCAAATGGTTCAAATGGCTCTGAGCACTATGGGACTTAACTTCGGAGGTCATCAGTCCCCTAGAACTTAGAACTACTTAAACCTAACTAACCTAAGGACATCACACAAATACATGGCCGAGGCAGGATTCAAACATGTGACCATAGCGATCGCGCGGTTCCAGACTGTAGCGCCTAGAACCTCTCGGCCACGTTGGCCGGCAATATAAACATCATTTCCGCCCTTTTTGTTGCTCATGAAAACCAGACGTTGCATGCTGTACCACCATACAGCGAGTCCTACAGAGGCGGTTGTCTAGACTGCTGGACACACCGGTACCTCTAATACCCAGTAACACGTCCTCTTGCATTGATGCATGCCTGTATTCGTCCTGGCATACTACCCACAAGTTGATCCAGATTGTTCCACTCTTCAGCGTCGATTCGGCGTAGATCCCTCAAAGTGTTTGGCAGGACACGTCGTCTAAAACAGCCCTTTCCAATCCATCCCAGGCATAGGGTTCATGTCTGGAGAGCATGCTGGCCAATCTAATCGAGCGATGTCGTTATCCTGAAGGAAGTCATTCACAAGATGTGCACGATGTGGGCGCGAATTGTCGTCCATGAAGATGAATGCCTCGCCAATATGCTGCCGATATGGTTGCACTATCGGTCGGAGGATGGCATTCACGTATCATGCAGCCGTTATGGCGCCTTCCATAACCACCAGCGGCATACATTGGCCCCACATAATGCCACCCCAAAACTGCAGGAAACCTCCGAACCTCCACCTTGCTGCACTCGCTGGACAGGGTGTCTAAGGCGTTCAGCCTGACCGGACTGCCTCCAAACACGTCTCCGATGATTGTTTGGTCGAAGGCTTACGCGACACTCATCGGTGAAGAGAACGTGATGCCAATCCTGAGCGGCCAATTCGACATGTTGTTGGGCCTATCTGTACCGCGCTGCATGGTGTCGCGGTTGCAAAGATGGACCTCGCCGTGGACGTCGGGAGTGAAGTTGTGCATCATGCAGCCTATGGCACACAATTTTAGTCGTAACATGACGTCCTGTGGCTGCACGAAAAGCATTATTTAACATGGTGGCGTTGCTGTCAGGGTTCCTCTGAACCACAATCCGTAGGTAGAAGCCCTTGGGCGGCCTGAGCGAGGCATGTCATCGACAGTTCCTGTCTCTCTGTATCACCTCCATATCCGAACAACATCGCTTTGGTTCACTCCGAGACGCCTGGACACTTCCCTTGTTGAGAGCCCTTCCTGGCACAAAGTAACGATGTGGACTCGATCGAACCGCGGTACTGACCGTCTAGGCATGGTTGACCTACAGACAGCACGAGCCGTGTACCTCCTTCCTAGTCGAATGACTGGAACTCATCGGCTGTGCGATCCTCTCCGCCTAATAGGAGCTACTGATTCATAGTTGTTTACATCTTTGAGCGGGTTTAGTGACATCTCTGCATAGTCAAAGGGACTGTGTCTGTGATACAATATCCACAGTCAACGTCTACCTTCAGGAGGTCTGGGAACTGGGGTGATGAAAAACATTTTTTGATGTGTGTATTTTGGCTCCACAGCTTCGATATACTCCTGGCATCTTTATGAGGCAATTCAAGACGGTAAAATCTTAAATAAGAATACCGGTTGTAACTATTTCTGAAGATACTGCTGAAGGATCGTTAGTGCAAATGTATATTGGCATACCGTGTTTATCGTTGGAATTTTTTTAAATTTAGTTCGTGTATCTGAAGCAACATTTTTTGTTTGAAGAAAACTGTCCACAATACATCGTTAAAGCCATTCATTGATAAGCCACTTATATCCCACATCTGTGATGAGTTGATGAGAGGGATTTTTTGCGAGAACATCCTCCGATGACACATCCACTATAGCTAAAATACCGGCCGTGCTTGTAACACTGTTTTATAGCTACGCTGTACTTGTTCACTTGAGCATGTTGTATGAGACCATTGTCCTGGAAAACATGGTCCCGCCATTAGCGATTTCTGTCCTCAGCTTCGATAGACGAGAAGTTAATGTCAGTGTGTTATGAAAGTAGAATTTTTGTCGCGACAAAGGGAGTCGAAAGACGCGCACTTGCAAACAAATTCGACAACTTTCAAGGTTACTTTAATTAGCTGTGTCGGCTTCCTCGGAGAATGCATTTTAGCGTGGGAGTATCACTCCTCTCTCTGTAGCATTAGTTCCGCAGGTGGCACGATCCTCAAATGATAGACAATGACCCTGCTATGTTTCGGTTCCGATACTAGTTTTCAGTAACAAAATTTCGCAGATATCCTAGAAGTATGCGGAAAATAGAAAATTACAAATATGAGTCAAGAATAAGTGACGAACGTTATCTTAGACCTAATCGTATCATAGTTCTCATAAAATGGGCGAACAGGCAGTCATGTCGAACATCAAGTATTCATAGGACTGAAAATACATAGCGACCAAAAACATCGCGCTCAAGATCTTTTACTGAAACTCAATTCTGCTATCTTCGCTGTGAGAATGAACTCCACGATCGACTGCAAAGAAGAGAGTAAAAACTGTTTTCTCATTTTCTGTCTTTCGTATTATAATTTGGGATTTTCAGTCTATTCAAAAAGAGCCTGAAAAGAGTGATACAACCATCTGTACCGTGAGTTTGCGAACCTCATATAGGCCTTTTTTCAAAGCGTCTCCGAGTTCTGTCGTTTCTGTACACATACTGCTGTGTCAAGTAATAATATGGAATCATTCAAAATGAACTGCAGCTCTTACGCAATGAACGCTGTGCAAGGAAATAGATTACATTTCGTCTACGCTTCCGCAGTCACTGTACTCTAAGACGTACATTAATCTGGAGTTTCCATTTTCAGAAAATTTCCAGTAATATTGCAAACTTTAAGTGATAAACATATTTCCAAACCAAAGTTTAGAGGCTTTCTTGCGACACACCCATTATTTTCCTTACAAGAGTATACCACAGTAGTGCAAAGAATTTCGTTGTTTTACGTCAGTTATGTGTTTATAGTATCACAAATTTGATGTTTCATGGGTTTTAAGATTAGAAATTTTCGAATTACATGTACGTTGACTTGCTCCATGATCAGACAATTTTGGCTCAGATGTTCCCACGGAACACAAAAATATATTAATTAAATATTCCCTGCATGTCCCGAAATGAATATAAAGGCATGACTGTCCATTTCCAAGATCGTTGCTATACAGAAACGAGGAGGAATACAGCTTCATAAGCTCATGAAATGGACACCATGCATTAAGGCCTTCCTTGAGCAGCAGATGCCGGCCGCGGTGGTCTCGCGGTTCTAGGCGCGCAGTCCGGAACCGTGCGACTGCTACGGTCGCAGGTTCGAATCCTGCCTCGGGCAGTGTGACGTCCTTTGGTTAGTTAGGTTTAAGTAGTTCTAAGTTCTAGGGGACTGATGACCACAGCAGTTGAGTCCCATAGTGCTCAGAGCCATTTGAACCATTTGAGATGCAGACGTTCTGCAATAACACATCGCGCGGTTATATCTATTGGAATTTTGCAATACGATCAGCATTTGGAGATATGCAATAAGCAGTAATCGATCCAGGGCTAAATATTTGCGTGAGTGCAGTGAGGTTCAGTTTTTGTTTTTGTTTTTTTTTTCATTCCATAAATACCAAATAAAATAAATAGTTCAATCTCTGTATCTACACAACTGGTAGCAGAGTTAGTGTTTTGTGGTATAAGGACGCTTTGGCATCCTACAGATGATCATTCCTTTAGTAAATGAATTTTTCTGAGTAGCAACGATCCGGTACACTTCAGAAATGGGAGAATAAGAGCCAAATCACTCTTCGAGTGCTTGTATGCTATCTTCATTCTCTTTTTCTGGACCTTATCGCATATCTTTATGGAACCCTTCCTTCCTCTATGGGAAGGAAACTGTGCACCCATCTGTTTGCGTCTAGTGTTATCCATGTAAGAGTGTGAGAAGTTTTCTAAATGTTGATAGATCGTGTAACTGACGCGTCACGTGAATATCAGCCCGGTATTCACTTAGGCGGATGTGTGAAACCCCCTAAAAACATCTAGACTTTCCAGCACACCACCTGTCGTCATTAACCCGCCCGACGGATCTGATCGATTGCCGACACATTTCCCCGAGTCCCGGGATCGCTGTGCTAAAGCGCGTGAGTGAGAGCTCGTATGCTAAAAGTCTCGTTGATGCACGAAGATGTCCAGAAGTAACGAAAATAAGTCTAATTGTACAAATCTCTAGGGCAGTTAAAACAGATCACAAGAGGAAGGTACTGAAAAGAAGATGTATTGAATAAATATGATCTCTAAACATAACTGTCCCTGCCTTACATAAGCACACGCGAAATTTTCACGCGCACGTGTCGAGACTTGCTAGGTACCAACATACCATATTGATCACGTCAGGCACCAACGCAAAGTAAAACCTCTACGATAATGTACATAGCTCCCGCTAGAAAACAAGACAGGACGTCGCACACGCAAAAGACTTACACATTAAAATGCATACCGAAGGACACTGCGGGACTCGAAGCCGCAACCCTTCTGTTGCTACAGACTCCACTCAGCGAACGCAGCCGCAGATAACGTCCAGTTCTTCAGGTTTCCTTGACAATAAATTGCAATACTTATGATCTGTCTGCGGGAGTTAACAAAACATGCACCAAATGGGACGCTAGGCTCGGCAACCTTTCTGTAGCACGAAAATGTCTCGAATAATTTGAACGTTCAATAAATTCTTGGGATTATCACAGGAAAAAATCATATTACCACGGATAAAAATTCTTGTTTTAAGCACTGTCTCGACCATATTCTACACGTCTAGTTGTACACTCACGCATCCTATCACGTAGAGAACTCACCTACAAATTTAATTCCATCCATCGTCATATATTCGTCACAGTGGTACATAAGAATACTTGCTCTTTTTTAAATATTCTCATAAGCGTACGATCTTGAAGGGCTAGTCTTCTGGCAGAGTAAATTTTATTTCCAGGCATAGATTTGATCATGTTTATTTCTGCAAATGTAATTTGTATTGCAGGAGACATTAAAACAACACATAAATAAAATTAATTCAAATGAAACTCTTTTACAGTATTTTTCAACCTCGGGTCGCACAAATCATACCATGACTGCTTTCGAATACTTAGCAAGTCAGGAACCATCAGATGATCTGCTTAAAACCAAGGGAAATGGAATAGCAAAACACTCGGAAACATAACTATAAAATCGATATAACTTTTATATACAACTTCACGTTCTTGAATACGTCACGTAGTAACTTGTGAAAGTACAAATAAACTGAAGAGGCAAAGAGAGATTGCTGTGAACATACATGCGTTGTTATTGTTGGGGCTATGACTGTCGGTTCAGATTTACTATAGGATTGACGGCTTGACGACTAGTAGGAAGAAAGTGTGTGTGTGTGGGGGGGGGGGGGGGGGGGTAAGGCTCACGAAGGAAGCATAGCACGCACTCGGACAATCACACGAGACCTCTAACTGTGGCAGCCACCCACTGCTGACAGACTTTCACCCCCACCACTACGACACTTCCGACTTACTCTATGCTGTAGTTTCACGTTTCTTGTTAGCCTGTGGGATCGGTCACACTTTGTTTGTTTAATTTCCTACAGTTTCAAGGCTAATACACTGGTGTACGAATCTTGAGGACGAAAGCAACTTTCGTATGATGTCTCACTGCCATCTAACATAGCTCCATGAAACTTGGACCACCCGTAGAAAGAACTGCTACAGTGTAGTACAGTGCAGAAGGTTGTTGGGATAAATTCGGAATGAGACCAAAATAAATGATACTTTTATTCACAGACAATAATTACCAGAATGAGATTTTCATTCTGCAGTGGAGTGTGCGCTGATACGAAACTTCCTGACATTAAAACTGTGTGCCGGACTGACACTCGAATTCGGGACCTTTGCCTTTCGCGGGCAAGTGCTGTTGCTCCTTCCACTCATTTTCTTTTATTACAGAGGCCAACCAGCTCTCTGGCCGAACACGCTGAGCTACCGTGCCGGCGACCTTCGAAACTTCACAGAAGCTCTCCTGCGAACCTTGCAGAACTAGCACTCGTGGAAGAAAGGATATTGTAGAGACACGGCTTTGCCACAGTCTGGAGGATGTTTCCAGAATGAGATTTGCACTCTGCAGCGGAGTGTTGGCTGATATGAAACTTCCAGGCAGATTAAAACTGTGTGCCGAACCGAGACGCTGCCCTGGGGCACACCTGATGTTACGATCGTTTTTTATGAAGTCACCCCATTCAAGACGACATACTGCACTCTGTGTGTTAGAAAATTTTCTATTCAACCGCATATGTCATCGGATAGACCGTAAGCGCCTACTTTTTGGAGCAAGCGACAGTGCGGAACTGAGTCGAACGCCTTTCGAAAGTAGATGGCATCAGCCTAGGAGCCGGTATCTAGAGCCTTGTGTGTATCATGCACAAAGAGGGTCAGCTGTGTCTCGCATGACCGCTGTTTCCTAAAACCGTGCTGCTTTCTAGAAAGGTCATTATGTCTGAACACAAAATATGTTCCATGATTCTACAACAAATCGGTCAGTGAAACTGGTCGGTAATTCTGTGCATCCGATTTTCTACCCTTTTCTTAGATCGTTATGACCTAGCCTTCTTCCAGTCCCGTGGAACTCTCTGCTGTTCCAATTATCTATGATGGATAAGAATGGTGCTATATTTGTAGCATAGTCAACATATAATCGTACGGGGATACCGTCTGGGCCAGATGCCTTCCTGGCGTCTAGGGATCTTAACTGTTTTACAATGCCAGATACACTAAACATTATGTCAGCCATCTTTTCGTCTGATCGATACTTGAAAGGGGGAATGGTGCTGCAGTCCTCTACCGCAAACGAGTTTCTGAAAGTTAGATTTAGAATTTCGGCCTTCTGTTGTGGATGAGGAAGAACAGTCCAATGAAGTTTTGTGAGCTCCTCTCGAGTGCGCATACCTGTGTGAGGCCTTGCCTTGTCATGGAGAAGGAAAAGTTCGTTTGCATTTTTGGGGCGACGAACACACTGAAGTCGTCTCTTCAGTTTCCTGAGGGTAGCGCAGTACACTTGAGCTGATCGTTGTACCATGAGGGAGGACATCGAGAGTCCTACAAGACCGTCGCCATGACTCTACCGACTGAGGTTGCGGCTTTGAACTTTTTTTCGGAGGACTACGCCGGCCGCAGTGACCGGGCGATTCTAGGCGCTTCAGTCTGGAACCGCACGACCGCTACTGTCGTAGGTTCGAATCCTGCTTCGTGCATGGATGTGTGTGATGTGCTTAGGTTAGTTAAGTTTAAGTACTAAGTTCTAGGGGACTGATGTTAAGTCCTTAGTGCTCAGAGCCATTTGAGTTGGGTTGGGTTGTTTGGGGGAGGAGACCAGACAGCGAGGTCATCGGTCTCATCAGATTAGGGAAGGACGGGGAGGAAGTCGACCGTGCCCTTTCAAAGGAACCATCCCGGCATTTGCCTGAAGCTATTTAGGGAAATCACGGAAAACCTAAATCAGGATTGCCGGACTCTGGATTGAACCGTCGTCCTCCCGAATGTCAGAGCCATTTGAACCATTTTAAATCTTCGGAGGAGAAGTGGTATGGCACCACCTCATGGACTGCCGTACTGTTTCCGGTTCGAAGTGAACAACCCATATTTCATAGCCTGTGCCGATGTTTGAGCAAAAATTTTCACGATCAGCCTCGCGGTGTGCAATCAATTCCGCGCAGATGGTCCTACCTCGCTCTTTCTGATCTTGTGCTAGTCGGCGAGGAACTCAGCTGGCACACACCTTCCAGTACCCCCAACTGGTGGATGACTGTGTGAGCACTTCCAACAGTGACGTCCAGTTGAGCATCGACGTGTCTGAATGTGATCCATCCATCACTTCCAATGAGAGTGTCCGCACGTTCCAACATTGCAGGAGTCACAGCTGTGTTAGGGCCGTCCGGCATTCGGCAGTTCGGGAACGTTTGTGTGACCTTGTTGTGATGATGACAGACGCCTCGCCTGACGACTGGTTCAAAAAAATGGCTCCGAGCAATATGGGACTTAACTGCTGAGGTCGTCAGTCCCCTACAACTTAGAATTACTTAAACCTAACCTAAGGACGTCACACACATCCATGCCCGAGGCAGGATTCGAACCTGCGACAGTAGCGGTCGCGCGGTTCCAGACTGTAGCGCTTAGAAGCGCTCGGCCACCACGGCCGGCGCCCGATGACCCACCATGCTTTTGTTCACTGACAGGTCTCCGTAAACATTCTTCCATTACAGACGCCATTTTCAAGGCTACGTATACCGCCACCACCAATGGAACTTCATGAAACTGTGGAGGCTGTAGCGTGAATATTCCACGATGTACCTGTACAAATTCCGCATTTTTCAACGGAAACTGACCGAGAGAGAAATGTGTTGCATTGCTAATTGCAATATGCTCGTACTTTATCTATCATTTCATTCAGTTATGCAGAGCAGGTCGTAAGTACTCGACGGTGGGGTGATTCCTGGCTGCTAAGTGCAGTGCGGGGGCGGCGGCAGGCAGGCAGCACCTATTCCGGTCCGCAGAGCGGGCAGGGCGGCCGCTGGACAGGCGTCCCTTTGAGCCGGCGCGCCGCAAGGAGCTGCTTTCCTGTTTACCCGCCGGATTCCGCCGGCAAAATATTTTGTCTGGCCCCACCTCAGCCCCGCCCGCCACTGTATCCCCGCTTCCTTTTGCAGCAGCAAAGCGCTGCCTCGTGCTTCTCCAGAGGACCTCCCGGGAGATGGGCAGACCTTTCGGTCCGGCCCGGCGGATACACGCGCCGTGGCGACGGGGAACTGACGCAGTACTTCTATCTAACGTTGTCATCAAGGACGCCTGTAGGAGGCTACATTTCTCTCCGACATCGCTCGCACAATTTATCAGGCTCGTTTTACGGTTCAGAGCAACAGTGCACCGAACGTCAGATTATTTTCTGGGTAATTCTACAATTTGATGTTATATTTATGTGGTGTGGGTACTGTAAGACCTTCGGTACACACACCATCAGATTATTTGACTTGTCGCTCTAACGAAGTAGGCGAATGTCAGCAATATGTCTTGTGGTCTTATCATGGCTTGTTTATCTTCTGCCGTTAGGTCAGACGATAGAAATGCCACTTGCACGCTTAGAGTAGCAGCTTGACGGTGACCAACTTTAAACAGAACTTGATTGATTTTCACACACATTTATTAAAATAATAACAAGCCTAAAAATTTACTTAACTTGGTTCTGGATGCTATTTACAATTGACAGTCTGAAGTTCTTTTGGTATTGGTACGTTATTCTTATTCTCACATATATCTATGATACTTGACAAAAGTGACTATACATTTATCTTCATGGCTATGTACAGGAATATGGTAATTTTATTAGGCGCAGACTGAAACTTGACTATAGACTGGTACAGACAAATGTAGAACTCGTACAGACTGGCACAGACTAATGCAGACTGGTACAGACTGGTGCAGACAAATGCAGACTAATCGGAGGTCTGTATACTCGTTATAATACCTCGCGCGTTCATGTATCACTGCGCGAGTGTGATCCCCGAGGAGAAAAGGTTCTACGTAAGCAGCAATTTCATTAGCTGCGTTAAATATTAATACGCGGATCGGCGGAAGCAGAATTTGGTCCGTCTCTATGGCAGCGCCATCTCGTAGTGCGGAGACGGACGATCGCTGCGCCTGCGCTGTTGTGCTTAGCGGGGCGTGCTCTAGTGGGAAAGTTGTGTACGCACTGACTACGTGGAACTATGTACACAACAATTTATTTATTTATTTATTTATTTAACCTGATCAGATTAGGGCCATCAGGCCCTCTCTCACATCGGACCAGTGTTCCACATATGCAGCATTTCACACATCAGAGTTACATCATGACAATAGTTTAAATAAGAAAATGAGACTAATCTAGTGACAATATGAATAAATAGTAATGACTAAGACCTAGTAAAGTAAATGCTGGCAGTATTTTTACAACAGGTGCTATACATACAAATTATGATAAAAGCAATAATAATAACAGTAAAAGAAATCAAATAATAACGATAAACATGAGCAAAATTGGCAATAGTAATGAATATTTGTGCAAATGTACATTAATATCTTGGTGTGTATAGGAGATGTTTACTAGTATAGCGAGTTTTGGGGAAGGGAGATTTAAGGAGGGGGAAAGGAAATAATGAGGTGAAGTGCATTCATGTACAAAGGGAGGCATTACTGTTGTTTAAGTAAATACGCCATTAACTGTTTTTCGAAGCCAGACATGTTTTTAAGTTCTCTAATATAACGAGGGAGGTTATTCCAGAGTCGGGTTCCCGCTACTGTAAAGGACTTGGAGAAGGTGACTGAGCGATGCAGTGGAACAGAGAGGATTTTATTATGATGGGAACGTGTGTTCCTGTCATTTTGTTCTGACGTAAGCGTTAAGGACGAGGAGAGATATGAGGGACAGCGTACATTTATGAGGCAGTAGATGGTACAGAGTGTATGGAAATCTCTGCGTTTGTCTGCACACAGCCAGGACAATTTTACATATGCTGGTGAAATGTAATCAAAAAGTCGAACGTCACAGATATATCGGACGCAGGCATTCATGACCAGTTCCAGACGTCGCGAATTTTCCTGAGAGGCCTTGTAGGATGATATCGATGTAGTCAATGATTGGGAGTATAAGCGTTTGTACTAATTTCTTTTTGAGGTCGAAAGGGAAGAGTTTTTATATTTTTGTAGGACATGAAGGGATGCTGATGCTTTTTTGCACACTGCAGTTGTAAGTAGGCTATTTAGGTTTTTATATTGGTAACGCCACGTAGCGCTCTGTATGAAAATCATTGCCCGTGCTGTGTGCAGTCTGTGGCTGGTTGGCATTGTTGTAATAATCACTATTGTAGTGTTGGGCAGTTGGATGTGAACAGCGCGTAGCGCTGCGCAGTTGGAGGTGAGCCGCCAGCAGTGGTGAATGTGGGGAGAGAAATGGCGGAGTTTTGAGAGCGGATGATGTGGACGTGTGTCCATCAGAGACAGTAAATTTGTAAGACTGGATGTCATGAACTGATATATATATTATGACTTTTGAACACTATTAAGGTAAATACATTGTTTGTTCCCTATCAAAATCTTTCATGCCTATCAGTAGTTAGTGCCTTCAGTAGTTAGAATCTTTTATTTAGCTGGCAGTAGTGGCGCTCGCTGTATTGCAGTAGTTCGAGTAACGAAGATTTTTGTGTGGTAAGTGATTCGTGAAAGGTATAGGTTAATGTTAGTCAGGACCATTCTTTTGTAGGGATTTTTGAAAGTCAGATTGCGTTGCGCTAAAAATATTGTGTGTCAGTTTAGTGATGATCAGAATAAGTAAAGAGAGAAATGTCTGAGTACGTTCAGTTTTGCTCAGCTGTTTGAAAATCAAATAACGTAAGGGGTTTACCAGCACAATCATTCATAAATTTTTCTAAGGGGACGTTTCACAAAATTCAAATGGTTCTGAGCACTATGAGACTTAACATCTGTGGTCATCAGTCCCCTAGAACTTAGAACTACTTAAACCTAACTAACCTAAGGACATCACACACATCCATGCCCGAGGCAGGATTCGAACCTGCGACCGTAGCAGTCGCGCGGTTCCGGACTGAGCGCCTAGAACCGCGAGACCACCGCGGCAGGCGGGATGTTTCACAGTTACGTGCTGTGTCCAATTCAGATTTTCATCTATTGTTACTCCCAGACTCTTTGCTGAGGGAGAGAAGTTAACATTTGTCCCATTTAGGATAAGAGATGGTACGGATTCCCGATGCTTTGGGATAATGAGCTTAGAGTGACCAACATGTACCGCTTGGGTTTTAGATGGGTTTAGTTTTAGTCCTATGTCCTGTGGCCATTTTGATAGTGCATCGAGGTCAGTATTGAAATTTTCATTGGCTTTCTTAAGATTGCTTGGTTTCGTACTTAGATACAACTGAAGGTCATCAGCATACATGTGATATTTGCAATAGGTCAGAACCGATGATACATCATTGACATATCTTGGAAGTGGAAAGGGTTGTGTCAGCTACTTTGGGATGCAGCACCGACGTGGCCCTGGCCAGCAGCAGGAGTCTAAAATCATCTGTACAAACCACTTCATTAACTGAAGTCTTTATTTCTCAAAAGAAAATAGATAAACTTGACTTGCGATGCTGCTTGTGTCTCCTGCAAGGAATTACTGCTCACTATTACTACTCGCTGAAAACAGGAAAGTATCGTCTTGCTAATACTCATTACTGATGCTCTCGAAGTCTGCGACTGAGTTGGACCGAGTATCGATGGGCGGCTGGTTAAAGCGGCCCTGACAAGGGCCGCTGGGTTCTGTCCTGGAGGTGTGGCGCTGCCTGTTCTCTCCACTGGCGCGCGGGTCAGCGCCTTCTCGACGCCGTTTCGCGGCGTTGCGTTGGTGGGTTCTTTAGACTGCGCAGAAAGTTTTGTACCATGGCTCCTTACGTACAAGCCAGGGAAGAGGCAGGACTTTATTACTTCCCAGAATGAAATTTCATTCTGCAGCGGAATGTGAACTGTTTTCAAAGGAGACGGCCGTTACTTACTTACTGCTCGGCATGAGTTTCATAAAACAAAATGTTATCAGTTATAATAATGGATATTCTCTGAACATTCTGTGCTATTTGGTACAATCAAGACAGCTTAATTAAACTCGTTATATTGCACCTTGAAGGTAGTTAATATTTCACCTCTAATTTCACAGAAAAATATATAGTAAATACTTTTAGATAGTGTATTAAATTGTGTCTTCAACATGTACATAAAATCGCTTGATTTTAAACATGAAATCTCTGAGTAGTATTTGGAAGTGCAGATTGACAGACAGACGGACAAAAAGGCTCCTTGAAAATAGAATTAACCATTTTGATGGATCCCTGAAAAATTGACCTTTATTGTTGCATTACGTACATTAAATATCATTGACTCGAATGAAAAACAGCTCACAGTTGCACTAAATTATGTTTATTTTAAATCTTGACCGTGGTTTCTGCTATAATAATATAGCCTTCTTCAGAAGTCATACACGCTATTAAATGACTTCTGAAGAAGGCTATATTATTATAGCAGAAACCATGTTCAAGGTTTAAAATAAACATAATTTAGTGCACCTGTGGGCTGTTTTCCATTCGAGACAGTTTCGTAACGGTTGCTGTTGTCGCTGCCATGATGAAAATAACGAAATATCATTGAACGTTTACTCACTTAGCACACGAAAGAAAACATTCTTTGTGCAATTCTTTTGAACCGTATAATTACGTAGCTTTTCAAAACTCTTCATTCATATGATCACTAGGAGAATTCTTGTCAGTGAACTTCAGCTTAGCTTCCTTCCACAAACGAGTACATCCTTGGTGGTGCGTTTGTTTGGACTTGCTGCCATGCCGCTTAACGTACACATCGTAAAAGTCTTGACACAAATTCAGGTTAAACACAATACCATCAGCTTTATATGCTTTGCAGAACATTAGGATTGACTCACTGACTGACACACTGTGATTTTGACTAGCATGTTCAACGAAATCTGACACTTGCACGGCATTTGTTTCAAATCGGGGAAACCCGCGCATGCTGACGTCCAAATGGCTCTGAGCACTATGGGACTCAACTGCTGAGGTCATTAGTCCCCTAGAACTTAGAACTAGTTAAACCTAACTAACCTAAGGACATCACACACATCCATGCCCGAGGCAGGATTCGAACCTGCAACCGTAGCAGTCGCGCGGTTCCAGACTGCAGCGCCAGAACCGCGCGGCCACTTCGGCCGGCCATACTGACGTGTAAAGCGTCCTGTTCAGAGGGGCCATAAAGACTGATTGACTCTTTAATATTGTCTACGCTCGGAACTAATTTCCTAAAACAAAATGTTATCCATTATAAATAATATATATTCTCTGAATTAAACATTTGACATAAGATATCCATTGACCCTCCCCTCTTTAAATGAATGTGGTGAGATTCTGCCGAAGTGATTGGAGCGATCTAAGTCCACCCCTAACCCCTCCTGCGGCATTCGGTAATCGTTCCCTCGCAGTGCCAGGTAGAGAGCTTGTAACGTGCATCAGACAGCCTTTACACCCCTAGGTTACCACACAACCTAGAGCCTGCACTCATATCGTACCAATACCGTACAAGTGTCTGAGTAACATTGCAGAATCAGAATTTAGTGGTGAACAGTTTTAGAACAACATTATAGGACAAATCTCTTGATATGCGTACAGCTAATTCAAGTCAGAGAAGTCCATCACAATGAGTGGCGTCAGTGATACTACGCAGCCAATCGATTCAAACAGATCTGTCATTCATTTGTTAAATTAGAAAGTATTGTCTCCCTTGATGTCAAAACTTACAAACCATTCAAAAGCCAAGATTGTGTTTTGTGTTTTTATTCAAGACAACTGATTTCAGCAGTCTAAGCTGTCATCTTCAGTTCTTAAACATTTTTCGTAATCAGACATGTTAAATACAAAAAAGTGTTTAAGACCTGAAGATGACAGATAAGGCTGTTGAAACCGCTTGTCTTAAATACCGAAAAATATTTTGTGCGATCCTGCCATTTGAATGGCTTTTAACAGTAAAAGCAGATCGTCCTTCAATATTCTCATAATGAGAAAATTCAATAAAAACATACAGACATCTGCTTTGGAGAGAATGTTTACAGAAATTAATCACAACACCGTACACAACTTGTCACTCATTAATGACCCCACAGCCAGCATCTCTTATGATAAATTCCACACTAATAACAGTAAGGTTTATTTCAGTGAAAAGTTTAAATAAAGAAGTTTTTTTTAGGCTACTAATAACGGCTAGTCAGTCGAAACCATTTTAGCTATAAAAATTTACGTGGGTATATGACTGAAATAATCTTCATTTAGAAAAGTGACATGCTCGCTGAGGCTCAGTACCAGGAACGTGGCCAATATGAACGAATCCAACACTTTCTAACCAAAGGCATTCTTTAGAATCTGACATGAGCGTACCCAAGGAAATGCCGAAGCTGGTAATGTATCAGTTCTACGAAAAGATAATGGAAAAACAAAAACTACCACAAAAAATAAAAAAATTTGCTTACAGAAGAACTTTCACAATCACGTCCCTCAGTTTGAATACTACATTGTATGAAATCCGTACGTTACGTTCTGGGAGTATAACAATAAATTTCTATGTACCAATTAAATCTAACTGAAATATCAATTACTATTAAGGATTCTGTTTTAATAAAGCCAAAAAATTTGCACCGCCCGTGAAACCCGGCGTCCAGACGTTTGCGCCAACTTTACCTCTGCAACGTCATCCATTACGTGGTAAGCGCTCAAGTTTGTTTCTCTTCGGAAAAACAATATACGATATTTCTCTGTATCTGGGTGTTACGGAGTGTACCTACTCGTTATGAATTCCACAGACCTAACGCTTTTCATTTATTCTACCGGGGAACCAATTACTGCTGTTTACAATTCTTCTTTCAATATTTCATTGTATGCATGTTGCTGCTGGGTAAATGGTCCCCCTTGTTAAGCGTGTTTTTAATATGTTGCAAACGACGACGGTAGCGGATGTTTTCGAGTGTGTATAACGTGCTGCACTTTGCATGCTCCTGTTTCCCTTCCATCGCATTGCTATCGACAACCGTAGCGGAACACATAATTTATTAAACCTTTGTGGTTTCAGAGTTATGAATGTCAGAAAGACAAATGATTGCACCTAAATTATGCAGTTTTGAACAAAGACTGTTAATAGATGTTTAATTATTTGTCACTGTTGATTTCCTTCAATTGTTTCACATTTGTATAGCACGAACTACCTGTTAGGAAATTCTTTTATTAATACATAATTAACAAAACCTACGCAGTTTCAAGGTCACGAATCCGAGGAAGATAAACTATTACCCGGAAGTTATGCAAGTTGAGCAAATATTGCTGATTTCGATTTCTTTAAAATAATTTTTATTCGTATAGCACGGGCTACCTCTTTTGGAAATTGCCTTCGTACTACATCTGCAGAAACATCAGACGTGCATTACACATTCGCTATCCTGTGTTATGCTTGACTTTTTCATTAATGATCAAAATTCTAGTAATTCTAAATATACATGTCTTATGTCTCTCAGTAATCTGCTTAGTTTCCTGGCCCAGATATGAGTACAGGTGACGGTTACTTGAAACTGCCAGCTTTATTCGTGCTTCTTCACACATCTAAAACAAACTGATGTTTAGCCACATTAGAACTACAAAGGAGGGACAAAACGCCACAAACAAAACACGTTATCATGCGTAATACGATGTAGGAAAACCGTTGGCATCCAAAACAGATTCTAGTCGCCTCAGAATGGATAAATACAGGTCTACATCTACATCTACATGGTTACTCTGCAATTCACATTTTAGTTACTGGCAGAGGGTTCATCGAACCATTTTCATACTACTTCTCTACCATTCCACTCTCGAATGGCACGTGGGAAAAAGGAACACCTAAATCTTTCCGTTCGAGTTCTGATTTCTCTTGTTTTATTATGATGGTTATTTCTCCTTATGTAGGTGGGTGTCAACAAAATATTTTCGCATTCGGAAGAGAAAGTTGGTGATTGAAAATTCGTAAATAGATCTCGCCGCAAAGAAAACCGCCTTTGTTTCAGTGACTGCCACCCAACTCGCGTGTCATATCAGTGACACTCTCACCCCTATTGCGCTGTAACACGAAACAAGCTGCCCTTCTTTGCACTTTTCCGATGTCCTCCGTCAATCCCACCTAGTAAGGAACCCACACCGCACCTCTGGGAGAGGACGGACAAGTGTAATGTAGGCTGTCTCTTTAGTGGGTTTGTGGAATCTTCTAAATGTTCTGCCAACAAAGCGCAGTCTTTGTTTCGCCTTCCCCACAATATTATCTATACGATCTTTCGAATTTAAGTTGCTCGTAATTGTAATTCCTAGGTATTTAGTCGAATTGACAGCCCATAAATTTGTGCGTTTTATCGTATACCCAAAATTTATCGGATTTCTTTTAGTACTCATGTGGATGACCTCGCACTTTTCTTTGTTTAGTGCTAATTATCACTTTTCGCTTGCCGGCCGGAGTGGCTAAGCGGTTCTAAGCGCTACAGTCTGGAACCGCGCGACCACTACGGTCGCAGGTTCGAATCCTGCCTCGGGCATGGATGTGTGTGATGTCCTTAGGTTAGTTAGGTTTAAGTAGTTCTAAGTTCTAGGGGACTGATGACCTCAGTAGTTAAGTCCCATAGTGCTCAGAGCCATTTGAACCATTTTTGAACCACTTTTCGCACAATACAGAAATTCTCTCTAGATCATTTTGTAATTGGAATTGATCGTCTGATGATTTTACTAGACGGTAAATTACAGCGTCATCTGCAAACAATCTAACGGGGCTGCTGAGATTATCACCGAGATCATTTATGTAAATCAGGAACAGCAAAGGACATATGACACTACCTTGCGGAACCCCAGATATCACTTCTGTTCTACTCGATAATTTACCTTCTGTCATTACGAACTGTGACCTCTCTGAGAGGAAATCACGAATCCAGTCACACAACTGAGACGATACTCCATTTGCACGTAATTTAATTAATAGTCGCTTATGAGGAACAGTATCAAAAGTCTTCTGGAAATCTAGGAATATGGAATCGATCTGATCTATAAAATCCACCAGCCACTAGAAGCAATGTTTCGCCACTAAAAGGAGGGTAGACACCAGCAGTTTTAGTGGAAAATCCACTAAGAGTCTTGCGCTTGGCAAATCTAATTTTGTTCAAAATGGCTCAAATGGCTCTAAGCACTATGGGACTTAACATCTGAGGTCATCAGTCCCCTAGACTTAGAACTGCTTAAACCTAACTAACCTAAGGACATCACACACATCCATGCCAGAGACAGGATTCGAACCTGCGAACGTAGCAGTCGCGCGGTTCCGGACTGAAGCGCATAGAACCGCTCGGCCATCGTGGCCGGCCACATCATGGTCAGGCAGAGATTACGAAATGAGATACTGGGTTGTAAGGCGTACACAGGGGCAGATGTAGACTCAGATCACAATACAGTAGTGATGAAGGATAAGCTGAAGTTCAAGAGATTAGTCAGGAAGAATCAATATCCAGGAAGTGGCATACAGAAGTACTAAGGGATGACGAGACACGCTTGAAGTTCTCTAAGGCTATAAATACAGCAGTAAGTAATAGCACCGTAGGCAGTACAGTTGAAGAGAAATGGACATCTCTAAAAAGGGCCATCATAGAAGTTGGAAAGAAAAACATAGGCACAAAGAAAGTAACTACGAAGAAATAGTGGGTAACAGAAGAAAGTTGATCGATTAATGAAGGAAATACAGGAATATTCAGGGAAATTCAGGTGTATAGAAATATAAGTCGCTGAGAAATGAAATAAATAAGAAGTGCAGGGCAGCTATGACGAAATGGCAGCATGAAAAATGCGAAGAAATCGAAAAAGAAATTATCGTCGGAAAGCCTGACTCAGCTTATAGAAAAGTCAAACCAACCTTTGGTGACATTAAAAGCAAGGGTGCTAACATTAAGAGTGTAACGGGAATTCCATAGTTAAATGTAGAGGAGAGAGCGGATAGGTGGAAAGAGTACATTCAAAACCTCCATGAGTGGCGAGATTTGTTTGATGTGATAGAAGAAATAGGAGTCGCTTTAAATGAGATAGGGGATCGAGTAATAGAATCAGAATTTAAGAGAGCTTTGGAGGACGTAAGATCAAATAAGGCAGAAGGGATAGATAACATTCCATCAGAATCTCTAAAATCATTGGGAGAAGTGGCAATAAAACGACCATTGACTTTGGTGTGCAGAATGTATGAGTCTGGGGACATACCAACTGACTTTCAGAAAAATATCATCCGCACAGTTCCGAAGACTGCAAGAGCCGACAAGTGAAAAAGCTCTCTTTCTAGTGACTTGACGCTGCCACGCAAGTATCGAAGTATGAGGACACGTTAGGCCCGCGCGCTCAGTCAGCTGGAGCTGGACATCAAGTTTATGAAGAGGTCACGGTGCCCGCCTCTGTGGCTGAGTGGTCAGCCTGGTCGACTTCCATGAGGAGAAACCTCAGTACTGCCACGGATTTTTCCTTGGTGACTGGACTCGACCAAGGTGCACCCAGTCTCGTGTGTGCAGTTGAGTATCTACGCCAATGTGACGTAGCGGCTTCAAGGTCTGCAGATCGGAGAACTGTCTTCCATACCGCATCCAAATGACGCCATTGGATGAGGATAATAAGGCGGTTGATCGGTCCCGACTGGCACGTCTGAGGTCGGAACGGCTGACAGATCGTTGAAGACGGACGGAAGAAGTTATTTGCTGGATTCCAAGTAATGAAAAAAACCGAAAAGGCGACATAACGGACAGTGCGTAGATGACACAAGAAAAAATGCTGAAGTAACACGAAGACCGTGAGCATAGGTGAATATCGTAATGGATGTAAAAGACTGGAGTGGGCTTTTATCCATCGACGGAGTTCGAATGGATGATGCCGACACACATTGGATATAGTCGAGTCATTTTGTCCAGGCGTTACTAACTTTGGTCTATTATACTGCTGGTAAGCACTTCAGCGCAACTGCAGACTGTATATAGAATTGTGACCAGTGTTACATTCTGTGCGTAAGGAAAAATTGCGCAGCGGATTTCTCATATGAAAATTGAATTTTGAGCTTGGTTGTTTGTGGGAAGATCGTGTTGTATCTCGCGCAGGAAGGGAAACGTCTATGAGCACTTGATGGAATTCAGTAGGTGCAGGATCGTAAACTACCGAGACTGCGAATTGTAGTTCGCGATATTCATGTTTGCATTGGTCGGTATCATACAGCTGTCATGGAACCGATAAGTTCAAGGGGACCGTACTGGACGCCGTGCAGTATCTCAACGACTGCACGCGGCTACCACACAATAGGACTGGCATACATTTTACTCCAACGGCGGCCACGTCACGTATTCTGAGTCAGGAAACGAACTTATTTGCAGCAAGACAAGTATTCACACAGCCAGTGCGACGACTTCTGGAGCACCAGAGACTGTCAGTATGGTGACGATTGTTGCAGATTCTCTTGAGTGGGGAGCAGGAGAAAGCTTAACAACCAATGAAATTCAGTTTAAGAGAAGCCTAAAGGATTTATTGGTGGCCAACTCCTACTCCATTGATGAATATATATATATATATATATTATATAATTTCTGCACAATTTCAGTGCAGTAATGTGTTCATTGTAAATAAGTGTGTGTGTGTGTGTGTAAGTACAATCTAACTTCTGCACCAGTTCAGTGCAGTCATGTGTTCAATGTAAATAAGTATTTAGTAGCTGTATTACGCGTTTATTGCCTTGTGAATAAATAAAAAACTTTTTATTTTAAATTCAGTGCAGTAGTATTTGTAAAATGATTCTTTCATATAGCGTTCACTAGCAAATGGCTCTGAGCACTATGGGACTTAACATCTACGGTCATCAGTCCCCTAGAACTTAGAACTACTTAAACCTAACTAACCTAAGGACATCACACAACACCCAGTCATCACGAGGCAGAGAAAATCCCTGACCCCACCTGGAATCGAACCCGGGAACCCGGGCGTGGGAAGCGAGAACGCTACCACACGACCACGAGCTGCGGACGTTCTTTAGCAAATGACGACCATGCCACTTGGGACCTGTGGAATGGTACATTAGCTTATTTGTTTGAGTTGTAAATATTTGTCATGTATTGTTTTTCTGACATGTTCTACACCCTGGAGGACCTCCTCACTACGGATCAATTGGAATGAAAGTAAATCTAATCTAATCTAATCTAAGGAAACACCCTGTCAGTGGTGTGCCTAACAACAACATTGCACATTAACACCGCTTCATCTTTGGTTAAGAGTCCCAGTTTCTAATGCAATGTCGAGAGGGCGTATGTGTGATGGAGGTTTCAAAGAAAAGGACATTAGTCACATTGCAGTAGCCTTCGTCGTACGGGCGCAGCACCGGGAGTGATGTTGTGAGGTGCCACTGGACACACGTGATCACCACAGCTGGTAATTTTGACAGCAATCGAAACAGCTGTAACATGTTGATCCCGGGTCCATTAAAAGTCTGTGCGACATTATCCTTCAATAAGTTAAGGCATATTTAATAATTTTTTCTTAATGCGGGCCCACAGTCATAATATATTTCTTTAAAGCCAGTTGGGGAGAAGAGAAATTTGTGGCACAACTTGACTAGAAGAAGGGATCGGTTGGTAGGAGATATTCTGAGGCATCAAGGAATCACCAGTTTGGTACTGGAGGGCAGTGCGGTGGGGTAAAGATCGTAGAGGGAGACCAAGAGATGAATGCACTAAGCAGATTCAGAAGGATGTAGGTTGCACTAGGTACTGGGAGACGAAGAAGCTTGCACAGGATAGAGTAGCATGGAGAGCTGCACCAAACCACTCTGGACTGAAGACCACAACAACAACAACAACAAAGTCACTACCACCATTAGACTGTTGTTTATTTGCAGTGTTACATTTACACTTACACAATCATGATTTCGGCTTCAAAGTACCATTATCAAGCGTTTTCTGAAAGGAGGTTAGACAATAACAGTGAAATACATAACAAGTGACATAACCGTATAAGAATCCATATTTGTAATGCTTACTTTCAAGTGTTATAAATTTCCTAAGATTGCATACTGTCGTATTAAAATACACTATTAGACACATTGTCTAAGACTCGACATTTCTGGCAGAGCCTACTGCTTTGTTTCATTACTGAGTACACCATCTTGACTGAATGACAGTTGGCTAAGTGTCAAATTGTCTTGGTCAAAGAAATTCCTGATACAAGCAGGTGACCTTTTTTAGTCTTTGGACTCAGTGCCCGGTTGGATAGGAAAGGTTAGGAGCAATTTATTTTCTTTGGTATTGTGTCATCTTTGCAGTACCTGTGTATTTTAGTATACAGTGAAGTAGCCTGCTCACAAACATAAACAGTAACAAACCTCTCGATAATATTCGCTGCATCCATAAATATAGGAGTCCAGCTAGTCATTGACGTTTAATACGACAGTATGTCATCTTAGGAAATTTATAACGTAAGTAAGCATTAAAAATATAGATTCTTATACGGTTACGTCACTTGTTATGTACTTCATTGTTATTGTCTACCCTGCTTTCAGAAAACACTTGATAATGGCACTTTGAAGCCGAAATCATGATTGTGTAAGGGTAAATGTAACACTGTAAATAAACAACAGTCTAATGATGGTACTGACTTTAAAGAAATTAAGGCATATTGCCTGTGACGTCCTGACCTACCACTATATAGCTGCTGATTCAGCTCCCCCTACCCATTGGTTTTATGCAGTCCACAATATCTTCAAATGCCACAGGCAAGAATTTCGTGTTCCCTCACTCTCTATGTGTAAACTACTAGTCCCACAGAAAAAATGATCAGGACAGTTTCTTTTTTTTTTAATTTTATGTAGTTTTTATTGGGTTACGTTTTCTCTAGAGGCCGTAGTTTTCAAATTGTTCAAGAAAAACGTACAAAAGTGTCCTTCAAACGTGTTTTTCTTGAATAATTTGACAACCGTGGTCTCCAGCGAAAACGTATCCCAGTACGAAATTAGACTACGTCAAATTTCTCACAAAAACGTCCTGTTAATTTTTTCTGTAGGACTAATAATTTGCGCATAGCGAGCGAGAGAATATGAAAATCCGTGCCTGGTTTCTGAAGGCGTTGCGGGCTGCATAAAACCTATCGGTAGGAGCAGCTGAATCACCCTGTGTACGGTGCTCAGCTGTTGCCCTGGCCAGTATGTTCTCCAGATCTGTCACTCACTGAACACATCAGGTCACAGGGTGCCAAGACACTGACACATCTCAAACTGCCAGCCATTATGATTGGCACAGAGTCAAAGTAGCATGGAATGAGGCACCAGTTTCCGTCATCCGAGCCGAGTTCGACTCGATTCCCTGCCAGTTGCTGTCTAAGGTGTAAGAACTGCGCACCTGATACCACCAAAACAGTCCGTCCCCGGTATCTCAGTGGTCAGCACGACAGAATGTCAATCCGAATGGCCTGGGTTCGATTCCCGGTTGGGTCGGTGATTTTCTCCGCTCAGGGACTGGGTGTTGTGTTGTCCTAATCATCATCATTTCAGCCCCATCGACGCGCAAGTCGGCGAAGTGGCGTCAAATCGAAAGTCTTGCACCCGGCGAATGGTCTACCCGACGGGAGGCCCTAGTCACACGACATTTACATTTAGCACCAAAACACGTACAAATTACCATGTTTACTTCGCACTATCCTGTGTACGAGCAGTACGTACAACTTTCGTCATTTTCTATCTTCCGGTGATGCAGCAGTGCAGTGGCAGCGGGTGCGCTGCAGGGACGCCGTTACTGACGACACCAGCGGGACGCTGGCGGCCCCGCAGCCACCGCCGCCGCCGCCGCCGCAGACCCGGTAGCCCAGTGACCCGCGCGGAGGCAGACACCGGTAATCCTCGCTCGTTCGATACCCGCTGCGCGCCGCCTCGCCGCCCCACATGCAAATGCAGCCCCGTCGCCCAGCCCTTGTTTGTCGCTAACGGCGCCGCTTAAATCCGCTGCAGTGCCGGCGTGTAGGCAGGCGCGATAGGAGACGGGCAGAAAACGACGAAGAGAATTCGCACCGCCGCGTGCCTTTCATTCCTTCCAATGGCCGCGCAAGACGCGGCTTTCTTTGCCGCTGAAACAAGCGAATCTCGCATCCGCATACAATCGCTTCTCTCTGGACCATGAAACTTGTCCCCTTTATACACTGAGGCGACAAAAGTCATGTCATAGCAATATTCATATACAGGGTGGTCCATTGATAGTGACAGGGCCAAATATCTCACGAAATAAGCATCAAACGAAAAAACTACAAAGAACGAAACTCGTCTAGCTTGAAGGGGGAAATCAGATGGCGCTATGGTTGGCCCGCTGGATGGCACTACCATAGGTGAAACGGATATCAACTGCGTTTTTTTTTAAAACAGGAACCCACAGTTTTATTACATATTCGTGTAGTACGTAAAGAAATATGAATGTTTTAATTGGACCACTTTTTTCGCTTTGTGATAGATGGCGCTGTAATAGTCACAAACGTATAAGTACGTGGTATCACGTAACACTCCGCCATTTGCTTCGTGATACATTAACCGTGTTAAAATGGACCTTTTACCAATTGCGGAAAAGGTCGATATAAGTTGATGTATGGCTATTGTGATCAAAATGCCCAACGGGCATGTGCTATGTATGCTGCTCGGCATCCTGGACATCATCCAAGTGTCCGGACCGTTCGCCGGATAGTTACGTTATTTAAGGAAACACGAAGTGTTCAGCCATATGTGAAACGTCAACCACGACCTGCAACAAATGATGATGCCCAAGTAGGTGTTTTAGCTGTTGTCGCCGCTAATCCGCACATCAGTAGCAGACAAACTGCTCAAAAACGTCCGTGTTGAGAATGCTACATGAACATCGATTGCACCCGTACCATATTTCTATGCACCAGGAATTGCATGGCGACGACTTTGAACGTCGTGTACAGTTCTGCCATTAGGCACAAGAGAAATTATGTGACGATGATAAATTATTTGCACGCGTTCTATTTAGCGACGAAGCGTCATTCACTAACAGCGGTAACGTAAACCGGCATAATATGCACTATTGGGCAACGGAAAATCCACGATGGCTGCGACAAATGGAACATTAGCGACCTTGGCGGTTTAATGTATGGTGTGACATTATGGGAGGAAGGATAATTGGCCTCATTTTATGATGGCAATCTAATCGTGTCCTATATGCTGATTTCCTACGTAATGTTCTACCGATGTTACTACAAGATGTTTCACTGCATGACAGAATGGCGATGTACTTCCAACATGATGGATGTCCGGCACATAGCTCGAGTGCGGTTGAAGCGGTATTGAATAGCATATTTCATGACAGATGGATTGGTCGTCGAAGCACCACACCATGGCCTGCACGTTCACCGGATGTGACGTCCCCGGATTTCTTTCTGTGGGGAAAATTGAAGGATATTTGCTATCGTGATCCATCGACAAGCCTGACAACATGCGTCAGCGCATTGTCAATGCATGTGCGAACATTACGGAAGGCGAACTACTCGCTGTTGAGAGGAATGTCGTTACACGTATTGTCAAATTCATTGAGGTTGACGGACATCATTTTGAACATTTATTGCATTAATGTGGTATTTACAGGTAATCACGCTGTAACAGTATGCGTTCTCAGAAACTATAAGATCACAAAGGTACATGTATCACATTGGAACAACCGAAATAAAATCTTCAAACGTACCTACGTTCTGTATTTTAATTTAAAAAGCCTACCTGTTACCAACTGTTCGTCTAAAATTGTGAGCCATATGTTTGTGACTACTGCAGCGCTATCTATGACAAAGCGAAGAAAGTGGTCCAACTAAAACATTCATATTTCTTTATGTACTACACGAATATGTAATAAAAAATGGGGGTTCCTATTTTTAAAAAAAACGCAGTTAATATCCGTTTGACCTATGGCAGCGCTATCTAGCGGGCCAACCATAGCGCTATCTGGTTTCCCCTTTCGCGTACGCAAGGTGTAAAAGGGCAGTGCATTGGCGGTGCTGTCATCTGCACTCGGGTGATTCGTGCAGAAAGGTGTCCGAGGTAATTATGGCCGCACGTGGGGAATGGACAGACTCTGAACGCGGAATGGAAATTGCAGCTAGACGCTTGGGACATTTCATTTCGAAAATCCTTAAGGAATTCAGTATTCTGATCTTCACACTGTCAAGAGTGTGCCGAGAATACAGCATTTCAGTAATTACCTCTCATCCTGAGCAATGCAGGTAACGACCAAGAGCAGTGGCGTTTGCATAGAGTTGTCAGTGATAAAATACAAGCAACACTGCGTGAAATAACTGTAGAAATCAATGTGAGACGTACGAGGAACGTATCCGTTGGGACAACACGGTAAAATTTGACTTGAATGGGCTATGGCAGCAGACGATTGAAGCTAGTGCCGTTGCTAACAGCACGTCATGAACTGTAGCGCCTCTTCTGGGCTCGTGGCCATATCCGCTGGACCTTAGACGACTGGGCCGGCCGGGGTGGCCGAGCGGTTCTAGGCGCAACAGTCTGGAACCGCGCGACTGCAGCGGTCTCAGGTTCGAATCCTGCCTCGGGCATGGATGTGTGTGATGTCCTTAGGTTAGTTAGGTTTAAGTAGTTCTAAGTTCTAGGGGACTGATGACCTCATAAATTAAGTCCCATAGCCATTTGAGCCTAAACGACTGGAAAACCGTGGTCTGGTCAGATGTGTCCCGATTTCAGTTGATAAGAGCTGATGGTAGGCTTCGAGTGTGCTCAGACGCCACGGAGCCATGGACCCAAGTTGTCAACAAGGCACTGCGTAATGGTGTGGGGCCACGCGGGGTAGCCGAGCAGTCTCGGGCGTCTGCTCACGGTTCGCGCGGCTGCCCCCGTCGGAGGTTCGAGTCCTCCCTCGGGCATGGGTGTCCTTAACGTAAGTTAGTTTAAGTTAGAGTAAGTAGGGTGTAAGCTTAGGGACCGATGACCTCAGCAGTTTGGTCCCATAAGGCCTTACCAAAAATTTCCAATATGATGGTGTGGGTAACGGTGTGGGCCGTGTTTACTGGACCCTCTGGATGTTCGGCTGCTTGAAGACCATTTGGAACCATTCTTGGACGTCACATTCCCAAACAACGATGGAATTTTTATGGATGACAATGCACCATGTCGCCGGGCCACAGTCGTTCGCGTTCGATTTGAGGAACATTATGCACACTTCAAAGAATGCTCTGGCCAGCCAGGTCGCCCGACGTGAATCACATCGAACATTTCTGAGACATAATCAGGACGTCAGTTCGTCCATAAAATCCTGCACCGACAGCACTTTCGCAATTATGAACGGATATAGGGGCAGCATGACTCTGTACTTCTGCTGGGGACTTCCACGACTTGCTGATTGCATGTCACGTGGAGTTTCCGCACTACGCCTGGACTAAGGAGATCCGCCACGACATTATAAAGTGTCCCAAGTCGCCTCGGTGTTGTTGGCACAGTAATTCTGAAACTACGGGAAGATCTACCATTTGAGAACCGGAGTTTTTGGGGAGACGTTAGGGGGTGGTGGTGGGGATGGGAGGAAGCGATTGGATGTGTCAGTACAATTAAGTACATGAAATTCAGATGAGAAAATAGAAATGATCTTGAATTCTGTAAATCTGAGGACTTGTGTATACAGAAGGCCTGACGTGGGAAAGCATCTCTTCGATCACTATTAGAAATTGCTTCAATAAGCGTTCCATTTTAGAAAGGTCAACAGATCAAAAATTAGTGACACCAGTTTCAACAACAGTGACATCCACTACGCACGTGATGTTCAGCAGTGAAACGCACTGTCAGATCAAATGTATCTTGAGATCCCCACGTAATGCTACTCGTAAATTGACCTCTAGATGTCGCGATACGCGGATCCGCCAATATAAAAGGAGGCGAGGAGTACTGCGGTGTCAGCAGAGAAGCAGAAAGAGCAGAAGGGCTCCGTCAGGAGAGATCGATGTCTCCAAACGTGGTCTCGTCACTGGATGTAATCTAAGTAACAGATCCATCAGCGACGTTATGTCCTTTTAAAGTTGCCGAAGTGATGTAATTTCGAACTGGAAATGCGAGTCCGCAGCTCGTGGTTGTGCGGTAGCGTTCTCGCTTCCCACACCCGGGTTCCCGGGTTCGATTCCCGGCAGGGTCAGGGATTTTCTCTGCCTCGTGATGACTGGGTGTTGTGTGCTGTCCTTTGGTTAGTTAGGTTTAAGTAGTTCTAAGTTATAGGGGACTGATGATCATAGCTGTTAAGTCCTATAGTGCTCAGAACCATTTTTGGAAATGCGAAGTAACCACCACAGCTCAACAAAGATCGGCAGAGCTCATGTACTGACGGACGCGGAAGATCGAGCATTGTGGAAGGAAAAAAATAAAAAAAGCCTAAATTCAGCGCAGGGAATTCCTCGTGGGTTCCGAAGTCCAAAGTTCTATTAGATGTCCAGCTATCAAAATGGCTAAGATTAGAAAGTTAAAAAGAACGGGATACAACGGTCGAGCAGCTCATTATAAGCAACACATTTCCGTAATCAGTGTTAAACGACACATGAGTTGGTGTTATGGAGATGGCTCTAACGACTAGGGACTTAACATCTGGAGTCATCAGTCCCCTAGACTTAGAACTACTTAAACCTAACATAAGGACATCACATACATCCATGCCCGAGGCAGGATTCGAACCTGCGACTGTAGCAGCAGCGCGGTTCGGTACTGAAGCTCCTACAACCGCACGGCCAGAGCGGTTGGCTGAGGTGCTGTAAAGGGAGACGCCACTGGGCACTGGATGACTAAACGAGTGATCTGGAGCGATGGATCACGCTATACCCTGAGGTGCAAGATTTTGGGTTTGGTGAACGTCTAAAGGACGTTACCGACTACCACTTATAATGTCATCAGTGAGGTGCAAGGAAGCCGTTGTTACTGTATCGGGTTTGTTTTCGTGGCTCGGTTGCGGCCTCGTTATAGCGCTTGATAAATGTGAAACGATGTTAATAAATTTTACTGCATTTTGTGTTCCGTGCAGTAGAGGAACAGTTCGAAGACTACGACTGTATCAGCATGAAAATGCACCCTGTGATTAAGCAGTATCTGTGGGGCAATGATTTGTGGACAATGACATTCCTGAAATGGACGTCCTACCCAGAGTGCCGACCTGAACTCAACGGAAAGCCTTTGGGATGAGTTGGAGCGTCGACTTCGCTCCAGGGCTCAACATCTTAGTACCTTCACTGGTTTTGGCTCTTGATGAAGGATGGGCTGCCATTCCACCACACATATCCAAAAACCCCGTTGAAAGTGTTCTCAGCAGAGTTCAAGACAAATGCGGAGGATGGACATGCGTCATATCAATAAACACTAATAGGTGTTCGGATACATTTGATCATTTAGTTTATGTGCATTCGGTGTAAGATAATATGACTGTTTACTGTAGCTCACAACAATCGTGGTAGTCTTACACTTTCTTTGAGGGTTTGACAACCACCCCTGGTTACACCTTCTCTGCACAATAGTGTGCCGTTCGCTGTGCAGTGTTTCAGTGTATCTGCAGGTATTAAAAATATCAGTTTTCTGTTATGTTGGTAAATGTTGCGCGACAACGGAACTCAAGTGCAAACTTTATCCGTAGAAGAACTTTGCTTGTAGGGCATGGTAAAGTAGGAGAATTATGTGTATCTGGTAAAAATGGATAAATTGGAGAAGCCTACCATTATAAAATTCTTTGTTTAGGATGTTTTATCCACAAAGGAGCGTCATCCAAAATTGGTCAATGTTTGTGAAGAAACTCCTCCTTTATTTGTAACTATTAAGGTATGTATATCCGTATTCAAACTATCCGGACTTCTCTCGAAGACGACTCACGTGAAGGACGACCATAAAGTGCAACCACAGTTGAAAACCTAGGTAGAGAGCACAGTTGGATTAAAGCTGACTCTGTGGGTTTACCAGTAGAAACATTACGATAAATTTATATGAAAATTTACTAAGAGGAATGTTTTTAAATGAAAAGCATAAAAAGTTGCCTTTCTCCAGTACTGGTTCATTTAGTTAGCTGGTAAACTAATAGAACTAATACTGTAGAACATCCACATTTTTGTGCTTTTTACTTATGAAGATGACGTTCTACCAATCAGCAGTAAAAAAACCAGTAAACATTCGTGTTGTAAAGCTTGAGCTCTGGCTAACGAATAAATGAGCGAACTAGTTTTTGGTAATGTCTGGACCGTCTCAAAAAGGCAACACCTCATTTTGTTGCTGTTAAGGGGACAACTTCGATCCAGAAACGAAACAAAAATTAAGGTGGTATTTAAAGCCCGTGAGTATGCACTAAAAATGTGAAGTCTATTCCCTCTGCGAGAAAGATTTTCTTAAATGCAAAATGAATTTTTGTTACTGATGCCCTTGCAGAGGGAAATACAACTCCAGTCTACTGAATGAGGTGGATGAAAAACATACGTAAGAAGGGGTCTCACATCCAAAGACAAAAAAAAATGATCTCTAATCAGGGAGATGAACCTACTCCCTATAGTTCTTTTATAGAGATTAAACATACGTATTTTGAGAACGAATTCTTGAAACAATCACCTTATTTGTCAGATCTGATACGCCATGATTTCTGCATATCCATGTCTATAGTAATTTCAGACCAATGTAAGTACTTTGGCAGATATAGATGGGTATCTCATAGGAAAGAATCACTCTTCATGGCGTAAATCTACTAACAGGAAAAACAATGGACAAAATATATTAACCTCAAAAAGTGTACATTTTTGTTGTAATATTGCATTTACACCTTATCCTTCTATTGAAAAACTGTTGTGCTCGTTTTACAGGAACTATGCGCACATGAAATATGACTGGGCACATGAAGTAACTTTTTGAAACGTTTTACTAAAACCAAATCGCGTATCTATAGTTTCTTAATAGGCTATCTGAATCCATGAATACTGGCGAAATATTGGGGTTTTGTGTTGTGACCAGACGAAACTAATTTCATCTGCCCATAACTGGGAGTTCTTTGATTGCTCATAAAATTAGAGCACATCAAATATTAGTTCACTTTATTACATAAATGAATAAATGATTTACTCAACTCTTCACACACTTCTTTGCTGAAGGAGTACTGGATAATGTACAACTTGACTATGAAAGCATTTATTGATGCACAGAGTAACAAACTATTCTCTGTAGGTACAATGTTCTACATCTACAACAATACGAGTTCATCTGAAAGTTTAAAACTAGTTGGTCCGCCACTATGATGTCGACTCCCTCAGATGAGGTCAGAAACTGTGTTGAGTTCTTGCATGTTCATTACTATACCGACATCAGTGGGAGGCCGCTGCTGTGGTGAGAGCGGAGGTGGTGTCTTTAGGTGCGCCTCCCATAGGTCGCTGAGGACTGCAGCGAGACATCGCTAACATTTGTGGTATCCGTACATGTTGCCGACTTTGGTGTGGTACAGCGAGTTCTGGATGATAGCACACTTTGATTAGTACATGCTGCACTCTATACAAGCAAGCTTCAATGAGCGCTCAGTACTACGCGCTATTTTCCCCAGAAGATTGACAGTGAAATATAGTATTTGTGCTGATCAAAATGGTTCAAATGGCTCTGAGCACTATGGGACTTAACTTCTGAGGTCATCAGTCCCCCAAACTTAGAACTACTTAAACCTAACTAACCTAAGGACATCACACACATCCATGCCCGAGACAGGATTCGAACCTGCGACCGTAGCGGTCGCGCGGTTCCAGACTGTAGCGCCTAGAACCGCTCGGCCACCCCGGCCGGAATTTGTGCTGAGAATTATTCTGAGAATAGATGGTCCTTGCTCCTACCCTACTAAAACTGAATGAAAATTATTTTAAAATACAGATGTGTGTCTCTTCTACCACCCATAAAAGTAATTTATCTACAAAAATTTCAAATTTTGTAATATCTGTATACTACAGAGTCACATGTCACTGAACAAACAATATCTTGTAATAGCCGATTATGGCCAACAGACTCACAAGAGTTATAAATGAGGTATCACTTCACAAAAAGCTAAATATTTGCTTCAAGTAATATTTGTTAATATTTGCTATGCTTTCAGAGTTACATTACTCGTATGTTAGATAACCCACGCATTGTCACTCATTGTGAGTGAAATGAGACGTCAGAATGACAGTAGATTTAGAATGAACTTTTCAGTCTACAGCGGAGTGCGCGCTAATATGAAACCTCCTGGCAGATTTCTCACGAGTGCTAGTTCTGCAAGGATCGCAGGAGAGCTTCTGTAAAGTTTGGAAGGTAGGAGACGAGGTACTGGCAGACGTAAAGCTGTGAGGACGGGGCGTGAGTCGTGCTTGGGTAGCTCAGTTGGTAGAACTCTTGCCCTCGAAAGGCAAAGATCCCGAGTTCGAGTCTCGGTCCGGCACACAGTTTTAATCTGCCAGGAAGTTTGACAGTAGATTTGTTTAATTAATTTCTTTGTTCTGGCACTCAGCCGTAGCTCATCAGGAACAGCTTGATGGAGGTGTCCAGCTGACTCTCATGCGAAACAATAGGTATCCCGTATTGCTGACAGCACAAAGAGTGGAGCCAAGTGTGGCGTCACTCGAATGCCGCTGTTAGCGACATCTCCAGCTGATACTGTGATGACAGTGTGCCAGTGCAGCTGACGATACCGCAGAGGCGGCCGTCATCTCCCTCCAGCGAGCGAGCGTCTTTTTGCTTTGGCAGCGGCTGCTCTCGTGACTCAGGGTAAGCTGCCCCTTCCTGTTGTCGAACAGCAGTCCCCATATTGCATTCCACGATGTCACTCTCGGCGTCACGGGCTTGTGGTGTAGACTCTGGTACTGAGACGAGAATGTGTGTGAGGACTTAATATGTTTATGTTTTTTGTTTTTGTTTTTTTTTTTTTGGGGGGGGGGGCTTAAGGCACATACTCTAAACATCTCCTTGGTGGCAAGTGAGGAAAGGCTTCCATTTTTCCAGTAGAGTATTGCAGCATCGGCTGTTGCTACACTGTGCTCAGCTGGCTCTGCTTTGCAATGCTTGTCGGCCATGTTTTGCTTCACAGTGCATAATGCTCTTGCCTGCCTGGCTGTTGCAATTCACTTCTGCTCTGGCATATTTTTTGACCCAATACGGTTGATAAGCTACATTGCCCTCCTTTTTATCAAGGCCTGGTACCTCGGGTCAACCTGACCAGATTATCCCTTACACTAAAGTTCCTGGAGACTGGTCCTTTTGGCCCTGTTTAATCTCTTAAGAATTATTTTAACAACTGTTTTTCTTAACCCTACCACTAAATCTTACACATTTCTATTGAGCTTCTTGTCCTGTTCCTTAACTGAAGCACTATGGAACTTTCCAGAATGAGATTTTCACTCTGCTGTGGAGTGTGCGCTGATATCAAACTTCCTGGCAGATTAAAACTGTGTGCCGGACCGAGACTCGAACTCGCGACCTTTGCCTTTCGCTTGGAAGGTAGGAGACGAGGTACTGGCAGAATTGAAACTGTGAGGACGGGTCGCCAGTCGTGCTTGGGTAGCTCAGTTGGTAGAGCACTTGCCCGCGAAAGGCTTAGGTCCCGAGTTCGAGTCTCGGTACGGCACACAGTTTTAATCTGCCAGGAAGTTTCACTATGGGACTTGTTTCATTACTAGGCTTCTCACACAACAGCTTCTAACTCTATATTCCAAACTTACAAGCTAAAATTATCCTTAACACTAAACCCTAGTGTAGTGTAGTGTAGTCTTCCTTCTGCTACTTTTATACTCATTGTATCCAATCCACTGGAATCTGAACGATGGCTGCATCTAAACTCAGTCTTGTGCTCCATCTTCTGTGTACTAAAACAAGGACTATGCTCTGAGCACTATGGGAATTAACATCTGAGGTCACTTCCCCTAGAGCTTAGAACTACTTAAACCTAACTAACCTAAGGACATAACACACAACCAGCGTAGCGGTCGCACGGTTCCAGACTGAAGCTCCTAGAACCGCTCGGCCACACCGGCAGGCTATGCTCAACAGAACAAGCGGCACTGCGGCAGTTGGTATGACGGTAGTCAATGATGTTCCATTCTGGTACTGATTTTCCTGATATAAATTTACGTGCTGCACTGAGACTTCCAGGAAGACTTGCCCGTCCTGCTGGTTCAGAAGCTTGTGTATAAAAATGGCTCAAATGGCTCTGAGCACTATGGGACTTAACTGCTGAGGTCATCAGTCCCCTAGAACTTAGAACTACTTAAACCTAACTAACCTAAGGACATCACACACATCCATGCCCGAGGCAGGATTCGAACCTGCGACCGTAGCGGCCGCTTGTTTATAGACTGCAATAATTCCCGCCCTAGAGTTTAAGCTGGTTAGATTTTTGGCTGGTAGCAATTTCATGGGCTCCTCTGGCCAATACAAACGAGTCTGCAAAATATTCAGCTGAGTTATCACTGAAAGCGCGGCAGGTATATAAAAAGTAGGCCCCATTGTCTCTCACGCTCTTCTGTTTAATAACAAACCACTCCCGTTTAATTCTAGCCTCTTGCTGACGTAGGCTTCCCCTGCACGAAACAACTAGCCATTGATACCATCATCTCAAAGACAGAGTACAGCCAATGCGCCTCGACCTGCTGAAAGCACAATTCCTACTCGATCACTTATTTATTGCATTTTCTTACTCCATTTCGTCCCATTACCAATTTCAGTGTGCATGAATTTTGCCCCTCTTTTATTCCTATATTTTGGCAGACTGTTATTTCCCCTCGGTAGACTTTCTGGAACTTCCCTTTCTCCAATACCACATATCTTCCTTTGCCTTTTGAAATTAATAACAGTCACTGCATTTTTACTCTTACGAATTTCTTTAATATCCCCCATTTGACAGAATTCACGTAAGCTATGTAACACTTGTAACGAGTTTGTTTCCTTGCTACTGGTACAGAAACGAAAATTCAATCTTTCGCTCCATCAGTTCTTACCGAACTGTGGCTATCCTGAAATAAAAAGGTACGTTTTTGCGCTCGGGTTCCAAAAACTAACCCCAACTCCGGCGGTAGATCCTTCTGTACTTGCCTTAGACCCTAAATACTGCAATTGCGACAGCAAGTTTACACCTAGCTGACCTCGCTTGCTGCATAGCTTCCCGTAGTTCTCTTACTTTCCCTCATTCTTCCCCATCACTGTCTTCTCTGGGCTGCAACGATTTTGTCGTTACTACTTCCCTACCTAAGACTTCTACTTCGGTCTGTAGTTCGCTAATATTCTGATTAACTGCCTCTTCTGTAGCTCAGGCATACTGCATTACTTCTCCAGTCAGTTGCCATAGTACACTTGTGTTATTCAATACATCCTTCTTTAAACTTGCAATCTGCATAGCGTGCCAATCACTCACAGATTTGTTCCCTTATTCCCATTGCCTAACCTCTTCTCCAGTGTTGTTCACCCTCCGAATGTCTTCCTCACTAGCAGAGCCAGATATTGTTTTCACAAACCGACCTCCAGCGTCGATCCAACCACTCTTCCTTCACGTGTGTGGAATAACCACCGGTACCAGGGTCATCTCACTCCTTAATTTCTCGTACGTTCCATGTACTCTCTCACATACCCTGGCATTTCCTTGAGTATCCTGTTCCTTTCTGTTCGCTGACTAAATTTGTCGAATGCTACTCCTAATCTTCTCACCTCGTTACGTATCTCCCATGCGTTGAATACCACCTGTGTCACCCAGCGTTGACTGGTGATCACTATGTCTTCCTGCTTGGCGAATAGCACTCCCCCTTGCAGGTGCTGGTTTCGTAACACCTCCACCCTGACGAATATCAGTAGTCCAGCTGTGAACCGTATCATCTCGTCTTCTCTGCACCTCATCTACGGGCAGGAATACCTATCGCTTTCCTCCCCCTTAAGGCCACTGCTGTTCCACAGCTCCCTCTTCGAATTACACTAAGTCTCTACCTAACCTAAAAAAATAGTAATTCGTACGGGTTCCTCGTTACCGTTTCATTCACAGCCTCTTATCTTCTGACACCTTTCTCCTCACTCTCCCTTTCCGGTCCCCATCTTCTATCCCTGGAATAACTTCCGGACTCTCATGAAAAGGTTTCAACCACTCTACATGCGCAATTGTCGTTCTCTTCAGCCACTTAATCTTGACATTTAGTGGCGACGTCGTCTACATAGCCTCTACCACTGGGTATGGCCCCCAGTACTTCGCAAAAAACTGCTTTTTCTTTCCCTTTGGCGTACGTGAATCTGATAGCATCACCCACTGACCGACCTTATACTGTGGAATTCTTGCAGTACATCCCACTGCTTCCTCCTGTTTCTCCAGTGGGTGCATATTTGCCCACCATACTCTATTCGAAACTTCCCTAATCACTCCGATAAATTCCTTAACAAACTTTCCAGTCTTCCTTTTCTTCGTTTTCAATACGTCGAATGATCATGGCATTTTACGATCATATTCTGTACATATGGTGATAATCCTGAATTTGTATGCTGTTTTGGGTCGTAGGTAGAGACGACATACTTCAAATAGATATCCCAGTTGGTGTGATGTAAGTCAATGTAGTATCTAAGCATCTTCCCGATTGTCCTATGCACTCTTTCAGTTCTTCCATTGGCTTGTGGTTGAAGAGGATTCGTCCTTAACTTCCTCACACTCAATAACTTAAACAGTTCCTTGAACAGGTGTGACATGAAGTTCGTTCCATGGTCTGTCACCATTGTTTTACGCACTCCGAACTTCAGAGTCCAATTATTCACAAGTTCTTGTGCCACTATTGCTGCCTGCTGGTTTGGCATGACCAATATTTCTACATACCTTGAAAAATGATATTTGATTTTGAGAATGTACTTGTTCCCTGCAGGTGTTTTATTGGATGGACATAAAACATCAACTTGTGGAAGCTGCCGTTCCTCCATAGAGGCTCCGGCGGCAACTATTGCTTGCGAATTATACCGCCCGTATTCCTAGTTCGCCTCTCCATCCAAATTACTGTCTCCTTTTCCCTAACACGGCGATCCATCTCCCGCAACGGCGGCCCAGAACTGGGAATCCCTTCGGCGTCCGTGTACGGCTGCTCGACGCTTTCCCCTTACCACGTTTCCTGCTGGTCCACTTCCGTACACTCCATGGTCCGTACGTTGGCCACAGCTTCGGCTGGACCTATTGCAAAGCCCAAAGGCTCAGTTCCACCTGAGGCCCTCCGCCGGCAATTTTTCTCTCTTCCCGGCGAGAATGGTCGACGGTCTTGGTGGCTTTGCTTATTCTCATATTGGCCATACTGAACAGCGCTCCTTGCCGTATGGCTGCAGCGTTTTCACTGCAGAGTTGGTTGCGCGCTCATGAGCATATCCGCTCCTGCTCCGGTGAGTCCTTCGTCGTCTGTAGTGACTCCTTAAGCAGCCTAAAAGCTCTCGACCTACACATTCTTTGGTAATGACTATCTAGGAGTCTCTTTATGCCTTCTAACAGTGGACATTCCATGTCCTTCATTTGGACCCCAGGACATGTCGGGATACTGGGCAATGAACAGGCTACCAGTAAACCATCGGTGGAGATTGGCCTGCCGGAGACCGTTTTTCGATCGATCTTACGCCGCAAAGTTTTCGCGATCTGGGATACTGAATGGCCCACCCTCAGTACACCAAATAAACTACGTGTTATCAAGGAGACAACAAATGTGTGGCGGTCGTCCATGCGAGCCACTCGCAGCGAATCTGTTTGCCGGCTCCACATTGACCATACGTGGCCACCTCCTCCGTCGTGAGGACCCACCTCAGTGTCGCTGTGGCTCCCCTATGACTGTTGTCCACATGTTGTTGGACTCCCCCCTTTTAGCCGCTCTGCGACGGACTTCTGTTGCCCTTCCCAGCACCCTATTTACGGTGTTTGGCGACAATGCCTCAACAGCAGATTCAGTTTTACGTTTTATTCGTGAGGGGAGTTTTTATCATACCATCTAAGGGTGGCCGTCTGATCTTCTTTCCAAGGCCTCCACATTCCCTCGTCCGCAGCTCGTCTCGCTGTCGCGTTCTCGCTTCCCGTGCACGGGGTCTCGGATTCGATTTCCGACGGGGTCAGGGATTTTCACCTGTCTCGAGATGACTGGGTGTTTGTGTTGTCCTCGTGAAAGTGGCGAGTTTGGACCGAGCAAAGGTTGGGAATTTGTAATGGTGCTGATAACCACGCAGTTGAGCGGCTCACAAACGAAACATCATCATCATCATCATCCACACTCCCTCCATTTTAACTCTTCGCATTTGTTTGTCTTGGTGTTCGTCTTTTCCCTACGTGTGTTCATCTCGCCTTGTTTTTTTGGGCTGGATATTTTATTGTGTTGCAGAGTGACTGGCCCACCTCTTTTATCCTTGTGATCAGCCACCCCAGACCATCTGCTCTCTGGTTTTAATACCTTCCTCTATGTTTCCTTGTGGTGTACGTTTTCCCCTTCCTTGTTCGTTTCTTTCGTTTCCTCTTTCGTCGTGGTTCCCCATTCCTTTAAACCCCTTTTAGTTTCTCAAACTAAATTTGGGTGTTGTCTTACCTTGCGACATGTTTGCGTCAGGGAAAAGGGACCTCGTAGTTTGGTCCCTTTCTATCCCAAACCAATCAACCAACCAACCATCAATCCCCAGGAATTCGAATGGTGCTAATGTTTCAGGTAACCTCTGCAACGGTACTCTTGCTCGACACAAATTCGCTGTCTGTGTACACTGTATGCAATTCTGCACTTATTAGGTTACGTCTGTCCACCAATACCTTTCTGCTACTCTTCTGTTGGTATATCTGCAACCTAAATGACCTTTTACCATGTGATCTTAAGCTTCTTATAGTACTCCATTCCTTACCTTCGCTAGGACCACTACTCGAATTCCCAGCTTGGCTTCTCTGCATAGCAGCCCATCCTGCATGCAAAACTGTGATTGCTTAACATGCTGATTACATTCGTGATCCACTCTCTGTGCAGTTTGCCATTTCTTGTGCTCATTACACCCAATATGCAATACTGCTACTTTTCTACTTAAGCCATCTCCATATCGGTGCTTCTTCCCAGGTTTATGCGTCACTTCGAAACCAAATTCACTTTCTCTTACTGCCCATTACGTCAACTACTAGAAGGACCCTTTAACCCCAACAATAATTTTAATGCCACATGATCTGTTATTTTTCTAAACTTTTCACCGTATCGACAACATTTCAAATATTTGATTCCGTAAATAAGACATAACAACCCTTTCTTTATTGTGGAATAATTTCTTTCTGCACAATGTAGTTGTCTTGATGCATAAGCTACCGGATATTCTACGCCTTCTACCTCTTGTGACAACACACAGCCAAGTGCAAGGTTTGATGTACCACATGATAAAACATGTGGCATTTTCGTATTAAAACACGGAAATGCCACTATCGGATGCAATGTTAAAGCTTCGTTTGGTTCCACAAATGTTTCGCACCCTTTTTTAACATCTGTGTCAACGATCTGGAAATATCAGCAAATTCTTTTATGAACCAGAGGTAATAGTTCGTTTCTCCTAAGAATGACTGCAACTCCGTTAGAGAAACCGTTATAGGAAATTTAGGTACAGTTCTAATTAATCTTGAGTCTGTCTTAACCCAACTTTACTTACGATATGAACTAGGTATGCCACATCTTGCATCACAAAATTACACTTTTCTGTACTCAGTGCTAACTTCGTTGTTTTTAACTTAAGGAATACTTCCATCAATCGCCGCATACGCTTTTCCACGTCACTCCCATAGACGGTAATGTCATCGATATACACTAAGCATCGCTGTGGATTTTAACCTTTGAGTACTCTGTTCATCAATCTGTGAAACGTTGTAGGTGCACTTTTTAATCCCAATGGCATTCTTTTGAATTGATAGTGACGCCAGGGTGCCGAACACGCTGTTTTGTGTCGATCCTGCAGTGCAACTTCTAACTGGTTGAAAAATATTTACAGTCCCCTAAACAGTCCAAGGTTTCTGTGCTGTTTGACGGAGGGTAGGCATCCGTTAGGGTTTTCGCATTTAGATGTCTATAATCACAACAAAAACCATATTTTCATGTTCCATCCATTGATTTTTTTCCCATGACAGCTATCCCTGCACCCCATGCACTATTACTTTCTTCAATTATTCCATCTTTCAGCTGTTGATCGATAAATTCATCAAAAATTGGCTTAAGTACCTAGGTATTGTGTATAGTTGTCAGCTGACAGGTGAGCCATTTCCCTTTGGTATCTGGTGCTGTGGCCCTTTTGGAAAAAATAAATCCTTAAATTCCAAAAGCAATTTTTCCGTTCGTTCCCTATTGCTTCCCTCTAGATGCTTCACTTTTCCTCGTAATGCAGTTTCAATGATGTTCGGTGATGGCCATGGCTGACACCCCTCGTGTCCCATTCTTCTTCCTCCAGGATATCTACATTAGCGATCAACAACCGCTTTGTTAATCCTATGTCTCCTGCACTAAAATTACCTATAAAAACAGGTACCTTCTTTTCACCCGTTATTTCTTGTACGTGTTCAATACCTCTTTTAACTAAGCAATCCTCCTGATCTAATATTTCATTCTGTCCTGACGGTTCCACCACACACAAAATTCCTACCAGCAAACTAGACTTAGCACTGACCCAAAGTGTTTTCCCAGTACCCTTAGGTACACAATCGTGCGAACCAAGTCCAAGTGTGATCGTTCGTGGTTTAATCGGTTTGTCTTTCAAGACAGACTCCCCTCGTGACATCGCTACATTGGCAATAGCTTCACCTAACGGAAACATTATTCCATCAATTACACCTTATGTTGCCAAAGATCGACTCTGGTGCAATGCTAATAATTAGAAATCTACTCCTAGAATCATACCATAGTCCTCACTCACATGGGGCACTATACCTACACATCGTTTGATTTGGACCATATTCAGGCAAAAGTCTATGTACACTGATCATAATGGTGTGAAAGCTTCATCCCCCACTTCCACAGAGTCTGTGCCATGGTGGGCCCCATTGGGTACATTTCACTGGATCACTACTGGCGAACAACATATGCGGCTCTGTGTCCAGTAATGTGCGGAAACCCTTTTTTCCTACTATTCCTCTTATCGCACAGTCCACTTCTGCATATGATTTCGCAGCATGCAGTCTTTCTGGGAATGACCGTAGGTGGACCAGGAGTTCTCGTTGCGTTTAACATCTTATTCTTCCCCGGTCCTCTACTTCTAAACTTATTGCGTTCTCTTACTTTATCGACATCAACTTCAGGCTGGTGACACTGCTTCCTTACGCGCCCCATTCGTCCAAGCCTGAAAAATTTATGTTAGCTGCAAACACTGTCCGTTTACTTTGCATTACAGTCGGCAAATCGATGTCCTCACACTCCATAGCTAACCGCATTGCTGTGGGCAAAACCGTCGGACCTCCTGTCCACACACATATTGACATTTCCGCGTGCAATCATCTTAAAAAAGCATCGAGCGCCCTCTGCTCCGCTTCTTGCACAACAATTTCATTGAAGGCAGCATCCTGTCCTAATTCATAGGCACTTTCACTAATTTTTGTGATCCTGTCCGCAAAGCGTTCCACAGTTGCCGTAACAAAATCCCGAAGAACTATCAGCACCTCGTATGTGAATACATAACCTAACTCAAGCTCTAAGCTTAGTTGTTAGTTATTACCCGTAATTGTTCTCTATAGTGTCTGGCACTATTTTGTTTCGTATATCTCTGAATTGTTCCTTCTCTAATTTCTCTGAATATTGTGACTCCCTTAAGAGCATCTGTCTACCCTAAATAAGTTTTAGCTTCCCCTGTTCGTTTCAGTTTTGCGACACTCAATAATTCCTTATCAGACCAACCTTCCATTTCAGACAGATTTCCAAAGTCTCCTGCAAGGTCCCGCACATCCTCAGTTGCCTTACCAGGAAAAGGAGCAGTTAAACTAACGACTGACAAATCTACACCGCACTGTGACGATTGCAATGCTACCAACACACACAGTTCTGTATTATCCGCTGTCAAATGTGCAACCTTTTCTAACAATAAGCGTACAGTTTCCATCTCTGACACACCTTGCGTCTCTCATTCTATCGAAGCTTTGTCCTTGACAACAGTCTTGAGGTCCAACATTAACAAAACAAGAAAACATAATACATTAGCTTAATTCTTACGTCGAAGCATAAACCCTTTCGACTCCCGGCATTGCCTAGCAATATGCCTCTAACGATTACATGTATAATAATTTGCTGCAACTGATTCCATACATTGCGCCGAGTAGCCCTCAAGGTTAGACTGTGCTTATCTAATACGCACTAATCAATCGTGACTTCCATTACCTCTAAAACTAGACAAATCCACTGGTTCTCCACTCGGAATAAAATATATTTTCCAAAATGCACGACTTTCAAACCTTTTCTCCATGACCAAAATCCAATCAAATTTGTTTGGACTCACCGTACCGTAGTCTGCAGTTTCCGACGTTGCACTAAGAAGGCTACGTCAGTGATCTGACACCAGTGTTAGATGACCCGTGGACTATCACCAATGAAGAGTAAAATGATACATTAGGGTCACAACAGATTTGTTTAATTAACTTCTTTATTCTGGCCCTCGGCCACAGCACATCAGGAACAGCTTAGTGGAGGCGTCTAGTTGCCTCTAACGCGAAAAAGTAGACGCCGGGCATTGTTGACAGCGCAAACAGTGGGGCCGAGCGTGGTGTCAATCGAATGCCACGTCAGCAACATCTCCATCTGTGGCTGTGATGATAGCGTGGCAGCAGAGCCGACAGTACCGTGGAGGCGGCCGTGACCTCCCTCCAGTGGATAAATGGGGCTCTCCGCTCTCGCAGCGACAGCTCTCGTGAGCAGAGACCAGAGCGGCCTGAGCTGGCGAGGCGAGCGCATCGCTGCTGTTGCGCGCTTCGCTTACTCGGCCGTTGCGAGCTCGTGAAGAGGTTTTCTGTGCTGTGGGCGCCCTGGAGAGCAAATTGTCGTGCGTTGTTTTGACAACGCGTGCAAATTGTCGTGTTCCGCGCCTCGCAGCATGGGAAAGAAGGGTGCGCAGAGGAAACCTGCCGCTACGAAGGGTCCGTCGGTTGTGCGACTCTCTGAGTCTGCCGACCGTGCAAGGAACTCCCGAGAAGACGAGTCGCGGCCTGTCCCCCCTTTGTACGTCAAGTGCAAAGGCGGGTGGACAGCGCTGTTCGACACCATGACGAATTGCGCTCGGAACGAGGTGGTCTACGAGTCTGTCGATACAGACTCGCTGATCTGCGTTCGAGCCGCAAACGTGGCCGATCACAGGGCGATCAAGGTCGCAGTGGCCGACCACATCGTCGACGCGCCGCCGGCGCGTGAGAAGGCACCTTCCGTAGGAAGGATGAAGACGACTAAGGCACTCCTCTGGGGGTTGGTGCTGTGACGAGGCAGCGGTCCGGGAAGGGCTGCTGCGAGCCGGGTTTGGTAATGCAGCCGCAAGGTTGCACAACTGGACTAACAGGAAGAGGGCGCCGCTCTATGCCGTGACCGTGCAAACGGTCGACGGCGGGAGCGACATCTTCGACTTGCGGAAGTTGCTGGGCTTCCCGGTTACGACGGAGGCTCTCCCGACCGCCATGGATCCTCAGCCCCAGTGCTTCAGGTGCCAGGGCGAGGGCCATGTTGCGAAGTACTGCCGCAACGCGGCGCGGTGCGTCAAGTGCTCAGGTGAGCACGACAGCCGCGCCTGCGACCGCGGCAGCAACGCTCTGCCGACTTGTGTCCGGTGTGGCGGCCCGCACGTCGCCAGTTGGCGCGGTTGTGCGGCTTTCTCTAGCCGCAACCGTGCCGGGGGCGGCGAAGCGGCAGCGGCCGCACCGAAGCAGCAGCAGAAGAGAAGACGACGTCGGAAACGGCGTAGGGCGGAGAACAGCCCGGTGCAGCTGAGGGGCGGCGCAGCAGCAGATCCACCTGCCAGGGGCGGGGACGGCCGCTCGGAAACGGGGAGCCAGGACGCAGCTCGCCCTCCCGCGAAGAGATGTGACCTCGAGCTCGGCATCGCCGTGAAGGAGGCCACAGCAGCCCTCAAAGCCGTCATGGCGGCGGAGAGGGCTGCCTTCGCAGCCGCCGTGGCTGCAGAGAAGGAAGAGGCCTTGAGGCAACTGCGAGCAGTCTTCGCCCAAGGCCTCAGTGCAGTCGTACCTGCGAACACTCCTGCGAACTCGCAGAAGGACGTTCGCGCGCCTGTCCCAGCGGTTGCCCCAGCAGCACCGCAGGTGAAAGGTGCAAAGAAGAAAACCGCCAGGGCAGTCTTCATCGCGCAAGCGTCGCCGCGCTGCCGCGCCGAACTTTTATGTTACAGAGAGTAAGCCACTGCGGCCGGCCCAGGAGACAACGAGGGAGCCCAGCCGCGGCACCGGACTGACCCAGCTAACGACCACGCAGTACATAGGTAACGTTGCACGATACCTCACGCTAACCCCCCGCACCTTGCATGCTCTGTCGCAGCTAGCAAACCGCTACTGCTCTTACTACCCGTCCTACTGTCGCAGAGGTTTTTTTCCCTTGGCGCTGGCCTTGGCACTTTTTTTCCTCTGCTCTTACAACCGCTACCCTTCGATCGTTTTCGACCACTTCTATCTCCTGATGGACCATGTTAATGAGTAGTCTTACCCAGACGCATGGATAACATCACAGGCTGCATCCTGTGACGCCTGATTCAAAACTAACATGCATACGGAGGTGACAGTAGAACTTTTGTGTTGGTCACAACGTTGGTGCGGGCGTGGAGGGGCCCCATCCTTTGTTAATCTCGTGAGCAAGGGACGCTGCTCCGTCCCTTGGTTGAACAGCGATCCGCGAACTGCATTCTGTAATTTCGCTTCAGGTGTCAGAGGGCTATGGTGTAGGCTGTGCTACTGAGATGAGAATATTTTAGTAGACGAATGGCTAAGTACTTATGCACTACACACTATGTTCCTTTACGGCTTACGGCATGTACTCTAAACACCTCTTTGGCGGCAAGGGAGGAAAGGCTTCCGTCCTTCTGCTAGCGTATTGCACCGTCGGCAGTTGCTATACCGTACCCAGATCGGTCTCCTTTGCAATACCTGTCAGCCATTTTACGCTTCGCAATGTATAACACTCTTGCCTGTCTGCGGCTGGAGCTTTTGCAACTCACTTCCGCTCTGGCGTACTTTTTGAGCGAGTATGGTCGATACGCAACACAAAGTAGAAATTGCTGCATTGTCGTAAATGCTTCCCATACCTGTCATCGACATGGAAATGTGGAATTCAAATGAACTGATTAAAACACAGTTAAATGGAGCAGTAGGTACACCTGGCAAGTGCAGTGTGTGTGCTTCCTGTGTCATTTTCGGTATGTGGACGCTGTAGCAGTCTAATATCAAAAGCCACTGTGAGAACATTATGAAATAGCGCAAAATGACTGTCAGCATATGTTAACCTCTGTATCTCAGTGGAAAAAGTTATTCCTAGATAACAGGGTGATGAGACATATCGATCCTTTAAGGTCACTTCAGATTTGTCAGTTTTCAATTGTACAAAACCACTAGGACGTTTCGCATAGAGCTTACATGGTATCTAAAGGTATGTCATTTTCTCTCAGGCGATATTGTTTCTTCAGCAAGTTGAGCCACAGTAATTTTTAGATACTTTAACCTTCGAACATGAATTGTACGCAATCGCAGCGTTTTACAGACACCCTAAATGACCTTTTGATGAGTGGTAGGACAGACACGTCTCTGTATTTTAAAACCATTTTTATCCCTTTTTAGCCGTTGGAACTGAGTACTTCCCTTACAAGTAAGGTGACAGAAATGACTGTGACAGTCTGCAACGGATCTGGGCAAACTATATCGTGCATCAGAAACTGACATGTATAGATGCAGTATCTTGACAGAAACCTAACCTGCAGCCTATTTTCCTGCGCTTTCCAGCTAACAGCGAAGCTGTTTCCACAACATACACTCACTCCTTTATATTTATTCAACTCCTATCCACGCTTTCTGTGCAAATACTCCGCACAATATATCGTCTTTTTTTTCATTTAGTGCATGTATACATTTCCTGGAGTCATGTGTAGCGGCGTCGGTGGTGCGACTTTCTGTTTCACTCAGCAGCTGGCCTCGTTTCCACTGCCAAGAACGAGAAGCCTATTTATTTCCTTTGTCCACGGTTAAGCAAAAAAATAATAATTTATGGATGCATACAGCAGCTGTAAGAAACATTGCTACTGTGTTCACAAGTCATTTGCCGTATTTCCAACCTTCGCCCGGTGGAATCCAGTCTTTCTTATTACACGCATACGTACATGTTATACGTTTCCTCGTTGTACTCTGCATTCCTTTTGCCTTCCTTTCTTCGGGTGCGTGGAACATGGCAACAGACCTCAACCGCGTTACTTCACTGTTATCGCTTCAGACAGTCTCCAGCAGAGAACTGTCACCAAGAATAAATTTAGTTAGTAACCAGCTTTATTGTTGTTGTAAATGTAAAACATAATTCACAGAAAACGCAGCGGGAGTGAAACGAATGGCCTGTGAAACAGAAAGACCAGCAACATGCATCACCGCGGAACAATAAGGGGTGCCACGACTTCGCTTTGGGACAATGAACTATCCCTCCCGCGACGTAATTTCAAAGTACTTAGGTAGACTTATTTCCCTTCTACGTACAATGACAGGCACAATAAAGCACTGGTTTGATGAATAACATGTTTGTCTGTATTTCCTCTTTTTTTAGAAAATGTCAATATTTTCTTTATATGACAGAGCGAGACCGCGCGGAGTATAGCACACTGGACTCGCATTCCGGAGGACGACGGTTCAAAGTCGCGTCCGGCCATCCAGCGTTAGGTTTTCCGTGATTTCCCTAAATCGCTTCAGGCAAGACTTTGTCAGTTAAATTGTACTGACATATTTTTAACTAGTGATAGCGAGATCCCAGCAAAACCGAGGTATGGGATGGTTCCATTGAAAGAGCACGGCCAGCTTCGTTCTCTATCCTAGCCACAATCCAAGCTTGTCGTCCGTCTCTAGAACCTCTATGTCGACGGGACTTAAAACCAATCTTCCTTCCTTCCTTCTTTATATGAGGTTAAAACAAAACAGTACTTTCTTTTGCAAAAGCAACAGTCTACTTCCATTATTCATAAGAAAATGTAGTGATAGATAGATTTCAGAATTATGCAGTTATATGTTACAGGGTGTTTCAAAAATGACCGGTATATTTGAAACGGCAATAAAAACTAAACGAGCAGCGATAGAAATACACCGTTTGTTGCAATATGCTTGGGACAACAGTACATTTTCAGGCAGACAAACTTTCGAAATTACAGTAGTTACAATTTTCAACAACAGATGGCGCTGCGGTCTGAGAAACTCTATAGTACGATATTTTCCACATATCCACCATGCGTAGCAATAATATGGCGTAGTCTCTGAATGAAATTACCCGAAAACTTTGACAACGTGTCTGGCGGAATGGCTTCACATGCAGATGAGATGTACTGCTTCAGCTGTTCAATTGTTTCTGGATTCTGGCGCTACACCTGGTCTTTCAAGTGTCCCCACAGAAAGAAGTCACAGGGGTTCATGTCTGGCGAATAGGGAGGCCAATCCACGCCGCCTCCTGTATGTTTCGGATAGCCCAAAGCAATCACACGATCATCGAAATATTCATTTAGGAAATTAAAGACGTCGGCCGTGCGATGTGGCCGGGCACCATCTTGCATAAACCACGAGGTGTTCGCTGTGTCGTCTAAGGCAGTTTGTACCGCCACAAATTCACGAAGAATGTCCAGATAGCGTGATGCAGTAATCGTTTCGGATCTGAAAAATGGGCCAATGATTCCTTTGGAAGAAATGGCGGCCCAGACCAGTACCTTTTGAGGATGCAGGGACGATGGGACTGCAACATGGGGCTTTTCGGTTCCCCATATGCGCCAGTTCTGTTTATTGACGAAGCCGTCCAGGTAAAAATAAGCTTCGTCAGTAAACCAAATGCTGCCCACATGCATATCGCCGACATCAATCCTGTGCACTATATCGTTAGCGAATGTCTCTCGTGCAGCGATGGTAGCGGCGCTGAGGGGTTGCCACGTTTGAATTTTGTATGGATAGAGGTGTAAACTCTGGCGCATGAGACGATACGTGGACGTTGGCGTCATTTGGACCGCAGCTGCAACACGGCGAATGGAAACCCGAGGCCGCTGTTGGATCACCTGCTGCACTAGCTGCGCGTTGCCCTCTGTGGTTGCCGTACGCGGTCGCCCTACCTTTCCAGCACGTTCATCCGTCACGTTCCCAGTCCGTTGAAATTTTTCAAACAGATCCTTTATTGTATCGCTTTTCGGTCCTTTGGTTACATTAAACCTCCGTTGAAAACTTCGTCTTGTTGCAACAACACTGTGTTCTAGGCGGTGGAATTCCAACACCAGAAAAATCCTCTGTTCTAAGGAATAAACCATGTTGTCTACAGCACACTTGCACGTTGTGAACAGCACACGCTTACAGCAGAAAGACGACGTACAGAATGGCGCACCCACAGACTGCGTTGATTCTATATCTTTCACATCACTTGCAGCGCCATCTGTTGTTGAAAATTGTAACTACTGTAATTTCGAAAGTTTGTCCGCCTGAAAATGTACTGTTGTCCCAAGCATATTGCAACAAACGGTGTATTTCTATCGCTGCTCGTTTAGTTTTTATTGCCGTTTCAAATATACCGGTCATTTTTGAAACACCCTGTATGTGCTCGCCTAATAATTATTATCGGGAGTCCTGACACAAAGGGAATTCCGTAACGTCTGTTAGTATTGCCTCAGACCAAACAATCGTCTTCAGAAATTTTCCCAGTGATGTAAGACTATAAAATTACTATTTTTTATGTAACTGAGATGGTGAGATTGGACATGTTTTTTGTCACGAGAACGAATTTTATAGGAGACTCAGAAAACATATCGTACCCCATAGAAATGACGGTTGCCCCCAAGGCTTAGGTCTAGCTGCTCCAAGGTATCCAGAAGTCAAGACTTTATTAGTTTTTTAAAAAAAGTGTGAACGCAAGAAAGGCGATTTTAATTAATGGAAATTACAGTGTAAGCTAAATCATACTATGGGCTATACTGTAGGCTCTATAGGGTGGGCGGGGGCAAAAAGTACGCACGTGCGAGGATCCGAATCTAGTGTTTCTCCTACTGGTGAGTGTAAGGTGGCAGTCCTGAATCTTCATTCGAGAGCTGTTATGGTGGAACAGTCATGCGTGTTGTGTTGGTGGTTTGCACTTTGAAGCTTTCGACATATGACGTGCGTTAATTTTTTGGAACTTTCGATTTAAGTATTTACCACGTAACTGATCTGTCTGCTATAACAAAAACCCGAAGAACTACCACTACCTCATACGTGAATACATAACCTAACTGACGCTTTAAGCTTAGTTGTTAGTTTAAAAAGTTGCAACAGATGGAAACTGATAACAGAAGTTCAGAAATCAGTGCGACAAGACAAAGATTCTGCGAACTAGCTGGTGCAGATGTCCAAAGCGTGCCTTTCTTCTTCGGTTCCAATATTGAATGTGTAGGTTTATTTAACATATTTAACGTTCCTTAGTTTACAGTTCACTGTTTCACATCGACTGATTCAGTGCTGATAAAACCAGTTGAACTTCATGTTTCAGAAACTACGAGAAAAAAAAGCGTCCTCCATACCGCTGTCTTCTAAAGCGTTAGAGGAGGAGGACAACAAGCTAATAGGAAATGTATCGTCCATTATAAATGCAGCTAAAAGGCTTGGATGTAATGAATACACATTACGTAAAAGATTTTAAGCAAGAAATGGAATGGCATCACTGCGGCGTTTCAGAGAGTATTTTCTGCGACAGAGGAAACTGGATCCTATGTTCTATGGCTTTACGTTTGAAAATTTCCGACATTATTAGCACATCAGTTTGCCGAAAAAATTAATGGCATAAACTAACGGTTTAGCAAAGAAACCTAAATGCAGGGCAACAATGTCCTCGATCATTCATTTCTCGCCACAATTTAAGTTTGAAACAACCGGAGAAAATCTGTATGGGAGGGATAATGATATTCAATAAAGCACAAATGAAATTTTTTTCAGCGACTTGAAAACTTTGCAATCTAAATATAATTTTCCGCCTCATCGGGTCTATAATTAAGACGTAACAGGAATGCACACTGTACCGGGAAAACTGCAGAAAAGTGTGGCAAGAAAAGGCCAAATAATATTAATGTCTTACAATATTTTGTACTTAAATTAGTCATATATTAGTGACATGTTTTGATATTTAATGCGCGCGATATGACAGAGATAATGATGATGGTGATTGTGTTGATGGTGATGATTTTCATATAGTAAAACATTATACAAAGTAATAATTGCAGTAGTTGATATATACTGTAAATATCCTTCAGTCTGCTATAATTATATTAACTTCTTTTCGTGTGGAATTTTGCCCATAACATGAGGATATTTACCCCAGGGCTGGGGCAAAAGATCCAGTATCCTCATTTGCAACATTTTGTTAAATATAACTTTAATACGTCATACAAGCAATCTTAAACTTATGGCTTGTAAAGTATGATGATCTTATATATTGACATGTGATAAGTCTGACCCATTAGACAAACTGCTCTCTGGCGTCTACAGTTCGTAGGGTTCGGAAAGGCGTCAGAACCGATTACCAGCAATGGATATTAATTCACACAACAACTACCATTAGTCACCTCTTCGAGAGTCTTCTTAGAATGCACGTATACAATCTAAGAAAGAAAAAGAAAAAACGACGCATGACGAAGTAACTGTCCGAATAGGACCGAAATTAGTATATTCATCTATATACAAACAAATGTTTACAATTTCAGAAAAATTGGATGATTTATTCACGAGGAAGAACTTCACGAATTGAGCAATTCAATAACGCGCTGCCGGCCGGTTCCTCAAAATACCTAGGCTTACATATTGATAGCAAACTGAATTGGTCCAACCACATCGTGGATCTGTGCAAAAGACTAAGTTCAGCAACATATGCATTGCGCATTGTTTCTTCTTATAGAAATATGGAAACCGTGAAGTCAGCGTGTTATGGTTACTTTCATGCAATTATGGCATTTGGAATTATATTTTGGGGAAATCAGCCACTGGCTAAAAAAGTACTGTGTGTACAAAAAAGAACCATAAGGATCATGTGTGGAGTCGATCCTAGAGCCACATGCAGGAATATTCTTAAGAAGCTTGAAATACTTACATCCACTGCGCAATATATATTCTCATTGATGTGCTTCATAAGGAATGAAAAATCCATCTTTAAGCTGAATAGTGCGTATCACAGTCACAATATTAGAAGGAAACATGATATCCACTATGAACAGCCAAATCTAAGTATGGTGCAGAAAGGAGTCCATTTCAGTGGCTGTAAGATTTTTAATGCCCTCCCTTCAAGAATTAAGTGTGCCTCGGGCGTGGATGTGTGTGATGTCCTTAGGTTAGTTAGGTTTAAGTAGTTGTAAGTTCTAGGGGACTGATAACCTCAGAAGTTAAGTCCCATAGTGCTCAGAGCCATTTGAACCATTTTGAATAACGCGATGGTCCACCTCGGACCCTTATGCAAGCAGTTATTCGGGTTGGCATTGGTTGATAGAGTTGTTGGATACCTCCTGAGGGATATCTTGCCAAATTCTGTCCCACTGGCGCTTTAGATCGTCAAATCTCGCTTCGGTTGGAGGGTCCTGTCCATCATGCTCCAAACGTTTTCTGTTGGGGAAAGATACGGCGATTTTGCTGACCAAGGTAGGGTTCAGCAAGCACGAAGACATGAAACAGAAACTGTGTGCGGGCGGACATTACTTTGTGAAATATAAGCAAAGGATGACTTGCCACGGATGGCAATAAAACGGGGTGTAGAATATTGCCGACGTGTCATTGTGATGTAAGTGTGCTGCCGGTGACAGCCAAGGCGTTCCTGCCATGAAAAGAAATTGTATCTCAGGCCATCACTCCTGACTGTAGAGTCCCATGGCGCAGGACACTCAGGTTGGAATCCCACCGCTGTCCAGGGATCTCACGTCTTCAGCGTGGATTCTCATTGACTGGAGCAGAAATATCTTCAGTGATGAGTGCCACTTCGAACTGAGCCCCGGTGTCCAGCAAAGACTTTACTGGAGACACCTCAGCCGGCAGTGGGACACAAACCTGTCTCTCGAATTCTTTCAGTTCTTCCTCTCCGGGTTCCCAATCATCCGTTTCACTTTCGTACAATGTTGTACTCTACACGTCCTCTTTCAGGAGCTTCTCACGGATTTATAAATCAGTGTTAAACCATATCACCTATCTGGACCGACTTCCTTCATAGGCATGCAAGTATATCAGTCGCCAGTCAGCTGTTTTCTTTCCAAAGCATCGCATTTTTGACAGGCTGCAGTCCCCAAATTCCTCGACAACGCGTACAGTTGAATCGGCGTAAGAAGTTCGCGCGCCCACCTCAACCAATAACATAATTTTGTGAACATCGTATATGATAACGCCTCATTGTTGTCTCAACTCTACAATAGGCAGCTATTGTTTATGCCTGCAGGCGTTAGCGCTTTGCAGTTGAAAAGTGGCAAGAGCGCTGCGAGCTGACATTGGCCTTTTTTTATGTGTCTCGACTATAGCTGGTTGCTACCATTATCTGTGAATAGTCGCGCCTGGTATGTCTGTGTCGTGGACCGAGTCTTTGCCTAGAGAGAGCCAATCAGAGACATTAGCGCGAATTTTAATTAGGAGGAACCTGGCCAACGCCGCAGCCACAGTTGGTCCCTGGATTCTGTTTAGTTCGGACTGTGGGCTTTAGTTTTTCATTACGCTGCTGCACATAGTTGGGTAAAATTGCTACATGCTCTCGGCTTGAACCACTTTTTCCACCTGTGATTCACTTACGGTTCTTGGAGGATGTATTGTTTTCATGTTCTATGCAGTGTAACTTCTTCTGTCATGTACGTATTTAAACTGTACTGGGACACAATATTGCTTTGTTGTAGGATCAGCTACACGGGCCCACATGGATAACGAAATCCTGCTGGGCTTGTCACATTCTGTAGCCTTCGTCGCAATAAGTCTCTCTCTTTCTCAACTATTAATAAGCAGATTACTCTGGTCGCGTTATTTTTTGCGTGTGTAGTAAGATTAGGAATTTGGTCCCCTTTGCACAGCATTTGAGACGGTTTGCTATAGCTCATATTGGACTGTCTTTTCTGTAATCAAATCTTAGAATGTCCTATCGCCGTCAGAAAAGTATCAGCTATCGTCTAGTCGCCATATAAAAAAATTCCCCTTGTTGAAATATAAAACTACGTGACTTTGCTTGTTCTCGACCAGTACTGACTCTTTTTCCCATTTAACGGCTCCTTTGCTACAAAGTAATGCAAACGCTTTATACCACCACGCACTAGCCTTTGTCCAATGTAGTATTTTCAGCCTCACGCTAAATATTAGTGTGGCAGTTTGCCGCTAATGCACTTCCACTGCCAGCAGCGGCTTCAGATCAGTCATTTAAGTAATTTCGTCTATCATTATTAGGGTTTAAAAGTACATTTTCTTGGACACCTTGATTCAGATTTTACAAATTACATTTAAGTTGCATGTGTCTGTCTATAACACGGTACTCACTGGAAACAGCGTGCGTTACCTTTGTGGAATTCCATACCAACATTAATTAATTAATTTGTTTCCTTTTTACATCATTTTATGACTACATCTTCACCTAGAATGCTGTGTGTTGTCAACAGATGTAATAAGATGTTATTGCTGGAATGTACTATCTCTGATTAGTGCTCAGACAGTCCGACTTGTAAATGTATTTTCGGGCCAATAGTCTTATTTGACATGCAGACAGTGTGTTAGAACATTTATTTGTAGCGATTTATGAGAAGGATGCTAACATTGGTAATATTTCATTTAATTTACATCGTTTCACGATGTGCGGAGCTTCGCACTCGTTTGATGACACTGTATTTCTGCAGTGAAAATGCTTATTTTTGACGATGACATGTTTACAGGTCGGAGGATTTTTAAGTCAGCATGTACTGAAGCAAAATGTAAGTGATGTATCATTTTCACCATTTATTTACTACTGTCCACAGGACATGTCGGTGCAGCTCTGTGTATACCACTCACTAATCCGCGACATTCGCCAAGAAAAACAAGAAAGTGCCTAAGCAGAAAATGGAAGCACGCATCCGGAAACGCACTACGGATTCTGTGTCTTCCGTACTGCACTAACAAGGGAAACTCCCCATCGGACCCCCCCCCCCCCCATCATATTGTGGTAAAATAGGCCAGTGGATAGCCATTCAAATACTGAACACTCATCAAGCACGAAAACAGGAAGAAGCTGTGCTGAACTGTGAAAAAAGAAGCAAAATACACTGAATCGCCAAAGAAACTGGTATAGACATTTGTATTCAAATACGGAGATACTTAAACAGGCAGAATACGGCACTGCGGTCGGCAACGCCTATATAAGACAAGAAGTGTCTGACATAGCTTTTACATCGGTTAATGCTGCTACAGTGGCAGGTTATCGAGATTTAAGTGAGTTTGCAGGCAGTGCTATAGCCGGCACACCAGTGATGGGACACAGCATCTCTGAGGCAGCGATGAAGTGGGGGTTTTCCCGTGCGACCATTTCACGAGTGTACCGTGAATATCAGGAGTCAGGTCAAACATCAAATCTCCGACATCACTGAGACCAGAAACAGATCCTGCAAGAACGGGACCAACGATGACTGAAGAGGATCGTTCAACGTGACAGAAGTGCAAACCTTTCGCAAATTGCTGCAGATTTCAGTGCTGGGCCATCAAAAAGTGTCAGCATGCGAACCATTCAACGAAACATAATCGATATGGGTTTTCGGAGCAGAAGGCCCACTCATGTACCCTTGATGACTGCACGACACAAGGGTTTACGTCTCTCCTGGGCACGTCAACACGGGCATTGGGCTGTTGATGACTGGAAACATGTTGCCTGGTCGGACGAGTCTCGTTTCAAATTCTATCGAGGGATGGGCCTGTACGGCTATGGAGACAAACTCATGAATCCATGGACCCTGCACGTTAGCAGCTGGTGGAGGCTCTGTAATGGTGTGGGACGTGTGCAATTGGAGTGATATGGGACCCCTCATACGTCTAGATACGACTGTAATAGGTGATACGTATGTATGCATCCTATCTGATCACCTGCAGCCATTCATGCCCATTGTGGATTCCGACGGACTTGGGAAATTCCACCAGGATGATGCGACACAGCCGGCCGTGGTGGCCGAGCGGTTCTGGGCGCTTCAGTCCGGAACCGGGCGACTGCTACGGTCGCAGGTTCGAATCCTGCCTCGGGCATGGACGTGTGTGATGTCGGTAGGTTAGTTAGGTTTAAGTGTTCTAAGTTCTAGGGGACTGATGACCTCAGATGTTAAGTCCCATAGTGCTCAGAGTCATTTGAACCATTTGATGCGACACAACACACGTCCAAAATCGCTACATAGTGGCTGCAGGTACACTCTTCTGGGTTTAAACACTTCCGCTGGTCACCAACAATCTCCCCAGACATGAACGTTATTGAGCATATCTGGGATGCCTTGTAACGTGCTGTTCAGAAGAGATCTCCAACCCCTCATACTGATTTAGGGACAGCGGCGGAGGATTCATGGTATCGATTCCCTCCACCACTTCTTCAGACATTAGCCGAGTCCATGCTATGTCGTGTTGCGGCTCTTTTGCATGCTCGCGGGGGCCCTACACAATATTAGACATGTGTATCAGTTGCTTTGGCTGTTCAGTGTAAAAGAGCAACGAAGGACCATGCAAACAGAATTGCTTGCGCATTACGAGACTGAGAATGACAGTAATTACAGGCGATGAAACATGGGTTCATCACTTCGAAACGGAAATAAACGGCAGTCCATGGAGTGGCACCACGCTACCTCTCCACCGTAGAAAAAGACCAAAGCCGCACCCTCGGCCAGAAAAGTCATGGCGACAGTGTTCTGGAACACTTATGGTGCTATTCTGTTTGACAGCCTCCCTCATGGTGCCACGATCCACTCTGAAGCGTATTGTGCTGACCTAAAGAAATTGAAGAAACGACTTAAGCGTGTTCGTCGCCACAAAAATGCAAACGAACTTCTCCTTCTCCAGACAATGCAAGGCCAACACAAGTCGGCGCATCCAAGAGGGGATCACAAAACTCCATTGGACTGCTCTTCCTCATCCACCCTACATTCTAGATCTCGCACCTTTCGACATCAGTCTCTTCGGCTCTATAAAGGGTGCACTCTGCTGGAAGCATTACGTGAATGGTTTGGAGTTTATTGACGTTGGTTCCGACGTCCACCAGTAGAGTAGTACCATGCGGTAGAGTAGTACCGTGGGGTAAGGACGTCGCTTTGAACAGAGAGTATGGTGGAAAAGAGTTTTGTAGGCAAAAGAGTGGGGAATAATATGATATATTGAAATACTGAATAAAACCATCCCGCTTTCAGAAAAAAAAGTTCTGTATTACTTACTGAACACCCCTCGTACTACTTGCAATGCTATAACCCTTTGTTTAGCAACATGAAATTTGATATCGTTACTAAAACTAAACTAAACTTCGTCTGTACAGGCCTCGGATGGCCCAACTGGATGCAGATATGAAGGTACATGTTCAAATGGTTCAAATGGCTCTGAGCACTATGGGACTCAACATCTATGGTCATGAGTCGCCTAGAACTTAGAACTACTTAAACCTAACTAACCTAAGGACATCACACAACACCCAGTCATCACGAGGCAGAGAAAATCCCTGACCGCGCCGGGAATCGAACCCGGGAACCCGGGCGCGGGAAGCGAGAACGCTACCGCACGACCACGAGCTGCGGACGAAGGGACATGTGATCTGCACACTACTCTTCTGGCCACTGCCAGCTTTCATGACTGGAGCCGCTATTTCTCAATCTAGGAGCTCCGCAATTGGCCATACAATGGCTGAGTGCACGCGTCGCGCGCCGAGCGGTCTCAGGTGCTGGAGTCATGGACTGTGCGGCTGGTCCCGGTGGAGGTTAGAGTCCTCCCTCGGGCATGGGTGTGTGTGTTTGTCCTTAGCATAATTTACGTTAAGTAGAATGTAAATTTAGGGACTGATGCCTTAGCAGTTAAGTCTCATAAGATTTCACACACATTTAAACATTTTTTTGAGTGCACGTGCCGGCCGCGGTGGCCAAGCGGTTCTCGGCGCTTCAGTCCGGAACCGCGCGACTGCTACGGTCGCAGGTTCGAATCCTGCCTCGGGCATGGATGTGTGTGATGTCTTTAGTTAGGTTTGAGTAGTTCTAAGTACTAGGGGACTGATGACCACAGCAGATTAGTCCCATAGTGCTCAGAGCCATTTTTTGAGTGCACGCCGCTAGCCAACAAGCGCACGGCAGACCGTGTCGCCCACACATCCATGTGTTAGACAAGTCCGACAGTGCTTAACTTTTGTCATCTGACGGAAACTGCTGTTAGCAGATAAGTGCCCCCACGAAAAATATGTTATGCTAATACTGTGTAGCATCGCCTTTAGTCTTGATAATGGCCACAATTTGGTGAGGAAGAGAACCCACAAATTCCTTCAGGAGTACTATCTGATCAAAAGTACCCAGACACCTATCAGTAGACATTAATATTGAGCGCGCTCATGACTACTTGACCTCTGCTGGAGACACGTTCAATGAGATCTCTGAATGTGTGTGGAGGAATGGCAGCCCACGCTTCGTCAACAGCTGAAACCAGAGAAGGTGGTGATGGTGAACGCTGCGGTCTGTAGCGAAGTCTACGTTCTAACTGAAACCAAAGGTATTCCATTGGGTTCAGTTTGGGACTCTGGGCAGGCCAGTCCATTTCAGGAATGCTATTGTCCCCAAACCATCGCCTCACAGAAGCAGTTTTATGACAGAGTGGATTCTCATGGTGATACAATCATCGTCTCTGAACTGCTCTTCTACTGGACGCAGTACACGATGCTGCAAAATGTGTTCATATCGTTCCACATTTAACGTCTTCTTAAGCACAACAAGGGGACCACATTCTAACGACTACAAACGCCCACATACCGCAACACCACCTCCTGCCTACTTCACTGCTGATACTATAAGTGATGGTAGGTAGCACTCTCCAGACCATCGTCAAACCCAAACCCTTCCATCGCATCGTCAGGTGGTACAGCGTGATTCATCAATCGTTTCCAGTCATCCAGCGTCCAGTGGCATCGCTCTTTCTTTACACCGCCTCAAGCGTCGCTTAGCACCGACTATAGAAATGTGTGACGTATGTGGAGCTGTTCGTCCACTGCACCCTATTCTTTCTGACCCCCGAAGAACAGTCACCGTGCTAGCTGGACTTCTGGTAGTACTTTGGAACTCACGAGTGGTTCCTACCGCACATTTCATGCCTTTTCTGGCATGCACCGTCCGCAAAGCCAGACAGTCCCTGTCCGTAGCACATGAGGTCTGCCTGGTCGTGGTTCAACTGTGATTGTTCTTTCATATTTCCGCTTCGCAGTCACATCATCAACGGTAGACTTGGGTAGTTTTAGTGATTAGTGAACATTCGAAGTAGAGTGCCGGCTATCATTCCATAAACTGGCTTCAGTTGTATCAGTTTTTTCAAGGCCAGTTTAATCGGACTGTTAAAACCGCTCAGAATGATCATTTACTGAAATAAGCGATCTTAGGTTCTGTATTCATATTATTTCCTTTAATAAACATTGAAATCGAACAAACACGGAAAAGTTTTAATCCTATCAGTTTCAAGACACAGAGAATCCAAATATTGAATTAAATAGGCAAATAAAAGAGAACTTAGCCTTGGTCTGCCGGCTTTTCTCGAAAACTGATAAGTGGTGACTACTATAAAAAAATCAACAGTGTTCTCCTACTGACACTAATTTTTTGCACCTCTGCTCAAAAATCATGTTGTAAGTGGGTATCATACCACTATTTGAACATTACAAATAGTCAGTACTAAAGGATGAAAATGAGGTTGAAAAACTATTTTTCGCATTAAGTTGTCAGTATTTAACGTCTACAGGCAGATAAAGGCATGTTGTGTGGGCACAGGAAGCACATCCGCAGATATCTATTGTTATTGTAAGCTATACATGAACTGTTAAGTTTAAAGTTTTCTCCTTACAGTATGCCGCAAGTTAGTTGCAGTTCCTCCCATTTTCAATCTTTCACAGCAAATGGAACATTGTACTTCACCAATACTGCACTTCATAAAATACTTCCAGATTAGAGATAGTGCCACTGACGACGGAGTGAGTGCATTCTGTAAGACAACTGATGTCCGACGACGACAGTGACAAACCAGATGTGGTAAGTCTTACACACTGTGTGTACACGCGTACCACCTGACAGACTACGCCACATGGCAATAACTACATTTTTGTCAGCAATTTTTGCCTCACCAGTTCTTATGCCATGTGTTTGTTGCTCGGTTTTGTCGCCATTGTCATTAAAACTGCACAGATTTGTTTTCCCATTTTCTACACACATCAAAAAAAGCTTTGCATCACCCCAGTTCCCAGAACTCCGGAAGACAAATTCTGACTGTGGATATTGTATCACTGTTCAGAGACGTCAACCGCCCAAAGATGTCAACAACCATGCATGAGCAGCGCGTATTAGACGGAGGGGTCCGACAGCCGATCAGTTCCAGTCATTCCACCAGGAAGGTGGTACACGGCTCGTGTTGTCTGTAATTCAACCTAGACGGTCCATACCGCGGTTCGATCGCGTCCGCATTGTTACTTTGTGCCAAGAAGGCCTCACAACAACGAAAGTATACAGGCGTCTCTGAGTGAACCAAAGCGATGTTGTTCGGACATGGAGGAGATACAGAGAGACAGGAACTGTCGATGACATGCCTCGCTCAGGCCGCCCAAGGGCTACTACTGCAGTGGATGACCGCTACCTACGGATTATGGCTCGGAGGAACCCTGACAGCAACGCCACCATGTTCAATAATGCTTTTAATGCAGCCACAGGACATCGTGTTACGACTCAAACTGTGTGCAGTAGGCTGCATAATGCCCAACTTCACTCCCGAGGTCCATGCCGAGGTCCATCTTTGCAAACACGGCACCATGCAGTGCAGTACAGATGGGCCCAACAACATGTCGAGTGGACCGGTCAGGATTGGCATCACGTTCTCTTCACCGATGAGTGTCGCATATGCCTTCAACCAGACAGTCGTCGGAGACGTGTTTGGAGGCAGCCCGGCCAGGCAGAAAGCCTTAGACACGCTGTCCAGAGAGTGTAGCAAGGTGGACGTTCCCTGCTGTTTTGGGGTGGCATTATTTGGGGCCGACGTACGCTGCTGGCGGTCATGGAAGGCGCCGTAACGCTGTACGATAAGTAAATGCCATCCTCCGACCGATAGTGCAACCATATCGGCAGGATATTGGCGAGGCATTCGTCTTCATGGGTGACGATTCGCGCCTCCATCGTGCACATCTTGTGAACGACATCCTTCAGGATAACGACATCGCTCGACTAGAGTGGCCAGCATGTTCTCCAGACATGAACCCTATCGAATATGTCTAGGATAGACTGAAAATGGCTGTTTATGGAAGACGTCACCCATCAACCACCCCGAGTGATCTACGCCCAATCGCCGTTGAGATGTGGGACAATCTGGACCAACAGTGCCTTGATGAACTTGTGGATAGTATACCACGATGAATACAGGCATGCATCAATGCAAGAGGACGTGCTACTGGGTATTAGAGGTACCGTTGTGTACAGCAATCTGGATCACCACCTCTGAAGGTCTCGCTGTATGGTGGTACAACATGCAATGTGTGGTTTTCATAAGAAACAAAAAGGGCAGAAATGATGTTTCTATCGATCTCTACTCCAGTTTTTATGTACAGGTTCCAGCACACTCGGAGCCGAAGTGATGCAAAACTTTTTCGATGTGTATATAATAACGCGATCTTTCAGAGTACTGCAAATTTTAAGAATAAAAATTGCTCGTTCTTTTCAAAAAGGTCTATTTCAAAATGAAAAATTTTGACATTGCTGCTACAGCTGACAGATATTTCGGTCCTTTTGCCTGGTTATTAATGGAAGTTGGACACCATTCCTTGTAGACAGGTTGCACACTTAACAGTGATACCCCAATAAATCACAACCTGTTACAGTGTGCCCAAGGGCAGTTCCAAATACGATCGCTCCTTTACGTGATTTCGCCACGTTTCCATGCGGTCCCAACTTCCAACGCTGATTCCACGCAACCGACTGGTAAAATACACCCCATTTTACACCGTAAGTCAAGTAAGTCGTATAAGGTGACGTGACCTCCCGTTTCCAGTCTTACACTACATGCAGCGCCCCAAAGTAACCAGCGTGTTGTTTTAAGTTGGTGACTGGTAATTTTTTTGTGAGCTTATTCTAGCAGAGTGTAAACGCATCGGTAGAAATTATGTTAGCTTGCTTACTACTGGAACAAAAAAATTCTCCCTCGTGATCACGCATGCATCGATAGTTGGCTATAAGCCACTTGTTACGTTGTGCGGCATGTAAAAACGTGAGACGAGCGCCGAACGATACGCCACCGTAGGCGCTGGCACGTACATTAGTGATAATGCGCCGGTCGCCGCCGGCCCGTACATTACGGTGCGTCTGGCGGCGATAAAAAAGCGAGTACGGACACAAACTGCCTCCGAGCACGCTAACCGCGCCGCCCACAAGGTCACAGGCCGCTCAGAGGGCGTACGCGCCCGCCTGTGCAGGCGCCCGCCCCACGCACGTCCACTGACGACACCAACTCATGCGATGGATATCTATTGTTGTGTTAACCGCGTCTAGTTCTACGAAATACAACAACTCGTTAAGGAAACGACTGAACAACTAAATGGAAGCAATCTGGACAAGGAAGGAAAGTAATGTCGACTGGGATAAAAAAACTCCGCAAGGACAGGCCATGAAGGTACAACAGTGCCGACCGACCGCCGTATCATCCGCAAACCACAGGCATAACTGGATCCGGATATGGAGGGGCATGTGGTCAGCAGACCGCTCTCCCGGCCGTGCGTCAGCTTACGAGACCAGAGCCGCTACTTCTCAATCAAGTAGCTCCTCAGTTTGCCTCACAAGGGCTGGTTCAAAATGGTTCAGATGGCTCTGAGCAGTATGGGACTCAACAGCTGAGGTCATAAGTCCCCTAGAACTAAGAACTACTTAAACCTAACCAACCTAGGGACATCACACACATGCATGCCCGAGGCAGGATTCGAACCTGCGACCGTAGCAGTCGCGCGGTTCCAGACTGAAGCGCCTAGAACCGCTCGGCCACCATGGCCGGCTACGAGGGCTGAGTGCACCCCGCCTGCCAACAGCGCTCGGTAACCTGATGGTCACCCGTCCAAGTGCTAGACCAGCCCGACAGCGCTTAACTTCGGTGATCTGACGGGAAGCGGTGTTACCACATGGAAGAGAAATTGTTGAGCCTTATAATGGGAAAGGGTTTCTTCCTTCACCAAAACAGGCATTTTTCCTTTGCGATATGCTAGTTTTTTATCATAATATTCGTTTTATAATGTATACATGATCTCTGAAACGACGAATGAAACTTTGCAAGAAGGTCAGGATTCGAACCCAGGTCTCCTGCTCACTAGGCAGATGTGCTAACCACTACACCGTCCTGGCACAGTGGCTCTGCACAACTGCACAGACTATCCTAACACGCATTCTTCCTCATTCACCCCTCAGTCCACTTACTGTTACCCCTAAATGTCTCTGAGCACTATGGGACTTAACTTCCGAGGTCATCAGTCCCCTAGAACTTAGAACTACTTGAACCTAACTACCCTAAGGACATCACACACATCCATGCCCGAGGCAGGATTCGAACCTGTGACCGTAGCGGTCGTGCGGTTCCAGACTGTAGCGCCTAGAACCGCTTGGCCACCCCGGCCGGCGTTACCCCTAAACTCGAAGAGCATTGCAGAGGTTCTCCAACTGCATTGGAATAGCACCTCATCATCGAAAAAAAAGGGGGATTCCGCCTGAAACCCAGGCATACTTGCTCTGATCGAAAGAAGCTACATGGTTCCACAAACCCTTTTTCAAGCGTCAGTTATCTATAATGTATGAGGGGCGCCCAGAAAGCAATGCACCGCATTTTTTACCTCAGCCGGAAACAATGCTACGGATACTAAATGTTACGTAGGTAAGTCTGAGTGAGCGCGCCAAGTTTCCATCACTTCCGACAGATGGTGTAGCTGCAGGGCAGTTTCAAAATGGCGTCTGTAAGTGGTGTACATTACAAGCAACATGCCGCCACTGAATTTCTCACTGCAGAGAAAGAAACTGCGGGGAATATTCACAATCGCTTGTGCAAAGTCATGCGGTCGACAGAAGTGCAGTTGGTCGATGGGCACGGAGGGTGAGGTCATCAGAAGGAGGTTCGGCGGGGCTACACGATTTGCAGCAGTCGTGGAGACCATCAACGGTTGTCACACCTGACACCTGACCTGACCCCCTCCGATTTCCAGTTGTTTGAGCCATTAAAGAATGCCATTCGTGGAAGGCATTTTAAGGACGATGAGGAGGTGATTCACACGGTATGAAATGATACGACCGTACGGAAGTGTTGGCCGGGAGACCCCATGCGGGCTGTTCGGCCGCCGAAATTTCAAGTCCTTTTTAGCTGACGCCACTGCGGCGACTTGCGATTCAAGGATGATGAAATGATGATGAAAGACACAGCACCCAGGCATCTCGAGGCAGAGAAAATCCCTGACGCCGCCGGAAATCGAACCCGGGACCCCGTGCGCGGGAAGCGAGAACGCTACCGCAACACCACGAGCTGCGGACATTCACACGGCGGAGCACTGGCTCTGCCACCAGGACAAGGATTGGTACCGAAAGTGAATACACGCCCTTGTTTCACGCTGGAGGAAGGCCATAGAGGGGGGGGGGGGGGGGGGGGGGATGGACATTAAGTGGTTCAAATCGTTCAAATGGCTCTGAGCACTATGGGACTTAACTGCTGAGGTCATCAGTCCCCTAGACTCAGAACTACTTAAACCTAACTAACCTAAGGACATCACACACATCCATGCCCGAGGCAGGATTCGAACCTGCGACCGTAGCGGTCACGCGCATTAAGTGTAAAAATAGAGTGTGTCGATAAGACACCGTTCTTTCGTGTGTGTCATTCTCATTATGTTCAGTAAGAAATTGTTGAAGACAAAAAATGCGGTGCATTACTTTCTGCGCTACCCTCGTATATAGGCAGACTGAGCTGACGAATGAAAATTTTCGTTTCAGTTGAGGAAGGAGGTATGTTAGATTAGTCCATGCAGTTATGGTAAGCAACTGTGCCAGGGTGACGTAATGGTTAACGCCTCTGCCTGGAGAGCAGGAGTCCTGGATTCGAACCCCAAACTTAGTGCAAATGTTCATTCATAGCTTCAGTCTCCATATATGCATCACAAATGTTTGAGAGTTGAAAAGGTCTGTGAAACCACATAGTTTCATTCATTTTGTAAACTGAAACGCCTTTTCCTTGCTGCAATCTGTAGACCCCTATATTTACATTAGAGACGCGTTTCGCCATGGATTTAATCTTAAATACTACAGTTTTGTTTTTATGTTCGATATTTATAAATCTGAAAACAGTTCACATCATAATTTTCACATTAATATAACTTACAGTTATTCGATTTTCTGTCCGAAATCTGCATTTCGTGTCATGTGGTTGTGGGTCGCACTGTCATTTCACTTGTAAAGCATCGACACATTTTCACCACACGAACTGTTGTTCTGTAGTTTGTGTATTTTCTAAGTTAACTGCTGTGAAACACCACTACCGTTCTGGTGCTAACTGTAGCTTTTTCTTACGAGCGCTGTGAAGTTTGTCGTAACTGTATGTTCACATGGTGTTCCTTATCTTACTTGTTTACATAAGTGTTATCATTCTAACCATCATCGTTTCATCCCCATCGACGCGCAAGTCGCCGAGGTGGCGTCAAATCGAAAGACTTGCACCCGGCGAACGATCTACACGACATCATTCTTACGAAGTAAATAATGGAAACCTAACAACTGTTCATATGTTCTCTCTCTCTCTCTCTGTTTGTGTGTGTGTGTGTGTGTGTGTGTGTTTATGCAAGCATTTTTTTTTTACTTCAGCAATGTTGTCATTATGTTAAGACATTTTAGGGGGGAGTTTAGGATTGTGGGGAGGTTAGGATTGTGGCTGATCTGGGATGGGGTTGCAGAATTTTAAATGTGGATGTAATAGCTTCAGAGATTGTATAAATAGTTCTAGGTGTTTTGATGGCTGGACTTTTCTTATTTGGAGACTCACGATAGAATGATGGGAAAACGGGCTAAGTGGCATTATTTTGATGCTGATCTGTTTGGTATTACTGCATACGAACAGTTACTTGTTTGGCACGTGAAATGATTTTCTTAGCTTCTTTGGTTTTTTGTATATGATTATTCCCTTGCAAGATTAGAAAGTCTCGTTTTTGTCTATTTTGATTATTTTCATCTCTTCTTGTCTAGAGGTTGCCTTGTGATTATGTCTGACATGCGTCGAAAATTTGTAGGGGACAGAGGGGCAGGTTGGCCCACTTGTTTTCTTGATGTTTTCCACCCGGTATTTTGAATGTTTCCACTGCCCTTTTTTTGTGAAGACATTGGTACATTGTTTCAGTGCCTTTACGGCGAAGTACTTACAGCGTCTCGCTGATTGTCTATTCATAAAAAATAGTTAGTACCATAATACCATCGGTCCAACCTACCCAACCATGGGATGAGTTGACCCAATAGTTGGGACAAGCTGGCCCATACGATTTTATCATTTAATTATCTACGACACTGATTATTTAATTGAAAACATATCGACTTTAATACTTACAGTTTATTTTAATATACACTCTTACAGTTTTACGGCAAAAACTACGACCATCAATTGTGTTGTCATTGTTACAATAACAGTTTCCACAACTTCTTGATAAAACCCTTGGTCTGATTGTCTAATAGGATCTTCACAGTTCAGACATTCATAAAAAAGTCCTTTCACGCCATTTTTTACACATGACAGATGTGACTGCTGCTTGCAGCTTGACATTAAATCCATTTATCACTGGGATTGCTGTGAGAAAACGGTTTAAGACACCTAAGATACACCGCATCCTTATCCTCAACTTCTTCATCTTGAAGAACCTTCTTACAAATGCCTGCTTTCTTTCTGCGCTTTATCTAAGAAGATTTATAATGACCACAGTCAGTTTTGCGCTGAACATCAGTATTTCTCTTTAAAGTATTTCTTTTCTCACTTTGAAGGCTTGTTGTTCGCGTTGTGATGCTTCTTTCACTGGGCTGTCTATCAGTATTGTTGAAGTTCTTCTTCGTTTCTTTGCTGTCTTTTCTCTTGGTTACGACTTCTCAAATGGCCTGACTTCTTCAGGCGTTGTTTGCACTATTGTTCACGTGATATGACGTTTAACATAGCACGCGTTTGTTACTCATAAAATAGGCCTACCACTGTGTTATTGAGAAGTTGAGGGGCCAGCGTCAGCAATAAAACTACAACTTACAGCATTAGGATCAGGCCCGTCTTTTATGTATGAAGGCAGAAAGACACTATCTGTGAAAATGTCCATATCTAAGGGGAAGATGCCTGTCACTTTGAATCCAGCTAGTATGTTTCTGGTCGTAACTGCATTTTGTAGCACAATTTTCACAATGCTTGGGAGATCGCATATTGTTATTGATCATTTATTTCTTATCACGAAAAAAAAATTCAATCCAAGGGCTGTAGTTTTGTGACTACAGTGAGCTGGGAAAGACAAAAGTGTCACACCATATTCCTTGTAAAAATCCAACACTTCAGCTGATAAATGAGAACTATGGTTGTCAGTTAGTACCAAGCAAGGATGGTGTTTGGAACATGTGATAGAAACTGTCTTTATTTTAAGAAGCTTGTTTCTGTCATCCTCTCTGAGAGAGGGGATCTACCACTGCTCCCAACAGGATCGTCTCTGATACAATGGGGCTTGAAATTAGCCCTAGTGAGTATGAAAAATGGAGGGACGCTGTTCCCAGTTGCACCAGCGGCTAAAGTGTTCCTCTTTCAGTAGATGTTACCCACCATATTTGACATAATCCCCTTCGAGCTAGTACTCTCTCAGGCCTTCAGACTGTAGTCATTCCAGTTTCATCTCCATTCCAGATGTCACTAGACGTCAGCTTCGATGTTGCCAAAACATTGTTCACGCTGTCAAAAAAAACAAGACTGTGTTGTGCTTGTTGATGCTACTACATCGTGATAAACTAGATGCCCGGGGTGTTCGAATGGAGTGTGTTGGATGTTGTTTCATGAAACCTGAAAACTAGTCGAGTCCCATCATACCAAAGCCAGTCTAAGGTTGGGGTATTTTGCATTGACAGGCAACTGCATACGTGTAGGTAAATCGTCTAACTTATTTGGTGAAAGGTTAAAGTACATGTCACTAGCTTTAGTAAGGTACTCTTCAAGCTAGGCCTCCTGTTCAGCTTCAAAAACAACATGGCTTTGTCTTAGTTATGTAGTCCCTGTTTAAATAATCATTGAGTAAATAAAGCTTTCAGAAAATTATTAGCGAACTTAGTTTTATATATTACTTCCATTCTATTTGTAGTTATTATTAAAGTAGCTAGAATACTAAGTACAACACGACAAAACAGAGAAATATGTTACCTGAAATCTTTTTATGAAACCAAATCTATCGCAGAATTTTGCTCACTTTTCAGAAGGTTCTAAATCTCTGCGTCTGTTACGGTGCGTCTCTAAAGTTTTGCTCACTTCCCTAACTGATCTTCCATTCCGTTTTACTTCTATCACTGCTAATCTCATAGTTGCTTCAGAAACATTGCCTCTTTCAGCTTCTCTTTTATAATTTCAGACCATCCTAAAAACAAAACGGCAAAACGAAGATGAGTAGAAACATGACTACATTCGAAGATACGTGTGGATTTGATACTTCAAAACATATGTACTGCAATGTCCTATGAGTAATAATTTCAAATTTATATTACAACCTTCTTAGTTGAATATATGAAGACAAGTTATTGGTTTTGGATTGGAAAAAGAAGAAGAAATCAAATAGCGAATGATGTCGCCAGTTTAAAATTAGTTCGGAATACAATTTTCCTACATAAAAATTGTATTGAATATGATGTAGACTTTGACTACATTGGACCTATAAAAGTAAGTAAGAATGGCTCTGAGCACTATGGGACTTAACATCTATGGTCATCAGTCCCCTAGAACTTAGAACTACTTAAACCTAACTAACCGAAGGACAGCACACAACACCCAGCCATCACGAGGCAGAGAAAATCCCTGACCCCGCCGGGAATCGAACCCGGGAACCCGGGCGTGGGAAGCGAGAACGCTACCACACGACCACGAGATGCGGGCAAGTAGGAGTAATCTCTCAGAAAAAGATAACGAGGCAGGTTGGCCACGTGGGCCGACGCTCCCCTGTGGACCATTGTGCCCCATCGTCATATTGGAATTAAATCAGTTCGTTTACGAAAATGTTTTCAACATTTATCACTGTATACAATGTCAAAGTAATCGTTAATCCATGGACTTAAATCGTTGTACTTACTCATTTCGTGAGGGCGTTACCTTGAAGTACATAACAAAATATTCTGAGCAAGCAAAATTTACTTTCAGTAATAAGAAAACATAAAATGTATGCTCCACCTCACTTGACAATAGGTACTGCACTACCGCGTCTGTGGAAAGGCGGTGGAACTGTTGCCGCTAACGTCCTTGGTTGGTGGCGCATTCTAACGGAACAAAATAATGCCAACTTGCCATCGTGGCACTAAGACCAATGTGCCCCGGTCTCCACTAGTTTGTCCCCCTCGGAGATAAATTTCAATATTTGGTACCCGCTATCTGTATTCCGATGAAAGCAGTAATTATTTCCAGAACACCACAGATATTTTCGAGAAATTGCAGCATGCTTTCTTTCAAATGGGCTTCTAACGATCTGTTGCTGGTTTGGTGTGATCTATTCCACCAATTAGTGTGAAAAGAATGCTCTGAAAAGGAAAGTTAAATCTTAAGCCAGAGAACCCAGGCCCTGCAAGGTGTGGAGATCCCAGCCGCGCCGACTGTTAGACATCAGAAGTATAGCTCCTGTCAGCGTACCTAAAACATACCAGTAAGAGGCGGAAACTCTACTTTAGGACAAACAACAGTCTATCCCTGTAGAAAATAATTTGTCACATGAATTACCATACATATTTGGACTCAGGATGCGGAAATGGTGATCTCAGGAAACTAGGAAGAGCCCGTAGAAAATAAAGAAAGACAAGGAAAATATTGACTAAGATCGTTAGCAACTTAATTTCGAAAATCTACTAAAAGTATTTCAATGGACATTGCTATAAAAACCGAAACTGTATACTGTGACACAGTAAAATAAACTGCTGTAGCTGGGCAATAATTCCTATTCGCGACATCACTTCGTCAAATTTAAAACTGAAGATCACAAATGAAATACGTGTGTGGTATAAGAGCGAGGGAATGCGCATAATTACTCCAATCGAACACAAACCTGAAGTGAAAGCACGCTGATGACTTCAGCATTTAACGCTTGAGCAATGCATCTCTACCTTTCGCAAAATGCAGTGATTATCTCGGTGGCGGTCGGTTTGCTGCATGCGTCGCCTCTCTTACCTGTTGACCTGACAAAATTATGTTGATCTCTCACTGAATTTAACATTCTAAAACTTCCTATGTTTCCGTGAAGTGGAAAACTGTATGCGTCCCTATCTAATACAAATGGCTTTGTACAGCAGCGAAGGCTGGATGACACGCACAATGTTGCCCTTAAAAATTATTGCAAGAACATTAACTACAACAGCGCTTCTTATGTCAAAAAGAATGGTTCAAATGGCTCTGAGCACTATGGGACTCAACATCTTAGGTCATAAGTCCCCTAGAACTTAGAACTACTTAAACCTAACTAACCTAAGGACATCACACACACCCATGCCCGAGGCAGGATTCGAACCTGCGACCGTAGCAGTCCCGCGGTTCCGGACTGCAGCGCCAGAACCGCACGGCCACCGCGGCCGGCGCTTCTTATGTCCTCCACTATGGAGATATACGAGAAATTCAGCACAAATTCGGTTGGCACCGAGCTTCGTGAATCAACAAAGTGCTCACAGAAAAATATCTCTCTCGGCGTCACCATACCGCGTTAAGAGCTCTGTACTACACACGACACGTCCAGAGAGAGAGTAGCCTCAATAACTGCTATGTAATTGACTACATTATCGCTAACTTCCCCGCCTGTACCGCAATTTTGTTTCTTTCCACGAGCGGGCGCGGCCAGTAGGCTTGCTTGTTACTTTCCGTCGTAGCTTACTGGACCAATAAGAATCTCTGAAACAAACTCCTGCGTACACTGGCTTCTTCCTGACCAACCAGCGTTAGAGATTCCCTCCTTTGCGTTAAAGGCTTTACGAGGCCAGGTGCTCAACATGTGAAGCACACGCATTGTTCACACTAGTATTATGTCATTTTACTATTTACGGACGGCTAGTGGCGCAGCATTTTGTGCTTTCGTCTCGTACAAATCCAACGGCCGCCTCGGTTTTCAACTAATTGATCACGCTGTTGGGGAGGTCGCTTTGCCGACCGGTGTGGCCAAGCAGTTCTAGGCGCTTCAGTCTGGAACCGCGCGACCGTTACGTCGCAGGTTCGAATCCTGCTTCGGGCATGGATGTGTGTGATGTCCTTAAGTTAGTTAGGTTTAAGTAGTTCTAAGTTCTAGGGGACTGATGGCCTCAGATGTTAAGTCCCATAGTGCTCAGAGCCGTTTGGAAGGTCGCTTTGTTATGGCTCACTAAGTTATTTCCCTGTCGCACTTCTGTGTCGTCAACTGGCAAACCTCTTTCACTTCAGCACAAAAATATTACATATTTATCTGCATGATAATGAGGTGGGAATTGTTAGTACTGCGTACATGCAAGCCACATATGTTCTTATTACACTTCGTACTATGTAAATTACCTAATTGCGTTCGCAGTATGGCTTGTGACATATCAAACGAATCGGCTTAACGAGTGGAATCGACCTAACGAAGAAATTAACATGTTAAGTGGTAAAAATAACCTTGCCACCTTACTGACCGATATCCAACCAGCACTATCTGCTTCCACTGTGTAATCATCCTGCTTTAAAACTTGTCTTACATGAATCAATGAACAGTCACTACGCTTTAACGTTGTGTTCCACTTCCAGCCGTGACGTAAGACCTTGAACGGTAGTGAAGGATCAGTGAGTGCTACTCACTATGGCTGTGCTAAAGACCTGGGCTGTTATACAATTTACTACTGTCAGGTCAGGTTTCCTCATGACAGGTGGGCACAGTTACTCAGGCGGGGATTGTGACTCTAGCTGATAGCAATTCACTCGAAAATATTTCGCTGTATACAACAATCGTTTTCAAGAACGGTTTAATTGAAGTTCTAGCTATAGTGATTTACGGTTTCGCATGAAAAATGACTTTTACCGATGAAAAAATTCTAAGCACCTCTCTTACTGTTTCAGCATATTGCCACTATTTTAAATTACGATATTTAACCACAATGCCAATACTTGTACATGGCGCATTACAAAATAAAACGTGTATGTGTGTGTGTGTGTGTGTGTGTGTGTGTGTGTGTGTGTGTGTGTGTGTGCGTGTGTGTGTATGTGTGTGTCCAGCCAAGGGACGAAACAATTTATATCAGGCACTCACTTTTCGACAGTACATAGGCTGCAACGTTTCACTGTCCACATAGACAGATCGCAGCTGAGAGTGATAATTATATAGGCAGACAGGCGAATATCGAATAACGTACCACAAACTCGCAAACACACTCGCGTGCTTTCTGCAAACCCTTCAATGAAATTAGTCAGTAGTGCTTCAAATCTGATAACGTTTAAAAACATGTGTATGTGGCCAGAACGTATTCCTGATTGTTCATTATTGTACTTTTAAGTTCAGGATACGTTTTGTTGCTACCTACTACTGCAATAAGGTTTAGAAGCATGGCGTCGTACTGTCTGTGAACAGGTGTGTACGCGATAAATACAGTTCAGTTTAGCAATGTTACAGAACGCTCATAAATTCTTTGTGTACGGTATTCCATGGAAAAAAATGTCACCTGATATGATGTAGGAAAACGGTTCTCGGAAGTGAAATGAGAGCAGAATACTGAATTTGAAACAGTATAATCAGATTTCTACAGCAGGCAGCTCAGAAGAACGCCTGCGGTGGGTTTGGCAGGAATCTGGGAAAAAGCCCCTCCCCTCACTCCATTCCGCCCTACGGATACCCATTATTGGCCGTCTCAAAAATATCGCTTTGCCAGTAGACTCATTGTTAGCCTTGTTGTGTTTCATTGTTCGCCGTCTGTGGTCTGCCAATTTCATTTACTTTCTTTGTGCAGCATTGGTGCACAAACAGAAATCGTAGTGAAAGGTACATGGAGACATCACATTCACATTGTAAACAAGAAGCAGACGAGAAAACGCTACCATAAGTAATGTTTATCAGAATAAAACGGAATATACACTACTGGCCATTAAAACTGCTACACCAAGAAGAAATGCAGATGATAAACGGGTATTCATTGGACAAATATATATACAAGAACTGACATGTGATTACATTTTCACGCAATTTAGGTGCACAGATCCTGAGAAATCAGTACCCAGTACAACCACCTCTGGCCGTAATAAAGGCCTTGATACGCCTGGGACGAAGTGGACGAACGGTTCTAGGCGCTACAGTCTAGAACCGCGCGACCGCTATGGTTGCAGGTTCGAATCCTGCCTCGGGCATGGATGTGCGTGATGTCCTTAGGTTAGTTTGGTTTAAGTAGTTCTAAGTTCTAGGGGACTGATGACCTGAGAAGTTAAGTCCCATAGTGCTCAGAGCCATTTGAACCATTTTTTTGATACGCCTGGGCATTGAGTCAAACAGCTTCAACACGATACTACAGTTCATCAAGAGTAGTGACTGGCGTATTGTGATGAGCCAGTTGCTCGGTCACAATTGACCAGACGTTTTCAGTTGGTGAAAGATCTGGATAATGTGCTGGCCAGGGCAGCAATCGAACTGGATCTGCTACATACGGCTGTGCATTATTCTGCTAAAATGTAACGTCCACTCTTCAAAGTGTCGTCAGTGCGAACAAAAGGTGACCGAGACGTGCAACCAATGGCACCCCATATCATCACGCTGGGTGATACGCCAGTATAGCGATGACGAATACATGCTTCCAATGTGTGTTCACAGAACCTGGATTCATCAGAAAAAATGACGTTTTGCCATTCGTGCACCCAGGTTCGTCGTTGAGTACACCATCGCAAGCGCACCTGTCTGTGATGCAGCGTCAAGGGTAACCGCAGCCATGGTCTCCCAGCTGATAGTCCATGCTGCTGCAAACGTCGTCGAACTGTTCGTGCAGATGGTTGTTGTTCTGCAAACGTCGCCATCTGTTGACTCAGGGATCGAGACGTGGCTGCACGATCCGTTACAGCCATGCAGATAAGATGCCTGTCATCTCGACTGCTAGTGATCCGACGCCGTTGGGATCCAGCACGGCGTTCCGTATTACCCTCCTGAACCCACCGATTCCATATTCTGCTAACAGTCATTGGATCTCGACCAACGCGAGCAGCAATGTCACGATACGATAAACCGCCATCGCGATAGGCTGCAATCCGACCTTTATCAAAGTCAGAAACGTGATGGTACGCATTTCTCCTTCTTACACGAGGCATTAGAACAACGTTTCACCAGGCAACGTCGGTCAACTGCTGTTTGTGTATGAGAAATCGGTTGGAAACTTTCCTCATGTCAGCACGTTGTAGGTGTCGCCACCGGCGTCAACCTTGTGTGAATTCTCTGAAACGCTAATCATTTGCATATCACATCATCGTATTCCTGTCGGTTAAATTTCGCGTCTGTAGCACGTCATCTTCGTGGTGTAGTAATTTTAATGGCCATTAGTGTAGTATCGTGACTAAAAATCCCATTTCAGTAGTTGCATTCAAGGTATCAGTATTAATAAACTATTATAAAGAGGTCACTGATACTTCGTACTCACAAACGGATACTTCGACCGATATTACTTCGGTAGCATTAGGGATCTGAAGAGGTGAACAGATTCAGTATACTGATCAGCCAGAACATTATGACCACCGACCTACTACAGATGTAAGCCCATCCAGGCGATATCAGCGTAACATGGCGAGGAATGACTGCTAGTCAGACTCATACGCAAGGTGCATGTAGTGTCAGCCGGCGCGCTGTCTGTGTGTAGAATGGAGAAGGCGAGCCATCTATCTGAATCTGAGGACAGACTGTGATGGCTCAGAGGCTCGGCACGAGCAATTTCGGAAACTGCACGACTTGTCGGGTTTTCAAGGAGTGCTGTGGTGAGTGTCTTCAACACGTGGCGACACCAAGGTAAGGTATCCATTCGTCCCGTTTTTCCCGGGACAGTCCCGTTCTTTACCAAAATGTCCCGCTGTGCCGAAAGTTTTTTTGGGGACGCTCAGATGTCCCGTTTTTTTATGATTCCGCTTGGCTAGAGTATTTTATGCTACTGTTTGTTTGTCTTGGTATTAACTGGACAATTATTTACGCTAGGAAGCGTGTGATGACTTTCAGCATACCCCAAACATGTACCGAACTGTCAAAAATCGCAGGTAATTTTAAACTCGCTATAGCTTACGAATAACAACGATGATTCTTCTCTTCTAAATCGACCCACTGAATCCGTCCTTTCGGTCTAGAGATACTCTATACCACTGATACTTGCTCTCTGGCTTTCGTCACCACACTGTTAATGTTTTGCACTGTGCAATCACTGTTTCATTATGCCAAAACGTAAGTGTAATTTTAACAGCAATATGGGAAACGTGTTTTCTTTTATCAGTGGTAGTGGAGAAACTGTAGAATGTATGTTGTGCAGATCAAAATTTGCTATTGGTCATGGTGGAACGTGTGTTATCGTTAGTGAACTCTTTGTGGTCAGACGAAAAGAACAGAATGAAAGTTGAAACAGTAAGGGCCTTGCTCATTGTCAAAACACACTTTAATGGTGTATCGTATACTGACTTTAATGATACAATTTCAAACGAAAATGCACTTCTTGATAAAGTACATAAAAGTGAAAAGTACGGTGATAGTGTGGCAGAATAATTGAAAAAAAGTGATTTGGGATCATCTGAGTGCACGTTGTAAACGTAAACTTGTATGTGTATTTAATTTAGTCAATGCAATACTTATGTCCCGTTTTTTTCATCATTGTCCCAGGATTTTCTCTAATTTATTTTAAATGTCCCCTTTTTCAATGAAAATGAAATGGACACCCTACACCAAGGCTAAACTGCGCCTAGACGCCGTGCGATTGGACGGTCACCCCTTATTACAGTTATCGGACGTCGTAGGCTGGGCAGACTGGTAAAACAGGACAGGCGGCGAACTGTGGCGGAACTGACGTCAGACTTGGGTGCTGGGCAGAGTACAAGTGCACCGAACACTCCTAACGATGGGCCTCCGCATCCGACGACCCATGCATGTGCCAATGTTAACACCACGACATCGGCAACTGTAGCTCTAATAGGCACGTGACCATCGGCACTGGACGTCGCCGCAGTGGCAGAGCGTTGCACGGTCTGATGAATCTCGATACCTTGTTCATTATGCCGATGGGAGAGCGAGAATCCGTCGTGTTCCAGGGGAACAGCTCTTTGACTCTTGTACTGCGGGGCGGAAGCAAGCTGACAGCAGTTCCATTACGCTCTGGGGAACATACACTTGGTACAACAACCCAGTTAGAAAATTGCTGCGGAAGCAAAGGGAACTTCACAGCAAACATAAATATAGCCAAAGCCTTGCAGACAAACAAAAATTACGCGACGCGAAATGTAGTGTGAGGAGGGCTATGCGAGAGGCGTTCAATGAATTCGAAAGTAAAGTTCTATGTCCTGACCACCTATCATTGCAACTGGTTAGCTGCTATAGATTCATTTACTTAAACAGTTATCTCTTTCACTCCTTTCTCGATCTCTGATGCTACCTAATATGTTTCAAGTGAATAATGTTTTGTAAAACAATAATAAAATATTAAGATGCAAAAGGCGGATGGTATTTATCCTTATTTACGATATATCATAAACATAGTTTATTATTCTTTGTAAATTATTATTCATAAACAGTTCCATTGTTGTCACTAAATTATTATCCGAATCTGAATGCTACCTTGTGCCTGGCACTAAGATTCCTATCGTTCCTGAACGCAACGGGTATAGTAATTGAAAGCATGTTAACGATCGAGAGGGGCAGGGCTGTTACTGTATTCTGCGTTAGATGAGTATGTGCCAAGCAAGATCGTAAGAGATGGAAAAGAGCCACCGTGGTACAACAACCCAGTTAGAAAGCTGCTGCGGATGCAAAGGGAACTTCACAGCAAACGCGAAGCGAAATGTAATGTGAAGAGGGCTATGCGAGAGGCGTTCAGTGAATTCGAAAGTAAAGTTCTATGTACTGACTTGGCAGAAAATCCTAAGAAATTTTGGTCTTATGTCAAAGCGATAGGTGGATCAAAACAAAATGTCCAGACACTCTGTGACCAAAATGGTACTGAAACAGAGGATGACAGACTAAAGGCCGAAATACTAAATGTCCAAAGCTGTTTCACAGAGGAAGACTGCACTGTAGTTCCTTCTCTAGATTGTCGCACAGATGACAAAATGGTAAAAATCGAAATAGACAACAGAGGGATAGATAAACAATTAAAATCGCTCAAAAGAGGAAAGGCCGCTGGACCTGATGGGATACCAGTTCGATTTTACACAGAGTACGCGAAGGAACTTGCCCCCCTCCTTGCAGCGGTGTACCGTAGGTCTCTAGAAGAGCGTTGCGTTCCAAAGGATTAGAAACTGGCACAGGTAGTCCTCGTTTTCAAGAAGGGACGTCGAACAGATGTGCAGAACTATAGACCTATACCTCTAACGTCGATCAGTTGTAGAATTTTGGAACACGTATTATGTTCGAGTATAACGACTTTTCTGGAGACTAGAAATCTACCATGCAGGAACCAGCATGGGTTTCGAAAAAGACGGTCGTGTGAAACCCAGCTCGCGCTATTCGTCCACGAGACTCAGAGGGCCATAGACACTTGTTCCCAGGTAGATGCCGTGTTTCTTGACTTCCGCAAGGCGTTCGATACAGTTCCCCACAGTCCTTTAATGAACAAAGTAAGAGCATATGGACTATCAGACCAATTGTGTGATTGGATTGAAGAGTTCCTAGATAACAGAACGCAGCATGTCATTCTCAATGGAGAGAAGTCATCCGAAGTAAGAGTGATTTCAGGTGTGCCGCAGGGGAGTGTCACAGGACCGTTGCTATTCACAATATACATAAATGACCTTGTGGATGACATCGGAAGTTCACTGTGGCTTTTTGCAGATGATACTGTGGTGTATCGAGAGGTTGTAACAACGGAAAATTGTACTGAAATGCAGGAGGATCTGCAGCGAATTGACGCACGGTGCAGGGAATGGCAATTGAATCTCAATGTAGACAAGTATAATGTGCTGCGAATAGATAGAAAGATAGATCCCTTATCATTTAGCTACAAAATAGCAGGTCAGCAACTGGTAGCAGTTAATTCCATAAATTATCTGGGAGTACGCATTAGGAGTGATTTAAAATGGATTGATCATATGAAGTTGATCGTTGGTAAAGCAGATGCCAGACTGAGATTCATTGGAAGAATCCTAAGGAAATGCAATCCGAAAACTAAGGAAGTAGGTTACAGTACGCTTGTTCGCCCACTGCTTGAATACTGCTCAGCAGTGTGGGATCCGTACCAGATAGGGTTGATAGAAGAGATAGAGAAGATTCAACGGAGAGCAGCGCGCTTTGAGCAGCGCGCTTCGTTACAGGATCATTTAGTAATCGCGAAAGCGTTACGGAGATGATAGATAAACTCCAGTGGAAGACTCTGCAGGAGAGACGCTCAGTAGCTCGGTACGGGCTTTCGTTAAAGTTTCGAGAACATACCTTCACCGAAGAGTCAAGCAGTATATTGCTCTCTCCTACGTATTTCTCGCGAAGAGACCATGAGGATAAAATCAGAGAGATTAGAGCCCACACAGAAGCATACCGACAATCCTTCTTTCCACGAACGATACGAGACTGGAATAGAAGGGAGAGCCGATAGAGGTAGTCAAGGTACCCTCCGCCACACACCGTCAGGTGGCTTGCGGAGTATGGATGTAGATGTAGATGTAGATCCATGGGTCCAGTGAATCTCGGGCAAGGCACCACTAGGGCCAAGGCGTATCGTACGCTGGTTGCAGACCACGTACACCCCTTCATGACGATCATGTTCCCCGACGGCAGTGACATGTTTCAACAAGATAATGCGCCATGTCCCAAGGCCAGCAGTATGATGGAGAGGTTCGAGAAGTACAGTGGCGAGTTCCTATTGATGTGTTGACCCTCCAGCTCGCCAGATCTGGACCCGATCGAACACATCAGAGATGTGATTGAACGTGGCGTAAGAACTCGTCGCCTTCCTCCCCGAAATTTACAGGATTTAGCTTACAAGTGTTTGCAGATGCAGTGCCAGCTCCCTCCTACCAAGGCCTCTTTGCTTCCATGCCACGACGATTCGCCGCTGGTATCCGTTGCCAGAGGTGAACATATCGTCTATATCTACATCTACATGGTTACTATACAGGGCTATTACAAATGATTGAAGCGATTTCATAAATTCACTGTGGCTCCATTCATTGACATATGGTCACGACACACTACAGATACGTAGAAAAACTCATAAAGTATTGTTCGGCTGAAGCCGCACTTCAGGTTTCTGCCGCCAGAGCGCTCGAGAGCGCAGTGAGACAAAATGGCGACAGGAGCCGAGAAAGCGTATGTCATGCTTGAAATGCAGTCACATCAGTCAGTCATAACAGTGCAACGACACTTCAGGACGAAGTTCAACAAAGATCCACCAAATGCTAACTCCATTCGGCGATGGTATGCGCAGTTTACAGCTTCTGGATGCCTCTGTAAGGGGAAATCAACGGGTCGGCCTGCAGTGGGCGAAGAAACGGTTGAACGCGTGCGGGCAAGTTTCACGCGTAGCTCGCGGAAGTCGACAAATAAAGCAAGCAGGGAGCTAAACGTACCACAGCCAACGGTTTGGAAAATCTTGCGGAAAAGGCTAAAGCAGAAGCCTTACCGTTTACAATTGCTACAAGCCCTGACACCCGATGACAAAGTCAAACGCTTTGAATTTTCGGCGCGGTTGCAACAGCTCGTGGAAGAGGATGCGTTCAGTGCGAAACTTGTTTTCAGTGATGAAGCAACATTTTTTCTTAATGGTGAAGTGAACAGACACAATGTGCGAATCTGGGCGGTAGAGAATCCTCACGCATTCGTGCAGCAAATTCGCAATTCACCAAAAGTTAACGTGTTTTGTACAATCTCACGGTTTAAAGTTTACGGCCCCTTTTTCTTCTGCGAAAAAAACGTTACAGGACACATGTATCTGGACATGTTGGAAAATTGGCTCATGCCACAACTGGAGACCGACAGCGCCGACTTCATCTTTCAACAGGATGGTGCTCCACCGCACTTCCATCATGATGTTCGGCATTTCTCAAACAGGAGATTGGAAAACCGATGGATCGGTCGTGGTGGAAATCATGATCGCCAATTCATGTCATGGCCTCCACTCTCTCCCGACTTAACCCCATGCGATTTCTTTCTGTGGGGTTATGTGAAAGATTCAGAGTTTAAACCTCCTCTACCAAGAAACGTGCCAGAACTGCGAGCTCGCATCAACGATGCTTTCGAACTCATTGATGGGGACATGCTGCGCCGAGTGTGGGAGGAACTTGATTATCGGCTTGATGTCTGCCGAATCACTAAAGGGGCACATATCGAACATTTGTGAATGCCTAAAAAAACTTTTTGAGTTTTTGTATGTGTGTGCAAAGCGTTGTGAAAATATCTCAAATAATAAAGTTATTGTAGAGCTGTGAAATCGCTTCAATCATTTGTAATAACCCTGTACAATTCACACTTAAGTGCCTGGCAGAGGACTCATCGAACCATTTTCATACTATTTCTCTACCATTCCATTCTCGAATGGCGCGTGGGAAAAAGGAACACCTAAATCTTTCCGTTCGAGCACTGATTTCTCTTATTTTATTATGATGATCATTTCTCCCTACGTACATGGGTGTCAACAAAAAATTTTCGCATTCGGAAGAGAAAGTTGGTGATTGAAATTTCGTAAATAGATCTCGCCGCAAAGAAAACTGCCTTTGTTTCCGTGACTGCCACCCCAACTCGAGTATCGTATCAGCGACACTCTCACCCCTATTGCGAGACAACACAAAATGGGCTGCCCTTCTTTGCACTTTTTCGATGTCCTCCGTCAATCCTACCTGGTAAGGATCCCACACCGCGCAGCAAAATTCCAGCAGAGGACGGACAAGTGTAATGCAGGCTGTCACTTTAGTGGGTTTGTCGCAACTTCTAAGTATTCTGCCAACAAAGCGCAGTCTTTGTTTCGCCTTCCCCACAATATTATCTATGTGGTCTTTCCAATTTAAGATGCTCCTAACTGTAAATCCTAGGTATTTAGTTGAACTGACAGCCCTTAGATTAGTGCGATTTGCGGTATACCCAAAATTTATAGAATTTCTTTCAGTACCCATGTGGATGACCTCTCACTTTTCTTTGTTTAGTGACAATTGCCACTTGTCGCACCACACAGAAATTCCCTTTAGATCATTTTGTAATTGGAATTGATCGTTTGATCATTTTACTAGACGGTAAATTACAACGTCACCTACAAACAGTCTAAGGGGTCTGCTCAGATTATCACCTAGATAATTTATGTAAATCAGGAACAGCAGAGGGTCTACGACACTACCTTGAGGAACGCCAGGTATCACTTCTGTTCTAATCGATGATTTACCGTCTATCACTACGAACTGTGACCTCTCCGAGAGGAAATCACGAATCCAGTCACACAACTGAGACGATACTCCATATGTACGTAATTCATTAATAGTCGCTTGTGAGGAGCGGTATCAAATGCCTTCTGGAAATCTAGGAATATGGAATCGATCTGAGATCCCTTGCCGGCCGGTGTGGCTGAGCGGTTCTAGGCGCTTCAGTCTGGCACCGCGCGACCGCTACGATCGCAGGTTCGCATCTTGCCTCGGGCATGAATATGTGTGATGTCCTTAGGGTAGTTAGGTTTAAGTAGTTCTAAGTTCTAGGGGACTGATGACCTCAGATGTTAAGTCCCATCGTGCTCAGAGCCATTTGAACCATTTTGTGATCCCTTGTCAACAGCACTCATTACTTCATGGGAATAAAGTGCTAGCTGTGTTGCACAAGAACGATATTTGCTGAATCCGTGTTGGTTATGTATGAATAAGTCATTTTCTTCAAGGTGATTCATAATGTTAGAGTATAGTATATGCTCCAAAATCCTACTGCAAATTGAGGTCAGTGGTATGGGTCTGTAATTCAGTGGGTTACTCCTATTTCCTTTTTTGGATATTGGTGTGACCTGTGCTACCTTCCAGTCTTTAGGAACAGAGCTTTCGTCAAGTGAGCGGTTGTATACGATAGCTAAGAAAGGCATTATTGTGTCTGCATACTCTGAAAGGAATCTGATTGGTATGCCATTTGGACCGGAAGACTTGCCTTTCTTAAGTGATTCGAGTTGTTTCGCTACACCTAAGATACCTACTTTTATGTCACTCATGCTAACAGTTGTTCTGGTTTTGAATTCTGGAATATTAGGTAGGTGGTCAGAGTTTTCTGGCTATCAGTGTATATTTATGCCACTCGGACCTCACCAAGACAGTCACAGTTACGTTGTTAATGAATGAATGTTTTGATAGCAGTACGTACTAGTAATTTTCCGCCCTTGAACACAAGACACGTACCTAAAAATTTGAAAGCTGCACAGGTCACATCTGTAGTCGAGAATCGAAACAGGGTTGCTGAATTATAGACCCATAACACTGACTCCGATTTGTGTTAGGATTTTGGAATATATGCTGTGTTCGAACGTTATGAAGTACCTCGAAGATACATAGCACGGATTCAGAAAATAGCGTTCCTGTGAAAGTCAACTTCACACGAAGTTATGAGTGCTAACTACAGCGAATGTCTAATTGATTCCATATTTTGGATTCCCAAAAGGTTTTTGACACCTTTCCTCACAAGCGGTTTCTAGTCAGATTGTCTGCCTACGGCGTATCGTCTCAGTTGTGCGACTGGATTCGTGATTTCCTGTCAGTAAGGTGGTATGTGGTATTTGACGGAAAGTCATTGAGTAAAACAGAAGTGATATCTGGCATTCCCCAAGGAAGTGTAATAGGTCCTCTGTTGTTCCTTATGAATATAAACAATTGGCAATCCGTGCAGCCTTCTTAGATTATTTGCAAATGATGCTGTCGTTTGCAGTTTAGTTATGTCATCAGAAGATGATAACCAACTGCAAAATGATTTAGACAAGACATCTGTGTGGTGCAAAAGTGGCAACTAAGCCCAAATAATGAAAACTTGGAGGTCATCCACATGAGTACCAAACGCAATTCGTTACATTTCGATTACACGATAAACCGCACAAACCGAAAGTCTCACAATTCAATCAAATACCTAGGGACTGCAATTAGAAACTACTTAAATTGGATCGACCGTGTAGAAAATGTTGTGGGAGAAGGCGAACCAAAGATTGTGTTTTACTGGGAGAGCACTTAAAAGGTGCAATATACCAACTGAAGAGACTACCTATGCTACGCTTGTCTATCCTCTTCTGGAGTACTGCTAAGCGGTATTCGATCCTTACCTCATAGGAACTGATGGAGCACGTCGATAAAGTTCAGAGAAGGGCGTGTCGTTTTTTATAATTTCGAAATAGGAGAGAGCGTGTCACGGATATGATCGTTAAACGAAAGGTTTTTTCGTTACTGCGAGACAATGGCACGAAATTTGAACCACCACCTCATTCCAGAAAGAAATTTTCACTCTGCAGCGGAATGTGTGCGCTGAAATGAAACTTCCTGGCAGATTAAAACAGTGTGCCGAACCGAGACTCGAACTCGGGACCTTTGCCTTTAGCGGGTAAGCACAACTCAAGACCCGTTCTCACAGCTTTAATTCCGCCAGTACCTCGTCTCCTACCTACCAAACTTCGCAGAAGCTCTCCTGCATACCCTGTATATCTTCCAGGAAGTTTCATATCAGCACACACTCCAGAAAATTTCATTCTGGAAACATCCCCCAGGCTGTGGCTAAGCCATGTCTCCGCAGTATCCTTTCTTCCAGGAGTGCTAGTTCTGCAAGGTATGCAGGAGAGCTTCTGCGAAGTTTGGAAGGTAGGAGACGAGGTACTGGCAGAAGTAAAGCTGTGAGGACGGGTCGTGAGCCGTGCTTGGGTAGCTCAGTTGGCTGTTAGGAAGAAGACAGGATATGTTATATTTTGTTGTATTTAATGTTATTCTAATATTTTGTTTAACTAACACTCATTTTTATATGTTTCAATGGTACCTTGGAGAACTGTTGCTTTGTGTATATATATATGTAGCCTACTCTCAGTTTGTTTAATATGGACTATTAAAAAAAAAAAGAAGTTGGTAGATCACTTGCCCGCGATAGGCAAAGGTCCCGAATTCGAGTCTTGGTCCGGCACACAGTTTTAATCTGCCAGGAAGTTTCAACTTCCTCATTGTTTTATTTTAACAAATGTCGCAACCAATCACTGATGCATTTATTTAACAACCATATAGAGTACTCAGCACATTTATGCTAAACAATTTGAGTTATTTCTAGTGATACAGAAACTGTAAGCAAAATATAACTTTAACCACAGTAGAACCCGTAAACAAAATGTAACAGATACGTCAGTCTGCAACATGGCGGTTATTGGGCTGGTTATGTGCAAAACAGAAGTAAAAACGGGTTTGGCCACATCAGTAAGGGCGGTAATCGGAATGACAATAAGCGGTATAGAAAGTAAGTACACCTAAACGGCAACATATTGTAATTTTACAACTCGCGAGCCGGCCGGAGTAGCCGAGCGGTTCTAGGCGCTTCAGTCTGGAACCGCGCGACCGCTACGGTCGCAGGTTTGGATCCTGCATCGGGCATGGATGTGTGTGATGTCGTTAGATTAGTTAGGTTTAGATGGTTCTAAGTTCTAGGGTACTGATGACCTCAGATGTTAAGTCCTATAGTGCTCAGACCCAGCCATTACAAATCGCGAAAATTGTTATTTTGTACAGGGCAGCTGCAACATCCAGTCTGCTGTCGATGTTGCAACTACGTACTGACTGAAGATCCATATATATGTTACGCTAACTGAAGGCAGGTCAGAGCCCAAAATGCATATTAGCTTAAATAAAAATACATAACAAAGTGCCGGCCGGAGTGGCCGTGCGGTTCTAGTCGCTGCAGTCTGGAGCCGAGCGACCGCTACGGTCGCAGGTTCGAGTCCTGCCTCGGGCATGGATGTGTGTGATGTCCTTGGATTAGTTAGGTTTAATTAGTTCTAAGTTCTAGGCGACTGATGACCTCAGAAGTTAAGTCGCATAGTGCTCAGAGCCATTTGAACCATAACAAAGTGACTGTATTTATTAGAATAAAATAATATAACCCACAGCCACGGAGCTCAGAAGCCGGTAAACTGAATGAATTATTACCAACATTCCCCACCAAATGGGAATTGTTTTGTTGATCATCTACATAGTAAGAAATGATCATCATAATAAAATAACAGAAATCAGAGCAGGTACGGAAAGATGTAAGTGTGTTTGAGAGTGTAACGTTGGGAAGTATTCTCAAAGTTGTTCGATGAACTATCTGCTAGGTACTTATGTGCAAAATGCAGAGCAATCGTGTAGATGTAGATATAGATAGTGGACACCGAAATCGCTGCCTCATTCCCGCTCATTCTTCTCAACTGTGCGTCGTGCAGTATGTCATTGTGCGCAGGACAGATTCTCTCGATAGCCTTAGTGTTAGTAGCGCAGTGTACACAAATAAACATATGACGAAGGCTGGAGCAAGTAAAAGAAAGGCAAAACAAAACAACTGAGGAGCAGACCGTTTCGTCACGGAGGGGGACACCACTCCATCAGCGCGGCTAGCACAGCGTTTCCACGGCAACTGAAATAACCGGCGGTTACGAGTCTCTTTTCCGGAGAAGCTACGGTGCTTGTTCTGAGAGTTCTAAATACGCCCACAGCGGCGTGACTAAATGCGCTGAGCAACGTGCTGCAAAAATAGTGGCACCTGGGCGACCCCTGCTGACATTTGGCGACAGCGGGCGACGCGCGAGAGCGGGGCACGGGTGCCTCCACGGCCGCGCCGCCACGATTTACGGCTGTTATTGCCCGCGGCCAAAGGTGCCGAGCGAGGAGATCAAAGCGCGTCCGCACACGACGGAGTCGTCTGGCGCCTCGCAAAGCGACGCCCGGCAACTGTTTGCTCTCGGCGCGCCTCTCCGCGTGTTCGGCGCTCGACCTGCTGTCCCGAGGTACGTCAGCCCGTGTTCGCATTTTTTACTCCCCACTGTTTGCCGTATGACGTAAGGAATATGTACAGTGCGACGCCGAACTCTATCTACGAATTATGAAAGGAATTGATAAGCTTTTTTTGCGTCAGCTGAAGAATGGGACACAATTCACCGACTTTGACCAATGACGTCATATTTAAGTCACGGATGATAATTTCTTTATTTCTGAGCCACGGATCTTGGGAAACGAAGGGTCAAATAGTAAATTTAAATAAATGAATGTATCATTAAAAGGAAAATACTGTTTTGTTGCTGGTCGTCGCTTTAAAGAATTAGTGTACACGTTTTAATTTATCAACATTTCCGCCAAGAGTTAAGAACAGTACACCAATTCAAGTTTGTCGTTCTTTTCGTCCTGGGTTATACTAATATCCTATATAGGTCAACTGAATTACGGGATACCGGATCTATAAATGTTAGAGGCGTCGTTTTCTACACGCTATCTAATATACCGGGTGATCGAAGAGTCAGTATAAATTTGAAAACTTAATAAACTACGGAATAATGTAGATAGAGAGGTAAAAATTGACACACATGCTTGGAACGACGTGGGGTTTTGTTAGAAGCACCCCATATTGCTAGACGCGCGAAAGATCTCTTGCGCGCGTCGTTTGGTGATGATCGTGTGCTCAGCCGCCACTTTCGTCATCCTTGGCCTCCCATATCCCTAGACGTCAGTCCGTGCGATTATTGGCTTTGGGGTTACCTGAAGTCGCAAGTGTACCGTGATCGACCGACATCTCTAGGAATGCTGAAAGACAACATCCGACGCCAGTGCCTCACCATAACTCCGAACATGCTTTACACTGCTGTTCACAACATTACTCCTCGACTACAGCTATTCTTGAGGAATGATGGTGGACATATTGAGTATTTCCTGTAAATAACATCATCTTTGCGTTTCTTACTTTGTTATGCTAATTATTGCTATTCTGATCAGATGAAGCGCCATCTGTCGGACATTTTTTGAACTTTTCTATGTTTTTGGTTCTAATAAAATCCCATGGCATTCCCAGCATGAGTGTCAATTTGTACCTCTCTGTCTACATTATTCCGTGATTGATTCAGTTTTCAAATTTATACTGAGTTTTTGAGCACCCGGTACATGTCAACCGAAGTAAAGGATACCGATGTTAGAGATGTCGTTTTCCGCGCATTAAGTGTCAACTGAAGTTCAGGATCACAACGCAAGATTTGCAGTTTTCTTCGTACTAGGTAATTCACAAGTATACAGAAGAACAGGATGCCAGTGTCAGGTATGTTGTTTTCTTCGAAGTGAATAAGACTAGTATCGTATATTTCAGTTGATCTCTATAGGTCGTCTGAAGAACAGGATGACGATTTAGGTATGTTGTTTTTTTCACCATTGGTAATATTAATGTTTACATGGTTGATTTTTCCTTCGTGGGTAACACTGGTGTCCTCTTCCTCAATATCAGCGTTCGATCTGTCGTATTTTTCGTGTAGCGTAATACGCTTTCCTGGCATTTTTGTATTTTCTTCTGTTGTCATATCTGTAATTCTGTTTTTAGTTCGTACCTGCCCGAATCCTCCTAATTCCCCCATCTGTACCGTTAAACTCAACTATTTTATGGACTTAGATAAATCGCGCTTTCTTATTTTTTCTTACATAGGATCCTTTTTCAGTTATCAGTTCACTCGATGTACATGTACATGTACGATCCCTGTTCTCTGTGTTATGTTTTTTTTTCCTTAGATTATAAGATTACGTTACAAGTATGCTATTACGTGATATATGTCTACGATCTCTGTTCTCTGTCCCACATTTCTTTTTTTCTGAACATTATTTTATGCTTTCAAATGCTTGTCATCTATCATCTGTGGCTTATCTATCACATCAGTGGTCAAATCCGACAAGTTTTATCCCAGTTTTTTGTATTTCCGGTTTTTTCATCGTTATGATGTAAATAGAGGTCTTTATCCGCCGTAACAATTACTTTGTAGCTATAAGTTTAATGGCAGTGTGTTAAGATTTAATTTGTGTGAATGTAGTGTTTCCCGGTGCATACTATGCCGGTTTCCAGCCAGGTGACAGTACTGAAACACCGCGACATCCGTCATCTTCTAGCAAAGTCACCATCCGGCTGTAGCTGTCAGTGACTGCTGACGTAGACTTGCAGCATTGTGTTGAGCGTTTCTGCTTGCTGTTATACGCAGATATCGGTCCTGCCCACCTGTTGTGTTTCTTTCGCGGCCGCTTCTGTGCCACCTGTAAACATTAAAGTACCAATGATGTGTGTCATTAGGAGATCTGCATTGCTTGAGCATAGTGAGCCTCTTAAAAATATATTTGTTCAAACTGCTGAGTGAAATTGAATGCAAGTGTTACTTTCCTTGTCTTTATCCTTACAACACTGACCTACTGAATTTACGCTGGCAAACAGAACTCGAACTTTCGTATTCATTAATTACTCTCAATATACAACGATAACGCTGTATCGTATCTCCCATTTCATCCTCATCTACGTCAACGCAAATGATACGAAATATACTACAGCAGCAGCGATTATGTGCCAGAAGACCTCTCAAAGCTCCTCCTCTGAAATGGGTCCGGAGAGGGGCTCGTATCGTATCAGCACGAAATTTCTTGTTTTGGACTTTGCAGCAGGGAGACACAAAGCTCTTTTCTGATGAGACCCGTATCAGCTTCCACCACGACAATACTGTGATTCGTGTGAGGGGGAAACGGGGACAATGTTCACACGTTAACTGTGTCATAGACCGCCATTGTTATCAAGGTGGCTCAATCATGTCTCGGGGTGGAATCACGTATGGCCGCAGGACACACCTTGTGGCGATACGTGGCAGGATGACTGGTTCGAAGTGTCGGAACGACATCCTTGCAAACACTGTTGCTCCGTTTGGTGAACATATCGGAGCGGGATTCAAGCCGATGGACGGCAAAGCACGATCGACGTCACAAGTCTGTGAACGCCTTCCTAGTGGAGCACAGAATCATTCGGATCGAATGACCAGCATCCTCCAGAGATCTCAGGTCCATTTAGAACTCCTGGTTCATGACACATACCGCATGGCTTATACCATTAACACACAAAGCCGGAGGACAAGATCTGATATTGCCCATCACTTGACTAATCTTCACATGCAAATGTTATCAAAACTGGGTTAGTTAATTAATAACAGAGCATGGAAGTGCTGACACTATCATGTTATACAATAATCTAGTTCACTGAACGCATCGCCGGCCAGGTGACCGTGCGGTTCTAGGCGCTACAGTCTGGAACCGCGCAACCGCTACGGTCGCAGGTTCGAATCCTGCCTCGCGCATGGATGTGTGTGATGTCTTTAGGTTGGTTAGGTTTAAGTAGTTCTAAGTTCTGGGGGACCGATGACCTCAGAAGTTCAGTACCATATTGCTCAGAACCATTTGAACTGAACGCATCATAATAGGATGTTGCCAAGGAACAAGCATACTCACCCACCAGGGTCTTTTAAGAGCAGTTTGCAACCGTCCTGTCCCACCACAGACTTTACATGCCATAACGGAGGGCGCTATAGAGGAATGGGATATGTGGAGAATACCTAACCACATTCAGAAACATCTCCAAATATGAGGAAGGCCAGTTGATTCATTAACAATGTGTTATGCAAAATGACAGTAAGAACAAATTGTAGTGGTTGCAGTAGAAGCTTTTGTAAGGTTTTGTTTTTGTTTGTTTGTTTATCTTTATCAAATGGCAATTAGCTAATATTCGTATTTTTACTTTCTTATGACTTTGCCTGACAGAACAAACTAAAGTAATATGCAATATTTATTTTGACCACTGTATTACTAACCGACTAACCTCCTTCATGTTTCACAAATCCAGATGCAGGTTGCCTATCTAAACACTCCCAAGGGTAACAAAAATTTTATTTTCAACATTTCACATAATTATCGACCGAATTTAAAAATTTAAAATGCTGTCATAATTACTTATTAAGAGACGTAGTCTTAAGTTAAAGGTTTAACACAGTAATACTAGTATTACAGTCGGAAACTGAGAATTCGTGTTGAGGCAGCGCAGCTCGCTAAGCGCTAATTTCCTCGATTGTATTCATACAGTAATTGAGAGTAAGATCACTTCGCGTCTACCAACAAATTTTAAACATAATTTCAAATCTTTACAAAACTTTTTCTCGTTGACATCCCCACAAAACGACGAAAAGAAAAGGCACAGCTTTGTAGCCATGAGGGATTCAGCACTGTACAAAGAGAGTGACGTGTTCGTAGTAAATCTTCGTTAATGAAAAAAAGCAACTTGCCATCCGTGCTAGAACTGCTGTGATAAAAATTGGCTGAAGGCGATAAAATAGTACAAGAGACACACGTGGTGCTGGCGGACATGAAACCTTCCAAGTTTACGCTACTGTTCAGTTTTCTTTCCAATCAAGAACTATGTTCACATTAAACGCCGCTAAATGAAACACCATTGAATGATTAATACAACGCACAATTCATGACAATTATCAAAAGTAAATGCGGTATTACCACAGGGACAGTTACCATTAACACACAATTCCTGAACAAAAGGTCCAACATTCCTCTCCAGTTAATTAATGTTCACACGCAAATATTATCAAAAGCGTCGTAGTTGATTAATAACAGAACAAGAAAGTGCTGATACCATCATATACTACTGGCCATTAAAATTGCTACACCACAAAGATGACGTGCTACAGACGGGAAATTTAACGACAGGAAGAAGATGCTGTAATATGCAAATGATTAGCTTTTCAGAGCATTCACACAAGGTTGGCGCCGGTGGCGACACCTACAACGTGCTGACATGAGGAAAGTTTCCAACCGATTTCTCATACACAAACAACAGTTGACCAGCGTTGCCTGCTGAAACGTTGTTGTGATGCCTCGTGTAAGGACGAGAAATGCGTACCATCACGTTTCCGACTTTGATAACGCTCGGATTGTAGCCTATCGCGATTGCGGTTTATCGTATCGCGACATTGATGCTCGCGTTGGTCGAGATCCAATAACTGTTAGCAGAATATGGAATCGGTGGATTCAGGAGGGTAATACGGAACGCCGTGCTGGATCCCAACGGCCTCGAATCACTAGCAGTCGAGATGACAGGCATCTTATCCGCATGGCTGTAACGGATCGTGCAGCCACGTCTCGATCCCTGAGTCAACAGATGGGGACGTTTGCCAGACAATAACCATCTGCACGAACAGTTCGACGACGTTTGCAGCAGCATGGACTATCAGCTGGGAGACCATGGCCGCGGTTACCCTTGATGCTGCATCACAGACAGGAGCGCCTGCGATGGTGTACTCAACGACGAACCTGGGTGCACGAATGGCAAAACGTCATTTTTTTTGGATGAATCCAGGTTATGTTTACAGCATCATGATGGTCACATCCGTGTCCGGCGACATCGCGGTGAACGCACATTGGAAAAGTGTATTCGTCATCGCCATACTGGAGTATCACGCGGCGTGATGGTATGGGGTGTCATTGGTTACACGTCTCGGTCACCTCTTGTTCGCATTGACGGCACTTGGAACAGTGGACGTTACATTTCAGATGTGTTGCGACCCGTGGCTCTACCCTTCATTCGATCCCTGCAGAAACCCTACGTTTCAGCAGGATAATGCACGACCCCATGTTGCAGGTCCTGTACGGGCCTTTCTGAATACAGACAGTGTTCGACTGCTGCCCTGGCCAGCACATTCTCCAGATCTCTCACCAATTGATAGCGTCTCGTCAATGGTGGCCGAGCAACTGGCTCGTCACATTACGCCACTCACTAGTCTTGATGAACTGTGGTATCGTGTTGAAGCTGCGTGGCAGGTGTATCTGTACACGCCATCCAAGCTCTGTTTGACTCAATGCCCAGAAGTATCAAGGCCGTTATTACGGCCAGAGGTGGTTGTTCTGGGTACTGATTTCTTAGGATCTATGCACCCAAATTGCGTCAAAATGTAATCACATGTCAGTTCTAGTTTAATATATTTGTCCAATGAATACCCATTTGTCATCTGCATTTCTTCTTGGTGTAGCAATTTTAATGGCCAGTAGTGTATTTAGCAATGGCCTAATTCACTGAACTCATCCTAGCAGGATGTCGCCAAGGAACAAGCGTACTCACCCACCATGGTGTGCAGAACGACAGAACGACTCCCGTAAAGACTCTACCTCTGCTCATCCTTTAGGAACGGCGGTTGTCTGTTTTACCAGGAGATTGTGTGACGCCGGCTTGACTAGTCAACTCGAACGAATAGACTAGCTACAAAGGCGTACTATGTTCTGTATCCTTTCTTTCAGAACATACAGAAAGAACCGAGAAAGTTCATGATGCGCTATGGTTATTCCGTAAACCAACTTTGGACCTCAAACTGAGAGGAGCATGAATCTAGTAGTACCACTACTTCAGAAAGAAAAGAAACTTCTCTACCCCTTCTGCAGAACACTCAGTAATAGTCAACCACGCTTTCAACTAAATGGACAAAGAAGGAAAGATGTCTGCACTGCACACTTCGAAGAGCTGCCAGTAAAACTGAAAACATGACCCACTGTGACCTTCCCCCCAGCAACATCATGTGTTCGAATATGATGAAGAAAATGAGGGCCACAATGACGTGCCATTATAAGTTACGAAATACACAAAATTATAAAAGAGGGGCGAAAAACATACCGATTTCAATTAAACTACTAACATTTCGGCGACCTTATAAGGAGCGTTTTCACTAGGGTAACTACTTGCGAAGTACCATTGGTATTGTTGTAAGAGTACCATATCGACCGGATTGCCATGTTCTTTAGGAGGCTGACTTTCGATGGACACTGTCGCCTCCACAATGCCTTTTTTCCCATCTCAGCATGCGCGCGTTTTCAAGTAGCCAGCACGAATGAGAGGGTATGTGCCTAGTGTCGAGCAAGGGAGCGTGGCGCGTTGGGCAATAAAAACAATTTTAAGAGGACACAGTTGAATATTCTGATTATTAAAGTGATATTATAACGGACCGTAAGAAGTGGAAGCGTGGTGAAAGGGAACATATTAATTTAAGGATCCAGCGGAATTTAATGTAAGTGAAGCTATGAATGAAACATATCACGAAATTGGTGGCATAAATATTTATGGGAACAATCACCCCTCCTGGTGAGAAATGGTACTGACGCGATTGCAGTTATTTCTTATTAATCATTATCTACAAGCAAAGACATAGTATTAGCTATCAAATTTCAATACAAAAATTGTGGCCAATTGCACTGACGGAAAAAGTAGGAACACCAAAAAATAATTAATGTAGAGTAATGAAATTTCGTGAATGCTTTTGTCTAAGTAACATAATAAGTGACTGACATTGCAACATCACAGGTAAGGCGTTGCAAATGTGAATTGCTGGTACATTAATAACCAGTGTAACCGTCAAAACGTTGAATGCAAGCGTACAAATGTGCAAGCGTTGTGTTGTACAGGTGCCGGATGTTAGTTTGTGGGATGAAGTTCCCTGGCTGTTAGAATTGGTCGGTCAATACAGAGACGTTTAATGTTGCTTGTGCGTGATGCAGGAGTCCTCGTCCGATGATTAGCAGGAATGGTGATTACTTTTGAAATAGTAGTTTACCTACTTGTTTTCTTTCTACCTCGTTTCCATTTGACTGTCCCTTACATTTACAGCCTGACCTAAGAGACGGTCACCAACAACAGTCCAGACTGAACTTCAGTGACATTAGTCACTTGTCGTTCACTGAACAAGATTAGTGTTCAAACATTTTACTTCAGTGCCACGCCTTCTCATCAAACTACAGCTGAGTATTTATTGTATACGTATTATTTTAATAAACTTTTTTTCCATTCTGTTGCCAATATTATTTTTACGATGGTTAATTAATGCCCTGCAATCAGGCAGTTGCAATATGTAAGCACGCTACCTCATTACAGCAACTATTTTCTGTGGTAGCGGGGTTCGCTTCCCGCTAGCTGTTTGGCGCCAAACTTACATGGTGAATGCAGTAACGCCTTAGGAAGTGATGCTACAAACAATTTAAAATAAATAATATTAATATCAATGAGACAATTATTCAGATGATCCACACCAGTGTTTCGTCATTTTTTGCAGGTGGTAGTTTTGAATGGTACAGGCTGCTTCAAAGTTGATAAAATTAAGACTAAATTAACTATTTTTATAAAAATTGCGTGCTGGTTATAACAGCAGCATTGTAGAAGACTATAAACCAGGACCATTTGCATTGCAGAGAAGAATATTTGCACTTTGTACTCGTGAACTTAGACACATTAAGACTTTCCATAATGTATATTTTTATAGTTTTGGAAAATATGGCTATGTGAAAATTGTTTTAAATTATTCTAACTGATCTACTTTCCTTTAATTTATACGTGAATTACAGAGAACCTGCCACGGATGTCGTTCAGTATATCGTGAGGCTGTCATTTAGTATACCTTATACCATTTTATAATATCCACAAGAATTAAAAAAGTTTTAACCTATGAAGGAATACGACGGTGATGCGCAAAAATTCTTTTGAATAGTGTTAGTTATCTGTGCCTCAGTCCTGTACAACTGCTACTGCAACCAGCGTTCAGTTTTTGTAGAAGTCGTTACTTTATTATTTTATTTCGTAAATAAGTTGCATATGTGTAACAGGAATAGTGAAAACTTGTGTGTGCAAAAAATCACGAAATTATTATTTTAATCGTTTTATTATGAGTCTCCTGGGTTTGAAATGCAAGATGCTTCTTAATAAATAATAACGTGATCTGAGAGTAGAGAGTAAAATCAGATTTCTTCTTCCCGTATCTACATGTCTACTTTATGGCGGGTATCAAGCTGCAGCTAGTAAAATTTACAGCTGGAAGAAATTTTACAAATATGACGATTGTAATCCAAATATTTTAGAACTATCGAATAATTTCCAAATTGCGTTCTGCTTCTTTTCTTAGTGCTACGCGTGCCTATTCCAATTTAGTACTGACGCACTTTTTAGAGAGCAACGGTGCTTCCAACAATAGCAAACAATTCCTCTTCACTATTTGCTTAATCTCCGCATTCTTCACCTGTATTACATGACTCGGGAAGTTGATGAGTGAGATGCAGAGACCTTGGCTGCCACAGAATGTAATCGGCGCGCCTGGTGCATTCTTCTGGGAATGTCAGATTTAGCTCACGTGTCATCGTTCGGCTAAACTGCGCAGGAGCTCCTGCAAGCTCAAATAATTCATCCAACCTTGTGACGGAAACAACATGTTCCAATAACAACGAGTCCCCGTTTTGTAACAAATCGATACAAATGATACCTGTAATACTACTCATAAGATAATGGGCATTTGTAGGCGACTGTTTATCTCACTGTGCCATACAGTTGCAAAGAAGTTGTAATCAAATAGTTTCACATCTCTGGTTATGGATGTTCTTCATTTCATCATACATCCCACGACGTATGCATCAACGAACAGTATTAATCCATTTAATTAACTATTACACGTTATGTATCTAGCAGCATACGACTTATGGTGGTGTATTGCTATGTTTAAAGCTAGCTATTGGAAATGAGGCTCATTAGCTTACTTTAAATCGATTATACTACCAACCCATGAAATTTTACAGTTATCGTAGCGTTTATATACTAACTCATCGTAATTATTTTACTTCTCTCTAATCCTTCAAATGTTGTTTATGTGTTTTCACAGCATCCTTTGCTTGCAGAAAAGCAATTTATAATGCGTCTCTTATTCAATGATAAAAAATAGTACCATGGTGAAAAGCATTATTATGAAACATAATTGCAGTGTTTTAATCCTCGTAAAGCTGGTCGTCAAGCTGCTGTGACGTATGATTATGAAACCAAAATGATCGGAAGTTCCCACTGGATGGCCTGCTGAGGATTCACAACCAAAAAAGGCAACCAGAGATTTTTTCGTTCAGTGACGCGACTAGCGCTCAGGCCACCTCCACCAGCTTGGAGTTTAAAATCACTTGTTCCGTGTTCACGTTGCTGCTCGTAAAACAAACTTTTCTTAAACCAAGTAATAACCCTAATTAAATCCGATGAAACTGGAAAATGGGAGCCGGCTTGGTGGCCGAGCCGTTCTAGGCGCTTCAGTCCGGAACCGCGCGACTACTACGGTCTCAGGTTCGAATCTTGTCTCGGGCATGATATGTGTGACGTCCTTAGGTCAGTTAGGTTTAAGTAGTTCTAAGTTCTAGGGGACTGATGACCTCCGATGTTAAGTCCCATAGCGCTCAGGACCATGTCAACTATTTGGACAATGAGTATCTCAAGCGACTAACTGCACAACACTTGAGACGACGGGCTCCTTGTGTCAGGCATCTCGGAAAATATCAATATGAAACCTATCGCAACACAAACGTTCATCAGCATATCATAACTACCTGGTCAAAAGTATCCGGGCGCTCCTATGTAATACAGAATTGACCACTACATGTCACGAGCGGCGGATCATCCAGTATAAAAGGTGGCGACAAGTGCTACGTTGCAATAGACAAGCATGACAGCAGAATGGGTCGATCAGGTGATCAGTGGCCTCAAACGTAGACTGGTCATTGGAGGTCATCTGAGTAACAAATCCATCAGCGACATTTCAACTCTTCTAAAACTGCTGATGTCGACAGTGGATCTGCGAAGGATCAATCGTAGCTAAACCAAGACCAGGAAGACTTCTTGTACTGACAGACAGTGATCGTCGAACTTCTCGGAGAGTGTTTGTACAGAATGGTGAGCCGCACGGAGTGGCCGTGCGGGTGGAGGCACCATGTCAGGGATTGCGCGGGCCCTCCCACCTGAGGTTCGAGTCCTCCCTCGCGCTTGAGTGTGTGTGTTGTTCTTAGCACAAGTTATTACAATTGTTACACCAAGAAGAAATACAGATGATAAACGGGTATTCAATGGACAAATATATTACACTACAACTGACATGTGATTAGATTTTCACTCAATTTGGGTGTATAGATCCTGAGAAATCAGTACCCAGAGCAACCACCTCTGGCCGTAATAACGGCCTTGATACGCCTGGGCATTGAGTCAAACAGAGCTTGGATGGCGTGCACAGGTACAGCAGCCCATGCAGCTTCGACACGATACCACAGTTCATCAAGAATACTGACTGGCGTATTGTAACGAGCCAGTTGCTCGGTCACCATTGACCAGACGTTTTCAATTGGTGAGATATCTGGAGAATGTGCTGGCCAGGGCAGCAGTCGAACATTTTCTGTATCCAGAAAGGCACGTACAGGACCTGCAACATGCAGTCGTCATTATCCTGCTGAAATGTAGGGTTTCGCAGGGATCGAATAAAGATAGAGCCACGGGACGTAACATATCTGAACTGTAACGTCCACTGTTCCAAGTGCCGTCAATGCGAACAAGAGGTGACCGAGACGTGTAACCAATGGCACTCCATACCACCACGCCGTGTGATACGCCAGTATGGCGATGACGAATACACGCTTCCAATGTGCGTTCACCGCGATGACGCCAAACACGGATGCGACCATCTTGATGCTGTAAACATAACCTGGATTCATCAGAAAAAGTGACATTTTGCCATTCGTGCACCCAGGTTCGTCATTGAGTACACCATCGCAGGCGCTCCTGTCTGTGATGCAGCGTCAAGGGTAACCGCAGCCATGGTCTCCGAGCTGATAGTCCATGCTGCTGCAAACGTCGTCTAACTGTTCGTGCAGATGGTTGTTGTCTTGCAAACGTCCCCATCTGTTGACTCAGGGATCGAGACGTGGCTACACGATCCGTTACAGCCATGCGTATAAGATGCCTGTCATCTCGACTGATAGTGATACGAGGCCATTGGGATCTAGCACGGCGTTGCGTATTACCCTCCTGAACCTACCGGTTTCATATTCTGTTAACAGTCATTGGATCTCGACCAACGCGAGCAGCAATGTGGCGATACGATAAATCGTAATCGCGATAGGCTACAATCCGACCTTTATCAAAGTCGGAAACGTGATGGTACGCATTTCTCCTCCTTACACGAGGCATCACAACAACGTTTCACCAGACAACGCCGGTCAACTGCTGTTTGTGTATGAGAAATCGGTTGGAAACTTTCCTCATGTCAGCATGTTGTAGGTGTGGCCATCGTCGCCAATCTTTTGTGAATGCTCTTAAAGCTAATCATTTGCACATCACAGCATCTTCTTCCTGTCGGTTAAATTTGGCGTCTGTAGCACGTCATCTTCGTGGTGTAGCAGTTTTAATGGCCAGTTGTGTAGTTTAAGTAGTGTGTGAGTCTAGTGACCGATGTCCTTAGCAGTTTGGTCCCTTAGGAATTCACACACATTTGAATAAAATGGTGAGAAACCAGCGGAAGGAATCATTCGTGAGTTCAAAGTGCCATCTGGAGTCCCGCTCGCACACTGACTGTGCGTTGGGAGTTAAAAGATGTGGTGCCATGGTCAAGCAGCACATGGTCTGCGACGCTTGAGATGGTGTAAAGAGCAAGGCCACTGGACAGAGTATGATTGGGAATTACTGATTCGGAATGAGGAATGTGACAGTCCGATGGAAGGATATGGGTTTGCCGAATGCCTGGAGAATGTTACCTGCCATCATGTGTAGAGTCAACAGTGAAGTAAAGGGGAGTTGGCCTTACTGTTTGGAGATGCTTTACGTTCTTAATGTGTGATCCCTTTAGTGCGCTTAAGAAAACGTCAAATTCGGAATTACTGGGTGATCAAAAAGTCAGTATAAATTTGAAAACTGAATAAATAAAAGAATAATGTAGATAGAGAGGTACAAATTGACACACATGCTTGGAATGACATGGGATTTTATTGGAAGCAAAAAAATTCAGAAGTTCAAAAAATGTTCGACATACGGTGCTTCATCTGATCAGAATAGCAATAATTAGCGTAACAAAGTAAGACAAAGCAAATATGATGTTCATTGCAGGACATGCTCAATATGTCCAGCATTATTCCTCAACAATAGCTGTAGTCGAGGATTAATGTTGTGAAGAGCACTGTAAAGCATGTCCGGAGTTATGGTGAGGCATTGGCGTCGGATGTTGTCTTTCAGCATTCCTAGAGATGTCGGTCGGTCACGATACACTTGCGACTTCAGGTAACCCCAAAGCCAATAATCGCACGGACTGAGGTCTGGGGATCTGGGAGGCCAAGGATGACGAAAGTGGCGGCTGAGCACACGATCATCACCAAACGACGCGCGCAAGAGATCTTTCACGCGTCTAGCAATATGGAGTGGAGCGCCATCCTGCATAAACATCGTAAGTTCCAGCAGGTGTTTATCAGCCAGGCTGGGGATGATGCGATTCTGTAACATATCGGCGTACTTCTCACCCGTCACGGTAGCATTTACAAAACCAGAATCACCCATTTCCTCGAAGAAAAAAGGCCCGATAACGGTAGATGTGGTAAGTCCAACCCATACCTTGACTTTCTCATCGTGCAATGGAGTTTCCACGACAGTTCTAGGATTTTAGTAGCCCAAATTCTGCATTTGTGGGCGTTGACAGACCCTTGGAGGGTGAAATGAGCTTCGTCGGTCCACAATACCTTAATCAACCAATCGTCATCTTCCGCCATCTTTTGAAACGCACACACCGCCAATGCCCGCCGCTTCACTAAATCGCCAGGTAACAGTTCATGATGCCGATGGATTTTGTACGGATAGCATCGGAGGGTACGCCTAAGTGCCAACCAAACAGTAGTGTATGGAATGCCGGTGCGTCGTGCGACTGCACGAGCGCCGACTTCCCCGTGCATAGATGAACCCGCTACAGTCTGCATTTCTTCCTGAACTGTCTCAGCAGCGTTACGCCTTGTGCTCGGTAGGCCACTACCGGGTCTATCGTCTAAACAACCCGTGGCTTCGAACTTCGAAATCATTCTCGCCACAGCTGCATTTGTCACCGCACCTTTACCCGTTCGAATCCCCTTCCTATGGCGATAGAATCGTAACGCTGAACTAGCACATTCCCCATTCTGATAATACAGCTTCACTAAAAGTGCCTTTTCATGTAACGTCAACATGCTGTGACTGCTGGCGCATCTGTTTCTCTCTCTCATTACAGCTCCTTTTATACACGATTGTCATGCGCAGTCACTGACGGTTTGCTGTCCAGCGCCATCTGTCGGACATTTTGTGAACTTTTTTTTTTTTTTTTGTTCTAATAAAACCCCATGTCATTCCAAGCATGTGTGTCAATTTTTACCTCTCTATCTACGTTATTCTGTGGTTTATTAAGTTTTCAAATTTATACTGACTTTTTGATCACCCGGTATATAACCACATTTCACAGCATTGTGCACTGTGTATAGTAGAGGAACAGTTCGGAGACAATGTTTGTTTCAGCGTGATAACGCACTCTATCACAAACCAGCATCGGTGAGGCAATGATTTGTGGACAGTAACATTCCCGTAACGAACTGGCCCGCCCTGTCCCGACCTCAACGCAATGGAACACCAAGGGAATGACTCAGAACGTCGGCTTTGCCCCAGACCCCAGCGTCCAACATCAAGCCGTCATAATGGTGAAGGATGGACACATCCCATACTAATATACACTAATAGGTATCTGTATCGAAGGGCTTAACCGCACTGGTAACAGCTGTTCCAGTCAGCTCACCGCAGCTAAGCGCTGTCGGACTTGGCTAGCACTTGGATGGGTCACAGTCCAGGTCTGTCGAGTGCTGTTGGCAACTGGGGTGCACTCAGCCCTTGTGAGGCCAATTGAGGAGCTACTTGACTGAGAAATAGTGGCACCAGTCATGAAAACACAACGGCCAAGAGGGCGCTGTGTTGACCACATGCCCCTCCGTATCCGCATCTGGTAACACCTTGAAACGTCCCCTTAGAAAAATTAACGAACGTGCTGATAAACCCCTTACGTTATTTGATTTTCAAACAGCTGAGCAAAACTGAACGTACTCAGACATTTCGCTCTTTACTTATTCTGATCAACACTAAACTGACACACAATATTTTTAGCGCAACGCAATCTGACTTTCCCTACAAAAGAATGGCCCTGACTAACAATAACCTATACCTTTCATGAACCACTTACCTCACAAAAATCTTCGTTACTCGAACTACTGCAATACAGCGAACGCCACTACTGCCATCTAAATAAAATATTCTAACTATGGATGGCACTAACTACTAATAGTCATAGTCAGCAAATGGAAGATTTTGATAGAGAACAAACAATGTTTTTACCGTAATGATGTTCAAAAGTCATTATATACATCAGTTCATGATATCCAGTATTACAAATTTACTTTTTCTGGCGGACACACATTTAGATCGTCCGCTCTTAAAGTTCTGCCATCTCTCTCCCCACTGCTGGCGGCTCACCTCCAACTGCGCAACGCTACGCGCTGTTCACATCCAACTGCCCAACACCACAATGGCGAATATTCCACTAATGCCAAGCAGCCACAGGCTGCACACAGCACAGCCAGTGATTTTCATACAGAGCGCTACGTGGCGTTCCCAACAAAAAAACCTAAACAGCCTACTTACTTAATGATCAGGATTGTCTTCGTGAGAACAATTTTTGCTTTTGAGCAACATTACATCAATAAGTGTGTGCATTTGATATCTTTGTTGTTGTAATTATGAAAAATTTTATCAAATCATTATTGGCCACTGCCCAAAACAATTTGTAAAATTTTTTGTGGGGAGCATGGGGGCTATGTAAGCAGGCTGTTTAGGTTTTTATGTTGGTAACGCCACGTAGCGCTCTATGTGAAAATCACTGACTGTGCTGTGTGAACACCTTGAAACGTCCCCTTAGAAAAATTAACGAACGTGCTGATAAACCCCTTACGTTATTTGATTTTCAAACAGCTGAGCAAAATATATATATATATATATATATATATATATATATATATATATATATATATATATATATGACTTTTGAATATTATTAAGGTAAATGCATTGTTTGCTCTCTATAAAAATCTTTCATTTGCTAAGTATGCCTATCAGTAGTAAGTGCATTCAGTATTTAGAATCTTTTATTTAGCTGGCAGTATTGGCGCTCGCTGTATTGCAGTAGTTCGAGTAACGAAGATTTTTGTGAGGTAAGTGATTCATGAAAAAATCTTCATTACTTGAACTACTGCAATACAGCGAGCGCCAATACTGCTAGCTAAATAAAAGAGTCTAAATACTGAATGCACTTACTACTGATAATGAAAAAATCTTCATTACTTGAACTACTGCAATACAGCGAGCGCCAATACTGCTAGCTAAATAAAAGATTCTAAATACTGAAGGCACTAACTACTGATAGGCATACTTAGCAAATGAAAGATTTTGATAGAGAACAAACAATGTATTTACCGTAATGATGTTCAAAAGTCAGAAAATGATATCCAGTATTACACATTTACTCTTTCTGATGGACACACGTCCAGATCGTCCGCTCTCAAAATTTTGCCATGTCTCTCCCGACATCCACCACTGCTGGCGGCTCACCTCCAACTGCGCAACGCTACACGCTGTTCACATCCTACTGCCCAACACTACAATAGCGAATATTCCACTAATGCCAACCAGCCACAGACTTCACACGGCACAGCCAGTGATTTTCATACAGAGCGCTACGTGGCGTTACCAACATAAAAACCTAAACAGACTACTTACAACCTAAGGGCTAAGGATGACACGGCGGGCGGTCGGTACCGCTGGGCTTTCAAGGTCTGTCTCGATGGTGTTTGTTTGTTTTTATTTGAAGAGGTGTCTGAATACTTCTGATCAGATAGTGTATACATTATGTTTGTATTTTGATTTTATGAATTACACATGTCAACACATGCTGTATCTACATATAGAAATCTTACTAGGAATATTTCGCTGGCATCTAAATGTACCAGATGTTTAGATGGAATGTCCATACATGTATAGCTATCTTTTGCATTCGGAAAATCCCACCGCGCAGGCTACAGTATCTCCGTGTGTAATTAACGAGTGTGGCATGTCGCAGGCCTCCTGGCATCCAAAATCCAATAAATTCACTACCGGTAGCACAGGGACGCAAATTGTGCGTACCTCCATTTTTGTGCTGATTTGTACTAACCAAGTTAATTAGCGTTCCGCACAGCGCGGCCGGTGGCATTTAATAAATGGTTTGCACACAGCCCATTTTTATTAACAGTCATTACAGATTATTGGGTCCGTACACTAGAGGTATCTGCGCGGTATTGTCCGCTTTGGTGACCACAGCATCCAGGACGCAGCTACCATTTCTGTGCAACAACGTATGCGTAGGGACGTTCCAATATTACAAATACGAGTTGGTATTGAATATTTTGTTTCGATATCTGTGCTAATAGCTTCGAAATCAACTATTCGATAACCTCGCAGTATCATAAAAGATATCAAGAGTATCGGTAATCGGAAATGCCGAATGGTCTTTGGACAAAAATATCCTTCCGCTAGTCGTTTTAATGAGGATTAAAATGTATGTAGTACACAGTAAACACAATTGCAGTGGTAAAAATTACGTACCATTTGCACTCCATAATAAAAATACCAGATTTCAGCTACATATGTCAGTAACGTTACGTATGCACCACTTTCTTGGAAAAGCAGGTGGAGTGTAGACCTCATAATCCAACTGGTTGACGCAAACAGGGCTAATTCCCACGTTTTGAGCTGCATTCAAAATAAGTGATTTCGTTTACGTCCATTGCATTAGTGACACCTTTGGCTGCTGTCGACACGGTTTATTTAAGCCAATTCTGCCTTTACAGTCCGCATTCAAGTGCTGCAGGTGCCAACATGTCGTAATATATCCGATTATTTATTTGCGGGCATGCAGTTTTGAAATCGAGAACATATACGAACAAGAGTCAGATTTAAAATAAAATGTTTACTGTATACGGGAACTTTCTGACACACTGTATGTGCTCACTTTCGTAGTTAAAAGCTTGCTTGCCTCTTCCACGTATATATAGTAGCTTTCAGAACTGCCATGGCCACTACTAAATAATCGAATATATTAGTACGTGTTGGCACTTACAGCAATGGAGAATGGTTTGTAAGGCCGAAATTGGCCAGTCATGCGAAATTACCGCACTAAACGACAGCTTAAGTGCAACAAATGCAGTGGCCTTCAAGAAACAAATGGACGCCCCAAATAAAGAAACTGATCGAGTGCTTTTGTCTGTATAAAAAAAGTATTATTGCAGACGACTATTTTTGCCTTAAAGAAAATCTTCTAATGATACATTACTGCTGACGTTGTTTCGTGAAAACGCAGTATGCTAGTAAATTACATTTATCGTCTTGTAATTTAAGTAAGCACTTCTGCCTTCAATGATAGCTAAAAATTCATAAGCTATGAATAACTTGTTATATTGTAGGTATCGATACTTTTGATCTTTTAATATCGACGTATCGATACAATGTTGGGTGCTGGTATGGATATCCAATACCGTATCGAATCTACCATTTGAACGTTCCATAGCGTTCGTGTTTTTTGCCTTTCATTTATCCCTCATCTCGGTTCCCTCTACACAAGTTTGTAATTGGTAGAACTATCCGCTGCTGATCTGCGCTTCCCGTTTCTTCAGACGTAGACAATGCTGTCCAGAAGTTTCTATCTCTTGATCTTGTTTCTTCACCCTCCTGTGTCTCTGACTATTTTTCTTCACGTCAGCCATAGGCCAAGGTGTGTATCTGTCATCGATATGTTTGCACGGCGATTCGATTGTCGGAGAATGTAGGCACTACAAATACTGAAAAGCAGCACAGACCTATGGCGTATTTATGCAAACATGTGTGTCAAACAATTACGCTGTCAAGCCTGCTACCACTTGCGTAATACCCACAGTGACCGCTGTTATCAACAGACACAACAGATGGGAATAGCTGAATCACGTGCTGATATATCTTGTTCCACGTATATTTCTTCATCATATGACACATCTACATTGACTGACGCGTCATGTGACGAAGAGATAAATGAACGCTGATGGTTTTAAAGTTGACGTACTTAAGCAGCAATTTTTTCACTCAGTTCCACCTCAAAATCGAAAGTGCAATTGTGGATTTTATAAATGAATAAATAAATGTGACAGTTAATGACAATAATGATGTCTTTCAAAAAGTTTTACATGACCGCGAAGAAGAGAGTTTCGGCACGATGGTCAACGCTTTAAGTCCTATTAATTGACAACGTAACGTCAACTCCATTCACACCATCAAACTAGCCATATTAAAAACAAGCGATTTCCGGATGTCACTTATTTGATTGTGGCGTACTACAGATATATTACTACATATGTTAAGTGTCCTGTCTGTAAATCAGCTTTTTCTACACCGTCATGACCACGCATTAGTGAGTCTACAACTTTATTTTCACTGTGGTAACAACCATTTCCTAACCTCATTCATACTTGGGAGCATTGTTGCCGGTTACTCGTTTTGAGTCAGTGATGCCATGCTTTTCAACCAGATCGGGCTGTAAATTGTCATAAACCACCCCTTTGTTCTTTAGTAAACGGTCCATTCTCTTTTTCCATTTGCATATAACATTCTTTCCAGTATGGCATTTCTATCCGCTGCAAAAACATTTTTGGAGATTTTTAAGATCAGTGTCTTTTGGAAACCATTCAATATGGGAAAAGTAACTGCTTATTGAACTGCTATAACTTCAGTTGGAAACGTCTACTCTTCCTTAACCAAGGTGCATATTCTTGCAACGGTCGTTAGGGGGCTGTAAACGGGGCATCCCATTCCTTTAAGTTGGTTCGAACAGACCGTGTTGATTTGGACATAGTTTGGGCAAGCGTGTTCTTGAGCGATGAGTATTAAGCGTGTGAAATGATTGCAGACAATCCCCTTACATAACGTTTGATGTACATCTCGTAACATACTTCATGGATGACTCGAAAGCACTTTACAACACTGCCACTATCGGCAGTCCTTAGAACAATCGTTAGGTAATGTAATCTATGTCCTAGAAGATCCGCAATGATTTCAGTTCTGTGTTACCTACTGATGGGAATACACCGCTATCTCCGTATTGGGTGATCCTCTGGTCAGGGCCTCTGGGAGTTATAAACTCATCTTGTTATCTCTTATTCTTCAACGTGCCATTGTCCATTGCTGTGCTTCTTCACTTTCGAACTATCCTAAAGCTGAAGCAGATATAAAATGGATGGACTACGCCAGCCAAGTACAATCGGCAATGGTTTTACAGTATTCCGGAAGATGCTACGCTTGAGGTCATGGTAACGGATTTCAGATTTCCCAATCCTATATGTCGTGTTGTCGCTGCTCTGGGGTTTACGAAAGTAATTTCAAAAGTTATGCACACGGTAACTAAAGAAAATAATTTATTTTACAAATTACCTTTACAGACCCTCAATATAATCTCCATTCTTGCTTATGACAGCTTCCCAGTGTTTTGGCTACTTCCGTATTCAGGATAGGGCAACTTCATCGTTGAGCTGTCTGGCTACTCAGGTAACATCAATCGAAGCTTCGTCAGCCGTATCAAAACATTTTCTTAGGACTTGTTCCTTTGATTCAGCAAACAAATCGAAGTCTGGTGGTCTCATATCAGCATCGAGTGGTGGGTAGGGAAGTATGTATTTCTCATCCATATTTGTCGATCATTTCTCTCACTGGCTGAGCAATATGCGGTCTTGCATTATCACGCAAAATGAGGACACCAGCTGCAAGCATGTCAGACGGTCTTTGACGAATTTTGCAGAAACAGCTTCTAGCACTCACCTGTTACAGACTTCCCTTGAGGCACCATTTGTAGCTGTGACTTCTTTCATGTCACACGCAAAGATCATAATCATTTTCACCTTTGACTGTTGGCGGCGGAATGTTTTCGGGTGCGGAAAGGCGGAACTTCTCTATTGAGACAACTGAGACTTCAGTACTGTCTTAGAATCTTGTGTTAGGTTTCGTCAAGTGCAACAATCCTTTTCAGAAACAGTTCTCCTTCTGCTCAATAATAGTGAAGCAATTCTTCTGAGATTCTTTTGCGACTTTCTTTCTGCTCTTCACTAAGATCGTGCGGAACCCATCTGCCAGCAACTTCGCTCATCTTTCACTCATGTTAATGTAAACTACAGTGACAGACATACTGGCCTCATGCTCAATCTCTTCACATGTTTGTCGTCGATCCTCCCTCAAAATGTCATTAAGAACAACATGAGCGGTGTAGTCTGTTGCTGTTGATGTCCTTCCACTTCTTGAGTTGTCCTCTGTGCTTACCCGACCTTCACAGAAGCAAGCAGACTACAGTGATACTGTGCTACGATCCACTACGCTACTCCCACAAACCTCTCTCAAAGCATTGTAAATTTTCGTTGGGTTCTTTCCACGTAGGGATTCAATTTTGATGGAGGAATGCTGGTCACTACGTGTAATCCGACCTGAATCGGTTGTAGCTTCCAGTTTAAAACTGTATTAGCCACGACACATCCACGCAAACTAGCAAACATATATATAAGCGTCGCGCCTACTATCTTGCTCACAATTGACATGAATTTCAAGTTGATCACGCCACCGTAACGGTCACGCTTGCAGAGTATGCAGGAATTCTCAAATGACCCTCATATTTCATTACGAAAAATCTCGGACACTGTCACACAGCTTTACAAATTGCTATGTGCTTCATACATGGGAAGCGAATCTTTCACGGTTATATGGATAAGGTTTCTGGAGCTGTGAGCCAGAAGAAAGCAGTTGCAGGTTGAAGCTAATTTGTCAAAGAATGAATCCGTAATTACTTCTCTCTGGATTCGACTCACAACCTGATACTCAGTTTTAATTGGTTATGGAGTTCAACATTCAATAATTCATGGGTAGTAGTAGGTACATAAGAAGGTTACTTCTTCAGGTGTCAATATGCGGTCGGGTATCGAGGGGATGGACGTGTGTGGGTACAGAAACAACCTCATGAATCCATGGACCCTGCATGTTAGCATGGGACTGTTCAAACTGGTGGAGGCTCTGTAATGGTGGAGGACATGTGTGATACGTCTAAATACGACTCTGATAGGTGACACGTACGTAAGCATCCTATCTGATCACCTGCATCCATTCATGTCCACTGCGCATTCCGACGGACTTGGGCAATTCCAGCAGGACAATGCGACAACCCACAAGTCCCTAATTGCTACAGAGTGTTTCCTGGAACACTCTTCTGAGTGTTAACACTTCCGCTGGCCTCCAAACTCCCCAGACATGAACATTATTGAGCATATCTGGAGCGTCTAGCAACGTGCTGTTTAGAAGAGATCTCCACCCCGTCGTACTCTTACGGATTTATGGACAACCCTGCAGGATTCATGGTGCCTGTTCCCTCCAGCACAACTTCAGACATTAGTCGAGTCGAAGCCACATCGCGTTGCGTCACTTCTGCGTGCTCGCGGGGGCCCTACACGATATTAGGCAGGTTTACCAGTTTCTTTGGCTCTTCAGTGTAATATGCTTTTATATTTTGTTCCTCTTTTCTTTTGGCGAAAGATGGACATCCTACGCGTAGTAATAATGTAATACATATTGGTGACTCATCCATATAAAACAAATTCAAAGAAAAAGTCGTTATAAGCTTTAGACGAACTGTGACCCGGATTCATTGTTATACTGCAAGTTAAAACTGGGTGGACACGTCTGATCAATAGCTAGTGGAAGGAAAGAATATACCATCAACAAAATGAATATGTTTAATAACGCACCGTACTATTAAACGTGTCTTCCGTTAAACGTGTCTTCGAGGTTGTGGCTGAATACTTTAATGTCTTAATCAACAGGAACGATAGGAGTGGGTGATTGTAATCTATTGTCGTTTCGTGCATTGTGACTACTGAGCTATATACATCATAATAGACTGCTCAGTATAGCAGAAGGAGTCCTAGTGACCAAATGTCAAAGTTATTCGTAACGAAGATAAATCATCTTTTTCTAATAGCGCATGTGAATCCACTACCAATGAAAATTAGACTTAGTGGCTGCCATGATAGAGATGCATAGCTGACCCATCCCTTTGGGTACCATTCGTCCCATAGTTCTTCCTTATATGCAATGACAACGGCGAAACAAATGGCCCTCTTTAATCTGCTGGTACAGAGACCGATACAACACATCAGATGGGCAGAAAAACAGAGAGAACCCTGCAGCGCTGATGTTTATTGTGTGTATGAAGTAGGGGAGGCACGGAAAAAGGCGGTATGACGATGAGAGTAAAACAGAAATGATTTCTGGCGTTCCTCAAGCTAGTGTTATAGGACCTTTGCTGTTCCTTACCTACGTAAACGATTTAGGAGACAATCTGAGCAGCCGCCTTAGGTTGTTTGCAGATGACGCAGTCGTTATCGACCAGTAAAGTCATCAGAAGATCAAAACAAATTGCAAAACGATTTAGAAAAGATATCTGTATAATATAAAAATTGGCAATTGACCCTAAATAACTAAAAGTGTGAGGTCATCCACATGAGTGCTAAAAGGAATCCGTTAAACTTCGGTTACACGATAAATCAGTCAAATCTAAAGGCCATAAATCCAACTAAATACCTAAGAGTTATAATTATGAACAACTTTAATTGGAAGGAACACATAGAAAATGTTGTGGGGATGGCTAATCAAAGAATGCGTTTTACTGGAAGAACACTTAGAAAATGTAACAGATCTACTAAAGAGACAGGCTACACTACGATTGTCCGATCTCTTTTAGAATACTGCTGCGCGGTGTGGGTCCTTACCAGATAGGATTGACGGACTACATCGAGAATGTTCAAAGAAGGGCAGCACGTTCCGTATTATTGCGAAATAGGGGAGAGAGTGTCATTGAAATGATACAGGATTTGCGGTGGATATTATTAAAACAAAGGCGTTTTACGTTACGGCAGAATCTTCTCACGAACTTCCAATCACCAACTTCCTCCTCCGAATGCGAAAATATTTTGTTGACGCCGACCTACATCGGGAGAAATGATCATCATAATAAAATAAGGGAAATCAGAGCTCGCACGGAAAAATATAGATCTTCGTCTTTTCCGCGCGCTTTATGAGATTGGAATTACAGAGAATTGTTGTGAAGGTGGTTCAATGAACCCTCTGCCAGGCACTTGACTGTGATTTGCATAGTATCCGTGTAGATACAACGTACCGTCGACGATGAGGTCATTACAGACGCAGCGCAAGCTCGAAACGGATCAATATTTAGAAGGAAATGGGTTGTAATTTTCTCAAATGAACGACGAAAGCTTCAGGTGGCTTAGGTGCATTACGGAAAACTTAATTTGGATGGCTTGACGGGGATTTGAATCCCACTCGTTCCGAACGCATGTTGTTGAGTTTGTGGCCGAGCGGTTCTAGGCGCTACAATCTGGAACGGCGCGACCGCTACGACCGCAGGTTCGAATCCTGCCTCGGGCATGGCTGTGTGTGATGTCCTTACGTTAGTTAGGTTTAAGTAGTTCGAAGTTCTAGGGGACTGGTGACCTCAGAAGTCCCATAGAGATCAGAGCCATTTGAACCATTTTGTTGAGTTTGCTAGTTTATTTTTGGTACTCAGGGAGAGTCATGAAAGCTCTGTTTTCAATCGATGTGTCATATTTCACATGTGTATAATGGATATTATTCAAACAGTAGTTTCAACAGTCAATATGTTAGCCACACAGGTTCTGCATACAAGCAGTGTCATCTTTGGTTGCTAGTAGCATTGTCGTTTATTTATTGTTCCGTGGGACCAAATTAAGGAGAAGTCTCCATGGTCATGGAACGAGTCAATACGTGAAATTATAACACGATATTAGAAACAGATAAAATGAAATATAAAAAAACATATTCAGGTGACAAGTGGTAAGTTTAAATGAAGAAAATCAACAATGTAACACTGGAATTTGCTTAATTTTTTAGCTCTTCCAGGAGCTCCTCGACAGAATTGAAGGAGTGAGCCATGAGGAAACTCTTCAGTTTAGAGTTAAAAGAGTTTGGGCTACCGCTAAGATTTTTGAGTTCTTGTGGTAGCTTATTGAAAATGGATGCAGCAGAATACTGCACTCCTTTCTGCACGAGAGTCAAGGAAGTGCATTCTACATGCAGATTTGATTTCTGCCTAGTATTCACTGAGTGAAAGCTGCTAACTCTTGGGAATAGGCTAATATTGCTAACAACAAACGACATTAAAGAAAATATATACTGTGAGGGCAATGTCAGAATTCCCAGATTTTTGAATAGGGGTCGACAAGAGGTTCTCGAACTTACACCACATATAGCTCGAACAGCCCGTTTTTGAGCGAAAAATACCCTTTTTGAATCAGACGAATTACTCCAAAAAATAATACCATACGACATAAGCGTATGAAAATATGCGAAGTAGACTACTTTTCGTGTTGAAGTGTCACTTATTTCAGATACTGTTCTAATGGTAAATAAAGCAGCATTTAGCTTCTGAACAAGATCCTGGACATGGGCTTTCCACAACAGCTTACTATCTATCCGAACGCCTAGGAACTTGAACTGTTCCGTCTCGCTTATAATATGCTTATTCTGTCTGATCAAAATATCGGTTCCTGTTGAATTGTGAGTTAGAAACTGTAAAAACTGAGCCTTACTGTGATTTAGCATCAAATTATTTTCCACAAGCCATGAACTTATTTCATGAACTACATTATTTGTTACTGTTTCAATATTACACACAAGATCCTTCACTATCAAGCTGGTGTCATCAGCAAACAGAAATATTTTTGAATCACCTGTAATACTAGAAGGCATATCATTTATATAAATAAGAAACAGCAGTGGCCCCAGCACCGACCCTTGGGGAACGCCCCACTTAACAGTGCCCCATTGAGACTGAACATCACTACCACTCTCAATATTGCGGAGAATTACCCTCTGCTTTCTGTTCTTAAAGTAAGAGGCGAACCAACTGTAAGCTACTCCCCTTACTACATAATGGTCCAACTTCAGCAGTAATATTTTGTGGTCAACACAGTCAAAAGCCTTAGTTAAATCAAAGAAAACACCTAGCGTTCGCAACCTTTTATTTAATCCGTCCAAAACCTCACAGAGAAAAGAGAATATAGCATTTTCAGTTGTTAAACCATTTCTAAAACCAAACTGAACATTTGACAGCAAATTATGTGAATTTAAATGCTCCAGTAACCTTGTATATACAACCTTCTCGATAACTTTAGCAAACACCGATGGCATAGAAATAGGTCTAAAATTGTCAACATTAATGTCTCCCTTTTTATAAAGTGGCTTCACTACCGAGTACTTTAATCGATCAGGAAACCGGCCACTCCTAAAGGAAAAGTTACAGATATGGCTGAGAACTGGGCTAACATACATAGAACAATACTTCAGTATTCTGCTAGATACCCCGTCATATCCATGAGAGTTCTTGATCTTTAGTGATTTAATTATTAACTCAATCTCCCTCTTGTCAGTATCATGGAGGAGCATTTCAGGTAACAGTCTCGGAACACTTTTTTCTAAGAGCGCTATATGATTCCCTGTTGGGACTAGGTTTCTATTTAGTTCACCTGCTATATTCAGAAAGTGATTATTAAATACTGTACATATATGTGACTTATCAGTAACACGGACATTCCCACTACGCACTGATTCTATGTCCTCGACCTGTCTCTGCAGACCAGCAACTTCCTTTACGACTGACCATATGGTTTTAATTTTATCCTGAGACTTAGCTATTCTATCTGCATACCACATACTTTTTGCCTTCCTAATAACATTTTTAAGCACCTTACAATACTGTTTGTAATGGGCTGCTGCATTTAGATTTTGACTGTTTCTAACGTTTTGATATAATTGCCACTTTGTTCTACAAGAGCCGGCCGCGGTGGTCTAGCGGTTCTAGGCGCTCTGTCCGGAACCGCGCGACTGCTACGGTCGCAGGTTCGAATCCTGCCTCGGGCATGGATGTGTGTGATGTCCTTAGGTTAGTTAGGTTTAAGTAGTTCTAAGTTCTAGGGGACTGATGACCACAGATGTTAAGTCCCATAGTGCTCAGAGCCATTTGAACATTTTTTTTGTTCTACAAGATATTCTTATCCCTCTAGTCAGCCACCCAGGCTGCCTGTTTGTGCTAGTACCCTGTTTTAAACGTTCTAACGGAAAGCAACTTTCAAAGAGCATGAGAAAAGTCTTGAGAAAAGCATTATATTTATCGTCTACTGTATCAGCGCTATAAACATCTTGCCACTCTTGTTCCTTTATAAGGTTTACAAAGGTCTCTACAGCAACTGGATCAGCTTTCCTGAACAGCTGATGACTATATTTAACACGTGTTGCAGCACAAAAATCTTTTAAAGTTAAAATTTGTGCATCATGATCTGAAAGGCCATTCACCTTTTTGCTAACAGAATGCCCTTCTAGTAATGAGGAATGAACAAAAATGTTGTCTATGGTTGTTCTACTGTTCCCTTGCACTCTCGTTGGAAAGAATACGGTTTTCATAAGATTATATGAATTAAAGAGGTCTACCAGCATCCTCTTCCATGCACAATCACTTATGCAATTAATATTGAAGTTACCACATATAACTAACTTTTTGCATTTCCTATAAAGTGAACCAAGAACCTCCTCTAACTTTAGCAAAAATGTTGTGAAATCGGAGTCTGGGGATCTATAAATAACAACAGTTAGAAGTTTAGCTCCGTTAAATTTAACCACACCTGCACAACATTCAAACACCTTTTCAGTGCAGTACTTTGAAACATCAATTGACTCAAATGCGATGCCGTTTTTCACATACATGGCTACTCCCCCACACCGCAAAGAGCTCCTCGAAAAGCTGCCAGCCAACCTGTATCCTGGTAAAGGAGGCCTCTGAATTATCTCCTTATTTAAGAAGTGTTCAGATATACCAATAATTTCAGAGTCAACACCTATAAGCAGTTCACTAACTTTATCTCTAATACCTTGTATATTTTGATGAAATATACTAATTCCCTCATTACTCGGATACCTAAGCTTTGTCAAAAGTGATTCCCTTGTTAGAGAGACTTCCCTTAAGCAGGAATACCTATCAGCTGACTTCAATCTAAAAAAGGTGCAGCTCTAACACCCACTACTGTAGGAATTTTCCCATGAGTTATCCCACCAACCCCACCTATGCTGTGACCTATAAGCTTTGCCAACCTCCCCTTCCCATACCTGTTGCAGTAATCATTCCAAGAGCAGCTAGTAAGAGCGTAAGGAGAGCACGGAGGTAATGACACGGAGAAGGATGAATTGTGAATGGTGATTTCTTAAAGATTAATTGGATACGTGAATATTTTTGAGGTTAAGTATTGCTGCACTGCTTGCTTGCGCGTAATTGAGATGTATATGAATAACGTAAGGTTTTAGTGGAATCTCTCTTTATTGGTTTTCCTGTTCAGACGAGAATAAGGAAAGTTTTCTATTCTCATGGCTTGCACTCGGAAATTATAAACTTTAACAGTCCTTTGCCGTTTCAGTTAACAATTTTGGCAGTGTAGAACTAGTTGTAAAAGATAAATTTTGTAAAGATGGTTTTTAGAGTCAGATAATCACTCTGTTTTTTCAATGTTGTTTTTTAAAGCTCAATTTTTCTTTAATCATTTAACAAATTCAAATTCCAGCACCGTCTCCTCACAAAAGAATTTTATTTTCTGAGTATGCGTGTCGCCACATTGCACTGAAGAGAACACAGCTACACAAAGTAAAAGGAAAGCATGATGTGTTTATAATGGTTGCACGTCCTTGCAAGGCATTACTTTTCTTTTACCTTACTTGCTGCTGCGCTGCATATTTTAAGTTCGTCACTTCTAGCAGTACAAAGTTTCCGCTGCCACAGGTAATCCTTACGAAATTTGTTAGAGCCAGTTTTACACTACAGTTAGGTTACAGTTATATCATTCAATTTGCTTTGTTTTCAAAATTCATTGTCAGGACAGTATTAGCGAAGCTCAGTTCAGATTTAATTTCTTATGCAGACAGTTTTCTTTCCGCAATGCGGTGTTACATTTGCGTGTGCATTATTACGCATTTAGATGTTTGTCAGTCAGACTGCGTTCGTAAATTAACAGGGCATTTTTAGAGAAACATTTTGGTGGTTCATCTTTTCAAAATTCAATTAGAAATTTTACGTAGCTTTTTCTTTCTCTTTACTCCGTGTGGTGGAAGTCACGTATTGTGACGTCACGCACTGTGGCACTGTTCACTGTGCCGCGCAATAGTTTCACTAGATAGTTTGTTTAGTTCGTAGTTTTGGTTTTCTAATTCCTTCGTAAATTAAGGAAACAGTTATATAGTTTTAGTCTTGGCGATTTATTTTTTATCAGGTAGCGTTTCTGTAATTACACCACTCGTATTGTTCAGGAAAACACAGATACACGAGCATAAAGAACAGTAGTTCAGTTTATTCCAGTTCACAGTTAACGAAAATAAAAAGTAGAAAAATTACAACGTGCAGTGTCTGCATGGGAAGCATAGCAGGGCGGTCATGAAGGTCCTTCATGTCTACGATTTTCTTTAGTATAGTACAGGCTACAGTTCGAGGAAATAAAAAATACACACACAAATAAGACAGCTGTTGGAAATCTAGTTTTATGATTTTGCTGCTTACTCTTAAATGGCTGCATATTCAGTAAAACTTGATGCGCTGTAACGTTGGACAATTTTCTTCAGCATCTCGTATGCTCTCTCCCGGTAGTCCGATATTGCATAATTCATGAAAAAGTAAACAGTTCTTGCTGTGATGTACATTGAAATCTGATGCGAAGCACGTTGTACAGTATATGAACAACGAAAATAAAAGTGTGACAGAGAGGAAGAGAGTACTGGAAGTCTTATAAGGCAAAATGATAAAAAAGGACGCAGTAGTTGTCTAGAAACTGCTTTTTGTGTTGTGTCAGAATCACATAGTTTATGGTTTACAGTAAAAGACTTTTCTCTCTTCCATCGGTAGCAGCTATATATTTTGGAAGAAGTACGGTACTTTGTGTGATACCGAAACAGCATAGCATGGAAAGATAAATCTTGAAGTGTCACCTGGGAAATATCTGCCTTACCGGATGTGCATCAAGTAGTTTACCGCTGGAACACACGCAATACTGGTGTCTGCATCCTCTGGCGTCTGGATAAATTTGTGGACGCTCCGTTAAAAACCCCACGGACGGTCACGCCACGACCTGGGACAGACGACAAAAGAAGCCAGAACTGGCCTCCAGACCGGCATGTGGATATCAACCAGTGTACACCTTGATTCAGAAATGTCAGCAGAAACTCGAAGATTTAGTGTCGAATAATAGCCTCAACTACTCCAGCTCTTCTAAACTCTAGCGAAAATTCTTAAATTTGTGCGCTGTACCGCATGTTTCCAATCGCCGCCCTCACAATCAATTGAAATTTAGAGAGAAAGCACTGCAAGGAACTTACACATAAATGCAGTTTCTTTGTCGTTGTCAGTACAGGTATGTAATAAGTTCAGGTCATCACCAGTACGCCACCCTCAACAAACTTTACATTTTGGCGCTGTACATCTACATCTACATCTACATGGTTACTCTGCAATTCGCACTTAAGTGTCTGGCAGAGGGTTCATCGAACCATATTTCGTACTACTTCTCTACCATGTTACTCTCGAATGGCGCGTGCGAAAGAGGAACTCCTAAATCCTTCCGTTCGAGCTCTGATTTCTCTTACTTTATTATGATGATCATTTCCCCCTACGTAGGTAGGTGTCGCATTCGGAAGAGGAAATTGGAGACCGAAATTTCGTAAATAGATCTCGCCGCAAAGAAAACTGCCTTTGTTTCAGTGACTGCCACTCCAACTCGCGTATCATATCAGTGACACTCTCACGGCTATTGTGCGATAACACGAAACGAGCTGCCCTTCTTTGTACCTTCTCGATATCCTCCGTCAATCCTACCTGGTAAGGATCCCATACCGCGCAGCAATAATCCAGCAGAGGACGGACAAGTGTAATGTAGGCTGTCTCCTTAGTGAATTTGTCGCATCTTCTAAGTGTTCTGCCAACAAAGCGCAGTCTTTCTTTCGCTTTCCCCACAATATTATCTATGTGGTCTTTCCAATTTAAGTTGCTCATAATTGTAATTCTTAGGTATTTAGTCGAATTGACAGCCCTTAGATTTGTGCGATTTATCGCATACCCAAAATTTATCGGATTTCTTGTAGAGTCCATGTGGATGGCCTCGCACTTTTCTCTGTTTAGCGCTAATTGCCACTTTTCGCACCATACAGAAATTCTCTCTAGATCATTTTGTAATTGGAATTGATCGTCTGATGATTTTACTAGGCGGTAAATTACAGCGTCATCTGTAAAAAATCTAAGGGAGCTGCTCATATTATCACCTAGATCATTTACGTAAATCAGGAACAGCAGAAGGCCTATAACACTACCTTGCGGAACGCCAGATATCACTTCTGTTCTACTCGATGATTTATCGTCTATCACTACGAACTGTGACCTCTCTGAGAGGAAAACACGAATCCAGTCACACAACTGAGACGATACTCCATATGCACGCATTTTTTATTAATAGGTGCTTGTGAGGAGCGGTATCAAAAGCGTTCTGGAGATCTAGGAATATGGAATCGATTTGAGATCCCTTGTCGACAGGTCTCATTACTTCATGGGAATAAAGAGCTAGCTGTATTGCACCAGAACGATATTTTCTGAATCCTTGTTGGTTATGTGTGAATAAGTCATTTTCTTCATGGTGATTCATGATCTTCGTGTACAGTATATGCTCAAAAATCCTACTGCAAATTGAGGTCAGTGATATTGGTCTGTAATTCTTTTCTTGAATACTGGTGTGACCTTTGTTACTTTCCAGTCTTTAGGAACAGACTTTTCGTCAAGTGAGCGGTTGTATATGATTGCTAACAAAGGCGCTGTTGTGTCTGCATACTGTGAAAGGAAACTGATTGGTATACCATCTGGACCGGAAGACTTGCTTTTCTTAAGTGATTTGAGTTGTTCCGCAACACCTAAGATATTTACTTTTATGTCACTCATGCTAACAGCTGTTCTGGTTTCGAATTCTGGAATATTTACTTCGTCTTCTTTCGTGAAGGAATTACGGAAAACTGTATTTAGTCAGTCCGCTTTAGTGACACCATTATCGGTAACTGTATAACTGTGTACAGTAACTTCCTCTCGTTGAGTATTCTACAGTTGATAATTCTGCTTTTTGTCGAGTCTAAATGTTGACTGGTGATGGAAATTACCTTCATAGCTGAGCCAAGATAACCCTTCCCCCCAAAACTCACGTTCATTGTTACCGGTATTTATGCTGCAGGAGCTATGGAAAATTGTTTCTTTCTTATTGGTGCCACCTCCCACTTGGTCTAATTCCGTATTCCGGAAATTTCTGCCCTTTCGGAACAAATGCCTCAAGTCAGACTGATACCACAATTTGTCTTGTCGTGGGCTATTCTTTTGACGGTTAGGTTCTGACAGAGCCGATATCAGGAGTAAGAAATCTAATTGCAGACTTCGTCAGATGCACTAGCACGTCTGTCCTCCCTACCAAAGTGAACCACCGGCATAAAGGCCAGACAAGTACCACCGCGCCGGCCGCTACAGTTTGGAACCGCGAGACCGCTACTGTCGCAGGCTCGAATCCTGCATCGGGCATGGATGTGTGTGATGTCCTTAGGTTAGTTAGGTTTAAGTAGTTCTAAGTTCTAGGCGACTGATGACCTCAGAAGTTAAGTCCCATAGTGCTCAGAGCCATTTGAACCATTTTTTGAAGTACCACCGCGTTAGTGACATGCTCAATTTGTGAAGCTCTCTCTCTGGAATAAATTATGCAATTCTTCTGAAATTGTAGTAATTTGTTTGTTTGGACATGTACGTCACATCTACCGATTTGCGTCCCATTCGGATAATTCTTTCGTGATACTTTTTTTCCCTTAGAGGGTATTAGTAGCTGTTCGCGGTTCTGAGAACTGGCGTTTTTCAAATGCTTATGAACTGTGGGACACCATGCCCACAAAATATATTTTAGATCCATTATGTGCGCAATACTTCACATTGATTAGAAACAAAATAGCTTTCCTGTATGTGGAGGGGAGGGTAGTCACTGAGAGAAAAAAAAGTGAGGGGTTGGGGGAATTAAATGTGAAGATACAGCTTAGAATTAAAATTGAAACAAATGAGCCCTCGGTCACAATGTTTTAATCTTATTAACCAGGTTTCAACACTTCTAAGAGTGCCTTAATCAGAATTTAGACATAATTAAAAATATGTGGGAAGAATCATTTTTTATATAAAAAAAAGTGTAAGTACTGACTAACAATACAAGACAGAGACAGTACTTACACATCACGTATAAAATAAATAACAGGCCAGGAGGGCTTTAGCCACAAAATATTTTAAAGGAATGTGTGAAGGTGACCCTCTAAGGGCTGCTCATACCTGTACAGCCACAGGTTGCAAACTTGTTTCAATTTTAATTTGTAAACGGTCACTGAACCAAGCAGACATGTTCAAAACTTTGCAGCTTAGAATTGCCTCCATTTAGTGTTCGGTTTTGCAGATATATTCCAGACGATGAATAACGTTACACCATACTTTTAATAGTTATCATATAGCTGTAGTCAGATGTTGCATTTCTACAAGACTGTATTAAATTTGAGTTAGAATTGAATGAAGGTATGCAGGAGTATTTGTGTGAAATCTGTAAAGTAAGAAACAAGACTAGTAGAAGTGAATCTATGAGGGCAGATCGCATTTCGTACCTGTGTAGCTCAGCCAGTAAGAATATCGCCCGCGGAATGCAACGTTCCCCATTCAAGTCCCAGTCTGGGACACAACTCTGATTTGCCACGAAGTTTTAAATTTTTTTTGGTTCGTGTTTCAAATTTCGAGGGAACTGAATGAACGCTTGTTGTTGTGGTCTTCAGTCCTGAGACTGGTTTGATGCAGCTCTCCATGCTACTCTATCCTGTGCAAGCTTTTTCATCTCCCAGTACCTACTGCAACCTACATCCTTCTGAATCTGCTTAGTGTATTCATCTCTTGGTCTCCCTCTACGATTTTTACCCTCCACGCTGCCCTCCAATACTAAATTGGTGATCCCTTGATGCCTCAGAACATGTCCTACCAACCGATCCCTTCTTCTGGTCAAGTTGTGCCACAAACTTCTCTTCTCCCCAATCCTATTCAATACTTCCTCATTAGTTATGTGATCTACCCATCTAATCTTCAGCATTCTTCTGTAGCACCACATTTCGAAAGCTTCTATTCTCTTCTTGTCCAAACTATTTATCGTCCATGTTTCACTTCCATACATGGCTACACTCCATACAAATACTTTCAGAAATGACTTCCTGACACTTAAATCAATACTGGATGTTAACAAATTTCTCTTCTTCAGAAACGCTTTCCTTGCCATTGCCAGCCTACATTTTATATCCTCTCTACTTCGACCATCATCAGTTATTTTGCTCCCCAAATAGCAAAACTCCTTTACTACTTTAAGTGCCTCATTTCCTAATCTAATTCCCTCAGCATCACCTGACTTAATTAGACTACATTCCATTATCCTTGTTTTGCTTTTGTTGATGTTCATCTTATATCCTCCTTTCAAGACACTGTCCATTCCATTCAACTGCTCTTCCAAGTCCTTTGCTGTCCCCGACAGAATTACAATGTCATCGGCGAACCTCAAAGTTTTTATTTCGTCTCCATGAATTTTAATACCTACTCCGATTTTTTCTTTTGTTTCCTTCACTGCTTGCTCAATATACAGATTGAACAACATCGGGGAGAGGCTACAACCCTGTCTTACTCCCTTCCCAACCACTGCTTCCCTTTCATGTCCCTCGACTCTTATAACTGCCATCTGGTTTCTGTACAAATTGTAAATAGCCTTTCGCTCCCTGTATTTTACCCCTGCCACCTTTAGAATTTGAAAGAGAGTATTCCAGTCAACATTGTCAAAAGCTTTCTCTAAGTCTACAAATGCTAGAAATGTAGGTTTGCCTTTCCTTAATCTTTCTTCTAAGATAAGTCGTAAGGTCAGTGTTGCCTCACGTGTTCCAGTGTTTCTACGGAATCCAAACTGATCTTCCCCGAGGTTGGCTTCTACTAGTTTTTCCATTCGTCTGTAAAGAATTCGTGTTAGTATTTTGCAGCTGTGACTTATTAAGCTGATAGTTCGGTAATTTTCACAATTGTCAACACCTGCTTTCTTTGGGATTGGAATTATTATATTCTTCTTGAAGTCTGAGGGTATTTCGCCTGTTTCATACATCTTGCTCACCAGATGGTAGAGTTTTGTCAGGACTGGCTCTCCCACGGCCGTCAGTAGTTCCAATGGAATATTGTCTACTCCGGGGGCCTTGTTTCGACTCAGGTCTTTCAGTGCTCTGTCAAACTCTTCACGCAGTATCATATCTCCCATTTCATCTTCATCTACATCCTCTTCCATTTCCATAATATTGTCCTCAAGTACATCGCCCTTGTATAGACCCTCTATATACTCCTTCCACCTTTCTGCTTTCCCTTCTTTGCTTAGAACTGGGTTTCCATCTGAGCTCTTGATATTCATACAAGTCGTTCTCTTATCTCCAAAGGTCTCTCTAATTTTCCTGTAGGCGGTATCTATCTTACCCCTAGTGAGATAGGCCTCTACATCCTTACATTTGTCCTCTAGCCATCCCTGCTTAGCCATTTTGCACTTCCTGTCGATCTCATTTTTGAGACGTTTGTATTCCTTTTTGCCTGTTTCACTTACTGCATTTTTATATTTTCTCCTTTCATCAATTAAATTCAGTATTTCTTCTGTTACCCAAGGATTTCTACTAGCCCTCGTCTTTTTACCTACTTGATCCTCTGCTGCCTTCACTACTCCATCCCTCAAAGCTGCCCATTCTTCTTCTACTGTATTTATTTCCCCCATTCCTGTCAATTGCTCCCTTATGCTCTCCCTGAATCTCTGTACAACCTCTGGTTCTTTTAGTTTATCCAGGTCCCATCTCCTTAAATTCCCACCTTTTTGCAGTTTCTTCAGTTTTAATCTACAGGTCATAACCAATAGATTGTGGTCAGAATCCACATCTGCCCCTGGAAATGTCTTACAATTTAAAACCTGGTTCCTAAATCTCTGTCTTACCATTATATAATCTATCTGATACCTTTTAGTATCTCCAGGGTTCTTATAGAGAAAAAATGCAACTATTGTTCACTTGGAACAAAAAATATTGAAAGGGTCCTGTAGCCACCTTTCATTACTCCGGTAGTCCATATTCACTAGTATAACTCTTTCCTTCCTTGTTTCTCTTTTCTCATAATTATCATAGTGGCGTGATTGAATGAATGTGGTTGTGTGTCACGTTGTTAGACGGTGGCGTAGTCTGCTGCAGAAAGTCTGCGATAGTCGTACAGATTCAGCAGCAGTTGTACAGAATAGCGAACTCTCGTAGTGGTCAAGTAGGCAAAGAGGTTTTCGCTACTTGTGAGAAATCCACCATACGTTAGGTTGGTGGCGGAAATGGCATCTTTGGGTTTTCCGAGCTGGAGAAGAAGCGGGAGGCAGTCTGCCGCCGGTACGGGAAGCGTCCACAGCTGTGCTCCAGTCGAAGAACGGTGAGTTAGACTGACCGCGTGGCGCGTTGTTACTTGGCGAGGGGAGAGCTGTTAGCTTTTGGTCTCGCTCTTCAGCCCTGAAAGATTGCTTTGCCTTGTCGCAGCAAGGAAGGCAAAACTTTGGCAGCTTTTCCTTTTAGTAAATTTGTATAGCAGACTTGGATCCACCGGAAGAGCGCCACACAAAGGTGTCGATAAGAAGTGAGCACTCGCTTCTGTATGAATGTCTGTTTGCCTTCAGCTCTGCCTGTATAAGCTTTCACCTTTCTATAGCTTTGCCTTCTCGTAAATTTTCCTTGCTTTATGTGTCTTTCGTCCGTGTGGAGCCGACCACGTGGTTGAACATCAAAGTTTTGTTGGGCTACCGTCATTACTAACTGTCTGGTCTCATGTTTGTTTTAAAGAACGTTAACCGCTCATGATTGTGTGATGTGATATTGTTGCAACTTGGATACGATACCTACGAAGTGCGTCTCCACAAACCACGTGGGCACGCGGGTGTACTGCGAAACGTGTACCGCTTTACGAGTTATTGCGATCAGGCAACAGCAGTGGTATGAAAGATTTACACCAATGATTTTAGGTGTAGATTATAACGGTGAATTTATCGATGCTTTTCTTTAATGTCTTAGGAATAAATGATTTTATCCACAATTTTCTCTTGTGTTCCGAGGTTACGTTTTTGCACCGAAGCCACTCACCTCATAGCTTTCCCCTTAGCACATCCAACGCGTTTCCTTACGCACAGGTCCAGTGATTAGTTTCCTTTTTTATTTTAAAATAAGTGCTTTAGATTAAGTCTTATTTTCAGGTGTGTTCTGGGAGCTGATCTTATGCAGTGTTCATGCATTTTCTATTTTATTTTAAATGTTTGATTGTCGTGAACAGTGCGCGTGCAATACTATTAATTACATTGTATCCACTATGAGCGACATCACAACGTATGCATTGTTGTGAGTTTTTGGTCTGTGATCAAATTAATTTATTTTCCGACTCGACCAAACCTTCGATTAGTTGTATGGTTAACTTCCCAAGCAATAAGTATTTACATTCCCAATAATAACGTAAGCCGGCCGAAGTGGCCGTGCGGTTAAAGGCGCTGCAGTCTGGAACCGCAAGACCGCTACGGTCGCAGGTTCGAATCCTGCCTCGGGCATGGATGTTTGTGATGTCCTTAGGTTAGTTAGGTTTAACTAGTTCTAAGTTCTAGGGGACTAATGACCTCAGCAGTTGAGTCCCATAGTGCTCAGAGCCATTCAATAATAACGTAATAACGTAATAACCCGTAGAAACAGGTTAGTTGCAATATTCTTAGCATACTTACACATTGACGATTCCTCTGGTAAATAACGTTTGACATCAACAGATGTTGTACAGGTAGCACCAAACGCGTCCTGCCACTGAGAGGCTGTTTCACAGCTTCGTACGGGGTTTCTGCAGTTATGAGAAAAATATTCTTCCAGATGTATACAAAATCCAGGATAATACTGTATGGCAAAGTAGTCACGCCATAATTTATCGCATACTCTCCAAACCAGTGAATTTCATTTTCCGGCAGTTGTTTGGAAATGAAAAAGCTGTGAAAACATTGGAGTTATCGTTTAATAATGGTGCAATATATTTAAAAAATTACTTCCATTTGATAAATGTTAACTAATACACTCCATTCTATCGAAACTATTTGGCGCGGTAGTCTAATTTCGGTAGCCGCTATATCATAAACACCTGCTACCCGACTATACAAATTACTCTGCAGGTATGTCCGCTTCTGCTCACACCCACGTCCACTTCCTCTTATAACAGATTTTTCCTAGCACATATTGATGCTATAACGGGCTCCACCTGTAACAGTGGTACTGACAAGGGATCTCAAATTAATTCCATATTTTTAGATTTTTAAAAGACATTTTATACCGTTCCACACAAGCGGCTTCTAATTAAACTGCGTGCCTATGGAATATCATCTCAGTTGCGCGACTATAATCGTGATATCCTGTCAGAAAGATAACGGTTCGTGGTAACTAACTCAAAGTCATCGAGAAAAACAAAAGTTACAGCTGGCATTCCCCAAGGAGATGTTATAGGCCCTCTACTGTATCTAATATACACGTAGTGAGTGATGCAGAAGACAATCTGAGCAGTCATTTCAGATTGTTTGCAAATGATGCCGCCATTTAACCTCTACTAAAGGCATCAGAAGATCGAAACCAATTACAAAATGATTTTCGCAAGATGCGAAAAGCGGCAATTGACCGTAAGTAATGAAAAGTGTGAAGTCGTCCTCGATAAAGCACAAAAATCTATAGGCTGTCAGTTCAGCTAAATACCTAGGAATAATAGTTGTGTGCTGTCCTTAGGTTAGTTAGGTTTAAGTAGTTCTAAGTTCTAGGGGACTTATGACCACAGCAGTTGAGTCCCATAGTGCTCAGAGCCATTTTTGAATAATAGTTACGACCAATTGAAATTGGGACGATCACATACATTAAGTTGTGGGAAGGCGAACCGAAGACTGCGTTTTATTGGTAGAAGATGCAACAGATGCACTAAAGAAACAACGCTTGTCCGTCCTGTGCTTGCTGTGCTGTGTGGGATCTTAACAGAGAGGGTTGAAGGAGGACATCGAAAAAATTCAAAGAAGTGCAGTTCGTTTCGAAATTGGGGAGAGAGTGTCATGGATATGATACTTGAGTTGGGGTGGCAATCATGAAATTTCTTTGTTTAATATTTTTTTACTTAAATTGCAATAAGTGAGAAGGTGAAAGTTCTTAGTTTGTTCTGAAACTGCTGAATGCAACTTAACCTACTGTCTCGTAACTTTTTTTTATTAAACACTGACCTACAGAGTTTTCCCTGACGAACACAGCTCAAACTTATTCTATTCATTAATGACCCACAATTTACAAACGCAACACAATCTATTACTTAACACAAAAGAATGGTCCTGAATTATAAGAAATCCTAACGATAACCCATACATTTCATAAGCCACTTACCTCACAGAAAATCTTCATTACACGAACTACAGCAATACAGCAAGCACCAATACAGCCAGCTAAATAAAAAGATTCTAACTACTGTAGGCTCTAACTATTAATAAGCATGTGGTTACCAAAGGAGAGATATTTTTGCAGGCAAACAATATATTTAGCAGATTTTGCCTTAATCAGTTCGAAAAATTATATCATCGTCAGTAATTCCATTAACATTTACATTAAATCTTCCTGACGGACACATGTCCAGACCGTCCGCTCGCGCTAGTACTTCAAACCTCCAACACTGCTAATTATTAACTTCTAACTCCCATCACTGCCGACTGCTCACTTCCAACTGCCATCACTGCTGGCTATTAACTTCCATCACTGCTGGCTCTTAACCTCCAACTGCCATCACTGCTGGCTATTCACTTCCAACCACGAGTCCAACCAGCCACAGGGTCTCTTACAAAGGGCGCACAACGCTGTCAGAGATTTTAATATAGTCTATAGCGCTGCATAGCGCTACCAACATACAAACACATAAACAAGCTACTTACAATCATTAAAATAAAGGCGTTTTCGTTGCGGCGACATCTTTTCATATAATTTCAGTTACCAACTTTCTCCTCCCAATGCGAAAATATTTTGTTAACATCCACCTACATAGGAAGAAATGAGAATTGTAATAAAACAAGGGAAATCGAAGATCACACAGGAAGATTCAAGCGTTCGTTTTCTCTGCGCACTGTTCGAGAGTGGAACTGTAGTGGAATAGTGAGAAAGTAGTTCGATGACCCCTCTGCCAGGCACTTAAGTGTGAACTGTAAAGTACTCAGGTTTGTAAATATATATGTATAATACAAACAATGAATAGTAGTTATTTTAAAGTGGAAACCTACGGGAGAGAAAATGTAATTATTTCCCAATCAGATTATCACAGATAGCTTGATTAATGAGTGTTTCCGTTGACATATCCATGGAAATATGGTTTGATGCCATAACGATGTAATTTACTCTGACAATGTGCAGAATATACCAGTCGACTAACTGTGTTACTGCTTAAGGTTTACAGCCGTAGAATATTTCGATTTCTGCTGTCCAACAAACACCACAGATAACGTTAAATTTAGCAAGCAACGTACGTCAGTGAGTATGAGATACTGAGCACCTAGCACAAACACCAATTTTCCAGTCCCGAGACCATTTTGCTTTTTTGCTGTTTTTCATCTGTGAGCTGGTCCGAAAACGATGCTCAGTTGACCGAAACGTTTGCCTTAGGTGCTTTAGATACTTTGGGCCGGAAAGAGAACAATTTTATAACTACTATACAGGATGCTATGTTATGTGTGTTCGTGACTTATTTAACGGCTTTACGTCGCAGTATTTTTTGCGAAATGGACATGGTTTCGTTCACTCCGGGCCATGTGACGTCACCAGTATGCCCATCCTCCAGCTCACTGATGCGTTTTCGCATCACTTCTCTCCTGTCAATAAAAACGAATGAAGCGAAGCAAGATTATCAGCGTCTCCACACATTGCTACGGGCCATTGAAGACTTGCAGCAGTTAGGTGCTTCCTGGATTACAGTAGACCGAGTCTTGGCATTCTCAAAGCACCTTCTGTTTCTTTATGAGACAAAGGGATATAGTGAGTTCACCCATAAAAGTTAAGAAACTTTCTTTAACAAGACACTATCCAACCGGCTAAAAGGTAATGGTGACATATTTTAACTTTTCAACTACATATGTCTCGGCCCAGCCCGAATCGTGATGTGATACGTGTAAGCAAACTGGACAAAAACAAAACACTGCCTGACAAAGAAGTGACTCGCACAGGACGAATGGTCGGTTGTAACTGTAACTTCGTACACGTACATAATACAGCGAATACTAAATGTTTAAAGTCGCATTACGTTGCTGTGAATCATGAGGTTTCAGATGTTGCATAGTCTAGATCTTGTACGGGTACCACTGTAAAGAAGACCAGAAAACTTTCCGTACTGTCGACCACGGGATGGACAATTCTCGTGACACTGCACGTGCGCTAGCACTTTCTGGGGCACATGCTGCATGGTCAGTAACAGCAACAGTAACCTCATCAGTAAAATCCACCAGGATTGGATGCCTTCCTCTAGCATGTGCCAAACCAAATTCAGCCACGTTTTCTTATTTTATTATTATCTTCTTTAAACTATTTAATGACATCAGGCCTCCCCAGAGACCTTTCAGTCGCCGATACTCTCCCAATGCAGCACCGTAATTGCTCCCATTCACATAGAACATTTTTAGTAATAGCGAATGGTCCGTCTTCCCAGTAGCCATACTATTCACTCGCGTTATGGTTTGTTTATACAAACTGTCGTACAAACACTGTACAGCGCCATATTTGCACCGAAATAGAACTAATTAGAACTAATTTTTTTCCAGTGTAATTCGGTTCCGCGTCAGTGCTTTAGTATATCTACCACTACGATAATTATAGCCCATACTTGACCTCTGTGAGTAGCTCCACTTTAATTACTACCACCCAGTACCAACAAATCAGGCAACTTCATTCACAGCATGGTCGTGGGTATGGCTAGTCACGATAGCTCCTTTTTGCCATTCAGTCACACCTCCTACTGCGGTATTCCATATAAACACTTCACTGTCAAGTCGTGTCCGCCCTCGGTAGCTGAATGGTCAGCGTGACGGAAGGTCAATCCTCTGCGCCCGGGTTCGATTCTCGGCTGGGTTGGGGAATTTTCTCCGCCCAGGGACTGGGTGTTGTGCTGTCCTCATCATCGTCCTATCATCCTCATCGACTGCAGGCCGCCGAAGTAGCATCAAATTGAGAGACCGGCACCCGGCGAAGGGCCTGCCCGACGTGGGGCCCTATCCATTAGATTAAATAAACTTTCAAGACATAGGTACCACTTCTACAGAGCCGCAGTGCGCACAGTACACTCTTAAAAGAGCCGAATATTGATTTGTCTTGTGAGCTTACTGTAACATATTACAATAAAAAGTTAAGTTTCATAGGGCTGTTGGCTCAGAGACCCCGAAGAGCGGGTTAAGCCGCCTAATTGGCCCGTTTCCTTTGTAAAATGTGGAAGTTCTGTGTTTACCTGTATGTGATAAATGTAGATAGTAAGACCTGGAGCAAGCATGTAGTCTACTCCTTTCGAACAGCACCAAGGAGGCGCAGAGCTTAAAGTCCCCATCAACAGTGTCACATGCCCTCACTATGGAGAGGTGAGGAATTTAATCCAGGACACTGGTGCAGCGGGTGGTGAACAGGAACTTGACGCATCCCGGCGGTTACTCACTCAACTATTGGCCGTGCCCGACGTTGTTTATCTTCGTAGATCTGACGCGAACCGATGTAGTAAACAAGGCAAGGCCGTTGGCATATTGTAGGAGGGGTTTATAAGTGACTCAAGGGCTTTGATTTCGTTGAAGTAAATTAGGCCTGACTCGAAGTTGAATGATTTATTCTCTAAACACCATTTGGACTGTGATCAAGCCATTCATCAAAGTATCTGTTATCCCTTTTTTTTTTTGGTCATCAGTCTACTGACTGGTTTGATGCGGCCCGCCACGAATTCCTTTCCTGTGCTAACCTCTTCATCTCAGAGTAGCACTCGCAACCTACGTCCTCAATTATTTGCTTGACGTATTCCAATCTCTGTCTACAGTTTTTGCCCTCTACAGTTCCCTCTAGTACCATGGAAGTCATTCCCTCATGTCTTAGCAGATGTCCTATCATCCTGTCCCTTCTGCTTATCAGTGTTTTCCACATATTCCTTTCCTCTCCGATTCTGCGTAGAACCTCCTCATTCCTTACCTTATCAGTCCACCAAATTTTCAACATTCGTCTATAGTACCACATCTCAAATGGTTCGATTCTCTTCCGATCCGGTTTTCCCACAGTCCATGTTTCACTACCATACAATGCTGCACTCCAGACGTACATCCTCAGAAATTTCTTCCTCAAATTAAGGCCAGTATGATATTAGTAGACTTCTATTGGCCAGAAATGCCTTTTCTGCCATAGCGAGTCTGCTTTTGATGTCCTCTTTGCTCCGTCCGTCATTGGTTATTTTACTGCCTAGGTAGCAGAATTCCTTAACTTCATTGACTTCGTGACCATCAATCCTGATGTTAAGTTTCTCGCTGTTCTCATTTCTACTACTTCTCATTACCTTCGTCTTTCTCCGATTTACTCTAGACTGTTCATTCCGTTCAGCAGATCATTTAATTCTTCTTCACTTTCACTCAGGATAGCAATGTCATCAGCGAATCGTATCATTGATATCCTTTCACCTTGTATTTTAATTCCACTCCTGAACCTTTCTTTTATTTCCATCATTGCTTCCTCGATGTACAGATTGAAGAGTAGGGGCGAAAGGCTACAGCCTTGTCTTACACCCTTCTTAATACGAGCACTTTTCTTGATCGTCCACTCTTATTATTACCTCTTGGTTGTTGTACATATTGTATACTACCCGTCTCTCCCTATAGCTTACCCCTACTTTTTTTCAAAATCTCGAACAGCTTGCACCATTTTATATTGTCGAACGCTTTTTTCAGGTCGACAAATCCTATGAAAGTGTCTTGATTTTTCTTTAGCCTTGCTTCCATTATTAGCCGTAACGTCAGAATTGCCTCTCTCGTCCCTTTACTTTTCTTAAAGCCAAACTGATCGTCACCTAGCGCATTCTCAATTTTCTTTTCCATTCTTCTGTATATTATTCTTGTAAGCAGCTTCGATGGATGAGCTGTTAAGCTGATTGTGCGATAATTCTCGCACTTGTCAGCTCTTGCCGTCTTCGGAATTGTGTGGATGATGCTTTTCCGAAAGTCAGATGGTATATCGCCAGACTCATATATTCTACACACCAACGTGAATAGTCGTTTTGTTGCCACTTCCCCCAATGATTTTAGGGATTCTGATGGAATGTTATCTATCCCTTCTGCCTTATTTGACCGTAAGTCCTCCAAATCTCTTTTAAATTCAGATTCTAATAGTGGATCCCCTATCTCTTCTAAATTGACTCCTGTTTCTTCTTCTATCACATCAGATAAATCTTCACCTTCATATAGGCTTTAAATGTATTCTTTCCACCTATCTGCTCTCTCCTCTGCATTTAACAGTGGAATTACCGTTGCACTCTTAATGTTACCACCGTTGCTTTTAATGTCACCAAAGGTTGTTTTGACTTTCCTGTATGATAAGTCTGTCCTTCCGACAATCATATCTTTTTCGATGTCTTCACATTTTTCCTGCAGCCATTTCGTCTTAGCTTCCCTGCACTTCCTATTTATTTCATTCCTCAGCGACTTGTATTTCTGTATTCCTGATTTTCCCGGAACATGTTTGTACTTCCTCCTTTCATCAATCAACTGAAGTATTTCTTCTGTTACCCGTGGTTTCTTCGCAGCTACCTTCTTTGTACCTATGTTTTCCTTCCCAACTTCTGTGATGGCCCTTTTTAGAGATGTCCATTCCTCTTCAACTGTACTGCCTACTGCGCTATTCCTTATTGCTCTATCTATAGCGTTAGAGAACTTCAAACGTATCTCGTCATTCCTTAGTACTTCCGTATCCCACTTCTTTGCGTATTGATTCTTCCTGACTAATGTCTTGAACTTCAGCCTACTCTTCATCACTACTATATTGTGATCTGAGTCTATATCTGCTTCTGGGTACGCCTTACAATCCAGTATTTGATTTCGGAATCTCTGTTTGACCATGATGTAATCTAATTGAAATCTTCCCGTATCTCCCGGCCTTTTCCAAGTATGCCTCCTCCTCTTGTGATTCTTGAACAGAGTATTCGCTATTACTAGCTGAAACTTGTTACAGAACTCAATTAGTCTTTCTCCTCTTTCATTCCTTGTCCCAAGCCCATATTCTCCTGTAGCCTCTTCTTCTACTCCTTCCCCTACAACTGCATTCCAGTCGCCCATGACTATTAGATTTTCGTCCCCCTTTACATACTGCATTACTCTTTCAATATCCTCATACACTTTCTCTATCCGTTCATCTTCAGCTTGCGACGTCGGCATGTATACCTGAACTATCGTTGTCGGTGTTGGTCTGCTGTCGATTCTGATTAGAACAACCCGGTCACTGAACTGTTCATAGTAACACACCCTCTGCCCTACCTTCCTATTCATAACGAATCCTACACCTGTTATACCATTTTCTGCTGCTGTTGATATTACCCGATACTCATCTGACCAGAAATCCTTGTCTTCCTTCCACTTCACTTCACTGACCCCTACTATATCTAGATTGAGCCTTTGCATTTCCCTTTTCAGATTTTCTAGTTTCCCTACCACGTTCAAGCTTCTGACATTCCACGCCCAGACTCGTAGAACGTTCTCCTTTCGTTGATTATTCAATCTTTTTCTCATGGTAACCTCCACCTTGGCAGTCCCCTCCCGGAGATCCGAATGGGGGACTATTCCGGAATCTTTTGCCAATGGAAAGATCATTATGACACTTCTTCAATTACAGGCCACATGTCCTGTGGATACACGTTACGTGTCTTTAATGCAGTGGTTTCCATTGCCTTCTGCATCCTCATGTCGTTGGTCATTGCTGATTCTTCCGCCTTTAGGGGCAATTCGCCAACCCTAGGACAAGAGAGTACCCTGAACCTCTATCCGCTCCTCCGCCCTCTTTGACAAGGCCGTTGGCAGAATGAGGCTGACTGTTAACCCATCGGTGGTATTGCAGTATGACAGGCAAGCATAGGTGGAGTTCCCAAACGGGGCGAGTTGACGCTGGCAGTACCGGACATCTGCCTTGACCAGTGACGTCTTACGTGAGCAAACGCCTAGACAATAATAATAATTATTTTAATTTTGTATTTTTTAAAGTAGTTTATGTGACAGACTGATCTGTTAGATAACCTTAGGTCTAGGTTGGGTTAGAAGCCCATACTTTGGAGGTCAGTTGTCGACTACGAATGTGGGTACAATATCGCTATTGTATGAACACACTGATCTGTAAAATAGCCAGAGGTGCAGCTTACTTTGAGAGGGGGCAATGTTGCTCTCAGCTGGAGTAATCAACGACTGGATGTCATGAGAGGTAGTATAATTATTTTTATGACACTATTTTAAGCATGTTTGATTTCGCTACTGGTTCATATCCATTCGTGACTTTTGATAGTGTCATGGGGCAAAAGCGTACACGTGGTATCGCGAAGTTCAATATTTCCTAGCAAAGACGTGTAGTGGGATTGCAGTTTCGGGTTCAGCACTGAAATGTGTGCTGATAAGAGGTTTGCTCCTGAAAGACAAAGGTAGAGTAACGAGAGGTGGTGTGTTACACGGTTTTAATGGTAGAAGGTCTCGTTAGAACGTCCATTCGAGTTAGATGTCCGCAGCTCGTGGTTTCACGGCCGCGTTCTCGCTTCCCGAGCACGGAGTCCCGGGTTCGATTCCCAGCGGGGCAAAGGATTTTTCATCTGCCCCGAGATGACTAGGTGTTTGTGTTGTCCTCATCATTTCATCATCATTCATGAAAGTGGTGAGTTTGGATTGAGCAAAGTTTGGGAATCTTTACGGGCGGTGATAACCGCACAATTGAGCGCCCCACAATCCAAACATCATTATCAAATGAGAAGTGCGAAACTCAACTTATAAAGGAAGCACGCAGCAAAAGAGTCGCCGATTTTGCTCATATTTCGCATTATTATAGTACATACTTAGATGTGACAAATACAACTCTTGTAAAGTGCGTTTCTCAAGCGTTTTCGTGAAATCGATATTCAAAATTTTACGAGCCGGTTCAATACAATACGAAAGAAAAGTGTTCTTCAGTCACTGGTACTGCGTCAGTTAACAGCAACGGCATTCGTACCTATGACGAAATAAATGTGGTTTGAGTCAAAAGTTATTTCTCAGCGGCCCTTTCCTTAATAGTAATGTTTTGCTAAGTGAAATGTGCGTTTCAGAAAATGGCGTTCATAAAATTTGGTTGGTACTGTACTATGTTAGTACTGTGTTTGGTTGGACTGTACATGTTTTCCATAATTTCATTGATAGGTACCCCTCCAAATGGTGTCGGCTTAGCAATATCAACGATGAACTATGTGGTATATCTTTACTGTAATAGCTTTATAACTCGTGCATGAATGTTTCGATGAAGAAAAGTTCCATATCTTATTTCTTCTTCTTCCCCTCTCCTTCTTTTCTTTCTTTCATTCAATGTTTGGACATTATACCAGTTCATATTTCTAAGAGCAATTCATTCTCGGTCTTCCAACTTCTGTTTTTTCTGAGGGCTTTTACTTGTTAACAATTACACGAATTTTGTTTTCTTCCGTACGTTTTAAGATGTTGCCTCCATTTATCCCTACATTCTTTCAGTTTGTGGTATTGTGGTAAGTTCCTACGGGATCAAACTGCTGAGGTCATCGGTCTTACACACTACTTAATCTAAACTAGACCCACACACCCATGCTCGAGGGAGGACTCGAATCTCCGACGGAGGGGCGGGGGGGGGGGGGGGGGGGGCAGGACAGGACCCCTAGATCGCGCGGCTACCCCAAGCGGCCTTCAGTTTGTCGCTTAAGTAAAATATTCCTCATTATTCTCGAATATTCTCATTTCTTGTAGGATTCCTTCTTGAGGAACCTTTGACCGATCATCGAACTCTAATTTCAGCCGACTATATGCTGCTTTTGTCTTTCTTTTTTTCAGTCCGAGATCCACTGTCATAGAACAAGACATGCACAGCCACTGTTTCGTAAAGCTTTAATTTTCTGTCTTTACTCGTTTTTTTTTTCTTCAAGGTATTATTTATGCTTTCAAGTAAGTGCTGAAATTTATTAATTTTATTCTGCAGAACAGTATCGTTTTTTCGCCGATATCTACATCTACAGCAACAGACCGCAAGACACCTTATGGTGCACTGTGGAAGGTAGCTAATGAAACTGTTCTACTTGCAAATGGACCAAGACAAAAACGTCTGCCTGTGTGTCTTCGTACGAGCCCTAATTTCTCTTATCATGTCTTCGCAATCCATGAGCAAAATGTGCGTTGACGACAGTAGAATCATTCTGCAGTCAGCCGCAATTTTTTCAATAGCGTTTCTCGAAAAAAAAAAAAAAAACCCATCGTGTTCTCTTCATGTATTCCCATTTGAGTTCACGAAGCATTTCTGTAAAACCCGCCTACGCATCGAACTTGCTGGCAACAAATCTAGCAGCTCGCCCGTGAATAGCTTCAATGCCTCCCTGCCACCGATCCTAAATATCTAAAACTGGAGAGTTGATCCAGTGCTTTGCCTTGAATACCAATTTATGCTCGCGCAGAGTATTTCCCGTAGTAAGCAATAACTCTAGTTTTAGTTATGATAATTTAAGATTGTAGTATTTCCTTCCTAGTTCATACACTCTGTATAGCAAATGTCGTAAATTTGTTTCCTATTCTGCACTAGGACTACATCATCTGCATACGAGTATACTATAACCTTCAGTAGATAGCATCTTTTCAGTTGTAAGTGTACCTTCATGTACTTTGTTCTTCCATTTCCTTATGAGAGCCTCAATACAGATGTCATTTCATCACACGTCCTCATTGTATCTCGATTTTACTTCGCCTATGTGTAGCACTATGATTATCATTACTTTTGCTGTTATTGTTCCGTTCCGAAGAAACATGATTCTTTGTACCGGTACCAACTTTTGGTAGAAGAAAGAAAAAACTGGCCAGGTGCGAATAAGAGTTGTGCACTGCGAATTCCGTACAAACTTTATATATAGGGCGGTCCATTGATAGTGACCGGGTCAAATATCTCACGAAATAGGTGTCAAACGAAAAAACTACAAAGAACGAGACTTGTCTAGCTTGAAAGGGGAAACCAGATGGTGCTATGGTTGGCCCGCTAGATGGCGCTGCCACAGGTCAAACGGATATCTACGTTTATTTTAAATAGGAACCCCCATTTTTATTACATATTCATGTAGTACATAAAGAAATATGAATGTTTTAATTGGGGGTTCCTATTTAAAAAAACCGCGGTTGATATCCGTTTGAGCTGTAGCAGCGCCATCTAGCGGGCCAACCATAGTGCCATCTGGTTTCCCCCTTCAAGCTAAACGAGTTTCGTTCTTTGTAGTTTTTTCGTTTGATACTTATTTCGTGAGATATTTGGCCCGGTCAGTATCAATGGACCACCCCATATATATATATATCGGTACCAATTTTTGGTATATATATATATATATATATATATATATATATATATATATATATATATATATATATATATATATATAGAGAGAGAGAGAGAGAGAGAGAGAGAGAGAGAATCTGTTATCGATATTGAGACTGCATCAAAATCTCTACAGTAGTTCCTCAGATTAACCCGGACATGCAAAAAGAAGCGAGCAGAACACTTCAGTATAGTTTTAGTAAAACTTTTTTTTTAATTTCTTAACTAAAACCTGACTAGAACTTACATTTTATATTTGCATGCAATGTTGTTCGTCTATTAAGCATTTGATGGATGATGAATGCTACGTATGTTCAGACAGCAAAAGATATTTTTTATGTATTATAGTTACAGGAGAAAGAAAAGAAATAGTTATCAGGAGAAAGAAAACTGGCGTTCTACGGATCAGATCGTGGAATGTCAGATCCCTTAATCGGGCAGGTGGGTTAGAAAATTTAAAAAGGGAAATGGATAGGTTAAAGTTAGATATAGTGGGAATTAGTGAAGTTCGGTGGCAGGAGGAACAAGACTTTTGGTCAGGTGATTACAGGGTTATAAATACAAAATCAAATAGGGGTAATGCAGGAGTAGGTTTAATAATGAATAAAAAAATAGGAGTGCGGGTTAGCTACAACAAACAGCATAGTGAACGCATTATTGTGGCCAAGATAGACACAAAGCCCATGCCTACTACAGTAGTACAAGTTTATATGCCAACTAGCTCTGCAGATGATGAAGAAATTGATGAAATGTATGACGAGATAAAAGAAATTATTCAGGTAGTGAAGGGAGACGAAAATTTAATAGTCATGGGTGACTGGAATTCGTCAGTAGGAAAAGGGAGAGAAGGAAACATAGTAGGTGAATATGGACTGGGGGGAAGAAATGAAAGAGGAAGCCGCCTTGTAGAATTTTGCACAGAGCATAACTTAATCATAGCTAACACTTGGTTCAAGAATCATAAAAGAAGGTTGTATACCTGGAAGAATACTGGAGATACTAAAAGGTATCAGATAGATAATACAATGGTAAGACAGAGATTTAGGAACCAGGTTTTAAATTGTAAGACATTTCCAGGGGCAGATGTGGATTCTGACCACAATCTATTGGTTATGAACTGCAGATTGAAACTGAAGAAACTGCAAAAAGGTGGGAATCTAAGGAGATGGGACCTGGATAAACTGAAAGAACCAGAGGTTGAAGAGAGCATAAGGGAACAATTGACAGGAATGGGGGAAAGAAATACAGTAGAAGAAGAATGGGTAGCTCTGAGGGATGAAGTAGTGAAGGCAGCAGAGGATCAACTAGGTAAAAAGACGAGGGCTAATAGAAATCCTTGGGTAACAGAAGAAATATTGAATTTAATTGATGAAAGGAGAAAATATAAAAATGCAGTAAATGAAGCAGGCAAAAAGGAATACAAACGTCTCAAAAATGAGATCGACAGGAAGTGCAAAATGGCTAAGCAGGGATGGCTAGAGGACAAATGTAAGGATGAAGAGGCTTGTCTCACTAGGGGTAAGATAGATACTGCCTACAGGAAAATTAAAGAGACCTTTGGAGAGAAGAGAACCACTTGTATGAATATCAAGAGCTCAAATGGCAACCCAGTTCTAAGCAAAGAAGGGAAGGCAGAAAGGTGGAAGGAGTATATAGAGGGTTTATACAAGAGCGATGTACTTGAGGACAGTATTATGGAAATGGAAGAGGATGTAGATGAAGATGAAATGGGAGATAAGATACTGCGTGAAGAGTTTGACAGAGCACTGAAAGAACTGAGTCGAAACAAGGCCCCGGGAGTAGACAACATTCCATTAGAACTACTGATGGCCTTGGGAGAACCAGTCATGACAAAACTCTACCATCTGGTGAGCAAGATGTATGAGACAGGCGAAATACCCACAGACTTCAAGAAGAATATAATAATTCCAATCCCAAAGAAAGCAGGTGTTGACAGATGTGAAAATTACCGAACTATCAGTTCAATAAGTCACAGCTGCAAAATACTAACACGAATTCTTTACAGACGAATGGAAAAACTGGTAGAAGCGGACCTCGGGGAAGATCAATTTGGATTCCGTAGAAATGTTGGAACACGTGAGGCAATACTAACCTTACGACTTATCTTAGAAGAAAGATTAAGAAAAGGCAAACCTACGTTTCTAGCATTTGTAGACTTAGAGAAAGCTTTTGACAATATTGACTGGAATACTCTCTTTCAAATACACGGAGCAAAAGGCTATTTACAATTTGTACAGAAACCAGACGGCAGTTATAAGAGTCGAGGGGCATGAAAGGGAAGCATTGGTTGGGAAAGGAGTGAGACAGGGTTGTAGCCTCTCCCCGACGTTATTCAATCTGTATATTGAGCAAGCAGTAAAGGAAACAAAAGAAAAATTCGGAGTAGGTATTAAAATTCATGGAGAAGAAATAAAAACTTTGAGGTTCGCCGATGACATCGTAATTCTGTCAGAGACAGCAAAGGACTTGGAAGAGCAGTTGAACGGAATGGACAGTGTCTTGAAAGGAGGATATAAGATGAACATCAACAAAAGCAAAACGAGGATAATGGAATGTAGTCAAATTAAATCGGGTGATACTGAGGGGATTAGATTAGGAAATGAGACATTTAAAGTAGTAAAGGAGTTTTGCTATTTAGGGAGTAAAATAACTGATGATGGTCGAAGTAGATAGGATATAAAAGGTAGACTGGCAATGGCAAGGAAATCGTTTCTGAAGAAGAGAAATTTGTTAACATCGAGTATAGATTTAAGTGTCAGGAAGTCGTTTCTGAAAGTATTTGTATGGAGTGTTGCCATGTATGGAAGAGAAACATGGACGATAACCAGTTTGGACAAGAAGAGAATAGAAGCTTTCGAAATGTGGTGCTACAAAAAGAATGCTGAGGATAAGGTGGGTAGATCACATAACTAATGAGGAGGTATTGAATAGGATTGGGGAGAAGAGAAGTTTGTGGCACAACTTGACTAGAAGAAGGGATCGGTTGGTAGGACATGTTTTGAGGCATCAAGGGATCACAAATTTAGCATTGGAGGGCAGCGTGGAGGGTAAAAATCGTAGAGGGAGACCAAGAGATGAATACACTAAGCAGATTCAGAAGGATGTAGGTTGCAGTAGGTACTGGGAGATGAAGAAGCTTGCACAGGATAGAGTTGCATGGAGAGCTGCATCAAACCAGTCTCAGGACTGAAGACCACAACAACAACAACAGTTACAGTTTAACAAGTTTCAGTTTTTTTTTACTTTACTTCTACTGTTAAACCTTGCTTATTGCTGAATTTTGTGATTCCAGGTCGACGGGAAGTACCCTATTGATTTTGATGAGTGAATTTGAGAGTGCGTACGGGATTACCCGAGCGGTCTCAGGCGCTCCAGTCATGGACTGTGCGGCTGGTCCCGGCGGAGGTTTAAGTCCCCCCTTGGTGATGGGTGTGTGTGTTTGTCCTTAGGATAATTTAGGGTAAGTAGTGTGTAAGCTTAGGGACTGATGACCTTAGCAGTTAAGTCCCACAGGATTTCATACACATTTGAACATCTGAGATCGTCCTTCAATATTCTCATAATGAGAAAATTCAATAAAAACTTACAGACATCTGGTATGGAGAGAGTGTTTACAGGAATTTTTAAATTTGAGAGTGATAAAATATGTGACATAAATGACCAAATCTTTGGATTGTATTGACTGAGAAGCTTACAGTTTTTACGCCGCCAAGTTGACCATGGACCTGGGTGTGTGACACTACTTTAAACTTGGTACGTCTATCCGCTGCTGAGAAGAAGTGTTATCCGGCCGAGCGGTTCTAGGCGCTACAGTCTGGAACCGCGCTGCTGCTACAGTCGCAGGTTCGAATCCTGCCTCGGGCATGGATGTGTGTGATGTCCTTAGGTTGGTTAGGTTTAAGTAGTTCTAAGTTCTAGGGCACTGATGACCTCAGAAGTTAAGTCCCACAGTGCTCAGAGCCATGTGAACCATTTTTGGAGAAGTGTTCTTAACAGTCTGACAGACAGACAGGCGGACGGACGAATGGAAAAACGACTCTATAGCGGTTCCTTTCTTACAGACTGAGGCGCGGAACCCTAAAAACGAAGTTGGAAGTACGCTTCCCCTGTTAGAGGATAATAATGTTTATGAAGAGGAGAGCAATGACGCTGATTAAATGTAATTCTGCGGTACTGTGCGGTGCAGTGTTGCGGTAAAGAGAAATAGTCAGCGATATTCACCCGTTATGGTGCCACGAACGCGGGACGAGTGTAAGGGAAACGGTAGCGCGGCCCGCGAGTGCAGTTTCGACGCCAGTCACCCCCAGGGGTTTGAACTCGTACGGCGGACGGCACTGGAAGCAATTTCACGTGCACGGGCAGCGCAGCGGCGTCCGCGCAACTGCGGCGGCGCGTACCGCCGCCAGGGGAAATAGCGGCAGCTCGCCGTGCACCGCGCCCGTAAACCCTCAGCTGCACCAGGGGGCTGTTCCGCTCACAATGTCGACTGCAGCCAGCCGGCTGTGAATCAGGGCCGAGGGCGGCGCGCCTGCGAGGTACCGTCCATCCTCCGGACATCACGTGTGCACCTCCCGTCTCTCCATCTACCCCTTCTTTCTACAGGGTGCGCAACTTTGAAACACCGAGTACTCCGCGCTCACAACAGTTTTCTCCAAACTTCTACGTACTCATCTTGTACTTTTTACCTTTCGTTTTTTGTATTCGTATTGACCGACCTAGCATCAAGCAACAACTTTAGCTGTCTTTGTTGTTTCCGTTTTAATACGTTTTTATTGGGTCGCTTTCTTGTCTGTCCGTCAGTTCAATCATGCATTTGATTTATACTGGCTTATCGATAAGCTATACACTTAAAATTATAATCACAGCTCAGAAATGGACGACAATGCAATACTAACTTGCTTTCTTGTCTGTATATTCGGTAGGCGTGGGGTGTAAGTGTGAAAAAGGACGGTATTCACTGACATCACAGCTGCCGTGCCGGACCGGCGTGCTTTACAGGTTTTATCGGAATGCGGTTAGTGAGCGTACAAGCATGGTCGAGCAGAGAGAGGGGAGAATGGGAGATGGAAAGAGAGGGGGGGGAGGAGATAGGAGATGTGGTTTGCAACGTATGTGATGTGTACATGAGGAAAGCTTCAGGTATAAAAGCTACTAGACATATATATATATATATATATATATATATATATATATATATATATATATATATATCACTCCGCCTACAGGCCACAAGTGGCCCATCAGGACCATCCGACCGCCGTGTCATCCTCAGAGGAGGATGCAGATAGGAGGGGCCTGGGGTGAGCACACCGCTCTCCCGGTAGTTATGATGGTATTCTTTACCGAAGCCGCTACTATTCGGTCGAGTAGCTCCTCAATTGGCATCACGAGGCTGAGTGCACCCCAAAAAATGGCAACAGTGAATGGCGGCCTGGATGGTCACCCACCCATGTGCCGACCACGCCCGACAGCGCTTAACTTCGGTGATCTCAAGGGAAGCGGTGTAGCCACTGCAACAAGGTCGTTGCCTGTATGTGTCATCCCAGGTTCGAGTCCCGGTCGGGGTACACATTTTCAACTGTCCCCATTGATATATATATATATATATATATATATATATATATATATATATATATATATATAATACCATTAGCTGCTGACGGGCGTTGATGTACATCATCGGGGGCCGTTGAAAATGTGTGCCCCGACCGGGACTCAAACCTGGGATCTCCTGCTTCTATGGCAGACTCTATCCATCTGACCCACCGACGGCACAGAGGATAGTGCGACTGCAGGGATTTATCGTTGGCACGCTCCCCGTGAGACCCACATTCTCAACTTACAGTCCACACACTACATTCGTATTGCCCCTGCCATTATACCCAATTCTTGCGGCAGACAATCCACCGAGTCCCGTAAGAGTTCAGGCAATTCGTGTGCATCCGCACTGAAGAAAGTCATCAGCCGGTTAGCCGTAACGATACGAAGATGACATCTGTTTTTTCGGACATGTCCGAAAGAACAGATCCCATATATACACTATACCGGGTGATCCAGAAGTCGGTATAAATTTGAAAACTTAATAAACCACGGAATAATGTGGATAGAGAGGTAAAAATTGACACACATGCTTGGAATGACATAGGGTTTTATTAGAACCAAAAAAAAGTTATCGGGCCTTTTTTCTTCGAGGAAATGCGTGATTCTGGTTTTGTAACTGCTACCGTGACGGGTGCGAGGTACGCCGATATGTTACTGCGCATCATGACCTGCTGGAACGTACGATGTTTATGCAGGATGGCGCTCCACTCCATATTGCTACACGCGTGAAAGATCTCTTGCGCGCGTCGTTTGGTGATGATCGTGTGCTCAGCGGCCACTTTCGTCATGCTTGGCCTCCCAGGTCCCCAGACAGTCCGTGCGATTATTGGCTTTGGGGTTACCTGAAGTCGCAAGTGTATCATGATCGACCGACGCCATTGCCTCACCAGAACTCCTGACATGCTTTACAGTGCTGTTCACAACATTATTCCTCGACTACAGCTATTGTTGATGGATGATGGTGGACATATTGAGCATTTCCTGTAAAGAACATAATCTTTGCTTTGTCTTACTTTGTTATGCTAATTATTGCTATTCTGATTATATGAAGCGCCATTTTTTGAACTTTTGTATTTTTTTGGTTCTAATAAAACCCCATGTCATTCCAAGCATGTGTGTCAATTTGTACCTCTCTATCTACATCGCTCCGTGATTTATTCAGTTTTCAAATTTATACTGACTTTTTGACCACCCGGTATATAGTTACTTAAATAAAAAACGTAATCTCATCAAAACGGTTAAAATCTATTCAGAATTTACACACATACAAGATTAAAAAGCAGAAAATAATTACTGAAATACAAATAAATTTTTAATACAGCACGTTTTCTTATTGGACTTAAAATTACAAAATAATCTGTCCTAGCTGCAAACAGATTCTCAACCCGAAACAGACAGTCCTGAAAATTTGTGCTTGTGAATTGTTAACCGCCATGACAGTATGTGCAAGATTTATCACGAAAAAAATTGAGGTGCATGCAACAGATAATTGTTATGAGACGAATCATTAATTCATCAATTATTTATTGCATGTGACCCAGGTTTTTCGTTATAAATCTTGCAAGGATTGTCATAGTTATTAAAAACTGACAGGTACAAATTTTCAGGACTATCTGTAAGGGGTTGGGAATCTAGATGGAAATAGGAGAAATTATTTTATACTTTAATCCGATTTAAATTTATTTTGATTTAAGTAATTTTTCCGGTGCTCCTTCATCTTTTCCCATGTTGTCTTTTCCTTACTTCTCTCCATGCTGTTCCACGTTTCTTACTCCTTCTGTCTTGATAACATTCTCAATTGAGTATTTTATTCTTAATTAGTTCTCGTTTCCCGGGCACGGGGTCCCAGGTTCGATTCCCGGCGGGGACAGGGATTTTCACCTGCCCCGAGATGGCTGGGTGTTGTTGTATCGTCTTCATCATTATCATTCATCCCCATTACGGTTGGAGGAAGGCAACGGCAAACCACCTCCATTAGCACCTTGCCTAGTACGGCAGCGCAGGTCTCCCGCATCGTTCCCCTACGCTCTCTCAAGCAGCATGGGACTCCATTTCCATTCTTAATTAAGTTTCTCATTGTTTTTTTGGTTTTTTGATGTTGTTTCTTTGTAGTTCTTTTGTTATTTCTGTAATCCATGCTTCTGCTAATTTCTTTACCCAAGAATAAAGGAATTTTTGTTTCGTTAACCTATATTCGTGCATAAGGTGGTGATGTCCAAAAAGGTTAATCTTCGTTTTGCCATTATTTTTGATACTTCGAGTATAATTTGATAGATCTGCTTATTACATCTCATTTTCTAACCACTGTACCCAGTATTTTTTAACAATTCGTCATTCAAGTATTTCCAGTTTATTTTTCGTAAGTAAACAGTCACTGTAATCTCATAATTTATTATTGTCACCACAGCTTCCCGATCTAAAAATACGTCTTATGACTTTCGAACCCGGGAACCCGGGCGCAGGAAGCGAGAACGCTACCGCACGACCACGAGCTGCGGACTACTTTATTCATTCCTATTATTTAATTTACGCCTTGTCCTCATGTGATAATTTTCATTGTTTCTCAGCAAATATTCTTTGTTCGTCGTCTTAATACGATGGTCGGTCGCCATCGTCGCTGCCTGAAGTGCTCACAGCACGTTCCAGAAAACGAACATATCTCCATTCAGTTGCATGATAACGACGTATGATGCCGACTTTAGAATATAATTTAATTGCTAATATAATTCTAATGCACAAAGCTGATTAACCGCCATTTCAGGGCCACGTATCATAGTGTTGAAGATAGGTCTACAACATTGGCTTCGCCGATTTTCGTCGTTCATCTCATCATTATAATCGCCCTTTCTGTTTTCTGCCTCTTATATTCGCTACAACCAATACTGACAACTTGCTAATCTACCATACACTCTTTCTATTTTAGTTAATTTGCCAGTTACTAATATGTTCCACATATCATTTGAACGATTTTTTTTCTCAAAATTATATGTATCTAGTAAGTTTACAGGCTATGTATATATGATTAATTTTTACGTTAGAAAACATTTTTCAGTCCTAGTCTCCAATTAAAAACTTGTATTTCTTTTTTACATCCCACCAGTTCTTAAATAAAAATTTATTTGTGGATTAGGAGTTGTCCAGAAGAAATTATGATAGTTTAGATTTAAAATTTGCTTTTTCATCTGTTAGACAGTTTTATGTTATTGGGCAAATGATCAAGGACTGTTGTTGAAGGCTGTTAACTCCTGTGTTAGCTACTGGCAGCTTTAAAAAATACTCATTTTTAGCGTTCAGTACGTCAATCGATAAAATTAAAATCCTCACAAGATCACTTTATTGTTCTGTGTGCGTGTCTGTCTGTCTGTGAAACAGTTAAAAACACTTTTTCTCAGGAACGGGTAGGCATGGTTGCAGCTTCTAAGCCAGTTCAGACAAAAGATACAGTCATTTACGTAACATATTTTGATACTCGTAAACTCACTCATTCAAAACTCGTAGTACACTTCCAGGTGACATAAAATCACAAAGTTTAGCAAGGAACCAAGTTTTCCACGGTACAACTAAATGAAAAAAAATCCAAATGTTATTAATTTGATCTTGTCTCAAAAGAAAAAAAATTTTGGTCATTTATTATCCGACTGTCTATCTGTCCGTCCGTCTGCTAAGGCGTCTTTTTCTCACGACCGTGTAGATGGACAGGGTGGGGCAAATAAAAATGCCCGAACGAGTGGATATGATGGGATGTGAACGTAACGCACATAACGCAGGAGGAAAAAATCTACGGTTACTTCCAACAGGATGGAGCAACTGCCCACACAGGTGGCTGAATGTTGGAGCACATTTATACAATGTTCGGGCCTGACAGAGTTGTTACCAGAAATCAGTCTGGTCGCAGCCATAGCTGGCCACCCAGTTCACCTGATCTGTTAGTGTGCGATTACTTTATTTGGGGAGCCCTCAGATATATGGTGAGTTGCAGCAACCCACACAGTCTTCAAGAATTGCAACAGAAAATTTCGGATGGATTGCAGCAACTGCAGCAGTCCAGCTCGATCCGCCTTCAGTAACTTGCTGACCAGGGCCCGAAACTGAAAAGAGATGAATGGTGGTCACTTTCAACGTCTGCTATAGTAATGTTTGTACTGTTTTCCCTTTCTTCTGCTGTGTTTCTTTGTACCTTGGAAATCTGTTCTCCGGGCCATTTTTAATTTCCCCACCCTATATCAATTTGAAATTTGTGTCACATACTAAGGTCTATGGTGTTGTAGCAAAGTTAAGCTGCTAAGCCAATTCAGTCAAAGGATACGGCATTTATGTCAGATATTTTGCTACTCGGAAACTCTCTCGTTCAAAACCTATAGACCGAAAATTGTGAATTTGTAATCATATCACAAAAAAAAAATTATTTCGTCAATTGTTATTCTACTTCAAAGTTAAAATTAAAACATTCTCGAAATTCTTGGAATTCCTGAGACCGACATTTCGCCAGTATCAGTGTCGGGTAGTGTTGTTGGTTTGGACATCACTATTCTTCCCAAATCGTAATGGCTTATTTATGATGAACTTCGTTATCTATAACATACATTGTCAAGGTGCAGCGAAAATGCCTTACCCCTTGAAAACGTGATGTGATTTGTGTTTTAGGGCGCTACATGGTGAGGTCATCATTTCCAAAACTCTTTCAAGCGGTACCTACAAGATGGCTTCGGATGAACACTACATTTTATATTTATTATTGCTCGCTTTAGTGCAATCATAATTTTCTTTCTAAGTGATGTATCATCTCAGAATATTATTCCATACGACATCACTCACTGGAAATTTGAAAAATGTGTTAGATGATTGATTCGTTTGTTTCCAAGACTGGCCATTATACGAGCAAAAAAACACATGAACTTAACTGTTTGAGCAGCTCAGTAAAATGCTACTTCCAGTTCAAGTTTTCAGCAATACATATACTCAAAAATTTCGACCATTCTACTCTGTTTACTAAATCCTGCATGTGTTGCATCAGTTGTTAGTGTGACAGTATTTGTTATATAGAAATGAATATATAATGCCTCTTCTCAAAATTTAAGGAGAGTTCATTTTCAGAGACCGACTTAATAATTCTTGGAAACACATCATTAACAATTTCTTCTGTTTCTCCTCTCTAATCTAATTTATTATAAGACTAGTGTTGTCTGCAAAAACTACCGATTCTGCTTCATGAATGTTAAGTGAAAGGTCATTCACACCTGTAAAGGATAAGAGTGTATTCGAAACTGAACTCTTACGTCTACTGAAAATTATTGTAGTCCAGTTTGCTGCATGGTTTCTAGAAGTCATTGAAATTTACAAAACTGCTCCATTTTATATACTTTTGCTTCTACCCACGTTCGTGCATTTTTTATATTTGTTGTAGATTTTATATTTTGAGCTGAAATTCTGAAAATAGTGCTATTCTCCGTTCTTTTGCCAGAAGATTTATTTGAGAAACTGCTCCTGATTTTCTGAAAGTATTGCAAAATCGTTTGCAAGAACCAGGCAGTTTACATTAATTGGAGGGGAGGGGGTTGGGGGGGGGGGGGTTGTTTGGAGGATGAGACCAAACTGCGAGGTCATCGGTCTCATCAGATTAGGGAAAGACGGGGAAGGAAGTCGACCGTGCCCTTTCAAAGGAACCATCCCGGCATTTGCCTGGAGCGATTTAGGCAAATCACGGAAAACCTAAATCAGGATGGCCGGACGCGGGATTGAACCGTCGTCCTCCCGAATGCGAGTCCAGTGTGCTAACCACTGCGCCACCTCGCTCAGTTTACCTCAATTCCGTATAACTATCTTAGCACAGTTATTGGTTCGGTTTTGCTAATTTTTTAGCTCGAAATTCAACATACTTACAAATTTATCTAAAATACAGATAAACAGTAAATGTGATAAGTTGTCTCTTTGTATAAGACCAATTTTTATTTCAACCAGCTGACATACTTATAAATTTCACTTTAGATATTGTATTATGTTTCCTTATCAAAAGCTTTCTTGAAATCAATAACTGATACTAATAGATTTGCTGGCTAAATTTCTATGGTGAATTATTAATTTTAAGTTAAAAATATGTTCTGTGTAGGATAGTCTCTTTCGAAAAGCACCTGTAACACTCGACCAGTTGTTTGTCAAAGTTTCCTTCTTTTTCAACTCTGCCCAGGACAGTTTTTGATGATATTCTGTATGCCCCTGGCAGAAGTGACAGTCTTCTCTAATTGTTGACATTATTCATTGTTCTGTCTCTCGTTTTATGTAGCACAAGCATTAATGTTATTTTCCACTCTTCTTCAAATTTTTTCTGTTTTCTAAATGTTATCAAAAAGGGAATGTACATATCTTATAACCTTTGGTTTCGGTCATTTAAATAATTTTGCTGTACTGGCATCTTCATCAGTACTTTGATGTTTTAGGTGTTTTGATGGCTTCACAAACCTATAACTGTGTTAGTGGGAAATCTTCGTCAAGATTTTCTGCTATTGATGAGAATTCTAATTTAATTGTTGGACTAGATAACAGGAGATCCGATCACAAAGTTTGTAAATATTTCATAGTTCTCCGTGTTATTTAACCTTATTCTACCATTTTCACCATTTTCATCTTTGATACAAATGCTTAGTGCGTGATACCCTTTAAGTACATGTTCAAAATTTTGGTAAAAATTCCTACTGATCTTTTTGGTGAATTTTTTGGTACTTCCGTAAGCTGCTATTTTTCAAGGGTTCTTTTGATTTTCCTGATCACTTTTGATGTTTTTTTATTTGTTGTCTGATTTGTCGTAGGTGTTTATCTTTTTTTGAACATTTCTATTTTTCCCATTTTTGGATTATCTGTTCTTGTGCTTCTTCACACTCCCAATGCTACTGTTTTTGCAATTTTTATTCATTTATTTCATTGTAGACTCTTATCTATGATTTATTCACAACGTGTACTCATTCTTACTGAAAATACTACTGTCAACAGTTTAGTTTTTTCCTATACATCGGCAAAGAATGATACAAAATCCATCATTATGGCTAACATAATACTATTTACCATTAGCACGCGAGGCCTAGGGTTACGTTCTGGAAGGGGGGGGGGGGGGAGGTCAAATTTTGTTACTGCCCCCTGTCGTCCAAACATATACCGACGACAACCTCACTTTTAATTTGCCATAGATGGCTAATATTTTAAAAATAATAGCGATATACTATAAATGTTACTGTATTAAAAGATTTTATGTTGTTTGTTTACATCAATGCTTAGTACATCGTTTCTGTGTAATTTCCGAGATACTGCAAGTCGGAAAAATACATCATCTGAAAAGTATTTATCCAAACAGTTGATAAGTGTGTGTGTCGTGCAATTGTTTTAAGAATTCTAACTGTAACCAACTTTCACAATTTTGACAATTTCGTGATTTAAACGGTATAAAATCAAAGTGGACACTGACCATTACTAGTATTTACCTTAGCGCTAAGATTGTGGACACTGGTGAGCAGAATACATCTATGCAACCATAAGCATATGAATGGAGGAGGGGGGGGGCATAGCTGTAACTTCCTGCCACTTTCACTTGTTACGGAAAGGCAGTCTTCATGACTTTCTTTCGTTAGTGGAGAATCTTTCCTCTTCTGTGTTGCATACCCACAACTTGTCAGTTCCACCTGAGGACAAACAATAGTTTTCATGTTTTTTGTATGTAACACGTATGATAAGCCAGTAGAATATTTTCTACAGCCAGTCAAACAGCAAACTAGACCACGGGGGCTAACATTCAGAAAGGACACCTATGTAAAAATGAAGCTTGTAATTTTGTCGTATTTCTTGCCATTCCAGACTCTTGTTTCTCACATACTGTATTCCCCAAAAGTTAACTGAAAAATTGCAAGTTAATGTATTTAAAAATATAATGTTTTTAGTGAAATGTTGTTTGAGAGGGTACAGTCACGAATCACTTGACGTTCCACTTGGATCGGTACCTACCCACAACCGAAAAGATCTCTACTATTAACGAAGACTACAACACAAAATACATCTAACAGTATCTGCCACTACTAGTGTTCTGCAGCCTGTTTCCCTTCTGTTACTGGCTTACACTGCAAATAACTGAAATAGATTATGAACAGTAATAACACTATTTTTTTGTCTGACGAACCCCACAAAGCACTCCATGGCTCCCCAGTCAGTACATACACCCTGCCTGTTCCTAGGGCACTGTGGAGGGCGATGTGGTGGAATCTGCTTTTTCCGCTGTTATGTTGGCTCCCTGGTTGCAGGGGACGACTCACGTTCTTGCCGGTGATAGGCGCGGTCCCATGCTGACTACGTCACCCATGTTCTGCTCGCTGTTCTAGGGTGGAGAGACACAGGCCTACAACGGTGGCTAAGCTATTTCTCCACAATATCCATTGTTGCAGGAGCGCTAGTTCTGGCACATATGCAGGAGAATTTATTTGAAGCTTAGAAGGTGGAAGTAAGCACTGAGAGCGGGTCGTGAGCCGCGCTTGGATAGGTCAATCGGCTGATCACTTGTCCGCGAAAGACAAGATTCGAGTCCCGGGCCTGTACACAGTTTTAATCTGCCAAGAAGTTCCGAAACAGTGCACTGAAAAGACGAAAACTGAAGTATATAAAAAAATAGTAGCGTGGTGTGTCCGTTGAAAATATATTTTCATAGAACGCGCTTTATAAAATATTATCAAAGGTAAAGAGGGCATCGGCATACTTTGCAATGAGATTTACACTCTGTCTCTACCGTCCTACGCAACTATAGGGCATTATTCGTCGAGAAGCGTATGCAGAACGGTCAGTTATCAACGAGATTCAGATGGAATTTTTCATTTAAGAAATCGCGGAAGACTGAAGCCTCAGGTTCAAGTCTCAGTGAGGCACACAATTCTAATATCACTGCATTGCTCTGCACAGTTTATCGTATGTTTGTTTATTGTTACACGTCATATATACATTTCTTTCATTTCTGATAATTCCTGCATGATGTAACTGTCACACTACTGTATATTTGTACTTCAGGACTCTCTGAAATGTACCTAGAGTGTGATATAATTAAAATCAAATATCATGTCTTTGAGATCATAAAAATGTAAGTGACCAACAGTTCGTGTAAGTGCTATTTATTTTTGGTTTTGACATTTGCTGGGAAAGACGACATCACAATTATGGCTAACCCGTACATTCATTGGGCGTTTATTATGTTCCAAGTTTATTTTCAGATATATCTGTTCTGCATGAGACGCAGAAGTGAATAAAGCTGATTGAGGCCCGTAATTCGTTGTTTCGTTGCTGTGGTGCTTAGAGGACACGAATTCATCAGTTGCATATCTGTTACATATGGTGCCCGTGCACCGTATTGTCCTCCTGCGCTGGAATATGCTAGTTATTCGACTTGGATTCAGTATTTATTAAAAGCTTGAAGGTGCTGTTTCATTTACGGGCACGTATACACGCATTCCCCGCAACACTAGGATGCTTTATGAAAGAGTATATTACTGCACAGTAATTGACACGCTGTGAATCACCTTAAACTCTTGTAGTTCAGTTCTAAACACAAGAGTGCAACACTAGGGTACTATAAAGCTCAATGTACAAAATAATAATAGCCCCTTTAAAAGAGTATACCGATCTCTTTGGAACACTGTAGATTCTGCAGAACTGGTACTATGCCGTGAGGTGACCGTCTACTACTGACGTAAATCACGGCAGTGAAGTGCTATTTATTTTGCTGTCATTGTATGGAATCAACATACTATCATGTTTGGACGTGCCAACTGTCACATCGTGTATATAGTTGCCCCATTTACTGCTATAACAACGCGAACTGTCCAACTCGTCTACAAGGAATGCTGTAACAGTCGCAGCCCTCTAGAACAGTTTGAACAGTAGAACAATTTGGTCGTAAAAATATTTTAACCGACAGGGACAAGATGTGAGGGTCACACCACGTCAGTGACAATCGGCTTCAAACCTGTCAGTGAAGGCAGGTCCGTCTCGACTAGTTTCCCGGTAAACATTGCGAAAGGAACTGTATGCAGTGGACATTTAGAGTGAACAAAAGACCTTATCTCACAGGAGGGCACAGGTGCACACAAAACTGCGCATTTTCGATGGGCGAGACAAAACAGGAAAACGACTCAACTAGAGGCGTATAGTGTCGTACGATGACTCGTGATAATGCCTCTTTTCAAATTATGAGTAAAAACATTCCAGTTAGGCTAATTCGTAGTGCGCAGAGGTCGTTCTGTGATGTTCCGGAGGTGTTATTCGAACCACCATTTGATCTCACTCGTTCGGGTTCCAGTGAACATGAACTAAGACATTTATTTCAACATGCTCAATGAGTATGTTGCTGAAACTTAACTCCACCCGGACAGGCCTCATAAGGCCCAATGGTACCGACGGACCGCCGTGTCGTTCTCATCCGATACGAGACAGTCTACCGTCGGGCCTGAGGTCAGCACACCGCACTCACGGCCGTTGTCAGTTTTCGTGACTGGAGCCGCTACTTATCTATCAAGTAGCTCCTCAGCTGGCCTCACAAGGGCTGACAGCACTTCACTTGCCAACAGGCCTTGGCAGACCCAGACATTCGAATGGTTCAAATGGCTCTGAGCACTATGGGACTTAACATCTGAGGTCATCAGTCTCCTAGATTTAGAACTGCTTAAACCTAACTAACATAAGGACATCACACACATACATGCCCGAGGCAGAATTCGAAACTGCGACCGTAGCAGCAGCGCAGTTCCGGACTGAAGCGCCTATAACCGCTCGGCCACAGCGGCCGGCCGAGACAGACACCGATCCCAGTGCTAGCCAAGCCTGCCAGTGATTAAGTTAGGTTATCTGACACGAACCGGTGCTGCCGCAGCGCCATGGCCGTTGGCGAGCAAGTCTTGTCCTTTTTTCTATATCTTCATGATGAGTTGCCAGCGGGTACTCTCATCTCTCAAGACGACACTAGCTATGTTCAGATGACCGCAAGCATACATTCATTGTTTGACGAGTATTTAGGCACCCAATCGAATCTCCATCGGCCCGCTAAATCGCCCGATATGAATTTCATAGAAAATGTCTTGGATGAAATATAGTAATCAATACCACCGCAAATTGGTAGCTCCACCGAATCTGGAATTGCATCTACCTGGATATAGAAAACCTGAAGGAACTTGTGGCCTCCCTTCCTCGCCAATAATGAGTCCATTATCACGGCTACAGAAGATATTACGCTACATTAGCTTGATATCTCCTGTGGGTGACCAATTTTTTGCCCTGTAGTATTCCCAACACGACTAAAACAAAACTTCGTCATCGACATGTTCGTTCCACGCAGACATTTCCCATACCCTCATATATACACTGACGACGTCGTTATGCAATCATCATAATAACCAGTTTTGGCTTAGACATCACTGCCTGTTCCAATTTGAAATAGGCTGAGCTGATATTTCATCTCTTCTTACGATGCCCAACGTTTATTTTTCTCTTGAGTTGTATATTTGTATATTAATTTAGCAATCATTCATATGACATCCTTCCAATCCTTCATGTGTTCATGATGTTTTTTCTGCACTCCTCTCTTTTCTGAAGTATGCATTTGACGCACAGTTAATTTCTAATTGCACTATTGTTTATCTTATATATGAGTGTGTAACCAGACAGTGGTCTTACGAGTCTCATCTCAGCTGCTTCAGTCCTTCCTCATTAGTTGGAGGTTAGATTCCAAGTCTCTGACTCATACGTTAGAAGTGGTACTGCCAACACATTTATAATATCTGCCTACCATCGAAATTTTTGCTGTCTGTGTTCTTGATCATTAGGTGAAATATATTATACTAGAACTGACATGTGACTACATTACCACGCAATTTGGGTGCATAGATCCTGAGAAATCAGTATCCAGAACAACCACCTCTGGCCGTAATAACGGCCTTGATACGCCTGGGCATTGAGTCAAACAGAGCTTGGATGGCGTGTACAGGGACAGCTGCCCATGCAGCTTCAACACGATACCACAGTTCATCAAGAGTAGTGACTGGCGTATTGTGACGAGCCAGTTGCTCTGCCACCATTGACCAGACATTTTCAATTGGTGAGAGATCTGGAGAATGTGTTGGCCAGGGCAGCAGTCGAACATTTTCTGTATCCAGAAAGGCCAATACAGGACCTGCAACATGCGGTCGTGCGTTATCCTGCTGAAACGTAGGGTTTCGCAGGGATCGAATGATGCGTAGAGCCACGGGTCGTTACACATCTGAAATGTAACGTCCACTGTTCAAAGTGCCGTCAATGTGAACAAGAGGTGACCGAGACGTGTAACCAATGCCACCCCATACCATCACTCCGGGTGATAACGCCAGTATGGCGAATAGACGCTTCCAATGTGCGTTCACCGAGATGTCGCCAAACACGGATGCGACCATCATGATGCTGTAAACAGAACCTGGATTCATCCGGAAAAATGACGTTTTGCTATTCGTGCACCCATGTTCGTCGTTGAGTACACCATGTCTGTGATGCAGCGTTAAGGGTAACCGCAGCCATGGTCTCCGAGCTGATAGTCGATGCTGCTGCAAACGTCGTCGAACTGTTCGTGCAGATGTCTTGCAAACGTCCCCAACTGTTGACTCACGGATCGAGACATGACTGCGCGATCCATTACAGCCAATCGGATAAGATGCCTGTCATCTCGACTGCTAGTGATACGGGGCCGTTGGGATCCAGCACGGCGTTCCGTATTACCCTCCTGAACCCCCCGATTCCATATTCTGCTAACAGTTATTGGATCTCGACCAATGCGAGCAGCAATGTCTCACGATACGATAAACCGCAATCGCGACAGGCTGCAATCCGAACTTTATCAAAGTCGGAAACGTGATGGTACGCATTTCTACTCCTTACACGAGGCATCACAACAACGTTTCACCAGGCAACGCCGGTCAACTGCTGTTTGTCTATGAGAAATCGGTTGGAAAGTTTCCTCATGTCAGCACGTTGTAGGTGTCGCCACCAGCGCCAACCTTGTGTGAATGCTCTGAAAAGCTAGTCATTTGCATATCACAGCATCTTCATCCTGTCGGTTAAATTTCGCGTCTGTAGCACGTAATCTTCGTGGTGTAGGAATTTTAATGGCCGGTAGTGTATTTTATCATCTTCAAACAAGACTGTATTTATAACTTTATTATTAACCTTATAATGGTGCAATACTTCATTTTGTGGTGTCTTTATGACGTTGTCGCTGCATATATTAAAAACATGTGTGTTAAAGAGCATTCTTGTTTCACTCCTTGAGGGATAGTTCTCGGGAACGGATTTCATTTTTATACTTTGTTTTTGTTTCGATGCGTATGTACATATTTTAAATTACGCTTATTAAATGCTGAGGCAAACCGTTCGTTCCCAAAAGTTCCGTTACTGTGTTAACTTTATCTAAAGCTTCCACAAAGTCGATGGAGGTTATGTATGCGGGATGATCGTATTCTCAGTGTTTTTCTATAATTTGGGAGACTGGAAAAACACTGAAACACTATCTACGCAAGATGTCCCCATCCAAAATATACTCAAAAGATTGAATCAAGGTTGTAAGAAACACCGGAGAAAATGCCTAAAGCAGTGTTGTTTTTCATATAAACAAATAATGGTACTAAAAATGAAGATAATATTCAAATGTGCGAGAATAACAGAGAAAATATCTTATAAAGTAGAAAAGAAAGCTTTGAAACACATTTAGTATCTTCGAACACGCTACCATACCGTGAAATCACCCTGAAATCTACCCCATGACCCGACGTACTTCTTCCACCGCAAATAAAGACTCCAGATCATCCTTTCCATGCCCACTTGCAATTCTATCCACCTCCCAACGTCTAAATTCCATTTATGAGCTCTTTCTCACATACAATCTAACATCTTTTCTATACTATTTTGCTGGCCGAAGTGGCCGCGCGGTTCTGGCGCTGTAGTCTGGAACCGCGAGACCGCTACGGTCGCAGGTTCGAATCCTGCCTCGGGCATGGATGTGTGTGATGTCCTTAGGTTAGTTAGGTTTAACTAGTTCTAAGTTCTAGGGGACTAATGACCTCAGCAGTTGAGTCCCATAGTGCTCAGAGCCATTTGAACCACTTTATACTATTTTCTCCAATCCAACAGTCTCATACAACTCATCACCAAGTAGTACCAGGAGCCCCGTCCACCATCATCTACACGGAAAGGAAATAACAACATCACCCTCGTTCACTTCACTCAGAATTTTTACCAAAAAATATGTTTCTCCTCCAATCATTACCAAACAACACCGAAGAGTGGTAGAATGCCAGCTGCTGCCCCATCTCATCAGTGGTAATGTAAACAGCGATTAAATAAAATAAAAAATGAACGCTTGTAGATCATACAGCATATTACATCATACGAATAGAAAAATAAGAAAAAACGGAGTATCGGAACGACAAGTGAAAAGAAAAGAAAATTCTACATCGTAATCGCAACAAGGTATTGACATTGATTCAGCATTTATGTGTAAACAAGGCAAAGAAGAAAGTCTCACGACCGATGAAATCTGTAAGAGGATTGTGAGGAATATCTTTGGAAACCATATAAAGACCAGTAAAAGAGTAAGTGACGAACAGTTGGTGAAACAAGTATTCAGAGATAGGCAACACGGAAAAAGCTCATGTGGGAGAAACCAAAATGCTGGATTTGAGACGATAAAGACTCTCAGAATATTGGTACTTACTGAAATGAAAATTGCGAAGAAGTTAGAAGAAGATCTTCCGGGTGAACACGTTCCCGACTGAGACTGAGGAAATGGTAAACACGTGCAGTGGGAACGTGACCGGGGAACTAAGCTATGGATCTGCCTGACATCACCTCAGGCCCGGAGCCATCACTCCGCGCGTACTGAATCGATGGCCTGTAGATACAGCGAGAGATGTAGCGCCATGAGGAAACTACCTCTGACGTGCTAATATCGAAGCAAGAAGCGCGGTACTCTCGCAAAATACCGCATCTCCGCATCGTGGCAACCCGTTGACACAAGATATTATATTTTGGGAATTCAAGGCAAAATGTCCAGTGATAGCAGTGGACTGGGATCGTACAGACATCTCATCGTTTGACAATCACACAGACTTCCATACGGAGGGCACGGAAATAGGCGTCCCTGTTGCTGAGAGGCAACTGAAAGAGTTATATTTGATACATAATACGCACTTTTTTATTTCCTTAAAGTGTTGTACAATCATCGAACTATTCTTGATGAAAAATGCACTTTAAGTTATTTGTTACACTTGTGGTAGTTCACGATCAGAGATCTGTAGTTGTACTTGCACATAATGGTAAGTGATGTATGTATATTTTAAACTCGATATCTTTATGTAGTTTCATAAATTTTATTTTCCTGCGAAGATAGCATTTTCAGGACATCAAAGTTTCCCCTCAGCGTGGAACGTCACCCACAATTTTCTTTACCTATAGTGTGTTTATTTTTCTTATTTGGTGCATAATAAAGTTATGCTTGCTTATTACGAGAATATGAGATGCAAGCGATACAACACATTAAAGAACTCGTAAAAACGCACTATTTTGTATGTGGTTTCCCGGCGGAGGTTCGATTCCTCTCTCGGACATGGGTGTGTGTATTTGTCCTTAGGTTAATTTAGGTTAAGTAGTGTGTAAGCTTAGGGACGGATGGCCTTAGCAGTTAAGTCCCATAAGATTTCACACACACATTTTGTGTGGTTTGTTGTGATAAAGTTGCAGAAAATGTATTGTTGTGGATAGGCAAGTAGCACTTGTAGTTCCAGATCAAATGTAATAATAAAAAAGCTATACCAGTGAGAGTATAATGCTAATTTCTTGGTGCATTTTCACCTAAAAAAGTGCTTTGTTAAATTTGTTTTTGTAACAGTCTCACTTAGACCTATGATGAAGTGTAATTTATTACTGCAGCTTGTTGGTTTACAAAAGCACATGCGTTTCATACTGTTATACAACAATTTCTGTGTGAAATATCATCATGGCACTTAATTTGAGGGTAAACAGTCGTGGTTTTAAGCGTCAAGTGTAAGCTACGCAATAACTGTACTCTTCCAGTACCTGTCATTATTTTAACGCATGTTTTGTAGAACTAGCATATGACAATTTAAACATGGAAATAGCATTGAGACACTTGGCAAGCATCTGCAGACATTTTAAATGCGAAAATACTTTAAGTATTTTTGACAGATGTTCTGGACATGGTAATAACATTGACACTTGATGAGCACAGCGTTTTGCCTAACACGTATTTTGTGCCATTACAGAACAGACAGATGTGGATATATTTAATTTTGATTTCCATTGTGCCTTACACCAAGTATGGTACAATGATCAGACTATGCTTGTTGACAATGGCAGTGTAATCTGTAAGTTACGTCAGCATTAGTGTCATGCGTTGATTTTGATAACTGATACAGACATGTTAGATGTGGAAATATTTAATTTTAGTGTCCATTGTGCGTTTCACCAATTGTGGTGCAAAAAGCGAACTATGATCATTGACAAATGCAGTTAGATCAGTCGTAGTGTCATGTGTTCTTTGACAAATAATATACATAATTTAGATGTGCAAATAACATTGACATAAACCTTGTGTTTGCTTATATATTTTTGATACATAATACAGACATAGAAATACTCAATGTCTTTACATATTTTATATGTGAAAATAACACTGTGACACTTGACGTTTTGAAGTTTACATATTTTGGCAGACATTCGAGACATTGATGTACTGTATGTTACATCATTTAAATATTTTGGACAGACACTTTAGACGTGGAAATAACAATGAAATTAACATTCTGTGTGCTTACATACTTTTGATAAATAATACAGACACTTCAGATGTCGAAACACTGTAAATTACAACAGTATTGTCAATATATTTGCGTACTTCTGATAAATAACTCAGCTCATTTTAATAGTTTTGAATATGATGCTAATTTACTCAATTCAGACTGTTCAGATACATTTGGACATGACGTGTGATAACCATTAACACAAGCGGGCTAGTTCTGCCATCTTGTATTGTGATGGGGCAGAGGTATTACAAGGCACAATTTGACTAGCGCTTCCAGCTTGGATTTTCTTAATTTTTCGCTACCACAAATGAGTTAGTTGCGCCATCTTGAATTTTCTAATTTTCTGCCACCAACAATTCACATTTTTTTAATGTCGCATCACCATTATCTTGGCTTTTATCGACTTCAGTTCCGACCTGAGGAAGCTTCCTCAAGTAGTGTGCTGGAATGCCTGTACCTATGCTTCTTATACATCCTACTATCGATTCTGAACCGTCGCCTCCTCGCTCCCCCGATCTATGCTTTGTGCCTGCTCTTTGTGGGGATATCTCAAGTCTAGAGAATAATTTAATAGTCCAGCTTGAAGGCGACAAACGCGGACGAAATCGTCTATATTCCATTTCTTGTTACTTGAGACCAGTATGAATTTTCGCGACCTGCTATGGTCACACGTAAATATCAATGGACTGCACCTGAGCGAAATGATCTTCAAAACATACATGATACAGTTAAATTCGCAATTTATTTTATTTTTTTATTTACAAGTCAGTTCTGTAGGACCAAATTGAGGAGCAAATTTCTAAGGTCATGGAACGTGTCGGTACATGAAATTACAACATAAAAGTAACAACAGACAAAATAAATGTTTATGAAACCGAAAAAAGTCAGTCCATAGGTTTAAGTAAACGCAGTCAACAATGCAATAAGACGCGGCTTAATTTTTCAAGGAACTCCACGACAGAATAGAAGGAGTGACCCATGAGGAAACTCTTCTGTTTCGATTGGAAAGTGCGTGGATTACTGCTAAGATTTTTTAATTCAAGTAGTAGCTTATTGAAAATGGATACAACAGTATACTGCATACCTTTTTGCACAAGAGTTAAGAAAGTCCGATCCAAATGGAGGTTTGAATTCTGCCGAGTATTAATCGAATGGAAGCCGCTTACTCTTGGGAATCAGCTAATATTGTTAACAAGAAATGACAGTAAGGAATATATATATATATATATATATATATATATATATATATATATATATATATATATATATATATATTGAGAGACCAATTTCAAAATACTCAGACTCGTGAACAGGGGTCGACAATAGGTTCGTGAACTTACACCACTTATTGCCCGAACCACCCGTTTCTGAGCCAAAAATATCCTTTTAGAATGGGAAGAGTTACCCCAAAATATAATACCATAGAACATAAGTGAATGACAATAAGCAAAGTAGACTAATTTTCGTATCGAACGCTCACTTACTTCTGATACCGTTCAAATAGTAAAAATGGCAGTATTAAGTCTTTGAACAAGATCCCGAACGTGGGCTTTCCACGACAACTTATTATCTATCCGTACACCTAGAAATTTGAACTGTTCAGTTTCACTAATCATATGCCCATTCTGTGAAATTAAAACGTCAGGTTTTGTTGAATTGTGTGTTAGAAACTGTAAAAACTGAGTGTTACTGTGATTTAGCGTTAGTTTATTTTCTACAAGCCATGAACTTATGTCATGTACTGCACTATTTGAAACCGAGCCAATGTTGCACACAACATACTTTACTACCAAGCGAGTGTCATCAGCAAACAGAAATATTTTAGAGTTACCTGTAAAACTAGAGGGCATACCATTTATATAAATAAGAAACACGAGTGGCCCCAATATTGATCCCTGAGGCGCCCCCCCCCCCCCCCCCCCCACTAGACTGTACCCCACTCAGACCTCACATCACAGCCGTTATCAACAGAATGATCTTTTGCTGCCTGTTGCTAAAGTAAGAGGTGAACCAATTGTGAGCTACTCCCCGTATTCTGTAATGGTCCAACTCCTCGAGCAATATTTTGTGATCAACACAATAAAAAGTCTTAGTTAAATCAAAAAATATGCCAAGCATTCGAAATCATTTGTTTAGCCCATTCAGTACCTCACAGAGAAAAGAGAATACAGCATTTTCAGTTGTTAAACGACTTCTAAAGCCGAATTTTACACTTGATAGCAAATCCTGTCATATAAAATTATCAATTATCGTTACATACACAGTCTTTTCAATAACTTTTGCAAACACTGATGGCATAGGAATAGGTCTAAAATTATCTACATTATCACTTTGTCCCTTTTCATAAAGCGGCTTTACTACTGACTTAAATCGATCAGGAAACTGCCCATTCCTGAAGGAAAAATTACAAATATGGCTAAATACAGGGCTAACATGTGCAGCACAGGACTTTAATATTCTGCTAGACACTCCATCATAACCATGAAAGTCCTTAGTCTTCAGTGATTACATTATTGACTCAATCTCCCTCTTGTCTGTATCACAGAAAAGTATTTCAGACATCAATCTCGGAAAGGCATTTGCCAAGAGAGTTATATGATTTCCTGTAGTACCTAAATTTTTATTTAATTCACCAGCAATGCTCAGAAAATGGTTGTTAAATACTGTGCACAATGTATTATCGTCAACAAAAATATTTTGAAGTGATACTAAGTACACCTTCTGAATCACGGTCATATATGCAAGACATTTATTTTCATATTACGCAGCTTGTAAAGTAGCCTACTATGAAGCTTTGTAACTGGAGTAAGTGCCAGACGTTCATCACGATTACTATTCACTTTTCAGCATACTGCAGTCCAGAGTGCGTAATTATATATGCTATGATCATGTGTAGTACGGGAAGGCAGGTTTACCAACCGTGCGACCAGGGTACATGTCTTTTGGGGCCGGCAAAATCTTAAATTTCAGTATAGTTCCAAACGGACGAAATAGACAGGACAATGAAAGTTATGACTAGATGAACAAGTCTGAAAATAAGTTGGAAATACAAGTCATTCATATAATCTAATGTCCTACTGGAAATTGTCTACGGTATTGTGATACAGATGAGAAAGGAAGCGCTAGAGCGTCTCCTTGGTTGCGTCTTTCAGAATAGGAAAGGTTGCTAGTGGCAGAGTTGGCAACTCTATTTCTACCAAGCGCCTACACAAAACTTGAAATGTGCCTACGTCAGCTTGAAAGCCCCTACAAAAGCGAAAAACTTTATGATAAAGGAAAAAACATAAATGTCAGCAATTCCTTAAATACCTTTAGGGGTATGGCTAAGGAAAACACTTCGTAATAAATAAAGAAAGAATAAGTCAAATATTGATTGCACATTACGTTGCATAGTCTTTTGAATCCAGATATTGTGGTTAAGGGGCGTTTACATTTGAAAAGATGTATGGCATCCTTTACCCACCAATCCCTCTCCTCTGGATCGGCCAATAATACCGTTTACGTTGGTCGCCTTCTTCTCGCGATCCTCTACATTAGCTTTTTCTGCTTTGTCTGTAACTTATTTTCAGTTTTCTCTCATCCCCTTTTCTTTCACGGTGTTGAAGCTACATCGACAGATACTAATATTTACAATAATATGATAAAAATCGTGAAACCTTATTTTGGTGAGGAAACAACTAAAATGCATTGCACGAACTGTTTATCCATTTTCGTCGAATTTCACACTATTTGCGCTCCGACACCATTTAGTATGCAACTTGCTTTTCACTACAAGGAATGAAAATGTATTCAAAAGTTCTTGTTTTGAGCCGTAACTCATTGTCGTGGCATGCCGGAAAGCACGCCAACTCAACATTGGACCACAGCCGATTTTTATTTACGTACTGCGGACACACTAAATAGGCACCGGCGATTTACGAAGTCCTCAACAAATACAAAATTTTTCTTTAAGTTACTCGCTGTCCTGTGACGTTTCCGTTTGTTCAGCAGAAGCTACGACGATACCGCCGACAACGAAGTACTCAGCTCTGCAGGTTGCTACAGGTTTCGAACCGCACGCTCCCCTCTGCTCAGGGAACGAGAAAAAAATGATCAGATTTTAGTTACATTCTCTGCGAGTGCTGCAATTTAATTTTTGTTGCATGATTTATTTTGGATTTAAAACTCAAAATGTATTACACTGTAGATATTTCACTTGTGTTTCACTAGCTCGGACCGCAAATCTGGTTCTGATCTTAAAGGCGTATTCACGTCAAAAAGACTTGTAGATAAGCGTGATATGTGAAAATAAGAAGTCATGCATTAATAAAATTATGAAAAAGATTGATTATGTCTGAAAACGCAGGGAGGGTGGGGGAGGGTATGGGGGAGGTGAGGCACTTGAAAATTCCGCTCGGGCCGGCAAAATCCCTGCAGCCGGCCCTGATTGTACATATACAGTACTTCACCACAGAGACAGTGTTTTAGACTATTTAATCTGTTGCACCAAGTGGTTAGATATATTGCAGGCGATTGTTTATTTATTAGGTACAGCTGTGTATGTTGCAGCATCAGTTTGACAATATATTCGGTGTAGCACATTCTGTGATGAACTGCGACGAATTTTCGTCAAACAAACTTTAAACGCCCTGGAAACCGCAAAACAATGCGATTGACTTCGTTTACGTGGCAGTAGTACGTTTTATTTATGAAGATGATATTTCTATGGACGTTCCTAATAAGAAAGTGCACATCTAAGGCACAGGTGTTTTTAACTGAAATATTTTCTTAGATTTTTCAAACAGCTGCGGCCGCTTTCGCAATAGCACCGGCGGGCTCTCCCAACAGCATAGGCGAGGTTATAAATCTAAGAAGAGCAAACATGAATTTAAAAAAGCTGCAGATCACGCAAGAGCGGACACAAAAATAACACCAAGACGAATGTTGTACTGAGCAGACAACTGCGGAAGTAACTCAAGAATTCCACGCTCTTTTATCCCATTTCACGCTCCGCCAGCTTCGGACGCTGTTCGTGGAACAGCTCGTCGCATGAGCACAATTGGTAGGCGTTTCTTATTTAATTTCGTTGAGGAAACGAAATATAAGTCATCCGTATTCATGAGTCCTAATCCTTTTACCATAGAAACGGGCATGCCCATCGCTCGCAGACGAGGAAAAAATTTATTCACAGCGGATTGGGACCAGCGTGTGGTGGCAAAGATTAATGCCTGGGTAGCATTCACTCCTGTCTGTTGCCCCCTGCATAACAGACCAGTTGTCAACAACGCGTCGTTGTCCGCTCCAGCGAATACATCACACCACCACCACCACCACCACCAGTTTTGCAAGGGACTCAAGGCCTGCAATATCTGATTTATATGTTCTAGCATGTCACGTATATCCTGGTTTAAGAAAGTGTAACGAATGTGGACCATTGGAAAACCAGTGAAGAAAAATTGGAGATCTTTGAAATGTGGTAGTACTGAATAATTGTCTAGTTGGGTAATTCTTCATTAATATCGTGACGAAATGGCCACACAATTCAAGTTCTTTGTGCCATAGTTATCATACATTAAAGTCTACTCGTATTATAACTGTATACGAAGATATTATTTTGAAAATAATGACGTAACTCTCATAATTTACTATAAAATGATCCAGCTATACATAGTTTATGCTGATTTCGACACTTGTACAAAACCTTAAATGAAAACTGCCATTCCTGCCTGAACTGCAATCAACGGAAGCATCAGAGATCTCAAAAGCACATAGAATAAAAGACTGAGATACACATAGTTCATTTGAGACGATGCAGACGTGATAAAGGAATAAAGGTATTGTTACATGGGTCAGAAAATGCAAAAATTCTCTTAAGTTACACTACTGGCCATTAAAATTGCTACAAAACGAAGATGACGTGCTTCAGACCCGACATTTAACCGACAGGAAAAAGATGCTCTGATATGCAAATTATTAGCTTTTCACAGTATTCACACAAGGTTGGCGCCGGTGGCGACACCTACAACGTGCTGACATGAGGAAAGTTTCCAACCGACTTCTCATACACAAACAGCAATTGACCGGCGTTATCTGGTGAAACTTTGTTGTGATGCCTCGTGTAAGGAGGAGAAATGCGTACCATCCCGTTTCCGATTTTGATAAAGGTCGGATTGTAGCCTATCGCGATTGCGGTTTATCGAGATGACAGGAATCTTATCCGCATGGCTGTAACGGATCGTGCAGCCACGTCTCGATCCCTGAATGAACAGATGGGGACGTTTGCAAGACAACAACCATCTGCACGAACAGTTCGACGACGTTTGCAGCAGCATGGACTATCAGCTCGGAGACCATGGCTGCGGTTACCCTTGACGCTGCATCAGACAGGAGCGCCTGCGATGGGATACTCAACGACGATCCTGGGTGCACGAATGGCAAAACGTCATTTTTTCGGATGAATCCATGTTCCGTTTACAGCATCGTGATGGTCGCATCCGTGTTTGGCGACATCGTGGTGAACGCACATTGGAAGCGTGTATTCGTCATTGCCATACTGGCGTATCACCCGGCGTGATGGTATGGGGTGTCATTGGTTACACGTCTCGGTCGCCTCTTGTTCACATTGACGGCACTTTGAACAGAGACATTACATTTCAGACGAGTTACGGCCCTAGTGCCTCTACCCTTCTTTCGATCCCTGCGAAACCCTACATTTCAGAAGGATAATACACGACCGCATGTTGCAGATCCTGTACGGGCCTTTCTGGATACAGGAAATATTCGACTGCTGCCCTAGCCAGCACATTCTCCAGGTTTCTCACCAATTGAAAACGTCTGGTCAATGGTGGCCGAGCAACTGGCTCGTCACAATACGCCAATCACTGCTCTTGATGAACTGTGGTATTGTGTTGAAGCTGCATGGGCAGCTGTACCTGTACACGCCATCCAAGCTCTGTTCGACTCAATGCCCAAGCGTATCAAGGCCGTTATTACGGCCAGGGGTGGTTGTTCTGGGTACTGATTTCTCAGGATCTATGTGAAAATGTAATCACATGTCAGTTCTAGTATAATCTATTTGTCCAATGAATACCCTTTTATCATCTGCATTTCTTCTTGGTGTAGCAATTGTAATGGCCAGTAGTGTATTTGGTTACCAGATCACTTTTGTAGGCTAAATATATATATATTGCTTTTTCCTGCATTAGTACAGTAGGCCACGCTTCATAACAATAGTGAGTTAAAATATCCCGTTTGTTTGTAACTTAACCTTCTTACCAAGACAACGATTAAAGTTAACACAACTGTCCTATCTATCCACTTACAAGGTTCATACTGTTGCACAGTAGAATAGTAATTAAGTGAAGGATAACATTTTGTTGGAATCGACTGCGATGACGCTAAGCGGACCACGCCCGTCGAGTACGCAGTAATGGGATAATCAATGTCAATACTCGAAAGAGCCGAAGTACAGACAAGCAGAGAGCTGACTGCCTCAGATTGTGCGAAAGAGAACTTCAGAGAATACCTGATTCAGTCCCTAGACAACAGCGCAGAGCGGAAGTAGCCCTCTTCTGTAATGGGCTTACGTGTAGTAACTACGCCCAGGAACGATGCAGGAACTCCTTTTAGGTTGCATAACGGAACACTCTGAAGCTCTGAAATTAAACATTAGGCTAGCCAAGAGCACTGAGTGCCTCGGAAAACGGGAGCAAATTCGGTCCCCTATTGTCCGCCCTTTCCTTCCGCTCATACTCAGTCTGGTCACTCCATTTACATCACTGGTGCTGGTGGGAGTCCAGTTCTACTCGTTGCAGGACCACTTGGTGAATACGCCCAAGTGTCACCAGCCACCGCCAGCTTGGAGTCTACTGCTATAAGCACACAGCAGTTCGGCTGTTTAGGGTACGCCAACTCTGTAAGCTGCTTTGCTGCTAGTCAGATTTGGACTACCCGAATATGAGGACCAGGCAATATTCTGTGAACGAAGAACGGATCTGCCTATCTGTGAGGTGTTTAAGTTGGTCTGTCCTCCCTTTCACTGTTGATTCTTCTGCCTACACGCTATCTCGAAAACTGACAACAGGCGCATGCAGATTTCTGGAGCCGAGCCTGAATACAGACTCACTCAGTGATAGCACTGAGGCTCCAACAGACGTACCGTTCGCCACATCTTCCAACGACGGGACCACAGCACTGATCTCAGACGACACCAGGGACTGGAATAGGAGATTCCTCGCTGGGCACTGACGCACTACCCTGCACCCCATGCAGCGCAGGCTTCGCAGGGCCGCTGCTAGGCTAAACTCGGAAGAAGAGAGAGTGATTGAAAAACTCTTGGAAATAAACGCACCACAGGACCACATCTCCGCACCTCCGCTATACGATCCCACATCCACGTAGGAGGCTGCATGAGGCAGGCTCCTACAATGCAGTTAAACGTGGTCTTCAAATCACTGTGTAGTTGATACTTGGCACGTTCTCAAAGCATTGGCAGAAGTGAAAGGAAAATTTTTAGGATCAACTGCGAATTCAACACCAAACCTTTGGATCGTAGGATGATGTCTACCGACAAAGTGCAACGTAGAGGTTTCTAGTTGCATTTTCGGTTGGCTGAACTCCTCTATTGCATAAAAAGTTTTCATTGCACTAAAGAGTTACGTTTGGGGATCTCACACATATCTTGCAGGCATGTCCTTAGGGAGCCTCACGGGACATTTGCTCATTTCTGAAATTTGCTTCCAGATGCCAGTGTGGCGGTGCCCCATCCTATTGGTTAATGAAGTCGTTCGAATCAGTCTCCAACTGTGGGAAAAAAAAGATCTCTAACATATCAAGATATGTGCCACGTGCAACAGTATTCCCGACAACGAAAAATGGACCATACACCTTTTCCCGTGAAACTGCTCAAAAGACATTAAATTCTGGAGAGTCCCTCTCATGTTGTATAACTTCATGTGGTTGTTCCGTACCCCATATTCTCACATTATGACGGTTCACCGTTCCATTTAACTGTAATGTTGCCTCGTCACTAAACACTAAGCGTAGAAGAAAACTGTCATCTTCCATCTCGCCAAGAACTCCACACGTTGTTGTTTTTCACCTTCACGAACCGAGCGAGGTGGCGCAGTGGCTAGCACACTGGACTCGCATTCGGGAGGACGACGGTTCAATCCCGCGTCCGGCCATCCTGATTTAGGTTTTCCGTGATTTCCCTAAATCACTCCAGGCAAATGCCGGGATGGTTCCTTTGAAAGGGCACGGCCGACTTCCTTCTCCGTCCTTCCCTAATCCGATGAGACCGATGACCTCGCTGTTTGGTCTCTTCCCCCAAACCAACCAACCAACCAACCTTCACGAAGAGCTTGCAGTAGCTGCATTTTGTATGGCTTCATGTGTAAACGTCAACGCAACACACTCGAGGCAGACATGGAGAGCATGTTGAGCAGTCGAGCTGCGCGGCGAACGGATTTCTGCAGACTCCTTGTGTAACTATGGCGGATGCGTTCGATGTCTGTGTCAGACACTCGGGGACGACCTGGCGATTTGCCTGTACACAAACAACCTGTTTCCCGGAATTGTTCATGCCATCGTCTAATGCTATGCGCTGTAGGAGGATCCACACCATACCCTTGTACGAAAGTCATACTGAACAGTTATTACTGACCCGCACTGCGCACAACGTAGACCACAAAACGCTTTCTGTTATCCCGACATAATTTTTACCAAAACTGGAGTGGGCGCACACTGCTGCTATACCTAGCGGGAACCATATAAAATTCGATAGTTTGCTCTTTCCAACAGTGCTTTGTTCACGCACATATATCAAGTAACTTATGATTTTTTTAAATCAGATGATTCTTTTTTATACAACCTGTATTACTGACCTCAGACTACACCAGGGACTGCGATAGCAGATTCCTCACTGGGCACCGACTCACTACCCTGTGCCTTCGTGCAGAGCAGGTACAGCATGGTCTAATGTTCCTTAAAATTATATTTATTTGCTCACGGACCGACCTTCGGTTTCTTAGGCTATCTTCAGGTGACAACCGAACATTGCGAACAATGATATTACTGATTGTAAATAAATAAAAATGATTACATGTAGAGTGTTCTGATAGTAGAGTATTACATTTCTGTAACGCAAAAATAGTTACTTTAACCAAAAAAGTAAACAAAGATTGTAATGTGGTGACACGTTTAGCAACATGAAGAAATAATTTTGCATTTACAATTTCAATATTATTTGTAACGAAAACTTAATTTATGAGCAGGGAAAAAGGAAACTGACTTTGAACATTTAATACTAAATTGGCATTCGGTGTCATATTGTACAGAATATAAAACTCCACAGTCTCCTACAAATGACTGTTTTTTTTTTTTTTTTAAAAAAAAAAAAAAGAATCTTTCTTTCTTAATCTCTAGCTTTTGTTCAGATTACCTAATTGCCACAGTTCTGCCTGTCTGACCAATATATAACTTCCCGCAGTGTTTGCAGTGATTTTCTATCCCGTACTCCTCTATTCTGCAGTTTGTCTTTACTATCAAATAAAAATTTTGATATGATGTTGGTGTTATCAGATGCAGGTCTGTAGCTGCGAGACTTCAACATTTTAGCGAGGTTATGTGAAATTTTGACAGAATAAGGAATGATGCACCAGTTTTTGGAACTACTGGCTGGTTCCTGTTCGCCAGCGTACAGAATTGGTGTAGATTTGCGCATTTTCTTTTCTTATTGTGGTATTTTATCAATCAGGGCTGAGCAGTAGCCATTTCTGAAAGCGGTATGTTTGATGGTCTGTAGTTCTGTTTGGAAGGCAGGTTCAGATAATGCAACAGATATGAGGCGATGCACCAATGGATGGAAAGCTTCATTTTTGTAGCTGTGTGGCTGTTGGGAGCATGCAGGGATTACTATATCTGTTGCAACAGTTTTTCTGCAAATGCTAAATATGTGTCTCTTTGTGCTGATATGTATATTAAGTTCTGATAAATTTATAGAAGAACCTCCCAGCACCATTGTGAACTAAATTTTCTTATGTTTGGGGTTTAAATGTTGCAGTAATGTATCTAACTGTCTAGTGGTGACAGTCCATAATCAGAGCACATCATCCACGTATCCGAACCAATACTAAGTTTTCCAGTTCAGTGACTCCTTTTCTGTGCGGCTGGTCCCGGCGGAGGTTCGAGTCCTCCCTTGGGCATGGGTGTGTGTGTTTGTCCTTAGGATGATTTAGGTTAAGTAGTGTGTAAGCTTGGGGACTGATGACCTTAGCAGTTAAGTCTCATAAGTTTCAAATACATTTGAACATTTGACTCCTTTTGTTCGAACTTCACTACGAAAATTTCAGACTGAGAGGAGAACCCATAGCTAGGTCATCAGGCGAAAACTATGGGTGCACTGGAACGCCATCTCCATGTAATTGGGATACGCCAAGAAGTTTCATCATTTTCTGCTCCTTGTTGCTTACTCGCATAAGAGCTGGATTACGTCATTAAAAAGAAAGTCTATTTTAGACGCCAGTTTGGGACTAACAGTTCCATAGCTTTTGTTGATAAAGCAACAGATATACGAATCCCATACAGTTCTAAACAAGTATCATTTGGCCAGTGTCTAAACATATTAAAATATATTTTGCACAACTCCAAAGTAAATCCTATAGAATTACATGACATAATCTTTGCTGCTACAGTGTGTGCAAAACAGAATTATTTCCAGTTTCAGAACGCGTGTTGTGGTCAGTTTGTTGGGCTAGTTATGCGTTCTCTTTTCAGTCCTACACTATCTGAAGTAACCATGGACATGTTAGAACAAAATTTCTTGCAGAATGAGCCAACAGCAGGAGATGTGGTTCAGGAATGATGGAAAACCATCCCATTTTTTCCAAAGTGTCCGAGAGCACTTGACAAAGACGTTTAATGGCAATGGATTGTTCGGGGAGATCCACTACGAAGTCCAGCTGCGTCTCCGAATGTTAATCCCTTGGTTTTTTGATTGTGGAGACACTTGAGATCTTTGGTGTATGCCATCTCTATTAATGATATACAAACCTACAGGAACGCATCATCAATGCCTGCCATCGCATATGTGACCAACTGGAATTTTTCAGAGCGTGCGTGATTCCCTAAGACATCAGACAGAAGCGTGATTTACTATGAATCGACATTATTAGCACTTCCCTCAGCGGCGGTTCTCAAGTGAACAAAATAATTTGTTCTGATTTGTTTACTTTTTGGTTGACTGAACACTGTAGGTTGTTCGTAACAGCAAAGATCTTGCAATAAAAGAGACTTGTTCCGCAGCAGTTAACACAGACAAGTGCTATAGCTTTTAAGGTGCGCATTTTAAAGCCTGTGTTTATTGGAAATTTTTTCTTGTTTTCGTCCAGGTATCCACCTCACAGAATGTGGAATGCGTTTTCTTACCATATATAAGGGTCAACTCTGATTTTTAAGGAAAACTGTGAAGCACATGATAGTTTACAACGATTATTAATAACACATCATAGTAAATGGCAACAAATACTATTTTTTGAGATTATTGAGGGCAGGAAGGTAACGCGTAGAATAAAACTATATTAACATGTTATAAAGTGCTAGTTTGGGAATCTTATCTTTATCAATGACTTTCGCAATGTAAAGCATATGCATTGCGGCAATATAGCACTTTCGCCAGACAGTTCACGGGACGTACCAGAAAGTCATCAATGAAACATTGGCAAGAGAAAATTAAAGGCCAAGGAAAATAGGATGAAAAACGACTTAAGTGATGCAATTACATCAATAAGGAAGTTCCATTATAATTTAAGAGACATTACTCCAACCTTCAGTTGCACTGAACACCCGTCTTACTCCCAAAACACAAGACGTAGCAACAGAACCTCTGATAAGACAGCTGTCGTACCCCTGGAAGGCAGCTGTGAACTGTCCTCCCTCTGCTGTTAAAGTTCCCCGAGGAAGGTGCAATAGTGACTTCTTGTGGCCTGGTGCGAGAGTCAACCGCCTGAAATAAGAGGCTTTCTATAAAACCTTAATAGCATTTGCAAGTGCTGTACACGTCCTGAGAAGACTGCATGCAAACATTGCAGACTACAAGAGCTTCACAGCAGTAGGTAAGTCCCTGAAGTAACTTTGGTCTGATCCGCAGTGTACACGTTTTCTACTAGCCTCTAAGGCGTCGGAGTTTCCTTCAAGTTGCAGGTCATTATAAATACCAAAACATAATGTTATCAAACTCCACAACAATTGTTGTACTTCTAAAAACTGAATTCTTCTGTGGTTGTATACTTACTCAACAACATTAATTGTGCAATATTTAATTTTCCGGTGGGCTTGCAGTTCTAGGCGCTACAGTCCGGAACCGTGGGACTGCTACGGTCGCAGGTTCGAATCCTGCCTCGGGCAAGGATGTGTGTGATGTCCTTAGGTTAGTTAGGTTTACGTAGTTCTAAGTTCTAGGGAACTCATGACCTAAGATGTTAAGTCCCATAGTGCTCAGAGCCATTTGAACCATTTCGTTCACTCAGACGCTATTTTCGGTAATAAGATAAAAAATTAATCTTGATAATTTTCTCCATTTAGTGTCAGCAGTAAGAAGACGACTTAATCCTTGTCCATTTATGGTATGCACATGGGCATATTAGTAGCTATCTTTTATTACTTTTTAATTCTTCCCTGTGAAGAACATGCCGTTTCTCATATCAAGGGTCCAAAAAATTTTCCTATGTGTCTTTTCGGGTCAAGCACGTTTTTTCGTACCTTATCTAATTAACAATGGTCTTTAATATAAGAGGCGATAATTGTCTTTTGTAGCACGTAGTGAAATTGACCTCTGTCTGTCGATAGAGTATAAGGGCGATGAAAGGGCGTTGTACGTCCGTTCACGCAATTACCATATTTTTTACACGTAAACATAATTTGATCTATGCTGGTCAGTTGCTATTACATGGCGATGAAGTGGCGTTGTTCGTTCACTCACGCATTATTTTTAGTAATAAGATAAAAATTAATCTTGATAATATTCTTCATTCACTGCGTGTCAGCAATAGGAAGTATATCTACATCAATTGATAAAAACACCTACTCAACCTTACGTGTACAGGTTATCTGAAATTATTGCATTTTGGCTTTAACATACTACAGTTTCGCTGTTTTATGTCATATTTCATTAATAACGATGGTTGCGTTATGCTGCATTCGTTGTGAAAGGGCCGATATATTCTAATAGTGTAAGTCGGGGTAGTGTGTTCGCACTCATACAAATCCACGCATTGTTTGTTACATTTTAGTCAAAATCTGGTGCAGAGGCTTTATGTTTCAGAGTTTCAACCATTCTCTAAGTTATTTGTTTTAAGATATAACTGCGTTGGTCTTTTATCTTTGACAGTCATGGTCTCAGACATGCGCATTGTTCCCCGCCATGTTGATATGCAGCGCGTCATCCAAGTCTACTTAGTTTCACGTGAGCTCCCGAGGCCCACCGCACGGCGTCCATAGAGACGAGGCTCTCGCCGGAGCTTCAGTCTTGGTGGTGACTTAGTACCTATGTACCGCATTTTTAAAATGTGACTACGCCTATTCAGGCTGTTTTATTTTTATTTCTAGACCATGGCCTCTTAGACAAATTATAGAATCAAGTTTATCTTCTGAAGAAGGCTCAATTACTTGGGCTGAAACCTAGGTAAAGGTTGGTTTCATTACCGCAGTCGAGGCTGATAGTTTCTTATATATTAGATTATCATGATTGCTGACTGGGCTGCAAAGTTGAAAGTACTACAATCAGTTTTCATTTTCGATGAAAACATTGCTAAGAAATTTGTTTTTGCATTAACGTCTTGTCACGATTCAGTAAAAGTAGTATCAATTTTGTCGAACTTTGTCATTGTATGTTTCTGATGTTAAATGCACCGTACTGTATTTGCAGTTTTGGACGTCCATCACGCGAATTAACTTCAAGAAAAGTAGGGCAACTTAATTTATTTTTTGCAAATGCAGGTGTAGGTTCCGTATATGCCTTTAATCACTTCTGATGAATTTCCACATATATATCTCCAACAACTTTTGATGAATTTCCTATGGCGATAAAACAACGGAGACAAATAATTTTACGTGGCATGTTATTAAAATGTAACCACTTAAACGAAACGCACACAACGCTCCTCTCTAAATGAAAATTGCATAAACAAAGTAATTTCGAGATAATAATTAATGCTTAAATAAGAAATTACACAATATGTACCAACATAACAAAAAAACTAAGTTCTGTTAATATCAACGTCTTCTCTGCGCCAGTCTGAAAACTTTTCACATTGCCCTCGTATCGCATTTGGCAGACGAAATTTACAATTGAATCTGAATGGTGTTACGACATTACATACAGTAATCTTTGTATGTAGATTTTTGTAGAAGATGATTTTGGGACGTAAGTTGGTCAATTTCAAGTAAACAGCATTACACCTTCATTAGTAAATTTTAACTCTCTACTAAGCCACATAACAAAGCCACATAACAAAAAAATTATATAATGCTTTTATTCCCTACATATGATTTGTCGCTTTACGCGCAAGCAATTGTAACTTGACCTGGTGCCAACCTGCCTACACACGTTTTATTCACTTAATAAATATACTTTTTACTAGTTATGATTTTATTCTTGATTTTATCTGTTTTCTTTTTGTATGTTTCTTAAGTGTTTTTTCCGTAGTGGGAGTTAGTTACAGTTACTTTTGCCAGACCGTCCCAAATTATTTTATGACAGAAACGAAACACCACATACTGTTGAGATTTGTCATTTATCGTATGTTAACTTCCAAAAGAAATGTGTCAATTCTTGTTATTCTATACTCTTTAGATGGCTTGGGTATAATGTACATAATTTCCTTATTACCTCTAATTATTTAATATGCATTCCACTTTAATATTACTAATTATTACACCGAAAACAGTGAGACACCTTGCTTAAATTGACATTTATTTTCTTGTAACTTCCCTATTATATTAAATGCTCATGCAGAGTCTGTCGTGACTGTCGACAGTATTTACTTGCCCCAAACTATTGCTCGTTCATCAGATAATTGTCCTCTTCATCGTTGTTGGCTGTTATACTCGATTATATCGTTCTTTATAAAGGGGCCTGAGGACAATGTAATGTAACATGGCACATGGTAGCTTATTAAAGAGTTCAGAATTTATGGCTGAATCTGTACTGTTAGTTACAGTGGTTAGTTACACGATCAAATTTGCAGGTGGTTTTTCGTATCAAAGTGCGAAATTTAATAAGCAGAATTGCACCTCAGACAGCAACAATGGCTCTAATATGGCTAGGAATCTGGTCGAACTGAGCTTGGATGACAGACACAGGTGCGTCACTCCACGCAGATTCAACCCTACACCAGAGTTCATCAACTGTGGTGGTCGGCAAGTGGAGGCATGCCAGTTTCTTGGCAATCCACACTCAGCTGTTCCCATTAGGTGAGATGTATGTACAGTGTGTTTGGCAGTATAACAGTGCAACACGCTCTGTATTGAGACAGGTCTGAACAGCACAGGCAACACACGGTCGCGTGTTGTCTTCCTGAAACGTAACGTAACGAAAAGCTAGAACATTATGTAAGCCACCCACCTCACTTAAAATGTCATATACAAAGTGTCCTTGCTAGGAGCTGTCAGGCACATTTCCTCCGGTATTTCGCAAATATTTGCAATTTCGTTTTTTGCAATGTTTAGCTGGTCTCATCCCAAAGAAACACTGCTCCTCACATGTGTCATGCGAAGCCCAGCGCCGACGGAAAGCGTCCGTTTGTTTACCGTTTCAAAAAAAAAAATTTTTTTTAATCGAAACTTCGCGCGGCCATTCGATAAAAATACTTTGTTTCTACCTTACGGCAGGTCTTGTCATGGGGGAAGCCTCGTCATAGGGGTCCGCCGCATGAGCGTCTAGGGAAGTGATTCCAGAGGTTGTTTCCCGTTGCCTTCCACTGGTGATGATGAAATGAGAATGAGGACAACACAACACCCAGACCCTGAACGGAGACAATCTCCGACCCAGCCGGGAATCGAACCCGGGTCCTTTGGCGTGACAGACCGCCGCACTGACCACTCAGCTATCGGGGCAGACCCATTCGATAAAGCGGTCCAAAATTAGTCCAGTCCGGAATTGGTTTTACCGATTTGTATTAACAGGTATAGCAAAAGGAGAAGAACGACCAGTACTCCAGTAGTGACTGAGCAGCGCTGGTGCATGGCGGTCAGCGTTGGCTGGGCAGACACGCGCGTCGCTGCTACAGTATTGGTTTTCTTCACGTTTTCATGCTCCTTGTAATACAGGGTGATTCAAAAAGAATACCACAACTTTAGGAATTTAAAACTCTGCAACGACAAAAGACAGAGCTAAGCACTATCTGTCGGCGAATTAAGGGAGCTATAAAGTTTCATTTAGTTGTACATTTGTTCGCCATTTCAGCCAATACAGTTTTTGGTCCCTTTTTCTTCGAAGGTGCTACTGTAACTGGACTACAGTATCTGGAGATGTTAGAGAATTGGCTGTTCCCTCAGCTCGAACAAGAAGCGCAACAATTCATATTTCAGCAGGATGGAGCGCCACCACACTGGCACTTATCTGTCCGTAACTACCTGAACGTCAACTACCCGAGGCGATGGATCGGCCGCCAGGCAGCCCGTGACAGAGCACTTCATCACTGGCCTCCAAGAAGCCCTGATCTTACCCCCTGCGATTTTTTCTTATGGGGGTATGTTAAGGATATGGTGTTTCGCCCACCTCTCCCAGCCACCATTGATGATTTGAAACGAGAAATAACAGCAGCTATCCAAACTGTTACGCCTGATATGCTACAGAGAGTGTGGAACGAGTTGGAGTATCGGGTTGATATTGCTCGTGTGTCTGGAGGGGGCCTTATTGAACATCTCTGAACTTGTTTTTGAGTGAAAAAAAAACCTTTTTAAATACTCTTTGTAATGATGTACAACAGAAGGTTATATTATGTTTCTTTCATTAAATACACATTTTTAAAGTTGTGGTATTGTTTTTGAATCACCCTGTACAAATCAATAAAACGAATGTTGCACTAGACTAATTTAGGATCTCTCTATAGACTGCGCACGTAAAATTTTGCTCTCAAAGTCGTTTTGTTTATAAATCGAAACAAATTGGACGCGTATGACTATAACAAACTAAGTGTGGCAACGTTCGTTCTCTTCGGAGCCACCATAGATGGATATTACATCGTGATGCTCTACTCTGAACTGGGACTCGTCTGAAAAGACGACGCACTGGCACTCATTTGTCCACTGCTATCTCTGGTCGCGCCCTTGCATCTCTCTCTCCCGCTCCACATTCGGGATGACGACGGTTCAAATTTCCGTCTGGCCATCCACATTTAGTTTCCCATAAATCGCTCTAGACAAATTACGAGATTCATTCGAAAAAGGGACGTCCGATTTCCTTCCGAATCCTTCCCTAATCAGAGCTCGTGCTGCGTTTCTAATGACCTCATTGTCGACAGAACGTTTAATCTTCCTTCTTTCCTTTCTCTCTCCTCTGCAGAATCGCGAGAAGCCGCAACGATGGCCGCCGTACTGACAGTCCATGCCGCTCTAAACGTCGTCGCAACCGTCCGCGTGCATACTTTCCGTGCTGCAAACAAGTGCATTTTGGTATTCACGGTATGTGACAATCCTGGACGTTGGACAGAATGGTTAAACTGTACATTGCCATAAATGTTAGGACGTCTTTTATGAAGGTATTTATCCAAGTGTTATGAACGATTTACGGACGGTATTGGTCTGGAATATAGCCTTCGTTTGGAATTGAAACGTGGACAATAAACAGTTTAAATAAGAAGAGAATATAAGCTTTTCAAATGTGTTGCTACAAAATATGCTGTTGATTAGATGGGTAGATCGGATAAGTAATGAAGAGGTACTGACTCAGGAAGAAAATATATTTCGGGGGCAACTTGAGTGAAAGAATTGATCGATTGATAGGATAAATGCTGGGACACCAAGGGATGTGTCAGTTTGGTTATAGAGGGAAGTGTGATTGTAGAGAGGACCAAGGCTTGAACGTTGCAACCGCTCCAGTCGCAGGTTCGAATCCTGCCTCGGGCATGGATGTGTGTGATGTCCTTAGGTTAGTTAGGTTTAAGTAGTTCTAAGTTATAGGGGACTGATGACCTCAGATGTTAAGTCCCACGTGCTCAGGCCCATTTGAACTATTTCGAACGTAGCAAGTTCAAATGGATGTAGGTAGTGGAAGCTGGCAGAGACAAAGAGATGCACACAGGATAAATTAGCGTGGAGACCTGCGTCAACCAGTGTTCGGACTGAAGACCACTGAAACAAAAACAACAACAATGCTTCGAAAAATAAATTCTGTGCTTTGCACATTTACCTTCAGGCTAGCTATCAGTCGGGCCAGATTCCTGTATGAGGAAGTTCAATATCATATAGATAGCAGCAGAAAACGATATAAAAGGCTTTTAAGAAAGATGGTTTCTCGTTTAACGGTATAGAAGAATGCCGACAGTTTTGTGGGAATCAAGTATTGTGGTAGGTATAATGTTAGCCTATAAAATTCAATAAATGGTAACAAAAAATAAAGAAAACGGGGACATAAAGAAAATATTTTATTCATTTTCAATGTTATCTCCATTGGCCACATCACACTTCTGGCAACGTCTGTAAAGCTCCTAGACACTGACAGCGACGCCTTCTTTCGCAATCAGTCGAAACATTCACGTCACACCGTGCGTCCTCATCGCAAACATGACCTAAACGCGTCATGTGTAGTTATCCCGAGCGGGCCCGTACTCGGTTCGTAATGCGAGAATCAGTTCTTGAGATGTGCATTTAACGATTCGCTCACCCACTTCGATCTGAGGTCACCCCAGGCATTTTCCATGTCCTGCTGTGCTTCTGGTGATGTCCCTGCTGTGGTAGCACATATTACATCAGAAAATGGCTCTGAGCACTATTCGTTTTGAAGGGAAACCAGAGTAGAGAAATGTCTCTTGACTAAGAAAGTAGACAGTAGATTGTTGTTCAAGAAAGATTCCGGGACCTTTATTTACTCACTATTAAACTGAGTGCGACCTGACGACTTGGCATAATCGGCTCGCACAGGTGAAAGTCCAGGAGAAACCCTAACAACAGCCGCCTGCCCCGGCGACTGTCAGCTGGCGACGCTGGCCCAGTTCATGACCTGGTGAAATCCCCCCAACTGTGGGGGGCAAGGTCTTGCAGCTGTTCCTTCAAATTAGTTAAGGCCGCTTCTGATGTCCTGTCCATATGAATGTCCTGGAGTCTACTGCAGCTTTAAAACAATTTCCTGTCTTTGCTGGCAGTTTTAACAGTTGTCCAGCAGACAGCTAGAGACACGTTTACAAACGCGTCCACTTCGGCCCACGAAATGCAATGGTCACTGTATCTCACATTACTCTTTGCTACTGTAATTAGAGGTACGAAGTTTACCATCTTGCAAAGGTCCCCCATTCCCCTGCCAATCTGAGTACAACCATACAGGTGACTGCTAGCGGAATTTCCTCGTGAAGCAGCAGTTTGAACAACGGATCCCTAACGGCGCAATCCGTCGTTTCGGCTACTTCGGGAGTCAGCACAGACACAAACAAAGAAGGAGAGAAGTTGCGATTGCCGGTAGCAGGAATCCAAAATCATCTGTACAAATCACTTCAAAATTAACTGAACTCTTTATTTCTAAAAAGAATATAAAGTTAACTTCTCTTGATTCCTGCGCTTCCTTGCCTCCTACATACAAGTACTTTAGCTACTATTACTACTCGCAGAACGCAGACTAAGTAAAGTCTTCCTATTATTCAGCCCTGATGCTCTTGAAGACTGCGATCGAACTGGCCCGACCATCAATGGGCAGCTGGATAAATCAGCGTTGAAAAGGGACGCTGAACTCTGTCTTCCTGAATGTGTGGCACTGCCCGCTCTTTCAATTGGCGAGCGCTTCAGCGCCTTCTTGATGCCGTTTCGCGCCACTACGCTGGTCGGTCTGCAGTCGATGCTTGAGGACTGCACACATTCTCACCTTTTTATGGTTCCACGAAGAGACGTATCAATTTCAAATTTATGTCACATTCTAAGGTTTATGGTCCCTTCGCGGTGTAAAAATTTTAAGCTTCTAAGTCAATTCAGTCAAACGATAAAGCCATTTATCTTACATACATTGCTACTCGAAAACTCACTCAGCAAAACCTGCAGGGAATTTCCTGTTGACGTACAATCAAGAAACTTGTTAAGTACCTAGATTTCACAGTGAAAATAAAGAGAAATAACCGAAATGGTTAGTTTGTAACTTGTTATCCGACTTCAAATTTCGAATTAAAACATTCTAGAAGGTCTTAAAATCTCTGGGAGAGACAACTTGCCACTGACAGTGTCGATAATAGGCAAAAAACGTCAAAATCCTCGATTCTAGGTTCTGCTCACTCAGATCTACTGGAAAGAGGGTGAGAAGACGACGTCTGTTGTTAGTCTATTCCTTCATTATCGTTCTCAGAGAGGGAATTCCTTGCACTTGTACGATGTTGCCTGTCTACATATTTTTTCACGCTTAGCACATACGTGGTGTATCGCGAATAGTTTCTTTCTCCTCCTGGCCAAATGATGTAGCGCCGTGGTCAGAAAGACGATTCGCATTCGGAAGAACTGCGGTTAAAATCCCTGTCCATACCGGTTCAGACTCTCTCACGTTTCCCTTCATTTCTATACACCACTTAAGGAGAATGCCGAGATGGTTACTTCTGTAAGGACACAGCTAAATTCCTTCCCCATACTTCCCAAATCCGAGCTATATTTTCTGTGTCCACTGATCTCGTCGGCGATGGTGTGTTAAACCGGAAGTTTTCGTCCTTCCATTCAGGGAAGATTTGTACTCAAGTCTTCGGTTACACTCAGTTGTTCAAATCCTGTATGCGTCACGTTTTACCGTACCTTTGTGAGAAAACCTTATGTTTGTTAATTCGTTTCTCCATTGCACCACGGCTCGAATCTATGTAGACAATAAAGTGAAATGGCCGCTTTAGCTTAGTGTATTTGACGCTCTCGGTACTTCTCGACATCTGTTATTAAGCAAATGCGCATCGGTACATTTAAAAAAAAAAACACTATCATTTATATAGCCTATCGGTTATATCGCCAGAATTTTACGGAAAACCTTGTGAAAAGTATGTGTATTCTTAGGTGCTATAAGGTGGAAGGTGTACGAAGCACAGTCGTTGAGTTTCAATTATCTTCTGGAAAAGATAAAGTTACGTAAACAATTCATTGTTTATATGCAGATATCCAATGAAAAGCCAAAGAAACTGGTACACCTTCCTAATATTGTGTATGGCCCCCTAGAGCACGCAGAAGTGCGGCAACACGACATGGCGTGGACTTGATTAATGTCTGAGGAAGTGCTGGTGGGAACTGACACCACGAATCCTGCAGGTCTGTCGATAAATCCGTAAGAGTACGACGGGGAGGAGATCTCTTCTGAATACTACGTTGTAAAGCATCCCAGATATGCTCCATAATGTTCATGTCTCGGGAGTCTGGTGGCCAGCGGGAGTGTTTAAACTCATAAGAGTGTTCCTGGAGCCACTCTGTAGCAATTCTCTCTTTGTGGGGTGTCACATTGTCCTGCTGGAATTACCCAAGTACTTCGGAATGCACAATGGACATGAATGGATCAAGGTGATCAGACAGGATGCTTACATACGTGTCACCTGTCAGATTCGTATCTAGACGTACGAGGGGTCCCATATTAATCCAACTACACACGCCCCACACCGTTAGAGAGCCTCCACCAGCTCGAACAGTCCCTTGCTGACATGTAGGGTCCATGGATAAATGAGGTTGTCTCCATACCAGTATACGTCCATCCGCACGATATAATTTGAAACGAGATTCCTCCGACCAGGCAACATGTTTCCAGTCATCAACAGTCCATTCTCGCCGGCCGCTGTGGCCGAGAAGTTCTAGGCGCTTCAGTCCGGAACCGCGCTGCTGCTACGCTAGCAGGTTCGAATCCTGCCTCTGGCATGGATGTGTGTGACGTCCTTAGGTTAGTTAGCTTTAAGCAGTCCTACGTCTAGGGGACTGATGACCTCATAGTGCTTATAGCCATTTGAACCATTTTTAGTCCATTGTCGGTGTTGATGGACCCACGCGAGACGTAAAGGTTTGTGTAGTGCAATCATCAAGGGTACATGAGTGGGCCTTTGCCTCCGAAAGCCCATATCGATGATGTTTTGTTGAGAGGATCGCACGCTGACACTTTTTGATTGCCCAGCATTGAAATTTGCAGCAATTTGCGGAAGGGGTGCACTTCTGTCACACTGAACGATTCTCTTCAGACGTCGTTGGCCCCTTCTTGAAGCATCTTTTTCCGGCCGCAGCGATGTCGAAGATTTGATGTTTTACCGGGTTCCTGATATTCACGGTACACTCGTGAAATGATCGTACAGGAAATTCCCCACTTCATCGCTACCTCGGAGATGCCGCCCCTCCGTTCGTGCGCCGACTATAACACCACCTTCAAACTCACTTAAATCTCGATAAGCAGCAGTAACAGATCTAACAATTGCGCCTGGCATTTGTTGTCTTATATAGGCGTATTCTGCCTGTTTACGTATATCTGTATTTGAATATGCATACCTATGCCAGTTTCTTTTGCGCTTCAATGTACATCTACAGTGCTGGAACACAATGAAATCCCCGCGTAACAGTACGGTACCATGCCGCGACTCAAAAATCTGATCCAACCCATTCATAAAGTGAAGTATCGCACGGAAATTCGTTTTCTGGATTTGAAGGGGAACAGCGCTTTAACAAACAGCCACAAAAGAGTACTACCGTTATCTGACGAGGCTACGGGACACTGTCAAGACGAAGCACCGCTAGAGATGTTTAACTGTAGTAATGCAGAATTTTAAAACCAACGTCACCGCCAACTCAACCATCGTTGGGAAAATCTGTCGCATTAAAGAGTGAATACACCACGTCATTAAAAGTATACGGACATGTAAACCCTTTGGCTTCACGACGGCTTTAACTCTGCTGGAGACACTTTCAGTGAATTGTCTGAATGTTTGTGGGAGAATGACAGCCTATTCTTGTTCTAGAGCCTGAAGCAGAGAAGGCAGTGATGTTGGACGCTGGAGTATGGAACTAATTCGACGTTCTAACTCATCCCAGAGGTTCTCCAATGGCTTAAGGTGGGCAGGCCACCAGATTTCGGGAATGTTATTGTCCACAAAACATTGCCTCACAGATGCTCCTACATGACAGGCTGCACTCTCATGCTGATACAGTCATTGCCTCGGAACTGTTCCTCTAATATACGCAGTACACAAAGCTCTAAAATGTGTTCATATCCATCCGTATTTAGCGGTTTATTAAGTGCAATATTGGGACCGCTCCATAACCACAAAAGATACCCCCATATCGTAACTCCTCCTCCTCTGTACTTCACTGTTCACATGACACATGGTGGCAGGAAGCTTTCTCCAGGCATTCGCCAAACACAGAAACCTTCCATTGGTTTGCACTCCGAACCACTTGTTCCCAGTCATTCACCGTCCAGTAGCGTCGGTCTTTACACCACTGACAGCGTCGCTTATCACTGACTACAGGAATTTGTAGCTCATGAGGAACTGCTCGACCACCGTGTGTGATTCATTTTAGCTCCCTGCGGACTGCTGTTGTGTTAGCGGGACTACTGGTAAAACTCTGGAACTCAGAGCTGATTCCTTCGGCTGATTTCATGCTATTTTTTACAGCCACACTTCTCAATGCTCGACGGTCTCTATCCGTCAGTACATGAGGTCTGCTGGTCTTACTTTAACTGTTGTTGCTCCTTCGCGTTTCCACTTCACAATCACATAAAGAACAGTCGTCTTGGGCCTCTTCAGAAGGGTTGAAATACTCGTGACGGATTTGTTACTCCGGTGGCATCCAATGACTAGGCCACGATCGCAATAGCAGAGTGCTCCTCACCGAGCCATTCTGCTCCCACTGCTTCTTTACTGATAACACAATACTCCCCGCTTCCTATTGTACTGTCGAGTCCACCTCCCGAGATACCTGGTGGTTAATTCCGCATTACATTGGGGTGTTCAAATAAAATGGTTCAAATGGCTCTAAGCACTATGGGACTTAACATCTGAGGTCATCAGTCCCCTAGACTTAGAACTACTTAAACCTAACTAACCTAAGGACATCACAAACATCCATGCCCGAGGCAGGATTCGAACCTGCGACCGTAGCAGCAGCGCGGTTCCGGACTGAAGAGCCTAGAACCACTCGTCCACAGCGGCCGGCCGTTGGAGTGTCCGTACACTTTTGATCATACAGTGAGCGTATAAATGTGTTCGGAATCTCCCGTTACAAAGGTCTCAGACCTTCAGAGGGGAGTGATTAGTTTACTATTTTGAATAGGGACCGATGTACGGAAACGCACCGTTTCCATTTTACGACGGTTTCAGTTCAAATGTGTAACGCGTCCACGTCTTCTGAGGGAAAGAGAAAAGTCTCAGAGTTGCTTGTCATGGCTTGCAATTGGGTATACAGGACGGTCTCCTGATGTCACTTGACGGCTGCCTTGCTGCGCAACCTGTTCAATGCCTGTGTGTCTGCGATACAGTAAACAATATTCGGCACACGTTTTAGGAATGCATAGACATGCTCCTTATGTTTGCCGAAGCTCGAGGGGCTGCTAATTGGCTGTATGACGAACGTTTTCCACCGCGTAGCACACGATAGCACAAACGTTTTGCCCAATAAACACAGCGTCTTCGAGAAACAGGTACCTTCAACCGTGAGGAGGCAGGGCTGTGGTGCTTCACGGCAACGCCACACGCCCGAATTTGAATAAGGAACTGTATCGCGTGAAGAGAACCTGTCAATGAGTACTCGAACAATTGCGAGTGCAACTGGTGTTAGTCACAGTATCGTCTTGGACGTACTGCGCGAGCAGTAATTACATAAATATCACTTACAAAGGGAACACACTATGGGTCTAATCGATTTTCCAAAACGCCTTATCTACTGCACTTGGTTCATGCACCGCTGATTCGACACATCCCTGTTTCCACGTTGAGTTCTGTTCACAGATGAATGTAAGTCCACTAGAGACTGTGTTCTGAATTCGCGAAACAGCTGTGTCTGGTAGACGAAAACCCTCGTGCCACATATGTTCACGGATTTCAGCATCTGTTTGGTATTAACGTGTGGGCAAGTATTCTGGACGGCCATGTGATTCGGCTATAACAACTTCCACTCCACTAATTGACCCTGCATACTTGGTCTTCCAACAAATCGTGTTGGACCCCTTATTGGAAGCTGTGCCACTGAATGTGCGCCATGATGGTGATGATGATGGTGTTTGGTTTGTAGGTCGCTCAACTGCTAGGTAATCAGCGCCCGTACAAAGTCACAATTGTTACACAGTCCAGTTTTTACACAATCCAATCTAGCCACCGTCACGAACAATGATGATGATGGCGATGAAATGACGAGGACAAAACTGACACCCAGTCCCCGGGCAGAGAAGATTCCCAACCCGGCTGGGAATCGAACCCGGGACCCTGTGATCCACATGCAACAACGTTAGCCACTTGAGCACGAGCTACCGACATGTGCGCCAGGAAATGCGGTTTCAGCGTGAACATGCCCCACCGCACTGTTCATGTGCGGTTTGGAGGCACCTCAACAGACGATATGGTGAAAGATGGTAGGCCGACCGAGGTGGTCCAACCGCGTGCCGCTATGATCGCCGAATGTAAGTCCTGTGGACTACTTCTTGTGGGGTCGTATCCAACATTTAATTTACGAGATTCGTGCAGAGACAGAGGAAGGATCGAGAGAGGTGGCAAAGTAGTTTGCACACTGTCCTCGCATTCGGGAGGACGACTGTTCAAACCCGCCTCCGCTCATCCTGATTTAAGTTTTCCGTGATTTACCTAAATCGTTCGAGGCAAATCCCGGGACGGTTCCTTTGAAAGGGCACGGCCGACTTCCTTTCCCACCATCCCCTAATCCGATGAGACCGATAACCTCGGTGTTTGGTCCCTTCCCTCAAATCAACCAACAGAGGAAGATGTGCTGGCACGAGTTCTGGCCGCTGCACTAGAAACTGAAAAATGGTTCAGATGGCTCTAAGCACTATGGGACTTAACATCTAAGGTCATCAGTCCTCTAGACTTAGAACTACTTAAACCTAACTAACCTAAGGACATCACACACATCCATGCACGAGGCAGGATTCGAACCTGCGACCGTAGCAGCAGCGCGGTCCCAGACTGAAGCGTCTAGAACCGCTCGGCCACAGCGGCCGACTAGAAACTGAAGATACATCAGGTGCGATGCGGAGTGAGTACCAGAACATGCTTCGTAGGAGCAATGTCTGTAACAACGTTGGTGGTCGCTGCTTTTGCAATGCATCGGTACTGTTCTGTAGGTACAGTATACTGGGGTCTTTTCTGTTTTGGAATGATGAGTTTAAGGGGAAATACAAATAAATGTGGGTAAGTGATACATGGATGTTTAGTTATGTTTCCTTTCGAGTGCACTGCGTCACGCCTTGTTCAATTTCTCATGCAGGAGTGGATGAGTTAAACATCTGAACTGAAACCATCGTAGAACAGAAACGGTACGTTTCTGGACAATGGTTACTATTCAAAATATTACACTACTGGCCATTAAAACTGCTACACCAAGAAGAAATGCAGATGATAAACAGGTATTCATTGGACAAATATATTATACTAGAACTGACATGTGATTACATTTTCACGCAATTTGGTTGCATAGATCCTGAGAAATCAGTACCGAGAACAACCACCTCTGGCCGGAATAACGGCCTTGATACGCCTGGGTATTGAGTCAAACAGAGCTTGGATGGCGTGTACAGGTACAGCTGCCCATGTAGTTTCAACACGATACCACAGTTCATCAATAGTAGTGACTGGCGTATTGTGACGAGCCAGTTGCTCGGTCACCATTGACCAGACGTTTTCAATTGGTGAGATATCTGGAGAATGTGCTGGCCAGGGCAGCAGTCGAACATTTTCTGTATCCAGAAAGGCCCGTACAGGACCTGCAACATGCGGTCGTGCATTATCCTGCTGAAATGTAGGGTTTCGCAGGGATCGAATGAAGGGTAGAGCCACGGGTCGTTACACATCTGAAATGTAACGCCCACTGTTCAAAGTGCCGTCAATGTGAACAAGAGGTGACCGAGACGTGTAACAAATGCCACCCCATACCATCATTCCGGGTGATAACGCCAGTATGGCGAATAGACGCTTTAATGTGCGTTCACCGAGATGTCGCCAAACACGGATGCGACAATCATGATGCTGTAAACAGAACCTGGATTCATCCGGAAAAATGACGTTTTGCTATTCGTGCACCCATGTTCGTCGTTGAGTACACCATGTCTGTGATGCAGCGTCAAGGGTAACCTCAGCCATGGTCTCCGAGCTGATAGTCCATGCTGCTGCAAACGTCGTCGAACTGTTCATGTAGTTGGGTGTTGTTTTGCAAACGTCTCCATCTGTTGACTCAGGGATCGAGACGTGGCTGCACGATCCGTTACAGCCATGCGGATAAGGTGCCTGTCATCTCGTCTCCTAGTGTTACGAGGCCGTTGGGATCCAGCACGGCGTTCCATATTACCCTCCTGAACCCACCGATTCCATATTCTGCTAACAGTCATTGGATCTCGACCAACGCGAGCAGCAATGTGGCGATAGGATAAACCGCAATCGCGATAGGCTACAATCCGACCATTATCAACGTCGGAACGTGATGGTACGCATTTCTCCTCCTTACACGAGGCATCACAACAACGTTTCACCAGGCAACGCCGGTCAACTGCTGTTTGTGTATGAGAAAATGGTTGGAAACTTTCCTCATGGCAGCACGTTATAGGTGTCGCCAGCAGCGCCAACCTTGTGTAAATGCTCTGAAAAGCTAATCATTTGCATATTACAGCATCACCTTCCTGTCGCGTCCATAGCACGTCATCTTCGTGGTGTAGCAATTTTAATGGCCAGTAGTGTATGCACTAACTCTCCTTTAGAAGTCCTTGAAGTCTGTAACGGAAATTTCGGAACTCTCTGTAGACGGGCTAAGACCAAGTTTCATTGCCGTAGTTTTTTCGAGGCGATGCAACTTTAGGAGTGGCCCTCGTATTTTCCACGAGCGAAGCTCAAGTTGTGCAGAGTGGCGGGGGTCAGGTGCCCAGCGCAGAGGGCGCATTGGCAAACCGGGCAGGTGCGGGTGCAGCGTGAGGTCAGCGCTGGGCGTCTCCCGGACGGCAGACGGCGCAGAGGGATTGCGAATGCGCGCCGCAGGCAGGTGGTCGGGCGTGGCAGCCGCGGCGGCGGCGGGCGCGGACGCCGCCAGCCGAGCCGACGCCCTGGGCGGACGCGCAGCTGCCTGCCCCGGCCAGCGTGTGGCGTCACATTTCATAGCGGCGGGCAGCCGCCAGCCGCTAGCCGCTAGCTGCTGCTGTTGTTTCGCAAGCAGGTGCCGCCAGGCTACCGCCGAAAACTCCGGGGCCAACTTCGCAGCAGTGTCAAAGAGGACACTGAAAATATGAAAGCATATTTCCTAACCAGTATCTCGCACGTGTTGTAGACCCAGGAAAATTTTTATCGCGAGATACAGGGTGACTCAAAACTAAGGGAAATTTTGGAACGTCTAGGGGTAACGCTGCAGGGTAAGTGGCGCCGAACGACGTCTACGAGTTGTCATCAAAAAGTAACGGTATTGTTCAGCCCGCCCGGTTGGCCGTGCGGTCTAATACTAATACCCTGGAAAAGAAGTACCCAGACAAGAACTGGCGACAGATATGGCGCGTTATACGGAACGTTTACCTCCCAACGTCGGTACGCTCAACACGGTATGTGGTGGTAAATAGGAAGTTCGCAACGAATCAACGGCGGCACGCGATTCATTTGGCAGACACTCCACTATGTTTAGGCTGCGCAGCAGTGGACACTGATGAACATCGTTTAGCATGTAGTGGGACGGCTCCAGTGTGGCAATTGGCACAACAGATATTGGCGTTCCTATTACGCTCCGTCTCTCACACAATTTCATCAGACACACTTTTTCTCCCAAGAATCTTATTTTCCGGTCCAAAAAACCAATGCAGTGACATGGGTACGGGGAATGGTGGCCGGCTACGTCTATAACGAATCGGAAAAGGACAAAATAGATTTTTGGCATTTTCTCCTGGATGGACACACGAAGCTGCAACAGCGTAAGATATATGGGCATTACATGCGACTCACATTTACCGACCCGCCGGCCAGATGGGAGTGACGGGTGAGAGATGAGAAAGACGAAGAAGCCGAGATAGACAACCATCACACTTACGGACCCTTAGTTACTTTCGAGAAGACAGCCCAGTCTTACACCAACGTCTGGAGAACGAGTAGATAGATGGCTCTCTTGCTCTATTGAACGTCGGGTCGTGAGCATGTGTCGCCCCCGACACGAATTTCATTTCATTGCTACAGGAGCATGTTTCTTTTGTATTTGTACTATCCGCAATGTCTTCATGTCTTTCTTTTGGACATTTTCAGTTTTATTCATTTCCTTAATTAATTAATTTTCTAATTAGCCACTATTTGTCAACATTTGGACATTGTAGACACTATTTATGCGGTAGTACAAAAAAATGTATGTCAGCAAAGGTTGTAAGTCTCACATTGAAAAAAAACAACAATAAAAAAATAAAAATAAAAAATAAAAAAAACGCACTGCTTTCCGGGCGGGAAGGAACGCCTGGTCCCCGGCACGAATCTGCCCGGCGGATTTGTGTCGAGCTCCGGCGAACCGGCCGGTCTGTGGATGGTTTTTAGGCGGTTCTCCATCTGCCTCAGCGAGTGCGGACTGGTTCCCCTTCTTCCGCAACAGTTACACTATGTCGGCGATTGCTACGCAAACACGTTCTCCACGTACGCGTACACCACTATTACTCTACCACGCAAACGTAGGGGTTACACTCGTCCGGCGTGAGACGTTCCCTGGGGCGGTCCACCGGGGGCCGAACCGCACAATAACCCTGGGTTCGGTGTGGGGCGGCGGAGGGGTGAAGTGGACTGCGGTAGTCGTCGTGGGGTTGTGGACCACTGCCGCTGCGGCGGGGACGGAGCCTCTGCGTCGTTTCTAGGTCCCCGGTTAACATACAGGGTGTTTCAAAAATGACCGGTATATTTGAAACGGCAATAAAAGCTAAACGAGCAGCGATAGAAATACACCGTTTGTTGCAATATGCTTGGGATAACAGTACATTTTCAGGCGGACAAACTTTCGAAATTACAGTAGTTACAATTTTCAACAACAGATGGCGCTGCAAGTGATGTGAAAGATATAGAAGACAACGCAGTATGTGGGTGCGCCATTCTGTACGTCGTCTTTCTGCTGTAAGCGTGTGCTGTTCACAACGTGCAAGTCTGCTTTAGACAACATGGTTTATTCCTTAGAACAGAGGATTTTTCTGGTGTTGGAATTCCACCGCCTAGAACACAGTGTTGTTGCAACAAGACGAAGTTTTCAACGGAGGTTTAATGTAACCAAATGACCAAAAAGCGATACAATAAAGGATCTGTTTGAAAAATTTCAACGGACTGGGAACGTGACGGATGAACGTGCTGGAAAGGTAGGGCGACCGCGTACGGCAACCACAGAGGGCAACGCGCAGCTAGTGCAGCAGGTGATCCAACAGCGGCCTCGGGTTTCCGTTCGCCGTGTTGCAGCTGCGGTCCAAATGACGCCAACGTCCACGTATCGTCTCATGCGCCAGAGTTTACACCTCTATCCATACAAAATTCAAATGCGGCAACCCCTCAGCGCCGCTACCATTGCTGCACGAGAGACATTCGCTAACGATATAGTGCACAGGATTGATGACGGCGATATGCATGTGGGCAGCATTTGGTTTACTGACGAAGCTTATTTTTACCTGGACGGCTTCGTCAATAAACAGAACTGGCGCATATGGGGAACCGAAAAGCCCCATGTTGCAGTCCCATCGTCCCTGCATCCTCAAAAAGTACTGGTCTGGGCCGCCATTTCTTCCAAAGGAATCATTGGCCCATTTTTCAGATCCGAAACGATTACTGCATCACGCTATCTGGACATTCTTCGTGAATTTGTGACGGTACAAACTGCCTTAGATGACACTGCGAACACCTCGTGGTTTATGCAAGATGATGCCCGGCCACATCGCACGGCCGACGTCTTTAATTTCCTGAATGAATATTTCGATGATCGTGTGATTGCTTTGGGCTATCCGAAACATACAGGAGCCGGCGTGGATTGGCCTCCCTATTCGCCAGACATGAACCCCTGTGACTTCTTTCTGTGGGGACACTTGAAAGACCAGGTGTACCGCCAGAATCCAGAAACAATTGAACAGCTGAAGCAGTACATCTCATCTGCATGTGAAGCCATTCCGCCAGACACGTTGTCAAAGGTTTCGGGTAATTTCATTCATAGACTACGCCATATTATTGTTACGCATGGTGGATATGTGGAAAATATCGTACTATAGAGTTTCCCAGACCGCAGCGCCATCTGTTGTTGAAAATTGTAACTACTGTAATTTCGAAAGTTTGTCTGCCTGAAAATGTACTGTTGTCCCAAGCATATTGCAACAAATGGTGTATTTCTATCGCCGCTCGTTTAGTTTTTATTGCCGTTTCAAATATACCGGTCATTTTTGAAACACCCTGTACAATACAATACAATACAACGGTATTTTTCTAAATTTCGCGGACTTTATACATCGGATTTTCAATTTTTTTATCTTGTCCCGACGTACGTTTGCATTTTCAGCTGTGTCGAATATTTAGTTTATCCCAGTGTATTTATTTTATGCCAAGTAGTTTACCCACGGTTTTGTTTCACAAATAAAAAATTTTGCCTACCGTTCGTGTGGTACGGTCGCAGGTTAGAATCCTGCCTCGGGCGTGGGAGTTAGGTTTATGTAGTAGTAAGTTCTAGGGGACTGATGACCTCAGATGTTAAGTACCATAGTACTTAGAGCCATGTGAAACAGTTTTGTTCGTGTCCAAAACATTTCTCACCAGTGCTTCATGTATTTCTGGTAAGTTACTGGGCAGCTTCACTTGTCATTATATCAACTCCATCGCTCACACACAGTGCACTGACTACTTACAAGCCTCAATGACCTGTCTGCTCGGTGGTGGAATGCAGTAGCGAAGCACCTTGAAAGTCAGTGTCTTGTACTCTCTATTCGAGCGCATGGGACTCAAAACGGCAACAGCGATCTTCAAAAAAGTGGTTCAAATTGCACTGAGCACTATGGGACTTAACTTCTGAGGTCATCAGTCCCCTAGAACTTAGAACTAGTTAAACCTAACTAACCTAACGACATCACACACATTCATGCCCGAAGCAGGATTCGAACCTGCGACCGCAGCGGTCGCGTGGTCCCGGACTGTAGCGCCTAGAACCGCTCGGCCACCCCGGCCGGCAGACAGGCGAAATACCCTCAGACTTCAAGAAAAATATAATAAATCCAATCCCAAAGAAAGCAGGTGTTGACAGATGTGAAAATTACCGAACTGTCAGTTTAATAAGAAACTACAGCAAATTACTAACGTGCACTCTTCACAGACGAATGGAAAAACTGGTAGAAGCCGACCTCGGGGACGATCAGTTTGCATTCCGTAGAAATGTTGGAACACGTGAGGCAATACTGACCCTACGGCTTATCTTAGAAGCTAGATTAAGAAAAGGCAAACCTACGTTTCTAGCATTTGTGGACTTAGAGAATACTCTCAAATTCTGAAGGTGGCAGGGGTAAAATACAGGGAGCGAAAGGCTAATTACAAATTGTTCAGAAACCAGATGGCAATTATAAGAGTCGAGGGACATGAAAGGGAAGCAGTGGTTGGGAAGGGAGTGAGATAGGGTTGTAGCCTGTCCCCGATGTTATTCAATCTGTATATTGAGCAAGCAGTAAAAGAAACAAAAGAAAATTCGCAGTAGGTATTAAAATCCATGGAGAAGAAATAAAAACTTTAAGGTTCGCCGATGACATTGTAATTCTGTCAGAGACAGCAAAGGACTTGGAAGAGCAGTTCTACATCTACATCTACATTTATACTCCGCAAGCAACCCAACGGTGTGTGGCGGAGGGCGCTTTACGTGCCACTGTCATTACCTCCCTTTCCTGTTCCATTCTCGTATCGTTCGCGGGAAGAACGACTGCTGGAAAGCCTCCGTGCGCGCTCGAATCTCTCTCATTTTACATTCGTGATCTCCCTCGGGAGGTATAAGTGGGGGGAAGCAATATATTCGATACCTCATCCAGAAACTCACCCTCTCGAAACCTGGACAGCAAGCTACACCGCGATGCAGAGCGCCTCTCTTGCAGAGTCTGCCACTTGAGTTTGCTAAACATCTCCGTATCACGATTACCAAATTACCCTGTGACGAAACGCGCCGCTCTTCTTTGGATCTTCTCTATCTCCTCTGTCAACCCGACCTCGTACGGATTCCACACTGATGAGCAATACTCAAGTATAGGTCAAACGAGTGTTTTGTAAGCCACCTCCTTTGTTGATGGACTACATTTTCTAAGGACTCTCCCAATGAATCTCAACCCGGTACCCGCCTTACCAACAATTAATGTTATATGATCATTCAACGTCAAATCGTTCCGCACGCACACTTCCAGATATTTTACAGAAGTAACTGCTACCAGTGTTTGTTCCTCTATCATATAATCAGACAATAAAGGATCCTTCTTTCTGTGTATTCGCAATACATTACATTTGTCTATGTTAAGGGTCAGTTGCCACTCCCTGCACCAAGTGCCTATCCGCTGCAGATCTTCCTGCATTTCGCTGCAATTTTCAAATGCTGCAACCTCTCTGTATACTACAGCATCATCCGCGGAAAGCCGCATGGAACTTCCGACACTATCTACTAGGTCATTTATATATATTGTAAAAAGCAATGGTCCCATACCACTCCCCTGTGGCACGCCAGAGGTTACTTTAACGTCTGTAGACGTCTCTCCATTGAGAATAACATGCTGTGTTCTGCTCGCTAAAAACTCTTCAATCCAGCCACACAGCTGGTCTGATATTCCGTAGGCTCTTACTTTGTTTATCAGGCGACAGTGCGGAACTGTATCGAACGCCTTCCGGAAGTCAAGAAAAATAGCATCTACCTGGTAGCCTGTATCTAATATTTTCTGGGTCTCATGAACAAATAAAGCGAGTTGGGTTTCACACGATCACTGTTTCCGGAATCCACGTTGATTTTTACAGAGTAGTAGATTCTGGGTTTCCAGAAACGACATGATACGCGAGCAAAAAACATGTTCTAAAATTCTACAACAGATCCAAGTCAGAGATATAGGTCTATAGATTTGCGCATCTGCTTGACGACCCTTCTTGAAGACTGGAACTACCTGTGCTCTTTTCCAATCATTTGGAACCTTCCGTTCCTGTAGAGACTTGCGGTACTCGGCTGTTAGAAGGCGGGCAAGTTCTTTCGCGTGCTCTGTGTAGAATCGAATTGGTATCCCGTCAGGTCCAGTGGACTTTCCTCTGTTGAGTGATTCCAGTTGCTTTTCTATTCCTTGGACACTTATTTCGATGTCAGCCATTTTTTCGTTTGTGCGAGGATTTAGAGAAGGAACTGCATTGCGGTCTTCCTCTGTGGAACAGCTTTGGAAAAAGGTGTTTATTATTTCAGCTTTACGCGTGTCATCCTCTGTTTCAATGCCATCTTCATCCCGGGGTGTCTGGATATGCTGTTTCGAGCCACTTACTGATTTAACGTAAGACCAGAACTTCCTAGGATTTTCTGTCAAGTCGGTACATAGAATTTTACTTTCGAATTCACTGAACGCTTCACGCATAGCCCTCCTTACGCTAACTTTGACATCGTTTAGCTTCTGTTTGTCTGAGAGGTTTTGGCTGCGTTTAAACTTGCAGTGAAGCTCTCTTTGCTTTCGCAGTAGTTTCCTAACTTTGTTGTTGAACCACGGTGGGTTTTTCCCGTCCCTCATAGTTTTACTCGGCACGTACCTGTCTAAAACGCATTTTACGATTGCCTTGAACTTTTTCCATAAACATTCAAAATTGCCAGTGTCGGAACAGAAATTTTCGTTTTGATCTGTTAGGTAGTCTGAAATCTGCCTTCTATTACTCTTGCTAAACAGATTAACCTTCCTCCCTTTTTTTATATTCCTATTTACTTCCATATTCAGGGATGCTGCAACGGCCTTATGATCACTGATTCCCTGTTCTGCGCTTACAGAGTCGAAAAGTTCGGGTCTGTTTGTTATCAGTAGGTCCAAGAAGTTATCTCCACGAGTCGGTTCTCTGCTTAATTGCTCGAGGTAATTTTCGGATAGTGCACTCAGTATAATGTCACTCGATGCTCTGTCCCTACCACCCGTCCTAAACATCTGAGTGTCCCAGTCTATATCTGGTAAATTGAAATCTGGACCTAAGACTATAACATGCTGAGAAAATTTATGTGAAATGTATTCCAGATTTTCTCTCAGTTGTTCTGCCACTAATGCTGCTCAGTCGGGAGGTCGGTAAAAGGAGCCAATTATTAACCTAGCTCGGCTGTTGAGTGTAATCTGCACCCATAACAATTCACAGGAACTATCCACATCTACTTCACTACAAGATAAACAACTACTAACCGCAACAAACACGCCACCTCCGGTTGCATGCAATCTATCCTTTCTAAGCACCGTCTGTGCCTTTGTAAAAATTTCGGCAGAATTTATCTCTGGCTTCAGCTAGCTTTCCGTACCTATAACGATTTCAGCCTCGGTGCTTTCTATCAGCGCTTGAAGTGCCGGTACTTTACTAATGCAGCTTCGACAGTTTACAATTACAATACCGATTGCTGCTTGGTCCCCGCATGTCCTGACTTTGCCCCGCACCATTTGAGGCTGTTGCCCTTTCTGTACTTGCCCAAGGCGATCTAACCTAAATAACCGCCCAGTCCATGCCACACAACCCCTGCTACCCGTGTAGCCGCCTGCTGTGTGTAGTGGACTCCTGACCAATCCAGCGGAACCCGAAACCCCACCACCCTATGGCACAAGTCGAGGAATCTGCAGCCCACACGGTCGCAGAACCGTCTCAGCCTCTGATTCAGACCCTCCACTGGGCTGTACCAAAGGTCCGCAGTCAGTCCTGTCGACGATGCTGCAGATGGTGAGCTTTCATCTCGCTAGCGAGACTGGCAGTCTTCACCAAATCAGGTAGCTGCCAGAAGCCAGAGAGAATTTCCTCCGATCCATAGCGACACACATCATTGATGCCGACATGAGCGACCACCTGCAGATGGGTGCACCCTGTACCCTTTATGGCATCCGGAAGGACCCTTTCCTCATCTGGAAGGTATGCACACGGAGTGCACATTGGTTTTCTTCCCCTCTCTTGCTGTCACATCCCTAACGGGCCTCATTACGCACATGACGTTGGAGCTCCCAACTACCTGTAAGCCCACCCTCTGCGACCGCCCGGATCTTGCAGACTGAGGGGCAACCTCTGGAACAGGACAAGCAGCCATGTCCGGCTGAAGATCAGTATCAACCGGAGACAGAGCCTGAAACCGGTTCGTCACACAAACTGGAGAGGCCTTCCGTTCAGCCCTCAAGAATGTCTTTCGCCCCTTCCACGCCTCGAGGCGACCTCCCTCTCTACCACAGGTGAGGGGTCGGCCTCAATGTGGGTACTATCGCGGGCAGCCACAGCCGTAGTCCAATCGGGGGATGCGTGGGACGAGCTGGCCGTCCCCGACAAACCCCCGTCGGGACCCCCACAGTGATGCCCATCGGCAACAGCCTCATGCTGTGTGACCGAGGCGCGCAGTCTGGAACCGCGCGACTGCTATGGTCGCAGGTTCGAATCCTGCCTCGGGCATGGATGTGTGTGATGTCCTTAGGTTAGTTAGGTTTAAGTAGTTCTAAGTTCTAGGGGACTGATGACCACAGCTGTTAAGTCCCATAGTGCTCAGAGCCATTTGAACCATTTGAACTGTATGACCGAAGCCAACACTGCCTGAAGCTGGGAGCGAAGGGATGCCAATTCAGCCCGCATCCGAACACAGCAGTCGCAGTCCCTATCCATGCTATAAACTGTTGTGCAAAGATCGTCTGAACTTATCTACAGAGAGCACAAACAATTCGACACAAAATTTAAACGGTTATTAAAATACAAGATTGCCTAGTAAATGCAGTAATGCTGCTACTTGCGCACTGCTGACACACAGCTCGGCGGCAGAAGGAGAATACGTGATTTTACACTTTGTAGGTACTAAAGTGAGATGCTGCAACTCTGAAATACTATAATAGGCCAGAAATTTATGAATTAAACAATGCAAGTACCCAAAAACACGCAAAGAAATTAAGAATTAAACTATATAATAAATAAGTGAGCTAAGAGTATCTAAGAGTATACGACTTGCTGCTGGCAGCTGTTTATCCAACGGCGGCAGGGAGCACACTGGAGCACACTGGAGTTGAACAGAATGGACAGTGTCTTGAAAGGAGGGTATAAGATGAACATCAACAAAAGCAAAACGAGGATAATGGAATGTAGTTGAATTAAATCAGGTCATGCTGAGGGTATTAGATTAGGAAATGAGACGCTTAAAGTGGTAAATGAGTTTTGCTATTTGGGGAGCAAAATAACTGATGATGGTCGAAGTACAGGGGTTATAAAATGTAGACAGGCAATGGCAAGGAAAGCGTTTCTGAAAAAGAGAAATTCGTTAACATCGAGTATAGATTCAAGTGTCAGCAAGTCATTTCTGACCGTATTTGTATGGCGTGTAGCCATGTATGGAAGTGAAACATGGACGATAAATAGTTTAGACAAGAAGAGAATAGAAACTTTCGAAATGCGGTGCTACAGAAAAATGCTGAAGATTAGCTGGGTAAATCACATAACTAATGAGGAGGTACTGAGTAAAATTGAATAAAAGAGAAATTTGTTGCACAACTTGACTAGAAGAAGGGATTGGTTCGTAGGGCATGTTCTGAGGCATCAAGGGATCACCAGTTTAGTATTGGAGGGCTGCGTGGAGGGTAAAAATCGTAGAGGGAGACCAAGAGATGAAACACTAAACAGATTCAGAAGGATGTAGCCTGCAGTACGTACTGAGAGATGAAGCAGCTTGCACGGGATAGAGTAGCATGGAGGGCTGCATCAAACCAGTCTCAGGGCTGAAGACAACAACAACAACAGGGGAAACGCTGCGAGGTTCGTGGCGCCGAATGACGTCTACGAGTTGTGATCAAAAAGTAACGGTATTTTTCTGAATTTCGCGGCCTTAATACAGCCATTTTTCAAATTGTTTTTATCTTCTTCCTGACGTACGTTTGCATTTTAAGCTGTTTCGAATATCTATTTTACCACATTGTATTTATTTTATCCCCAGTAGTTTACCCATAATTTTGTTTCACAATTAAAAAGTTTTGTCTTCTGTTCGTGTGGAAAATATTTCTCGCCAGTGCTTCATGTATTTCTGGTAAGTTGCTCGGCAGTTCCACTTGTCATTATATCCACTCCATCGCTCACACACAGTGAATTGACTGCTTACGAGCCTGACTGACCTGTCTGCTCGGTGGTGGAATGCAGTAGCGAAGCACCTCGAAAGTCGGTAGTTCTCTATTCGACCGCAGGGGCACGCAAAACGGCAGCAGCGATCTTCCGTCGCGACTGTTTCACCCGTCGGTGCAACTCGATGCGGCTGGATATTATAGTTAAGGAGAAAGAAGCCTGAACCAACTGCACGATACGAAAGTCGAAATGCGTTAGCGATCTTCTGTTCAGGCAGCCATGGATAGTACTCCTCACTACCAACGAAGTATGGAATTCCGTACGTCCATCCATCTCTGCATGAAACAGGGGCCGCCCCATCACCGCCATCCACAAACTGTTCTCTTTCCACGATATTTCTGTGCATCAACCAGTTACCAGCTTTCCTCCAACACGAATATGTGGCGCTAATCATTCTGGAAACTAAAGTGGAATTCGACTGCGAAAATTTCTTTGCACACAGTTGAAATGTTGCAGGTCTTTCTTCCAGTGCAACTCTAATATTATATACAGGACTCCTAACTCAATAATAACACAACCACTCTCTACATTGCCATAAACGAGACACACTCTGTAGGACCCCTGGCAAACATACCAACTGCTCTGAGCCCCCTATACACACACACACACACACACACACACAGACAGATTGCAGGGAAACTGCTACTTCAGTTCCTTTTGGTCGGCGAGTATTTTTTTGTAACCGTCACCAAAGTCGTAAGGTGACGCTTTCCGTCACAGAGGCGTTGGGACCGCTACCTGTGAGTCACCGCTTCAGTGCATTCGAGGATTCTACCCTGAGAAATGTGGTTCAAGTTGCGCCCTGTGTCGTACAGTGCGTACACTGTTCACAACGACAGAGCAGACAAGAATGAGAGACTACCGACTTTGCGTCATTTTAACATCACAAGCCTATCTGACACAAAACTTCCTTGACGATAGCATAATATACAGTAGATTTGTGGGAGAAATCTTCATGTCCGTTAACAGCGATTTTCAACCTCTTATTTTTTTTGCTCTTTCTGTGATATTCTTAATTGTTTGACACTTGAGAAGTACCGTCAGAAGAGACGAGTATCATACGTCATTCGCTAAGCTAAAACTACTAGGAGAATGAAAAATGAATAATCTGCCTCAGGGCAGCGTTCTTTCGTACTCACTGTATGACGTCTACTTCGATTAATTATACAGCCCAAACCATAAAGGAAGGTAAAGAAACAGATTACGTTCGTAGCGTTCAGAAACCTAACGACAGCCTTCGAAATCGTAAGGTGATATTCAAACTTCGGAGAGCCGGCCGGTGTGGCCGAGCGGTTCTAGGCGCTTCAGTCTGGAACCGCGCGACCGCTACGGTAGCAGGTTCGAATCCTGCCTTGGGCATGGATGTGTGTGATGTCCTTAGGTTCGTTAGGTTTAAGTAGTTCTAAGTTCCAGGGGACTGATGACTTCAGATGTTAAGTCCCATAGTGCTCAGAGCCATTTGAACCATTTGAAATTTCGGAGACCAACAACAAAGTGTAAGGTCAGAGGTGTAATATTCAACATTTAAGGTTCTAGGGCATCTGCAACTACACTGGCTGACAAAAACAGTTAAACACTCTAACGACATGGTGGGATGTCAGTGTAACTTTGCAAACGTACATTCTGTCCTTGTGTACATAAATGACTAGCGAACCCGGCAATACTTCGCAATTGCTAAATATGTATGGGAATTAGATATCTATCTTCTCCTCCCTCCCTCTGTCCATCTCCTCTTCCCCCATACCCGTCTCGCTGACCATAAGCCTATAAGACTTGTTTAATCTTGTAGCCAACAAAACAGTGACTGGTAATTGAAGTGGCTTAAAAAAATGGGTAGCTCGGTTGGATTCATTAGTATACAGGGAGTGAGAGGCCAGCCCTGCTGCTGGATCTGCGAGGATAGCAGCTTCAGTGACAGCACTTCGCATAGTTTTAATCCGGAAACGTTTAGGATTACAAAGATTCGGATATTTAGATTCCACAGTAGTATTTAAATCATAAGCTGATAAGCCATACTCGTAAACACAACTTCCCTGTTCTCTGTTAACAACGACTGAAAGGAAGAAAACAAAACAGCACATAGTTTTAGGACAATTTTTGTTTAAAATTAGGAATATGGGAGAAACAACTTGTCTAATAGTTTAAACGCACTGCTTTCGTATGTAAAACTGACAGCGTGAAAGAAAACGCAACTACACATTTTCACAGCACAGGACTTTTTTCTTGCAGTTGATTTTAACAGAAAACCTGTACATTGTTGTTTAAAAAATAAAAAAGTGTACGTCCATCAGCACGTTTATTAGAGTATCGTGTAAAAATGCGAAGTAAGTCGGTGAAGAACTTGTCGAGGTCCAAATGCTTTTATTTGAACACCGTCTAAAATTTTTGCTAACAACCTTTCAACTTTATATACACGCATCACCTCGGTTCCGAGAGTTCCGGAACCTGTACAGAAAATTGGGATAGAGATCAACATAAACATCATTTCCGCCCTTTTTATTGCTCATTGCTCATTGCAAGTTGTACCACCATACAGCGAGACCTTCAGAGGTGGTGGTCCAGATTCCTGTACACGCCGGTACCTCTAAAACCCAGTAGCACATCCTCTTGCATTGATTCATGCCTGTATTCGTCGTGGCGTGCTATCCATAAGTTCATCAAGGCTCTGTTGATCCAGATTGTCCCACTCCTCAACGGCGATTCGGCGTAGATCCCTCAGAGTGGTTGGTGGGTTGGTTCAAATGGCTCTGAGCACTATGGGACTCAACTGCTGAGGTCATTAGTCCCCTAGAACTTAGAACTAGTTAAACCTAACTAACCTAAGGACATCACAAACATCCATGCCCGAGGCAGGATTCGAACCTGCGACCGTAGCGGTCTTGCGGTTCCAGACTGCAGCGCCTTTAACCGCACGGTCACTTCGGCCGGCGGTTGGTGGGTCACGTCGTCCATAAACAGCCCTTTTCAATCTATCCCAGACATGTTCGATAGGATTCATGTCTGGAGAACATGCTGGCCACTCTAGTCGAGCGATGTCGTTATCCTGAAGGAAGTCATTCACAAAATGTGCACGATGGAGACGCAAATTATCGTCCGTGACGACTGATGCCTCGACAATATGCTGCCGATATGGTCTGCACTATCGGTCGAAGGACTCATGATAATTATGTACTTACATGTAAATATTATTTGTTTCTGTTTTTTCTTCTTCAGTTGATAGAGTAGACGAATAGCCACCCGTCTTCACTGAAGCCATCTATAGTCCTTTATTTCTTTTTTTTCTGTTGGTCTAAAAGTGATTACGTGTTTAGCTAATCAGTCTTCCTCCAGTCTGTTAGTATGTAGTTCCATTTTACGCGCCCTCGCTTTTTTTCTTTTACCTTTTCTTCAGGTGTGTATTAACTGTTTCTCTTGTAATGTGGTTTTGTATTTGATATCTGAGGGAATATCCTTTAATTATTTCTGAAAGTTTCATTTCGGGCGACTACACTCGTTTTGTCTTTCGTAGCTAAGGTTCAAGAGTCGCTTTCACATATTAGAATATAGTGAACACTGTTCTCTATCTTTCAACTAATAAAATTAGTGTTAAAATTGCAGTCCAAATAGAAGAGAGTCGAGTGAGAAGTGCAAAATATAGCAATATCTGCAATAATATTAATAAAATAGAAAAATTAAGCAATTGAAGAGGACAAGCATTTATGATTGAAATTGAAGAGTGCTTGTTTTATTCAATAAAACTGAGTTCAACAGTGAATGGTGGCCTCACAACAAGAGAGATAAATGAAAACGGTCTTGACAAGAACACTTCATCAGCAACGTTCATATGTGTGTGCTGGCAGGAAATCTGATCAAAGTGAATTCCCATACTAAACGAACATCACAGGTGGGCAGTTAGTATCAAAGTCCGAAAGCGCCTTAACTGCAGGAAAATTGGGAAGATAGACGGTTATTTAACTCTGCCGTCATTGAAAAGCTGTCCAGCGATATCTATTTAGTTTCAGTTTGGCACTACTAATTAGCCAAAAATTAATTTAAACTGACTTTATAGTTCACTGAAGCATATTGCGACACACACTGCGAAACGTAACCTGTCAGCTCGCTTTCTAACACTCAACGAAAGATCAAGCTCTCGTAGTTTGCCAACAACTGTCACCTGCGAATGATGAATTAAGTTAACAGTTCACCGGATAGCGGAAAACTTAAGTCTTTCAGATGAGGTGTGGCCGATAGAAGGCACAAAATCTGTGTCCAGCTCTACTTATTCCTTCCGAACTTATCACCCAGACGACGACCACGACTCACGCACAAAAGTCCACCCTCCCCCCCCCCCCCCCCCCCCCGCCATCCCGTCTCGCCCTTCACTCCTGCCGTTGGCGCGCCTCCCTCATATAACATAGTTTAAGTCACACTTCCTTGTTCGTTACAATAAAATTTACTTTTATGGCTACCTTTCAACGATTTCAAATAAAAATAAAAACAATATAAGTAAACTTATAGCCGTCTTTCGTGTAGTCATTTACCGCCTATAAACTACACTATACGTTTATTGGTTTCGTTGTTATTAAAAAAATACATACTGAATTTTTTTTCCATATTAGTTTGCACAAAGAAAATGTATTTATAAATTAACATAAAAATTAAGTGCCAGTTATTCCGACTCTTATTTTGACGAACTCCAGTTCTCCTACAACTAATTTTGTTAAGGAATTAGCTAGCGTAAATGATAATTAAGATAACTGGCGTCGTTTTTGGCGTACAAAAACATTTCATGCTGTGAGAGACTTGTCTCATCCACACGTTCACAAGGAACCCTACTAAGTGCGAGTTCGCAAAAGACCGATGTTGTTTACGGCATTCGACACCCCACATATTGTCTGCCATGCAATCAAGTACTGGCTGCTAATAGCAACAGGGGACGGAACTGGTGGTGGCCAATGGTCAGCACAGCATGAGGCTACGAAGGGTAGTTGAAGCGCCTAGTCGACGAGTAACTCGCTACGATGCTAGTGTTGTTCAAAAATGGCTCTTAGCACTATGGGACTTAACAGCTATGGTCATCAGTCCCCTAGAACTTAGAACTACTTAAACCTAACTAACCTAAGGACATCGCACAACACCCAGTCATAACGAGGCAGAGAAAATCCGTGACCCCACCGGGAATCGAACCCGCAGTTCATTGATTACATGCGTGTAGAAAACTTGTTCTGACTTAAAGCTGTCAAACAAGGTTTGAAGAAGAATAAAATTCCGCTACCACACGACAGCTAATGTAGAAAATACTTTTCTGACGTATTTTGGCACGATGCGCTCTCCCCATACATAATACAAAAGTTTCGAGATGCATCTGCTGCCTGGCTGTCTATTAAACCTGAAGAGAACAAAATGTCGCAGAAGTTAGCCCTTTTTTGACATGCGACTATTTTGGGTTGAGAAGTGAAGGGAATTATGTTCAAAGTTCCATTAGATTGATAACTTTAGCAGACAGCAGAATTGCGTTTTAAAAAAGGTAGCAGTGAATGTATTCGGACCTAAAATGGTTCAAATGGCTCTGAGCACTATGGGACTTAACTTCTGTGGTCATCAGTCCCCTAGAACTTAGAACTACTTAAACCTAACTAACCTAAGGACATCACACACATCCATGCCCGAGGCAGGATTCGAACCTGCGACCGTAGCAGTCGCGCGGTTCCGGACTGAGCGCCTTAACAGCGAGACCACCGCGGCCGGCTATTCGAACCTGCGACATCTTATCTACAGTGCGCGACACTTACCATGAACTCAACAATTCCTCCAGAACTTCTGCTTTCCACTGCGCTGTGAGATAATGCATATGGCCGGGTCTAGACTTCTGAGAGACAAACAGTTACAGCTTTTCTTTTGCACTGCACGACGTTTTCAACAAACAGAAAGTGCAATAGAGTAGCTCAAGTTGAAAGGTACACTTTCTATTTAAATTTCTGCATCCTATACTGATGGCTGTTCTGTGTAGGTGGCAGCTACGTGATTTTATTTCGGTGATTACAAAATAGAGTCGAATGTATGCAGTGGGTAGCCGAGGCAGCTAGTTCATGGTCAGAAGAAGATTTTGTGGTCTGTTGGACTGATGATAGGTTCATATACCTACGGTCTGGGTTCGATTCCAACTTTTGTCAATGATTTTATATAGGGAGAGACAGGTTCCATTATCTTCTGGCTACACCAAGTGAAGAAGATATAATGGCACTGTGGTCTGAAATTCACATTAAAAATGATATTCCTTCTCTACCAAGTAGACGTTAGTTTCAACCACAATAAAGTCTGGAGTGGCGACATGTAGAAACTCTATCACCAGTAACCTTTCGTATACTAGTTATTTATTTCTAGTGACGAAACAAACGTTATGTAGGGTCACGGGACACTTATTCCACCTTATATTTGAGCTTCTGTATGTCGATAAAATTGGTTCTGAACTGAGAATGCAACTTAGACCACCCTCAACGCGGAATTTGATACCTTCGTGACAATACAATTTGTTGTTTACTCAAAACTGTAGATTCCTCAACATCTCCACATGTTACGCGAGAATGGGTTCGAATCTTGGTCCGGCACTAAAGATTTCATTATGTATTATCAAGCTTTAGCATGAACACCTGTCTGCTGGTGGATAGCCGGCCGCGGTGGTCTCGCGGTTCTAGGCGCTCAGTCCGGAACCGCGCGACTGCTACGGTCGCAGGTTCGAATCCTGCCTCGGGCATGGATGTGTGTGATGTCCTTAGGATGGTTAGGTTTAAGTAGTTCTTAGTTCCAGGGGACTGATGACCTCAGCTGTTAAGTCCCATAGTGCTCAGAGCAATTTGAACCATTTTTTGCTGGTGGATAATAATTTTGATGTTTAATGTTTTTTCATTCGTTGTCAACACTAACGATATTTGACGTTTTTTACTCCCAGTGAGACACAGAACTATTTGCGAGATCACTGTAAGTTCAAGATGTTATTCCGAGCTGCTGGTGGAGAAAAATTCGGTAGCTGACGTCTCTTTGTGTGTAGTCAACAACGATATGTGTGGGGCTCTATTCCCAGTCAGCACTGAACTCTTCTTCGTATTATTTCAAGTTCAAACATGCTCACATGTCGCTGCTGTTTCAACAAACCCATATTTAACGATCGTTTTCTCTAGAATATAACAGCGATAGGTGCCGGGTTGGAGTCCTGGGAAGGAAAAAAATTAATGTTTCGTCTCGTCATTTCAGTTAAAACATCTAGCTACTAGCGAGAAAATCCGATATGTCACAGTTGATTGTGCTTTGATATCAATCCGATTAGGTTCTGGGTTAGAATCTCTATCCAACACAAAGCTTTACCTCACGGCATTTCAAGTAAGTTACATGTGAAGAAGCAATATTTAGCATCTCTCGTAGTTCGTTAACAGGGACAGTAGATGCTGGGTAGGAATTCGCGTCCGTTAAAAATGTCTGCGTTATGTAATTTAAAGTTGATGTTTGTTAACTGATACTGTCTAAAATCGAGGTATATCACTCTCTGTATGCCTAATCAGGAATGACAGTTTCCGTCAGGCACGAAATGGTTCAAATGGCTCTGAGCACTATGGGACTTAACTTCTGAGGTCATCAGTCCCCTAGAACTTAGAACTACTTAAACCTAACTAAACTATGGACATCACACACATCCATGCCCGAGGCAGGATTCGAACCTGCGACCGTAACGGTCGCGCGGTTCGAGACTGTAGCGCCTAGAACCGCTCTGCCACTCCGGCCGGCTAGTCACGAAATCTTTGCTTAGTCTGCATGACCTGGGTTTGAATCCATATGCAGAACGAGACGGTTCGTCGTATCATTTGAAGTTCATACATATTCTCAACTAGCTGCTCGTGAATAACTTAAATTTTTAATGTCATTTTGTGTTAAATAATAAGTACGGTATGTTACTTCCAAGAGTAAATCATGAATACGACGAACTTACTACGTGCATTACCTATCTGACGTAATAATGAGAGTGGTAACTTTTCAGGTATGTCATTTATTGTAATAAGTGTGAGCTTACAAGCCTTAGGGACAGTCTTATCTCTGATACGGTGTTCCCTGATATTTGCAGTATCGTGGTATTACTTTACATCTTGAGTTATTGCGGTACAGAGCAGTGTTTTCTAGTGGTGACTTGTTGGAACCATTTTCAATAGGCAAACGACTGTACCAAGGAGCGATTAGAGGACCTGCTAGACAGCTGCGTTATGCCGGTTGAATACGAATCAGGCGAAATGCAATTCAGGTCGTTCGGATACTTCTGAGCACGACTGTACATGGGTACAATGATGACGATACGTGCTTAACAAGTGACAGTGATACTGTAACTTGTGTCGAGTAATGTAGTTCATCATCCTTGTCGGAAAGGGAGTCACAAATCGCGGCTCCAGTGAAACGTAGAACAGGACAATCGTTGTCCAAGGAGTGGGCACTAAACATAATTACGTACATGAAAGATGATCCACAGCGTAGTACGACGAAAATGATTATGAACAGATTTCGAATAAGTCCGCTGCAATATGAGCGCGTAGTGTATTGCGGATATTGAGAGGAGGACAAGGCACACCTGTTACAAAAACTGGTGTTCGCGCGTTTCATGGATTCTCGATACAGGATGTGCGTGACAGTGACCTTCGTTATGCACAGCAAAATTACATGCTACATGCTTGACAGTGATTTCAAGGGAAGCAGTGGATGGCTGCATAACTTCAAACAGTGCAGTAGAACTGGAAGACTTAAGATAACGAAATTTCAAACAAAGCGACAACTTGACAATGGACAGCAAACGGCGGAATCGATCAGAAAATTTGCAGATGAGATAAACAAACTTAACCCAGCGTTCAAGAAGTAATTTCTTTTCAACTCCGACGAATCGGGATCTGAAGAGGAAATGCATATGAAAGGAACCCTGGAAATCAGAGGTAACAAGAAATTTCTATCAAGGTCAACAAACATCAGTGCCTTAACGCATATGTATACAATATTCCGACTGTTAATCTGGATGGTAAATTGACTGAAAAGTTATTTATTGTGCTGAGAGAAGTCGGATTTGATATGTCCCCTACGATTCTCTCTCGTGTGCGTGAACTTGCGCGGACAGCAGGCAATATTTACGTCAGAGCAAGCAAGAGTCGGAAAATGAGCGTAAGAGAACTACAGCTATAGCATCAGCATTGCTTTTCACTGAAAAGTTGCTTTTGCTTGATTCCTGGTCTGCGTATAGAAATCACACTTCCTTACAGCAAACTACCCCTCCTGAAAAGTGACACTGTAATTCATACTACCTGGAACCAATGGACAAATTCTGCCTCTGGATGTTCGTTTTCTCCGTGCCCATAAAACATATTATCGCTCTATCTGAAGCTACTCCTTAAAGGATAGCCAGTTCCACGATAAGCTCCTCGACAGACTGTTTCGTATTCGGTTACATGCCATCGCATTCCATCAGTTCTCATCACCCCGTTACACCAATATGCCTGTGTTTACTCTCCTTAAGAGTGAGTACCTAGCTGAGCGCCTTGCACGGTCTGTAACTTCCAAGGAGTTCACCTTCGACCTTGCTGGTGCGAGCCTTTGTGATCACTGTGGCACGCCATTTTTCATTCAGAGTTCATGATGCAAGTTTATGGTTTGTTCTGAGTATTTCTTGATTGTCGATTATGTCCATTTTGTGAACTGATCTCAGCACTTCCCGGACACCTATTTTCTGTCGTCCTCCTGTTTCTGCTGTTTCTGTCATAATTGTTAATACATCACTTTCAAGTGAGCCTTACTAATGATTGAACATTAAGAAACGAGCGTCCTGTGTGCGTCCTCAGCATTCATTGCGTTACAATGGGATAGCCAATACGTTCTAAAATTTCAGATTTTTACCCTTTCTTGCCGCGTCACCCAGTGTATGATATGCCTCTATATACTTTTTCTTTTTAATTCATTAGTGACATCGTTTTCATGCTCACAGCTAGCAATGCAACCTAACACCTGAAAGTGTGGCACCTGTCAATTGATTGCTCGTCTAGCGCTACTTTGCAGTGTATTGGAAATTTGCTTTTGAAAGCTATTACTTCCGTTATTTTCTGAAATTTATGGATAGTAGTTCTTTCATCTTTGACTTAAACGATGTATTGTGAACTGAATGTCTTTTCTGTTTACTGAATAAGAGTAATCAGTTTTGTGTGTGTGTGTGTGCGTGTGTGTGTGTGTGTCGTGGTATTAACATGACACTTTGTTTAACTTCCTATTTCCACGGTCTAACTTTGTCAGCTAATTAGAAGCATATATTGAAAATAGAAGGTGAAAGAGCAGACCCTGTCGCACTCCTCTGTTGATCTTTTTTGGTCCTGTCTTCCCTTTATGTAAGTATTATAATCCATGTGTGCTGATACAAATTTTTTATTAAATGTGTAAAATATCTTGGATACCATCGTTCTTTCGTAATGATTCAAAGAGTCTGTTCACACTAACAAAAGCCTTTTGTTAATCTTTGATTGTGATATTGAGTCTGGAGGTTGTATTGTCGTCGTTCTTCAATTAATTGATGGGTGCCATGCACCCTTTCCAGTTTCTGGATCCTTCCATTTACCGTAATTTTTTCCAACCGACTGTCTTAAACTACACTGAAGCGCCAAAGAAACTGATATAGCCATGTGTATTCAAATACAGAGATACGTAAACAGGCAGAATACGGCGCTCGGTCGGCAACGCCTATATTCGACGACAAGTGTCTAGCGCAGTTGTTAGATCGGTTACTGCTGCTACATTGGCAGGTTATCAAGATTTAAGTGAATTTGAACGTGGTATTATAATCGGCGCACGACCGATGAGACACAGCATCTCCGAGGTAGCGATGAACTGGGTATTTTCTCGTACGACCATTTCACGAGTGTACCGTGAATGTCAGGAATGCGGGAAAACATCAAATCTCTGACATCGCTGCGAGCGGAAAAAGATCCTGCAAGAACTGGGCCAATGACTGAAGAGAACCGTTCAACGTGACGGATGTGCAACCCTTACGCAAAATGCTGCAGATTTCAGTGCTGAGCCATCAACATGTGTCAGCGAGCGAACCATTCAACGAAACATCGTCGATGTGTACTTTCGGAGCCGAAAGCCCACTCGTGTACCCTTGACGATTGCACGACACAAAGCTTGCAGGGGCCCTACATGATATTAGGCAGCCGAGTTTCTTTGGCTCTTCATTGTATCTGCTCCAGGCACTTGAAATTTTCAGTCTTTTTTGCGGCCAGTGTCTACCCATAAAAGTTGTATGGTATATTTGATATTGTAGTTTCTCCAGTATGCTCTACTGACATTGAGTTACATTTCCGAACTAAAAGAGTAACTCGACGGAGACAAAGCAGCCAGCGAAGGCTTGCAGTCGTACGCCCTTTAGGCGAGAGCAAATAGACTCAATGGTCGAAAGCAGTTAAGTCCACAAGAGTCACGCAGATATTGACAGAAGGACGGAACGTTGCTCTATGAACCAACCCTCTGACGTAGTAGATCACGCTCAGAGCACGTGGAGGAGACTACGTTAGTGGGAAAGTCTTCAAGATCATGATGTCAAAACAAGTGACCTGCAGCAGCCTACAAACCTTTAAAATTGAGAGCAGACGGAAGAAACCTTCAATTAACTGTCGCCAGATTATACATTATTGGCCAGAGATTTTGCCTTAGCTTCAGACAGTTGCTCGTTTTCAGCCTCGGAAGTAGATAAAATAACGTTATCTTGAATCTTTCAAATAGAGAGCACACTTAGGTCTTTAGTAGGTACTTGTTTTGTTTATTACAATTCCAATTTTCATTCCTGTTTATTCTGTGTTGCGAACATCGATGTACGTTTCTATTGTTCGGTCACGAATTACAAAATTAATATAATGTGGTTAAGTTCGAAGTTCTTTTCCGGTATCGTACAAAAGTGCAATTATGTATCTCAATTATTGCGAATGGCAACTGGATAGGCACAATGACCTCTTGAAATTATATCGTAACTTGCATTTGGCACAACAGTGATCAATTTCATGTGCTTTCAAAAGACCCTGCTAAATGGCAGCATAAGTAATTCAGTGGTTAGAACTAGTCTTTCGAAAGTAGAGATACACAAAGGAATATTGAGACTGATCTGATCCTAGTTTATAAGTACACGTATAAACACGCAAGGATTCATACTGCAGTGCGTATTAAACTCTCCTGTAGAGTGTTTGATAATTCTCCCTACGAACGACGAAAAAGAAGGAAGGTTCAACATACAGACGCCCTAAGAGCCTTGAAGGAGACTTGTAGTGACCTCGAAACTGCGTACACTCTCAAGGCACTACCGGTAATTAAAAAAATATATTTATTAAAATGTTCGAAAACTCTATACGTTAGCGCAGTACATAACACGGCTAGAAACGTAAATTCAAACACTTCTCCTGTTGACCAGGGTGCAAGCTGCTATGTTGACAACGACAAACATTTGCCCGAAAATTAAATCTTAAAGAACGATATGTTACTCACGAACGTATAGCATGTAGAAGCCACAATAATGCTTATAAAATTAAAGATCGCTTTTAACTGTGTGTGTGTGATTGATGGAGCTACACATTTTTGCCACTACGTATGGTAGAACTCACTACCTTAAACCTATAAAGACGAGAGCGGCGGTGGCGGGGGGAGGGGGGATAAGGTTTACTTTATGCCCCAAATGTTGCTAATCATGTACCTAATATTTTAAAATTTTGAAAAAATATTTATTGTTTTTGGTGAATTCTTCCACGAGTATCTGTAACTGCATTCAATTTTTTCAATTTAACTTGATGACAAAAATTTATCCCCTGTGATGCGGCTTATCAGAACGAATGTCATATTAAATATTTTCAGTTTTTGGAACCTACTTGTTAAGAAGTATGACGTTAGGAAAAGTCACCAGCAAGTTGCGAAAGTTGTATTTATTTTTCTAGGTTTGAATTTCTTCAATCTGTTGATATACTTCGTAGGGTTACTATGGCCTCGCATCTTGTTGCATTTCTCCAGAACCCAAACAGATCCTCCTAGAGGTCGGCTTCTACCAGTTTTTCCATTCTTTTGTATATTATTGATGGTTCAAATGGCTCTGAGCACTATGGGACTTAACTTCTGAGGTCATCAGTCCTCTAGAACTTAGAACTACTTAAACCTAACTAACCTAAGGACATGACACACATCCATGCCCGAGGCAGGATTCGAACCTGCGACCGTAGCGGTCGCGCGGTTCTACACTGTAGCGCCTAGAACCGCTTGGCCACCCCGGCCGGCTTGTATATTATTCCTGTTAGTGTTTTGCGTTGATGCCTTATTGAGCTGACAGTTTGGTAATATTCGCTCCTGTCAGCACCTTCGTCTTTGGAACGAGAGTTATTGAAGTGTTGGCAGAAGAGCCAACACCGTGTTGCTAGAGGAGGCCGAAATGCACGCTTTAAGCTCACGTAGATTGGCGTGAGGTCTGGAACATTACAAGGAAATGAGAACTTAGAAAAACGGACGCAGTTGCTGTAATACTTAACTTTAATCCACAATTGGTGTGCATCGCTCTTGACGGTATACTAATATAAGCTCAATATAACTGGTAATGGCGCCTTGCTAGGTCGTAGCAAATGACGTAGCTGAAGGCTATGCTAACTATCGTCTCGGCAAATGAGAGCGTATTGGTCAGTGTAGCATCGCTAGCAAAGTCTGCTGTACAACTGGGGCGAGTGCTAGTAAGTCTCTCTAGACCTGCCGTGTGGCGGCGCTCGGTCTGCAATCACTGACAGTGGCGACACGCGTGTCCGAGTATACTAACGGACCGCGGCCGATTTAAAGGCTACCAACTAGCAAGTGTGGTGTCTGGCGGTGACACCACAGCTATAATTTCTCGTGCCTGTTATATCTTGCATACAAGGTGGAGTAGTTTTTTTCGTGGCTGGTTCTCCAAAGGACATCGATAATTCTGAGGAAATATGGCCATTCAATATATCGTACAAATTGATACCACGTAAATGTCCATTTGTATTGTGCATGGGATCCTATGAAGCGACCAATAAATTATTCATTCTAGACTTCTAGGAGATAGCTTTGGTGAAGTACTTCGTGGATTTAAGTCTGATGATCAAGTCAGTTATTTCCCACGTAGTCCCTTTTGTCTGAGCCCGTATGTTACGAGAGGATTAGATTCTGTCACAAAATGTTGCCATTTGAGAAGCGTAATACCATTCTGCAAAGCGAGCATCTCACACACGAGTGTCGAAGTGTTTTTGGAGCTGGGCCTTGTTGCTCAGTCTTTAACAAGTTTACTCCCTCAAGAATAGTTATCAAACTGTGTCGAATTGGCCGTTACACTCCTTCCGAAATATCGTTGTCCGAGGAAAACGCAGATTCGCCAGTTACGACTAACGTTGTTGGCAGACTGTTTGGTAGAGACGATGTTCATCATGGAGTCTCCGATTGATGAACGCACGTTCGCTTTGCAGCCCATACTATAGTCGTCGCAAGTTGATCCAAGACAGTTGGATACGTGTAGGATAACGTCTAAAGTGACCCGACATTCTACAAGGAAAACGCTCCGGAACAGCTCTCGGGAGAGATCTAACGTACCTCCTTGTTCTGTTGACCGCAATATTCGGAGTGTTTTTAACTTTATTTTGCTTATATTCGCCTAAGAGAAGCATAATAAATTGTGCAGGTGCGGGTAGAATAACAAAGTTAGTGGTTTTTGAGAAAGGTGCTGTACTCACTCGCAGATTGATAAATTACTTTTTGGCTCTCTGTATAGTGGTACACTTCTTCTTGTTGGGAAAGGAAGTTGGGCTTCAATTTAGAAATATAAACGACGGAATGATATGGATACTGCAGGCAACTTTGTCTTCTCGTCGGTTTTTGTCATTATAAATTACGCTTCTTCCAGTCATTACAATTTACGTGTTTCAACGAGTACAAACAGATTAGTTCTTAGCGCCGTAGCTCAATAACTCTTGAGAACTCAACCCCTCACAGCAAAATTACAAGCGATGCAACTCGCGTAGTCGCTCAAAGAGGCTGCTACTACAGGGTGCGGCAACGTTCATAGTAGGATATTAAAAACACACCATGAGGCTGTAACTGTAATTTATTTACTACCTCTTATGTCAATTAATAGGTAAAGTCATAACATTTACTAATGTGTAAGTCATTGTCTATTGCGTGGATTACTTTTTGAATATGACTTCTGTCAAATGATGCCCCCTCTGCACAACAAATTCGTCTAGACGGCGTTGGAAGCTTTCCGTAATTCGGCGTAACGTATTCCCTGGGACATTGCCGACGGCAGTCCTAATGCGATCCTTCAACTCAGGAATGGTAGCGCAACGTGTTCGGAACACTTCTTGCTTCAGGTATCCCCAAAGGAAAAAGTCTGCACATGAAAGGTCAGGTGAGCGAGGCGGCCAGGAAATGTCACCAAAACGGAGAATTACTCTACCGGGAAATGTCTGCCGCAAGAAATCCATGCAAATTCTGGCCGCCATTCCTGAGTTGAAGGATCGCATCAGAACTGCCGTCGGCAATGTCCCAGGGAATACGTTTCGTCGAGTTATGGAAAGCTTCCAACGCCGCCTAGACGACTGTGTTGCGCAGAGGCAGCATCATTTGACAGGAGTCATATTCAAAAAGTAATCCACGCAATGGACAATGACTTACACATTAGTAAATGACACACCTTTACCTATTAATTGACGTAAGAGGTAATAAAAACATTACAGTTACTGCCTGAAGGTGTGTTTTTAATGAACGCTGCCGCACCCTGTATATATTACTTTTTTACGTCTGGAGAAACTTACGTATGGTTAAATGTTCACATAAATAATTCAATTTTAAGTTTTTTTTTCAAAATAATCACGGGAACCATTAAGCACAATCATAATAATTTTAAATGTCAGCACACTAAAATGCCGAATACAGTACACAGTCTGAATTTGCTGTCCTCTAATGGACCCCAGAAGGGTAACAGTGGGGCCAAGAGTGGAACCGTAAGGAATTCAGGTTAGAGTCGACTGAAAAAAAGTATTTCGTTTTAAATTCAGTTATAAATACAGCGCGTTATACTTTTTGAATTACCAATGAGGATATACGCCCATTATTATATCATGCGACTAATGTCATAACGACACAAAATATTTTCACGAGTCGACAGGGTCTCTCCCCTAAGCGCCGCCAAGCGCATTCTCTCTGGTATTTCGTCAGTTATTTGCAATTTTACTTTTTCCGTGTATAGCTGGAGTCAGCCCAGACAAACACTGCTCATCACTTTTGTCATGCCACGTCCTGCGTCAACGGAAAACGTCGGTTTGTTTGCCGTTACAAACAAAATTATTTTTAGAGAGGAATTTTACACCCCCATTCGATAGTGAGATCCCAAATTTTCTATTGCGATATTCCTTTTGTCGATATGTATTAACAGGGACAGTAAAAAGAGAAGAATAACCAGTATTCAAGCAGGGCAGCACTACCTGGCTCGTGTTGAATATTACCGCCATGCAGTAACACTGCACCGTCGCTGCTGGTTCAAAATGGTTCAAATGGCTCTAAGCACTATGGGACTTACCATCTGAGGTCATCAGTTCCCTAGAACTTAGAACTACTTAAACCTAACTAACCTTAGGACATCACACACATCCATACCCGAGACAGGATTCGAACCTGCCACCGTAACAGCACCGCGGCTCCGGACTGAAGCGCCTAGAACCGCTCGTCCACAATGGCCGGCGTCGCTGCTAGAGTACCGGTTATTCTTGTTTTACTGTCCTAGCTAATACATATCGCTAAGCCGAATATTGTCGGCCGCGGTGGCAGAGGGGTTCTAGACGCTTCAGTCCGGAACCGCACGATGCTACGGTCGCAGGTTCGAATCCTGCTTCGGGCAGGGATGTGTGTGATGTCCTTAGGTTAGTTAGGTTTAAGTAGTTCTAAGTTCTAGAGGACTGATAACTTCCGAAGTAAAATCCCATAGTGCTCAGAGCCATGTGAACCATTCGTAACGCCACGACTCATCCCACGTGATGACTTTTGAGTGAAAATTCGGCTCAACTTCTGGATATTCTTTCAATTCCCTCCTCACGCGCAAGGTATTGGCTCTCTTGTCATCAGGAAACACAAGCGGAACGAATTTTGCTGCAACACGTTTCATCAAACACGATCGCAACACGGATTTTTTCAGTGGTTACGTCTGTTCTGGAAGTCGAGGGAAGCCCGGTTGTGATTCGTCTTCAACTGAAATTTGACTGCTTTTAAAATGATAAAACCACTCGTAAACCCTTGCCTGGATCACAATTTCCTCCCCATAAGCAGTCCGAAGCATTTTGACTGTTTCTGCTGTTGATTTCGCTAACAAGAAAGAGGACCTGATTTTAGCACGTTACTACTGAAAAATCGCCGAGCACGTGAGTCATCGCTCACAAAAACAGTCACACTAACTACATTAACGTTTCCAACACCAGTGCCGATAAGGAAACTGATACCAAATGGTGCCTAGTGAAGACTTCTCGCGGGAGAATTCGGAAATAGTGTTCCACCAATTGCCAGAGAAAAATCCTCGGTCCTTCTGCCCCACACCTGCCTTGTATTTAATCAGTTGACCAGATAGAATCTGCAGCACTATAATATTATTGCTGATGATGCAATTGGGAACAAGGCTGTATCATCGCTGAACGTTCGTACAGAACTGTAGAAATACTTGGACAGCTTTCCTACTTGGTGCAATAAGTGACAGCTCTCCGTAAATGTGAGTAAAAGTAGGACAACACTATAACAAAGAGAACAATTATTAGAAGTGGTGAACAAATTGAGAACGTCAAATCGTATAAGCATTTACAGGTAGCACTAAGAAGCTATATGTAATAGGGTGACCTCGCAAAATCGGTATTAGAGATGTGAATGGAAGGCTTAGATATGTTGGAAGTGAGAAAGTGCCGTGCTCCCGTAAAGAAAATAGCGTACAAAACGCTGGTGCGTCCAGGTCCAGAATGTAGCTCCGGTGTTCGGAATGTTTATCAAGTAGGCATGACAACAGACATCGAACGAATTCACAGTCGCATCACTTGGGTCGTAGCAGGTCAGTATAGCCCATACCAAAGTGCAACACAAATGCTGGGAGAGCTTAAATAGAAATCTTTAGAAGAAAGACGGTGTAAAACTTCTCTTGAAAGCCTGATGGGTAAATTTTGAGAGCTTTTATTCGAAGATGACTGTGCGTTCATTATGCTGACATCAATGTGTATCTGGCTTAAGGATCATGAGAATAAGACAAGAGAGTTGAGGACACGTACAGAGGCAGATAGGCAATCGTTTTCCCTCCCTCACTACGTGAATGGTCTGGTTAAGAATATTTATAATATTGGTACGATGAACCCTCCGCCATGCATTACAAAGTGGTTTGTGGGTGTATATGTAAATGTAGGTACCAGAAGTTTCTGCGTCTGTATTTTCAGATCTGAATAAAACAGAGGCGACTCTCTCTGATAGCATCGTTGCATCTTCCGTGGAAAGCTAGCTACAAACTGTCTTAATAGATGGGTGTGTCTCGTATTCTGTAGTGCAGACATTTGTAACTGCATTATGCGCATTGAACCAAAAGAGTGTGGCTCTTATGGAGAAAAACTATGTAATTTTGGACGTTCTGCATAGAACGTTTGGACGTTGAACTTTCAATAATGGAGATCACAAATAAAATTCTCTGTGAGCCTCCTTATTTGATTGAAATTTATAGCGTATTTCATTGGTAACAAAATCAAATTCCATTCCCGTTCAAGATTTTCCTCTCTTCTTGGGGTATGTCTGTAGCACTGATAAGACCAACCTCGAGTAAATACAAAATTGGTCTGTGCTGTACGGGACTTCAGCAATGGTTGTGATTCGTGGCAGCCAAATTTTGTGCTGCTAAGTGTGCGTCGCACAGCGAGGAGCAACTTCGCACCACTAGGTCTGAAACGTTGGAAAAAAGCGTGTTGTTTGATTACTCAACGATTTTCGGTTTGAATCTAGAAACAGTGGTGGTGTTATTTTTCCTACCAGAAAACGTCACTAACTATGCGTTTTAATACAGTTCTCGTTTTTTTCCACCAGTGTTAACGAGCTGTTCTACTCTCGGTATAGCATTTTCCATGACAAAGGGAGCTTTTAAATTTTCTCTAGCATGAGACTGTGTTCGCCTAATGACTAACCCTACGCACGTATGTAACAACTAGCTAATTAATAGCTTTACCTGCACCAAAGTTCTGCGGTTGCTCTCGCCTGCGAAGTACAGTGTTGTGTAATGGGACTTTGTACGCCAATTTCGTCTCACTTTAATCTTGAATAACGAAACCTCTTTCATCACAGTATACAGTGGAAGAGTGGCATCATCAACCCAACGCCCATCTGCTACACAAGCGCCAACGAGAGAGCTCATGAGCAATTTGCTACACGTGTACTTATGAAGAGGAAACTTGTGTCCTGCCCCTGCAATTAAAATTTGTTTATTATTAATAACATACATTAAAATTTATTCACATTTCTGAAGATGAAATAAATTTCATTGTTTCATTTCAGGCCACTACTAACAACAGATGCTGGAACTCAAAGTGTCAGGTGTGGAAATTACGAAAAGTTACACAGAATTTCGAATATTCTTGATCCAGCCCAGATTTTCAGAACAAATATGATTTTAACAGACGTTAATGACACCAAAAAAATATTTTGAACAAGGAAGTTTTGTAACAGCTACCGACGGTTACTGAAATTTTAAATTTAGGAGAGAAAGCTAACTTATAGCAGTACGTGAGAGGTTACATGGAAATCTTCTTCGATTTTCTCCTGAAAAGTTCAGTATGCGCGACTGATGGAGTTACAACAGAAGCAGTAATGCACAGTACTGTAACAAGGTACACCTTAACAAGAATTAGTCACCCCTTGCAGACATCACGCCAATGTTCTTGTCGCAGTGGCCACACCGGTTCCCGTCCGAAGTTAAGTGCTGTCGGGCTTGATTAGAACTTGTAGAACTTGGATGTATGACTATCTAGGTCTGCCGAATGCTTTTGGCCAACGGGATGCACTTAGCCTTTGTGAGACCAACTTGGCAGAGAAGTAGGCGCGTCCGTCACGAAATTTAACAACGGTCAGGAGAGCGGTGTGCTGACTACATGCCCCTCCACATCCGCATCCAGTGTCTCCTATGGTTTGAGGAAGACACGGCGGTCGGTCGGCTCCGTTGGGCCATCAAGGCCTGTCCGGACGGAGTAGGCATTACGATCATATCGTGTAAAACCTCTCTAGCCTTGATAACGATCTCGCTTCAGCGACTAAGAGAATTCACAAGTTTCTTCAGGTGTACCGTATACAGATAAAGTCGCTCATCATTGATAAGCTCGCATAGACATATTAAATTAGGGGAGGTGAGGGGGATGTTGGTTAATACGTGTGACTTATTGTTCCAAACAGTCCCAGATATTTTCTACTGGATTAAAAAGGGCAATTTAGCGACGCATTTGAAGTGAGACACACTGCTTAAGTGTTCGTCAAATAATGAACGCATGCGCGCAGCCCAGCGATTACGAATGTTCTAATCTTATGAGATGGGAACGTCCACAGCACCTTCTTCAGAGATGTAGAATCAGGGCAACACTTGGTCACCGACGATGTTGAAGCGAACCTGGTTCACAGACAAGTCATGGTTGAAGAACACCTCCGAAACATCACAGAACCACCATCAGTCTGAACTACACTCCCCACGCACTCAGGGTTAAATGCCTCATTGTGCCGTCGGTGCATCGATGGCTTAGTGCCATCTCAAAAAACTGAAATGTGACTCATCGAACCGCACTATACGCTTCCATTCGTCAAGTTCCTGTGTCGTCTGACCCACTTAAGACGTGCAGCTATTGTTGGCACTCAGAGTAGTGGTCTTTCACGCAGAACCCAACCCTAAATGGCCATTGTAGGCAGTTACTTCATCAATGTCCGCACGGAAACTGGTTGAAGTGGACGTGCATACACTGACGACAGTAACGCCTGTCGGGTATGAAACCGATTGACGTTTCACACGGCGTGGCATTCGTCTGCTATTCCTGTCTTTTTAATACTGTTCTTATGCCGTCATACATGGCTGCGAGTGATACGTAATTCCTTGTAAATACGTTGGACAGTCCACATGGACGTACCAACAAGACGAGCAAATATGTTCGCGGCGTAGTGGCGGGCTCGTCCATACACGCCGCCACCTGTCTGCCACTCCGTCACGTCTGCAAGTCGATCTATCGAACAGTGCCGAATCGGTACCACTGGTTGGTACGTACATATCACTGCACTGTCATGGCTTACGTCAGGCGTGGAGTGTTACATCATAGCCACGAACCATTTCTACACCACCTACTACGCTCCAAAGCGAATAGCGCGCCCCACTGTAGTTTATCAGAGAATCAATTGGAATCTTTTGCACGTAATTGCTATGTATCAGTGTCCTGCTGGTAAAGGAAACTCTACTAATGATTAGCAGAATTCTTACAATTACAGACTGTGCTGTCCTCAAGTTTCACTGTTAACACATGTCATCGTATTGTCACATCGAAATAGTTCGCACCTGCAGATAGGCAAACCAGTTACCAATTACCAGCTTCGCAAAGCGGGGTGCTTTCGTGCCTTCCCGGACACATCCAGTCACCGATTTGCACCCGCGAATTAACGCCTGCATTATCGCAAACGAAGCCGATATTGTCTACCTGTAGTACGAGTTACAAACGTGGAGAGATCCTCTCCACCACTGATGTGGTCTGTTTCACTGTGTCTCGTAGGTTTTACGTCGTCGTCTTCTGAAACCCTGGAGGTACTTACGAATAGTCCTGCATGTCCCCCCTTTCCCCCCGCCACCAACTACCTTGAAAAACGAAACGGTGGGAAACATTATTTTCATATTTCATATCGTTATATTTAATAGTGCCGAACTTATTTCTAAGACATTAATTAAAATAACCATACATTAACATTTTTTAAATAAAATTGGACGTTAAAGGATTAAGTGGATAAGTAAAGTTTTGTCTGGTGATCATATGACAGCAGATTTCTCCATCCCAGATCGAGCCGCACTTTCTGCCAATGCCTCCTTTTAGTTCAGACCATATGAACCTGGCCTGTTTTAACAACATCTGCATTCGCTTCTTATCGGATAACGAAACTTGGTCAATTAGATGCTATGACGCTTAATGAGATTAAAATATCTCTGAGAAAATTAGCAAAAGTAGACAAATCTCTCACTGAACACGCTCCGCTGACATACGAGCACGGACGCAGGTTCGAATCCTGCCTCGGGCATGGATGTGTGTGATGTCCTTAGGTTAGTTAGGTTTAAGTAGTTCTAGGGGACTGATGAGCTCAGAAGTTAAGTCCCATAGTCCTCAGAGCCATTTTGAACATACGAGCACATTATTTATTTATGAAATTGTTTACCATAGTCAGACAAGGCCATCAGGATCTACCTTTCATTAGACCATAGCTTTCATTAGACCATATAAATCACTATTCACCTTATCACTGTGTAACCATGCTTCTTTTCACGCGACAATAAAAAGCAATAGGTGAAAGCATATTCGAGGGTTTGCTGAAAATTAATGCCTCCGTATTTTTCAATCCCCAAAATCTCAAATCTTTTTATATAACACGAATTATTAACTTCCTGCACCTCTATTTTTCATGTCAACATATTTATTTCTCAACGTATCACACATTTCTCTCTACTAGAGACCAGTTGCTTGAACCGTCACTGCATTATTTAGGACTCTGTTGGTACTTAGCCGCAATCTCACCTCTGCTTGCACCACTTCATCAAGTCCTCGAAGTTGTTCTTTCGGTTTTGGTACAGATGAAAATCGGATGGGACCAAGTGGGGACTTCATGGAGGATGATCGATGACAGTGAACCCAAGGAGTCGGATTTTTACCGATGTCACAGCGTTCGTGTGTGTGGTCTGGCACAGTCATGTTGCATGAAAGGGTGGTTCTTGTGTGGTCGAACTCTTCGAATTGGAAATTCGATTACAGGACGCTCTTTCTCACGCACCGACATACCAATGTTACACACCGCCATGTTGCTCGCTGCAATTCATAGCCCTCTAACGGCAGAGGACTGCAAATATGTACACATACAGAGTAAATATGTAGAAAAGTAATAATTTATTTATTTAACAAAACCACTACGGGGGTGAAATAGTGGATAAAAGTTATTCTGAAAATAAATCATTATTAAAGAACTACTAAAGTATTTTTGAAGCTACATTTATGAAAACTGGTTGCTTTCTCGGTTACAAATAAAATTGTGTGTGTTTCAGTGTTTTTGGAAACTTAACCCCTAAGAGGGTGAAATAGGGCATAACTGTTTCACTGACTCATCATTGCCCAGGCAAAACTGCTGAGGATGTAAATTAGGAATTTATAGAGGGTATTAATATTATACTGTAGGCATTGTTTAGTAAGGAACTTTTCAAAATTCCACCCCTGTGGGTGTGACGTAGGGGATGAAACGTTTTTGAAAATATGTCGCTATTAAGGTACATTTGAAGCTAAACCTGCGAACACTGATATTTGATTTGAGAGTTAGACATAAAAAATATGCGCTTCAGCATTTTTGGAAATTTAGCCACAATGGGGGTAAAATACAAAGTGAAAATTTTTTAAAATAAATTATTATTAAAGCACCTGTATTTTACCAACTTCAGAATTTGAAAGAGAGTATTCCAGTCAACATTGTCAAAAGCTTTCTTCAAGTCCACAAATGCTATAACCTTGGTTTGTCTTTCCTTAAACTAGCTTGTAAGATAAGTCGTAGGGTCAGTATTGCCTCGAGTGTTTCTACATTTCTACGGAATCCAAATTCATCTTCCCCGAGGTCGACTTCTACCAGTTTTTCCATTCGTCTGTAAAGAATTCGTGTTAGTATTTTGAAATCGTGACTTATTAAACTGATAGTTCAGTAATTTTAACACCTGTCAGCACCTGCTTTCTTTGGAACTGGAATTATTATGTTCTTCTTGAAGTCTCATACATCTTGCCCAGCAGATGGAAGAGTCTGGTCATGGGTGGCTGTCCCAAGCCTATCAGTAGTTCTATCTGAGTGTTGTCTACCCCAGGGGCCTCAGTGCTCTTTCAAATTCTTCAGGTAGTCTCACATCTCCCATCTCATCTTCATCTACGTCCTCTTCCGTTTCCATAATATTGCCCTCAAGTACGTCACCTTTTTATAGATCCTCTATATTCTCCTTCCACTTTTCGGCTTTTCCTCCTTTGCTTAGGACTGGTATACCATTTGAGATCCTGATATTCATACAGGTGGTTCTCTTTTCTCCAAATGTCTCTTTAATTTTTCTGTAGGCGGCATCCATATTACCCCTCGTGATATATGCTTCTACACCCTTACATCTGTCCTCTAGCCATTCCAGCTTAGCCGTTATGCACTTCCTGTCGATCTCATTTTTGAGACGTTTTTGTTCCTTTTTGCCTGCTTCATTTACTGCATGTTTATATTTTCTCCTTTCATCAATTAAATTCAATATCTCTTGTGTAAGCCCTCGTGTTTTTACCTACTTGATCCTCTGCTGCCTTCACAATTTCATCTCTCAAAGCTAACCACTCTTCTTTTACTGTATTCCTTTCCCCTGTTCTTGCCAATCGTTCCTCAATGCTCCCTCTGAAATTCTCTATAACCTCTAGTTCTTTCAGTTTATCCACGTCCCATCTTCTTAAATTCCTACCTTTCTGCAGTTTCTTCAGTTTTAATCTACAATACATAGCCAATAAATTGTGGTCAATGTTCTCTGTTAGAAATTAAAAAAAAATGTGTTTCGGTATTTTTTGGAGATCCAACCCGTAAGGAGATGGAACTGAGGCTGAAAATTTTTATGCAAACATCTCGTTATATTAGTTACCAGAATCGTTTTTCGGTCAGAAGTACATTCAGAAAAGACCATGATTTAATGGTCTTAACTAGTGTGAAATGTTTAGAAGTTGTTGCAGTTTGTGAACAACATAAAAATTCTATTACAGGAAAACAATAAAATCTGTGCAGACCATACAGTCTACGCGAGCGAAGCAGATGGCGCTAAGCTAGTGAGAAATAAAGGAAGAGTTAACAATATTTCAGGAGATAAGCTATTACCTTGTTTTTTGTAATTACTCTAATGTTATGGGGAGTTTCTTCAATAGACGAGTGCTTGAAAAATAGGAAATGGCACAAACATGATATGACGAGGGGACTGAAAGTAAGTTAGAATGAAACGATATGTTGTTTCGTAAATACTGTTGGTGGAGGAACATTGTATTTGTGAACAGGTATTTGAGAGCTACGTCGGTATTCTGTCAAAGTGATACGTTTACTGTCAGAATGAGGCAACGGAGGGAACTGAGTGATTTCGAACGTGGCATCATAATAGAGGTCCAAAGATCCTGACATTAGGCCAGCGATATTTCACAGCTGTTCGCACCAATCCTGCTTTGAGTTATGCTTGTTATGAAGAGAAAATGTCAAGGAAGCACTATACCCAATCACTGTTTTGTTAAACCAAACACATTAATTAACAGCAGCCGCAGGATTCTGAATCACAGTATGCGATCCAAGCCAGTCGTTGTCATCGTCCCGCACTGTTACAGAGAACTTTCTCTGCACCCAGGGTGCTGATGTCAGTGACAGTACAATCAATTTACGGTCGACAATACTTCTTTTCCATGGCCATACTACCATCGACAAGTTACAGGTCAGAATATCAAACGCTTAACGACACTTAGATTTGCGTGGACCTGGCCAGTATTCGACTATGAGTGCATCCGGCAGGTGCTAGGTGAAAGGTATGAAACAATTTTTCAGAGAGTTATGAAGAGAAATGATAGTATACTTAATGATCAAAAGTGCTCCAACAGAAGAACCGTTAGAGGTAGAATCTGCTAGGTTGTTGGGCAGTCTCACGTTCCTCTTCATTCCCCAGCAAAACATTGACAACTCTATTGCTACCGAACAGAGATCCCAAGATCGCTAAACGAGGTTAATTGGAAGAGACCATCCCGGGAGCAGCTGAGAGCGCAAGTTGCCGTCAGCTGCAAATCGTCGCTCCCATCGGTACCAATGACGTCGGTCACATATCTTCTGAGATAATTTTCAGCTCTTTCCAGAGACTGGTGGGAGTATTGAAAGCAGCAACTCTCACTCGTAAGGTCTGTGCACAGCTGTCGGAAAGTTGGAAATTTGTGGTAATGTGTTATGGGACCAAACTGCTGAGGTCATCGGTCCCTAAACTTACACACTACTTAATCTAAAACTAACTTACGCTAAGGACAACACACACAACCACGCCCGGGGGGAGCCGCGCGGACCGTGAGAAAGGGCTCGGGACCGCGCGGCTACCCCGCGCGGCACAGCTGTCGATTTGCAGCATCGTTCAGAGGACTGACAGAGGACCTCTGATCTGAAGCCAGGAGAAAAGTATAATCAGAGTGTTCGTTGTTTCTGTGACGAGATCGGTTGTATATTTCTCGACCTACTTTGCACAGTGGAAACTCGTAAAGTTACCCAGGATCTGTAAGGTCGCCACAGTACACTTCAGATACTGCATGCACATTGTTTTTTAGTGAAGTATTGAGATACCCATTAAAAAGACCAGCAGATAAGCCAATTATTTCAGCAGACAGCATAGCAAATGTCAAGAGGAGAAATCTCAAAATATTACTTGTTATATGCCGGAGTATTGGCAGTAAAGTCTCGCAGCTCAGCTCTTTTGTAGTAAACAGTCGCCTCCGCATCATACTACGAATGGAGAATTGGATAAAACATGAAGAACAGAGTAGGGGATTTTTTGAAAACACGTAGAAAACATCGAAGAAAGAGATTAGACTCTCCGGGAGGAGGAGTATTTATAGTGGAAAGCAAAGCATTACGTCTAGTGAGGCCCAGAATGAGTCGGATGTGGACAAAATTAAACAGGGTCACAGGACTTGAATTAATAGTCGGGTATCTCTATCGACCACCAGTGTCAGACACGTGTGTCGTACAGTTATTAAAGACAGCCTAAACACGATAGTATGGAAATACCCCCGACATACGGAAGCAGTAGATAGTGGCACTAGCATGCCCAGTATCGACTGAGAAAACTACGACGATAAGGTCAATCTTACGAATTAATATTGAAAACTTTGTCTAACCACTGCCACAAACAACTATGTCGGTAACCCAAATGCTCAAAAAATATTCTAGACCTCCTAGATACAAACAGACCCGACCTTTTCAACATTGTCACCACTGAGAGAGGGATTAGTAACAATGACGCTCTTCCAAGGGCATGGTCACCAAAGGCCAGAAGGTTATCACTCAAGTTCTGAGGGTGTTCGTGTTTGCCCTCATTAACAGAGTGTCGTCATCGACTAATTTAAAGGAAGAACTGATAATGTTTCGTTTAGCTCTGGCAAACGAACAACAGTTGTGGTTACAGTTGATAGACGTTATAAACTATATAAGTATGCACCAAGCAAATAGTAAAATGTGACTAAGAACGACCGTGGTTTATCTCGTAGAACTTCCCGTAAATGGAGACTACCCGACTCTCAGTACAGAAGAGATTGCTCAAATGGCTCTAAGCACTAAGCGACTTAACATCTAAGGCCATCAGTCCCTAGACTTAGAACTACTTAAACCTAACTAACCTAAGGACATCACACACATGCATGCCCGAGGCAGGATTCGAACCTGCGACCGTAGCAGCAGAGCAGTTCCTGACTGAAGCGCCTAGAACCGCTCGGCCACAGCAGCCGGCGAAGAGGTTGCATCGATACTGATAGAGAGAAGTCAAAAGCGACTTGTGCATCTGTAAGAAAAGCCATGCTTGAAGTGTACAGTAATTTTCACAATGAGTTATTGGCAAAAGATTTATAAGAAAATCTTAGGAGGTTCTAGTCACACTTTAAGTCAATTAATGGGTCAAGCCTTCCAGTCAGTCTCTGGTGGACCCTACTGGTATCGATACGGAAGACAGCATACATGAAGCGCAAGTTTCAAATCCCGGATTTAAATCCGAGCACCCGAGACCATACTATCGTGATAGTGTTTGACCATTGCATAGATTCTCAAATGAGCGATATCGATACTAGCATAGAAAAACAGTTAAAACTACTTAAAGCGAACAAAGCACCATGCCCTGAACGAATTCCAGTTATATTTTTACATTCAATACGCCACGAAATTAGCTCCTTTCCCAACTTATATTTCTTAGGAATTGGTTGGGCGGCAAATACGAAAGGCGTTCAATAAGTAATGCAACACATTTTCCTGAAAACAGGTTGGTTTTTTTTTCAGGATTCGAATGCACCAATCTATTCCCCACTCTTATGGATAAAAAACAGTGTTTTTCAACATAATCTCCATTCAAAGCGACAGCCTTACGCCACCTTATTGGGACGGAATGTATGCCGGCATGGTACCACTTTACCGGTCGATGTCAGAGCCAACGTCTGCTGCACCAGTAACCTACCCCATCACCCATGTATTGCTTCCCGCGGAGTTCATCCTTCATTGAGCCAAACAGATGGATATCGGAAGATGCCAGATCTGGTTTGTAGGGTTGGTGAAGAAGAGCACCTTTCTTTCATGAAGTTTGAGAGTATTGTTTTAAGTACGTCTGATACTGGTTGATGACTGTGTGTGTGTGTGTGTGTGTGTGTGTGTGTGTGTGTGTGCGTGTGTGTGTGTGTGTGTACGTGGTCATGTCTGTGTTGTATGAAGATCAGGGACGCGAAAGGGTGTAGGCACATAACCTACTCCTGCAACCTACTCCTCTAGAATAGACGAACTTAATGTTTCCATCCGACTCTCTTCATGAGACGCAATTCAAGACATCGGTGTAAATCCTTTTGCTCAGGAACTCTACGCTACCACCCCTCCTCTCCTTTGCGGCAAACGCAAAGGGAATATTGTCAAAAGCGCATGACGTACCAGGCCGGTTATCCACCCAACAATCGTACACGCCCGGCGTTGCTTAACTTCGACGATCTGATAGAAATGGTTATTGAACGAGGTAAGCCTGTTGGCATATCTACAAGTGAACTGACTTTCTTTAATGTCTTAACAGTTATCTCTGTCTTGAAACCGAGCGAGGTGGCGCAGTGGTTAGCACACTGGACTCGCATTCGGGAGGACGACGGTTCAATCCTGTCTCCGGCCATCCTGATTTAGGTTTTCCGTGATTTCCCTAAATCGCTTCAGGCAAATGCCGGGATGGTTCCTTTGAAAGGGCACGGCCGATTTCCTTCCCCATCCTTCCCTAACCCGAGCTTGCGCTCCGTCTCTAATGACCTCGTTGTCGACGGGACGGCACTATTTCAAAATGTTTTTAAGGTGTAACTGGTTTTTGATAATCCTTCATCTTAATTTGATTTCCCTTACCGACATTTGGTATGTAGTAGAGTAATTATGTAACACATAGATTCTCAAATACAGTACTAACAAAACTTCCTCGTTTGCAACACTTTTAAATTTGAATAGAATATTTGTTCATTTATACATCACCATGCACCATGGAACAGTTTTTCATATTTGCAACATACTTATTTACGCGGAGTAATTTTTGTAATTTCAGAAAAATATTTTTTTCTTTAGGTACAAAGTGCAGAGGAAAATCGGGAACTGATGGCACACCACAAGCTTCAGTTTCTTTAGATACCAAAGGCTATGTCAAAACATTCAAACGAAAAATATTTGCAGCATAGGTTTGGATAGTCACTGGGCTTAAGATTCTCCCTTTTCAAAGCAATGGTCCAAAGAATCGTCCGTACTTAATCAGTGGTACTGAAATTAAGTAAAACAAGCTTTGAAGTTTGAACAGAAAAAAGAAAGACCTTGCGATTAACATTTCCTACATTCCCGCTCTATACGTAACGTCCCTTATCATTCAATTCGCAATATTAAAACACAAATAAACACTTTCAACTAGACGACCGTACGCGTCTGCTTGGTAACGATATCACTCCTTAGCTACAGCCAGTGAAATCTCTGACTTAATCTCAATAATGTGCTCGCAGTATGTGTTCTGAAAACAAATTAACCTGTAGACCCAAATATTACTTCCTTTCACATGTCTTTCGGTGCATCCACACGCTGTACGAGATTTCACAATTGTAAGAAAGAAACCATTACTGAAAATAGTAGAATTAAGATAAATCGTCTGTAAATGGATGGCGCCTCTAGTTAGCAGATCGAGACGACATATTCAATCGAGGCCTACGTTAAATACAGGCACGAATGCACGACTGTGTGACGTCACTAATGTAGTGTTCGTCGGCATCGGCAAAAAATACTCATCAAAGCCCTTTGGTTGAATTTTTGATAGTGTAGTAGGAAATTTTTTTAGCAAAGATCTTGATAATAGTTGGAGCGAGGGCCTAAGTTTGATAAAAGTTTGTTATTGTATACACGTCGCTTCGCTTGCCTATAGAGTGACGAAGAATATTTGGTGCTTCGCTGCCAGCACAGTCATCATTGCAAAGTATGAAGAACACGAAATTTATCCGAAAACGAAGCGCGCTGACTACAGACCCCATAATATGCAGTTGGAATCTTACAAAGAATTAGTTGCAGCAATCTGCTGCATTCGATGTGTCTGCACTTCGGATTATGTTAAGTCTACATAGGTACAAAAACAATGGATGCGGAAGAAAATGGAGTTATGAAAAGCCAAGTGCGTTCAAAGTGTACGTAAGTGAAATAAATGGTTTCATTTGTACTATAAATACACTTACTTAGCTTGCATAAATTCCTCCTTAACTGATTTATATATTGGTTCACATGTTTCTGGAATTTAGTTTCAAATCAATAGTCGAGATTGCAATAATATTTGTTTATTTACCGGTTTCGGCTTATGTTAAAGCCATCTTTAGAATTTTTTGTCCCTCATGACTTGTGCTGGTGGCTCCTTCGTTTTCTCGTGGTACCACGATTGCAATCTCGACTGTTGATTTTAACCTAAATATACATACATAAAATAGTATGCCTCACCTCGGTTCCGAGGGTTCCGGAACCTGTATAGAAAATTGGAATAAAGGTCAACATAGACATCATTTCCGCCCTTTCTACTGCTCATGAAAACCACACATTACATGTTGTACCACCATACATCGAGTCCTTCGGAGGTGGTGGTCCAGATTGATGTACACGTCTGATACCCAGTAGCACGTCCTCTTCCATTGATGCGTGCCTGTGTCCGTCGTGGCATACTAGCCACAACTTCATCAAGGCACTGTTGGTCCAGATTGCCCCACTCCTCAACGTCGATTCGGCGTAGATCCCTCAGAGTGGTTGGTGGGTCACGTCGTCAATATCCCAGGAATGTTCGATAGGGTTCGTGTTTGGAGAACATGCTGGCCACCGTAGTCGAGCGATGTCGTTATCCTGATGGAAGTCATTCACAAGATGTGCACGATGGGGGCGTGAATTGTAGTCCGTGAAGACGAATGCCTCGCCAATATGCTGCCGATATGGTTGCACTATCGGTCGGAGGGTGGCATTCGCGTATGGTACAGCCGTTAAGGCGCCTTCCATTACCACCAGCGGCGTACGTCGGCCCCAGATAATGCCACCCCAAAACAGCAGGGTACCTCCAACTTGCTGCACTCACTGAACAGTGTGTCTAAGGCTCAGCTTGACCGGGTTGCCTCCAAACACGTCTCCGACGATTGTCTGGTTGAAGGCATATGCGACACTCATCGTTGAAGAGAACGTGATGCCAATTCTGAGCGGTCCGTTCGGCATGTTGTTGGGCCCAGCTGTACCGTGCTGTATGGTGTCGTGGTTGCAAATATGGAACTCGCCATGGACGTCGGGAGTGAAGTTGCGCATCATGCAGCATATTCTGCCCAGTTTGAGTCGTAACACGACGTCCTGTGGCTGCACGAAAAGCATTATTCAACATGGTGGCGTTGTTGTCTGGGTTCCTCCGATTCGTAATCTGTAGGTAGCGCTCATCCACTGCAGTAGTAGCCCTTGGGCGGCCTGAGCGAGGCAAGTCATCAACAGTTCTTGTCTCTCTGTATCTCCTCCATGTCCGAACAACATCGCTTTGGTTCACTCCGAGAAGCCTGGATACTTCCCTTGTTGAGAGCTCTTCCTGGCACAGAGTAACAATGTGGAAGTGAACGAACCGCCGTATTGACCATCTAGGCATGGCTGAACTACAGACAACACGAGCTGTGTACCTCCTTCCTGGTGGAACGACTGGAATTGATCGGCTGTCGGACGCCCTCCATATAATAGGAGCTGCTTATGTATGGCTGCTTACATCTTTGGGAGGGTTTAGTGACATCTCTGTACAGTCAAAGGGACTGTGTCTGTGATTCAATATCCACATTCAACATCTATCTTCAGGAGTTCTGGGAACCGGGGTGATGCAAAACTTTTTTTGATGTATGTAGCATCAGATCGCTGCAGTCCATAGATTCAATATCCACATTCAACATCTATCTTCAGGAGTTCTGGGAACCGGGGTGATGCAAAACTTTTTTTGATGTATGTAGCATCAGATCGCTGCAGTCCATAGACAATGTTGTCTAAATTTATGTTTCTGGAATAATACGTAATAGGGAACTATGTGGGTTCCGAGTATTATATTGCAAGATAGGATAGCTTTCGCCTGTTGCAAAAAAACTTAACCTAACCATGAGACGATCTTTAGCAGAAATAGCACTCACGATCTGAATAATGAAACACTGCACCAGCCACGTATTTTTCTTTTTCACAATTTGCTCGATGCTTTGGGAGAATTTATTCTCATGATCAGATACAAATATTTACATAGGTTTTGTATGTGATATTTCGGAAAATCGGACAAAAATAATCTGTCCGACTGCAGTAAACCCTTAAAACACAACTGCAGGATATGAGAGGCAGAACAGTACAAACACGAACACCACATATAATACCTATGTAAATATTTCTTCTTTATAATGAGAATACCCATGAATAACCATGAAGAAGTGCGTACCGCTATCTAGTGCAGTATTTCCTTATTTAAATGGCGACGAAGCTGCAGTTTTTACAGAAACATCGATTATGATGAATGAAGTTAAGAAATGGCGTTTCATAAATGAAGATCGTGTATGCAAACATGAGGGGCGACTTTCATGAGGACAAAGTGAAATGTGTTCGCCTACTCTCAAACAAATTTCGTTGTTCTTTATGTCCTCCCACAGTAGTTCACGAAGCAAATTATGGTAAACATTTCGATCTTTTCTTCCCGGTTTCCATGGTTTCACCCACATTCGTTTCCATCTCTCTGTCTTTTCAAGCATTGCATTCGTCGCCAACACAACATGCTGTTGTACAATCGATTAATTGTTTGGTTTCCATTGCCGAACAACTATGATGAAAAATTTTAGGATCGTGTAATAGCTCCAGTCCGCAGCTCGTGGTCTTGCGGTAGCGTTCCCGCTCTCGAGCACGGGGTACCGGGTTCGATTCCCGGCGGGGTCAGGGATTTTCCCTGCCTCGCGATGGCTGGGTGTTGTTGTGTCTTCTTCATCATCATCATTCATCCCCATTACGGTCGGAGGAAGGCAATGGCAAACCACCTTCTCTAGCACCTTGCCTAGTAGTCCTATGGCGGTGCGGGTTTCCAGCATCGTCCACTGCGCTCCTCGGAGTATGGGACCTCATCATCAATAGCTCTAGTGAGATAGCTTGGTCAAAAAAGTTCGACGACATTGTAATACCGGCCTCAGGCTTCATGCGTTTGTGTCGGCCGGGAGTAACATTAAATTGCTGACATCACACTGAGGTGCGCTTAAGCCTATAATTATAGTAGGCCACATGTTCAATACCACGACGTCATGAATGGTATTCACTGAGATGATGGGATACCTCCTAATACCGTGTCTGACCTCCTTTTGCCCAGCGTAGTGCAGCAATTCGACAGATTATGAACTCAACAAGTCGTTGGAAGTACACTGCAGAAATATTGAGACATACTGCCTTTATAGCCGCCCAAAATATCGGAAGTGTTGCCGGTATGGGATTTTTTCCACGAATTGATCTCTTGATTATGTTCAAATGGCTCTGAGCACTATGGGACTTAACTACTGAGGTCGTCAGGCCCCTAGAACTTAGAACTACTTAAACCTAACTAACTTAAGGACATTACACACATCCATGCCCGAGGTAGGCTTCGAACCTGCGATCGTAGCGGTCGCGCGGTTCCAGACTGTAGCTCCTATAACCGCTCGGCCACCACGGCCGGCTCTTGATTATGTTCCGTAAATGTTCTATGGGATAAAACCACATCTCGGACGATCTGGATGGTCAAACCACACTCTCATACGACAGGGCGCATTGTCATCCGTAAAAATTTCATCATTGTTTGGGAACATGACGTCCGTGAATGGTTGCAAATGGTCTCCAAGTAGCCGAACATCCAGAGGGCGTAGTCCGTTCCATGTAAACACAGCCCACGCCATTGTGAAGGCACCATCAACTGGCACAGTACCTTGTTGACCACTTGCGTCCATGGCTTTGTAGCGTCTGCGCCAATCTCGAACCCTATCACCTCTCACCTACTGAAATCGGGACTGATATCACCAGGCCATGGTTTTCCAATCGGCTAGGATCCAACCGATATGGTCACGAGCCCAGGAGGGCCCCACAGGCGATACCGTACTGTTAGCAAAGGCACAGGCGCCGGTCGTCTACATCCATACTCCATTAAAGCCATATTCCGGCACACCGACCTAACGGATACTTCGTCGTACCTCTCACATCGATTTCTGCGGTTATTTCACGCAGTGTGTGTTTGTCTGTTAGCACTGACAACGCTACGAAAGCGCCGGAGTCCTCGGTCGTTAAGTGAAGGCCGTCGGCCACTATGTTATCCGCAGTGAGAGTTAATGCCTCGCCGGCCGAAGTGGCCGAGCGGTTCTAGGCGCTACCGTCTGGAGCCGAGCGACCGCTACGGTCGCAGGTTCGAATCCTGCCTCGGGCATGGATGTGTGTGATGTCCTTAGGTTAGTTAGGTTTACTTAGTTCTAAGTTCTAGGCCACTGATGACCTCAGAAGTTAAGTCGCGTAGTGCTCAGAGCCAGTTAATGCCTCAAATGTGGTTCAAATGGTTCAGATGACTCTGAGCACTATGGGACTTATCTGAGGTCATCAGTCCCCTAGAACTAAGAACTACGTAAACCTAACTAACCTAAGGACATCACACACATTCATGCCCGAGGCAGGATTTGAACCTGCGACCGTAGCGTGAAATGTAGTACTCTCGGCACACTCGTGACACTATGGATCGCGGAATACTGAATTCTGCAACGGTTTCCGAAATGGAATGTACCACGCGTCTAGCTCCGAATACCATTTTGCCTGTTAATTCTCGTCGTGCGGCGGTAATCACGTCGGAAACCTTTCCACATAAATCACCTGAGTGCAAATGACAGACCCGCCAGTGCAGTGCCCTTTACATTCTGTACGTGACACTACTGCCATCTGTATATATAAATATCGCTATCCCATGACTTCCATCACCTTAGTATGTATTATCTACGGTCCAAGATTCAGCTGTTCTAGTGACCAAAGACACGCAACGTCGTGTTAGCAGCTTTTTCGTATTATTTTGTGCAGCCGTCGAATAATGTGACGTGCGAGCGTTATTGTCTCGCCGCCGACACGACGTCAGCCGACCTCGGCATTCGAGCGCGCCTGTGCCCCTCCCAGCACCGCCTCCGCCGCCGCCGCCGCCGCGCCGCGGAAGCACCCTGGCGAGCGTGCTGACGTCACGGCCTCCTCCTGGCGCGGCGCGGCGCGTTTTTAATAACTCGCAAGGCGGCCCGGCTCCTACGTCACAGCCGCTGCGTCACGACGGGGTACTATCCGAGTCGATATCGCTGACTGCGCCGCTGCGCTCCGCCCTGCCTCCTGCCGAACTCGCGACTACGTGAGCTCGGGGACAACGCCCCTCACCCACACGCGGACGCACCGCGCTCCGCTTCTCGGACGGTCCAGAGGCCACAGACTGCATGCAGACATCTTTGTGCTGTCGGATTCACCTCACTCACATTCCTAGGGAATGTCTGTGCCCTTTATAATACAAAATCAAAGTAAATGGGACAGAATATACAGTCTTTATGAGCTAGAGTCATGGTCAATTTAATTTGACATTTTCAAATCAGGCAAGTAATCTATTTTCAAATATAGTTTATGAGGGTCTTTTTGGAAATAAACAACGTTATCATCTGATGAACCGCGTAGATCTTCCCCCACTGCCTCCGCCATGTTGTAGACATTCCTAATCCTTGAAGCCAATACAACACGAACGACGAGCAGGGAAAGCCATTTACCGATTATTTAAAGTGTGTTACATGTCCACTACGCATGTAACAGTGATCTAAGGATGGATATTACACTACTGGCCATTAAAATTGCTACACCACGAAGATGACGTGCTACAGACCCTAAATTTAACCGACAGGAACAAAATGCTGTGATATGCAAATGATTAGCTTTTCAGAGCATCCACACAAGATTGGCGCCGTTAGCAACACCTACAACGTGCTGACATGAGGAAAGTTTCCAACCGATTTCTCATACACACTCAGCACTTGACCGGCGTTGCCTGGTGAAACGTTGTTGTGATGCCTCGTGTAAGGTGAAGAAATGCGCACCATCACGTTTCCGACTTTGATAAAGCTCGGATTGTAGCCTATCGCGATTGCGGTTTATCGTATCGCGACATTGCTGCTCGCGTTGGTCGAGATCCAATGACTGTTAGCAGAATATGGAATTGGTGGGTTCAGGAGGGTAATGCGGAACGCCGTGCTGGGTCCCAACGGCCACGTATCACTAGCAGTCGAGATGACAGGCATCATATCCGCATGGCTGTAACGGATCGTGCAGCCACGGCGCGATCCCTGAGTCAGCAGATGGGGACGTTTGCAAGACAACAACCATATGCACGAACAGTTCGACGATGTTTGCAGCAGCATGGGCTATCAGCTCGGAGACCATGGCTGTGGTTACCCTTGACGCTGCATCACAGACAGGAGCGCCTGCGATTGTGTAGTCAACGACGAAACTGGGTGCACGAATGGCAAAACGTCGTTTTTTGGGATGAATCCAGGTTCTGTTCACAGCATCATTATGGTTGCATCCGTGTTTGGCGACATCGCGGTGAAAGCACATTGGAAGCGTGTATCCGTCATCGCCATACTGGAGTATCACCCGGCGTGATGGTGTGGGGTGCCATTGGTTACACGTCTCGGTCATCTCTTGTTCGCATTGACGGCACTTTGAACAGTGGACGTTACATTTAAGATGTATTACGACCCGTGGCTCTGCCCTTCATTCGATCCCTGCGAAAGCCTACATTTCAGCAGGATAAAACACGACCGTTTATTGAAGGTCCTGTACGGGCATTTCTGGATACAGAAAATGTTCGACTGCTCCCCTGGCTAGCACATCCTCCAGATCTCTCATCAACTGAAAACGTCTGCTCAATGGTGACCGAACAACTGGCTCGTCACAATACGTCAGTCACTACTCTTGATGAACTGTGGTATCGTGTTGAAGCCGCATGGGCAGCTGTACCTGTACACGCCATTCAAGCTCTGTTTGATTCAATGGCCAGGCGTATCAAGGGCGTTATTACGGCCAGAGGTGGTTGTTCTGGGTATTGATTTCTCAGGCTCTATGCACCCACATTGCGTGAAAATGTAATCACATTCAGTTCTAATATAATATATTAGTCAAATTAATACCCGTTTCCTCATCTGCTCGTCACAATACGTCAGTCACTACTCTTGATGAACTGTGGTATCGTGTTGAAGCTGCATGGGCAGCTGTACCTGTATACGCCATCCAAGCTCTGTTTGATTCAATGGCCAGGCGTATCAAGGCCGTTATTACGGCCAGAGGTGGTTGTTCTGGATACTGATTTCTCTGGATCTATGCACCCAAATTGCGTGAAAATGTAATCACATGTCAGTTCTAGTATAATATATTAGTCAAATTAATACCCGTTTCCTGATCTGTATTTCTTCTTGGTGTAGCAATTTTAATGGCCAGTAGTGTACTATTCTGCCGGACAAAAATTAGTACACCTGAAAAGATTACTTCGATTTTGACCTGATGATGCCATATGCCACCTGAGGGATAATACATGTACTGATAATTATTTGAACGTCGTCCGCCAACAGATAGCGTATTGGCGTAGCTACCAGAGCGCCTTCTGTGTCTACCCTTTAGTAGGGAATGCTCTCCAAAGGCTCGGTGTGGTGTAAACGCGTGAAGCAAGTAGGCAGCTATACCACGGAGATGCACAGGTGCTTCCTACAGCCACCTGAGCGAGCTTGAAAGGGGTCAAATTGTGACCTTCTGAGGGGCGGGATAGTCCTTTCGGAGAATTGCCACACAAGCTGGATGTACTTTGAAACTTCCTGGCAGATTAAAACTGTGTGCCGGACCGAGACTCGAACTCGGGACCTTTGCCTTTCGCGGGCAAGTGCTCTACCATCTGAGCTACCCAAGCACGACTCACGACCCGTCTCACTGCTTCAATTCTGCCAGTACCTCGTCTTGGCACACAGTTTTAATCTGTCAGGAAGTTTCATATCAACGCACACACCGCTGCAGAGTGAAAATCTCATTCTGGAAACATCCCCCAGGCTGTGGCTAAGCCATGTCTCCGCAATATCCTTTCTTTCAGGAGTGCTAGGTCTGCAAGGTTCGCAGGAGAGCTTCTGTAAAGTTTGGAAGGTAGGCGACGAGGTACTGGCAGAAGTAAGTCTGTGAGGATGGGGCGTGAGTCGGGCTTGGGTAGCTCAGTTGATAGAGCACTTGCCTGCGAAAGGCAAAGGTCCCGACTTCGAGTCTCGGTCCGGCACACAGTTTTAACCTGCCAGGAAGTTTCATATCAGCGGACACTCCGCTGCAGAGTGAAAACCTCATTCTGGATGTACTTTGTCTGTTGCGCAACAATGCTGGTATCAGTGATCACGTGAACGTTCTCACAACTGCAGACGAGTTTCTGGACGCCTACGCAGCTCAGACGCCCGCCAAGATGTCGTATTGTAAGGGTAGCAGCGGCAGATCGTACAGCTACTGCAGCACAGATAATTGCGAACCGGTTATTAGCAATGGGACTACGGGCACACACACCTCTAGCCCCGCCTTCCACTCTCGCCACAGCATCGACATCCACGGCTCCACTGGTTCCGTCAGACGATCACTTGGAAGTGGAATAGCGCGCCGTGGTCTTGACCGATGAAAGCGTGTACGATGTAGACCTAGTGAGCGCTATCTCGTAGAGTGCATTCGTCCAAAACACACTGGCCCCACCAAGGCCTTATGGTCCGGGGTGCGATAGCATCCAACTCTCGTTCATCTTTGGTGCCTCTGAAGGGAACGCTAACCAAAACTCAGTACTTGCAGAATGTTGTTAGACTCGTTCTGTTACCGTTCTTGCAACGGGAGAGTGATGTGTTGTTCCAACAGGATAACGCTCGCCCACATTTGCGCGTGAAACTCAACGCGGTCTGCAAGACGTACAACATCTTCCCTGGCCAGCACGATCTCCGGACTTGGCTCCGATCGAGCATGTGTAGGATATGATGGGATGAGAAGTGACTCGTGTTACTCGTCAACCGACTTATAGAACTGCGTGAACAGGTCGAGCAGGCGTGGCATAACATATCCCAGGACGGTATTAGCCATATGTACGATCGACTGAATGCCAGAGTCAGCGTCTGCGTTGCTGCTCGTGGAGGCTAAACCACGTACTAACATTTGTGTTTCAGCATGGGTCGACACCTGGTACCTAGGAACCACCTGGTACCTAGGAACCACCTGGTACCTAGGAACCAACTGTGCTATACGTCTGTAGAAGTAGTCATTCCATGTACTCAATATGCTCTGTTACAACAACAAATCTTGAGTGAACTGAAAACCTCTAAAAGGGTGTACTAATTTTTTCCGGTGGCGTTTTACTATTATTAACGCGCAGTGCGCGGTTTGTAGTGTAATATGGCTTCTGATTGATAGACGGATTGTGCTCCTGAAAAAGTTGTTCGAGAATAGGGAAAAGCAGGTGCACCAGCACACAAACAGGGACCAAAACGTAAGGGCATAGGTTCAAATGGTTCAAATGGCTCTGAGCACTATGGGACTCAACTGCTGTGGTCATAAGTCCCCTAGAACTTAGAACTACTTAAACCTAACTAACCTAAGGACATCACACACATCCATGCCCGAGGCAGGATTCGAACCTGCGACCGTAGCGGTCGTGCGGTTCCAGACTGTAGCGCCTTTAACCGCTCGGCCACTCCGGCCGGCGTAAGGGCATAGAATTAGACTGTTTATCATTTGCTGACGACATGGCACTGATGGCCCAAGACATTGCCGATGCACAGAAACATACAGAATTATTACAATAGCAGGTAGCAAAAGTAGGATTAGAAATTTCATTTGATGAAACAAAGTTTATGACTGTCATCAAAGACGCACCTTCTGATCTCAAAATTGGTAATAACTACATCTCTCGAGTAAAAGAATTTAAATATTTAGGTGAACGGATTGCAGAAAATTGTAATGAAAAGAAATCTGTCAGCTCAAGAGTCCAGAAAATGGAGACGGCGTTTTAGTTAACAAAAAACGTTTACAACAAAAACAGTCTCTCGTGGAACTGTAAAATATGACACTACCCCCCACGAACCATGGACCTTGCCGTTGGTGGGGAGGCTTGCGTGCCTCAGCGATACAGATGGCCGTACCGTAGGTGCAACCACAACGGAGGGGTATCTGTTGAGAGGCCAGACAAACATGTGGTTCCTGAAGAGGGGCAGCAGCCTTTTCAGTAGTTGCAGGGGCAACAGTCTGGATGATTGACTGATCTGGCCTTGTAACAGTAACCAAAACGGCCTTGCTGTGCTGGTACTGCGAACGGCTGAAGGCAAGGGGAAACTACAGCCGTATTTTTCCCGAGGACATGCAGCTTTACTGTATTATTAAATGATGGCGTCCTCTTGGGTAAAATATTCCGGAGGTAAAATAGTCCCCCATTCGGATCTCCGGGCGGGGACTACTCAGGAGGACATCGTTATCAGGAGAAAGAAAACTGGCGTTCTACGGATCGGAGCGTGGGATGTCAGATCCATTAATCGGGCAGGTAGGTTAGAAAATTTAAAAAGGGAAATGGATAGGTTAAAGTTAGATATAGTGGGAATTAGTGAAGTTCGGTGGCAGGAGGAACAAGACTTTTGGTCTGGTGATTACAGGGTTATAAATACAAAATCAAATAGGGGTAATGCAGGAGTAGCTTTAATAATGAATAAAAAAATAGGAGTCCGGGTTAGCTACAACAAACAGCATAGTGAACGCATTATTGTGGCCAAGTTGGACACGAAGCCCACGCCCACTACAGTAGTACAAGTTTATATGCCAACTGGCTCTGCAGATGATGAAGAAATAGATGAAATGTATGAAGAGATAAAAGAAATTATTCAGATAGTGAAGGGAGACGAAAATTTAATAGTCATGGGTGACTGGAATTCGTCAGTAGGAAAAGGGAGAGAAGGAAACATAGTAGGTGAATATGGATTGGGGGGAAGAAATGAAAGAGGAAGCCGCCTTGTAGAATTTTGCACAGAGCATAACTTAATCATAACTAACACTTGGTTCAAGAATCATAAAAGAAGGTTGTATACCTGGAAGAATCCTGGAGATACTTTAAGGTATCAGATAGATTATATAATGGTAAGACAGAGATTTAGGAATCAGGTTTTAAATTGTAAGACATTTCCAGGGGCAGATGTGGATTCTGACCACAATCTATTGGTTATGAACTGTAGATTGAAACTGAAGAAACTGCAAAAAGGTGGGAATTTAAGGAGATGGGACCTGGATAAACTGAAAGAACCAGACGTTGTAGAGAGTTTCAGGGAGAGCATAAGGGAACAATTGACAGGAATGGGGGAAAGAAATACAGTAGAAGAAGAATGGGTAGCTCTGAGGGATGAAGTAGTGAAGGCAGCAGACGATCAAGTAGGTAAAAAGACGAGGGCTAATAGAAATCCTTGGGTAACAGAAGAAATATTGAATTTAATTGATGAAAGGAGAAAATATAAAAATGCAGTAAATGAAGCAGGCAAAAAGGAATACAAAGGTCTCAAAAATGAGATCGACAGGAAGTGCAAAATGGCTAAGCAGGGATGGCTAGAGGACAAATGTAAGGATGTAGAGGCTTGTCTCACTAGGGGTAAGATAGGTACTCCTACAGGAAAATTAAAGAGACCTTTGGAGAAAAGAGAACTACTTGTATGAATATCAAGAGCTCAGATGGCAACCTAGTTCTAAGCAAAGAAGGGAAGGCAGAAAGGTGGAAGGAGTATATAGAGGGTTTATACAAGGGCAATGTACTTGAGGACAATATTATGGAAATGGAAGAGGATGTAGATGAAGACGAAATGGGAGATAAGATACTGCGTGAAGAGTTTGACAGAGCACTGAAAGATCTGAGTCGAAACAAGGCCCCAGGAGTAGACAACATTCCATTAGAACTACTGATGGCCTTGGGAGAGCCAGTCATGGCAAAACTCTACCATTTGGTGAGCAAGATGTATGAGACAGGCGAAATACCCTCAGACTTCAAGAAGAATACAATAATTCCAATCCCAAAGAAAGCAGGTGTTGACAGATGTGAAAATTACCGAACTATCAGTTTAATAAGTCACAGCTGCAAAATACTAACGCGAATTCTTTACAGACGAACGGAAAAACTGGTAGAAGCGGACTCGGGGAAGATCAGTTTGGATTCCGTAGAAATGTTGGAACACGTGAGCAATACTAACCTTACGACTTATCTTAGAAGAAAGATTAAGAAAAGGCAAACCTACGTTTCTAGCATTTGTAGACTTAGAGAAAGCTTTTGACAATGTTAACTGGAATACTCTCTTTCAAATTCTGAAGGTGGCAGGGGTAAAATACAGGGAGCGAAAGGCTATTTACAATTTGTACAGGAACCAGATGGCAGTTATAAGAGTCGAGGGGCATGAAAGGGAAGCAGTGGTTGGGAAAGGAGTGAGACAGGGTTGTAGCCTCTCCCCGATGTTATTCAATCTGTATATTGAGCAAGCAGTAAAGGAAACAAAAGAAAAATTCGGAGTAGGTATTAAAATTCATGGAGAAGAAGTAAAAACTTTGAGGTTCGCTGATGACATCGTAATTCTGTCAGAGACAGCAAAGGACTTGGAAGAACAGTTGAACGGAATGGACAGTGTCTTGAAAGGAGGATATAAGATGAAGATCAACAAAAGCAAAACGAGGATAATGGAATGTAGTCAAATTAAATCGGGTGGTGCTGAGGGAATTAGCTTAGGAAATGAGACACTTAAAGTAGTAAAGGAGTTTTGCTATTTAGGGAGTAAAATAACTGATGATGGTCGAAGTAGAGAGGATATAAAATGTAGACTGGCAATGGCAAGGAAATCGTTTCTGAAGAAGAAAAATTTGTTAACATCGAGTATAGATTTAAGTGTCAGGAAGTCGTTTCTGAAATTATTTGTATGGAGTGTAGCCATGTGTGGAAGTGAAACATGGACGATAAATAGTTCGGACAGGAGGAGAATAGAAGCTTTCGAAATGTGGTGCTACAGAAGAATGCTGAAGATTAGATGGGTAGATCACATAACTAATGAGGAGGTATTCAATAGAATTGGGGAGAAGAGGAGTTTGTGGCACAACTTGACGAGAAGAAGGGACCGGTTTGTAGGACATGTTCTGAGGCATCAAGGGATCTCAAATTTAGCATTGGAGGGCAGCGAGGAGGGTAAAAATCGTAGAGGGAGACCAAGGGATGAATACACTAAGCAGATTCAGAAGGATGTAGGTTGCAGTAGGTACTGGGAGATGAAGAAGCTTGCACAGGATAGAGTAGCATGGAGAACTGCATCAAACCAGTCTCAGGACTGAAGACCACAACAACAACAACACAACAGTAATTAAACCCGAAGCTCTCTACGCACCTGAGACACTAAATCTTCAACACGGAACACTAAAAGGGAATTAGAAGTGAAAGAACGTAAAATAATGAGGAAAATCCTAGGACCAAGAACTAAAGATGGCGTGCATTATCCAAAACCCAATGCAGAAATATATAAAAATATCTCCAAAATAACAGACAGAATGCGCATGAGAAGAATCTAATCCATGGGGCATTTAGAAAGAATGGACTAAAACAGGTGAACACACAAAATCCATACACTTTTAAAGACCAAAACAAAGAGACCGAACTGGTACAAACAGAGGAAAAAACCTTAGAGAATTAGGGTTTCCAAATCTACATGTCAGAAAAATGACAAACACACGTGGTTTTGAGGAAGAAGAGAGAAAAACTGACCGACATACTAGACCATTTGCTGCGTAAGAAGGAATACTGGGCGAAAAAGAAGGGCAACAAATGTTGATTACGCGTGGTCCTAAGTGATCCATCCGCGAAGAAGAAGAAGATAGACGGATCACCAATGTTCATGGAGATGTGATGAATGAAGCTTCAGTTTGAAAATGGTGCTTCATGTTTACTGGTGTACGAACGAATACTCATGATGAAAATCAATCAGGTCGATTTTCAGTTGTGACTCATTCCCTCAATCGACAATTGAAAAAGAAATTCAACAGGACAGGCGTTTCACTATCGTGCGTCCCCAAAATTTCATGATCAATTCATTATGAATTGTTAGTGCTGATTTCGCTATAAATAACCGTATGACTGGTGGGTTCCTCGCCTTTTGGCACACGAATACAAAAAACGGTGAATGGAAGTTGCACTCACTCGGTACGACATGGACGGCGTGGAATAACTGAATCACATTGTTACTGTTCATGAGTCTCGGGTTTCGGTTAAAAGTCTGAAAACTAAGAGCCACTCAATGGAATGGCAGCGATTACCATCTCCAACAAAAAAGAAAAATAAATAAAATGTCCTGAAAAAAAAATCTACAAATTTCTTTATCACTTTTATTGTCCTCAGCGTCTGACTCAGTTGATGAGAAGTTTCTGTTTGAAATACTCAATGAACTGGGCTTCGACAGCAAAACTACAGCTCTAATTAAACAAGCACTAACGAACACCAATTCTAACGTGAAATTTAGAGGTCAAATTTCAAGAAGTCTTAAGATCAAAACTCGAGATCGCCTCCCCCACTGCTCTTTGAGTTCTAGAAAAATGTCGTAAGTTAATGGAGAATGTCATTAGGAGAAAGCCAAATCAGTGAGGAAGTTAGATCAGGTTTCAAAAAGGGACAAGCTACAAATGGGCTGTTAGCGTTTGCAGAGGACCTTGATTTTTTTTTCAGACTCAGTGGAAACAACAACTAGGCGAACAGAAATGCTTAAAGAACAAGTTGAAAAAGCAGGCTTACAAATCTCCTTTGAGAAAACCAAATCTCTGACAAACATTAAGGCAGTTCCAAAGACGATGAAAACTAGAAGTGGAAATGTTGAGAGAACTAACGAGTTCGTATCTAGGAGAAGTAATGGAACAAAACATTTTGGAGAAAAAATCCATTAAAAGAAGAGTTAATGAGATGAAAACAGCTCACTACCTCATTAAGGACGTGTATAATAAGAAATGAATATCCATCAACGCTAAACTGACACACTACTCTACAGCAATTCGCTCAGAAGCATTTTATGCAGAATGTTTAACTCTTAACATCAGGCAATGATGGAAGCACTGTAAATGACAGAAAGAAAAATACCAAAAATTTTGCGACCAGTTACAGAGCAAACACAATATAGAAGATGTCATAATAGTGAACTTTACACACATATTGAGAAAATTACAGACATGATTAAGAAAAGAGGAATAGCCTTCTAACGGCCATATCCAGAGGATGAGTCCAAACAGACCAAAAAAAAAGACTGTTCACTTACTTCCCTAAATTAAAAGTGGGTAACACATGGTGCAAAGAAGTTAGAAGGGACATGACGAGCTCCTAATTACTCCACAAGATACTGAGGAAGGATCGCCTCTCAAAAAAGATTAAAGTAGTCCATAGATTTCCATCAAAAATCCAAAAACAAGACTCAAGCCACTCGTACATGAGAAAGAAGAGAGAAATTACTAGAAATGGGAGTAATGTGGAAGAAAAAAAGGAAGAACAGTGAAATAACCGTATTTCATAGTGTCTCATACATAGTAACAGATCAAAGCATCTGAGCACCAAAAAGGTTACGCCACCAGTATTTCGGGAGTCCATCAAGCTCATACTTCTAGGAGACAGTCAGACTCTTCATCAATTACGTCGCACCTTTCGAAATAAACGGCGTGGATTGCTATACAGCGGATGGTGTTCCTTCGCTATAACGCTCTCCCACATTCTGTTGCCCTGACAAAGGACTTTCTTCGACACTTTAGGCAGGGAGTTTTCGAACCTCCACCTTATAGCCCAGATTTGGTCCTGGGTGTTGGTAATCGTCAACTTTTCCCCAAATTAAAGGACTTTTTGAGCGGATAACACTACGAAAATAACAACGAACTGGAAGAGAATGTTACTGACTGGTTCAACAGCCTGGCGGCAACTTACTATACAGAAGGTATACGAAAGCGAGTTGAGTGCTAGGACAAACGTTTAAATTTGAACTGTGACTACGGAGAAAAATAGCTAAAATGTGAAAATATGTTAGAAAATAAGTTCTCTTTCATTACCTTCAAAAAAAAAAATTATCGTAAAACAAATGGTCTTTTCCTTTAGAATGATCCTCTTATTATCCGCAGTTGTCTTGATCACATTTGGTGGACTTTACGGTTCACCGGTTCGACTTGAAAGCTTGTTGATTTTAAGTAACCACGACGGGAGACGGCGTAAGAATTTCCCAGCCCACATGGCAGTTTCGCGCGCCTTACCTCAACCAATCACGTAATACGATTTTGTAAACGACACCATGGCAAAACCTCAAAATGGTTCAAATGGCTTTGAGCACTATGGGACTTAACTTCTGAGGTCATCAGTCCCCTAGAACTTAGAACTACTTAAACCTAACTAACCTAAGGACGTCACACACATTCATGCCCGAGGCAGGATTCGAACCTGCGACTGCAGCGGTCGTGTGGCTCCAGACTGTAGAACCTAGAACCGCTCGGCCAGCCCGGCCGGCGCAAAACCTCAGCGTTGTCGCAAATACAGGGATGACTACTGTTTTCGCCTGCAACCGATGGCAATACGCAATTGAAAGCTGGCAACAGTGCTACTGTCAGTGTCCTCTTATGCAGTGTCAACTATAGACGACTATTTGAGGTGTTTTTTTGTAATACATGTCTACATATATATACATACATAGATAATAACATTTACAAAATAATTGCTAATTCAAAAAGCATTTAAGTTTATGCTACATCTCACGGATCATAGTCTACATTGGTATGCGTACACCTTAAAAGAATGTACAAAAAAAAAATAAAGACAAGGATGACAATCTAAGCAACTTCAACTCCGCATCTGGCAGTCACATTGCGGTCATCAATGCTACACCTTCTGGACGTATTCTGCGTTGTTGTAAGTGGCCTGTAGTTTGTTAAACTTCACATTCACATAGGATTGATGATGGGAGGTAACTCCATTTCTGCAGATTGTCTTTTGACCTTGCAACCCCAGTTCTGAGCCTGTTCGGAATTTTCCACATCGGCCATTCTTCAATGAAAGCAGTAGTTACATTGTCGATGGTCCCTTCCCTTTATGTTCAAACATCACCTTCCACATAGTTAGTGGAGAACGCGTTTGTTTGGCAGTGTTATCTGTTGCCCCAAGGAAGTTTTCCTGGACCACATTTGTGAAGGGAGAGGATGGCGAAAATGTAATGGGTGTTTACCGGATGTAGAAACCTTATACCTTTCTCTGCATGCAACTATCTCACGCCCGATGTTTGGAGGGGTAATTCCAGCTAAATGTTAGAGTTTACCCCGCGGTGTAATTTTCAGACGCGCAGCAATTTGTCTACACGACTCATTAAGAGCAATATCCACTTGTTTAGCATGGCAGAACTGTAGCAGACAGGCCCAGCATACTGACCTTCCGCGTAACCCAAGGAAGCTGCAGTTTTAACTGTTTATGCTGCTGCACCGTAATTCTGCACAATATTTTGTTTTTTCCAAATACTTTTTGTTTCATATTCAGTTAGTGTTGTTGAAAGTCAATGTACGGTCAAGAGTGGCCTTAAGATATTTGGGCTGGAAAATGTTTTACAGCTGCAATCCTCTCCAAGCCACTCGAAGTTTCCCTTAGAGCCTGTCTGTTTCTCAGATGGAATGCGCACACTTGTGCTTTTTCTGCGATTTGGTTTTAACTGGTTCTTACAGTAGTATCTATCTAATTCCTCCAAAGCAGCGTCAAGATTTAGTTTCACCTGTTCAGAGGTCTCATGCTGGGAATTCGTTCTAACGATGACTCACAAGGGCGAAAATGATAACCCAAGACCACCAAATGTGGTCAAGAAAATTGTGAGTAAAAACGTGTTTTTCGTGACAGAAGGAGTTGACACTATTGCTCAGTATAAGTTGGCTATGAATCACCGATCTGTCGGACAGATTATACAGCAGTTTTCCCAGGACATTCGGATGGCTGGAGCAGGAACAGCCGATAATTTCCCCCTCGACTACACGATTCATAGAAATTTCAAATGTAATCAAAATGCTGTATACTGATCTCGCTCTAATCAGCACTCTACCATACGGTTTGTAGGAAAGCCTAATTAATCCTGATGCTTCTACATAATGCACCAAGCTGTGAGGAAAACAATTGTCGTAATCAAAAAATACAACTCCCTCTCTACAGATATAATAGTGCGGCCATTTTCAATACCATTTCCAGTATTATGCACTCCTTCTTTTCAACTGAGTTGCTGCAGAATTATCAGACGTCCACGCGGGATTAGCCGACCGGTCTAGGTGCTGCAGTCATGGACTGCGCGGCTGGTCCCGGAGGAGGTTCGAGTCCTCCCTCGGGCATGGGTGTGTGTGTGTTTGTCCTTACGATAATTTAGGTTAAGTAGTGTGTAAGCTCAGGGACTGATGACCTTAGCAGTTAAGTCCCATAAGATTTCACACACATTTGAACATTTTTGAACAATTATCAGACCACAGCCTGTCTGACACAAACAACTTTCAAACTGCCGCTTCCTGTTCAGCGCTGCCCTCTCGCACAAACTCACAGTAATCAGCACTTCATACGAAAATCTGCTCAGTGCCGACTAACTCACATTAACACGCAGTGCATTACACGTCGAGACCACTTAGGACGCTCCCGTCCGACTACAACAGTCTGACTGACCCTGTATTACTGCCTCCTCTTCTTCCTTTCAAATCCTACGCGCTTACGTTGCACGGCTACGCCGTAGCTGTTCAAAGGACGAGCTCTCCACTCCAAAGACTACAAGTAAACCTTGAGTACTTCCCACGCAGAAGAAACAAATATCTAAATCGATCAAAGTGCTGTCGGAAAATAAAGGCAAAGAGGTCTCCCGTAATTGATGCAAAAAATATATGATTCAAAGGAAGGGTGGCTGAATCAACAGACACCTTTCAGCCATTGTACAATAAATGGCGGAAGGTATATCCTGCCAAAGTTATCAGTTTTCTTTTCTATTCCATTCGCATAATGAACGAGGGAAAGATGAGTGCCTGCAGGACACAGTTCGTTCCCTAATTACTCTCATCTTATTCGCATGATATCTAAGCGAGATACACAATGATGGCAGTACAATGGTTGCACATTATTCTTTGAATACAGGTTCTTTAAATTTGCCCAGAATGGTTCCATGAGAACTTCGTCGCCTTTCTTTCAAGGACCCCCATTTAAGTTCGCCGAACAACTGTTACACTTCAGTATGGTCTTTAACGACCTTTTACAACCTCACGCCTCTGCGCGTCTCTGAATTCATTAACTGTTTAATGTTTAATTGATAAGGACTCCAAACATGGGAACAATGCTCTAGGATTGGTCACACTAGAATCTTGTATGTGACTGCCTTGAAAGATGCGTTTCATTTTCATAGAACCCATCCGACAAATTTGCCGTCTATGACCTTCACTAATACTGATTTCAAGTGATCGTACCCTTTCATATCACTTCGTAATATTGCTCTTAAATTCTTATATGAGGTGATGTGATCAAGTTGTTGACCAATACTGTTGTAATCAAGGTTGGCGGGCTGGCTTTCGAGAGGAGGATGATACAGTCAGTGTTATTAACTTCGCTCAGTTTCAATCCTCTCGACACGCAGAGATTCTAAGACCCGATCCAGGTACAGAGCCAGCTAAAGGGACATAGATCGATCCCCTGTGAATGCGCCATGTTTAATAGGCTTAGTTAGTGCAGCGATGATAAAAATGTTCATATAACTGGCTGGGCTTCAAGTTAAAGTTCGTAACCGCTCACAACCGTAGGGATTTAACACTGACGAAGTTATGGTCGGGGTTCACAGTCATGTAGAATTTTTTAAAGGACATCTTATTCGCCGTTGACTAGAGACGTTATTTATTTCACAATTGCCATTCCGGCGTTTGGGCCATTTTCAAGTGGTTCTAGAAAAGATTTTGCTTCGGCATATCTCTAATTCAAAACCCTCTGACATGTATATATCACAACGTCAAAGATAAGCCCTTTTCACTTTAGCAGTACAGTAACATGTAGGATTTTAAAGTCTGACATGTGCTGAAGCAAATTCTTTTGGAGTACCAGTTGAAAATGGGCCAAAGGCTGAAACTGCAGTTGAGAAATAAATAACTTCTACAGTCAGCGGCGAATACAATGCCTTTTCCCTAAGCCTTCTCACTTCAAGAAAATAAGTTCAACCGCTAAAATTCAAAATCAGTTATAAAAATATATCGTTTCACTTTCACCCATCACCACGTTACAGATCGGAAGTTAAGCATCTCTGCTGTAAGGTAAGATCAACTATGTTGTCCACAAACAAACAATCAATGAGCCGTAACAAACCCTAGCTAGCGTTAAGTCTTCAATTCAAATCAATAAATACTCTTGAGGCTGGACGTGACACATGTATCTTTTCGGTGTACAATAGAAACCAGAACTGAACATTCACATTTTAGAAAAATGACTTATTTTCTTTAGCAGAGGCAGTGGGCGGCTCTTTGGTTGCCAGTAGATTGCAGCTTCGCTGCCGCGACGCACGGTTTTTTTCCATCAGCTCCAGTAACACAGTGTGGTTCATACAAATAAAAAACTTCTGCAACATTATCATCCCAGCCATCAGCAAACATAAAACTCCACTCCCCAATAGCAAGCTTGTAAACTCAGCAGTGATAATTCGTCAAACTCTCCTCCACTTACAATACTTCTGAGGATTAAAATTTGGCATAGGCCGTTGCTCTAGGCAAACCTTCATACAGATGTTATATCTGTTTCTTTGTCTTTGTTATATGAGTTATCTAACATTTAGCAACATTTAAGGGGCTCCGTACCAGCTGAAATTTTCAATTTTTGTTTTTTCGTTGATCTTAATCTACGGAATTTCCCCTTTCCAATGATATATAATATCATTCCCTTGCTTATGGTTTATTCATTCATTGAAAGAAAACATTGTGTGGGCACGACCATTTTCCAAGAAAGTGAACAGGTGAAGAAGGTAACATTCGTCAATTATTTAGGAGATGTGGACTGAAAATTATATAAAAGGGAAATAAATTTGAACATGGCAAGGGATTAGATGGTAAAAAGAGATTCACACAATCTATCTAAGATAAAATTAAAAAATTATTATGGCATGACCATCGAGCAAAACGTTGGTAATGTAAAAGATATGAGAAAAGCTGTATGGACGGTTTTGCTTCACCTCTCTTCAACAAACGATAAAGTCAGTCATGGCCTATGCCTTCCAGGGAGTGATACGTGGTACAAGTACAACAAAGCACAACGAAATGGTGAGAAGTTTATTCAGAAACCAGCTATACCTTTTGCCATGGTGGAGGTCTTGAAAGAAACTTTCAAAAGTTTTTCAGATGTAAGAGTTACGAAGAAATGTCTTCATGGCCGCTCCTAGATTTCTAACGCGTCCACCAACAGCATAATCTGTGCCAGGATTCCCAAGACAGTATTTGTGTCACTACAATGCATTTTGGTGTCTTTGGCGCAGTGGCAACGTTCAGAGAAGGAAATGTTGCAAGGTGTGAAGACCTGAAAAGACCGATTCAACCTGTTGGTTGTTTCACAGTGAAACAAATGTTAAATTTGGATAAAGAAAGACATAGGCCGTCAGAGAGAGCTGTTAGAGACCTTGAAACAAGGACAAAACAGAGCAGATGACCAGGAAAAAGGAAACTGCACGATGAGATGGAAGAGGCAGCAGGCAATCCGTCTTACAGAGCAAGAATAATGTGTTCTTTTTCTCAGAATCTTCTTACTAGAATTTGTTCAGAATTACAGGATACGTTAATCTCAGTATTGTGTATGTTTTACCACTCAAAGAAGCTACAGCCTTCCGTACATATAACAATGTAGACAGTTTCTTGTGTCTATTTTTAAAAAAATAATTATTATCTTAAAACTAACTAGTATTTAAAGTTGTAAGAAACGTATAACATTTTTGACAGATTTTTATTCCCAGTAGCTTCCGATAAAAGGTACCTTTCATATGAATAAATTTTTCATTATTTAAAATAGAGACTACCAACCTGTCCCGACCTCTTTAAAGAGCACTGTGATTCGTAACACGAAGTCGAAGCTCTGTCTAAATCTTTCTGCATTTCCTTACGATTGTCCGCCGTCGATACTTTCTTGTACAAAGCCCGTGATGGTGCTGATCCAATCTTTTTCTTTCTTGTTTACGCCAGCGGTTGCCGCGCCTAGTAAGATGGTTCAAATGGCTCCGAGCACTATGGGACTGAACATCTGAGGTCATCAGTCCCCTAGAACTTAGAACTACTTAAACCTAACACACATCCATGCCCGAGGCAGGATTCGAACCTGCGACCGTAGCATTCGCGCGGTTCCGGACTGAAGCGCCCAGAACCGCTCGGCCACCGCGCCCGGCCATAGTAAGACGTCTGCTTTTTCACGCTTTGGGAAATTGTATTTCATTATTTTACTTTGCCGTGGTTGCTCTTCCTGCAGCACAGTTATCAATTTAACGTAAAGGAGGGATGTAGTGTGCGTCAATTGTATGCGTATGGTGTAAACTATGTTCTGTGTTTTATCGTATTTCAACTGTTTGTGTACAGTATTCTCTGAGAAAGTTACGAACCAGCCCAGCATTTGCCTAAACGACCGGTAGAAACCGCCTAAAAACTTCACACAAGCTGGACAGTGCACCAGTCGACGGTCGTTACTCCAGCGCGCGGATTATATCCGGGTCTGGATCACCTCCCTGTCTCGCAAGCTGCCGTGCTGCGCATTGCACTATAGGAACAGATCACTGCTAGGGCCAACTGATAAACAGTTTATGTATCTTAAGATCTGTCGGGCAGAAAGATTATCCAGGTGTTATGAAATGTTCGAAACGGAAATACTATGACGGATAAAAATCGGAACACCAGAAATAAGAAATATAGAGCAATGAAATTTCGGGAATACGTTTTTCTAGGTAACACATTTAATTGATTAACATTGACAGATCACAGGTTAATGTAACCGCTAGATAAGCCATTACAAATGTGAAATGCTGGTACATTAATAATCGGTGTAACCGCCAGGATGCTGCATGCAAGCATGCAAACGTGCTTGCGCTATGTTGTACAGGTGCCGGATCTCAGTTTGTGGACTGGAGTTTCATGCCTGTCGCATTTGGTCAATACAGTGACGGTCAATGCTGTTCGCGGATGAAGCTGGAGTTGTCGTCCGATGATGTCCCATGTGTGCTCGCCTGGAGACAAATCTTGTGGTCGAGCAGCCAAGGCAAAATGTTGCCACTCTGCAGAGCATGTTGGGCTACAATAGCAGTATCTGGTCGAGCGTTATTCTGTTGGAAAACACCCTTTGGAATGCTATTCACGAATGGCAGCACAACGGGTCGAATCACGACACAGACGTGCGTGAGATAACAACGAGAGTGCTCCCACTCTCAATGAAATCGCACCAGAGGCCAAACTCCAGGTGTAGGTCCAGTGTGTCTAGCACGTGGACAGAGTATTTGAGGGCCCTCAACTGACCTACTGCTAATGGTGCTAACCACCACACGGCCGTCACTGGCAGCAAGGCAGAACCAGTGTCATCATAAAACACAACAGACTTCTGCCCTTCAATGAGCTCTCGTTTGACACCACTAGAGTCGCAAATGGTGGTGGACTGGGCTCAGTGGAATGCACACTACAGGGCGCCTGTCTCGGAGCTGTTCTTGAAATAACCGATTTGTAACAGTTCGTTGTGCCACTGCGGTGCCAACTGCTGTTCAGATTGCTACTGCGGATGCAGCACGATGCACCTGAGCCATATGGCTAACATGACGGTCTCCCCTCTCGGCAGTACCACGTGACCGTCTGGAGCCCAGTATTCTTGTGACATTTCATTCTCGTGACCACTGTTGTCAGCAGTCATGTATAGTGGCTACATTTCTGACAAGTCTTTCTGCAATATCGCGGAAAGAACATCCAGTTTCTCGTAGCTCTATTACACGACAGCGTGCAAACTCAGTGCGATGTTGATAATGACGTCTCTGTCGTCTTAATAGCAGTCTTCACCGACATCAAGTCACCACGTTCAGTATCAAAGGCAACTAATGCTCACGACCATTAGAGCGTGTTGTTTGTTGTTGTGGTCTTCAGTCCTGAGACTGGTTTGATGCAGCTCTCCATGCTACTATATCCTGTGCAAGCCTCTTCATCTCCCAGTACCTACTGCAGCCTACATCCTTCAGAATCTGCTTAGTGTATTCATCTCTTGGTCTTTCTCTACGATTTTTACCCTCCACTACCCTCCAATACTAAATTGGTAATCCCTTGATGCCTCAGAATATGTCCTACCAACCGATCCCTTCTTCTAGTCCAGTTGTGCCACAAATTTCTCTTCTCCCCAATTATATTCAATACATCCTCATTAGTTATGTGATCTACCCATCTAATCTTCAGCATTCTTCTTTAGCACCACATTTCGAAAGCTTCTATTCTCCTCTTGTCCAAACTATTTACCGTCCATGTTTCACTTCCATACATGGCTATACTCCATACAGATACTTTCAGAAATGACTTCCTGACACTAAAATCAATACTCGATGTTAACAAATTTCTCTTCTTCAGAAACGCTTTCCTTGCCATTGCCAGTCTACATTTTAGATCCTCTCTACTTCGACCATTATCAGTTATTTTGCTCCCCAAATAGCAAAACTCCTTTACTACATTAAGTGTCTCATTTCCTAAGCTAATTCCCTCAGCATCACCCGACTTAATTCTACTACATTCCATTATCGTCGTTTTGCTTTTGTTGATGTACTTCTTATACCCTCCTTTCAAGAAACTGTCCATTCCGTTCAACTGCTCTTCCAAGTCCTTTGCTGTCTCTGACAGAATTTCAATGTCATCGACGAACCTCAAAGTTTTTATTTCTTCTCCATGCATTTTAATACCTACTCCGAATGTTTCTTTTGTTTCCTTCACTGCTTGCTCAATATACAGATTGAATAGCATCGGGGAGAGGCTACAACCCTGTCTCACTCCCTTTCATGTCCCTCGACTCTTATAACTGCCATCTGGTTTCTGTACAAATTGTAAATAGCCTTTGCCTCCCTGTATTTTACCCCTGCGTATTTTAGAGCGTGTATTTAAAGTAAAACTGATTTGCATCCTCATAATGGAGCTACTAGCGCCACTATTATGCGATTGGCGCAAAATATGAATAGACATCACTTTCCAGATATATAAACACGCCTACCAACATCCGTTTATGTCGCACAACTCTTCTTGGTGTTGCGATTTTTTTCTTTCAGTGTATCTGCCTCAACTATGCGATTTGCACAAAGAAATGTGTTCTTTTAAACTGCGGGAGTATTTTCTTAGTTGTATGTTTTTAGTTTGTCTATATCTATCTCGTGTGTTCCTGACACCGAACAGATGGAAGACCTGTGTGACCAAATGAGAAACCACTAAGGAAGCGGTGACAGTGTTGCCCAAACATACGGGGTGCGGCTAGAAAAAAACCGGACTGATGCTGGAAAAAACATTTATTTACAATTATTTACAATTTCATGTTATCTCCTTCAATGTACTCTCCTCCTCGGTCTCTACACCGCTCCATACGAATTTTCCACTGTTCATAGCAATGCTGCAGATCATTTTCGGTAAGTCCATACATTACTTCCGTCGCTTTTTCTTTTACTGCTTCAACAGTCTCAATTCTAGTTCCTTTCAAAGCTGACTTGACTTTAGGGAAAAGAAAAAAGTCCCAGGGGGCCAAATCAGGTGAGTAGGGTGGATGATCTAAGATGGGAATGTTGTGTTTTGCCAAAAACGTCTTCACTGACAACGCACTGTGAGCTGGGGCATTGTCTTGGTGAAGGACCCATGACTTTTTTCTCCACAAATCGTTCCGTTTTCTCCGTACTGGCTCACGTAGGGTAGCCAGGACGCTAATGTAGTAATGCTGATTCACTGTTTGTCCCTCTGGTACCCAATCAATGTGCACAATCCCTTTGATGTCAAAAAAAAACAATCATCATTGCCTTGAATTTCGATTTTGACATTCGTGCTTTTTTTTGTCGTGGAGAACCAGGAGTTTTCCAATGCATCGATTGGCGTTTAGTTTCGGGATCGTAAGTAAAAAACCACGATTCATCGCAAGTAATAACATTTTGTAAGAAGGTGGGACCACTTTCAATGTTTTCCAGGATGTCAGAACAAATCATTCTTCGGCGTTCCTTCTGTTCAATTGTGACACTTTGGAACCAATTTTGGACACACTTTGTTCATGTTGAAACTTTCATGAGGAATCTGCCTAACACTTTCCTTGTCAACTCCTGTTAACTCTGTTAACTCAGACACTGCTCTGATTGTTAAACGGCGATCTTGTCGAACAAGTTTACCGATTTTTTCAATGTTTGCATCAGTTTTTGCTGACAATGGTCTGCCAGTGCGAGTGTCATCACTGGTGTCTTCGCGGCCATCTTTAAATCGTTTAAACCACTCAAACACTTGTGTTCGCGATAAACAATCATCGCCGTACACTTGTTGTAACATTACAAACGTTTCACTTACTGATTTTCCTAGTTTGAAACAAAATTTGATGTTAACATGCTGTTCTTTCTGTACACTCAACATTTTCCGACGCACAGACAAAACGTCAACTACTTAAAACAGACGCCACGGGCAGACTGAGTGCAGGAGGCAGATGAAACTCGAGCAGTAGGCGAGCGAGAGTCACGTGACAGGCCACACGACTTTCAGCCTTAGGCTGCGTTCACACTGCCGGCCGGGCCGAGCCGAGCCTGGCCGGGCCGCCGCCCGCTTCGAAATCAAACACATGGTTTTGAATTGCGGTGTTCAGACTGGCGGCCGGGCCGCGCCGACACGGCGTAAGCCTCCCGGAGCCGAGCCGGCGACATTCCGAGTGTTTAATATTGCCGGCGCGAGCCGACCGCAGGCGCGAGCCTGTGGAGCAGCACTACTGCTTCTGCAGTATACGCATCACACGTCTCCCTTCTGCTTTCATCACAAGTGTGACTGCACACGTCTTTTATTTTAAGATGTTACCTCACATTTCACAATCAGTGAGGAAAAATTACGTTTATTATAATGATACATGAGAAATTACTTTTATTTCATTTATTTAATCTACCGTATTTAGAATTAAATTTGTGTTCTGTTTCGAAATTTTGCCTTGAATGTTCTGCAGCACATACTAAAATGTATTATGATTCATTCTGTAATATGAATAAAATTTTTCAGGATAGTTTTTAAGTTCTTCATGTAAAGAAAAAAACCCTCCTAAATGTCTGTCGCTATTTATGGGATGAATCCATAACCTCCTAGTTCTTCTGTACTTCAAAACTCGACGAGTTACAGCAGATTCAAAACAATACGAATAAAAGAGTGAAGACATTGTTCTACACGACAGCACAGACCAGCTAAAGGCGAGCAACTGTTGACTGCAGCTGCGTTTTCTACAGACTTGCTTGTCAGCTGTCGAAGGGTGGGGATTTCTTTAAAATTTATTTATTTGGCCTCCGGCAGCTGACATCCATTTAGCCAAAGAGTGGGGATTACCTTGACAGTGCAGCGCTGCCCGCCAAGGAAGAAAATAAAAAAAACAATGAAGAACAATGAAACGCACATCTGTGTCGATATACAGTAGTTTCATTAACTCTCCATTATTTTTTCTGTCAAAGTAGACAACGAGACTACAGAATTGCGCTTCAGTTTCTGCAGTAAACGTATCACAAATCTCCAGTTTGTTTTTGTGATTAGTTTTACACCACTGATCACTTGTAATTAGTTTTTTTCTGTCCTGCATTATATGACTACATTAAACCAAGCTGTAACCGCTCGAACTCCGTACCTTGCGGACGCGGCACTGACGCCACTGAATATCTCGCATTACTTGTGACCAGAGACAGATATCAGTGTCATTATCATTTCAAAAACTTTTTGGTACTTTTAGCTACATTTCATTCGCAACAATGTATGGTCTAAAACGGATCTAACAGTAAGCTACCCGCTACATAACCTTTTCACTACAAGATTTGTAAATCAAGTGCACAACGTTGACAAATAGCATCATTTCACAATGACTGTTAAGAAATATGAAAAGATAAATGATTCAATACGAAGCTAAGATGTTGCACTACCACGTGTACAAAAATCAGATTCTTTAGCCGCATACTTTCTTCAAAATCGGTTGGGAAGCGTTGCGAAACTAAGAAATCACGCGAAACGAAAAGTAGACTTTCTTTTTTCACGACGTAAGTAACGCTTTTAAGGAAAAAAATGAGTTCATAAAACGATGTGGCGCAGTCTTATTTACCGCTAAGAATTTTTAGAACATGAAAATCGGAAAAGTGGATTTTCCCCCATTTCGCCGACCCGGCTCGGCGCGGCGCGCAGTGTGAATGCACTACACGTCGGCCTGAGCTGGATAGGCATGAGCCTAGCCAGTACGCGTCAGCCCGGCCCGGCCCGGCCGGCAGTGTGAACGCAGCCTTATTGCATTCGTTTTATTGTTTCACCAGTACTAGTCCGGTTTTTTTCTAGCCACACCTCGTACAGAGTGTCCTCAAATAGACAGAATTACGCCAGCTAGTGTACTATTTGACTTTTAGTCGGATAAACAACTGAACTGGGTAAAATTCTCATGTCAGAAAGAAAGCTCACTATGGCCTCGGCGCTCGAAACAGCCTGGTGAAAGAACTGACTGTCGTGTAGAAGGATCCTCTGCTGGGGAGAGGGGCAGTCTCGCACAAGGCGGGCAAACACGAGACATCATAATTAGATCGTGACGATATCATTAGAATTAGACGTTTGAGATATTTCTTATCCGAAGTTGCACGTCCAAACGTATTGTGAGGGGTCCATTTGTACGTGGAGCCCGATTTTGTAACATATAAAATGACATATAATGGTTATAGCATGTAGAATATATTGTATCTTTGACACCACTGAACCAAAGATGTTGCCTGACGGGCAGAATCAATTGTGGGTGCGAGGACCGCAGTAGCAGTTGCCGTTGCAATCTGTTAACGGTAGGATGTAAGACTTAAAGCTAGTGGCTAGCTGTGAGAATTTAGCTATTGGCCTATGGACGCAGCATAATACAATTTTGTAAGGTAATGAAACTTTGTGTATTTCGTTTTAAGTATGCAGCAACGCAATGAGGATTTTGCTAATTCTAACAGTACCGACCCTTGAATGTATGAACCAAGTATCTCCATCAGATTTAATGTATAGCTTGATTAGTTATACTCGATTTGTAATGTTTTGTGTATTTTGTAAACCTGATAAAATGGGGTTAAATTTTGGAATCTATTTTGTCAAACGATGTCAGACCCATTGTCATGTAACAATCCAAGTATTGTTAACTACGTCAGTAAGTGAAAATTGAAGAACAAATGAGAAGTTCACTGATTTTGAAGTTAATGTAAACTGTTTCATATTAGATTTTGTGAAGGACAAACTTTATTTTGAATACAATTTCTGAACAGAAAAATTCAGTCTTAGCATATCCTGCTATCAATACCTCATCCTCCAACATGTCGTGTATGTTTAAATACAATGAATATTTTTTAAAAGATATGATTTTTCAGAGTAAAAAAAAAAATAATGTGCCAGAATCAGAAATGTGTTAATGTTTGTAACAGCTTTAATGCGGGCAACACTGTGTAGCGCTGAGTCAATATCCAAAAATATTACTGAACATTGGCAAGGTTATTCATTTATCAACTAATCTACTGACATTATTCGTATGCAGCTATTTTACGTCCAGCATTACACTTCGATGAGCCAAGATTGAATATTTTGTATGCTTACTGTGAAGAGAACAGAATACCAAGATTGCATCCGTTGCGCCTCAAGAGCTAAAGATAATGTATTTCATTGTTTATTTGCTTAGGGAATTTTATCAGTTTATTGCACAGGGCTATAGGACTCGGTGCTCACGAGACTGAGTAAATTTCAGAGGGACTGATTTCATTATAGGCATCACATACTGGTTTTCCAGATTAAGTTGTTTGATTTTTCTTTGGATTGCAGTAAAACTGATAAAGCACACCATTTGCTCAACAACACATTACACAATTAATTTTTGTAAGACAAACATTACGCATTGCATATCCATTAACAAACTTAATTATTTGAAACACAAATAACATAAATTAAAAGAACGTTACAGTATCAATAGCCCAATTCGGGTGAAAACGCCACCGCCAGAGTGAAATGAGATGGTGATTAACGTCTATATGATATCAGCCACAGTCTTCTTCATCTCATCGCTTTTGAAATAGTATCTGCATTTAACAATAGTGATCAAATGTTCTTTCTATAAAACAACTACAACAGGATCTCTGATTCCCCACAACGTTCTCCCTTTCACACTTTTCTTTCCACGTCCTGGTGCAAAGGCAACATGCTATCGTTGAAAGTGATTTACAGTCCGATTCTCTTTTGCGCGCGCGCGCGCGCGTGTGTGTGTGTGTGTGTGTGTGTGTGTGTGTGTGTGTGTGTGTGTGTGTGTAGCTTTTCTTCTAATAGTTATTTTCTAAAACAGACCTTATGTTTCTTGAACATAAAAAACAACTGACACATTTTTATTCTGCAATTTGTTAGTGCTGCTATGCTGCGTATGGCATCGAAACTATTTTTTTCATTGTCTTTGGTACCATATACCGCTTAGTTACTAGTGATGTATAATACCATTTCATTGTTTTCTTCTGTTTTGTGGTGTCCGCCAACAGAAATGTCGTCTAAATCAGTGCTGTGATATCTAAATGGCAAAGTGCAGACCTTTAGAGATTGCTATTATACAGTTCTTTGGTGCGGTAGCGTGAAGATATACATCACAGTTATTTCCTGTAGCGCTGAGCAGTGGATAAATGCAGCATGATAATAAAAACCCCATTAAATCCATTTGGTAATCTTGATGAATATTTGTAAAGCCAAGTATTCCATTCAATATTGCACTTCCTCTGGACAAATAACTATTCAAAAATATAGTTGTACAATAGACACTGTGTTCTAAAAACAATACGTTTTCCCCTCATATATACAAAATTTCCTACTTGTGTTTCATAGATTTAAGCAAAATAATTTCCTGAGAGGAGTCTGCGGAGTTTCCGGGATCATCTGCAGTGATATCTCAAAAAAGCTGCAGTCAAACTGCGAACCATTAGATGTACGACATTTGGAGTTTACGAAGGTTGCTCAGAAAGCAGTGCACCACATACTTTTTCTCGGCGGAAAACAATGCAACGAATATGAAACGTTACGTGTGTAGTATTTGAAATCTTCTGAGTGAGCGCACCAAGTTTCCGTCACTTCCGGCAGGTAGCGTAGATGCAGGCCAGTTTCAAAATGGCGTCTGTAGACCTAGGTGATGTACGTTACAAGCAACGTGCCGTCATTGAATTTCCCACTGCAGAGAAAGAAACTGTGGGGGATATTCACAAACGTTTGTGCAAAGTGGAGCATCTGCTGTCGACAGGAGTACAGTTACTCGCTGGGCACGGGGGGTGTGGTCGTCAGGAGGAGATTCGGCGGAGCTCCACGATTTGCAGCGGTAGGGGAGACCATCCACGGCTGTCACACCTGACATGTTGCAGCGAGCTGATGATGTCATCCGCGAGGACAGACGCATTACGACTCGGTAGTTGGCGCTGCGTCTGTCAATCAGCAAAGGAAGTTCACACAGTAAAGCATTAGCTCCGCCACCAGGACAAGGATTGGAAGCGATAGGGCATACACGCCCTCGTTTCGCGCTGGAGGAAGGCCATAGAACGGAATGGAGGTTACATGGAAAAATTAAGTGTGTAGATAAAACACCATTCTTTCGTGTGTGTAATTCTCATTATGCTCAATAAAGAATTGTTGAAGCAAAAATGCGGTGCATTACTTTCTGTGCAACCCGCCTGCAAGCCTAATATCACAGAACAGGAACATGCCTGAGATGCATTTATTTTTAATGTAACAATGTTTTACTCTAAAAATCAAAACTGACTGTCACTACGTCTCGCATTTTCGGGTAACGATCTACACCTTTTCAGTTAAAATACTGGTAACTGTACTACGCAAAAGCGGAAAAGATTGGTGCCGTTATTATGCGAACTGTGATAATATGTTTCAAATGGCTCTGAGCACTATGGGACTTAACTTCTGAGCGGAAAGTGATTTACAGTCCGATTCTCTTTTGCGTGTGTATGTGTGTGTGTGTGTGTGTGTGTAGCTTTTCTTCTAATAGTTATTTTCTAAAACAGACCTTATGTTTCTTGAACATAAAAAACAACTGACACATTTTTATTCTGCAATTTGTTAGTGCTGCCATGCTGCGTATGGCATCGAAACTATTTTTTTCATTGTCTTTGGTACCATATACCGCTTAGCGGTCGCGCGGTTCCAGACTGTAGCGCCTAGAACCGCTCATCTACCCCGGCCGGGTGTGATAGTAAAATGAAGAACGGCACAAATGTAGCAGGAATGATTACAACTGACAGAAAGATATGTTCTAGTGGGGACAGCAAAGAGAGCTACACAACAGACTTAAAGGTAGCCAAAGCCCTACAGACCCCTAAAAAGTCAACGATGCCAAAATTAGCGCAATGATAGTCATGCGTGAAGCGTTCAACGAATTCGAAAGGAAGATTCTGTCTACTGGTGTTACGTTATGACAGTAAACTGTCAACAGTCATCAGTCCTAGATTTAGTTTTCCGAAACTGTTTCACAGAAGGAAAATCGTATGTGGCTCTTCCTTTCAATCATTTCACAAACGCTCCCCCATACTCAGCTAAATCAACTAAAATGGTTCAACACCAAAGAGGACTGGAGCTGATGTGATACCTACACGATTTTGCATGTATTATGCGGGCGGCTCCTCTTCTAGGAACAGTCTATCGTAGATAGCTAAAGGAACAAAGAGCTGAAGTAATTGCAAGAAATGTTCAGGTCATTCTCGTTTTCAGGAAGGGTTGTCGAACATTCGCACATAACTATACGTGTACGTCGCTGATGAGAAACTGTTGTAGAATTCTGGAACGCTTTTTAGGACGAGTGTGCGAAATCCATCTCGCTCTGTTCGCCCACAAAACTCAGAGGGCAAGTACACAGAGATACCTAGATCGAAGCCATGTTCTTGACTCAAGTAAGTCGTTCCATCCAATTCCGTACTGACGCCTAGTGAACAAAATACGTGGCGTGTTTTTTAAGTAAGTGCCGTTTAGAAATTTAAAAAAAGATGTGCTTAGATATCTCAATAATTGTTACATGAAAGCCTGTACCTTAATCTACTTTTTTGCATAATTTCCGTCAATATTGAGGCACTTGTCATAACATTGTACCAGTTTTTGAATACCCTCCTCATAGAACAGACAAACTACCTTTTTGTTCTAATAGATGTTGACGTGAAAGGTCAAATAATGTAACGGGCTTAATATACATGCGTGGTAGGACGTACAACGTCACTTTCATCGCCTTTATTATCGATTGACCGACAGAGGTCAAAGTGACATAAAGGTAGTATGTCTGTTCCACGCTACATGCGTTCACAGACCTCACTTGATTAAGCTTCATGGTTCAGTACCTCAAGTTCCTGATTTTAAGAAACTAGTTTAGCTTTTGGTTCTTTTTCTACTATTTTGGCACATATCGGATATCACCTCTGTCGGTCGTTAGATATTAAGGGCGATGAAGGCGACGTTGTACGTCCTTTCACGCAATTACATTAAGCCTGTCATACTAATTTGACCCTTTTCTGGTCAATAGCGCTTAGAATTTAATATAATAACTTTACACGCTTATCCAAGCGTAGTCATCAAATACTATCACCGACCCCCAAGTAATTGAAAAATGGGTTCTGGCGCTGCAGTCCGGAACCGCGAGGCTGCTACGGTCGCAGGTTCGAATCCTGCCTCGGGCATGGGTGTGTGTGATGTCCTTAGGTTATTTAGGTTTAAGTAGTTCTAAGTTCTAGGGGACTTATGACCTAAGATGTTGAGTCCCATAGTGCTCAGAGCCATTTGAACCATTTGAATTGAAAAATGGGTTATTCATCCCCCATATTATTAGCCTGCTTCTAGCTTATGGTATTTTGTCTGTCTTGCGTGCATACGTTTTGACCATCCGTGGAATTTGCTATCCCACGTATATAAATTCAGCCTATCCACGTTCTATAGTTCTATAAAATCGTCCTCGAGCTAGGACTTTATACATACACACGCACACTGGACTCGCATTCGGGAGGACGACGGTTCAATTCCGCGTCCGGCCATCCTGATTTAGGTTTTCCGTGATTTCCCTAAATCACTCCAGGCAAATGCCGGGATGGTTCCTCTGAAAGGGCACGGCCGGCTTCCTTCCCAATCCTTCCCCAATCCGATGAGACCGATGACCACGTTGTCTGGTCTCCTTCCCCAAACCAACCAACCAACCATACACACGCATTGACTTCCTGCGCCTTCGACCCGGTCATCGGGTCACTTTCGTAACACACTTTATGCCAATCACGTGGAAGAAGACGATTTCTTAATTTGCGCATGCGCGTTCCTTTCCAACATTCTCACAGCCTAGCTGCCGGCGCCACCTCAGTTTACCTGAGAGCCTGCGGCCCACCGAACTTTGGCTGGAGTGAGGAAGCACGCTTCTGGCGTTTAAGCTAAGTACAGCTACTGACACGGTACACACGTACCGTTTATTTTACACTTTTGTGCCAGTCTTTTGCCCTTTTGGGCGTTCTGTATTAATGTTGGACCATGCCTCTTTAGGCAGTTGTAGTTTTAGTGTGTTCCGAAGAAGGCATGGTTAGCCCCCCGGGATTAGCCGAGCGGTCAAATGCGCTGCAGTCACGGACTGTGCGGCTGGTCCCGGCGGAGGTTCGAGTCCTCCCTCGGGCATGGGTGTGTGTGTTTGTTCTTAGGATCATTTGGATTAAGTAGTGTGTAAGCTTAGGGACTGATGACCTTAGCAGTTATGTCCCATAAGATTTCACACACATTCGAACATTCGAAGAAGGCATGGTTATCCGCGCCGAAATCTAGGTCAACATCCGGTTTCTATTTGCAATCGATGGTGGGTTGGTTGGTTTTTGGGGGAGGAGACCAGACAGCGAGGTCATCGGTCTCATCGGGTTAGGGGCGGATGGGGAAGGAAGTCGGCCGTGCCCTTTGAAAGGAACCATCCCGGCATTTGTCTGGAGCGATTTAGGGAAATCACGGAAAACCTAAACCAGGATGGCCGGACGCAGGATTGAACCGTCGTCCTCCCGAATGCGAGTCCAGTGTGCTAACCACTGCGCCACCTCGCTCGGTATTTGCAATCGAGGCGGATTCCTTATAATCATTACATAGTGTATACACAGGCACAGTGCTACGACGGCACGATCACCACGGACCGTCAGACTGTCAACGTGTGTTGCTGTCTCCCTTGATGTGGTGGCAGACAGAGGGGCGCCGATTGTGGTGCACTTAATCGCAAAACTGGACACAAGAGTGGCACTAGTCGTCTTTTCAGTCGAGTCCCAGTTCAATGCAAAACATCACGATGGACGTATCCTTTTGTGGAGGCCCAAGCAGACTGGACGTTGCTATATTACATTCGTCACTGTCATATAGTCCAGCACCTGATGTGATGGTGTGGGGTACCATTGGGCAAACAGGAGGATCACTTGCCGTTCGCGTAGTCGATAATTTGGACACCAGCTGATACATTTCCGTTATCTTAAGGCCGGTGGCTGTGCCCTATCTTCGAGGTCCATATACATGAAATTGAGTAGACCTCTGATGACGCATCCAGCTCCCGTCTGGGGATACGCAGCTCCTACACACCTGCGCCGCCTGCAGATCATACAGAATAAAGTGCTCCACGCTACACCCTCACCGTGGGTCTTCACAATTAATACCGCCTTGAAACCCTCAAAGAAATATTCAAAACACTCGCCACATGACTATATAGGAACTCGAGACACTGGAACAATCTTTTCATCCTTACTCTGGGAATCTATGATCACAGGCACAGATGGAAGCATAAGCGGCCGAAGACACTGCTAGCTAGGGCATAACAACCTATGGCGAGCTAACATGCACTCACAAGCGACAACATCGGCAAGCCCCTGCAAATCAGCAACATTGACTGAATATGCCAGCTGCTATCAAAGCCAACCAAAAGGCCACAGCAGGGAAGTCGACAAGCTCGTACACTACCGCACAAACAAACCGCCAAAACTAATCTACATTGTGAATCCGATATATGACCTTTCGGACCCCAAACGATGATGAACCCAACAGTCACGGGTATTTTGATGCTGACCAATAAGCCAATACCGGCACCCAGCTGCAGCCACCGAGTAACACCGCACCGTAACGTCAAGGTATCCGTCTGCATGATACCCACTACTAACAAAGCCTACTCTTGCATGACCTGTCGCAAGAAGCAAGAAAACCGCTACTGATCTCACAACCCGACGCAACTACCGCAGCGGTATTTTTTGCTTTGGCTCTTGTCTTGGCACTTTTTTTTCCTCTGCCCTTCAAACCGCTACCATTCGTTCAATTTCGACCCATCTGTCTCCAGATGAGCGCGTGTTAATGGTTAATCAAAACCAGACGTAGCAAGCATCGCAGTACTCACATCCTGCGAGACCTCACTTACAAGGGGAGGCCGCCAATTGTGAAATTCAGATTCGATTCATACTGCGCATAATAAAAGCTCATGGCCAGAGGTGTAATGTGGCAAAGCACCAAGATGCACTTCTCAGCCGTTGTCGAGAAAATCGACAGTTAAAAGAAACCGTTGCGGTGAAATAATCTCTACGATTAATAGTTTCCTACAGCGTCGTGGCGCAGCGGTAAGGGCTCGGGTTCGTAATCCAAAGATCGCCGGATCGAATCTCGCGCCATGCAACTTTTTTTTTTTAGTATTTGGTTTTTGTAATTTATATATATATATATATATATATATATATATATATATATATATATATAATTCCCGGCAATCAGTTGCAACAATTATGCATATAATAAGTTGTTGAAAGTCGTCTGTCGTGGAAAAACTGGCGACTTCGAACATCATTATGTTTTCCGCAAACAAAGTTGTATTTCACAAATGTTATTAATTGTCTTCATAATGTTAACCACGTATAGTTAACGGAAGACGTAGAAACGATATTCCGAAACGAATACGTACACCGTAAGTCAAACGTTCGAATTAGAATAGAGACCCCACGAACACAAATTTGCTGTGGCAGGTATCAAATATAAACTCCGTTACTCGCTCGTTACAAGTGAAGGACAGATGTTGAATTGGCCGAAACGAGCCGCCGCATAACAGCGTAGTTGCGTGCTAACTGCGAAAGAAGGTAGATGCGGTCCCTAGCGCAACTTATAACATCGTCGAAAATCAGTGCGGACGGGAGAGCTTTGGTACACCCTGTTAAACAAACGGAAAAATGGAGGCGGTACAATTGGAGAGCGATCCGCCTTCACCAACATGCATAAGCAATTCATCAATGTATATATATATTTGAATTACGAAAAACTAATAATAAAAAAAATAGCATGGCGCGAGATTCGATCCGGCGAACTTCGGATTACGAACCAGAGCGCTTACCGCTGCGCCACGACGCTGTAGGAAAATCATTAATCGTAGAGAGTATTTCACCGCAATGGTTTCTTTTAACTGCCGATTTTCTCGACAACGGCTGAGAAGTGCATCTTGGTGCTTTGCCACATTACACCTCTGGCCATGAGCTTTTATTATGCGCAGTATGAATCGAATCTGAATTTCACAATTGACGGCCTCCCCTTGTTAGTGAAAACTAACCAATTTGCAGAGATGGCAGTAGACCTTTTGTGTTGGCCATCATGCCGGTGTGCGCGTGGAGGGGCTCAAGCCTATACAAAAAAGTGTCCTATCTTCGAGGTCGCAAATACATTATTTTGAATGAAATACTCTAAGACTACTTGTTGGCAGTGGCGACCTGAGCTACATTATCTCCAATGAAGGAGTCCCTGATTTCAGAATTAAATACGTCGAAAACTACGATCGACAGGGGGTGGAACAAACGGTATGTTTGAGGAAATATAAATTCTGACATTAGCCGCAATCGGGGAATGAAATAAATTCAGTGGCGACAAGTAGAACATTGTGGACGGCCGGGACTCGATTCCGAACTTTCCGCTTCACGCAAGCGCTCGTCTTAACAGTTTCAGCTGCCCGAGCACTCACCCCATTCACTTCAAATTCCCAACTTGTCGCACACTACATTAGTAGCGTTCCCTGTCCATTATCCTCACTGCTAGCAGCCCCACGGTGACTCTCACAAGATGTCACACGAAGAGTGCAACTGCACCGGACGATCTTTAACTGCCGTCAAGGAGCATCTATTTATATGTGTGGTGTCTGAAAGAACAGGCGCCACGCCAAGAAAACGGTATAATTATTGTGAAAGCCATAAGAATTTTATACAACAATTATACAGATGTTTATAAATAGAAAAACTACTATGGTCGCAAAACGTAGAGCCTATAAATAGTGGACCGCAGCTCAGAGAGATCAGTTCCACCACCGCTAAAATGTGAAAGCGGGTTAGTTTACCGAAGGAGGAGGTTGAAATCCTGTTTTCCACTGAAGAAAGTGTTTGTATGCTGCTGGAATACCACAGGTTAGAACACAGTCCTACCGCAACACGACGCAGTTGTCGAACACGATTAGATGTTCCAAAAGGACCGGATGCCAAAACCATTCGCAAGCTCTTCGCCAAATACCAACGAACTGGCAGCGTGGCTGATGATCTAGCGGGAAATATTGGCCCCTAGGCAGAATGTAGCTACTCCTGAAAATGTCGCCATAGTTTCTAGAATTATTCAGCAAAATCCAAGCAAATTTGTCCGAAGAGCTTCAGTAGAGACTGGTCTGAAGCACTGAAGCAGGCAGAAAATGCTGAGACGGCTACACACGTTTCCATTAAAAATCCAAAGCCACCAGACCATATCCGTGCAAGCTGTGCGACAGAGGGCTGTTTTTGCATACCAAACTTACTGTTGTGCTGCGGTATGCAGCAGAGATATTACTGCCCCTATTTTCATGCGAGACACCATCACTAAAGAACGTTACGTTGCAATTTTGGAACAATCTGTCCCCGCACTGCTAGCGTTGGAGGATCGACCAATGAGCGAGTGGTCCATGCAAGGTGCAGTCAGATAGCATCACACAGAATGGGTATTTCACTTCCTTGATGAATACTTAGGGAACAAATGCACTGCGTTGGATTATCGCAAATTTACTAGTGTAGTGATGGACTGGGCTCCAGATTCGCCTGATGTGGCTCCTTGTGATTACTTTTTGTTGGGAACATTGAAAAACACGGTCGACCGGAACAGTCCCATCCAGCTGGATGAGCTTGAAATGGCGATCTCTGTATGATCTAAATCCATTTACGTTGAGATATTACACTAAGTGATGACAAATTTCAGTGCTGGTTTGCGTCATGTTGGACGGCCCCAAAAATTGTGATATGATTACCCCAGACTGCTTACAGAGGGCGAGTTTAATTATGCACGCTGATACTGTACGAGCTGCACAGCATACAGCGGCTTCTGGTAGCAGCTTTTCGAAATATTTCGAAGCTTCTCTATAACTTCTGTATAAAAATCATACAGCTTTCATAATAAACATATCTCCGTCTGTCGATCTTAATTTTCGAAGCATTTAAAATTTTGAAATCTGGGGCTCCTTCAGCGGACACCTAGTACATCCATGCAGAGCCTGGTCGACTGTTGCTCTGGCCAGCACGTTGTCGATATCTTTCGCCCAACCTTGATACCTGGTCAATGGTTGCCGAGAGACTCTGAAAGAGGCCGCACCAAAGAGGCCCCCAGCACGACAGGTGATGAACTCTGGCACAGAATTGAAGCATCGTGGAAAGACGTATTCGTATCTGTCATCCAAACTCATTTCAACTCCGAAGTAATTCTTCATGCTTTCCCGGCAATACGCTGACACGTTGAAAAATCGGGTCTTCTGCAGTGGTTCGCACGATATTTCGACGGCGTGACTTGCTGTCGTCTTCATGTGGTACCGATGGTACCGATGCTTGATCCTGTCAATTACTGGTACCATGTGCCTCTCAGCAGTAAACGCACCATCCAGGCGTAAACACTGCATTCGATCCACCCAAGGACTAGTCTCATGGAAAAGCTGAAGAAGACAGCAAATCACGCTGTCGAAATCTCGTGTGAGAACGACACGAACAACCAGCAGAAGACCCGATTATCCAACATGTCAAATTTCGACTCGATGTCCAACTGGGTTGGAGCCACTGTTGCTGCCAGAGGTTGTAGCTTCTGTGGAACTACACTAATCGCCATTAAAATTGCTACACCACGAAGATGTGCTACAAACGCGAAATTTAACCAACAGGAAGAAGATGCTGTGATATGCAAATGATTAGCTTTTCAGAGCATTCACACAAGGTTCGCGGCGGTGACGACACCTACAACGTGCTGACATGAGGAAAGTTTCCAACCGATTCCTCATACACAAACAGCAGTTGACTGGCGTTGCCTGGTGAAACGTTGTTGTGATGCATCGTGTAAGGAAGAGAGGGCATCTTATCTGCATGGCTGTAACGGATCGTGCAGCCACGTCTCGATCCCTGAGTCAACAGATGGGGACGTTTACAAGACAACAATCATCTGCACGACGTTTGCAGCAGCATGGACTATCAGCTCGGAGACAATGGCTGCGGTTACCCTTGCTGCTGCATCACAGACAGGAGCGCCTGCGATGGTGTACTCAATGACGAAACTGGGTGCACGAATGGCAAAACGTCATTTTTTCGGATGAATCCAGGTTCTGTTTTCAGCATCATGATGGTCGCATCCGTGTTTGGCGACATCGGGGTGAACGCACATTGGAAGCGTGTATTCGTCATCCCCATACTGCCGTATCACCCGGCGTGATGGTATGGGGTGCCATTGGTTACATGTCTCGGTCACCTCTTGTTCACATTGACGGCACTTTGAACAATGGATGTGTTACGACCCGTGGCTCTACCCTTCATTCGATCCCTGCGAAACCCTACATTTCAGCAGGATAATGCACGACTGCATGTTACAGGTCCTGTACGGGCCTTTCTGGATACAGAAAATGTCCGACTGCTGCCCTGGCCAACACATTCTCCAGATCTCTTACCAACTGAAAACGTCTGGTCAATGGTGGCCGAGCAACTGGCTCGTCACAATACGCCAGTCACTACTCTTGATGAACTATGGTATCGTGTTGAAGCTGCATGGGCAGCTGTACCTGTACACGCCATCCAAGCTCTGTTTGACTCAATGCCCAGACGTATCAAGGCCGTTACTGCGGCCAGAGGTGGTTGTTCTGGGTACTGATTTCTCAGGTTCTATGCACCCAAATTGCGTGAAAATGTAATGGCATGTCAGTTCTAGTATAATAGATTTGTCCAAATAATACCTGTTTCTCATCTGCATTTTTTCTTGGTGTAGTAATTTTAATGGCCAGTAGTGTACTTTACGGTAGCGATTTTGATCCAGTTTTCACTAATAGGCAGACTGATTCACGAGAAAGATTTATGTACATAATCTGCTAGAGCAGATAAGTCTTCCGACCATGTATACATAGTGCTACCAGTGCAGAGTCATGGGCAGGGTGCTTTTTGAGTACCAAATACCGCTCCCTGTGTACCCCCAAATCACGCACAAATTTAATCGTATAGTCTTCTGCTTGTTTTCCTCCCAGGTTTGTAGTTTTAACCGTCAGCAGTTTATTAGTACAAGGGGCGTTCAGTAATGCAACATTTTTTTTTTTCTGAAAGAATGTTGGTTTTATTCCGAATCCCAGTACACCATACTACTCCCCACTCTTTTGTCTACATAGCAATATTTTTCAGCATAATCTAGGTTCTACATCTATCTACATATATACTTATACTCCGCAAGCCACCCAACGGTATGTGGCGGAGGTCACTTTACGTGCCACTGTCATTACCTCCCTTTCCTGTTCCAGTCGCGTATGGTTCGCGGGAAGAACGACTGCCGGAAAGCATCCGTGCGCGCTCGAATCTCTCTAATTTTACATTCGTGATCTCCTCGGGAGAAAACAATATATTCGATACCTCATCCAGAAACGCACCCTCTCGTAACCTGGACAGCAAGCTACACCGCGATGCAGAGCGCCTCTCTTGCAGAGTCTGCCACTTGAGTTTGCTGAACATCTCCGTAACGCTATCACGCTTACCAAATAACCCTGTGACGAATCGCGCCGCTCTCCTTTGGATCTTCTCTATCTCCTCCGTCAACCCGACCTGGTACGGATCCCACACTGATGAGCAATACTCAAGTATAGGTCAAACGAGTGTTTTGTAAGCCACCTCCTTTGTTGATGGACTACATTTTATAAGGACTCTTCCAATGAATCTCAACCTGGCACCTGCCTTACCAACAATTAATTTTATATGATCATTCCACTTCAAATCGTTCCGTACGCATACTCTCAGATATTTTACAGAAGTAACTGCTACCAGTATTTGTTCCGCTTTCATATAATCATACAATAAAGGATCCTATGTATTCGCAATACATTACATTTGTCTATGTTAAGGGTCAGTTGCCACTCCCTGCACCAGGTGCCTATCCGCTGCAGATCTTCCTGCATTTCGCTGCAATTTTTTAGTGCTGCAACTTCTCTGTATACTACAGCATCATCCGCGAAAAGCCGCATGGAACTTCCGACACTATCTACTAGGTCATTTATATATATTGTGAAAAGCAATGGTCCTATAACACTCCTCTGTGGCACGCCAGAGGTTACTTTAACGTCTGTAGACGTCTCTCCATTGAGAACAACATGCTGTGTTCTGTTTGCTAAAAACTCTTCAATCCAGCCACACAGCTGGTCTGATATTCCGTAGACTCTTACTTTATCAGGCGACAGTGCGGAACTGTATCGAACGCCTTCCGGAAGCCAAAGGAAAATGGCATCTACCTGGTAGCCTGTATCTAATATTTTCTGAGTCTCACGAACAAACAAAGCGAGTTGGGTCTCCCACGATCGCTGTTTCCGGAATTCATGTTGATTCCTACAAAGTAGATTCTGGATTTCCAGAAATGACATGATACGCGAGCAAAAAACGTGTTCTAAAATATTCTATAACAGATCGACGTCAGAGATATAGGCCTATAGTTTTGCGCATCTGCTCGACGACCCTTCTTGAAAACTGGAACTACCTGTTCTCTTTTCCAGTCATTTGGAACCTTCCATTCCTCTAGATACTTGCAGTACACGGCTGTTGGAAGGGGGGGTTCAATGCGACGGTCTTACGCCACCTTACTGGATGGGCCTGTATGTCTGCATGGTACCACTCTATTGATAGACGTCGAGCCAACGTTTTGGCTTCATCGATAACCTCCCAACAGTGACTTCCTGCTTCCCGCGGAGTGCGTCCTCCATTCGACCAAAGATATGGGAGTCAGAAGATGCGAAATCTGGGCTGTAGGGTGGATGAGGAAGAGCAGTACAATTAAGTTTTGTGAGCTCCCCTCGAGTGCGCAGGCTTGTGTGAGGCGTTGCGTTGTCATGGAGAAATAATAGTTTGTTTGTATTTTTGTGGTGAACTCGAATGAGAGTGTCCACACGCTCCAACATTGTAGGAGTCACAGTTGTGTGCTGCCGACCGCCACGCGGGAGATCAGAAACGTCTGCACGACCTTGTTGCGACAATGACAGACGCCTCACCCGAGGACTCACCGTGCTTTTGTTCACTGACAGGTCTCTATATACATTCTGCAAGTGGCTATGAATTTGTGCGATGCTCTGGTTTTCCGCCAAATAAAACTCAGTGACAGCTCTTTGTTTGCAACGCACCTCTGTTACAGACGCCATTTGGAAGACTACGTATAACCCCTCAACCTATCCGAACTTCACGAAACTACAGGTGCCAAAGCGGAAATATTCCACAATCTTCCACAACAAATTTCACATTTTTTCAACCAAAATTGGCCGAGAAAAAAAATTGTTGCATTGTTTGTTGAAAGTATCTCGTAAAACCATACGATTCTATGTCTGTCAGCCTCCAGATTTTATTGGGAGTGATGTTTCCGGTCGTCAGAGCTGCAGTCATTACTCGTGCTAGAAATAACGTACCGACGTGCTGTTCGCAACACTCGACCAGTATATCCAGCCCTGCTCGCAAGTCTTGGAAGCTCATCTCCTAAAGCGCTGGCGCGTCCCGTGACAAAGCCCTGCGGGCGGCAAAGGCTGCGAGACCATAAACAATGCTGCCTGGGGAGAGATTCCTACTAGAGGAGCGTTATTCATCCGTCTCTCCTCGAACTAGGACTCCCATTCGCTTATCACAGTACTGCTGTGTTAGCCTGAGTGTCGCTGCATTTCCACCTGCGTGTTACATTCCACATTTACTTCCGTACGGCGTTAAATATACACAAATTATTCATTTCTAACGCTGTGTCAACAGTTTCAGATGAAATTTTTTACACACCTCGTTAGTTTTCGATACTATCGAGAGGGATGCGACGCTCACAGACAAATACTCTTTGTTTTGAGGATTTAATAATACTTCTTGATTAGACTCCCACAAAAAGGAGGAGGAGAAGGAAGAGGGGAACGAGGAGACGGATAAGAAGAATTAGAAATCAAAGGGAGAATCGTTGGACAATGCATAGCACAGAAAATTAAATTCCAGAAGACTTGCAAATCTAAAGGAAGTAAATACCGTTGTTTAATGAAAATAGCCCAAAATCTAGTGGAGCGAAACACTATATTGTCAAAGGAAGTAAAAGACTCAAGTTACATATCGGCACAAATGTCATCTGTGATGACACTATATTTGTATCGCCGTGATACCACATTTAATCACCAAATCAAAGGATCTGACACCTTCGTTACCACGAAATCTCTTGAAAGCAAGAGAACATGTCACTTACAGATGTATGAAAATAGGAAGATTCATCGTAAGTAATGTGTCGTTCGTTTCCAACCGATGTATGAGGACGACCAGCGTCGTTAAGGAAAGTAACATTACGTGTTAACACGCCACACCGCTTGCTTTGAAATACGAGAGGTAACTGGTGTAGAATATCGCGGTAGTTCTTGGCAGTGATAGCTGAATTACGTTCCAAAATTTTAATAACTATGACACTCTTTTGACAGCGAAACAAAGTTTACGGAAGCTCCCTAATTGTCACAATGCGTCTGGATTTGATCCTCAGGAGCAAGAATGAATGCGCTAGTTTGCTTTTGTTCTATAGTATTAATTTATTGTATTAATCGGTTTTCGGCTTACAAGGCCATCATCAGACATTTACTGACTATTGTTGCAAAAGAAATTACATCGGGAAAGAAATTACACATCCAGATTATAATACAAACGCACAGTAAATGATATCTTTGACAGTGTGGTCGGTATGTTGTTATTGTTGCGGTCGTCAGTCCAGAGACTGGTTTGAAGCAGCTCTCCATGCTACTCTATCCTGTGCAAGCTTCTTCATCTCCCAGTACCTACAGCAACCTACGATTTTTACCATCCACGCTGCCCTCTAATATTAAATTTGTGATCCCTTGACGCCTCAGAATATATCCTACCAACCGATCCCTTCTTCTAGTCAAGTTGTGCCACAAACTTCTCTTCTCCCCAATCCTAATCAATACCTCCTCATTAGGTATGTGATCTACCCATCTAATTTTCAGCATTCTTCTGTAGCACCACATTTCGAAAGCTTCTATTCCCTTCTTGTCCAAACTATTTATCGTCCATGTTTCACTTCCGTACATGGCTACACTCCATACAAATACTTTCAGAAACGACTTCCTGACACTTACATCTATACTCGATGTTAACAAATTTCTCTTCTTCAGAAACGATTTCCTTGCCATTGCCAGTCTACATTTTATATCCTTTCTACTTTGACCATCATCAATTATTTTGCTCCGCAAATAGCAATACTCCTTTACTACTTTAAGTGTCTTATTTCCTAATCTATTTCCCTCAGCATCACCCGACTTAATTCGACTACATTCCATTATCCTCGTTTTTCTTTTGTTGATGTTCATCTTGTATCCTCTTTTCAAGACACTGTCCATTCCGTTCAACTGCTCTTCCAAGTCTGTTGCTGTCTCTGACATAATTACAATGTCACCGGCGAACGTCAATGTTTCTATGGGTGGGTGATGCAACGTAAAAAGTTTAACAATAAACAATAATAATGATAAAAAGAGTAAACAGAAAAGAACTTTAACACAAAACAGGAAAAGTATGCCACATGACAGTTCACATTAATAAACGAAAGCAATGAAACAAATTAAAATTAGTATTTGACAAGGTCTACTTCAAAAGATATAAAACGTGGAGAGTGACACGCAAACCGATAAAAAAAATAAAAAAGAGTTATCAGTTGTAAATACAGAATGTGTGAAGAACTTAAGCAGTATCTATAAGATAAACAGAAATGAATAAATGTGGGAAATTGGAGGATTGTGAGGGAACACACAGTAAATGGTATCTCTGAGAGTGTGATGGTACTGCATTTAAAAAGCTAAAAGTGAAAAATATATAAACATAAAGGGAGAAAACAGGAAAAACATTAACACCATACTCAAAAACTGTGCCTGTATAACAGGTTGCTTAAATAAATGAAACAAATAAAATAAAAACCGTTCTTGACTAGACAACTTCAAGAGGTATTAAACATGGAAAGTAATACAAGTGTCTATTAAAAGAAAGGTTTAACAACTGTAAATACAGACTATATTGATTACACAGGCAATTTCAATAAAACGAAAGAACTCCATTAATACAGGAAAGTGGGGGAATATGAAGGAACAAATATTGTGGGAGATAATGAAAAACTGAGAGGATTATGTGAACTTTAGAAGAGGGGAAGTATTAAGCTGTGTCTAGTCGTTTATGATTAGATCTGGACTGTGGGCTAGATGTTTGTTAATTTCCAGGGCTTCCAGCACATTCACTTTTTGGCCTTTGCTTGCTAAATGAAGGACATGAGACTCTGCCTGCTAGTTGTGGCCCTCACTCAGTACATGCTCAGCAAATGTGGAGTCAGAATTCTACAACCTCCAGCTGCGTTCATGTTCAGCAGCTATGTCTCTGCCTTGTTGACCAATGTAAAACTTGTCACAATCTGAGCAGGTAATTTTGTATATCCCCCTATTCGCTAATAACTGAGTCTTAACTTTGCTATTGTAATTAGACTGTACTGGGATGTTTTAACATAGTAGAATATCCTATAATTGCAGTATTTCAGTGTTTTTGCAATAATCTGTGATATTTCTCCTAGATACGGTAAAGTACACCACTTCTTGCAGAAAGTGGAAGGGGCAACAGATGGGGCAGAAAGGAGGGGGTATAATTTTCAGTTTTTGTTTCTTATGCAAGATGTGGTCAGTCAGTACTGGGTTGTAGCCATTGGTTGAAGCAATAAATTTTATTCTATCTAACTCTCTTTCCATCTGTGAGCATGGGGACCAGATAAGAAATGGTGTACCAATGACTGGAAAGCTACATGTTTGTGAGCGTTGGGGTGTTGTGAGCAGGAAGATATTACTGTGTCTGTAGTTGTAATTTCTCTGTAAATAATGAAATAATGTGTCTGCATATTGATGTCAGTGGCGAGATCTAGGACGTTTATGGATTTGTTGCCAATCCCCATTGCGAACTGAATATTTTTATGTTGACTGCTTAGGTTTTACAAAAATGTGTTGAGCTGTCTTGTAGTGCAAGTCCACATACACAGTACATCATTTACATATCTAAATCAGTATTTAATATTTACAGTAAAAAAGTTCTGTTTTCAGAAAATGTTATTCAAAATGATCCATAAATATTTCAGCCAGAAGTGGACTAAGAGGGGAACCCATAGCTAAAGCATATAATTGTTTATACCGAAACCCTTGGAAATGGAATAGTTTTGCGCTAAGCATGACTGAGAGGCCAGACTCAAGTCATTCAATTCCACAAGATTATTATTACACTAGTACATCTACTAAGGAGCGACGGAAGATTCAGTTAACAAGAGTGAAAACATTGATTCCGTGGATTGTCGACTTATTCTAATGAAATACTCCTGTCTCGTCATCAGTCAGGACATTAGCGTTCTACGTTCCATTTTTGAATTAGGTGCTACCTAATGTTTTATGAGTACACATCAGACAAGTTTTTTATTCTAGTTGTATGTCTCCCTCCTCCCCTCCCCCCCCCTCTCTCTCTCTATGCGCGCGCGCGCGCGTGTGTGTGTGTGTGTGTGTGTGTGTGTGTGTGTGTGTGTGTGTGTGTGTGCACGCTGGTGTGCCTGCGTGCGCACGAACTTCATGGAAACGTTATTACAGAAACATTTAAAGTTTTGAAATTTTACCCAAAGTAGCCTCTCAGTATTTTTGTACAGACGTTAAAGATGCAATAGTCGCGGACTGTGAAACAATTTCATCATTACTATAATCTCGTAACATGGAGGACTGAGGTCCAAATCCCAGTTAACAGGAGCTGGTAAATAATTAACTATCTCGATATTCACTTTTAGTTTACCAACTCAGCTTGAATACGTAACGACTGGTTTGATAGTTCTAAGTTTTCTCCCGAATGTTATGAACCGAATTCACAGCTTCTAGTGTCAAAGTTTGGGCAAACAGTTCTTCGATGCCAAAGATAGCTATCTTAAGGGAAGATTTGTCTGACAGCACGCGATTGAGGTTCACTAATAGCCCAACGTCACTGAAGATGATTTAAAGCAACTTTAGTTGCAGTATATGCAGAACTACGACACTTATTTAAAACTCTTCAGCAAACATATTAGGCTACAAGTATTTTTACAGCAAATTCACTACATACACTGACGGGAAAAAAAACGCAACATCAAGAAGAAATTGTGTGACATAAACGAAAGTTGGTAGGCGTGTTTCAACATATGAAACATGATGGTTATTCCAATTTCGCGCCAGTCGCATAAGATGGCGCTAGAAGCACCACTATAACCATGCACATCAGATTTGCTTTAAATACACGCTCTAACGGTCGTGAGCATCAGTTACCTTTGAGACCGAAAGCAGTGAGCTGATGTTAGTCAGGAATGCCATTAAAGCTACAAAGACGCCATTATTAACTCCTCACAACTCGATCAGAAAATCTATCTCCAGTGGAGCATGTATGGGACATCATCGGACGAAAACTTCAACGTCTTCCACAAACAGCATTAGCAGTCCCTGCATTGATCGACCAAGTGCAACAGGCATGGAACTCCATCCACAAACAGATATCTGGCACCTGTACAACACAATGCTTGCATGTTTGCATTCAAAATTCTGACAGTTGTATCCGTTATTAATGTACCTGCATTTCACATTTGCAGTGGCTTATCTCACTGTAACCTGTCATCTTGCAATGTTCATCCCGTAAATATGTCACCTACACAAATGTATTCCCGAAGTTTCATTAGTCTCAATTAATTATTTTTTGGTGCTGCCATTTTATAGTGTATTAATCTATCGCTAACATACACTGATGAGCCGAAATATTCTGTCCATCTGCTTGAAAACGCGTTGGAACGCCTTCCAACGTAATTCTGCGTGGTATGGATTCAGAAAATCCTTCGTACGTTTATGGAAGTACACTAGGTGATCAAAAGTAACCGGACACCCCCAAAACATACATTTTACATATCAGATGCATTATGCTGCCACCTACTGCCAGGTACTCCCTATCAGCGACCTCAGTAGTCATTAGACATCGTGAAACAGCAGAATGGGGCGTTGCGCGGAACTCAAGGACTTCGACCGTGGTCAGGTGATTGGGTGTCACTTGTGTCATACGTCTGTACTAGAGATTTCCACACTCCTAAACATCCCTAGGTCCACTGTTTCCGATGAGATAGTGAAGTTGTACACGTACAGCACAAAAGCGTACAGGCCGACCTCGTCTGTTGACTGGCAGAGACCGCCGACAGTTGAAGAGGGTCGTAATGTGTAATAGGCATACGTCTATCCATACCATCACACAGGAATTCCAAACTACGTCAGGATCCCTTGCAAGTACTATGACAGTTAGGCGCGAGGTGAGAAAACTTGGATTTCATGGTCGAGCGGCTGGTCATACGCCACTCATCACACCGGTAAAAGACAACCCTCCCCCCCCCCCCCTCGCTTGATGTAAGGAGAGTAACCATTGGACGATTGAACAGTGGAGAAACGTTGGCTGGAGTGACCAATCACGGTTCACAATGTGGCATTCCGATGGCAGGGTGTCGGTATGGTGAATGCCCGGGAACGTCATTGGCAGCATGTGTAGTGCAAACAGTTTCATTCGGAAGCGCTGATGTTGTGGCGTGGTCGTGTATTTCATAGAGGGGACTTGCATCCATTGTTGTTTTGCGTCGTACTATCACAGCTCAGGCCTACATTGATGTTTTAAGCACCTTTAAGCACCACTGTTGAAGAGCAATTCGGGGACGGCGATTGCATCTTTCAACACGATAGAGCACCTGCTCATAATGCACGGCCTGTGGCGAAGTGGTTACTCGACAATAACATCCCTGTAATGGACTGGCCTGCACAAAGTCCTGACCTGAATCCTATAGAACACCTATGGGATATTTTGGAACGCCGATTTCGTGCCAGACCTCACCGAACGACATCGATACCTCTCCTCGGGGCAGCACTCCGTGAAAAAAGGGCTGCCATTCCCCAAGAAACCTTACAGCAACTGATTGAACGTATTCCTGCGAAAGTGGATCATGTCATCAAAGATAAGGGTGGGCCTACACCATATTGAATTCCAGCATTACCGATGGAGGGCGCCACGAATCCTTAAGTCATTTTCAGCCACGCGTCCGGATATTTTTGATCACATGGTGTATATGACACGAGATGTCTACGCAAAGGCCACAAAATTCTAGTAAATTACACATCGGTGGATTGTGGGCGCGGAGCTGGCGCCCGAAAGCGTCCCAAATGTGTTCCAACAAATTCATATAAGGAGGATATGTTGGCGAACAAATCAACATTAGTTGCTAACAGTGCTGTTTAAACCACTGTAGCATGATTCTGGCCTTTTGACTGTTATCCTGCTGGAAGACGACATCGCGTCGGTGAAGACAACAGGCGTTAATGGACACAGACGGCCCGCAATGATTTACATGTAGGCCTCCACTGCCATGATACCTTCAGTTACAATCACAAGTACCATGGAAGCCTATCTGAATGTCGCGTATAGCCACTTTCACTGGCGTGCGTCCGTGGCGCAGCACAGTGCATGTTTCAGTTTATCGCCTGGACGGCCAACGGCCCTGCCGCAGTGGTAACACCAGTTTCCGTCAGATCACCAAAATTAAGCGCAGTCGAGTTGGCTAGTACTTGGATGAGTCGCCGTCCTGGATGCTGAGTGCTGTTGGCAATCGGCGTGCTCTCACCCTTTGTGAGGCCAATTGAGGAGCTACTTGACTAAGCAATAGCGGCACCGGTCACGAAAACTGAAAACGGGCGGGAGAGTAGTGTGCTGAATGGCTCTGATCACTATGGGACTTAACTTCTAAGGTCATCAGTCCCCTAGAACTTAGAACTACTTAAACCTAACTAACCTAAGGACATCACACACATCCATGCCCGAGGCAGGATTCGAACCTGCGACCGTAGCGGCCGCGCGGCTCCAGACTGTAGCGCCTTTAACCGCTTGGCGACCGCTGCCGGCTAGTAGTGTGCTGACCACTTGTTCCTCCGTATCCGCAATCGGTGACGCCTAAGAGCTGAGGATGACACGGCGGCCGGTCGACACCGTCGGGCCTTCAACGCCTGTTCAGATGATGTATTTCTTTGCTTTATTCGCCTGGACGACAGCGTATCCAGAGACATCCATCGACCAGATAAAGAGGAAATATGATTTATTCAAAGAGGCAACATGCTTCCACTTCCACAGACCAATCCCGTTGATATCATGCTCACTGCAAACGTAATTGACGATTGCAGTACCATGGATACATATTTACTGTGGAGCCGCATGTTGACCAACGTGCACTGCACGGTGTGCTCAGAAACACATGTCTCTTCACCAGCTCCGTACTCTGTCGTTAGATCTGCCACAGATCTCCTATCCTGCTTTACAGAGCTGGCAAGCCACCGAAGTCCAATTCTTGTGATGAGGCGTGGGTGTCCAGCACCTTGTCGCCAGCTCGTGGCGCCATCGTCCCTCAGCCACTTTCCACAGAAACTCATGACAGCAGCACCGCACAGCCGACCAGCTTTGTCGCTTGCGAGATGCATACTACGATGTGCAGGGCCACAACAACTTGTCCTTCATCAAAGTCGCTTATATCAGTGGACTCCCACATTTGTGGTCCACATAGTCGCTAATGCTCCACATATATGCTTTCCTTCCCACATCCTTTGCTCGCAACACCACCACCAGCGTAATATCGCGGTTGGAAATGATTATCAATGTTTTACGCCCCTATGGGATCCTATGAGTGGATAAAACGCTAACCACCTGTGACAAAAACGATCACGCAACCATTATACACTGAAGAACTAAAGAAACTGGTATACCTTCCGAATATCCTGTAGGGCCCCCGCGAGCATGCAGAAGTGCCGCAACACGACGTGGCATGGACTCGACTAACGTCAGAAGTAGTGCTGGAAGGAACTGACACCATGCATCCTGCAGGGCTGTCCATAAATCCCTAAGAGGATGAGAGGGTGGAGATCTCCTCTGAACAGCCCGTTGCAAGCATTCCAGATATGCTGAATAATGTTCATATCTGGGGAGTCTGGTGGCCAGCGGGAGTGTTTAAACTCAGAAGAGTGTTCCTGGAGCCACTCTGGGGCAATTCTGAATGTGTGGGGTGTCGCATCGTCCTGCTGCAACTTCCCAAGTTCGGCGGAATGCACAATGAACATGAATGGATGCAGGTGATCAGACAGGATGCTTACTTAAGTGTCACTTGTCAGAGTCGTATCTAAATGTATAAGGGGTCCCATATCACTCCAACTGCACTCGCCGCAAACCATTACAGAGTCTCCACCACCTTGAACAGTCCCCTGCGGACAGGCCGGTTCCATGGATTCACGGGGTTGTCTCCATACCCGTAAACGTCCATCCGCTCGATACAATTTGAAACGAAACTCGTCCGACCAGGCAACGTGTTTCTATAATCAACAGCCCAATGTCGGTGTTGACGGGCCCAGGCAAGACGTAAACTTTGTGTCGAAGTCATCAAGGGTACACAAGTGGGCCTTCAGCTCCGAAAGCCCACATCGATGATGTTTCATTGAATGGTTGGCACGCTGACACTTGTTGATGGCCCAGAATTGAAATCTGCACCAATTTTCGGAAGGGTTCACTTCTGTCACGTTGGACGATCCTCTTCACTCATCGTTGGTCCCGCCCTTGCAGGATCTTTTTCTGGCCGCAGCGACGTCGGAGATTTGATGTTTTACCGGATTCCTGATATTCACGGTACATTCGCGAAATGGTCGTACGGGGAAGTCTCCACTTCATTGCTACCTCGAAGGTACTTTGTCCCATCGCTAGTGCGCCGCCTATAACACCACGTTCAAACTCACTTAAATCTTCATAACTTGCCATTGTAGCAGTTGTAACAGATCTAACAGCTGCGCCAAATATTTGTTGTCTTATGTAGGCGTTGGCGACCGCAGCGCCGTATTCTGCCTGTTTACATATCTCTGTATTTGAATACGCATCCCTATATCAGTTTCTTTGGCACTTCAGTGTAAGTAATACCGTCAACCAATTAGATGGGCGTCAAAAGTGACAAATCTGATGTAGGGACTCTGATGTTGATAAAGAGAGCTGTCAAGCTGTTTTATAGCTGTACAGTGACAGGTGGGATAGAGAAACAGTAATAAGGAGATTATAAAACAAATATTGTTGTATGAGATCTGCATTAAATCGTGTTTTGCAGACTTAATTATGTACCTGAGTTATAACTATTCTCTAACTACCCGTAATAATAGGGTAGATCATAGTTACTCTTTATCTGGTGCAGTCGTTGTCTTGAGTACATTTACAGTCACTGTAACATTGAACTTCGGAAAAGTTAAATTTAAAATTAATCTGTATTATGTTTTAAATACATTTATTACACTTTCAAAACAAAATTGAAGGATTATTACAAGGCAAACAATACTTACAATACAAAAGGAGCAACTACATGCTCACTGCTCAAAAACCAAAACCAGACAGACTCTCTATGCCAACATGGCAGTTAGTATTTATTCTTTCTTAACAATCCCAAACAATCCTCGGCATTGTCTAAAATTATTATTTCATTATTTAACAATTAAAACTCTCATCCTAAAACAAATTACACATTTCAATGATTATCTAGATTCTTATATATTAAACACGAGTCAATTCTAGTCTATACACTAATTATATAGTGTATAAACGCTTAGGTGTTAAATGTTAACAATACACTTGTTATATTTACTAATCGCAGAAGATTCATATCATATAAAATGTTCCTACCAATTAACAGACTTCTACAAATTAGTGTAATCAAGATTCCATAATTATTTTCTTCGTAACTTTTTCACAAGTACCTGTTTTCATACACCTCTATGTCAGAAATTACTGTTCATGGCTAAAATTTACGTGTTTAGATTAATTTCAATTAGACTGCTGCGTTTCAGAGTCAACTGAGTTGGGTTTATGACGTTGTAATTTTAACTTTCGTGTTAAATTACCACACTCCTCAACATCCCCCATTGTTATAAAATGATATACGTATTGTAAAATGATGAATGTTATTGCTACATACCATAACGGCTCTTTTGTTGTGTATGAGGGGTACGTCAACCGTCGATTCCCTTGGCATGAATCTTGAACTGGCGGACCTAGGCAACAACATCGACGCCACCACAATCACCGGAGCTCTTCCTCTGCGCTTTATTTTAATTTTTTGATAAGGTATGTAATACTAAGATTTAACTTCCAATCTAAATAGAACTCATTGCAAACATCGCCCACGAAGAAAGGGTATCAGCAACAGACGATGGTAGTTACGTTATGGATGAAGTCTTTCGGCGTAAGTTTCCCGATTAATTTATATCGGTTAAGATGCTAGATACCCACACACAAAGGTAGGACCAATCCTTTTAGTCATGCATCATCATCCATCACGTGGAATCGAGAACAATTCGCTCCATGAAATTGGCTCACATAATGTTACATGCAAATCGAAATACTACGTGTTGTTCAATAATAGGATTATTCTCATCAGAATCGACAGAAAACCAAAGCCAATAACAACAACTGTAGTGTATATTTCGACAATAAGCAGAAGATGAAGAGAGAAAGAGTGTATGAAGGCACAGAACAGCAAGCTCAGTACGCAAAGAGCGACGAAAATATGATCATTGTGAGAGATTGGAACGTTATAGGAGGGGAGGTAGGTTGCAACTTAAAACAATCGCTAGAAAGAATCAGTTTGTAAATCAGTGGGAAAGTGTAGTACGCATTAAGGAATGATGACGTGGTTCAAGTTCAAAAAAATGGCTCTGAGCACTATGGGACTCTACTGCTGTGGTCATAAGTCCCCTAGAACTTAGAACTACTTAAACCTAACATCCCGAGAAGAACAGCAGCTCGGCAACAGTAACGAGATCAGAGTTAAGCGAAAATCTAAGTTAGTAATAGCCGATGTACAGTTCAAAATGCAAATGAGAAAGAGGTCTATCTGTAAAATACTTGGACGCACTAGAACATACCAACTGTTCAATATGCAAATGAGAAAGAGGTTTATCTGTAAAATGCTTGAACGTACTAGAACATACCAGGTGTTCAAGATGAAAATGAGAAAGAGGTCTATCTGTAAAATGCTTGGACGCACTAGAACATACCAACTGGATTATATCATAGTAAGACAGAGATTCCGAAATAAGATATTAGATTGGTTGTGCACCCAAGAGCAGATATGGACTAAGATTTTTTAGCAACGGTGGAGGGTAGGTTGCAACTTAAAACAATCGCTAGAAAGAATCAGTTTGTAAATCAGTGGGAAAGTGTAGTACGCATTAAGGAATGATGACGTGGTTCAAGTTCAAAAAAATGGCTCTGAGCACTATGGGACTCAACTGCTGTGGTCATAAGTCCCCTAGAACTTAGAACTACTTAAACCTAACTAACCTAAAGACATCACACACATCCATGCCCGAGGCAGGATTCGAACCTGCGACCGTAGCGGTCGTGCGGTTCCAGACTGCAGCGCCTTTAACCGCTCGGCCACTCCGGCCGGCCGGTTCAAGTTCCCTCAGACTGTCGATACAGTAGGCTGCTCAGTTAAGGAGAAATAGACACCTCTAAAATGTGAATCACCTAAGTAGGACAGACAAATGTAGGCTCAAGGGAGCCAACTGCGAATAAACTTGGAGTAACAGAAGCAAAGATTAAATTGATCGACAAAATAAAGAAACACAGAAACATTCAGAAAAGTAAAGAACACAGCCATAGAAATCACGAAAAGGAACTGATCATCGGAAAGAGTGCTATAGCATATAAAAACTTGAGGTGAATTTAAAAGCAAGTTCATCTCCATTACAGTGGAAAAGGAATTCGACAGTTAAACGCTGAAGAGTAAGCGAAGATGGCAACCAAACAAGTACCCAGGTTAATATGTAGAAGTTATGTGATAGGAAAAGTACCTCCGAATATTACGAAAGATATGATTCGCACAATGCTAAAGTTAGATAAAGGCGAGAACTATCGCACAATGAGACTAATAGCGCATGCTCTCAGGTTCCTGACAAGAATAATACGCAGCGGAATGTAAACTGACCACTGGTTTGACGACAATCGATTTGACATACGTACCTGAGAAGGAGTTTGACGTTGCAGTTTCGAATTCCTGTGTGATGGTATGGACAGATTATTACACATTACGACCCTCGTCAACAGTCGGCGGCCTCTGTCAGTCAACAGACGAGGTCGGCCTGTACGCTTTTGTGCTTACGTGACCCTTCACGTTTCAACTTCACTATCTCATCAGAAACAGTGGACCTAGGGATATTTAGGAGTGTGGAACTCTCGAGTACAGACGTATGACACAAGTTTCACCCAATCACCTGACCAGATTCGAAGTCTGTAAGTTCCGCGGAGCGTCCCATTCTGCTCTCTCATGATGTCTAATGACTACTGAGGTCGCTGAGATGGAGTACCTGGCAGTGGGTGGCAGCACAATGCACCTAATATGAAACACGTATGTTTTTGGGGATGTCCGGATACTTTTTATCACATAAAGTATCTCTGTATTTGAATACGCTTGTCTATACCAGTTTCTTTGGCGCTTCAGTATATAAATACGTCCTAGACAAGATAATGGGGCCGCCTTATCCGACAGTTACCAAATAGTAGCAGGGTGTAGCACGTCCTGGGCACACAAGATCAATGGATGGAGAGTTATCACTTTACCCAGGTAACCCGTGAACAATATACTACACTAATATTTGAGGGTCCACTGGCGATGGGCAAGATACCACATTCGATAAGCTTCGCAGTTGCTTTTGATGAGTGGAAATGCATCCGGCTGGCGACGTTCCTATTGAGAAACCTTATGAATCTATGGTCCACGGTCTGACAGGTGATGTGAAACCCAGTAGCTATTGCGTGGCCTCTATCCTGAAGACCTGCTGTGCTGGCTGGATGTCTTTGGGCACTAAAAACTTAACACCGATACTTTCGCTTCTAACACGTTGTCCACCTTACTCGTAATGACGTCGGATAGCGGCTGCCTCCTAGAATCCACAGCAGTGAGATGGTGCTACGGAAGACACTCAACTCTCGATTCACCTATCGCGGGTTGTGGCCGACCTGTAATCTAACAATGATTCGGCCACTTAACAGTGTTTTCCAATTGTAGCTCTTACACCACTTTACTACCCTACGGCTGGAATACTGTGTGGCTGATGAGCGCCACTCGCAGTCACCGAAAACTTCTGCCACAGGGACTTCTGTACGCATACTAGGCTGTCTCGTCCATGCGTGCCACGTGTGTAAGTGTTTACGTTCTGTCCCACCACAGATTGAATCACACAGTTACGTCACTCCAAGATCCCTTAACTTTTAAATTCGAGCCTATTTGCTACGGACAATGTGTTTCGTTCAGCTGAATTTCGCCTCACCGCATCGTTGCATCATCTTCATCAACATTATCATAAACTATTTGACGACAGTTTCTGAATATTGATCTCTTCCGGACTTCTGCGTGCACTACAGCTTCAGTATTATTTCATAGATCTCCTTAACCGGATATTTTGTGATGGAATCATTCGATGGTGGACGTATTGAAGCGAACAGCAGCTGCAATTAGTCACAATGACCGGTGGCCGTTTGGGACAGTAGCGTGACGTCAGCGCACGTGGCAAGAGCGACGCAGGGCTGGTAATAGCGTTACCACGGACACGGGATCGCACTCCGCTGATGGCGTTACCTGGATTGGCTCAAGCTCCCCTTCGTAGACAGCTCCGCGTTCAGTTCGCAAACTCTGTTTTAGCTCCGACGCATTTCGTCGTCTTCACGTAACTCTGCGCTTCGTTTTATATTCCTGTCTGAGCCTGTCGATATATAATACAATCTGAAGCTGTGGACGCAAAATACAATCTGCAGAGTGCAGAAAGTTTACCCCCAGGACGGCAGTCAGTATATTCCGCCTCGAGCGGTCTAGGTTTGCAATGATTGAGTGAAATGCGGAAAGAGTTAACTTTGTTTTTCGGTCATGTCACCTATTATTCTGAAACCAATTAGACTTCGACTGTCGCCTGAGAAATGCCAGTAACGGAAGTCTCTGATGCGGTAAATAAACTGAACGAATATCAAATCCGAGTGCTAATTCTAATGTCGAGCTCTTTCGCATGGAAGAGTGAACTGAATTCCATTTCGTACCTGAAGTCCAGTACTTGCAAAAAGAGACGTACTATCCTCGCTGAAATTCACTCTCAATAGAACAGCTTCTACTGTCCGTCCAGACTGCTTCACTTGTTGAAAAAAATATTAGTTTCGTACATCCTCAAATCTGTAGATAAAAATAAAATAATTATCAAGATACACTCCACAATACACAACGGTTCTGTTACACCAAATCTAAAATCGAATACACAAAAACGTAGTTGATATATGGGTTAGAAGAACAACCCCTCCAACACATCTGCAAAATTTACGTGCTACGTCGCACGATAAAATAACTAATGTTTTGCAGAATCCACATTGTTCATATAGTCTGCAAGGCAACTGTCAACGGACGTCGCTCACTTGCCACATGTGAATGAAAACCACATTTGCAAATGAAATTAATAATTTTTGAGAATACTTTTCTTTTAAGTACTTCGTTAAAAGTTAGGGATAAAATACCGTAAAACCGTCATAAAAATACAAGGTAATTATAAAGTAAATGAAACATTTCAAAACATCGGTACCGATAAATGGCCGAGAACGTCGTAAGAACGTTACAATATTGAAATATAAACTCTCAATTTTTTTTATTTATTTATTTTGCAGTGTTAATCATTGTTCTACAGTAGTGAAAATGAGCATGAGGGTGTGGATATTTGCACGAAAATCGTCTGTTGGAATAGCTGTGCGCAATGTATCTGCAATAGCGTGAAATCCAGTCCACCGACAAATGTAATCAAATGGTATCGCATTTGATGTCAGTAGTACAGTATATAGCAAAGTATCAACTATGCAGGTGGAACTCGGTATAAAGGCAGTAAATTCTGTGCGGTGTTAGTGTGAGCATATCTGCCTTTACTGCAGCGGTGGCCAAGAATTCGGACCGTGAGCCGTGACACATCGCACGCATGCCATAGCGCTCTGCCTGACTGGAAGCCCCCCCCCCCCCCCCCCCCCAATCGCCACGCCACACTGTCTAAGTGTGAGGAGGGGAATACTGCGAAAGCAAGCCATTTAAATGCAATGCAGTCGCATTCCGTACGACATTGTCTTATATATTACATTTGTCGGAAAATAGGTAAAAAATTAAAATAATTTTCAGTATTATTGAATTATTTTTGGCGTGCTGAACACATGTAATTGTTACTAGGTATGGATTTTTAGTTTTCAGACATATGCAGACAATTTCACAGATTTTAGCACTCAGATAGACAAATAATCGTGACTTATTTAGTTTTACAGTCAAAAAAACTTCTTTCACACACTTTAGATGTTGGTCGAAATATTGTTATACTTTTGCAACGTCGTTATTGAGACGTGGAAATTACCTGAGGAAACCAATGTAGACTTCATGGACAGTTTTAAGGTTAAAAGGGATTTGTCTTGAAAACGGAATTACCTTGCAGGTGAGTCAGTTACCTTTGCACGTGCACAGGAGTGCTTACAACTGAAACGACCTCGAAAACAGCTCCAAAACAGACGTAAGATTCGCAGTGTCCTCAAAACTATCTTTGTAATTCTTTCAGGACCACAATGAATTCTTCAAATCTCGCGGTTTCTGTAACACCACTGACATTAAAGAATTGGAGTATGTTTATCAGAAAGTTTCCCTTCCACAACGCGATTTTTTTAATGCATCCCCATAAAACCAGAAAGAAGTTGTTTCTCACCTTGCATTGTCTTACTGTGGACAGCGTGCAGACAAGTCCACTTACAGTGCGAGGTCTGTAGTGAATTCCGGATAATCTAATTTTAGTTCCTGCACTCCTTTTTCCTTTATAAATTCAACAATATCGAGTTTTAAATCGAAAAATCATTGCAGGCACCGTTTCAGGCCCCTTGACTTAACCAACGTACTTTGCAGTACTCGTAATTCGCAGGGAGTTCAGAAATTCCAGTTATAAACTTCTAAGAATTGTGGAGGGTATAAGTACATAATACTTCGGGAAACGTATCGTTTCCGTTCAAAGACGGTTTCAATTCCGATTCACGTCTGTTTAGGGAAACAGAAAAGTTTCAGCGTTCCTTGTCATGGTATGCCATAGGGTAGACAAAGAATAACGTGTACAACGTCAGACGGTCATCTGATTGGTGTCGTGTGTAAAGTTTAATTTACGAGACTCCTGTGGAGATAGAAGAAGACCTCCTGGCACGAGTTTTGGCCGCTGTTCTAGAAATTGAGGAGGCACTAGGTGGGATGGAGAGTGAGCACCGGTATGATCTTTTGGATAGGGTTATAATGAATTCTACTCTGCTTTTGTAAATGATGAAAGTCTATGTGAATGCAGCTTGCCGCTAACGTGGTGTAATGTTTTGTCTGTACAGAAGTGTATCTGTCGCCTTTATCGCTCTTTCCCTCTCACACATAAATCGGTACAATAAAGTCAGGGCTTCGTGTTTTCTAGTTAGGCTGATCCGTGAAAAAACAGAGAAACAATTATGCTAATGGAGGATTCTCTCACTCTCTCTCTCTCTCTCTCTCTCTCTCTCTCTCTCTCTGTCCTTTATCTGTGTACAGTTTAAATATATTATTTACGTGAAATCAGCCTAGTAGAATCTCTGATGGAGCCCTTCGTCTTAATATTCAGCGGCTGGCTTGCTAGAAAAGATCTTTACATTTGTTATTATTATTAAGCGCTGCATTCAGTTGGGAAAATCGATCGTTTGAACAATTCGTTCAGTTTACGACAGATCTAAAATTTCAGATGTGTACGAAGCCTTTTTGGACGATTTCAAAAAAACTCAGAGATTGCAGGCTCTCTTCGTCACAGCTGAAACTTCCCAATTAATTACAGGGCCCAGACAATCATCAATGGTTCAGACAGAGAACTCATTCGTCATTCACTCTAGAATAAAATGGTCACAAACCTTATTTCTGAGGAAAATTGTATATTGAATCCATTTCCGTACATGTTCCGTTTTCTGTTGGTTCCAAGTCTCATGTAATTTTCTTTTACAGGTTTTTCTTTCTCTTTATCTATCACGCTAGCGGCACAAACTTTCCTAGCTCGCTTTAGCGCGAAGAAGAGTAAATAAATCTCCTTTAGCAATCCGACAATCTTCCAACCGATACTTCCGAAGCTGTTCCTCTCTCTATCTATAATAACCATGGAGCATACATTTCTGTACCTCTGTTGTTCCAAAGAATAAACGTACTAGAAAAATACCTTGGCGTCGACGAGCTGTCGGCGCATATATTACTAGAAAATCTGATCAGATACTTTTCAAACGTAAATACATGTGGATGATTTGGTTGACCATTATTAATTATTGCGGGGTAGAGGGTAATTTTCCGTGGGGAGATTACAGGGTGGATAGCAATGTGCGGCTGTTTGCTGATGATGCTTTGGTGTACGGGAAGGTGTCGTTCAAATGGTTCAAATGGCTCTGAGCACTATGGGACTCAACTGCTGAGGTCATTAGTCCCCTAGAACTTAGAACTAGTTAAACCTAACTAACCTAAGGACATCACAAACATCCATGCCCGAGGCAGGATTCGAACCTGCGACCGTAGCGGTCTTGCGGTTCCAGACTGCAGCGCCTTTAACCGCACAGCCACTTCGGCCGGCGGAAGGTGTCGTCGTTGAGTGACTGTAGGAGGATACAAGATGACTTGGACAGGATTTGTGATTGGTGTAAAGAATGGCAGCTAACTCTAAATATAGATAAATGTAAATTAATGCAGATGAATAGGAAAAAGAATCCCGTAATGTTTGAATACTCCATTAGCAGTGTAGCGCTTCACACAGTCACGTCGATTAAATATTTGGGCGTAACATTGCAGAGCGATATGAAGTGGGACAAGCATGTAATGGCAGTTGTGGGGAAGGCGGATAGTCGTCTTCGGTTCATTGGTAGAATTTTGGGAAGATGTGGTTCATCTGTAAAGGAGACCGCTTATAAAACACTAATACGACCTATTCTTGAGTACTGCTCGAGCGTTTGGGATCCCTATCAGGTCGGATTGAGGGAGGACATAGAAGAATTCAGAGGCGGGCTGCTAGATTTGTTACTGGTAGGTTTAATCATCACGCGAGAGTTACGGAAATGCTTCAGGAACTCGGGTGGGAGTCTCTGGAGGAAAGGAGGCGTTCTTTTCGTGAATCGCTACTGAGGAAATTTAGAGAACCAGCATTTGAGGCTGACTGCAGTACAATTTTACTGCCGCCAACTTATATTTCGCGGAAAGACCACGAAGATAAGATAAGATAAGAGAGATTAGGGCTCGTACAGAAGCATATAGGCAGTCATTTTTCCCTCGTTCTGTTTGGGAGTGGAACAGGAAGAAGCTAGTTGTGGTAGGAGGTACCCTCCGCCATGCACCGTATGGTGGATTGCGGAGAATGTATGTAGATGTAGATGTAGAAGCTTCGTAGGTACAAAGCTTCGTAGGTATAACGTCTGTAACAACATTGGTGGTTGCCACATCGAGTCGCTGTTGTAATGTATCAATACTGTTCTGTACGTACATTACGCTGCGTTCTTTTTTGTTCTGGAATAATGTAAATAAGAAATGTTTAAATGTTAATGAAACAAATGTGCTTAAGTGACAAACTGATGTTTCGTGAAGTTTCCTTTCGAATTCTTAATAATTGTACTACGTCACACCTAGTTCAATTCCTCAAGCAGAAGTGTATTTGTTAAAGATCTGAAAGGAAATGGTTCGTTTCTGGGCATCGGTTCTATTCAAAGTATTATATACTCACTCCCGTCTTCAAATCGTAGAAGTGTGAAACGGGAATTTGCGAACATCCTGTATAAAATCTCCATGCTCTTCGTTCAGTTCCATAGAAAAATGTTGCATTGACAGTGGAACAATACTTGCAACTTCAGAAATTTTACTATTTGTACGACCAATTTCTACACGTGCTACATCCCCGAAAATTTAGCACAAAATGTTTTTCGATATACAGAACAGTGAATCCTGTCTGCTGATCGCTGTAAATTTTTGTTCTTTCATTGTCAGATACATCTTTAAATTCCTTTTGTACCTTATTGTAAGTTGTTTCATAGCTAATTTTGAGTACCCATCTCATATGACTACACAATATATATATCGAGAACTATCGTCCCTCTCTTCTGTCATTCCCATTCCTTTTTAAAGGCTTGTGACGATAGATCGCTACACTGCTTCTTTTTGCTCAAACAGCCACTGGACCTGTATGTCCGTACCACAAACAAATAGCAAAGAGTAAACATCGCTGACACTACGATTCTGCCGCGCTGAAGAGAGTTGTGCCGACAGAAAAATGCCGAACCGCAGTACAAAATGAAACTTCGCACTGTACCGAGTACTTCCGGGAATGACCGAGAAAATCCGAGACAACCCAGGATTCGAACCTGCGACCGTAGCAATCGCGCGGTTCTAGACTCAAGCGTCTACAACCGCTCGGCCACCGCGGCCGGCAGGAGAATGGAAAACATGAATTCAGCATATTTAGGAAACCTACATGGAGGAATGTCGTTATCAATGGGCGCTATCATAGGCTATACAAATCGGCGTATTTTAAAGTAGTCTCTACAAACAAAAGGAAACGCCCTGACTGACTCAGTCAGCGACTCGGCCAGTCAGACAGGAATTCAAAATGATATACATGAAATACAATACTGGCCATTAAAATTGGTACACAAAGAAGAAATGCAGATGATAAACAAATATCCATTGGAGAAATATATTATACTAGAACTGACATGTGATTACATTTTCTCGCAATTTGGGTGCATAGAGCCTGAGAAATCAGTACCCAGAACAACCACCTCTGGCCGTAATAACGGCCTTGATACGCCTGGGCATTGAGTCAAACATCGCTTGGATGGCATGTACAGATACAGCTGCCCATGCAGCTTCAATACTATACCATAGTTCATCAAGAGGAGTGACTGGCGTATTGTGACGAGCCAGTTGCTCGGCCACCATTGACCAGACGTTTTCAATTGGTGAGAGATCTGGAGAATGTGCTGGCCAGGGCAGCAGTCGATCATTTTCTGCACCCCGTACAGGACCTGCAACATGCGGTCGTGCATTATCCTGTTAAAATGTAGGGTTTCGCAGGGATCGAATGAAGGGTAGAGCCACGGGTCGTAACACATCTGAAATGTAACGTCCACTGTCCAAAGTGCCGTCAATGCGAACAAGAGGTGACTGAGACGTGTAACCAATGGCACCCCATACCAACACGCCGGGAGTTACGCCAGTATGGCGATGACGAATACACACTTCCAATGTGCGTTCACCGAGATGTCGCCAAACACGGACGCGACCATCATGATTCTGTAAACAGAACCTGGATTCATCCGAAAAAATGACGTTTTGTCATTCGTGCACCCAGGTTCGTCGTTGACTACACAATCGCAGGCGCTCCTGTCTGTGATGCAGCGTCAAGGGTAACCGCAGCCATGGTCTCCGAGCTGACAGTCCATGCTGCTGCAAACGTCGTCGAACTGTTCGTGCAGATGGTTATTGTCTTGCAAACGTCCCCATCTGTTGACTCGGGGATCGAGACGTGGCTGCACGATCCGTTATAGCCATGCATATAAGATGCCTGTCATCTCGACTGCTAGTGATACTAGGCTGTTGGGATCCAGCACGGCGTTCCGTATTACTCTCCTGAACCCACCCATTCCATATGCTGCTAACAGTTATTGGATCTTGACCAACGCTAGCAGCAATGTCGCGATACGATAAACAGCAATCGCGATAGGCTACAATCCGACCTTTATCGAAGTCGGAAACGTGATGGCACGCATTTCTCCTCCTTACACGAGGCATCACAACAACGTTTCACCAGGCAACGATGGTTCCTTTGAAAGAGCACGGCCGATTTCCTTCCCAATCCTTCCCTAACCCGAGCTTGCGCTCTGTCTCTAATGACCTCGTTGTCGACGGGACGTTAAACACTAACCACCTCCACCACCAGGCAACGCCGGTCAACTGCTGCTTGTGTATGTGAAATCGGTTGAAAACTTTCCTCGTGTTAGCACGTTGGAGGTGTCGCCACCGGCGCCAACCTTGTGTGAATGCTCTGAAAAGCTAATCATTTGCATATCACAGCATCGTCTTCCTGTCGGTTAAATTTCGCGTCTGTAGCACGTCATCTTCGTGGTGTAGCAATTTCAATGGCCAGTAGCGTAATTACATTTACAGATGAATAGCAAATGCGCTTCTGAGGTACCAGCTATCGCCTCATGCTGAAACATCCATGTTAGTAGGTGATGTAGCATCCATGGATGGCAATGCAGGCGCTGACTCTGGCATGGATAGTCGACCGTACAGGTGACTAATACTGTAATGGGACACGTTATGGCACGCCTGCTCGACCTACACACGTAGTTCTGTAAGAGTTGCTGGTTGACGAATCGCACGAGTCCCTTCTCGTCCAATCATATGCCACACGTGTTCGATTAGAGACAAGTTCTGAGGTCGTGCTGGCCAGGAATGTTCTTGTAGAGCACGATGAATTTCACGGGCAGTGCGTGGCCGAACATTATGCTGTTGAAACAACAAATCACCTTCCTGTTTCAAAAACGGCATAAGAGTGGGTCTAACAACATTCTGCACATAACGAGGGTTAATTAGCGTCCCATCGAAAAACACCTAGGCCTGGGATGGGACCAGTGCGTCTTGGAAAAATGCCTGTACGAGACTGCTTTCGCCAAGTATATGCTGTAAACCTTGACGACCATCACTTGCGTGCAAGCAGACACGGCTTTCATTGCTGAAGACCACGCCGCCCCATTCCATCTTCCAAGTGATTCTCTGACAGCACCAACAGTTCTTGTTGACATGTCTCTGCTCACAAGCCCTTTTATCTGTGCTGTGGTAGCTGTATGATCTGTCACTGCTGCCCTTACAATATGACAATCCTGGCAGGCGTCTTGCGGTGCGTGGACGTCCATAACCTCGCTACAAGTGTGAGAACGTTCACGTGTCCATTGATACCAGCGTCATTGCACAACTGACGCAGCACGTACAGCCTGTGTGACAATTCTCCGAAAGGACCATCCCGCCAATCGGAAGGCCACAATTTGACGCTTTTCAGACTCGCTCAGTTGGCTGTACGAAACGCGCGTGCATCTCCGTGGCATATTTGCCTTCTTGCTTCACACGGTTGCACCACCATTATCATTACATCTACTATCCCTCAGTTGGCATATGACGTCATCAGATCAAAGTTGAGGTTGTCTTTCCAGGTGTACTATTTTTTTCTCGGGCAGTTTAGTAAACACGTCTTCCTAGATTTGTGAAAGACATTATATTCTGTACCATACTGAAGACTAATCCACCAAGATATTATCAGCCCAAGTATCTTCACAGATATGCGACTAAATCGAAAACTTTTTAGCTTCTTGAGATCAGTACGTCAAGATTCAGAAAAGAGTATGGAAGCGCTGCATACTGCCACTTAACCCATTCAACCTGTATGCAGAGCACTTTATGAAGGTTAGACGAAGAGGAAACCGGGACTAAAATAGCTGAAGGTGAGAGAAGAAAGTACAAAAGGTGATATAATGCCGAATTTAAAAAAAAAAAAAAAAAAAAAAAAAACGAAACTACTGGAACTATACCTATCACTTCATGCCATAAAGGAGGAAAAACAAGCGATGTAGTCCGTATATTCAATTACTCCAGCTTCCAGATTTCTACTGATGTTGACTACACCTATGAAATCAAGAGACGCTTGGTACCTGGTAGAAAGACAATCTCCAACATTTACAACTAAAATTTGTTTGATAAGGGCTATGGTCTTTCCAGTTTTGATGTACGTATGTGAGAGCTGGATTGCAAGAAAGACTGAACGACGAGCCCATATGTTGTCAAAGTTCTTTCGAGTCCACTGCAGAAGTTTCGCTGGGAAGCCCTTACACATCCTCCACAGAGTCATGATCTCTCCCCATGCTACTGAAATATTTCTGGAGCCCTGAAGGAAGACATTCGTGGCCGTCGATTTGCTTCTGACGAAGAAATGCAATTATGGTTTTCGTGGGCAACCGCAAACATTTTTCCGTTAAGTAATTGACGGTCTTGTCTCACAATGGAATAAATGTATTAACAGTTATGGTGATTACTTTTGACATAATAACAATTTTAGTAACTTTTTTCCATCTGTCAAGTTTTCATTTGACTACCACTTGTAAATACCACCAACGTCAATGTGTGGAGGTCCTGCACGAGATCAGCATACATCAGTTCAAGTGTCAAAAGATACAAGACCTATCAAATGATGACTTTCGCCAGTACGTGGAAAGGGCCAGTGGTATCTAGACCAAATTCTAAACATCCTTGACTTCCAAACGCGTGCTTTGTTTGCTGACGAGGCTGCTTTCATAAGGGAAGTAATATTTATCAGCCACAATAGCCATGTCTGGGAGTTATAACATCCTAACGCTATTTGTCGGTGCCACCATCAACAAAGGTTTGCCATAAATATGTAGGCTGATATTGTCCACGACCATCCGACTGGGACGCATCTTCTGCTTAACACGTTCAGTGCAGGATATTACCGTATCTTTCAAAGTGAAATACTGTCTGAAATGTTGCAGAATGTTCCGCTAGCAGTGATTCATCGATTATGGTCCCAGCACGAAGGGGTACCATCGTACTTTGTCGCCAATGAGACGGGCTGACCAGTTTGAGGACTACACACGTTCTCCTCGAACTCAGTCCTATCGACACTCCAGAACAGGAGGTTCCCCGTCTGGCTGAAGCTACAGCCACTATTCGTGAAGGCCATTAGTTAGCTAAATGGTTCCTCAGATCATCTGAACGATTCTTTTATCCAAATTATTTGGAACGAGTAGGTTTACGCGGTATATGTATATACACGATTACTGTTATGATTAATGAAAACGGTATTATTTTAGTCCTACTCGTGCAGCTATACTTAGAAAACTGTTTTCCCTAAACATTTTATGTTATTGGGCAAATGATCAAACATTTTTGTTGCCGCATATTGATCTCCTTTCTGGACCCCTGACAGCTTTAATAATAGGTAATAAAATCATTTTTCCCTCTAGTGTTGTAGGTATGGTTACCAGTATTCTTCTCAAATTGTGATGGATTGTTTGTGACGAATTTCGTTAGCAAATATATGTATTGTGACGGCCTAGTTAAAATGTCTAGCTCCTCCAGGAAGGACCTACTTTATGTCCGTGGGTCAACACCACATGTTATTCTTACCGCTTGCTTTTGTGTAACCAGTTCTCTCTTTCTAAGCGATGAGTTGCCCCAGAAAATTATTCATAAGACATTATTAGCGTAATATGCAAAATATATCAAGAGACTGATTCGTTCGTTTCCTAGATCAGCAATTACATGAGGAGCAAAAGCAGCTGAACTCAATCGTTTGACAAGCTCAATAATATGCTACTTCCAGTCCAGGTTTTCATCAACATGCATAATCAAAAATCTAGAGTGTTTTACCCTAGATGCTGACTCCTGCTCACGTGCTACAATCATTGTTGGAATAGCTCTATTTGTTGTACAGAAATGAATATAGAGTGCTTTTTTTTTTTTCAAAATTCAGGGAGACTCAACCTTCTGGCAAGCACTTTATAATTACTTAAAAATATCATTTATCATCTTATCTGTTCCATTCTCACGCAAAAAGCACCAATACTACTTGCTGAATGTCAAGTGGAAAGTCCTGTATAAGGAATAGGAGTGGAATCTAAATTGAATCCTGTGATATTCCCTTTGTAATTTCTTCCCAGTCACTAAAATTTTCTACCCTTCCTACGTTGTTCAAATTATTCAGTACAACTTCTGAAGTCTGTTAAGTATGATTCAAACCAACTGCGTGTGAAGCTATCCATTCCATAAAAATTTTGTTTTTCTGAGCGTGTAACATGATCTACGCAATCAAACGCATTGGAAGGATCACAAAAAATACCAGCTGGTGATATTTTATTATTTAAGGCTTGTAGTCTGATGAGTGAATGGATAAACAGCATTCTCAGTCGAGCACCCTTATGGAATACAAACTGTGATATGCTAAATAAACTGTTTCTACTTACGTGACTGCTACTTCAGTACTTATTTTTTGGAATATTTTGGAACAAAATGTCAGTAAGGAAATTAGATGATAATGGTTAAATCTATCTTATTAGCTTTCTTTTGAAGAGGTTCAACAATTGCATATTTTAACCTGTCTGGAAAAACTCCCTATTCCAGTGGCACATTGCATATATCACTAAAGACATTACTTATTACATTGGAACAACTTTCCAGAATTCTGTTTGAAATACCATCACCACCACATGAGATTTTGTTTTTAAAATTCTTATAATTCTGTTAATCTCAGTGTAAGATGTTAGTGCAACTTCTAGTTGCTTAAAGTTTTGTGGAATGATGCTTTTAATATATTCTCTTACTTCTTCAACAGAATCATTTAATACCATTTTTCACGCTACGTTTAGAAAGTGATTGTTAAAAATATTTGCAACTTGTAAATTGTTAGTCACAACAATGTCATTCAGTGTAATTGTTATGATATCTTGTCCAATGACTGGTTGTCCTGTTTCCTGTATGACAATATCCCATATAGTTTTAATCTTATTATCTGCATTATTTATGTCTGTCAGGATGTGTATACTTCTGGATATTTTAATGACTTTCCTTTGTAATATTAAGTAACGTCTGATCTCGACATACTCTGGCCTTTATATAAATTTTCATCTTCCTCTTATATGAGATTTTAATTCTCTTAGTCGCCCAAAGCTTACTTTTTTCCCTTTTTTTAATGGATCATCTTAATTTTTTTGGAAAGCAATTTTCAAATAGTCATACAAAGTTGCTGTGGACTAAACTGAACTTCGCAATCAGCATCTCTTTCTATTCCATCCCTTTTAACTTAATCTTAAAACGTTGCTTCATGTTCTCATTAATAAATGTCACTGCTCAATATGAACATGTCTCAGATTTGCAAGATTCCATACTGTTTATTTCCATTAATTGTGCATCTTGATTAAATAGTCCATTAACAACTTGGAACACAGTAATTGTTTCAGCCAGGTCATTGTCTCTAAAAATGTCAATCGGTGTCTTGTTATCTTGCTGCACACGAGTTGGAAGATTGACTATTGAAAAGTTATAATGAAGCACCCGAATAATAACTCTACCAATTTTTTTTGCCCATATCTTCAAGAAATCTACATTGAAATCTCCACAAACTACTAACTGTTTCTTTTTGTTTGACAGATAGCTAATAAAAGCAGCTAGACTCCTCATAAATAGGTGAAAATTTCGTTAAGGGGGTCTGTAGACTTTTACAATTATCAGAGATGTATTCTGCAGTAACAACTCACAAGCACATGCTCCTAGGTTCTGTCAAGACAAAAACCTTTTGCTTCAATGTTTTGATTTTGCGTCCAACGTTTACATATGCTATAACCCCTCCTTTTTCCATGTTAACTCTATATGAAAATGACGAAAATCCATAATCCCACAGAACGTCAATCACTTCAGAATTTTGCACATCTTATAGACATAGATGAAGCTTGTCTATCTCGTTCTTCAATGCTCTAATGTTTTGATGAAACAAATTAATATTGCACGTATTACAGTCCTATTCTAATCCAACTGCTTTCACTACTCTCTGTCAATAATCTGCTGGTAACCTACGTTAGTAGGTACGTTGTCCTCTCCATCGAAATCTCTGCACATGGCCCGTATGTTCTGTCACCTTTGCTAGGCTTGGCACTAGGTTTCACGATGCTTATCACTGGGTATTCTACACCTAGCTTTTCCTGCAGCAATCGGCCAATATCTCTCCCGTGACTGCTCCCTAGCAGCAAGACTCGTTTCTTTCTACGTGACTTCTCTACCGACCTAGCCTTAAAATCGCTCCTACGAGTCTGCTGCACCCACTACGTCAAAAACTAACTGAGGCTCTTCGCCTACTGCAGGCAACAAGTCAAACTGACTGCTAATCGGAATTTGAAATGTGATTTATGTGGTTTTCTTCTTTTGCTACTACTTCCAGCTGAAAAATGGTTCAAATGGCTCTGAGCACTATGGGACTTAACATCTGTGGTCATCAGTCCCCTAGAACTTAGAACTAGTTAAACCTAACTAACCTAAGGACATCACACACATCCATGCCTGAGGCAGGATTCGAACCTGCGACCGTAGCGGTCACGGGGTTCCAGACTATAGCGCCTAGAACCACAGGGCCACACCGGCCGGCCACTTCCAGCTCACATTGTCTCTTTCCCACTTGAGCCTATCTAATTCAGTATATGCCATTTCTAATTCTGCCTGGAGGGCGTAAGTCCTTCTTCCCTCTTCCATGATTTTTTTTGTCTCGACTATATAATCTACAACTCCATGGAAGGCCTCATCCGACAATTTTTTGGCTTCTCCACTGCATTCTCTCCAATGAAACACCAATCCATAATCCTGACATGTTTCTCCACACCAATGAACATCCACATTTTTCATGCATGACGCTACTCTTACAGTAAACTAAAAAAGCACTACAACGCAGTTAAGTTGTAATAAAGTAGTAATTAGTAAAAACTTATCAATGGGTGAATTGTGCAGCTAACATCCAAGAGTGAGGCAGACGTAGAATAACATGACTGATGCTCGTTGAACGTAGGTAGTACAAGACACGAAGTGAATGGCTACTAAACAGCACGATATTTTCTAACAACAATCTTAAACCGACGTTATCAGCAAATTATGTTAACCACTGTAATGAATCCAAAACAACACTTAAGCTACTTCTCCGTGAATCCTCTTCAAAAATCGATTTTTTGTCCTTCATCTTAGACCGAGATTTAGAGTTTTTTGAACAAAATAATGGTTAAAAGAACTAACTGGACGCCAGGAAGTTGTTTAGCAATCAGTTTAAAGATCTCACCATGTGCGTCCACACCAATGTTTCCGCTGCTTTCACACGTCAATGTTGTCATTAGATTCCTATTCGAGAAACATATACTATACAGATGGTTTTCAATTTGACAGCTTTATTAGAAGATACGCTTTGCGATGCTCTTATATTTCTTTTCTATTATCTTTGGTGTTGAAAGTTGTTGTCCTTATAAACTTTTCTTTAGTTTGAGTTGCCGTTATTTTGTCATTCTTGGAAGCTATTACGCTTGTTTTAATATGCGACAATCACTGTTGGCAATTACATGATAGTGGCTGAAGCTGAAAAGTGGGCCCGTGTGGCAACTAAAGACGCCAGAATAACAAGAAGTAACAAGGAAAGGAAGAGAGAAGATGAGGAACATGTAAACCAAGAAGCTTGTGCAATTGAAATGTGTTACGAACAACAGCGATCAGTCATAGATGAAATATAACAAACTTCCTGGGGATAAATTTTCTGACATGTTTACTTCATGTACAAAAAATCTATCTGAGCTAGAGGTCTGAAATTTTTTGGGATGTTTCAGGGTAATACTTGGGAGAAAGCAGACTAAAGACATAAACGTATTATCAACAGGAAGGAAAATACGTACTGATTAATTATTAATTATAAAAAAAATGGTTCAAATGGCTCTGAGCACTATGGGACTTAACTTCTGAGGTCATCAGTCCTCTAGAACTTAGAACTACTTAAACCTAACTAACCTAAGGACATCACACGCATCCATGCCCGAGGCAGGATTCGAACCTGCGACCGTAGCGGTCGCGCGGTTCCAGTCTGTAGCGCCTAGAACCGCTCGGCCACCCCGGCCGGCAATTATAAAAAGTAACCTTAATTATAATTATCAGATGTAAATTTTACTAGAATAATCGTTGTGGCTGAAATGACGTAATTATTGTGTACTTTTTAGATGGGCGTGTTGTTAACGTGCACTTAAAGTTTCAACCGTCTATGTAAGATAGTCAGTGCACAGACTCCAAGTATGGACCGGCATATATAAACGTAATTTACCGATCTCCACAAAAACCTGTAATAATTCAACGTGAGAATTAATGTGATTAATTGGATGTGAAAATTATCAGGGAGAAACACTTCTATTGTCCTACAACTTTCATGCTACTGAGGGTTCACTTTTTTATTTAGAGCTGTGTAAAGATGATGAAACTGTTTAGTATTTTTCCAGGCGTAAAAAGGGAAGTTTCCTTAACAAACGAAGCTAACGAAAACTTGAATAAGCACGATATTTGTAACAACAGTATTAACCATACACTATAGGCAAATTATGGAGAGCAATGCAATGTATCCTGCAATGTACAGCCCGTAACGTTGCTCCCTCACTGCTGTTGTTTACGTCTGTTGGTGTTAGCCTGCTGAATCAGTAATCCAATACCTGTCAAACTCAGTGTCTGTTAAATTTCTATGCGCAGCTCGGGTGACATAGTAATAACTCACACATGTGCAGTGCTCTAAATCAATAACAAACAGTTGTAACGTCCCCTTAGAAAAATTATACATGACTGTGTTTAAACTGACACACAATATTTTTAGCGCAACGCAATCTGACTTTTAATAATCCCTACAAAAGAATGGCCCTGACTAACATTAAACTATACCTTTCACAAATCACTTACCTCACAAAAATCTTCGTTACTCAAGCTACTGCAATACAGCGAGCGCCACTACTGCCAGCTAAATAAAAGATTCAAACTACTGAAGGCACTAACTACTGATAGGCATAGTTAGCAAATGAAAGATTTTGATAGAGAAAAAACAATGTATTACCCTTAATATTGTTCAAAAGTCATATTATATATATCAGCTCATGACATCCAGTCTTACAAATTTACTGTCTCTGTCCAGATCATCCGCTCTCAAAATTCCGCCATCTCTCTCCCCACATCCACCACTGCTGGCGGCTCACCTCCAACTGAGCAACGCTACGCACTGTTAACATCCAACTGCCCAACACTGCAATAGCGAACAACAATGCCAAGCAGCCACAGGCTGCACACAGCACAGCCAGTTATTCTCATACAGAGCGCTACGTGGCGTTACCAATAAAAAAAACCTAAACAGCCTACTTACACAATCTCTCTAAACAAATTACGTGGAACACACAAAAGCAAATAGTATACTGTCTTGTTCGATATCTAGTTTGAACACCATCACAGAATATCATTAGCGTCAAAATCGTCAAGGTCTCCTGGCAGGGAACAGTGCATCTGTGATACTTTTTTTACATATAACACGTGTTTCTTTTTATCTCCTCTAAACACTGAAACATTTCGTATACGTAGGTTTTTTACCCTCTGTATACAAAATATGTATCAGATATGGCCTGCGCTATCAAATTGTTCGGTCTTGTCCATAACAAATATCGTTGTTGGACAGTCGTAAGTATATGTAAAAAATAAAAACACTGAGATGAAATTTGCAGTTAGTGCAATGAATGATATACCTCTTTTAATGTCGACAAAGATAAGGCGCACAACAAGGAAAGCGGTAAGGGTACGGCGAGATCTCGTCTTTGGAGGCGGGTGTGTATTATCACTAAGTACTGCCATATGGAAGGAAGACAGAAGACTAGGGCTTAACGTGGACAACAATGTCATGAGAGACGAAGCTCAAGCTCGGACTGCGTAGAGTTGGGTTCTGAAATCGACCGCGGCATTTCAATTAAGCCATCCTGACAATTGCTTTCAGCAAATTTGGAAAATCACGGAAAACTTAAGCTGGATAGGTGGGCGTGGATTTCAACGGTCGAGCTCTCGACCATCTCACCATTGGGCCACCTCGTCATGTGAGACAAGTAGATACAGTCTTCGTATACTTTATTAAACTGTTTCTAGCGTTATTGTTAGTCATTATACAGGGTATATCGGATATAAGTGAAGATATTTCTATTGGCGATTGAGTACGTTACATCACAATTTACTTCATTTGCAGATTAATAATATGTTTTTAGGTTGGTTTGTATCTCTAGGTACATGTGTCAAGAGCAAGCCATTGATGCTCATTTTGCCCTAGGCCGCATATCAGGTGGTGAAGTGTGCACGGAAAACGGTTAGTCTATACCGAAAGGAGCAGTCTACTTAGTGATGCATTATGAGCATGCAGAAAACATCAGGTCATAAAGTTTGTGACGTGTTTGTGGGAAGACTGTTCGATGCAGAGACAAAGCAATCAACACACTGATGTCTGCACATATTAAGGTACCACATACAAAAATATGTGCATGTGCACGGATTACACACTGTATATAACTGCCATGTTTGAAATTTGATGATATGATGTTAATTTCTAATGCTTTGTTAGTTAACAGAGATTCATATATATCCAGATAAAAGTTATTTAGTGCAGAAACGCGAGTTCAGTTAATAAATCCACGATACATGTCAATCAAATACTGAATGGGATTTAGCCACTTTTAAGTACACTGACCAGAAGCAGTGGATCACGAATTATTAGATTTTCTGCATCGACCTACAGGTAGAATAAAAACATACATTAAATATGGACAAGTTGTTGGGCCAGTTGAATTGATACTCATCCGCACAGTGGGTTCTTAAAATTACTTCGGAAGAAGCCCAAGTTCATATTATAATATACAAAACGCTAGATCGCTCTATTATAACAAGAATAAGATGAAATACTCAACTCCTAAATAATCCTTTACCACAGGAATGTCATTATATCCCTTATTGTCAAAAGGGCCGCTGCTATGTATTTTGCTGCCCTGGGCCTTTGACAAATGACGCCACCTCTTTTTTTTTTTTACCATCGGTCTCCCCGATACCCACCCCCCTCTCCTTCCACCAACACCTCCATCCAACGGCATAACAATGCAAGTCTTCTACTATACTTTTAAACTGAGGTGACCAGCTACCCTCATTCCCTCATTGTTTTTTGACAGTCTTCAATTTGCATGCTTTGTCCTCAATTGCCTTAAAACTGATTGAGGACAACAAATGTTCTCAGTTTCTTATTTTTTGTCCTACATTTTTTGAATTTCCCATTATAATTGAAATAGGAAGACTATTCTGAACATTTTGGACTAGAACTCAACTGAATATACCGCTGCATCCAAATTTGGCATCAATTACTTTTATTTAATTGCAAGGAAATTGACAAATAAAGGTTTTGAACTATTTTGTGGTTGGGATGAATCTTTCCTTGAATTTAGTAATTATGCTATAGTGATGGGTGTCGTTGTGAAGCATTAGAATAGGTCATTTGGATAATCATGCTGTTATTTCGTATCTACTTTAGTTGAAATATTTTTAGAATGAGGAACAAATCTCATCTTTTCAGCATCCACTTTCCTGTGATTAGATAAATGACGTCTTGTCTCCATTTTCTATTGAGAATTATAAACTTTTATTAGTCGCAGTGCTCTAGGCTATTGGCTTCTGATCGTTCGTCCGAGATGTATCTAGGTTCGAATACCGGTGAGGGACGGATTTTGTGGTTGTCTAAAGGTAGCGGCTCTTTCTGTTGTTTCCTTTTCGTGCTCAGTAGCGACTGCTTTATTTTTGAGGTAGCAAGACGCAAGTGTTTGCTTTCGTCAGAGTAAGTAAGGACTTTTAAATAACTGCAGCGTATGCTTTCGAAAACAATTCCGTGTTTTAATTTTTCCTCTTTTCCGTTTTCTCTCTTCATTTGCTCAGTTTTTTGCTGTTTGATTTGAAATTGATTTTTTCCGGCCTTTGCTGCCCCTAAAATTTTGCCAGCCTGGGCGGCCTAGTCTAGCCTAATAGTAGAAACGGCCCTAACTGACACTAACGTATCACATGATGCAGTACAAAATAACAGGCCCTCCTCTCAAAGTACAGTCGTCTATAAACTTTGGTGCAGTTCGATCTGATACGTGTCTTGCACCGCTGGCTGTAGTGATACGATACTGACATCTTCGGCCATGATTGGAGGCTCGCCTGAGCGACATGCTGCAAGTACATTTGCGTATGGAACTCTAAAGCCCCTATTACACAATGTGCCTCAATCGTACACTTATGCACCAGCGCCCCAAGCGTGCATATCTGTAACTACGGGCCAGTTTACGTAGACCTATTACACCATCCACGTAGGATATACCTGGCCCACATGCGTAGTAGAAGGTAATAACGCAGATACAACTGTCTAATCTCTTGTAAAATCGTTTGTTCTACCGCGCGAAACAGAAGGGGGACGTGTGACAAATTATTTATAAGAGCTCAAGGTTCCTATTTAATAAGAAATCGTTTTTTATCATTATTTATCAAGTAATTGTTATTCTCTTATGTAGATTACTACTGATTGCAGTGGGAAACCACTGCAATCAGCCACCCGAGTATTGGCGGGAAAGCCATACTTCAGTGAGTTAGGAGGAAATGCCAACCCAAAACCCTGAACATCTAGGGATGTGTCTCTGCGGTTAACAAACGCAGTTGTAAATTGGAGCTTGCTCCACCCAAGGCTAACTACCTTCGAAAGTCAACCATGGAAAGGTCTTTTAGGAAAAAATTTCCACCATCCTGTCCAAGAATGCAGGAGAAGGCTACACCGGATTCGGTGGGTAGCCACCTAGAAAACCTCAATGAGGCAGAGCATTGTTAATCACCCATTCTTATGCCAGCTCATAAGAACAGGATCAAACAAGATCATATCAACTACATTGCAACTCATAATATTAATTCTCTACTTAAAACAGGAAAACTTAAGAATTTGACAGATGAATTAGATAAACAGAAAATTTTAGTAGCAGGACTCCAGGAAATGAGAAATACTACAGAAGAACCATTTGAATCACAAGGCTACAGAATTTAGAATGGGAAACCTGGAATAGCGGTTATGAAAGAATGTTCCCAATTTGGAACTGGGCTTATAGTCAATGTGAAAATAATAGATTCAATTATCGATTTTCAAGCCATCTCCCCTAGAATTGCAACTTTGAGTTTAAAAGCATCCAACAAAATTTATTCCATCGTTAATGCCCATGCCCTTACTAATGAAAAGAATTTTCTAACAAAGACTAGGAAAGAAATGGGAAAGTTTTGGGATCTCCTTGACCAAACAATAGACCAAGTAAATATTAACAATGTCAAGATCCTGTTAGGGGACTTCAATGCCCAAATCGGAAGAGAAAAGAAATACAGGGATATCAGTTGGAAACGGGCTCCACATAAACAAACAAATAAGAATGGTCAAAGACTTGTTGAACACTGTAGGGAACACAAACTGATGTCATTGTCCACATACTTCAAAAGAAGGCCAAACAAACTTAAGATTTGGAAACATCCTGATTGGAGAGAAGGAGAATGGTAGCTGGATTATGTATTTATGGACAAATTCTTCCACAGAGAATGCTACAATGTTAAAGTATTAAGAGGGGTAGATACAGGTTCAGATCATTACATTGTCAAAATCAAAATTAAGTTCACACCACTAAAAAAGAAAACAAAATGCAATAAACGAAAGAGGAACTTCGATCACCACCAATTAATTAGAAATGATAAATATAGAGAAGTCACACAAAATATAAAACTGACAGACAATTTAGAAGAACTGGTTCAAATTCTCAGGCATCAGGCTGAAAATTTAGCCCCATTGAACCCATGTAAAAGACATGTCTGGTGGAACTCAGAATATGACAAAATTCATGAAGAAAGCCATCATGCATGGATAAAACAGAAGAAAATGCAACCAAGCTCAAAAATATTAGGAAACAGTTCACACAAATTATCAGGCAAACCAAGAGACAATCACAGAAAAACCTAATGGACTCAACAAAAGAAAATTACCAATATCAGAGACTTTTACAAAATGTTTGGAAGAAAATTACAAAAATTTTCCCTCCCACGTTAATGCTGAAAAGGGAAGATGGAAAAATGGCACATAATGACAAGGAAAATGCCTAAATCATGGCAAAAGCATTTAGTAAACTTTTGAATTCTGAAGAACCCCAGGAACTTTTAGTAATTAATACAGACACACCCATCAAGACTCCACGGGTCATTCCATGTCAAGTCACTCAGGCCTTGACACCAACCATGTCAGATTTTGATGAAACTTGGTACAATTACTTCTTTTATCATCCTGAAAGCACTTGTAAAATATTTTTGCTCTATTTCGTATAGTTATTTTTTTTATAAATTATTAAATTTTTTAGATTTGGCGTTGTTTCAGCAGTCGGAAATTGTAACTTAAACGTGTCCTCACAACTAAAAAAAATTTGTATATTAAAGAATACTCAAGATATCAGTATGAAATTTTGGAATAAGTTTGTGTGTTATATCTAAATGTTAAAAAAAATTACCATAAAGATATATTAAAACCTTCCAAATGAATAAAAATTTACAAGTTTTTTTTAGCTAACGGATGTTTAGTTTTACAAAACTGCAATATCTAGAGTCTCAGACCTGATAGAAAGCTCAAATTTGTTTTAAAATACTCTTAATTGTATAGGCTATTAGATAAAAGAAAAATTATGTTGGCTTTTTAACCTGTTTAATAGTTATCTAATTTTTAAAATAATATTAATTATATTTTAAAAATAAAAAGTACCAAGTGACTTATACACCGAAAATAAGTTTTTGTCTTCTTCGAGTAACAATGTACACTTGGATTTTGTTTTGTTACTCCTGTGTTTTGAAGTAAAAAATTATTACAATGTTAAATAGTGCTTGGATAGTATTTTATTAAGTTTATTCGAACTTTCAGCAAGTACTGTTACTTAGTTTACAGAGATTCTTTTCCAATATCCTATAAAAGTAACCAGAACAGTAATCAGACCAAAAGTGAAATCAGTATGTCAGATATTCAAACCTGTAGCGTAGGGTTATTTAAAAAATCTGACTGTTTCCAAACAACCTACACACCTTCAAAACAGTTACAGCCGGTATCTGAATTGACCGAGGAAGAAAAAGATTTGATCCACTTACGATCTGGAATTAATCTGTGTGAATTTAAGAATATATGTTCATACCACAGCTACTACTTTTTAAATGTTTTTGAAAAGTATCAAACAACATGTGTAGACCCACTAAAAAAACGCAAAAAGCCCATCAAAAAATCGTTGAGAAGTGTAGGCTTGGATCTTTCCAAACAATTACTGACAAAAAATATTAGCATAAAACCTGGACAAAAGTTTTGCTCAAAATGCCGTAACTTTTGTGTGGAAAAAGAGTTGAAGTCAATGAAAGTGAAACAGATGATGAAGTCATGGTTGAATTAAAGGATTTTGATGTAATGATTTCTCTTATGAAAGAGAAGATTTCATCTGTTGGGAGGTCTAGAAAAATCCAGATTCTGACCTTGGCTCCAGATTTTTGGAGTCAAAATAAAGTGATGAAAGAATTTAATGTAAGTGAGTACATGGTGCGACAAGCTAGAAAGCTAAAATCTGAAAAGGGTATTTTGGAAACTCCTGGTGCAAAAAAAGGTAAAACTCTTTCTGAAAATACAGTAAGACTTGTAACAGATTTTTATGAAAAGGATGAAAGTTCCAGAGTGCTACCTGGAACAAAAGACAAAGTAAGTGTTCCAAAAAATGTGTACATGCAAAAAAGACTCATTTTGTGTAACTTGAGAGAACTCTATTATTCTTTCTAATGGGAGAATCCCGAGGTAGAAGTAGGATTTTCAAAATTTTGTTTCTTCAGACCTAAATGGTGTATCCTTGCTGGTACTGCAGGCACACACACTGTATGTGTATGCAGTATCCACCAGAATGTTAAACTATTACTGGATGCTGTGAAAATTTAAGAATCTTATAAAGACCTAATTAAGATGCTTGTGTGCAACACGGAAAACCAAAACTGCATGCTACGTCATTGCGACAGCTGTACTGCAAATACTGCACTAACTGAGTACTTATCTGAAAAACTAATTGAAGATTATGATTTAGAAGAAGAAATTGTAATCAGTCAGTGGGTTAACACAGAAAGGGCAGAAATGATCAAACAGTCTATCAGTGTTGAAGACTACATTTCTTTATTGGTTAGGTCATTGGAAAAGCTCACCCCGCACTCGTTTATTGCAAAATCCCAATCAGCAGCCTTTAAAAGATTGAAAGAAGACCCACCACCCAAAACAGCAATTATTGTGATGGGTTTCAGTGAAAATTATTCCTTCATTATACAAAATGAGATCCAAAGTTACCACTGGAATAGAGGTGGTTGTACTCTACACCCAGTTGGAGTTTTTCTAAGAAATGAGGAAAACAATGTTTTTGTTTCCAACCAATGTTTTATTAGTGATGACCAAGAATGTGATACTGGTTTTGTTAACTTTGTACAAAAAGAAATTACAAAGTGTCTGTCATCGCATCATACTGACATTGACTCAGTTCACTACTTTACAGATGGTTGTGCGGGGCAGTACAAAAATAGAAACAGTTTTAAAAATTTGACTGAACACTTGAGAGACTTTAATTTGAAGGCCCAACACTCTTTTTTTGCAACAAGTCATGGGAAGTCAATTTGTGAGGGCCTAGGAGGAACTATTAAAAGAATTGTAAGGAAAGCTGGTCTACAGCTTTCACACAAAGAACAAATAATGACAGTAATCGATGTGTGTTCATTTTCACTTTATTGACAAAAAAGAAGCTGATTTGCTACGGTTAAAACTAGAAAACCGTTTTTCAGCAACCCGAACCATTCCTGGAACAACAAGTTTTCATAACTTCAAACCACTTGCAACAAACAACCTTGAAATTAGAAGGACTACAGATAGTGTAAATCCATCCTTACTCTTTTCTTTCCATTCATCTTCTGATTGGGTTCGTGTTGAACCATCCATAAATAGCTATGTGGCTGTAAATTATGATGGTAACTGGTACTTTGGACTGGTAAAAACAATATTCAATGATGAAGAAGATGCAGAAATTCTATTTCTACATCCTTCAGGACCAGCTGCATCATTTTATTGGCCTGAAAGAGAAGATTCTTGCATAGTGCCTTTGGAGCACATAGTCTGTGTAGTAGACGCACCTCAATCAAGCGGCACTGGAAGAATGTATTACTTCAATAAAGACTGTATCAAAAGAACTGAAAGCTCTTGGATGAAGTGGAAAAACAAGTTGAATCAGCATTAATGTTTATTAAAAAGACAAAATTACTCAAAAAATTCAATGTTTCAAGCAATCAGTTGGGTTGTACATAAGTGTCGTAAGTAAACTATATTTGTACATAATTCTAATGTAATCTACTATAATTAATAAACATGTTAAAAAGCCATCATTATTTTTGTTTTATCAAGTAGCCTATATGTTTAAGAGTAAATTAAAGCAAATTTGAGCATTCTATCAGGTCTGAGATTCTAGATATTGCAATTCTTATAAAACAAAATATCCGTTAAAAAAAAGAAAAGAAAAAAATACATATATATATATTTTTCATAGAAAATATTAATGTATTTTAATAGTATCATTTTTATCTTCAAATATGTATAATAAATAAACTTGCTGCAAAAATTCATGATGTTATCTAGAAGAGTTTTTAAGATAAGCAATTTTAAAGTTTTGAATACAAATTAAATTTACCATTTCGAAAGGTTCGGAAAACGCAAAACATAAAAACTTAAAAAATTTATTTAAAAAAAACTATAAGAGATACAGCAAAAAAAATTTGCAGGTGTTGTCAGGATGGTATTAGAACCATTTGAGCCAAATTTCATGAAAATCTAAGGAGGTGGGTGTAAAATTTATTTTTTATTGGGTGATTTGATGTGGAATGACCCCCACCTGATCTCATAAATTCTCCAACGATTCAAGAGGTAGCACTCAGAAGATGAAAAATTATAAGGCATGCAGAGAAGACCAAGTTTTTGCAGAAATGTGGAAATACGCCAGTGATACAGTTCGAACATCCTTACACACAGCCCCAACAAAAATCTGGATAACAGAAAAGTTTCCTGAACATTGGACCACAACTGTAATCCACCCACTCCACAAAAAAGGAGATAAAAGCAACCCAGATAGTTACAGGGGTATCTGTCTCTTAGACTGCACATTCAATATTTTCTCCAGAATCCTATACAAGAGGATCAAAGAGCAACTAGAATTCGGTGAGTTACAACGAGGCTTCAGACCTCAGAGAAGCTGTGCAGAACAGATCATCACTTTAAAATTAGCCATAGGATATTACAAGAAACGAAATAAACCTCTTGTAATAACCTTCGTGGACTTTAAGAAAACATATGACTGTATCCATAGATCTTCAATGTTAAATATGTTAAGAAATTGTGGGCTCCGTACAAAATTAATCAGATTGATAGAACTCATCTTAACAAACACTGTATCAAAAGTCAAGTTCAGGTGGGAACTCTCGGAGCAAATTACCATAAAAACAGGTTTAAGACAAGCAGATTGCTTCGCACCCCTGCTGTTCAACTGTGCTTTAGAATACATCAAGATAGAATGGAACAAGATTAACCCAAAAAACATCCAAACTGGAAGACCCAAAGACAAAATAAGTGTAAATTGTCTAGGATTTGCTGATGTCCTTGCTCTCTCGTCCAACAGTATTCAGGAAAACAAACAAGTTATGTCACTGCAGGAAATACCACAGAAAATTGGTCTTGGAATATCCTTTGAAGAAACAGTCTTCATGTTAACTGACTCACCACTCATAAACAAAATTGCCATATGTTATGATTTCTCCCAGATGTTTTAATTTACTTACAATTTTGGTTTCTTGGTTAAGAAACCAAAATTGTAAGTAAATTTAAACATCTGGGAGAAATCACAACATATAACTTCAATGAAAATCCAACATGGCATAAGAGAATAAACAAATTTAGTAGAGCACAATATATCACCAAGAATACCTACAACAAAAAGATCCTGTCAATAGCAAAAAAATTAAAACACTACAAAACAGTCACTTAACCAGAAATAACATACGCAAGTGAAAGCATCTTCAAAACAACTATCACAACATAAATAGACAAAATACTCAAAATATAGAAAAGAATTATCAGAACGTGCATCAACAAATCGTACCAGAAAGATGGACACTGGAGAGTAGCTACAAATGAAACAGTCTACAAGGGAATAGAACTGGTAATTAGTACAATCAGGAAGAAACGCATTTCGTTTTTCAGACACCTAATCAGAACACCAGAGAACAGGATCATCAGGGGAATGACGGAAAAATTGTGGAATAGTAAGTACAACATTAAGTGGATTACAGAAATCAAAGAAGATACGGATGAGCTACAGATTACATTGGAAGACCTAAGAAACTAAACTGACAAAACCAGGAAACTCATAGAAAAACAAACCAGACTGCAAACGAGAATCAACAAACAGAAAACTGGAAGGGTGATTTCCGATGAAGAAAGAAGGATAAGATCCGAGAGAATGAAGAAGTACTGGGCTGACGGAAAACTGGAAGATTCTTTGCATGGAGCAGGCTAGAATGGTCCAATGAGGCCATAAAATGTAAATAAATAAATTGATTACTACTGTTCTGAATTACAGATTCAACAGTGACAGTAAATCTTCAAATTAGGGCAGAACGACGACGAAAACTAAAACCCTGAATTTGTTGAGTTCGACCCTGGATGGAAAGAAGAGATGCAGGGAGGCGATTATATTAACTGCTTAGGAAGGTACTGAGGCTTGGAGATCCGCAAGAATTTCGAAACTTCGTGAGCATGGATATGGCCTGTTTCGATAAGCTGCTGTCTTTGATAGAAAATGGAAGTAACAAGTGTGACACAGTTATGAGGGAGGCTGTCTCACATTCTCATAAGTAAGAATTAAATCATTTGTTTATACGTTTTGTGATCATATCAGCCCAAATCACGAATAAAATACCGGTAAAAGGCCTGTTATGCTGCAGTTTAGTTGTAACATTACGTTTCCTGGCGAGTTTCTTCCCTATCACTGCCAGTTTCCACTTTCCGGCGTGCTGAAATAATGCAAGACATGCCATCAAATCAAAGATGAACTTTCGTCAGTGAGGCATTACGATACAAATCGAAATCACCGTGTAACATTAACTGCATATTACTCAGAAAGAAACGATTAACGACGTACATTATTATGACACAATGGGTCATACATACATTTTTCCTCACTATATGCCTGAATTAAGATGCTTAACGCGTCTTTGCACCATTTCATTTCTAGAATATCAAGCAATCAATAGAAAAAATGCTTACACAAACAGCTAGTATAAAAGAGCTTACCGGTGTGCCCAAGGGCTCTGTCCTCTCTCCTCTCCTCTACCTCCTGCACACGGCCGATATGCCCTTACCATCTGCAACCGTCCTGTGCACCTCTCCCTCTCCATCACCTACCTTGAACTCACCACTTACCATCACCTCACCTGAATCCCTCATTTCTGCTCTATCCAATCCAAAGCCCACAACTGCCTGCACCTCCTTATATTCCTCTCTGGTGGGACATGGGGGTTGAACCCCTCTACCATTCTCCACACCTGCAAATCTTAAATCCGTCCCGTTATGCCAGTCCCACCCGGATATCCACCCTCCCCTCCACCCCCACCCACCACAAATTCGATAAGTCCCTCCAGATCCTCGAGTACAATGCACTCTGCCTCAACTTCCGTATATGCCTCCCGTCCCCCATGCAGACCCTCTATGACCTGATTCCTTTCCCCCACTTGCTCCTTTTCCTCAAACATACCCGAGTCCTCTACACCTTCTGCCGACTTGATCCCCATCCTCCATCCCCCGGTTGCTCCTCTCCTCTCCAACCTCCCCCCTATTGCTGCACCTTCACCATTGTGTCCCCCCTATCCTCCACCTCTACACCCTTCATCTCCTTTCCCAATGTGGCTCCTGTCAACTCATCTTCCTGGATGGTGCCCTCTCTCCCCCCATTTATCCCTCCTATCAACTCTGATCCCCACCTCCCCCTCCTTCCCTCTGTCCATTCCCCAGGCTCCCTCTGCCCCTTCCACGCTGTTTTTTTCCCACCTACCTTCTCTTTGACGCCTTTCTCTCTCCCAAGTACTTTTTCTTTCTCCTCCACTGCCTACCCCACTCCTTCTCGCATCCGCCCTGCCCCCCCCCTTTTCTGTGCCCTCTCCCTCTGTTGGCTCCCACCTTTTTTTACCTTTCCTCTCCTCCCCCCTTTTTTGCCCTCATCTGTTCGGGTACTCCCCCCCCTCATATGCCTTCATACTCTATAGTGCAGTGGTGCCATGAGTGTTCAGTGTTGTGTGTCCCCTTTTTTAGTGTTGTGAACAGCCACCATGCTGTTCCTAGGTGTGTTATTAACATTTGCGAACAGAAACCAGACCGTCGCCGTTTTTTTTTAATTGTGCCTGTCTCTTTACTATATGTTTTAATCAGTATCAATGATCCTTTGTTTTTTATATTTTGTTCACAACTTTCGCCATGTTTCAGTTTTTAACAGTAGCGGTTTTATCGCCTGCTTTTATTGTCATAATATCTCCTAATTCTGTTTTTTAACTTTTCTGCAGGCTGCAGACCGGCGTATTATGCTGCTGCCAGCCCGCTCCCCCCCCCCCCCCCCCGCCCCTCCCTCTGGGGGGAACCGAAATCCAATATAGGAAGAAAAAAGTTGGGCAGTATGCAACTGCGATGCTTCACTTCTGAAGTAGTCCCGATCTATTAAAAGGAAATGAAACCTATTGAGGAATAAACTCGACAAATGCTGCATACAAGGTGTAAGACTATCTGTTAAAAAAAATGATTCAGGCCAATAGTAGAAGTACCTTTGTCACAGGAATTAATGGGCTTTATAATAGGCTAGTCAAGCCATGGAAATTAATTTTATTGTTCGCCAGAAAAAGATATCGTTTCAGTATGCATCTTCAGTATCTCGCCTGATATATTAAACATTTCTTATTTCAGCGCAATTGTAACAGAACGTCTGATCTGTCTGCATCCTTGGTATGTCCAGTCATAGAATAAACTGCTCTCGAAACATGCAACATGCTCCCATTGCTTTCAGTGTCGGACACTTCTTATTAAATGTTAGCGACGCTTATGGACTGTCGCAGTTTTCCAAAATCACTCCAGCAGCGTAGACTAAGGCCCTATCCGTCTACCTGTATAATGAATTATCTTTATTTTTTTCTCTTGGCAAACTACTGTTAACTGTGGCTCTTTCTATCATAAGTGTTACTGCCGTTACTCTTTTTGTACTTAACCTTTCTAAATGTTGTATTCTACGCAAAATGTAAGAGCTGTTGCAACATAACAAAGATGAAATGCAAAATATAAGAGCTGTTGCAACACAACAAAGCTTGAAGAAGATGTAAAAAGTGGTGGTCATATAGGACGCCATATAGACATAGCATTTCCAGAATAAATACATTTCTACATCTATACATATTATAAATTAAAGTTCTCCACAGCGTTTTCCTGTCAGTATATGAAGGTTAATCTCAGAAACTACTGTAGGGATTTTAATAACGCTTTCGCTAATAGACAAGCTGATCCAAGAGGACGGTTTTTGTGTACAATTTATTTCAACTACGCCAGCCAATTCGCCCGGCCATAGATACCCGTGCGAAGCTGTGACAGGTCGTTAATAAGTAATTAATCTACCCACTGTACATCCCGTGTGAGTTTTGTGTTAATAGAGAGAGTAAATTAAGCTTCACGAATGATTCTGACCGAAAACAGTAATTGAACTTAGAAGAAGTTCTATCCCCAAAGTCATTCTTTTAATCCTCTGGGATGTGCCTTTTGTTGCAATAAAGACAGATTACTTCGTATGTTTCTAGCATGAATCAGAATAACTAAGAAAGAAACCTCCCCGATAATATATAAAGAATTTGATTTGACTTGAGATAAATAAATATCTGGAAAACGACGTAGCGAAAAAAAATTTCTAGGTGAAAAGATAATATTAGTAAAGGGGTCATCTGTCTGTGCCACAACTAGCCAACACCTAACCACCTCTCCTGCGTAGTCGGGGTGAACTTTATATTTTAAAATGGGACAGTCCCCCCCTCCAATTTCTATTGCATATTCGGATTTTACACCAAAAAAATACGTACGTTTTATTCAAACCATACTTCTCCATTCGTGACTGACTGCGCTGTAATCAGCAAATGTCAAGTTTGCCTGTTTTTGCAATCAAGAACCAATGTATTTGATTCCATATTTCATTTATGATATAAATGTAAATGTTTGTGTTTTAACCGTTGATATTTATGCTTGAAATTTACTTTAGTGTTGCAAATTTGATTGCACAGTACAATTTCATTATCAGTTTCAACATCTGGTTATAATCTGTGTTTAGCGTGATCCAGGAACAACGATGTGGAGGTAAGTTTTCTGTTCCCATCGGGATGTCTGATATTGCTGAGTCCCCTTGCCTCTCACCACTGAGGTGCTTGGTATCGTAGTCCCAGTCACTCACACCACTGGGATGCTTGATTTTGGTGTTCTCCTTGCCTCTCACCATTGGGGTGCTAGATTTCCGTGAGTCCCTTGTCTCTCACTGTAACTGTAATCCACAATAAACGCTCAAAAACAGAGATTTGCATTTACATCGTAAACGAAAAGTGGATCAAATGTGTTATATCGTAATCGCAAAAAGATGCATGCTTCACGTTTTTCGATTACAGCACCAATGGAAAACAATGGTTAAGGTAAACCATACGTATTTATTGGCATAGAATCCGAATATGCAATAAAAATGGAGGTTCCATCTGATGATACAAAGCTGACCCCATATATGCAGAAGTGGTTTGTAGGTGGCCAGTTGTAGCACAGAATGATGACCCTTTATTAATATCTTTTCACCTCGAACATTTTTTTCGTACAATGCGTCGTTTTGGAGGTTCGTAGTTAGTCGTCTCAAGTTAAAACGAACACCGTGTACATTATGATAAAACATCAGGGAGTAATAGGGACAGAGAATTTTGCAAAGAAAGAAAATCATCGTGTCCGTTAAAAGAGAAAGTGCCTTAGCACTGTTAGAAACCTATAGATGTTGACACTATACGCGAACACTATGCACTCCTGTGTCGTACGTCGTATCACACTTTTAGTTCAATAGAACTTTACTATTTAGTGTTTCTGTTACTGGCAAGTCAGAAGATGGGACTAGAGTGCTCCTGTGTGGTGCCATTGCTGTCGCTATTTAGCCGCTGGCGTTCACCTGACAAGCACTAATTGCAAATGCAAAGATATCCGCCGCGGTGAACACAACGCAGCCGGCGACAGCTTTTGTGCTCATGAATAGCGGCGATGCCAGCCGCTAAAAGCTGCGCAATTAGCAACAGGCTAGACACCGCATTAGACGCGCCCCACGTAAAGCAAGGCGTGACAGAAACAGCCCACAACTAACGGCGGTAACCACACCCACCCGCTGTCTCACGTAAAACACTGAGCGCCAAATATACACTCTCCGAACGCTTATACTCAACAGATACCTTAACAATTTTAACTTTCAGTTAACACGCCCTCTACCGTGCATTTCACAGGGTTTGAAGGATATGGATGTACCGGGTGTTTCAAAATGAATATCAGGGTTTAAGGCTTTGTTGCATGTATTATATTGAACTTAACATATACAAATAATACACCGAATGAAAGAGCAACTCGAACACTTTTGTTTGTGTACCTGTATGCATGTACATGCTCTGTTTCCTGAGCCACCAGTAGAAAGCGCTAGTAGCAAAAATTGCGACTCGTGATCAGAAAGCTTTTGTTTTTTACAGTCTGCATGGTCTGAATTTGTTGTTGGTTGCTCCAGCGCAATGTGCGTTCCGTATTAAGTTGTATTGTAATCCTCCAAGTGATAACAACATCCATAGATGATATAATTAGTTTGAAGACGCCGACTGTCTCTACAAAGGGACGACTAAGAGTGACTGTAGAATGTGCTGAACGAGTGAAAGATTCTTTCACGCGTAGGCTCAAGAAATCAGTTCAGAGGACCAGTTGTGAAATTCAGCAGTTGCAGAGCCATTTGTGTGGAGACTCTTAAGGAGCTGTTTGCAACCACATGCTTATCGTTTGCAGTTGTTACAATTTCTAAGGCCTACATTTCACCTAACTGGAAACGTAAACAGACGTAATGTGCGCATCTGGTATGTCAGGAAATCCCCAAGATATTGTACAGTTGCAACGACACTCCCCTAACTTGTACGTTTCTTGTGCCACACCCCGACGAAAAGTTTAAGGGCCTTTGTTCTTCGGTGAAGTAACTATAACTGGTGTTTCTTATCTTGATGCGCTAGATCTCTGTCTCGTTTCTCAATTGAAAGAAGCTTAACCACAGAATTTTATTAGCCAGCAAGGTGGTGCGCCACCTCACTGTCATAACTCAGTACGTGATTGGTTAAACGACATTATTGCTATAAGTATCTTCGAATCGAAGTACGACTAAGTGCTGTTTCATGAACATTATGTTCCAACATCTCAGTTGTAGCTTCAAGGGCGAATACAGCATGCCTCTGAGTTAATTGATAGCCGGCCGCGGTGGCTGAGCCGTTCTAGGCGCTTCAGTCCGGAACCGCGTGACTGCTTCGATCGCAGGTTCGAATCCTGCCTCGGGCATGGATGTGTGTGATGTACTTAGATTAGTTATGTTTAAGTAGTTCTAAGTTCTACGGGACTGATGACCTCAGATGGTAAGTGCCATAGAGCTCAGAGCCATTTGAACCATTTTGTTAACTTATATCAGACTAAAACGGCGGTTTCTTTTGATATCATAGAAGACATTCTACGTTTATCTCCCTTATTTTTTCCTACGGTTGTATCACTACGAGAAATTGAATCCGAAATCGACGGTTCTAAGAAAATGGTACCACAACCAGAATCACTCACTTCAATGGTTTCTTCAAACGAATCAGCATATTTTCCAAAATCTGTGAGATGTTACCACCCTTCATCTGCCTTGATTCCTCTTTCGCAACTCTAATCCTCACCCTTTCCTCTTTTGCCACCAACTTCCAGTCAACTCTTCCGACATAAAGTCTGCAGCCGGACTCTCTTTGATGTAACAAAAACAGTTTATCCGCCTCTATTTTTATCATGTTCAAAGCATCAGCAACATCGAAGAGATTATTTAGATTTGCGGAAAACTTACGATCTCGGTCTGTGTGAATGTTTGTCTTTCTCAATGAGCAGTTCTTTTTTTGCAGATTCCGCTACTCTGAATACAGATCTATAAGTTTCTTTGTACAATGAGGAAGAGCACCGGTAGGAATCCTAGCTCTCTCCCAAAATATTACACATTCATGCGTGACAAAATTAGCACTTTCACTGATAGACAACTTCGCTTTGCATATGTTATGAACGAAGAACAAAAAAACCTGTCGATTAGATGGTAATTCATGTCCACTGAACTGGTGCTTAACTTCATTGATTAAATAAATAACTGTGTCACTACTTCTTAAACTGCTCGCCATGACGCAAATAAACATTCACAACACCATAGAATGGAAACCGACGCTCAACTGAAGTTGCACAGTATAACAGCAGTGCAGCACATGTATAAGCAGTGAGATTTAACGATACGACGCAAATTTCTGCCACTGCCGCACGGTTTCCTCGTCTTCAGTTTCAGTAAAATAAGTCTTAAAATTCTTTTTAAAAGAAAAGGAAAATAAACTATAGGGTGTGTGCGAAGAAACACGAAATTCGAAAAATATAGACCACCATAATGTGGATGAGCTTGTGTATGTTCATGTGCGTGTGTGTTCGTGTGCGTGTGTGTGTGCGTGCGTGTGTGTGTGTGTGTGTGTGTGTGTGTGTGTGTGTGTGTGTGTGTGTGTGTGTGTGGATGCTGGTATTGTCACTAAAAACCTGTTTTTTCCACATTTTTCTAATACAGATTCTGAAACCTGTGATTGTACGATATTATGTCATTCAACATAAATACGAGACGGCTTACATTTTCATCTTAGACATTTCTGAGTGAGTCATAACATTCTAAGAAATGAAGCATATGGCTAATTTTTGTGCGATAATGTGTCTTCACAATGTACACAGAGGTGAAGCACTGTTAAAGTTTACAGGTTTCAACGGCCAGTGTCGGACGAAGTGGCCGAGCGGTTCTAGGCTCTACAGTCTGGAACCGCGCGACCGCTACGGTCGCAGATTCGAATCCTGCCTCGGGCATGGATGTGTGTGACGTCCTTAGGTTAGTTAGGTTTAAGTAGTTCTAAGTTCTAGGGGACTGATGATCTCAGCAGTTAAGTCCCATAGTACTCAGAGCCATTTGAACCAAAGGCCAGTGTCACTTTAAATCGGCCGCCGCCGCGACCGAACCCAGTTCCCCCTGAGCACCCATAGCGTACGGATCTCCGTACCGGCACGTTCACAGGAGCTCAGTCCGTCAGTTCACCTGATGATGGCGACATGTATGATCGCCGAAATATTGTGTCCGTTGGACACTGTAGTACACCCGTGGATATTTTTATTAAAGTCCTATTGGTTCAAATGGTTCAAATGGCTCTAAGCACTGTGGGACTTAACTGCTGAGGTCATCAGTCCCCTAGAACATAGAACTACTTAAACCTAACTAACCTAAGGACATCACACACATCCATGCCCGAGGAAGGATTCGAACCTGCGACCGTAGCGGTCGCGCGGTTCCAGACTGTAGCGCCTAGAACCGCTCGGCCACCCAGGTCGGCCAAAGTCATATTGGGTTCCAGGCCATGTCATTATAAAACACTAAAACAACTACACCACTGACGTTTCAACCGTCTTTTTAGCGGTCCTCTTCAACGCGACTAACTCAGTTAGTCGCCCTGAAGATGATTGCTGAAAAATCCGGTCGATATGCCGGTGGTACGGTACGGTTTCATTTGAAATAGTGTTTGTTTCAATAAAAGAAAGCCTTACTCAGGAAAAAGACTTTTCTCAAATATCAGAGTCCGCTGCTTGTGGTCGTGCGGTAGCGTTCTCGCTTTCCGCGCCCGGGTTCCCGGGTTCGATTCCCGGTGGGGTTAGAGATTTTCTCTGCCTCGTGATGACTGGGTGTTGTGTGCTGTCCTTAGCGTAGTTAGGTTTAAGTAGTTCTAAGTTCTAGGGGACTTATGACCATAGATGTTAAGTCCCATAGTGCTCAGAGCCATTTGAGCCAAGTATCAGAATTCCTCGTTTAGAAGTCGTAGGATCACATATATGCATTGCGACATCTTCACTATCAATAATCCAAGACATTCTACCTATCAGTGTATGGGGTGTAGTGTGTACCTGTATTACTTAGGTAATAGAGTGAGTACTGCGTTCTTATGTTTAAGTTGTCACAGGTAGTTACAAAGATGACAGAAAGAGGAGTGTCAAAAGGCTCGTTTCGGCACGTCATCTATTTCTCAACGACAAAAACAAAATGCCGCTGAGCCTAACATTGTCATCCGAGGGACTTATAATCATCAATGGTTTCTCAGTCTCTAACTCGGTACTAGTATGACGAGTTTTGCCTCGAACACTGACGCTCAATCTGATGACCACGAGTTGTATGGCCACAGCTTCCACCAAACAACGATGATGGAAATTTCTTTCACCAGAAATGTAATGCACTGGCTCTGGGTAGGCCGCTATCGTGTTAGTGAGTGTAGGAGAATACTGCCACAGGCCTTGGTCGTCTGCGCCATTTCGCTCTATTTTGCTAACAAAAGCGAAAAGCTGTTGTGGTATGCATTGCCCGGTCATGAAATAAAGCCTTATGTTCCCCATCATACTTCACACTTCACGCATTAGTCAAACTGATGCTACCATGAGAACCACGTGCGACAATGTCAACACGCTAAATAAGTATGTAAATTCAAATCGTATAGATAACAATATCATCTGCAACACATTTCTACATCTACGTGATTACTCTGCTATTCACAATTACGTGCCTGGCAGAGGGTTCAATGAACCACCTTCAAGCTGTCTCTCTACCGTTCCACTCTCGGAAGGCGCGCGGGAGAAACGAGCATTTAAATTTTTCTGTGCGAGCCCTGATTTCTCTTATTTTATCGTGATGATCATTTCTCCTTATGTATGTGGATGCCAACAGAATGTTTTCGCAATCGGAGGAGAAAACTGGTGATTGAAATTTCATGAGAAGATCCCGTTGCAACGAAAAACGCCTTTGTTTTAATGATTGCCACTCCAATTCACGTATCATGTCTGTGGCACTATCTCCCCTATTTCGCGATAATACAAAACGAACTGCCCTTCTCTGAACTTTTTCAATATCATCCGTCAGTCCCACCTGATACGGATCCCACATCGCACTGCAATACTCCAGAATAGGGCGGACAAGAGTAGTGTAAGCAGTCTCTTTAGTAGATCTGTTGCACCTTCTTAGTGTTCCGCCAATGAATCGCAGTCTTTAGTTTGCTCTACCCACATCATTATCTATGTGATCGTTCCAATTTAGGTAATTTCCCCGATCTGTTATCTTATTAGACAATTACAGAAGCCAGTACGAGCCAGAAGTGTAATTACGGGAAAGAGGAAGAACTTATAGTAGGACGGTTGGGGGGAGAATTGAGCATCCGTTTCTTCCGAAAACGAGAAGAAATTTTTGGTCACGGCGCGATGATACCCGGCACACCGTGTGGTATTTCAAGAACCAAAAGAAGAAGGATCCATTTACTGCCTGATTTCATAGGAATGAAACGGTAGTCTATGTTGGAGAAGGGCGCAGAAGACAGAGAGAAGCATGGATGAAAATTTAGAAACCGTGTACCTGGATCTTTCAACAGACAGAACTCTCACTAACGGTAAATAGTACTGAAACATTTGTAACACATTCTAGACGGCGCCCGAGTCTCATTCGATACCGTCTCAAAAGGGTTAACGTTCTGACAAAACGAATCATTCACAAGAATAACATCACCTTCATCGTTATTGCCGCAATCACTTGAAACCACTGCCACCTTACGCTTCTTCATAGGTCTAATGATGCCACTGTCACTGCAAATGCCCTCAGCAACACAGGAACACTCATTCACAAAGTCATCCGAGTCTTCATTGTCAGTACGGACAACTGAATAATCATCGTCAAAAACCTCCGGAAAATATTTCAGATTCGTTCATTTCCTTCCGTCTTCTGAATATGTCCGTCTCTAAAAGCAAAAGGAACTTCAAAATGAAAATGGTAAATATTGGAAATATCAAAATCCAATCAAATTGCTAAATAAGCTATAAGAACATGAAGGCAATCGGGCTTGATATATTGACCACTGGGGCAAACACCTAAATAGACGAAGTAGGTATCATAAATCACAGGAGATGACACCTACAGACAGCGTGTAGAAACACGTCTCGAGATCTGTCCGTGACCGATGGCGCGATCAGTTCGCAAAATTTTAATTCAAGTTGTAATGAAATTTTAAATCAGTGTCACAGCTGTGTAACCGTATTTACTGACGGGTGAAAGCAGGGGGCTGTCTTGACTGCTCAGCGATTTACCCTGAGTTTGTCTTCAATATTCGTTTGTCAGAAGAATTTACTGTCTATGATGAAGAATTGCAATCTTTAGGGCACTGAATCGGATGGGACGTATGTGCCGTCGTGCATAATATATCTTCTTTGTTAAGGTACAGGGTCATGCGACGGTGGGAAGCAGAGTGACTGAAAGAGACAGACAATGAGTTGCGGCTGGTAAAACAACTCGCCACTGAAGTACTTCCTTCTGGCCACTAAGGCTACATGAGAGCCGTCTCACTCATCATACGGACAGGGCAGAGTCCGATGACACGTAGATTCCTGTTCCGGTAGTGTTTAGTCTCCCAACCGACTTTGGAGATTTTGCGAGATGATTCACCTGCTGTCTAAACTTTAAGGGAATAGGTTTTAATGTGTTACCAAGGTGGCTAGCACATCGTGGTTTGTTAGTTAGTTACATGTTCCATAGATCGTTGAACGACTTCTTTTTTTATCGAAATTATGTGGGACGTTTCAGTCTATAGGATACGTATACATGTTTAGCGTTAACATTAATGAACGCATGTTTTTCAGACAACCAGCTTTTAAACAAAAATTCGTGCATTAAAATAGGGATTGCCCAGGACAAATGATTGTAGGTTGGGTTTAACACTTGCTTTGCTACCTGTCAGACACCGTACGTTACGCGGCAAATGGTATAAAGTTTTTGTTACTGCATATTGAAATTCTGTCAGAGCCACTGACAGTTTTAAAAATGGGTAATAAAGGTCATTTTTCTCTCTAGTGTTGTAGATATGGGCGTCACTACTATCCTCAAATTCTGATGTATTTATGACGAATTTCACTAGCGAATATATTTACTGTAACGGAGCATTGAAAATGCCTAACTTCTTGAAGAGGTATCTACGTAACGACCACCGGTGGACACAACATGTGATTCTTACAGCTTGCTTTTGGACAATTAACACTTTCTTTCTAACTGATGAATCATCCCAAAAAATTATTCTCTAAGACATTGTAGAGTGCAAAAGATACGAGGAGGTTGATTCATTAGATTCCAGGACTAGCAATTATACGAAGAGCAAATGCAGCTGCACTTAACTGTTTGAGAAGCTCAGTAATATGATTTTTCCAGTTGAAGTCTTCATCAATATGTATAACCAAAAATTTTGAGTATTTCACGCTATTTACTGACTCCTGTTCATGTGCTAAATCAGTTGTTGGTACCACTCTATTTGCTGTACACTACTAAACATAGTGCGGTTTCTCAAAATTAAGGGAGAGTCCCTTTTCAGAGAACCACTCAATAACTGTCTGAAAAACTTCATCGACAATCGCTTCTGTTGCTTCCTCCGTAATGGAAATTACTGTAACGTTATTATCGTCTTCCAAAAATTCTGCTTGTTGAATTGTTAAGTGGAAGGTCATTCACATATATAAGCAACAGGAGTGACTCTACATTGAACCTTGTGGTATTCCCTTTGTGATTCCTTCCCAGTCACTTCAATTTTCTACCTTCTCACCACTGCTTGAATTTTTCAGAACAACTTCTTGCATTCTGTTTGTTCGAATCAGTTGTGTGTAAAGTCTTCAGTTCCATAAAACTTTACTGTTTCTAAGTGTGTAACATGAGCTACACAATATGAAACGTGCCCTTAGAAAAATTAAAAATGACTGTGCTACAACTAAAACTCTTAGTTTATTTGTTTTTCAAACAGCTCAGCAAAACTGAACATACTCAGACATTTCTCTCTTTACTTATTCTGATCATCACTAAACTGACACACAATATTTTTAGCGCAACGCAATCTGATTTTCAATAATCCCTACAAAAGAATGGCCCTGATTAACAATAACCTATGCCTTTCATGAATCGGCCGGCCGGAGTGGCCGAGCGGTTAAAGGCGCTACAGTCTGGAACCGCACGACCGCTACGGTCGCAGGTTCGAATCCTGCTTCGGGCATGGATGTGTGTGATGTCCTTAGGTTAGTTAGATTTAAGTAGTTCTAAGTTCTAGGGGACTTATGACCACAGCAGTTGAGTCCCATAGTGCTCAGAGCCATTTGAACCATTTTTTTGACATTTCATGAATCACTTACCTCACAAAAATCTTCGTTACTCGAACCACTGCAATACAGCGAGCGCCAATACTGCCACCTAAATAAAAGATTCTAACTACTTAAGTCACTAACTACTGATAGGCATAGTTATCAAATGAAAGATTTTGATAGAGAACAAACAATGTATTTACCTTAATAATGTTCAAAAGTTTTGATATATATATATATATATATATATATATATATATATATATATATATATATATATATATATATCAATTCATGACATCCATCTTTACAAATTTCCTTTTTCTGGCGGACACACGTCCGGATCGTCCGTTCTCAAAACTCTGGCATCTCTCTCTACACATCCACCACTGCTGGCGGCACACCTCCAACTGCACAACGCTACGCGCTGTTCACACCCAACAGCCCAACACTACCATAACGAATATTCCAACAATGAGTCCAACCAGCCATGGACTGCACACAGCACAGTCAATGATTTTCATACAGAGCGCCACGTGGCGTTACCAACATTAACACCTAAACAGCCTACTTACAAATAAAACACCTTGGAAAAAAATGCTAACTGGAAATATTTTATTATTTACGTCTCAAGCCTAGTTTTTGTGAGTGAGCCAGTCAAACTTTCCGAGCTCCTTCTTTGTTTTTAATCCTATGTTGCCGTTAGAATTTTAATAAGACTTATGACACTGGCAAAGTTATGAATTTTACATTCTTCGTGATTATGCATGTATGGATAAGTGAACGTGGGTGAAAATGGGAGAGCGTAATTGTAATTTTAAATGATAAAATATTTTAGGTATTTTTAGTTGCAACTCTTTTACCTACATTCGTCTCGGACGTAACACACAAACACACACACACACACACTAGTAATATTGAAGCTGTTTAAGGAAATCAGTGAGTCGCTATAGGAGCCACAGGGTATTCGAACGACATTCTTTCCAGTGCTTCTGTACATCCATGCATGTCCGAAGAAACACTGCATCGTACACGTCAATAACACAGGCATTGCTATTTCATATTTATTCGCCAATACCAGGCCTTCGACTCTCAATAAATGTATCCTTCCTGGCTAGGTATATAGGAAACGTACGAGTGCCGGTTGTGGCACAAGGACGACAATACATGGGACTTTAAATCCGGCCGCGATTCGTGCACAGATAGCCAAAACGGTTAAGGCGACCATTCGCATAAAGCGGGAAATCCAGGTTGGAGTCCCGAAGGTACATTGCATCATACTTCTTAATAATACAGGCACTGGTATTTCGTATTTATTCACCAATAACAGGCTATGACTCTCAATAAATATGTCCTTGCTGGACGACAATATACGTAATGCAAGAGTGCAGGCTGTGACACAAGGACTACGACATATGAGAGTTAGGGTCTGGCAGTGATTCGTGCACAGATAGCCGAAGCGGTTATGGCGACCGCTCGCTTAAACCTGGAAATCCGGCTTCCAGTCCCGGTCCGGTACAAATGTTCATTTTTGTCGTTATAATGTACAGTCGAAGGTGGTCCATCTTCGCAACTCCGAATACACTTTCTGTAAATCAGGGATGTGATCTCTGGTACCACCGAATCGAAATGACGTGTCTTAACCACTGCGGCATCTCGTTCGGTCTAGCTTGTTGCGTCGGAGCACCAAGTTGCGAAACGACGGCGTTAGTCCAGCAGAGTGGCACGGGGTCCGGCGGTGCCGCCTTGGTCTAGGGGAAGTGGGCGTTAAGTGGTAACACGCCGGACCTCGGCGCACCGATCCTAACGAGATCATCAGTCATGCTGGCAGCACTCACTCAGCGGGTGACGTGGGCCTGAGTGTGAATGCAAGCCGGCCCTCAGTGTCGCCTTTATATAACCGTGACGCGACCTGAGGTGGCTTCACTGCAGCGCCGCTGCACGTGGACGAGCCTGCACACTTCAAACGACCGGTTTCACGGTTTATGCACTGGTCAAAATAAATTTTGCGTATTGCTTTATTGTTTATACTGGACATACCAGGGAACAAAACTGATTTTGTTCTGTCAGGAACAATCATAATGAAACAAAACTAAAGAAACTTCCTGGCAGATTAAAACTGTGTGCCGGACCGAGACTCGAGCTCGGGACCTCTGATTGCGGGCAAGTGCTCTACCAACTGAGCTACCCAAGCACGACTCACGCCCCGTCCTCACAGCTTTAATTCCGGCAGTACCTCGTCTCCTACCTTCCAAACTTACAGAAGATCTCCTGCGAACCTTGCAGAACTAGCACTCCTGGAAGAAAGGATATTGCGGAGACATGGCTTATCCACAGCCTGGGGTATGTTTCTAGAATGAAATTTTCGCTCTACAGCGGAGTGTGCGCAGATATGAAACTTCCTGGCAGATTAAAACCGTGTGCCGGACCGAGACTCGAACTCGGGACCTTTGCCTTTCGCGGGCAAGTGCTCTACTCGCTGGACAGCTTCTGTGAAGTTTGGAAGGTAGGAGACGAGGTACTGGCGGAATTAAAGCTGTGAGGACGGGGCGTGAGTCGTGCTTGGGTAGCTCAGCTGCTAGAGCACTTGTCCGCGAAAGGCAAAGGTCCCGAGTTCGAGTCTCGGTCCGGCACACAGTTTTAATCTGCCAGGAAGTTTCATATCAGCGCACACTCCGCTGTAGAGTGAAAATTTCATTCTAAAAACTAAAGAAGATAAACACAAACAAAAACCTTTCAAAAGACGTCACTGCAAACACTACAGTTTCTTCTCACTACCATCTTGCACAAAAAAAATTTATGAACCAATTTGGCCTCCTGGAAAATGAAGACACTTTTGAATACAGTTAGGCATACTCCTTTCTAGATTCTACAGATAAGCCTGTTGGGTATTGTCCTTTTCGTCCACGGCGATACCTATGATGCCCCGGTAAGGATTCTGGTTGGACAGGACCATTAGAAACAGTTAGTTTTAGTACGGCCCTTGCATTCTCAATGCAGCTGAGATCTTTAAAATATGAAGTCCATTCCATCCGAGTGATTCTGTCCCCTACTAGGAAGATGTTCACAAGATTGTGACGATGAGGCGTGCAGTGTCGTTCACCAGCGTGAATCCCGCTCAAGTGTGCTCGCCAAATGGGGGCACGGTGCGTGGAAGGATGTCGTTCCCATGCTTCACGCCGGTCATCCTCGCACAAGGGGTGTCCTGTGGCCATACATGGTTCCATCTGAAAACATGGCTGAACCGCACTGATAAAGGTAGGTTCTACAATACAGCGGCGATGTAAATGTTGGCCGGCCGGAGTGGCCGAGTGGTTCTAGGCGCTACAGTCAGGAACTGCGCGACCACTTCGGTCGCAGGTTCGAATCCTGTCTCGGGCATGGATGTGTATGATTTCCTTAGGTTAGTTAGGTTTAAGTAGTTTTCTAGGGTACTGATGACCTCTGCAGTTAAGTCCCATAGTGCTCAGAGCCATTTGAACCATTTTGTAAATGTTGTCCTCGTTGCTTCAGCACACGAATTTCAGTATTGTGACGATGGAAACTAGTGCGGGTGCCACTGTTGCCTAGTCCACAAAGAGTGTTTTCGTGCCCATACGAGACGAGCCTCTCTCCGAACCCTATTTAGAGGAGGAGTCGTGGGAGGTCTTCTGGCTCATAAACCCTGCTCGAGGAGCATACTTCGTATCGTTTGTGGTGACACCTGAACTCCTGTAGCTGTTTGGAACTGCCGCCGTACACGTATAGCATTGTATTTAGGGTTTCTGCTTGATGTAATACGCAGATATCGGTCATGCACACCTGTTGTTTTTCTTCCGCAGCCACTTTTGTGAAGATCCTCAAATGATCCTGTCGCTAGAAACTTGTTCCAGATTCTAGAGACACATTTTGACTCACAGCGACATTCCCTGCGACGTTCACCCGTCTCATTCCCTGCTCCATTAGAGCCTCTGATCGTACGTCATAGTTGTCCGAACCATGCTCAAGTGACGCAACTCTCGTAATGACGCACAGCACAAGCACTGCAATGTTTACAAATTACAGGTTGCTATAGACTCCTCATACCATCTGTGGCCGAGCGGTTCTAGGCGCTTCAGTCTAGAACCGCGCCACCGTTGCAGTCGCTGGTTCGAATCCTGCCTCGGGCATGGATGTGTTGTCCTTAGGTTAGTTAGGTTTAAGCAATTCTAAGTTCTAGGGGACTGATGACCTCAGATGTTAAGTCCCATTGTGCTCAGAGCCATTTGAACCATTTGAACCTCATACCCGCCTCCCCCTCCACTCCTCGCTGTAGAAACATGGACTGTTGCCGCTAGAATTACACTACAAACAAACGAATGTATTGATATGACAACGTATTTCTGCACCATACCGTTTAATACGCAATATGTATCATTTATTTTGGCCACTGTATTCTACAGTTACCGTTCTAAAGACTGCTGTAATACCTAGTCCGTGCAAGTTGTATTCCACAACTACCCACTTTGTGCACATTTGCCTTTAATTTTGCACGGCGAGATCAAACTTAAGAGTCTCAATTATAACTACATATCTATGAGTACGATGTGGTTTTTGTCCTGGCACACAAATGCAATCAAATTGCGTATCTGGCATGTTTGTACGTAGAGACGTCAGAAAGAAAGCTATACATGTCGTCCACGTTAAGACCATTGCGCAACAAGAGTGACGCATTGTCAGAAGAGAGTAGATGTTCCGGATTGTCTGAAAACACAGTTCTGCTGCGGTACGGATTACAGGTGCACCACAGTGTGCGGGTGAAACAGTTGGGCAACTGCAAACGTACTCCAAAACTGAAGTACGAGGAACAGTATGATTATCATTGGGCAAAACGTCGAAACTGTACACACATTCACAGTGAAATCCTGGCAGAATATGGATCAAACGCAATGTCGCATCCAGCAGTAGTGGATGATGTTGATCGGGATTCCAGGTCTTTTACCATGCGATTTCCATCTTTTCGGCAAGCTGAAAGAATATCTGGGAACCAAAGAGATTTTCCAACGATGAGGACGTCCACACAGCTGTTCTCGAATGGTTCCGTGACCGAACAGCGGATTTCTATCGTAAACAAACTGAACGATTGGCAAAACTTCCCGATCATTAGCTACAGAGACTTGGTGACTACGTTGAAAAACAGTGTCACGTAGCTGTGTGACTTTCAAGTGTAGTGTAGAATTCGATCAAAGTTACTTGATCTGGCACGATAACATGATAACATGCAATTTACTTTTCCAAGTCCCAACAGAAGTCTAGAGCCAACTTGACCTGCGGAGTAGTTTCGTTCGTATGGCTTTTGATAGTATTCGTTTTACGTGAACATAGTACCAATGGATACGCTGGAATATCGTGGCGTAACTAAATTTCATAGCTGAAGATAAAGAGTGTGATGGTACCAGACAGCTTTTAATTTAGTGAAAAAGAAAAACACCGTCTAGGTCACTTTTTACGTTTGCTCGAATTATCTCTTTCGACTATTGTCCGAATCCATCTTCAAATGCTAACCTCATTACTACAATCCACATTAATTAAATTTGGATGTGAAGAGAACTTCAGACAAGGGTCGAAATCGGTCATACTAATAAACGTGAAAAGTGATGCAGACGATGTTTACCTTTCTCACCAGTCACGAAATCGTTGATTTGGATCGTGTATCACCAGTAGAGATATAGCTGAAGATGGCGAAATTTTACAAGGAGTCTGCTTATCCGCTTTTGCATAGTAAATAAATCAGCAGATAAGTTTAAATGTGGTTGTACTATTCTTGACAGTAAACCACGCAGAACACTTGTCAAAACCGCAACCAGAGATGAAAATGACGGGAAAGTGCACAACACGGTGTTGGACACTCTCGTTCCGTACAGACGGAGAGAAGGCAACAGATGTTCGGAGCTGCTGAAGGAAACTGACTTAAGACTGCGTTCGTAAATCGCGGATGGAAACATCGGAGGCAATGAAACTATGAGTCTGGTCCGGAAGCGCGCTGAGGTAGACTCCCGGTTATTGCGGCTGCTCGCGACAGGCAGCAAATCCGGGTTCGAATTTCGGCCTAGCACAAACTTTCAATTGTCTGTACGTATTTTCAAGGCTATCCATTGCGTTAGTGCAAGTGATTACAGCAATTTAGACTCCAACAGCGGTCGATAAATCGTGGAATCGATTGCCACGTTGTAAACGCTTCCCACTTGCCGTGTTGCATCCTGTGTGTTAGGAATCCAGTAGACGAGGACTATCGACCACGGTAGTTTGAAGCCATATACGATGGGGGGAACGACCTTCAGTAGTTTAGGCGCACTAGTTTCGTAAGGAAACGATTACCCTAAAAACGAATAAACACAGAAGTTGGTGAATGACGCAACCAGCCACAAATACTTTCTGAGTGTTTTACTTTACTGCCATAAACGGTTCCAGGCTACCATGCCCACATTTTCAGATGGCTAACATTCGCATGGTAGCCTGAAACCCTTATGGCAGTAAAATAAAGCATTCAAAAAGTATCTGTGGCTGGTTGCGACATTCACCAGCTATCATTAACGGCCGTGAAATTCACAAGATCCAACATTGATAAAATACTAAAGACAGAAGTGTTGTGATAATGGTCACAGATGGAATAGTTCCAACAGTGGTACTAGTATGGATAACTGATTAAGGCTGAATAGTAGTCTTACAATAGTATAAAGTAGTTTTCGTTTTTCTTTTTTCTTTTTTGTGAGACGGCCTGCTAAACCTGCGGGACAGGACAGGTAGTTTAAGTTGTGGAAAGGGGCCAAACTAGGCGCCTGTCAGTTACACTCGAACATACAACCTTTTATTTGATCAAACATTACAAGAGCCAAGAAAATTAAAAAAAAAACACAGCTTTAGTTTTGGAATTTAATCAGCGGCTGAATACACCATACAATCTCGTGCATTAAGGGCAAGACTAGTTTAAAAACTTAAAGCTCAGCCAAAATCAGAAATTTAAAAGGCAAAGCCTTATCTTAAAACAGTTCCTTAATTAGGCTAAAGGCCCAAAGAATCTGACACTTTAAGAGCAAAACAACTTAAATTCAAAATCGGCTGAAGGCCCAACACTTAAGACTCAATAACATTGATTTTAAAAATTCCAAAGGCTTTACGTAAAACTGTTATTAAATTAGGCTGAAGGCCCAAACCATCTGACAGCTTAAGAGCAGAACAACTTTAATTCAAAATCGGCTGAATGCCCCAAGAATCTGACACTTTAAGAGCAAAACAACTTAAATTCAAAATCGGCTGAAGGCACAACACTTAACACTCAATAACATTAATTTTAAAAATGCCAAAGGCTTTACGTAAAACAGCTCTTAAACTAGGTTAAAGGACCAAACCATCTAACTCCTTAGGGGCAAAACGACCTTAATCTAAAAATTGGCACACAACAGGGAGTTCAATGGAACAACATAGAAGGTATTGGCGCCTACAACCAATTATACATTGAGCTGTCAAACTACACACCATGCTGGACAGCAACAACACGATGAGGAAAATACAGTGCCTGAATTTACGTCAACGGCCAGGCCAGGTAACCAGAACGTTAACGGCCACAAGGCAGAAGATTCCGCTGGTGCACTTCAGTTCAAATAACCAAGTACAGTTAAACTCCACCAGAGGGTGGCTAAAATTTGCCAACTTGAAAACACATGTTATTGCTTGCGTGAATATCCCAACGCCGGCCGAAGTGGCCGTGCGGTTAAAGGCGCTGCAGTCTGGAACCGCAAGACCGCTACGGTCGCAGGTTCGAATCCTGACTCGGGCATGGATGTGTGTGATGTCCTTAGGTTAGTTAGGTTTAACTAGTTCTAAGTTCTAGGGGACTAATGACCTCAGCAGTTGAGCCCCATAGTGCTCAGAGCCATTTGAATATCCCAACAGCTGACAACGAACTCCAAACGACACAATGTGAACAGTGGTGACTTGCTGATAGATTAAGTCAAAACCCAACTTTCATGTCCAGGATCGTTGGATCACGAACCTCATAGCAATGGGAACAGCACCACACACTCCGACACCGAATAGAGGCCACCAGCGGGCCCAGCCAAACTACGTGCCGCGGAGATTTCTTCGCTGCCCCACGCCAACCGACCAACTGCCCGCATACAGCGCAGCCAGAAACTATAAGCGCCAGGCCAAAGATAGTCCAAGGTGCGAATATCGATACACACTGCTGCTACCATACGCGGAAAGAGAGGATAACAGGATAATCACGATAACTGCGGGAAACTAAACACAGAATAGCAGCCAAGGTTTAATCCAACACATAGCATGAGCCAGCCACGGCTCACTTAGCATTAGTTTGTAGGTACAGTAATAAATATTACGTGCATTTTTTATAATACACAAATATTTAGATTGTATGCTCTGTTTTAGCTTTCCAGACAACAGGATAAAATTTCGAAGTATAAATAAAATGAATATTTGATGCCTAGCAATTAGAGCTAAGTGAAGTGCCTGATGCGTACATGAGCCAGAAGGAAGAGTATGGTACAGCCTTCATGAACGTTAACATATGAGGACGCTACGTGCAAGATGAGTGCCGCAGATGTGGAATGCTTCACTGCAAAAATGTGAAAACAAATTTCTAAGTACTGTAGGGGCCACTTTGAAAAATATCGAGCTGTTCTTTGATTTGTTACTGTGAACGAGAAATGGATCCAGCACTTCACGTAAGGAACTAAACAGGAATTCAAGTGGTCGATAGAAGCTGACGACTCTGCACCAAAAAGGACTATGTCGATGTCACCTGCTGGATGGGATGCAAAGGGGATGTTTGTTATTGCTTGGCTTGTGAAGGGTAAACCAGTAACATGTGCATATTACGCAATGTAGTGTGACACTTAAAGAGATGGATATTTTAATATACTTATATATACTTATGCGCCTAATTGAAATGCGGTGTCATATTGGGTCTGAAGAATGAGTTGTTACCGGAAGGTTTGAACAACACACAAGTCTAAGACTCGCTTGTTGCAACCCCTGTCCACAGTACGAGCAGCCCTTAGCGGCTCGCCATCTGACAAGTGTTCATGACGTCGCCTTTCCGGCCGAGATCTTTTTTTAACATGTGTATTGTAAGTACTGCATCGTTTTGAGTCAGTACAAACTTTAATTTTATTAATGTACTATACACCTAGTGTTTTAGTACAGTTAGTCTAATTCTGAAGACGACGCTTATAGTAGCGTCGAAACCAGGTCAATTTTGACTTAATATTTGTGACCGAGGGCTTATTTGTTACAATAAAATTCAAAAATGTTTTATTTGTAATACTTACAGTAGCTAGACTTCTACTTCTCCATATAGTCGCCGCTCAGACTTAGACACTTGTAGCATTGTACCAACTTTCCAGTGCCCTCGTCATAAAAGGCAGCCGCCTGTGCTATCCACCAAATCTCTACACTGGTCTACAGCTCGTAACCTGTGCCAAAACGTTCTGTCTTCATAGCAGAAACGAAACTCATTGGGAGCCAATTACAGACCATATTGTTCGTAATCAAACACTTCCCATCGAAAACGTTGCAGGAGCATCTTCATTGCCCCTGCAGAGTGCGGGCGAGAATTGTCACGAAGAAGGAAACGTGTGACAGTCATGTTATGTGGGTTGAATAGCTTCAGGCGAAATGTCTTACCAGACTCTCAGACTTGGTGGGAAACTGTGGTGTGCGTACTGTAAGACCTACGGTACACACACCATCAGATTATTTGACTTGTCGCTCTAACGAAGTAAGTGAGTGTCAGCAATATGTCTCGTGGTCTAATTGTGGCGTATTTATCTTCTGCCGTTAGGTCAGACAATAGAAATGCCACTTTCACGCTTAGAGTAGGAGATTGACAGTGACCAACTTTAAACAGAACTTGATTAATTTTCACACACATTTATTAAAATAATAACAAGCATAAACATTACGTAACTTGATTCTGGATGCTACTTACAATTGACAATCTGAAGTTCCTTTGGTCTTGGTACGTTAATCTTATCCTCACATATCTCTGATACTTCACAAAGTGTCTATACATTTATATTCATGGCTATGTATAGGAATATGATAATCTTCTTAGGAGCAGACTGAAACTTGACTATAGACTGGTACAGACTGGTGCAGGTAAGCACAGGCTGACTAATCAGAGGTCTGTACACTCATTATAATACCTCATACGTTCATGTATCACTGTGCAAGTGTGATCCGCGAGGAGAAGAGGTTCTAGGTTAGCTGCAATCTCATTGGCTGCGTTACATATTAATACGCGGATCGGCGGAAGCAGAATTTGGTCCGTCTCTAAGGCAGCGCCATCTCGTAGTGCGGAGACGGACGAGCGCTGCGCCTGCGCTGTTGTGCTTAGCGGGGCATGCTCTAGTGGGAAAGTTGTGTACGTGCTGACTATGTGGAACTATGTGCACAGCAGAAACACTTCTTTCTAGACGTCTTTATGTGCTCAATGTGCGTTCAAAACTGGAAAGAGCGACGTGACGCGATCGGCAGGCAACTGATTTTCACTGTCATTTTTATTTCACGATCGATCGGACCTTACTTTCCGAATGGCCCGCGTAGAAATTTTCAGAATAAACTAAAAACAAGAGTCTTTTTAAGCTCCTCTTTAACAAATCGGACCCCTCCCCTACGATTGCGGAGAGCGACGGCAGCGCACTGACGGCCGCCGTGCACGTGACGCAGTAATGACGCTGCAGACGCGGCTGGCGGGCAACAGCTGCGCGCTCGCCACGCCGTCACGCGCCTCCGTGTCACAGCGGACCGACATGGCCACGGCGACAGCGACGTGGCTTTGTGCGCCGCTGGCCGCGCCACGCCGTACCACGACGTGATGCGTGCGCTGGCTGCCGATGCCCGCCGGCTCTTCACACGCCGGACGCCCGCCGCCGCCGCCTTACTTTATCTGCGCTCCGCTCTACGCGCCAATGAATATGTAACGCATTACTTCCCCTAGCACTTGTGACCTGAATGCAGTTACGTCGTGGCAACTAGTGCTCCAGACACCCCAGCGAAACTATGCCTGCCTGCCGACGCTAACTATACCAGCTGGCGTGGTGGCGCAGTTACTTGGTAAATTGGCAACACCTTGAGAATCGTTAAGACTCTGACCAGCCCAATGACAGAAAAGGTGCCAGAGATGAAATGCATTTCCATCATTGAAAGCTTGAACCTGAGACACTGCTTATTACTCGACCAAAACATTATTGCATCTTGGAGCGAGAGCGTTTCGATCGGCTTATCGTGGGGTTTATCGTCATATTTCACGAGGAAACGCTGAAAAACTTCATCTGATCAGAATACCAATAATTAGCATGACAAAGCAAAGATGATGTTCTTTACAGGAAATGCTAAATATGTCCACCACCATTCCTCAACAATAGCTGTAGTCGAGGAATAATGTGAACAGCACTGTAAAGCATGTCAGCAGTTATGGTGAGGCATTGGCGTCGGATGTTGTCTTTCAGCATCCCTAGAGATGTCGGTCGATCACGATACACTTGCGACTTCACGTAATCCCAAAGCCAATAATCGCACGGACTGAGGTCTGGGGACCTGGGAGGTCAAGCATGACGAAAGTGGCGGCTGAGCACAAGATCATCACCAAACGACGCACGCAAGAGATCTTTCATGCGTCTAGCAATACTAGTTTTTTTTGGTTCTTCACAGCACCATGCATTTTCATTAGTAAACTCTCTACTCGTTTCCTGTAACGTTACCGCATCTTTCCGACCACGCCCATGTGAGGCCAGGTGCAATAATATCGTGGTCAGGTAGTATCTCAGGTTTTTATACTACGAGGCGTGTTTTTTAAGTAAGGTCTGTTTTGTTGTAGACACTAGTAGTTCGCGCGCATACCGCAACGAGCGCGTGCGTCGTGTACCGGCATGCCTCGGGAACAACTGTGCACAGTTTCACCTCTGTAGCTGACCTGTACGGTCTTCTTCTGTGCTTTCAAAATGTTTAACGCTATCAACTCACCCGCCGCGTGTGAGATTCGCTCAGTGATTCGTTTTTTGTCAGCAAGGAACCTGTCTGCTGCAGAAATTCATCGACAGATTTGCGAAGTGTACAGTGATACTGTTATGAGTGAAAGCAAAGTGCATAAGTGGGTACTAGAATTCAAAGATGGCCGTGGCAACTTCCATGAAGAGGACCGATCCGGTCGCCATTCTTTGACTACAGACGATTTGGTGGATTCAGTTGAAGCGAGGATTTGTAAGAACAGGTGCATCACAATAACAGGTCTCTCGAACGAATTTCCTGACGCGTCGAGATCAGTACTTTACAACATTGTTTCTGAACACCTAAAGTTTAGGAAACTGTGCTCCCACTGGGTGTCGAAACTCCTAACAGAGGACCACAAAAACCAAAGATTTGGGTGTGCGATGAAGTTTTTGACTCGTTATCACGAAGAAGGTGATGGCTTCTTGAGTCAGGTCGTAACTGGAGATGAAACATGGGTTTCGCATATCACGCCCGAACTGAAGGAACAGAGTATGGAATGGAGACACGCACACACACACTCGCCTGTAAAGGTGAAGGACAAACAGACTTTGTCCCAGCACAAAATCATGGCGTCGGTGTTATGGTGGTCGACTTCATGAAACGAGGAACCACTACAATGCAGAAGCATACTGAAACCCTGAGAAAGCTACGCAGAGCGATTCAAAACAAAAGACGCGGCATGCCGACAAAGGAAATTGTCCTTCTCTATGACAATGCAAGACCTCACACTGCAGGTCAGACTCGCAATTTATTGGACAGTTTTGGCTGGGAAGTTTTAGACCACACGCTCTACAGTCCTGATCACGCACCGAGTGATTACCATCTGTTCCTCCACATCAAACAACACCTCAGTGGCAACCGTTACAGTGATGACGACGACGTGAAAACAGCAGTGAACTCTTGGTAATAGGAGCAGGCAGCAAGTTTTTATGAAGAGGGAATTTTAAAATTGGTTGAGAGGTATGATACATGGTTCAAAAAACTTGGCAACTATGTCGAAAAATAGAGTGAAATATGTACTTTCTGAAAATAAATTTACTTTTTTGAAATTACCTTTCGTTGTGTACTTATGTTCAGACGGACCTTACTTAAAAACACGCCTCTTATTAGTATTGTATACGACAGCCCTTCTAACTGGTTACACCAGTGATCGTCATACAGCAGCTCGCGGACTGCATGTGACTGGAGTCAAATACATTGACAGAAATTTTAGCAACACCAAAAAATAACTAGAGTAATGGAATTTCTGCAATACAATATATTTAAGTGATTACCATTGCAAAATCACAGGTTAATGTAAGTGCGACTACAGTCATCGCATAAATACTGGTACATTAATAACCGGTGTAAACGCCACAATGTTGAATGCAAACATCCAAACGAGCATGCATTGTGTTGTTTAGGTGTTGGATATCAGTTTCTCGGATGGAGTTCCATGTCTGTTGCACCTGGTGGGTCAATACAGAGACGATTAATGTTGCTTGTGGATGACGCTGGAGTTGTCCGATAATGTCCCTTACGTGCTCGATTGGAAACAGATCTGGTGGTCGAGCAGGCCAAGACATGTCTACACTCTGTAAAGCATGTTGGGTTACATCAGCGGAATGTGGGCGACCGTTATCCTGTTGGAAAACACCCCCAGAATGCTATTCATGAATAGGAGTACAACACGTCGATTCACCAGGCTGATGTACAATTTTGCAGTGTGCATGAGATAAGCACGAGAGTGCCCATGCTGTCATACGAAATCGCACTGCATACAATAACTCAACGTGTAGGTCCAGTGTGTCTAACATACAGGAAAGCTGGTTGCATGCGCTCTTCTCTCCTCCTCCTAACCGATATACGACTGTCACTGGAAATCAGGCATAACCGGCTTTTGCCCTCTGCCCTCCAATACGCCCTTGCTTGGCACCGCTGAAGTCACAAACGGTGGTGGTTTGGGATCAGTAGAATGTACGATACAAGGCGTCTAGCTCGGAGCTGTACTTGAAGTAACCAGTTTGTGGCAGTTCTTTGTGCCACTATGGACCCAATTGCTGATCGAATTGCTGCGTCAGACGCTAAACAATGTGCTACAGCCAAACACCGAACTCGCTGTTCTTTCCTCTCGGTAGTGTCACATGACCGTCCGGAGCCCGATCTTGTTGCTACTTTCCCGTGACCATCGCTGCCATCAATCATGCACAGTGCCTACATATCCAGCTTATTGTAGTCACACGACCTCATTCAATCTCAGTGAGGTGTTGATAATGGCATCTCTGTCACCTTAAGGGCATTGATGACGAACATCAACTCACCAGGTACTATCTGAAAGGTAACGACCGGTTTTTTTTTTTGTTTTTTTGTCATCAGTCTACTGACTGGTTTGATGCGGCCCGCCACGAACTCCTTTCCTGTGCTAACCTCTTCATCTCAGAGTAGCACTTGCAACCTACGTCCTCAATTATTTGCTTGACGTATTCCAATCTCTGTCTTCCTCTACAGTTTTTGCCCCTCTACAGCTCCCTCTAGTACCATGGAAGTTATTCCCTCATGTCTTAGCAGATGTCCTATCATCCTGTCTCTTCTCCTTATCAGTGTTTTCCACATATTCCTTTCCTCTCCGATTCTGCGTAGAACCTCCTCATTCCCTACCTTATCAATCCACTTAATTTTCAACATTCGTCCATAGCACCACATCTCAAATGCTTCGATTCTCTTCTGTTCCGGTTTTCCCACAATCCATGTTTCACTACCATACAATGCTGTACTCCAGACGTACATCCTCAGAAATTTCTTCCTCAAATTAAGGCCGGTATTTGATATTAGTAGACTTCTCTTGGCCAGAAATGCCTTTTTTGCCATAGCGAGTCTGCTTTTGATGTCCTCCTTGCTCCGTCCGTCATTGGTTATTTTACTGCCTAGGTAGCAGAATTCCTCAACTTCATTGACTTCGTGACCATCAACCCTGATGTTAAGTTTCTCGCTGTTCTCATTTCTACTACTTCTCATTACCTTCGTCTTTCTCCGATTTACTCTCAAACCATACTGTGTACTCATTAGACTGTTCATTCCGTTCAGCAGATCATTTAATTCTTCTTCACTTTCACTCAAGATAGCAATGTCATCAGCGAATCGTATCATTGATATCCATTCACCTTGTATTTTAATTCCACTCCTGAACCTTTCTTTTATTTCCATCATTGCTTCCTCGATGCACAGATTGAAGAGTAGTGGCGAAAGGCTACAGCCTTGTCTTACACCCTTCTTAATACGAGCACTTCGTTCTTGATCGTCCACTCTTATTATTCCCTCTTGGTTGTTGTACATATTGTATATGACCCGTCTCTCCCTATAGCTTACCCCTACTTTTTTCAGAATCTAGAACAGCTTGCACCATTTTATATTGTCGAACGCTTTTTCCAGGTCGACAAATCCTATGAAAGTGTCTTGATTTTTCTTTAGCCTTGCTTCCATTATTAGCCGTAACGTCAGAATTGCCTCTCTCGTCCCTTTACTTTTCCTAAAGCCAAACTGATCGTCACCTAGCGCATTCTCAATTTTCTTTTCCATTCTTCTATATATTATTCTTGTAAGCAGCTTCGATGCATGAGCTGTTAAGCTGATTGTGCGATAATTCTCGCACTTGTCAGCTCTTGCCGTCTTCGGAATTGTGTGGATGATACTTTTCCGAAAGTCAGATGGTATATCGCCAGACTCATATATTCTACACACCAACTTGAATAGTCGTTTTGTTGTCACTTCCCCCAATGATTTTAGAAATTCTGATGGAATGTTATCTATCCCTTCTGCCTTATTTGACCGTAAGTCCTCCAAAGCTCTTTTAAATTCCGATTCTAATACTGGATCCCCTATCTCATCTAAATCGACTCCTGTTTCTTCTTCTATCACATCAGAAAAATCTTCACCCTCATAGAGGCTTTCAATGTATTCTTTCCACCTACCTGCTATCTCCTCTGCATTTAACAGTGGAATTCCCGTTGCACTTTTAATGTTACCATCGTTGTTTTTAATGTCACCAAAGGTTGTTTTGACTTTCCTGTATGCTGAGTCTGTCCTTCCGACAATCATATCTTTTTCGATGTCTTCACATTTTTCCTGCAGCCATTTCGTCTTGGCTTCCCTGCACTTCCTATTTATTTCATTCCTCAGCGACTTGTATTTCTGTATTCCTGATTTTCCTGGAACATGTTTGTACGTCCTCCTTTCATCAATCAACTGAAGTATTTCTTCTGTTACCCGTGGTTTCTTCGCAGCTACCTTCTTTGTACCTATGTTTTCCTTCCCAACTTCTGTGATGGCCCTTTTTAGAGATGTCCATTCCTCTTCAACTGTACTGCCTACTGCGCTATTCCTTATTGCTGTATCTATAGCGTTAGAGAACTTCAAACGTATCTCGTCATTCCTTAGTACTTCCGTATCCCACTTCTTTGCGTATTGATTCCTCCTGACTAATGTCTTGAACTTCAGCCTACTCTTCATCACTACTATATTGTGATCTGAGCCTATATCTGCTCCTGGGTACGCCTTACAATCCAGTATCTGATTTCGGAATCTCTGTCTGACCATGATGTAATCTAATTGAAATCTTCCCGTATCTCCCGGCCTTTTCCAAGTATACCTCCTCCTCTAGTGATTCTTGAACAGGGTATTCGCTATTACTAGCTGAAACTTGTTACAGAACTCAATTAGTCTTTCTCCTCTTACATTCCTTGTCCCAAGCCCATATTCTCCTGCAACCTTTTCTTCTACTCCTTCCCCTACAACTGCATTCCAGTCGCCCATGACTATTAGATTTTCGTCCCCCTTTACATACTGCATTACTCTTTCAGTATCCTCATACACTTTCTCTATCCGTTCATCTTCAGCTTGCGACGTCGGCATGTATACCTGAACTATCGTTGTCGGTGTTGGTCTGCTGTCGATTCTGATTAGAACAACCCGGTCACTGAACTGTTCACAGTAACACACCCTCTGCCCTACCTTCCTATTCATAACGAATCCTACACCTGTTATACCATTTTCTGCTGCTGTTGATATTACCCGATACTCATCTGACCAGAAATCCTTGTCTTCCTTCCACTTCACTTCACTGACCCCTACTATATCTAGATTGAGCCTTTGCATTTCCCTTTTCAGATTTTCCAGTTTCCCTACCACGTTCAAGCTTCTGACATTCCACGCCTCGACTCGTAGAACGTTAACCTTTCGTTGATTATTCAATCTTTTTCTCATGTTAACCTCCCCCTTGGCAGTCCCCTCCCGGAGATCCGAATGGGGGACTATTCCGGAATCTTTTGCCAATGGAGAGATCATCATGACACTTCTTCAAATACAGGCCACATGTCCTGTGGATACACGTTACGTGTCTTTAATGCAGTGGTTTCCATTGCATTCTGCATCCTCATGTCGTTGATCATTGCTGATTCTTCCGCCTTTAGGGGCAATTTCCCACCCCTAGGACAAGAGAGTGCCCTGAACCTCTATCCGCTCCTCCGCCCTCGTTGACAAGGCCGTTGGCACAATGAGGCTGTCTTCTTATGCCGGAAGTCTTCGGCCGCCAATGCTGATTATTTATCAAAATTTAGGCTGTGGCGGGGATCGAACCCGAGACCGAAGACGTTTTTGATTATGAATCAAAGACGCTACCCCTAGAACGTTACAGCATGTATTTAAAGCAAATATGGTTTGTTACTTTTGAATACATTGTGGGAGTTGATAGTGATCAAAGTGTTACAAATGTTTACTATCAAAAACAGTTTTGATGGCAATTTATTTATTACGGTGACCGGTTTCGACTACTACTGTGGTCATCTTCAGACCTACAAGTCGTATACAAAGCTTCAATTAGAGGGCTACATACATTACAGAAAATACATAAAGTTATAAAGCTATAAAACGATGAATTACCAATGAGAAAGGACCTCCTTTTGCTGGAGAATCACTACTGGAGAAACCAATGTACGTCTTACTATATATAATGGAGGTTCCGCCCACTTCTGACAGAGTGATGTCATTACTAACCAATGGGTTATAGGTCGAATAACGAATAACAATGTAAAATTTCTTACTTAAAAGAACATTGTCAAGATAGAAAAATAAACACTGAACTTCGCGTATTTAACGGCTCCTGTCAAAAAGCGTTAAAAATATTTAAAAATGTGGGATAAATGAACTTCGTTTTTACAGTACATGGGTTGCCCTCTCAAGGCCTGTTAGTGAACCATTTGGAACCACTGGTTGCCATGGTGAAGTTGGACGCCGTTCCAAAGATGTGGCAGCAGGCTTCTTTCTAACGTAGTTATTGCGAAAGTGGAATGGCAAAGATACGTCAGACGATGTACTATTGAGCAGCAACATATCTTATTGAAACGATTTTCAATGAGTAGGCTGCAATAATCGTTAACTGACATGTATAGTACATGCTGCACAGATACGATTTACTGGTGTAATAAGAGACTTCCATTTACATATTTTACATAATAATTCTTACAGATCAATACGAAAAAAATGTATGTTGCCCTGTAATTAAAGCTTGGTATATGACTTGTAGGTCTGAAGATGGCCACAGTAGTGGTCAAAACCGGTCACCGTAATAAATAAATTGTGACCAAGACTGTTTTTGATAGTAAAAATCTGGTTTGCATTCCCATAGTGGCGCTACTAGCGCCACTCTAGTGCGACTGGCGCGAAATTTGAACAGATGTCACCTTTCACATGTAGAAACACGGTCACCAAATTTCGTTTATGTCGCACAACTCCTTCTTGCTTTTGCAATTTTTTTCTATCAGTATATTAGATTGCTACTAAACCATCGTAAAGATTATTACTCCATATTTCATTCAAAGAAAATCATAATTTATAGGTTATATATTAGTTAATCACAATTGTTAAATATCCAATGGTATTTACATACCAAATTAAGTAAACAATTCCCTGTTTTGTACCTTACTGCAGCTGTATATGTTACGAGGGTTTAGTAATCTAGGGTTAAGGGCAGATAGAAAAAAATGCCACGGCTAGTGCCATGGGAAAAAGACCTCTGCGACACTCTGCAAGGGTTGGAGAGCTGCTGTCGTATCTGTGTCAGCAGAAACTTGTAGCTGGTGTCCGCTGATGTCTCCTGGGCCAGATGTAGCGTCAGCGTACCGGTAACATGCCAAGTCATCGTCTGAATTGGCCATTGGTCATAAATCGGTCGCTCGTTGCGTGGAGTCATCTAGGGTGTCTTTGTGTTCCCTGTCTGTGCCATTTGGCAGGCTGTATGGAAGCAGCTGTCGGTGCCACATGGTTTTGATGTGATACAGGGGTCAGCCAAAAGTGCAGTGATTGTGTGTTTAATTTAAGCATGCCATAGGGTAGTTACTTTCCCTCAAGGAAAAGATATTTTTGGGTGGTCGTGCTTCAACCTATGGCTGTGGTCTAGTTCCTCAGATTAGGGACGAAGGGGTTGTTCGAGCGTCTCGAGTCGTTGCACAGTCGTGAGGCGAGTGTTTTGAATACTTCCTCGAGAGTTTCGATTCGGAATTCACTATGTTAGTCTGCCACCTGCAGGTGGCACAGACGTGTTAACTGCTTAGGCCCAGACTAGAGCTGAGCACGTCATCCGTGGTCTAATAAGTGTCGGGTTCATGGATCTCGTCACCCTCATATTCAGTATGCTTTGCATTTTAACCATAGGATTAAACCTCGCGTCTGCTTTGTTATCTACGTGTTGCATGTGGTCACCCACATCTGGATTTCCTGGTCCAGCCAGATACCGAGCTAGGTATCTGACTATCTCACGGAAACCAATTTGGCTTATCTCAGAGGCAGAGGGGTAAGTAGCGCGTTCACTTATGGGTTAGGGGATGTGAGAGGGATGTTTTATTGTCCGTCTTCCAATACTGACAACTCACGGGCGTACGCTACTTGTACCGATCAGCTACTATGGCATAAATTTTGGCCTGGAAGTAACATGGGTTCGTGAATGTGCATTACAGAGAAGCACTCCATCATCAGGCCACAAGTGGCCCATCGGAACCATCCGACCGCCGTGTCATCCTCAGTTGAGGATGTGGATAGGAGGGGCGTGTGGTCAGCACACCGCTCTCCCGGTCGTTACGATGGTTTTCTTTGACCGGAGCCGCTACTATTCGGTCGAGTAGCTCCTCAGTTGGAATCACGAGGCTGAGTGCACCCAGAAAAATGGCAACAGCACATGGCGGCCCGGATGGTCACCCATCCAAGTGCCGGCCACGCCCGACAGCGCTGAACTTCGGTGATCTGACGGGAACCGATGTATCCACTGCGGCAAGGCCGTTGCCATGCATTACAGAGAAGATCATCGTCAAATGTGGTACTTACTTGTAGCAAGGAGCAATAAATTGCTTAAGGCTGTTGTAAAACAACACAGTGAGTAGACGAAAACCTGCGTTTAAATCATTTATCAAACCTTTGCGATGGTGTCTCATGTTCAACAGTGCGCTTAAATATAAATGCAGATACTATTATTAATCAAAGTTATCCATAAACGTGCTAAACCATCAGTCCTTCACAACGCAACTACAGTGTCACAACTGTTAGTTCGCCGATGTTGACACCAATCGGAAAAAGACCACAACCAACACGAAGTGGTCGGAATGGTGCCGACTTATAAGGATCATTATTTGAAGGTCGGTTGCCAGCTTATTATGCGCTTACTATAGCTAGTCTATTGTGGGGTCATAACATACCAATTTATGTATGTTTCTAATTAACCCTCTATGGACAGAATTAATGAGCAATAAATACAAAATGTCCTAAATGCTATATTTGTCACAATGAACATATACTGAAAAAATTACATTAAGTCATGTTTATATGATATATTTTGTATCGTTACGCTTTTCTTACGTTAGACATTTAAGGATCTACATCTACATCTACGTGATTACTCTGCTGTTCACAATAAAGTGCCTGGCAGAGAGTTCCAGCTGTCTCTCTACCGTTCCACTCTCGAAAGGCGCAAGGGAAAAACGAGCTCTTAAATTTTTCTGTGCAAGCCCTGATTTCTCTTATTTTATCGTGATGATCATTTCTCCCCATGTAGGTGGGTGCCAACAGAATATTTTCGCAATCGGGGGAGAAAACTGGTGATTGAAATTTCATGAGAACATCCTGTCGCAACGAAAAACGCCTTTGTTTTAATGATTGCCACTCCAATTCACGTATCATGACTGTGGTGCTATCTCCCCCAGTTCGCGGTAATACTGCAAAACGAGCTGCCCTTCTTCGAACTTTTTCGATGTCATCCGTCAGTCCCACCTGATGCGGATCCCACACCGCACAGCAATACTCCAGAATAGGGCGGACAAGCGTGGTGTAAGCAGTCTCTTTAGTAGACCTGTTGCACCTTCTGCCAATGAATTGCAGTCTTTGGTTTGCTCTATCCACAATATTACTTATGTGATCGTTCCAATTTGTAAGCGTAATCCCTAAGTATTTATTTCAATTTACAGCCTTCAGATTTGTGTGACTTGCCACGTAATCGAAATTTAGCGGATTTCTTTTAGTGCTCACGTTAACAACTTCACACTTTTCTTTATTCAGGGTCAATTGCCGCTTTTAGCACCATATAGATACCTTATCTAAATCATTTTGCAATTCGTTTTGGTCACGTGATGACTTTACAAGACGGTAAATGACAGCGTCATCTGCAAACAACCTAAAACGGCTACTCAGATTGTCTCCTACGTCGTTAATATATAGGCTGTTTGAAAAAGAATCCCCTACTTTTAAGTATAAATTTAATTGGGGAAATTAATGAAAAATTACATCAATGAGTACGTGTAATGAAAGCGAATTCCTTCAAGTTTTGCTTAATGTTAGTAGACGTCAACGTGGAATCCATTTGTTGCCCTGCACACGTCGAGGCGATATTCCACTTCTCGCCACATGTTTACCAACATTTCAGGTGTAACTGTCCCAACCGCCGCGACGATTTTCTCTCGTAAATGATTGATCTTTCTGATCTGTTCACTGTACACGACATTTTTTATGTGGTGCAGTGATCTGCTCAGTTCTGAGCGCGTTCAAATAGTAATAGGCTTAAAATTAGTGGAGGAAGACAGATGACAAATTAGCAAAGTCTTGTGGGTTAAAACGAGTTTTACGATCCTTATCAACTCAATTTCACGAGTACTGGAGTGTGTGAGATCCCTTTACAGATCATGTAAATCGTGACGCCTTTCAAATCAACTTAATAAGCACATAAGTGTCTGAGTTCGATTCGGAACTGCCAGAGGTTGTTTCCTTTTGCGTACGTAGAATAATCCACATGGCCTGGAACACTTGAAGGACGGCAGCGAACTTTCCATTGACTTCGCGACAGGAATAGAAGGCACACTATAACAGGAAGAGCAATAATCGAATGTCGCCTACTAGTAGATTTAGCTGACCGTAGTTACAGATCTGTGTGTACTTGTTGTCCGCCTCTTCCTTGCTCCTTGAATATAGCGAAACCTGAAATACAATTATTTTCAGTTTGCTTAACTTTTGGTGTTGAAGCACAATAGAAACATTAGCAATACCCTAATGAAATGACGGTAAATGTGGAATGGAAAATTAATCTAGTTTGTAAAGGAATATTTTAGAGGTATCCACTAATGGTTAGTACCCTACTTAAAATGTAATTGGTAATTTAGGAATTCTAACTGAGTTCTAATAGGCTCCTTACTAGCGGAAATTTAAACCCTTATATGACAGGTAGGAGAACGGTCTATCGTAACAGCTAACATCTGGAAGGGAAGTTTTCGTTAAATCAACTGTTATATTTGACAGGAATGTATTTAACTGCGGAGACTAATTGTCTCCTCTGAATAGATGTGAGATACAGGTAAAACTGGGGGATCAAGAACGTAAAATAAGCTAGAAACTGGCGAACTTTGATTCTATGTTTTGGACTGGTTCTAAAGATCAGACACTTTTTAGTTACTATTACCGAAAGTCGATGCGACACAGTGGCACAAAACACCATAACTGTTACTCTAGAATTAATGTAGTTTGCTATTATTGTATTAGCAGACGTTTCTTGTTCTACTACAACATCCACTTGTGTGATACATTACATTCGGCCTAATCTTACCTTTGGTTCCTGAATCATTGTTTTTATAGCCAACATTAGTTAAATGTTTGGCTGTATAATTTTTATACCATAAATTATCTTCTTGTCAGCGTTCTCCGTATGTTTCTGTCCTCACCGATTGCTGATAACCTCGCATCTTATCACTCCACCAAATTTTTTTTGTAGCATCACATCTGAAAGACTTCAATTCCCTCCTTTTTCGGTTTTCCTTCAGTCCAAGATTCATTTTCAAACAATTCTGTGTACCAAAGGTATTCTCAGAAATTTCTTCGTCAAAATAAGACCGTTGTTTGATACTAGTAGGCTTCTTTTAGCCAAGAATGACGTCTTTGCCTGCTTTTTATGACCTCCTTGCATCGTCCGTCATGTGACATTTTGCTTCGTAGGTATCTTCTCTTCGTCTATTTCGAGGTCCTCAATCTTGAAGTTATGTGCCAATTTCTTCTATTCCTCAGTACTTCCGCCTTTCTACGGTTTACTCAACTCAATAGCGTGTGCTCATTACACTTTTGATTCCACATGCCCTTTAGATACACAGTATGTATCTTTAATGCTGCAGTCTCCATTGCCCTCTGCATCCTCATGCTGCTGACCATTGCTAATTCTCCGCCTTTTAAAGGCAATTTTCCCGCACAGTGACAAGAGGGTACCCAAAACTCTACCCGCTCTCTTTGAAAAGGCCGCTGACATAACGAAAGAGAGTCCTTACACCGGAAATCTTCGGTCTCCATTTTTTTACGATTTTTATTCAAAAAATTTTATGCAGTGACTGGGACCCGGCAAATTTTGATTACCAGCCAAAGACGCTACCCCTACACCACGGTCACCTATTCAATAAATATTGATCGTGTAATAAACAAAGATACTTGAAAATTCAGATTTGTCACACATCGAACACTGCCCACCTCCAGAAGGCCTACTTGTGAATGAGCGGGGTTCCATTTCCCTTCAGCCCAATAAAAACCACTTTAGGCAAAAGCAAAGATTTTTTCTTTGAAAAGGATTCGACCGATTTTCCTCTCCACCCCTGTCCGATCCAACAAGGGAAGGCCTCGATGTTCGAATCATGGATTTACCTCAAACTTTGTACACTTCTAGCACTCCATTAGGATAACATAACGTGTACGTAGTAAGGCATACTACTTAGGTGATTTCGACAAAACCGAAAGAAAAAGTTATGTGTCCTTGATGTACCAGTGCGTTTCCACCCTGGGCACGAAATGGTGGCGTTCAAGCTCCGTAATGATGGCTCGAGTCCCGCTAATCCTTTTTTTAATTTGCATTTCTTCAACACTAAGCATAGAATTTCATGCATATTACATCTGAATACTAGTATGATGAAAAGACAAGTGCATTTGCATGAACTTTTATTGAATATCCAATGTTATTTAGTTGATTGCTAATTTTTACTCTCACAACAAATATTTATAACTAACGATACCTAAACTCCGGCCGAAGTGGCCGTGCGGTTAAAGGCGCTGCAGTCTGGAACCGCGAGACCGCTACGGTCGCAGGTTCGAATCCTGCCTCGGGCATGGGTGTGTGTGATGTCCTTAGGTTAGTTAGGTTTAACTAGTTCTAAGTTCTAGGGGACTAATGACCTCAGCAGTTGAGTCCCATAGTGCTCAGAGCCATTTGAACCATTTGATAACTAAACGACCAGACACATAGAGTTCTCCTGAAAATGTATGCTTGTCGTGATTTCCGAAATCGCTTATGCCTGCAATCGGGTAAGGCACCGAGAACTGCTTTGCATCTGGACGCTTCTGCCTGCAGACACAGGTTTCAAGAAGGAGGAGCAGGCTTGGAAAGCACTAGTCCAATGTCGATAAACAAACGTGTAAATAACTTTATTCAATAATACAGCTAGTTGCAATAAGTCAGAATATGAGGGTAATGCACGGTTAATCATCGAATGTGCTTTCGACAGTACAAGTTGCACGATGATATTTTCCACACAGACAAGGAAAACATAAATTACAACGGCATGTATACATCGAATGAATGCAATTATCGCACATGCAGAAGCAGTCTTTAGAGTTCCTAAGGAAAGATAAACCTCGTCGACATTTTGAATTTTTTCTTCTTCCGATAACCTGCAAGCCATGCATAAAGCAACTTTTCGTAAATATCGGTGCCGGAAATTGTCGATACACGGTTCAGTATTTGTATTTTAATAGCTTCTCCCGAGAAACAATTTCTCGTTCGTTGTCAATTAAATTTGAACACGTCAAAAGACGTTTGATGAAGTTTTCAACTTCCCTATAGAAATAAAAGCCGCATAATATTCGTTGTAATAATAAAAATTAGTAAACAGAGAAATAACACTGGATATTGAATTTTCGATTTCTGGAAATCGCCCTAGTAGCACGCCTTACTGCTTGCACATTACCTTGTGCTAATGGACAATTAGAATTGCACAAAGTTTGAAGTAAATCCGTGGCCCGAATGTCGAGGCCTCCCCTTGTAAGTCGACGGGACGACCAATACTTATTTGCATTCTGTCCTTCCTACCTCCCTTCAAATACCTTTCAAAGTGTCTCACAAAGTGAGGAATCGGATATTGTTGGTAGTTTTTAGAAATTCGGGTGGTGATATTACGCTCGAGGCCCATTTGGACTATACCAGAGGGCTATAAAAACTACGCAGACACGACCCTACAACACACCTAAGTTCACCACATTCACTTACACGAGACATCTAGAGCTGAAGACATTTGACACGCTAGTCACTTACACGTCACCAAGCAGAAAAAGGACTTCTAATTATCAGTCTGTCAAGCCCAAGGGTAAATAAATTCACCGAATAGTGAAGATATGTAAAGTGGTTTTAAGGAAAGAGGATATTTAATTACAGTAGTCTTTCCACGATAGTTACTTACATCCTAAATAATTTACTGTCAGCGATGCCATAATATATCACCTGCACATTGGCTCCTAAAAGCTTCCGTTCCTTTGATGCTCCATTCCCGCAATGTTCTGCCTTTTCGTCATAAGCTGATAACCGCTCTTCTATTTTCACAACTTAATCAGCTCTCTGGCTGCATCTGTGTTAGAAAAAACTGCAGTTATGTAAGCTAATTGCTTCTGAAACAGTGCACTTACGCGAGCACTGCTTCCGCTGCACGAAACGTTATGAAACGGATGTCTGCAATTGCGAGCAGCTGCTCCGCAACTGGCCTCAGAGCATAAGGCATTTCCCCTTTCGTGACGAGAAAAAAGCAACAGGATGCACGGCGAACGGCTCGCTATCAGCGAACGTTTGCTACTTTACTTGGGCCATCCCTTTGCGGAGAAAAATTGATTCCTTGGAAGATAACGTAATTATATTATTTCTGCAGCCCATTTCGATGATAGGATGTCGTAATTGCAAAGAAAGTCGTAACTTATTAACATAGCCGCTAAGCTGCTATTTCGCCTTAGAAATGATCTATCATTTGGCAAGGCAACAAACAACTCGCAACAAACAATAGAAGGTGTGAATAACAAAATAGTGGCTTTTCGTCATTATATTTGATACAATAAGACTTGCCTGTGTACCGCAGTGGTACACCGCTGTCTAAATTACAGCATTATGAGGAAAGTCAGATACCATGCAATTCTCTTGTGTATGTGATACGAGCTAGTAACTGGTTGTACACAGTTATGCAACAGGAAAGGCACTTGCCTTTGATTGGGATACTGTATTGTGGGACGTTCTTCAGGGTTCTATATTTGGGTTATTCCAACATACATCACTGGAATACCAGTAAGTGTACCAGAAAGTTCCAAAGCTGTTTTATTTGCCGATGATCGAAACATAAACTGTTATAAATTCAATTCAGCAACGATAAACACGTATTGAACGCAATAATATCTACTGTAACGTGTAAGTTATTCAATGTAAAGACTGACTGTGCGGGTAAAACTACTATGTTACTTGATTTGCAAACTCCAGAGTGAAACTGAACGTACTGAGACAGTTTCCTCTTTACTTATTCTGATCATTACTAAACTGACACACAATATTTTAGTGCAACGCAATCTGACTTTCAATAATCCCTAAAAAAGAATAGCCCTGACTAACCTATACCCTTCATGAATCACTTACAAAAATCTTCGTTACTCGAACTACCGCAATACAGCGAGTGCCAATACTGCCGGCTAAACAAAAGATTCCAGCTGCTGAAGGCACTAACGACTGATAGGCATATAGTTAGCAAATAAAAGATTTTGATAGAGAACAAACAATGTATTTACCTTAATAGTGTTCAAAAGTCATTTTATATACGTCCAGATCGTCCGCTCATATAAACATCTCAGAACTCTGGCATCTCTCTCCCCACATCCATCACTCCTGGCGGCTCACCTCCGAATGCACAACGCTACGGGCTGTTCACATCCAACTGCCCAACACTACACTGACGAATAACTTCCAACAACGAGTCCAACCAGCCACAGACTGCACACAGCGCAGTCAGCGATTTTAATACAGAGCGCTACGTGGCGTTACCAACATAAAAACGTAAACAGCCTACTTACAAATGTGATGACTGTCAGTTGCATAAAATTTATTGCAAGTAGTTACCCATTAATAATTCTATAAGCTGCAACACTTTTCTCTCTCACAGGTGTAAGACTAACGATGTTGATGAATTCGTGTTACTGAAAATGTAAGAGGAGCGTTCAGTAAAAAATGCAACACATTTTTTCTCGGCCAATTTCGGTTGAAAAAATGCGGAATTTGCTGTGGGACTTCGTGGAATATTCCCGTTTCATGAAGGTCAAACACGTGTCACCGCTATACATAGAATTGAAAATGGCGTTTGTAATGGAAGTGCGTTGCAAGCATAGAGCTGTCTTTGAGTTCCTTTTGGCGGAAAATCTGAGCACTGCAGAAATTTATAGGCACTTCAAATGTCTACGGAGACCTGCCAGTGAACGAAAGCACAGTCAGTCGTTGGTCTAGGCGCCTGTCATCACTGCAACAAGGTTCTTCCTCATCCACTCTACAGCCCGCATCTCGCACCTTCCGTCTCCCACCTATATGGCCCAATAAAGGATAAAAACTTGCCGCCTGCTCCGATAACCAAGAGTTCACTGCCGTTTTCACGTTGTCGTCATCATTGTAACGGTTGCCACTGAGGTGTTTGAGGTGGAGCAACAGATGGTAATCGCTCGGCGCAAGATCAGGACTGTAGGGTGTGTGGTCTAAAACTTTCGAGCCAAAACTGTCCAATAAATCGCGGGTCTGATCTGCAGTGTGAGGTCTTGCATTGTCATGGTGAAGGACCATTCCCTTTGTCAGCATGCCGCGTCTTTTGTTTTGAATCGTTCTGCGTAGCTTTCTCAGGGTTTGGAAATATGCTTCTGCATTGATAGTGGTTCCTCGTTGCATGAAGTCTACCAACAAAACGCCATACCTATCCCAAAACACTGACGCCATGATTTTGAGCTGGGACAGAGTCTGTTTGGTCTTCACCTTTACAGGCGAGTGTGTGTGTCTCCGCTCCATGCTCTGTTGCTTCGATTCGGGCGAGATATGCCACGTTTTGTCTCCAGTTACGATCTGACTCAAGAAGCCACCACCTTCTTCGTGATAACGAGTCAAGAACGTCATCGCACACGCAAATCTTTGGTTTCTGTGGTCCTCTGTTAGGAGTTTCGGAACCCAACAGGAGCACAGTTTCCTAAACTTTAGGTGTTCAGAAAGAATGTTGTAAAGCACTGATCTCGTCAGGAAATTCGTTTGAGAGACCTGTTATTGTGAAGCGCCTGTTCTCAGGAATCCTCGCTTCAATTGAATCCACCAAATCGTCTGTAATCAAAGAAGGGCGACCAGAATGACCATCATGGACGTTGTCATAGTCATCTTTGAACTCTTGTGTCCACTTACGCACCTTGCTTTCACTGATAACAGTATAATTGTACACTTCGCAAATCTACCGATGAATTTCTGCAGCAGACAGGTTCCTTGCTGACAAAAATCGTATCACTGTTCGAACTTCACACGCGGCGGGCGAGTTGATAATAGTCTTAAACATTTTGAAACCACAGAACAGAACCGTACAGGTTAGCTACAGAGCTGAAACTGAGCACAGTTGTTCCCGAGGCATGCCGGTACACGACGCACGCGCTCGTTGCGGTATGCGGGCGAACTACTAGTGTCTACAACAAAACAGACCTTAGTTAAAAGACACGCCTCGTATTTGTAGTTTGAAACAGCGCTCCTCGGGACGTGCAATTCTCGAAGCTCATGTGAACCACTATTCAAGAACCTTGGCGTCATTACACCGACATGAAGTACATTTTCCTTCTCATGACACTTTTTACTGACAAAATGTGCTTGGTTAAACGGAACAGCGACGTCCGTTCAGGGAAAACATGACAGAGAAACGAGCGATGTGCACTGATCAGCAACATATTTTGACCTCTACTGGTTCCCATTTGGATCGCAACAAAGCAGCGATTCCTTATGCCTTGGTAGGTATCCGAAGGCATTGCTTTCCATAGATGCTCAGGACAGGAGCTCGTGAACAGCTGAATAGCTTCACCATCTACGAGATTCTCGTCCCCAGGCGCTAGGCCATGTCAATCTGCTGTATTTCAGAGTCGTTTATGGTAGTGTATTTCCCGATTTGCGGCTTGTGCCATCGTTGTAATGATTCCCTATTCGTCTCTTCTCCGCCTACATACTTTTCCTACCGCGCCACCCGCCCGCAACACCACCTGGCGGCAAGCGCTTTCGCGGTGGGCAGTGGTCATAGTGTTTCTGATCTTCAGTGTATGTGGTATGTATTACTGGATGTGCTTCCCCATCGACCAGAAAAATTTACGTTACTCTGTGACACAAATTTCCGATACTTATTCTGCGCTTAGTAACTCTCACTGAGACAGCGGAATGGAGCAGTGGGTAAGCATTACACACGAATTTAACAGGAGTTGGGTTGAAGTCCTCCATTGGCCACCCTAATTCAAGTTTTTAGTGCTTCTCGTAAAAGACTTATGGGGCTTCGAACTGGTTGGAAAAACCCTATCTTAAGCAATGTAAAATTTGAAACTTCCTGGCAGATTAAAACTGTGTGCCGGACCGAGACTCGAACTCGGGACCTTTGCCTTTCGCGGGAAAGTGCTCTACCAACTGAGCTGCGAGGATGAGGCGTGAGTCGTGCTTGGGTAGCTCAGTTGGTAGAGCACTTGCCCGCGAAAGGCAAAGGTCCCGAGTTCGAGTCTCGGTCCGGCACACAGTTTTAATCTGCCAGGAAGTTTCATATCAGCGCACACTCCGCTGCAGAGTGAAAATCTCATTCTGGAACGTAAAATTTATTCGTATAAAAGGTACATTTTCTGAAAACACTATTGGGAATAAAAATTTGAAAAAATAAGACTTGCCGATTACACATTTGTAACCACTTTAACAGAGGAATTTGTAAATGTATTGATTAGTTTAAAGGTAACAGTTATTTTGTGAAAAGTACACATAAAAATAAAAAACTGTCTACACTTTTTAATGTATATAAGGATCTAACTTCTTTGAAACTTACAAAATAAGGAAACGCCTGTTTGAAATACGCACAATACTCCAATGAGTACACCCTGTAATTTTGAACCAGTACAGCAAGTAGGAGCTGAGAAAAAGTACACTTCATTCTTAAAAAAATACTACTTACAGACAGCATCCATTAAAGTTGCCAATGTAACCCTGCTCCGTATGATGAGTTGCCTGCTGCCTCTTCCATCTCATCTTGCAACTTCCTTTTTCCTGGTCGTCTGCTCTGTCTTGCCCTTGTTTCAAAGTCTCTAACAGCTCTCTCTGACGGCCTCAGGCTTTCTTTATCCAAATTTAGCAATTGTTTCGTTGTGAATCAACCAACAGTTTGTACCAGTCTCTTCAGGTCTTTACACCTTGTAACGTTTCCTCCTCTGAACGTTGCCACTGCGCCAAAGATACCAAAATACAGTGCACTGACATAAACACTGTCTTGGGAATTGCGCCCCACATTATGCTATTGGTGGGCTCGTTAGAATTTTGGGTGGGGCCACAAAGACATTTCTTCAATACTGTTACATCTGACACACAAGTTTCTCTCAAGACCTCCACTATGGCAAAAGGTATAGCTGGTTTGTGAATAAATATCTCACCATTTTGTTGTCCTTTGTTGTACTTGCACCATGAATCCCTTTCTGGAAGCCATACACCATGACTTTATCGTATGTTGAAGAGGGATAAAGAAAAACCGTCCATACAGCTTTTCTCATGTCTTCTACACTATAAAAATTTTCCCCGATGGCCATGCCATAATAATTTTTCGTTTTATCTATGACATATTCTGTGAATTTATTCGTATCATCCAATACTCTGTTATATTGCACTTTCTTTCTATCGTGTGCAGTTTTCAGTCGTCACAGACTCGTGCTCATTCGTTTTTGTACATGCACTTCAGTTTAGTGTTAGTTACATTTTCTCCATTTCGCTTCTCTTTCTCTACTGCTTTGAAATCTTTTGAATCTTCATCTTCTAAATAATTGCCCTCAGAGGCGGCTGGTTCACAAACTCAGATTTCTGCCTGAGACTGTCAAATGTCCATCGTCGTCCGCACAGTGTTATGATTAAATGAATTAATAAACCAGAAATAAGACGATAATATACATGAATTATATACCACTGCCAATGGGCAATTCCGTAAATTAAGATCTCTGGAAAAACTGAAAACTTCAAGATTTCATTCTGTCCAGAGCCCTATAAAGCGAATTCCAAGAATGATCCCTTAAATAAGTCCAATATCGGTTTCCTGTCTCATTTGTAGTCCAGTGTTTCGTCTCCAATCACCTAAGCGTCGACGGAAAATTAAAGTCTAAATTTCTTTTATTCTCTCATAGAGTTGCATTTCTGACACCCCATGCTCTGATTCCGCGAAGCCGGCCTCTAGCCATCTTCGCTACGAAATTGACCGGATTTACAGTGTCCCCAGGATCAATATGAAACTGCATTCTGAAATCTTTATTACTTATTATTTTCAATTTTACAAACTAAAGTTCTCCTCTGAAGCAAGATAAAAGTTGAAGATAGAATATAATGAGAGATCCCGGATCTAGCCTCTCATCTCAAGTGCTATGGCTTTAATTTCAGCTCTCAAGCAATCAGCATCGTATTTAAAATTTGAATTCCAAACGAACAAAAAATGTTTAACTTTTTCTATGCTCCCTTCCGTTCAGTCCATTAAAATTCCTACTAGATGGCTGAATCTCACTTTCTACCAAATATCTAAACACTTCATCATTGTGAAAATGCACTCACACATTACTCCATAAATCTCCCGGGAAAAGAATAAGAAGCCTCGTCTGACACACTAAAGACGTAATGCTAACAGTTAATCACAGTGAAATTTGAATCCAATTAACCTAATTTTTAGAAATGTATGGAAAAATTAGAAGATACTTGGAACCATAAAACAGACAAACAATTTAAATTTTATAAAAGTATGGCCGAAGCAAAACTTACGTACAACACCTAAATTCTGATATGAAAACTGAAGAGCTAAAGTAAAATGAAGGTTGCTGAAATGAAATTTCTCATGAGAGTCAATGAATGTACGAGAATAGAATCCAGTGGAATCGCTACAACCCGAAACAAATGAAATCTTTGCTGTGAATGTGAAACAGAACCGAAGACCATCGATACGAAATATTAGGTCGGTGCGTAAGTTTGTAGCACTTTTCTATAAATTTAATAAACACAACATATAAACATAACAGACTCTTAAGGCATCAATGGAAATATCAGGTGGGTGGGTAATTTTTTAGCATTTTTCCATAAATTTAATAAACACAACAGATACACATAACAGACGCTTAAGACATCAATATCATTTTCTGCTTCACTATTTACAACAGTCTGCCAATGTTGGGGTATCTTTTAGAAAAAAATGGTTCAAATGGCTCTGAGCACTATGGGACTTAACATCTATGGTCATCAGTCCCTTGGAACTTAGAACTACTTAAACCTAACTAACCTAAAGACATCACACAACACCCAGCCATCACGAGGCAGAGAAAATCCCTGACCCCGCCGGGAATCGAACCCGGGAACCCGGGCGTGGGAAGCGAGAACGCTACCGCACGACCACGAGATGCGGGCTATCTTTTAGATTTCGCCACTGTAGAGATCACGTGGTTTCGAGGAGAACAACTCGTCGAGCCATATTCGGAGCATATTTTTCATCCGAAAAGAAAGTTCCTTGAAGGTTGTTCGATACTGAGCGAAAAAAGTAGAGTAGGGTGCGTGCGGAACACTATAGTGTTTTTTGTCATTCCAGCAGAAAGCGGGTGGGCGTTATCGTGTAGCAGCATCGCTTCACGCGGTCTTCGTGGTAGCTCTTCTTGGATTGTGTCTGCAGGAGGTCTCAATTGTTGACAATAAATGTCAGCAGTGATGGTTACATCTCAGGGAGGAAATTCGTGGCATACCACACCGCCGCTATTCCACCAGATGCATAACATTATCTCTTGTGGATGAGCGGGGGACTTTGTACGGGGAGCTGCGGCTTTGTTTGGGTTCAGCCATTCTATTCTTTTCCTTATGTTACCATGAAGACACCATTTCTCGTCACCGGTAACGATACAGGATAGGAATGGTCGGTGTTGTTCATGAGCCAACTGATGATGAACGAGCAGAGAGGCACATACGGCCACCCGCTGATTTTTGTGATTTTGGCTTAGAGCATGTGGTACTCATGCACCCGATTTTTTGAACCTTCCCCACTGACTGCTAATGTCGCACAATGCTGGAATGATCGCAGTTCATTGCATTTGTCAGTACTCGACAACACTGAATTGGATCATTGCGGATTAGTGCGAACGATATTCATCACACCCCGAAGGTCGTCCTGAACACGGATGGTCACTAATGTCAAAACCATCGTTCTTAAAACTAGAAAACAGTTTTCTTGTCATGCTCTGTCCAACGGCATTATCCCCATCCACGGCGTAGTTCCTGGCAGCCTCCGCTGCTGTCACCCCTCCATTGAATACAACCAGAAGGAAATGTCGGAAATGTTCCGATTTCTCCCCCTGACACACAATTTTCTACGTCTACAGATCCACTCACTATTTCCAAGTGACAAAATAGCAATATGTAAACTCAAATAACAATAGTAAATTACAAAGAAGATATGACAATCGATAAACAAATCCACAGCAATCGGAATATCAACCTGCAAAACAAAAACGCTATGTACTTATGCATCACCCTAATGTAACTTTTGCACAACGAGCACAGAGAAGAAGATGAAGCAGCTTAGTACCACGAAAACTGTGTTACCCAACGAGCGGCAGAACTCGGTGGTGAATTAGCTGACAAGGGGAGGCCGCCAATTGTGAAATTCGGATTCGATTCATACTGCGCATAATAAAAGCTCATGGCCGGAGGTGTAATGTGGCAAAGCACCAAGATGCACTTCTCAGCCGTTGTCGAGAAAATCGACACTTAAGAGAAACCGTTGAGGTGAAATGCTCTCTACGATTAATAGTTTTCTAAAGCGTCGTGGCGCAGCGGTAAGCGCTGGCGTTCGTAATCCGAAGGTCGCCGGATCGATTCTCACATCATGCAACTTTTTTTTTTTAGTATTTGTTTTTTGTAATTCAAATGTGCATACATACACACACACGCATATATATATATAATTCCCGGCAATCAGTTGCAACGATTATGCATATAATAAGTTGTTGAACGTCGTTTGTCGTGGAAAAACTGGCGACTTCGAACATCATTATGTTTTCCGCAAACAAAGTTGTATTTCACAAATGTTACTAATTGCCTTCATAATGTTGAACACGTATGTTTAACGGAAGACTTAGAAACGATATTCCGAAACGAATACGTATAGCGTAAGTCAAACGTTCGAATTGGAATAGAGACCCCACGAACACAAATTTGCTGTGGCAGGTATGAAATATAAACTCCGTTACTCGCTCGTTACACTTGAAGGACAGATGTTGAATGAGCCGAAACGAGCTGCCGCATAACAGCGTAGTTGCGTGCTAACTTCGAAAGAAGGTAGATGCCGTCCCTAGCGCAACTTATAACATCGCCGAAAATCAGTGCGGACGTGAGAGCTTTGGTACACCCTGTTAAACAAACGGAAAAATGGAGGCGGTACAATTGGAGAGCGATCCGCCTTCGCCAACATGCATAAGCAATTCATTAATAATTTATATATTACAAAAAACTAATAATGAAAAAACTGCATAGCGCGGGATTCGATCCGGCGACCTTTGGATTACGAACCCGAGCGCTTACCGCTGAGCTACGAGACTGTAGAAAACAATTAATCGTAGAGAGTATTTCACCACAACGGTTTCTTTTACCTGTCGATTTTCTCGACGACGGCTGAGAAGTGCATCTTGGTGCTTTGCCACATTACACCTCTGGCCATGAGCTTTTATTACGCGCAGCATGAATCGAATCTGAATTTCACAATTGGCGGCCTCCCCTTGTGAGAGTATGAGATAACGCAGGCGAACTACTGTTAGGTGCACAGCGCAGCCAGTTGTTTTGAAACACCTGAACTTATAGTCAAATATGTTACAAGTAGTCCTCTCGGAGGAATACTAAGAGATCATTCTGCGCAGTTCGCGAACGCGGAAGACATCCACTCTCCACCGACCGTTGTTGACACATGCCACACGACAAAAATTCCGTCTGACGAAACTGGTCGACGTACGGACATAAATAGCACGTCGTGCCGCGCTAGGGTCGGGACGGACAAACTATGCATAAGCCTTGGGGAAAGCCGCTCCAAGTACCCGGCTGACATCAGCGTCATTATTCATGGCGCCCCGAACTGTGGCTGCTTTAAGGAAGGAGATTCCTCTGCAGACAAACGCCGACTCACTCGACTCATCGCTGCGCTCCGTCATTTAACATATCTTATATTTTTAACGCTGCAGTCAGAACCACAGTCATGATTTACTGCAGGTCGCTCAAGCAGAGAACTCTCCCGAGCGACTGAAACAGCACAGGTCAATACCAACCACAGAAAAGGCAGAAAAACTGTTCCACATAAGCACTGTACTGCATTACTTGTTCCTATTTGTAGCGTAATTCTAGAGATCAAACATGTGAGCTACCTGCAACAAAGAGACTTTCTCTAAGCCAACTAACAGGTATCCACAAAGAAAGGGATCACAGGAATACAATTCAACCTCATTATACATGATTTTACAAGAGTCATGGATGAAGGTAATCCCAGAGGATCTGTTGTTGGTTTGGTCATCAATTCAGAGCTTGCTTTGTTGCAACTGTGCGTTCCTGTCGCTTGCCTGCTAACCTCTTCAGCTCTGCACAACGGCTGCATCCCACGTCATCAACCATTTGCCTCCTAAACTCGTGTCAAGGCTTGTCCCAGCGATTCTTTCCCTTTATCACACCTCCAACTTAAATTTTCAAGGTCGCTAACTTCGTAATACATGCCCAACTATTTCGTCTCTTCGTTTCATAATGCCATTTATGTGACCTTTTTTCTCGTTCATTCGATGCATGAGAATGTTTTTAGATTTTCTAAAACTTTCGATTAAGTAGCATACATACATCCACAGGAACAATTGCAGAGCAAATCTAACCTGGTTTGCTATTTAACTGCAACCTGTCGAGGCACAAAATGCAGCATATTTTGATCGCTGGGGGGCCACCCACTGACAAAATTAATGACTACGGTTGGCCAATTTCCAATAACACAATCCCAATCGTCGTTATTTAGGTTTTATTTTTAGGATACCAGTTTCGACAATACAGTATGTCATCTTCAGGCCTGCTTAAGTCGAGTAACCTTCGTGTTACAAAATATAGCAGCACTTTTAACTGGTCTCGTGAAGATTATTTCACACGGGCATGCGTGTTCCTTGAACAGCTGTCAGCAACTGTCAAACCATCCACTCAAGTGGAAGGTTTGACAGTTGCCGACAGCTGTTCAAAGAGTTCGCATTATTTCCTTGAAAAAAAAAATCAGGGTTATGCCACCCAGTCCTTCGAGTTAAATTATGATTTTTCAGATGCATAAAATATTCCGAGGTGCCCACCAAGGGGGGATACAACGCGTCCCGAGGACATTGTGTTCAAGAGGGTGCAGTATAAGTCGAAAACTCGAAGTATTTTATTTGATTTTTATTTCATCAAAATACATAAATTATACAAAGCTTACTTAATGATTATATACATAAACTATGGTTTTAGCCTTGTGTAGAATGATAATCAAAGAAACAGTTTTTTCCATCAGGACATAGGCGAATGTTGACACTTTACACAATACAATCTGGTTTTGCCTTTGCAACCCGGTTTCTTGCACCTGTCAAACGATTTTTTTGTCACTGGCCACTGGAAGATGCTCAGCGTTGTCCAAACGAACATCACCTTCGGGACGAACTTCCACACTGACTCGTTCTGAAGTACTTGGAAATGGCATTGAACTCTCACTAGTGGGCACCCCCTTTTCCTGGCAGCTGACTTATCTATTTTTGTCAGTACCTTGACCACACTTGCCCTGAAGTGAAGTAAACCAAGTGTCTTATTTTTACCAACATCTAATTCTGATGCGTTTTTCTTGTACTGAGTCCATGCATTTATGTGGTGTCAACGTTAGACACCACGCTAGAGGTTGCGATAACCGGTAGCGGTCCAGCACTTGCAACCTCTCTGGACTCGCTGGAGCTTGCAGCGCCGCCGTATGGTACGAACAGAGACTTGCAGATCGCACCGGCCGAGTCAGCTACATACTTATATATACTTATATGGATATGGTGTCTGTTCTTTCGGACATGTCCGCAAGAACAGACACCATTGATGACCTGCAGCCGTCTAGAACGAAATTAGAATTATATTAATAAGGTCAGCTGCTCACGGGTGTTGATATGTATCAACGAGGACAGGTGAAAATGTGTGCCCCGACCGGGACATGTCCGAAAGAACAGACACCATATCCATATAAGTATATAGTTCTGGCTACACCGGCCATGACCTTCTTCTTCTGTGCGGATGCACACATATTCCCTGAACTCTTACTGGCCTTGGTAAGAATTTCGTCTACGAGTAATGAGTGTGTTGAGGTGGGACACTACGAATGTAGTGTGTGGACATACAACGAGAGAATGTGGGTCTCGCGGGAGGCGTGCGTGAGATAGTCCCTGCACTAGCGCTATCCTCTGTGCCCGCGGTGGCTCAGCTGGATAGAGCGTCTGCCATGTAAGCAGGAGATCCCGGGTTCGAGTCCCGATCGAGGCACACATTTTCACCTGTCCTCTTTGATACATATCAACGCCCGTTAGCAGCTGAAGGTGTTAACATAATTCTAATTTCGAGTCAGCTACAGGTCGTGAGCGAAGGCAGATTAGAATAGCCTTCAGCTCGCTAGTTTCGCAGCCTCTAGATCGCGCATGTACTACGTACCTAATATCAGAATTGTGTTATATTGCTTGTTGTATATCCAGTTAATGTTTGTTAATGAGTCATTTGTATTCAAGAAAGATAGTTGTTATTAGTTGCCCGCATCTCGTGGTCGTGCGGTAGCGTTCTCGCTTCCCACGCCCGGGTTCCCGGGTTCGATTCCCGGCGGGGTCAGGGATTTTCTCTGCCTCGTGATGGCTGGGTGTTGTGTGCTGTCCTTAGGTTAGTTAGGTTTAAGTAGTTCTAAGTTCTAGGGGACTGATGACCATAGATGTTAAGTCCCATAGTACTCAGAGCCATTTTTGTTATTAGTTATGTTCCTGGAGTGCAGTAGCAGGACGAAGTTAAGTAAAAGTTGTTTACTAAAGTATTCCAGTACTAATTATTATAGAATGTTACGGATTCCTACAACCACCCCACTCGTGCTTGCCTGTATCATCCCACTGCAAATCCCAGGGGCACCGATCGAAAAGCATCCTGCATTTGTGTGAGGTCATGAGATGCTGCCATCGACCTTCACATTAATTTACACATGCAATATCAAATGCATGAACAAACATGGCTGTCGAAAATCGTCGGTTTCAAAAGCAGCTAACTGCATGTTGTCTTCGGGTGCAAAGCCCGCTAAATGCCCAATAGGCGTGGCTGCCGCCATGCCATGTCCGGACGCAAAGCACGTGAACAGACATCAGACTTACCAATCTCGACATTCAAAGCTACGTTTCAGGTTGTTACGATCAGAATGGGTATTTTTCTTATTCAGCTTTAGGTTGGCTGCGCTGTAACAAATTCGCACGCAACGATAACATTCTCTCTGCCAATGCATTGTCGTTTGGATGGAAAGAGTGTTTCGTGATCATCTCAGTGTCACTTGTTGTGTAGTTAGCGGGCTTTGCCTCTAAGCTACTCAGCTTACATTATACGGTATGCTATAAACGTCTAACATCACTTCCATCATTGTCCTCTTGTTCAAAATTACCGCCAGGATCATCGGATAGATCGTCAATTTCTGATGAATTAAGGAGCTCTATAACTTCTTCTGTAAGTGGCCTTCGTCTGTTTTAGACTCGGGGCATTGCGAAATCACCGTAAGATGACTACAAAGACAGCGAAATAATGTCCTAAATTTCTATGCTATTACAACCTTTCAATCACAATGTCATCATTTGGAGACATGTATAAAGTTATAAATATGTCACTTACCCTTGTTTTGAAAGACACCTTTAGTTTTCAACTTCAAGAATGCAACTTTCTACGCACTAATAATTGTTTTTACCTATGAAAGGTACCAAGATTACTGGGAAGCGTCCATTCGACTGTGCGCATTCAGTTTTGTTTTGTGGTACCACAGATTGACAGAAGATGTCGACACCATTCTCAAATACTCTCTCTGCTTGTGGTAATATGAGGACAACAATCACAAATGGTAAAATTTAACGAATTTTAATATACTAAGCATTTATTTAGCATGTCCTTATATGAGCACGCCATGACCGAAAGTGTTAACACACGTTTTCAGCGACACCTATACTTCTGCATCGTACATCAATGTGAAGATCGGCAACCCCACCCGGTACGCTTTCCATTTCAGGAAGGAGAACTTATAAGACATCTGACGACTGGGTGTTGTGAATATATGCTTCGACTCCTGCATCTGTATGCGAGCCATCCTACTTTGTGTGGCGGTGGGTACTTAGTGCAGCACAGCCACTTCGCCTCTTCTCATGTAGCAGTCGCGAGTGGTGCGAGCGAAGTACGACGTCAAGCACAAAAACTCTCATGTAGTGTCTGCCACTGGAGTTGCACAAACATCTCCTTGGCGCTTTCGTGCTTATAAAACGGACCAGTAACCAAATGTGCTGCCTTTCTTTGGATCTTCTCTATTTCTTCTATCAGTCCTATATGGTAAAGCTTCCAAACTGATGAGCAATACTCAAGAATCGTTCGAACGAGGGTTGTGTAAAGTAACTCCTTCTTGAGTGAACTAAACTTCCTGAGGATTCTTCCAATGAATCTGTCTCTCTTATGATTAGTTCTATAAGCTCTTTCCATTTTAAATCGCTTCGCTCAAATAGTCCTAGATACTTATTCGACGTGCGTGTTTCCAGTGATTGTTCTGCAACCGTGAACTCAAACAATGGCGAGCATTTCCACATATTTGTGCGCTTTACTTTGCATTTGTTTCTGTTTAGGCCCAATTGTCAATTCCTGCACCAAGCATAGATCCTCTGTCGCTCGTCCTATGTTTCGATACAGTATTCTACCCCTGCAACTCCTCTTCGTAGAGCAGTATCATTCACGAACAACCTCATGGAGCTTTTCACTGCGTCCACTACGACGACTAGGTCATTTGTTACATAGTCGATACGCTTTAGCGGGCATTTGTTGTAGCAGTATTCTGAATAACAAGTAACTTGTTCTCGTTTCTGTCTGTCATTTATGAGCGGCTTATTCTTGATGCTACATAATGAAATAAGTTTTATACAGAATTTGTGAAGTGTATTCGCAAAGAGCTAATACGATTATACGTCAGGTGTACAGTTAACCAGAACCACAAGAAAATTTGTTCAGAACCGGGACTCCATTCCAGATTTACCAGATTCTCGCGAGCAATCGCCTTAACCATTCGGCTACCCGTGCACGCCTCCAGGAATGATCCAAACTTCCAAATGCCCTTGTGCCCATGTCTCATTGTACTCGCTCAGTGTGTGATTCCCGTACAGTGTTTTGTTCGTCATTTTGCCTTTGCTTTCGCATGAAATTCGGTTATTACAGTGTCTGTCACTTACAATATCTGTACAGTTCGATGCAAATATTTGAAGATGTTCCGACACGAATTTTCGTGTGGTTCTAGTGAATTGTACAGCTGGTGTACAATAGTATTCGCAATTTGCGAATACATTTCGTAAATTTAATACAGCTGTAGATCATCAAGAGTGTCTGTTCCTTCAGACATGCATGCACGTCTGAAGGACATTTGGATCGAACTATACAGACACTGCAATTATTGTATTTTATACAGAAGTCTAAAACAACTTCATTAGCGGACCTGATCCCACATGGTACATGTTACACGCTATACAGTAAGTACCATTGGGTCAACGTGTAATCAAAGACTCATTGTCCTGAATGGCAATTAGAGTCTCTTATATCTTCAGTTTAGAAAACACTGGTGCATGTAGACGGTCAGAGTGTTGTTGGTTATAAGCTTCGGAAATAATATTTTGGGATACTCTCAGCTATTGACATAAAAGGTGAAGGCTTGTTACCGGTAACCCATCCCGGACCAGATTTCGTTCCGTTGTATCGAACACATGTTCGTCTGGATGAACATCTATCGTGCTGGCCAGGATAGTTGACAAACACCTTGCAGCCCGTTCGAGTAAGAGGAGACGTCTATACACGAACTCGGTTCGAAGGCTACATCTCTCGAAAGGTGTAGTAACGCAAAGGAAAGGGATGGAGTATATTCTGTATGTATCTTCCATCGCTCAGTGTTTCTTGAACAATTACCGGAGGAGTACGGTCACTGTGGACTACGGCTGTCCACATAATGGCGCTTGAAACTGGTGCTGTATATCGTTGCCTCATAGGCTGCTGTATTTACGGACTCCGACGCATACTCTGCTGTCTTCACTAAAGACACTTTCCACCTTTCTGCACTACAGCTGCGATATTCGCTACGCTGTTGCGCTGCTGGGGTAGTCCTGTGAGGAGGTGTGTGTGTGAGGGAGTGAAGCGAATGCTTCTGAAAGCCCAGTTTACAGCCAGGTGTTATTGATGATTCTACCCGAAATTCTGGCAGCAACTGTGACCGTTGTACGGTCAGGCGTCGCTTATGCGGCCATCTAGGAGTGGAATCTGCTACTCAGAACTAGACCGAGGACCTCGTACACCTGCCATGAACCACTGTCACACCAACACTGAAACACCGCGACATCTCTCATGCAACGTGTGAGTAGTTCTTCAGAAGAAGCGTTCGGCTTCTTGCAAGTCTAAGAAACGTTCAGTTTCTTGCAATCCTACAAAGTAACATTAATGTTTTAATCACACGAATAGTGTACGTTGATGCCTTCCCTTCAAACTTGCATTGTTTACAAACACAACACCGTGATCATAACAAAAGCTCCGTCCGTTTTTCATTTTCCTCTAGAGTAGGACTAGTTGGTACCGGCGGCAATTTTTCCACCTTGTTTCTCAGAATTCAGGACCAAGGCAGGAAACTATCATTCAACGCCGTATCAAAGCCTTTCCCGTAATTGTCTGCAGCTGTGCAGTAATCGCTATTCAGCACACGAGGCTGTTTGTCGACAACATTTGTAACGCCTACCCAAGGCTGAGTACTTCTACACGCAGTTTGGTGCTTGGTGGTTATAATTATAATAAAACTCCAACTACTTACAGAGGTGCCGCCGGCTGTGGCCGAGCGGTTCTAGGCGCTTCAGTCCGGAACCGCGCTGCTGCTACGGTCGCAAGTTCGAATCCTGCCTCGGGCACGGATGTCTTTCATGTTCCTAGGTCAGTTAGGTTCAAAATGGGTCAAATGGCTCTGAGCACTATGGGACTTAACATCTCATGTCATCAGTCCCCTAGAACTTAGAACTCCTTAAACCTAACTAACCTACGGACATCACACACACCCATGCCCGAGGCAGGATTCGAACTTGCGACCGTAGCAGTCGTGCGGTTCCGGACTGAAGCGCCTAGAAGGTCAGCTAGGTTTAAGTAGTTCTAAGTCTAGGGGACTGATGACCTCACATGTTAAGTCCCATAGAGCTTAGAGCCATTTGAACCATTTTTTTAAGCATTTGAACCATTTTTTGAACATTTGAACCATTTTTTGAACTTACAGAGGTCCACTGTGGGTTGTACCTATCGTATGGCAGCGAAAGTCCGAAGATATTCTAACGCGTTAATGCGGAACCGATTTACGCTGGAAAACAAATTAGTTCCAGTTTTGGCCACCAGGTGCAAATGTTGCGCTGTGAATGCAAGAAATACGTATAGATATGTTTCGGTACGTAACAGATTAGAAACGGAGCGAGGGCAAAAAAGGTCGAACAAGGGAGAAAGGCATAATGTTGATTTCATTACTAACCGCCGGGTACAGTTTGTTCTATATGAGAACCAGAGACGTCGACGAGATGCTGCATTCGCAAAACGATATGATCAATAATTCCTCGCAGCAATTCTGGTGGAATCCGAGCGAAGTGTTCCCGTAAACAGGCCTTTGGGTCAGGTAGAGACCGAATGTGTCCCTGGTGAACGTATTCTTTTAAATATTCCCAGAGCCAAATGTCGCATGACTTTAGATCAGATGGCCTTACTGACCATGCACCTGGGAAACCTCGGGAGATAACGCGTTTGTGGAAAGTTGGATTAAGCAGATCTTTCACTGGTCGAGCGACATGAAAACAGTGACTTCCATCCAGTTACGCTCTTCCAAAACAAAACTCACATGCTGTACAAGGAGGTTTCTATAACGTGCAGACGTCACGGTACACCTGACAGGCCCTCCTGATGTAATCTGCTCAAAGAGGGAGGGACCGCGAACAAATATGCTTGTGAATCCACATACTGTGGGTACAATGGCTCTTCCTGCACAACGTGCATTTCTGTCTATTCACTGCACCCTGCAGTGTAAAATGTGTGCCATCACTCCATAGAATATTGCCCGGTCACATGTCATCAACTTCGATCCGTGGCATAAACCGAACGATGTTGCAGATTATGAGGTATCAGGGCTACACCGTCTGAATCTTGTACGGCTGCCAGTGTAAAATAGATCTTACTGTTGGCCATGGGATGGACAATTCTCGTGACACTGCACGAACACTAGCAATACCTGGGGCGCGGGCTACATGTTACAGCAACAGCAACTTCGTCAGTAACACCTGGACAGGTCGCCTTCGTCTTCCAGGGCCGGCCGTTGTGGCCGTGCGGTTCTAGGTGCTTCAGTCTGGAACCGTGCTGCTGCTACGGTCGCAGGTTCGAATCCTGCCTCGGGCATGGATGTGTGTGCTGTCCTTAGTTAAGTTTAAGCAGTTCTAAGTCTAGGGGACTGATGACCTCAGATGTTAAGTCCCACAGTGCTTAGAGCCATTTGAACCTCTTCCAGGTGCCACACCAAGCTCACCCGTATTTTAGGATTTCATTATCACTTTCTTTAAACCACGTAATGACATCGAGCCTCTACTCAGACACTCTCTCAATGCAGCGCTCTGATTGCTGCCGTTCTCATAAAACAGTTTCACTAACAGCGCACGGTCTCGCTCCTCGACAGCCGTACTGTTAGTCACGTTATGGCTTGTCAAATAACAGCGTGGATGTCATATTTTCATACAAACAGTGTACAGCACCATATTTGCACCCGAAGTTCAGAACTGGAACTAGTTTGTTTCCCAGCGTAAATAGGCTTCGCATTAACGCTTAGCGTACCTACCAATTTTCCCTACCATACGATAGTTGCATCCCACGCTGTACCTCCGTGGATAGCTGCACTTTAACTACAACCGTCCGGTGCTAAGAGGTGTACTGGTCATCTACGGCAGTGTTTGTCGACCTTTCAGTATTCCCGGCCCAATTTTCAAACACAATTTTCACCCTCTCATAGGACAATGTCTTTCGAATATTTTGACGCTAAACCTACAAAGTCATAAATCTTAAAACTTACAAAGAATAAGTAAATTTATAGCTATTTCGCAACACCGATCCGTTACATTGATAAAATCAAAATCGATGGTCATCTCCATTTCTCTGTCTTGCAGGTAGCACAGGAAAATACCGCCGAACTTCTCTCATCTGACGAAAAAGAAATCTTTATAGGTTTTACGACAAGGTGGTAAAATCAAACAGTTTAGTAATAAATCTGCCTTTTAATTTCTGCGACGCGTGGATGAGGAGTTCTCTGCACTGAAAACAAGAGTATTTCGGTATTACCATTTTCAGCGTCATATGTTTGCGAAACCGTATTTCCTACGTTGGCTGCTTTGAAAACAAACTATAGGTCTCGGAAAAAGAACTGAGAGTGTCTCTTTCTAAAATTAACCCGTCTTCAAAGAACTTTGCTCTACAAGCCTGGGTCAACACTAGTTAACAAATTCAAGCTTTTTTTCTGCATCTGGTTTGTAAATCAGTGGATTTACCTAATTTTAGGCTGCTGATTACACTGATAAAATCAGTTTTTCTCTATGACGTCACATTCCCAAGATACACAGCAGAATAAAAAATGGTAATAGCGAAAATTGACACAATTAAGTCAAACAAAAATACACATTCAGAACGTCTGAAATCAATACTATTTTGTATATATATATGGGCATGATGCAAATAGAAGGTCCAAATTAGTTCAGAAGATATTTTCACCTTTAATTGTCTTTTAATTTGTAAAATGTGCGGACAGAGCTCCTCTTTTGTCTGCCGTTTCATCACTCTCTCTAACAGGCCCCAGCAGTAGTCACCTAGCATCGAAGGGTTCCAATGGCCTTGGTAACGGTCTTCCATGGTAAGAATATCTTGGTGAAAGCGTTCACCATGCTCATCGCTAACGGCCAGACGCTGTGGCCGAACGGTTCTAGGCGCTTCAGTCCGGAACCGCGCTGCTGCTGCGATCGCAGGTTCGAATCCTGCCTCGAGCATGGATGTGTGTGATGTCCTTAGGTTAGTTAGGTTTAAGTAGTTCTAATTCTAGGGGACTGATGACCTCAGATTTCAAGTCCCATAATGCTAAGAGCCAATTGATGCATCATCGCTTACGGCTCCCAAATTTTCCGGGAAGAAATCAAGGTGAGAATGTAAAACGTGAATTTTAAGCGACCCTCTACACTCCATGTTCTTATAGTTGTCCAACAGATCATTCACAATGGTAATACAGTTTTTGTCTCTTTCAGAACTGTCTTAAAAGAAGACCAAGCAGCTACTTGGATATCTGTGAGTTTGGTATCAAAGGTGGCATCTTTCAGCAATTTTCTTACTTGTGGTCCAGCAAATATACCCTGTTTCAGCTTTGCCTCACTTAATTTGGGAAACTTTTCTTTTAAGTCATTGAAGGCCTCGCCTTCTTTATCCAAAGCTTTCACAAAGTTCTTGGTAAGGCCAAACTTGATATGAAGGGGAGGCAAAATGATTTTATCGGGTTCAACCGATTGTTCACCTTTACGTTTCCAGGAACATATGACTTCCTTACAGGCCATTCCTTGACTGCATAGTGGTTCTTGGTGTCACGGCTATCCCAAAGGAACAAAAAGCACCTGTATTTCGTGAATCCAGCCTGTAAACCTATAAGGAATGCAACAACGTTTAAATCACAGCAAAGCTGTCATTCATGATCCTTATATTTGATTGCCTCTAGCAGCAAATCCATAAAGATTATTTCATGTCTACTGCGTAAGCCACAGGTACCGACTGCTTTCAAGCTGGTTTTACTGGAGCCCATAAATAGTCGCCACTCCCGTGGATTATTTTGTACACCTAGCTGCATCATCAGCCCATTGACATCTCTACATACATACATTGAATTCTGCATATCGAAATATGAAGCGAAGGAAGCACCTCTTGATCTGAGGAAATTTTTGTCCCTGAAGCTAGAAGGTTTCGTTGTTGCAGACTCGACCTCAAGAGTTCAGCTGAGCGCACCAGAGTGTTTTACTCACCATGTAATACTCTTCAATATAGAGCCATTCGTACCTGTCTTGGAGCCATGCGATCGACGACCACCAACGCCCTTTTAATAGAAGCAGGGGAAATGCCCTTGAGCATTAGGCGCCAAATGTTATCGGACAAATTCTACATTCAAGGCATGGCCATTATGGACAGTTCCGTCTATCAAAGTAGAGACTGCACTTATCGACTGTGGATTGCATCCCACAGAAGGAATAAAGTGCCAGCTGTTTGTCCGCAACTCGTGGTCGTGTGGTAGCGTTCTCGTTTCTGCGCCCGGGTTCCCGGGTTCGATTCCCGGCGGGGTGAGGGATTTTCTCTGCCTCGTGATGACTGGGTGTTGTGTGCTGTCCTTAGGTTAGTTAGCTTTAAATAGTTCTAAGTTCTAGGGGACTGATGACCATAGTGCTCAGAACCATTTTTAGCCAGCCGTTTGTGCCAGCTTTGACACTTGGTCACCTGTCATACATTCTATACGGCGTTCAGCGCATCTACCTGTTTTTCAATATGATCTTCAAACGCTCTGCCCGCAGATCCCAGTCCATTATTTAAGTACGACCTGGCTGGACAGTACTAATGTCAACGTTGGCTTCAATCGTCTCGTTCAAGCACAATGGCCGGGTTTTCTCTGTGTATATACCGATGGCTCCAAAATGCCGCAAGAAGAGTGTACAGGATGCGCTTTTTCTGCCCTCATATCCAGATCCGCAAAACCTTCAAACTGCCTACGAGCACTTCTATTTTTACGGCGGAGACAGTGGCAGTTTTGGAAGCACTAAAGTTTGTCTCTAGCACTTCCTTCCCCAAGATATTGATAGTATCTCACTCGCAAAGCGTTCTTAAAAACATTCAGTACAGTCGATGGAACAAAACAACCAACAGTTATATCTTGGATGTGATATCTGAATATATTCGCAGCACACGCACGGGCCGGACGATCCATTTGTTGTGAATACCTTCCCACTCTGGTATCCTCTATAATGATGAATTTGATGCATTAGCCAAACAAGCGGCAACCTTAGGCACCGTCCTGGATCTGCACCTTCCTTATACACACTACTTTCGTGAAGTCAAGGATCACGCAAGACAACAATGGCAGGAAATGTGGAACGTTTCTCAACAGACAAAAGCGGTTATTACGCAGTGCTACAACCTCGGATTCCTTCACAGCCGTGGTTCATGAGGACACATCTGGACCGATCCACGAATTCTACCGTCATAAGACTCCGCTTCAATCATGCCTCTTTCCCACAAAATCTACATCGGATCAACGTTTACAGTTCACCAGCATGTGAGTGTGATCCTGAGTCGGAAGCTGATGTCAACCACATTTTATTTATGTGCGCCAAATTTGACCATGAACGGTTGTTCTTTCTGAAGATATTGCTGAGTATGGGCTACCATCTACCTCAATCAGCTTCTTCTCTTTTGTGTACTAAAGACGTTCGTCTATATAAAATGGTAGTTAACTTCATCAAGAGTACTGGTCACAATCTGTAGGTTTTAATGGTGTACGTAAATTATAAATATGTCTTGCTGATGAAGATATTTCAGAATTGGTGTGAATTGTAAGCCAAGACACTTTTAATTATTTTCCAATTCAATTCAATTCAGTTTTTAAAACATTATATACAAAACTGTAACAGTTAAGCTTTTTATTCTTGTAAATATGCATTTTTGTATTTGTTTATTCAATTATGTGCACATTGTCACTACGTGTTGCCGATGGCTAAATTGATTGAGTACACACTCAAAGGCAAAAAAAAAAAAAAAAAATTTCAGCTTGCTGTTTCGAAAATTTTAGATTGCGAACCAAATAGTTCAGTTCCTTTTGATTAAAGAACTGAGGCGAAGTGTTATAATATTGAGGGCAGTACTCTTCTATATGTTCAATAGTTTCTGATTCACTTGACATGGTGTCTGGTTCCATGGCTTTCAAGTTACAGACAGGTAACGCCTCATCATGGGACACAGGTAAATGCACTGAAGATACATTTGGATTCTTTATTTTATGTCTAGTTTCTCTTGAATGTCCCGAAATATTTGTAAGATCGAAGTAACAGTCTGTAGGCTCACACCACACCATCGGAACAGCGAATGGTGTGGCTCGGCGTTTTCCTTTCAACCACTCGGTTGAGGTTGTAGTACAGGTTATGAAGGCAATATGAGGTGCAAAACAGGACAATCAAAACACACTTTATATGCCTTCTTAACCAAATCAGCGGTTGGTTTTCTTTGGGCTTTTGTAATGAATTTCCCGCACACATAAAAAAAGTTGTTGGGATGGTTTGGACAGCAACGAGATTTACTAGTTGCCATTTTTCTTAGTGTAAGTTTTAAACACCAAAAGTTTGCGCCAACTTTCACAGGAAATACTCACTGAGGATCTCTTTCACACCACTGGATAACCACACCAGTCATTTACTGACGATTTGTAGATCTTCTAGCTCATCTCTGCAAATCAAACACAAGCAATTAAACATCAAAACAGAAGAACAGCAAAAAGCGAAATATTGAATAAGAAAAATAAAAAAAACCTTTAAAAAATCGAAAATGGTACATGATAGAACATTTTGAATGGTATATTCGGATTCTACACACAAAATACATACTAATTGATGTATCACATCCCAGATGCAAAATAGCTGTTGACTAGTGTAATTACTAAACTCTTACTTTTTAATTTCATACTGAAAAGTTAATTATTAAATGCGTTGTGCAGTACTGATGCTGTCCAGATTTATAAGTGGAATATATAAGTGTGAATGGGAATTTAAATTTTTTATTATGTCAGAAAGTATTTTCTTTGCTTTCCTTTCAATAAAATAATCAGTTTTTGAATTCATATTTTTTGTTTCCAATAAGCTCGTGCCCCCCATGTTGTATTACAACGCCCCCCTAAGTGTGCTCCCCGCAGTTTGGGAAACCCTGGTCTACGGAACGAAGCGGTAGACGTAATACTACTCCTCTAGCTGACTGGGTCCCCGCAGCAGTGTACTCGAAGAGCATCAGTTACGTGTTTGTGATCGTGCGCCGGCGACAGCGGCAGCTGAGGCGGTGAAAGATGAGTTGTGACGTGCAGTGAAGCAATGCTTTCTGCAGCCAGAACAGCTACGCAGTTTAAAGCTTGTCCTTCGTACGGCAGCAACGTCATAGCGCAAACAGCGCACGTGGAGAGCTGCGGCAAATATAGCAACACAGGAACGATGCCTGCAGAAACGTAAACAAATTCAACGCAAGCCGTTAAATACTGAGGCACCCTTGCCAACCCTGTGTACATCTATCTCTTCTTGTATATCTAACGCCAGGCAGTTGGAGCGCTGGTATATTTCGCAGTCTCGCACATAATTCCCCTTGTGCCGCATTTCCCAAACCACTACTTCATCAGCTTCTGCATTTTCTCCATTCTGTTTACTTACGTACTATTTCGTGTCCAGAAAATTTCTTTTCAAGTTTTTCAGCCTGTTATTGAGCCACTTCCAGTTCTTCATTTTTGTCAAATCATAGGTTGACAAGTGTGCATCTCGTGGGACAGTTGGGGCACTTTAAAAGATGTTCCATGTCCCGGACTTCACCGCAGACACATTTGTTATCCGCTTCGCCCTTGAGGCTCCATTTAATTAGATTTATTTTGACTGGCGCTACACGCGTTCTGATGCGGTTCACTGTTCTCAAATCTTCCAGCTGGTTTTGCCACTGGGACTCCCTTGTGAGACAGGGTAGTCCTTCTGGGTCTCATTTAGCTCAGTACTAAGAAATCTCCTACGGAATTTAAGTCTACCGGGTCTCGGGTTCTGAGAGTTCAAATGGTTCAAATGGCTCTGAGCACTATGGGACTTGACATCTGAGGTCATCAGTCCCCTAGAATTCAGAACTACTTAAACCTAACTAACCTAAGGACATCACACACATCCATGCCCGAGGCAGGATTCGAACCTTCGACCGTAGCGGTCGTGCGGTTCCAGACTGAAGCGCCTAGAACCGTTCGGCCACACCGGCCGGCTTTTGACAAGGGAACCTCCCCATCGCACCCCCCTCAGATTTAGTTATAAGTCGGCACAGTGGACAGGCCTTCAAAAACTGAACACAGATCAATCGAGAAAACAGGAAGAAGTTGTGTGGAACTATGAAAAAATAAGCAAAATATACAAAGTGAGTAGTCGATGGCTAATATATGCAATATAAAGGACAATATGAACCCAGGAGCACCGTGGTCCCGTGGTTAGCGTGAGCAGCTGCGGAATGTGAGGTCCTTGGTTCAAGTCTTCCCTCGAGTGAAAATTTTACATTCTTTATTTTCGCAAAGTTATGATCTGTCCGTTCGTTCATTGACGTCTCTGTTCACTGTAATTAGTTTAGTGTCTCCGTTTTGCGACCGCACCGCAAAACCGTGCGATTAGTAGACGAAAGGACGTGCCTCTCCAATGGGAACCGAAAACATTTGATCGCAAGGTCATAGATCAACCGATTCTTCCAAAGTAAAACACGTCTGATATATTCTATACCACACTCGTGGCGGCATGTGCGTCACATGATAGGAATATGTTGTCGACCCATCTAACTTGTACACTTAGCGAATGGGTAAAAAGATTTTTCTACCTTGCCCGATTTAGGTTTTCTTGTGCATGTGATAATCACTCCCAAAATAGTGATGAAAACATAAGAGTTTGTCACATAAATTGAAAATAAAAAATTAAAATTTTCACGCGAGGAAGGACTTGATCCAAGGATCTCTCTTTCCGCAGCTGTTCACGCTAACCACGGGACCACCTTGATTTTGTATATCTTACGCATGGACTACTCAGTTTGTATATTTTGCTTACTTTTTCAGAGTTCCACACAACTTCTTCCTGTTTTCTCGATTGATCTGTGTTCAGTTTTTCAAGGCCTGTCCACTGTGCCGACTTATAACTAAATCTGAGGGGGGTGCGATGGGGAGGTTCCCTTGTGAGAGTTCCAGTATGATGGACGTAGAGGAATTATGCAACGTGTGCAAATTTTAAACGGATTGTGAAGCGTTATCTGGAGAAGTATGTGCCTGCCGAGTAAGTGGATTAAGGGTGGGAAAGACTCGCCGTGGCTTAACAACGAAATTCGGAAAATGCTGCGGTCGCGTCAATGACGACATACTGAAGTTAGTAAGGATACGTGCATCTGCATAAAAAAAAGTCGGTACGCGAAGCACAGAACTTCCATCGTCATACCTTAGCAAAATATCTTGCCGGGAACCCGAGAAAATTCTGGCCCTGCGTAATATCGCCAAGCGAGTCTATGGCGCTTATCCAGCCACTCGTTGAGCAGTCTGATGTGGCTATAGAAGATACCAAAAGGAAGGTCACAGTTTTAAATTTAGCATTTAAGAGAGCGTTCAAGCAGGAGGATAGTACAGACATATCGTCGTTTGATCATCACATTAAATCCCGTACAGCGGGCGTAGTTAGAGCCATCCCTGGCGAAAAGAAAGAGCTAAAACAAGTAAGTCGCCATGTCTGGATGGAAGCCAGTTCGGTTTTACAGCACTAGCCCATTGCAGACTGTTAATGAAAGCACGAGCAAACGTAATAGCTTCGCAGATATGTGAATGATTCGAAGGCTTCTTGAGTAACAAAACCCACTGCGTTGTCGTCGACGGTGAGTGTTCATCAGGGACAAGAGTACTGTCACGGGTATCCCAGGAACTATGACATGACTGTTCTTGTTGTCTTTGCACATAAATGATCTGATGGACAGGGTGAACAGCTGTCTGCGGCTATTTGCTGATGACGTTATGGTGGACGTTGAGTCGCTGTAGCAGGATGACTTAGACGAAACTTCTACTTGGTGTGGTGAATATCACCTAGCTCTGAATGTGGAAAAAATGTGTGTTAATGTTAATAAATAGGAAAAGCAATCTCGTAATGTTGAGTAGTGTGCTGCTGGACACTGCCACAGCCATTAAATATCTAGCAGTAATGCTGCAAAGGGATGTGAAATGGAAAGAGCACGTAAGGACGGTAGTAGAGAAGGGGAATGATCGACTTCTGTTTACCGGGAGAATTTTAGGATAGTGTAGCTCATCTACATAGAGATCGCAGATGTGCTCCGTTCTTGAGCACTGCTCGAGTGTTTGGGATTCGCACCAGGTCGGAATAAAGAAAGAGATCGAAGCAATTCAGAGGCGGGCTGCCAGATTTGTTACCGCTAGGTCCGAACAACTTGTTAGAATTACAGAGATGCTTCGAGAACTCAAAGAGGAATCACTGGAGGCAAGGCAACGTTCTTTTCTACTAACATTATTGATAAAATTTAGAGAACTAGCATTTGATGTTCACTGCAGAACGATTCCACTGCCGCCAACATATATTTCCGGTAAAGACTAGGAAGATAAGAGAAATTAGGACTCATAAGGACGCATACGGACAGTCATCTTTGCTTCGCTCTATTTTCGACTGGAACACGAAGTGACCAGTAGTGGTACGGGTTATCTTCCGCCTCCCACCGAACGGTGGCTTGCGTAGTATGCTTTTGTCATTTAGACTTGTACTACTTCTTTGACAAGTGCGGAGCTGGATCATATGGGACATGCAGATTCCCCTATGAAACAGCAAAGTGCTTGGGTAGTTCTAAACCGGTTGGTCTGGCTCCTCATTTACTATTCGTCGGTTTCTTAAATACATAGTCTTTCAAAAGGGGCTCAGATATCTCTTCTGTCTGTACCTATTATCTCATTATCTAAGTCGTGGTGAAATCGTGACCCTGAATCGCGAGGTACCCGGACAGAATCACACCATGATACACGGAAGCATCACTTCAATACTTATCAAACTTTGTGGAGATGCTCATCACATCACAGGTGTTTAATGATTTGTCTTTCCTTCGATTCGGATGTGATATCCGTCATCTTCAGCATGATGTGTGATCTCAAGAGGTACGAACACACTCTTGTATTCGTTGTAGCAGTCTCCGAATATCATCTTGGAATACGTCCCCTGCCGGATCATGAATATTGCTGACTCAAGGCTGATACAAAAGTAAACGTCTTTCCATGGCATCGCAAACATGCTCTGCTGGTGACAAGTCAGGGAACATGACAGGCCAGTCAATGACTCGTACATTCCTCAACGAGTCTGTATCAACTACCGCGATGTGGTGCGTTATGCTTCTACTATTCTGTATCCCGGACTTTAAGGGTATGACAACAGGGTTTATCACTCTTCCTACATATTGACAAATATTCACCATTCTTTCACCTTTACCATTCAGACCTGTTGTCATATACAGTAGTTCCCAAACTATTATTCCAAGAGTTGGAGAGAGTAATGTGCGTGTCCCCTCTTTCCGTGACAGTACGTTCTTTAAAGGCTAAAAGTTTGATAGTTAAATTTTTGGCAAAGAAGGGACACACAACATAACCGACAAAAAAAGGTAAATGTTTTGCTGCTAAATTCAGTGATAGGGCGTCATACAACACTTTTTCTTCTCCGAATATTGCAGTTCTCATAGCCAGAGGCTGTAGTTTCAAAACAGGAAGCTTGGCCCCGTCAGTCCGGGTAGTTGTTACAGTTAACGCAAAAAGTCAGCTTTGCATGAAAACAGTAATTATGATCGAACTTCGTAAAAATTAAAAACTGCAGGTTCCAATTTTATACGTTGTAATTTGGTCACGATAGGGCTCATGGCGCGCGGTCGTTGCTTCTGCCAACCGACCACTTCCAACTAGTTTAACAGGCTGAAAAATACATAAAAGATTTTTGGCTAGTGTAGTATCGTACTAAATGTGCCTCTACTAAACCAGACAACGTATTTTAAGCATTTCATCATTATTTCGTCATAAAATTATGCTAAGAAGATATACAGGACCTCGTGTAGAAGCTCGAAGAGGAACAAGAACAACAGTAAGTGGTACATCGTTTTCAGATTTTTCAAAACATTAGAATAACGAAATTCCCACAGATGGTTGAATACGCTCAAGGGGTAAACTTCGTGCAATACAATTAACTCTTTGACGCTGAGTCGTAAAGATTTGCTACAAGAGACGCTGCTCGCTATGACTGTTCATCGGGTCGTCTATGAATACGTTGGCCTCGATCCGCCTGCCACAACCAGAATTGAGATTCAACGCTGAACACCACAGAGGGTCCTTCAGTCTTCGAGTTGGCTCTGGCTCTTTACCATAGAATTCTCTGTTGTCTACGGTATGGTGTCAGTGGTAAACTATGTATGGCAACTCGAGATCACAACCCAGCTCCAGATAATCTGTGTTCAAATGTTCAAATGGGTGTGAATTTGCAAGGGACCAAACCACTGCGGTCATCGGTCCCTAGTGTAGTGGGACGCGAAATTGAAGCGTCACCCATCCACCAGTGTCAGCCCAGTTTGCAGGTGAATATAAGTTTAATTTAGTGTTTTGTTTATGTGTTTTGTAATATTTGTAATGTTTGTGCATTATCTAAAGTTTTGTATTTATTTTTATGTTTCATGTACGGAGAAGACGGCGCAACGAACGGAGACAGCATCTTCACTGCCGGGACCAGAGAGAAAATTGCTGGCCACTATACGTCGCGGGTCGACAGCCAAAGAGCAACAGAAGATCCTGAAACCGAGTTGTGGCGTCGTGCTCCTAAAAACTGAAAAAATAAGAATTTGTAATGTTTCTACAACAATGACGTCATAGAAAGTTTAATCATGTTGTAAATGTTCAGTCCTATCTTGTCAAGGCTCATGTTCACGTCTATACGTAGTATATATGAAGATAATAAACTAGTGTATGCTACAAAAGTTTAAATACGTGTTCCGAGAATTTGTTTATGAAGAATTATATTAAGAAAGAAGTATTACTGATTTATTTGACAAGATTATTAATTTTTGACAACGTTCATCGCGAGTTTGAGTCTTAAAAGTTTATTCAATGTGGTTTTAATATTTATTAAAGCAGATTACTCGCATTAATATAATTTCTGAGAAGAAACAAGCGACATCTAAATTGAAAAATGTTTGCGCAAACCAATTGGACTAAGTGACGTAATTCTGCGCATACGACTCAAATGATGATGTTTTAATGACAGTTTCATTCAAGTACCATTCAGTGACAACTTTAAAAAGAATTTAAATAATTTTGAAGTGTTTTGTAACTGACGTAGGTGACGAAGTCTGCACACGGTCATATGTCAAAAGAAAACCATTTATACAAAACTTACGTCGTTACACTACACTAGCCTTACACAGTACTTAAACTAACTTATGCTAAGAACAACACACACACCTATGCCCGAGAGAGGACTCGAACCTCCGGCGGGAGGGGCCGCGCAGTTCGTGACATGGCGCCCCAGACCGCTCGGCCACTCCGCGCGGCAGGTAATCTGTTGAAGGCGCATGTAGAAGTATAGCACTCTAAAGGCGGTCAAAAATGAAAACAGCCAAGTTACTTCAAAATCCTTACAGACGTATTAATCTTCAAGATCGATAACCTGCCAGTTTTTGGTAGCCAGAACCTTCCCGTACGCTCACTCCACCTGTTGCAAAGTCTGTCGCACACCAAATATAGTTGTAAATACATGTGCTCGTCCGTGTGCCCTTGTTTGTGACATCAGTTTCTCTCTTTTGTGGTTACTTTTAGATAAAAACACCTACTGAATATGGAAATGACGGTGCATACAGCCTGGCAATTATTGAACTATATGAAAATAAAAAATTTAAATTAGCCACAAACTACGGCGTGCACCCACTTTATTCAACATATAAACGTCACTACAGATATTCGGATTTACGTTATGACATGTTCGATATGTCTGCCACCATTGGCGATGACGTGACGCAGACGAATAGCAAAACTCTGCATGAACCGCTGAAGTCTCGAAACATCGTTGCGGTCCATGACCTCCTAAATGGCTGTTCTCAGCTCAGCAATGGTTTTTTGGTTATTGCTGTACACTTTGTCTTTAGTACAGCCCCACAAAAAGGAGTCGCATGTGTTCAGATCCGGAGAATATGACGGCCAATCGAGGCCCATACCAGTGGCCTCTGAGTACCCCAGAGCCAGAATGCGATTCCCAAAGTGCTCCTCCACGACATCAAACACTCTCGATGGAGTCGAGCTCCGTGTTGCAGGAACCACATCTTGTCGAAATCAGAGTCACTTTGCACAGCGGGGATGAAATCATCTTCCTAAACCTGCACGTACTATTCGGTAGTCATCGTGCCGTTAAGGAATATCGCACCGATTATTTCGTGACTGAACATTGCACACAACACTGCCACCCGTTGAGGGTGAAGAGATTTCTCGATCGTGAAATGCGAATTCTCAGTCCCCGAGATGCGCCGATTTTGCTTATTGACGATCCCACCCAAATGAAAATGGGCTTCGTCGCTAAAGCAAACCATACAGCGCATACTAATTCCATCATGTCCCGCGGTCAACCGTGCAGTCTGAAAATCCTAACGCCAACCGTTCAGAAGTTATGACGACTTTATTTCGTATAGTTCAATAATTGTCACCCAGTATTTTATCTTACACCATAGTTTTATTATTTTATTGTTTAAACTGTACGTTCATGGACAGTACTTCTAAGGGTCCTTTTGTTACATAAAAATCCTGAGATTTCAGTGTTTTTAGTTACCTGTCGGGTCTTGTAGATCTATATTTATTTCACGGACATGAAATATAAGCCGATGACAGTTGTTTAACACTAACATTGGCCACCCTCATCCACCGTTTTAATCTTTATTCGTCCAAAGTGAAATGTTAAACTAGTTAAACTATTGCCACATAGCAAATTTGCCAGAAGAGCTTTCTACGATATTTTGAAGCAATTTAAACCAAAGAAAATAGATGGGAAGTGTTTGTTCATGGAAGAAAAACTTGCAAAAATGTTAAAATGTCCAGATGATCTAACAGCTGTTTTAAGTCGTGCTTTGAAACATTTCAAAAGTGACTTCAAGAAAAAATGGACATCCACTGGTTACAAACAAGAACGTCTCGTGCAAATAGATGAACAATGAGTTAATTCTTCGATTGGAATTACTTACTGGTCTGCGGTGCACACACAAAACCGGGGACGACCTCCTAAAATATTTCAAGAGTTAAGTGACCGCGATAAGCGTCGAAAAAGTCAGGTATCCGCTGAGGAGTTGACGTATGCAGCTGGAGCGAGTCAGCGCACTTCGGGGAACAACGACGGGTCAAAATTAATAAAAGACATTGTTCCACGCCAACCAGGGCCGCTAAACTGCGCAGAATTATTACTGGTGCTCAAAAGCAAACCCCGTGTCGATTGTAACAGAAATATACTACACAGGTTGTCACTAAGTTCAGAATCATGTTTAAGTTGTAGCAGACGAAGGCATCATAAGAACAGTGCCATTTTCCTCAAGAGGCAATCAGTCTAATGGTCGTAAGCACATCGTCTTTACCTCTAGGTGAAAATGATAGCGACGATACTATAGAGGAGCACGAAGATGATGAGGGGAACGATGACCGACAGTTTGACACTGAAGAAAGTTATATTGTAATCGTTTCCAAATCAAGTCTCTATAATTTGTAAACAAACACATAAGTAAGGTCAAATAATGTATTTCATGTAATCCCACTGCGGAAAAAAGCATAAAATCATTTTTACCTTCCGGCCGGAGTGGCCGAGCGGTTCTAGGCGCTGCAGTCTGGAACTGCGAGACCGCTACGGTCGCAGGTTCGAATCCTCCCTCTGGCAGGGATGTGTGTGATGTCCTTAGGTTAGTTAGGTTTAAGTAGTTCTAAGTTCTAGGGGACTGATGACCTCAGAAGTTAAGTCCCATAGTACTCAGAGCTATTTGACCCATTTCTTTAATTTTTGCCAGTTTTTGAGTGCAAATACTAGAACGTGCAGCGGTTCGTGGTGACCGCTATGCGTGTAGCCTCTGCCGTAATTGTAGTTTATTCTTCAGGGTCAATCGAATAATCCTACGATCTTTTAGTGGTGTAGTTCCGCTAATGGGACAAGTACTTAATCTTGTTGTCTCAATGTTATCCTGAGACCTTCGGTCACTGGCTTTGTAGTCACTGCGCTGCAACCAGCTACCTGCGAAATCTGTGGGGACGATTCTCCCATGTCCCTAACACCAAAGGTCCGATCTTTCTTAGGGTCCGATAGATGGCAATAATCTGCGTATGCACGCCTTCTGGCCATGTTCTGTTGCGAAAACTCCCAGCAGTGTCAGACATATCCAGTAGCCATCATGTTCTCACACCTTTCTTCATCTGTAGCTAGAGTTCTTTCCTCCACAAAAAATAATGTCGCATAAGGATTAAATTTTAATCAACATTCCACAAACATGGATATACTGGAGTACCTGTTTGGTAGTGTTCGTTCAAGGCGTTCGTGGTGTAACACTTTCCATCTCCGTCAGCGTATGTTACTGAAAGATCAAACATTGCATCCCGAGAATTTGCACCGCTAAGTTAGGAGAATAGCGGCATAGATGTTTTCATCAGCAGATCGTGTGGCAGCGTCCTGACCGCAGTGTTTTGGGAAGGTGAGAGCAGGAGATACTGCCGGTGTTGAGTCAGCCATCGTGAAGGAACAATAAGCTACAGAAGTGGACCAGATACTACTGCCTCCTTTCACTCATTCTCTTCTCCTGACTAAAACAAAAACACAACACAAGACAGCGCACACACTCGGAACAGTCATCCGCACTGAACACTTACAATTGATACCACTCATAAGGTTTATGAGCTCAGAAAAACTTTCCAATTAGGAAAAGTGGACTAGCTCCGTGTCTGAAATCTTTTACTGTAGTACGACTTACGTCATAATCCACGCTACATATTCTGTTATTTTTCCCCTATAGTTCTGAGCTCTTTCAGTGTCTCCATTGACTAACTTAACAGTTCTTTGTACATTAGCATCTTAGGGTATATTCCATCGATTTGCTCCACTTCGTTTGGACCTTTCCTGTTCTCACTAACACCTCTTCATTCCGAAGTTTATCTGTAAATTTGGTTCTCGATACAGTTCTACAACATCAAAATGAAATTTCATTCTTTTTTTATACTTTCTGCAGTTTTCACGCTGTTCGTAATTCCGTTTATCATTTACCGAAAACGTTATATAAACTTATCTACTTTAATGTCATTCGGACACGACGCTCCAACATCTAGAATTCCACAAAACTCTGGAATTCACTATCACAACAATACAGCATGCAAGCTCAAAAAAATGTTCAAATGTATGTGAATTCCTAAGGGACCAAACTACTCAGGTCATCGGTCCCTAGTATCACACAGTACTTAAACCAACTTAAACTAACTTATGCTAAGAACAACACACACACCCATGCCAGAGGGAAGAGTCGAACCTCCGCGGGAGGGGCCGCGCAATCCGTGAACGATGCCTCAAACCGCGCGGCCACCCCCCGCGGCCATGTAAATTCAGAGCAACATACATTTCACGTGGTATGTTTTAAAGTGGTTACGGTGCAGATAATCTTCCGGCCAGGAGGGCAAATCCTCACGTACTCCCTGGATCGTTAGGAATTTAAAGCCTACTGGATGTTTATTTTAATCTATATTTTGTGATTTAATTAACCTACAGTTTAAAAATAAAACTATCTAACTTCGAAAGTAGCCTAATTAGCGAGATATAAATGCTTCACTCCTCACTAAGTGAGACCGATGAAGCATGATTGTATGGTGGCGCTGCCGCTGTAGGTATCGAGTTTGAATCGTGTTCGTGGAAAAAATTTTAATACTGTCATTTACCTGGCGGATATAAACCTAATCAGCAATCTGTTTTCGAATGCCCTACGTGTTTCCTTTCACCAATGCATCATTACCGCCAACTGCCTTGTTTCAGTGGTAATACCAGTTCCCGTCATATCACCGAAGTTAAGCACTGTCTGTCGTGGCTATCAATTGGATGGGTCACCGTCTGGGTCTGCCGAGGGCTGTTGGCAAGTGGGATGCACTCATCCCTTGTGAAGCCATTTGAGAACTAGTGGCTCCAGTCATGAAAATTGACAACGGTCGAGAGACCGCATGTCCCATCCGCATCCGATGTCGCGTATCGGCTGAGGATGACATGGCGGTCTGCCGGTATCGTGGGCCTTCCGAAGCCTGCTCGGACGGAGTGTCTCATTGCCAATACTGCCTATAAAAGGAAGCCCCGTGATCAGGCTCTGAAGATTGATAGTCGACCGACCGACGCGTTATTCACAGCCATTCATCACCAGATGCGGTATGGAGAGGCATGAGGCCAGCACTCTACGCTCAAGGCAGTTTTCGACGTTCCGACCTTGGAGCCCCCTATTCCTCAATCATGCAGCTCCTCAATTGGCATCACGGGACTGAGTAAACCTGTCCCGTCCACCGGCCAAAGAAAAGTCCTTGAAACTGCCGGGAATCGAACCTGCCTCCCCAACGTGAAAGTCTGTCGCACTGACCGCTCGATACAGAGGCCGAGATGCTACTTACAAGATCTGATTATTGGAATTCATGTGTTGAACACTTTTCGGGTCGCAGAAGGTAATGTGGGTGAAACCGTCAAGTAAGTGGACTACATGTATATATTACTGCAGTTGTGGTCTTAAAAATTAAAGGCAAGATCAAAGTAATAATAGTGCGTGAACAACAAACTCTCAGTAGCTGCCCGTTAGACAACCTACCTACTTCTGGAAGGCAGATGTTCCTTAACAACAGATACCATCCGACAATAACGATCAAATTTCGGTTTAAGGAGTCTCGTGTTTAGATATTAAGATTTTTTATCTAAAGGAGAAAATAAACTGTCTGGCTCGTCTCAGTAGGGTACTACACCGAAGCGCTAAAGTACCTGGTATACGCATGCGTACTCAAATACAGAGATATATAAACAGGTAGAACACGGCCCTGCGGTCGACAACGGCTATGTGAGCCAACAAGTGTCTGGCGCAGTTGTTAGATCGGTTACTACTGCTACAATGGCATGTTATCAACATTTAAGTGAGTTTGAATGTGGTGCTATAGTCGGCGCACGAGCGATGGGACACAGCATCTCCGTGGTAGCGATGAAGTGCGAATTTTCCAGTACGACCATTTCACAACTGTACCGTGAAGCCGGCCGGTGTGGTCGTGCGGTTCTAGGCGCTTCAGTCTGTAACCGCGTGACCGCTACAGTCGCAGGTTCGAATCCTGCCTCGGGCATGGATGTGTGTGATGTCCTTAGGTTGCAGAATGAGATTTTCACTCTGCAGCGGTGTGTGCGCTGATATGAAACTTCCTGGTAGATTAAAACTGTGTGCCCGACCTACACTCGAACTCGGGACCTTTGCCTTTCGCGGGCAAGTGCTCTACTATCTGAGCTACCGAAGCACGACTCACGCCCGGTCTCGCAGCTTTACTTCTGCCAGTATCTCGTCTCCTACCTTCCAAACTTTACAGAAGCTCTACTGCGAACCTTGTAGAACTAGCACTCCTGAAAGAAAGGATATTGCGGAGACATGGCTTAGCCACAGCCTGGGGGATGTTTCCAGAATGAGATTTTCACTCTGCAGCGGAGTGTGCGCTGATATGAAACTTCCTGGCAGATTAAAACTGTGTGCCCGACCTACACTCGAACTCGGGACCTTTGCCTTTCGCGGGCAAGTGCTCTACCATCTGAGCTACCGAAGCACGACTCACGCCCGGTCTCACAGCTTTACTTCTGCCAGTATCTCGTCTCCTACCTTCCAAACTTTACAGAAGCTCTCCTGCGAACCTTGCAGAACTAGCACTCCTGAAAGAAAGGATATTGCGGAGACATGGCGTAGCCACAGCCTGGGGGATGTTTCCAGAATGAGATTTTCACTCTGCAGCGGTGTGTGCGCTGATTTGAAACTTCCTGGTAGATTAAAACGGTGTGCCCGACCGAGACTAGAACTCGGGACCTTTGCCTTTCGCGGGCAAGTGCTCTACTATCTGAGCTACCGAAGCACGACTCACGCCCGGTCTCACAGTTTTACTTCTGCCAGTATCTCGTCTCCTACCTTCCAAACTTTACAGAAGCTCTCCTGCGAACCTTGCAGAATTAGTACTCCTGAAAGAAAGGATATTGCAGAGACATGGCTTAGCCACAGCCTGGGGGATGTTTCCAGAATGAGATTTTCACTCTGCAGCGGAGTGTGCGCTGATATGAAACTTCCCGGCAGATTAAAACTGTGTGCCCGACCTACACTCGAACTCGGGACCTTTGCCTTTCGCGGGCAAGTGCTCTACCATCTGAGCTACCGAAGCACGACTCACGCCCGGTCTCACAGCTTTACTTCTGCCAGTATCTCGTCTCCTACCTTCCAAACTTTACAGAAGCTCTCCTGCGAACCTTGCAGAATTAGTACTCCTGAAAGAAAGGATATTGCAGAGACATGGCTTAGCCACAGCCTGGGGGATGTTTCCAGAATGAGATTTTCACTCTGCAGCGGAGTGTGCGCTGATATGAAACTTCCCGGCAGATTAAAACTGTGTGCCCGACCTACACTCGAACTCGGGACCTTTGCCTTTCGCGGGCAAGTGCTCTACCATCTGAGCTACCGAAGCACGACTCACGCCCGGTCTCACAGCTTTACTTCTGCCAGTATCTCGTCTCCTACCTTCCAAACTTTACAGAAGCTCTCCTGCGAACCTTGCAGAATTAGTACTCCTGAAAGAAAGGATATTGCAGAGACATGGCTTAGCCACAGCCTGGGGGATGTTTCCAGAATGAGATTTTCACTCTGCAGCGGAGTGTGCGCTGATATGAAACTTCCCGGCAGATTAAAACTGTGTGCCCGACCTACACTCGAACTCGGGACCTTTGCCTTTCGCGGGCAAGTGCTCTACTATCTGAGCTACCGAAGCACGACTCACGCCCGGTCTCGCAGCTTTACTTCTGCCAGTATCTCGTCTCCTACCTTCCAAACTTTACAGAAGCTCTACTGCGAACCTTGTAGAACTAGCACTCCTGAAAGAAAGGATATTGCGGAGACATGGCTTAGCCACAGCCTGGGGGATGTTTCCAGAATGAGATTTTCACTCTGCAGCGGAGTGTGCGCTGATATGAAACTTCCTGGCAGATTAAAACTGTGTGCCCGACCTACACTCGAACTCGGGACCTTTGCCTTTCGCGGGCAAGTGCTCTACCATCTGAGCTACCGAAGCACGACTCACGCCCGGTCTCACAGCTTTACTTCTGCCAGTATCTCGTCTCCTACCTTCCAAACTTTACAGAAGCTCTCCTGCGAACCTTGCAGAACTAGCACTCCTGAAAGAAAGGATATTGCGGAGACATGGCTTAGCCACAGCCTGGGGGATGTTTCCAGAATGAGATTTTCACTCTGCAGCGGTGTGTGCGCTGATTTGAAACTTCCTGGTAGATTAAAACGGTGTGCCCGACCGAGACTAGAACTCGGGACCTTTGCCTTTCGCGGGCAAGTGCTCTACTATCTGAGCTACCGAAGCACGACTCACGCCCGGTCTCACAGTTTTACTTCTGCCAGTATCTCGTCTCCTACCTTCCAAACTTTACAGAAGCTCTCCTGCGAACCTTGCAGAATTAGTACTCCTGAAAGAAAGGATATTGCAGAGACATGGCTTAGCCACAGCCTGGGGGATGTTTCCAGAATGAGATTTTCACTCTGCAGCGGAGTGTGCGCTGATATGAAACTTCCCGGCAGATTAAAACTGTGTGCCCGACCTACACTCGAACTCGGGACCTTTGCCTTTCGCGGGCAAGTGCTCTACCATCTGAGCTACCGAAGCACGACTCACGCCCGGTCTCACAGCTTTACTTCTGCCAGTATCTCGTCTCCTACCTTCCAAACTTTACAGAAGCTCTCCTGCGAACCTTGCAGAATTAGTACTCCTGAAAGAAAGGATATTGCAGAGACATGGCTTAGCCACAGCCTGGGGGATGTTTCCAGAATGAGATTTTCACTCTGCAGCGGAGTGTGCGCTGATATGAAACTTCCTGGCAGATTAAAACTGTGTGCCCGACCTACACTCGAACTCGGGACCTTTGCCTTTCGCGGGCAAGTGCTCTACTATCTGAGCTACCGAAGCACGACTCACGCCCGGTCTCGCAGCTTTACTTCTGCCAGTATCTCGTCTCCTACCTTCCAAACTTTACAGAAGCTCTACTGCGAACCTTGTAGAACTAGCACTCCTGAAAGAAAGGATATTGCGGAGACATGGCTTAGCCACAGCCTGGGGGATGTTTCCAGAATGAGATTTTCACTCTGCAGCGGAGTGTGCGCTGATATGAAACTTCCTGGCAGATTAAAACTGTGTGCCCGACCTACACTCGAACTCGGGACCTTTGCCTTTCGCGGGCAAGTGCTCTACCATCTGAGCTACCGAAGCACGACTCACGCCCGGTCTCACAGCTTTACTTCTGCCAGTATCTCGTCTCCTACCTTCCAAACTTTACAGAAGCTCTCCTGCGAACCTTGCAGAACTAGCACTCCTGAAAGAAAGGATATTGCGGAGACATGGCTTAGCCACAGCCTGGGGGATGTTTCCAGAATGAGATTTTCACTCTGCAGCGGTGTGTGCGCTGATTTGAAACTTCCTGGTAGATTAAAACGGTGTGCCCGACCGAGACTAGAACTCGGGACCTTTGCCTTTCGCGGGCAAGTGCTCTACCATCTGAGCTACCGAAGCACGACTCACGCCCGGTCTCACAGTTTTACTTCTGCCAGTATCTCGTCTCCTACCTTCCAAACTTTACAGAAGCTCTCCTGCGAACCTTGCAGAATTAGTACTCCTGAAAGAAAGGATATTGCAGAGACATGGCTTAGCCACAGCCTGGGGGATGTTTCCAGAATGAGATTTTCACTCTGCAGCGGAGTGTGCGCTGATATGAAACTTCCCGGCAGATTAAAACTGTGTGCCCGACCTACACTCGAACTCGGGACCTTTGCCTTTCGCGGGCAAGTGCTCTACCATCTGAGCTACCGAAGCACGACTCACGCCCGGTCTCACAGCTTTACTTCTGCCAGTATCTCGTCTCCTACCTTCCAAACTTTACAGAAGCTCTCCTGCGAACCTTGCAGAACTAGCACTCCTGAAAGAAAGGATATTGCGGAGACATGGCTTAGCCACAGCCTGGGGGATGTTTCCAGAATGAGATTTTCACTCTGCAGCGGTGTGTGCGCTGATTTGAAACTTCCTGGTAGATTAAAACGGTGTGCCCGACCGAGACTAGAACTCGGGACCTTTGCCTTTCGCGGGCAAGTGCTCTACTATCTGAGCTACCGAAGCACGACTCACGCCCGGTCTCACAGTTTTACTTCTGCCAGTATCTCGTCTCCTACCTTCCAAACTTTACAGAAGCTCTCCTGCGAACCTTGCAGAATTAGTACTCCTGAAAGAAAGGATATTGCAGAGACATGGCTTAGCCACAGCCTGGGGGATGTTTCCAGAATGAGATTTTCACTCTGCAGCGGAGTGTGCGCTGATATGAAACTTCCCGGCAGATTAAAACTGTGTGCCCGACCTACACTCGAACTCGGGACCTTTGCCTTTCGCGGGCAAGTGCTCTACCATCTGAGCTACCGAAGCACGACTCACGCCCGGTCTCACAGCTTTACTTCTGCCAGTATCTCGTCTCCTACCTTCCAAACTTTACAGAAGCTCTCCTGCGAACCTTGCAGAACTAGCACTCCTGAAAGAAAGGATATTGCGGAGACATGGCTTAGCCACAGCCTGGGGGATGTTTCCAGAATGAGATTTTCACTCTGCAGCGGTGTGTGCGCTGATTTGAAACTTCCTGGTAGATTAAAACGGTGTGCCCGACCGAGACTAGAACTCGGGACCTTTGCCTTTCGCGGGCAAGTGCTCTACTATCTGAGCTACCGAAGCACGACTCACGCCCGGTCTCGCAGCTTTACTTCTGCCAGTATCTCGTCTCCTACCTTCCAAACTTTACAGAAGCTCTACTGCGAACCTTGTAGAACTAGCACTCCTGAAAGAAAGGATATTGCGGAGACATGGCTTAGCCACAGCCTGGGGGATGTTTCCAGAATGAGATTTTCACTCTGCAGCGGAGTGTGCGCTGATATGAAACTTCCCGGCAGATTAAAACTGTGTGCCCGACCTACACTCGAACTCGGGACCTTTGCCTTTCGCGGGCAAGTGCTCTACTATCTGAGCTACCGAAGCACGACTCACGCCCGGTCTCGCAGCTTTACTTCTGCCAGTATCTCGTCTCCTACCTTCCAAACTTTACAGAAGCTCTACTGCGAACCTTGTAGAACTAGCACTCCTGAAAGAAAGGATATTGCGGAGACATGGCTTAGCCACAGCCTGGGGGATGTTTCCAGAATGAGATTTTCACTCTGCAGCGGAGTGTGCGCTGATATGAAACTTCCCGGCAGATTAAAACTGTGTGCCCGACCTACACTCGAACTCGGGACCTTTGCCTTTCGCGGGCAAGTGCTCTACTATCTGAGCTACCGAAGCACGACTCACGCCCGGTCTCGCAGCTTTACTTCTGCCAGTATCTCGTCTCCTACCTTCCAAACTTTACAGAAGCTCTACTGCGAACCTTGTAGAACTAGCACTCCTGAAAGAAAGGATATTGCGGAGACATGGCTTAGCCACAGCCTGGGGGATGTTTCCAGAATGAGATTTTCACTCTGCAGCGGAGTGTGCGCTGATATGAAACTTCCTGGCAGATTAAAACTGTGTGCCCGACCGAGACTCGAACTCGGGACATTTGCCTTTCGCGGGCAAGTGCTCTACCATCGGTAGCTCAGATGGTAGAGCCATCCAAGCTCTGTTTGACTCAATGCGCAGACGTATCAAGGCCGTTATTACGGCGAGAGGTGGTTGTTCTGGGTACTGATTTCTCAGGATCTATGCACTCAAATTGCGTGAAAATGTAATCACATATCAGTTTTAGTATAATATATATGTCCAATGAATACCTGTTTATCATCTGCATTTCTTCTTGGTGTAGCAATTTTAATGGCCAGTAGCGCATTTTTGCTATAAGAATCTTTTTTCTTCTATCGAAACCAAACGGGTGGTTGAGCGGTGATGAAGAGGAACGCTGATTGTTGATATGTGACGTAGATGGTGCATCGTTATTCGTGCGCAAAAATCTGGATAAAATATTTGAATCAATACGTGCACAGTATCATATGAACAGAAAGACAGTGATTAAGCTGTGCTCTCTGTTTCTATTTGTGAATGTATTAAAACAGTTTTCACATGTGCAGTGTACACTTATCGGTGGATTACTGTTGCAGCGATGCCTGTGCTCAACGTCAGGTTTTCACATTTCGAGGATTGTGCTCTGGTGTGAAGAAGCCTTGAAGTGTGTCTTGTAAGTCAGTCATTGAACTGAAACTAATTCACGGATGCCTCTGAGTAGGACATTTTATAGTCGAATGTACTCTGTAAATACGCCTCTGTAAATATTGCACACTATGGAACTGCAGTCTCACAACATTAAGCTCACGACGACAGCTGTGACGGCATAGGAGTCTTATCATTAGCTGCTGCAGATGTATAAAGATTTGGAGACATTATTTTAGATGCAGAAAAGCCAAATTCCAGCATAGCCTCACATCAGCCCCACACTATCCCGGAATTTAATTCCATTTATTTCACCTCAGAATCCTACACGTGGAACTGGTCACTGTTAACTGATGCACTTAAGTTCATTCAGTGTAGGTAACAAGATTAGGCCACCACTTCATTATAACGGTCCTTTGTACTATTTAAGTCTTAAATCGACAGCCGGCCTGTGTGGCCGTGCGGTTCTAGGCGCTTCAGTCTGCAACCACGTGACCGCTCCGGTCGCAGGTTCGAATCCTGCCTGGGGCATGGATGTGTGTGATGTCCTTAGGTTAGTTAGGTTTAATTAGTTCTAAGTTCTAGGCGACTGATGACCTCAGAAGTTAAGTCGCATAGTGCTCAGAGCCATCTTAAATCGACCATACAGCTTCAACACGATAACACAGTTCACTAAGAGTAGTGACTGGCGTATTGTGATGAGTCAGTTGCTCAGCCTCCATTGACCAGACGTTTTCAGTTGGTGAGACATCTGGAGAATGTGCTGGCCAGGGCAGCAGTCGAACATTTTCTGTATCCAGAAAGGCCCGTACAGGACCTGCAACATGCGGTCGTGCATTATCCTGCTGAAATGTAGGGTTTCGCAGGGATCGAATGAAGGGTACAGCCACGGGTCGTAACACATCTGAAATGTAACGTCCACTGTTCAAAGTGCAGTCAGTGCGAACAAGAGGTGGCCGAGACGTGTAACCAATGGCACTCCATATTATCACGCCGGGTGATACGCCAGTATGGCGATGACGAATACACGTTTCCAATGTGCGTTCACCGCGATGTCGCCAAACACGGATGCGACCATCATGATACTGTAAATAGAACCTGGATTCATCCGAAAAAATGACGTTTTGCCATTCGTGCAGCCAGGTTCGTCGTTGAGTACACCATCGCAGGCGCTCCTGTCTCTGATGCACCGTCAAGGATAACCGCAGCCATGGTCTCCGAGCTGATAGTCCATGCTGCTCCAAACGTCTTCGAACTGTTCGTGCAGATGGTTGTTGTGTTGCAAACGTCCCCATCTGTTGACTCAGGGATCGAGACGTTGCTGCACTATCCGTCGCCATGCGGATAAGATGCCTGTCATCTCGACTGCTAGTGATACGAGGCCGTTGGGATCCAGCACGGCGTTCCGTATTACCCTTCTGAACCCACCGATTCCATATTCTGCTAACAGTCATCGGATCTCGACCAACGCGAGCAGCAATGTCGCGATACGATAAACCGCAATCGCGATTGGCTACAATCCGACCTTTATCAAACTCGGAAAAGTTATGGTACGCATTTCTCCTCCTTACTCGAGGCATCACAACAACGCTTCACCAGGCAACGCCGGTCAAGTGCTGAGTGTGTTTGAGAAATCGGTTGGAAACTTTCCTCATGTCAGCACGTTGGAGGTGTCGCCACCGGCGCCAACCTTGTGTGAATGCTCCGAAAAGCTAATCATTTGCATATCACAGCATCTTTTTCCTGTCGGTTAAATTTCGCGTCCGTAGCACGTAATCTTCGTGGTGTAGCAATTTTAATGTCCAGTACATACATATGCCCTGAATCATTTCTGTTGTTGCAATATCTGAGTGTACTGACATTTATTGTTCAACATAATGAACTAAACATAACATAAAAGGAAAAAAAGATATTTATATATAACCTTAGAGACGCTTACCTTAAAATTAACACTCGGTTTTTGTCTATTCAAGTAAGTGTTAGTCTGCCGAAATAGATTCTATCTTTTTGAAGCACCCTGTAGTTTGCATAGAGAGAGAGAGAGAGAGAGAGAGAGAGAGAGAGAGAGAGAGAGAGAGAGACTGAGTATTGCAGTATCGCTAGTGAATACTGGTTATTCGGTGCTATAAACGCGCTTCCTCCACTCGCCAGTGGCAGCAAGGAACGAATAGCGAGCGAAAATTCAGGTTTCGGGATCGAGCACTGGGCGCACTCCCACCGCACATACTCTTCCACCGCATCTACATCAGCAGCTGTACGAGCAGCAGATGTTTAAAACAGGCGACGACAAGGAACGCGTTTCAGCCCCACTGGCGCAGTAGCAACCAAAAAACAAAGTAAAAATACAGTGTTCAGCCAGCCAGTGCAAAAGGCTTCTCGGTAGAGATTCGCTCACAGCTGCGGTCGAGTGCGCCCTCGCGGTTCCGTTGTGGGAATGCGCGATGCCGCTCAGCGCCTGCTGAATTTTTGACGTTGCTCTCAAGAATTCAGCAGCAGACGCTCCGTTGTGAGACGCCACATGATTCCCTGGATGAACAGATAGGTCCTCGGAAGAAAAACAAAATCGGCGAAGATACCGCGCCCAGAGATTGTGCTACCAGTCTATCTGCACTCCGATCATGTCCCGGAATTTGTGAGGAGTTTACGCAGCCATCTTTTTCACCAGAAGGAGCAGTTAGGTATTCTACATTTTAAAAAAGGAACACTACACTAGCAATGGTGAATCCGTTGGCTGGGCTGAATTCGACACGCCTAGACCAGCACTGAAGACGAACCTTATCTCTGACCATCTGCCCTGCCCTGTGCAACACAGCCTTATGTTCAGTAACGAGCACTTCTTCTTCTTCTTCTTAAAGTCACATCATAAGACTGCATGTGACGTCCTTAAAGGAGCTCGCCAGCTACATGTTTGCTCTTCTGGCACGCATCATCTATCCCTCTTCTAATGGACAGACACTCACAGTACTGGAACGAAGGGGGAATGAGCACAGTTTTGACAGCTGATTGATTTATGACCTTAACCTACTGTTATGCTAATTGATTTATGACCCCAATCAATTAGTGTAACAATAGGTTAAGGTCATAAATCAGTCAGCTACCAAAACTGCGTTCATACCCACTTCCATCCAATACTGGCAGTAGTCGGTCTGTGTTTGTTCCGCCGGCCGGGGTGGCCGAGCGGTTCTAGGCGCTACAGTCTGGAACCGCGCGACCGCTACGGTCGCATGTTCGAATCCTGCCTCGGGCATGGATGTGTGTGATGTCCTTAGGTTAGTTAGGTTTAAGTAGTCTCAGTTCTATGGGACTGATGACCTCAGCAGTTAAGTCCCATAGTGCTCAGAACCATTTTTGTGTGTTTGTTCCGGCACTCTTTTGATTAAATTAGCATATCAATTTGATGTCAAAAGAGGGCCAGAACGAACATTAGCATATCAATTTCATATCAAAAGAGCGCCAGAACGAACATAGCCTCACTTCTACCTACACCTAATTTTTTACTGGTTTTCACTTTGAGAAGGTCTTTTCTCACAAACAGTTTTATGGTTCAAATGGCTCTAAGCACTAGACTTAACATCTGAGGTCCCCTAGACTTAGAACTACTTAAACCTAACTAACCTAAGGACATCACACACATCCATGCCCGAGGCAGGATTCGAACCTGCGACCATTGCAGCAGCGCGCTTCCAGACTGAAGCGCCTAGAATCGCTCGGCCACAGCGGCCGGCAGACAGTTTAATGTTGTTGATATTTTCGATCTTACATTTGACATTTGAAGAGTTATCAACTTTATGCTGTTACAAAGAGCTAATGCAAGATTACTTTGCGTGTGTGCAGAAACGCGTTTTCGTTCTCAGCACTGGACGATTCCACTCATCTGTTGTGAAGGGTTGGCCGCCATCAGTTGCCTATCGCCTACTGAGCTGTGAGCTTCATCTTTTATGAACGAAACAGTCTCTCTTCCTATATTTAGTAATGTACTGTGCAAAGTTCGAATAGTTACCTGACTCTTTGGTCGGTTCTTGGTGAATGTGAATGTCGTGTGACTAGGGCCTCCCGTCGGATAGACCGTTCGTCGGGGGCAAGTCTTTCGATTTGACGCCAATTCGGCGTCGATGGGGATGAAATGATTATGATTAGGACAACACAACACGAAGTCTCTGAGCGGAGAAAATCTCCGAACCAGCCGGGAACCGAACCCGGGCCCTTAGGATTGACATTTTGTCGCGCTGACCACTCAGCTACCGGGGGCGGACGGTTCTTAGTATAATAACACACAAGCAGGATAGCGCGTTTCATTTATTAATTCGAACAGTTTTCGATGAAAACTAGGGGCCGTTCTGAGTTTCAATATGGTGTATGTTAGCTCACATATTGCTGCTTATGAAATGGAGCTAACATATTAAATTTTTCTTTAAAATTGACACGATATGAATATCTGTCACCGGTCTTGAGAAAATGTATTTTATGTAGTGTACTCACTTCCGATTATGCGCGCAAACGATAGAATGGAAATGAAACATTCATAACAACCCTCACCTCTCATGCTGAGGTACCGAAACAAACTTTTAGCAAAATGATAGCATACAAAGCTGAAAGCACTTTAGCATACAGCTAACATGTGAAACTTCATGTACTGCAATCTGCAAGTGACTACATTTTTTTTTTTTTCAATGAACTAACGAAATTCTTTGAAGGGCCATCAATACCTGGTGAAAGGAGAATTACTATGGGTTTGTAAGAATATAAAGGAAACAATCACGCTTTTATTTTTATACCGAGCATGAGATTTTCATAAGTTATTGACTTTCATTGGCCTGTATTGTTTGATTAATAGTACACTGTTTCAATATTATGTCACCATTGCAACTGCATTAGAATGTTAGTCAGGTTAAATTGTGAAAATACCCAGTGCTTTGGGGAAAGAAGTTAATTTTACATGCCACCAAGACAAAATGAAAAATATTTATAAGACAGGCGACAATAATAATCGCTTCCTCTGTTCCAGTTTCAATGTAATCCTGTACTCATTGTTTTTTTTAATAACAAACGGTTGAGTTGTCCAATTATTTGTCATATTGGTATAACCCATTACTACGGTCGCTAGTTGTAGCTTGCAAGTTCTGCGAGACAGGCATTTGAAGGTTTAAACTGTAGATCTACACCTTCCCTATTGCAAGGCCCCGTCTGCACTGGAACCTCTCTCGCTGTCACTGTACCACCCCCTAACATGCTGTCTGCACTGCTAGGGACCATGCAATATTGCATCCGCTCTAGTTAAATATAGGCTTCATTTCCTTGGGGCTCGGCTATATTCAAAACGTAGGCATCTCTCTCGTATTGTTCAGTTGACGAGCTACTATGTAACGTATTCAGGTACGAAGAGTTGTCTCTGGAAATGGGTCTGACTTGTGATTTGCGAGGGGCGATCAATGAGTAATGCAATATACACTACTGGCGATTAAAATTGTTACACCTAGAAAAAATGAAGATGATAAACGGGTATTCACTGGACAAATATACTAGAACTGACATGTGATTACATTTTCACGCAATTTGGGTGCATAGATCCTGAGAAATCAGTACCCAGAACAACCACCTCTCGCCGTAATAACGGCCTTCATACGCCTGGGCATTGAGTCAAACAGAGCTTGGATGGCGTGTACAGGTATAGCTGCCCATGCAGCTTCAACACGATACGACAGTTCATCAAGAGTAGTGACTGACGTATTGTGAGGAGCCAGTTGCTCGGCCACCATCGACCAGATGTTTTCAGTTGGTGAGACATCTGGAGAATGTGCTGGTCAGGGCAGCAGTCGAACACTTTCTGTATCCAGAAAGGTACGTACAGGACCTGTAACATGCGGTCGTGCATTATCCTGCTGAAATGTAGGGTTTCGCATGGATCGAATGAAGGGTGCAGCCACGGATCGTAACACATCTGAAATGTAACGTCCACTGTTCGAAGTGCAGTCAGTGCGAACAAGAGGTGGCCGAGACGTGTAACCAATGGCACCCCACACCATCACGCCGGGTGATACGCCAGTATGGCGATGACGAAACACACTTCCAATGTGCGTTCACTGCGATGTCGCCAAACACGGATGCAAACATCATGATTCTGTAAACAGAACCTGGATTCATCCGAAAAAATGACGTTTTGCCATTCGTGCACCCAGGTTCGTCGTTGAGTACACCATCGCAGGCGCTCCTGTCTGTGATGCGGCGTCGAGAGTAACTGAAGCCATAGTCTCCGAGCTGATAGTTCATGCTGCTGCAAACGTCGTCGAACTGTTCGTGCACATTGTTGTTGTCTTGCAAATGTCACCACCTGTTCACTCATGGTTCGAAACATGGCTTGTACGATCCGTTACAGCCATGCGGATAATATGCCTGTCATCTCGAATGCTAGTGATACGAGGCCGTTGGGATCCAGCACGGCGTTCTGTATTACACTCCTGAACCCACCGATTCCATATTCTGCCAACAGTCATTGGATCTTGACCAACGCGAGCAGCAATGTCGCGATACGATAAACCGCAATCGCGACAGGCTACAATCCGACCTTTAGCAAAGTCGGAAACGTGATGGTACGCATTTCTCCTCCTTACACGAGGCATCACAACAACGTTTCACCAGGCAACGCCGGTCAACTGCTGTTCGTGTATGAGAAATCGGTTGGAAACTTTCCTCATGTCAGCACGTTGTAGGCGTCGCCACTAGCGCCAACCTTGTGTGAATGCTCTGAAAAGCTAATCATTTGCATATGACAGCATCTTCTTCCTGTCGGTTAAATTTCGCGTCTGTAGCACGACATCTTCGTGGTATAGCAATTTTAATGGCCAATAGTGTATTTTTTTTCTCGGCCAGTTTCGGTGGAAAAAATGCGGAATTTGTTGTGGTACATCGTAGAATATTCTCGCTTTAGCATCTGAGTTTCATCAGATTCCGACAAGTGGCGGCGCTATACATAGCCTCCAAAATGGCGTCTGTAATGGACGTGCGTTCCAAGCAGAAAACTTTCATTGAGTTTCTTTTGGTGGAAAACCGGAGCATCGCAGATATTCAGAGAAGGTTGCAGAACGTGACGAAATAAATCTCGGGTGAACAGCCTGGTATGAGTGTGCGCAGGACACAATCGACCACGTTGTCATCATCAGGTACGCTGCAGAACCTTTTAGTGACCTGCCAGTGAACAAAAGAACAGTGAGTCATTGGATGAGGGGTCTGTCATCATTGTAACAAGGTCGTGCAAACCCTATCCAGTCTCCCGCATGCCGGTCAGCGGCACACAGCTGTGACTCCTGCAATACTGGAATGTGTGGGCACTCTCATTCGAGATGATCGATGGATGCAGACGAACTTCTCCTTCTCCGTGACAACACAAGGCCTCACACACTTTACTGAACTGTGTCTCATCCATCATCCAACCCACAGCTCAAAACTCGCATCACCCGACTTCCATGTGTTTCACCCAATGAAGGATGCATTCCGCGTGTAGTAGTACGTGGATGATTGAGAGTTTATTGATGGAGCAGGACGTTAGGTCCATCGTCGACCAGTAGAATGGTACCATGCAGGCATACAGACCCTCCCAGTAAGGTGGCGTAATGCCGTCGCATTGAATGGAGATTATGTTGAAAAATAGTGTTTAGTAGCCAAAAGAGCGGGGAATAATGTGGTGTATTGGAAACCTGTAAAAAAACTAACCCGTTTTCATGAAAGAAAAAAAGCGTTGCGCTAGTTACTGAATGCTCTTTATTTTTTCCTAGTATTTAACTAACCCGCGCTTTTCTTTTTGCTTTCAAGCAGATCATCTGATGATGATATGCTAAGACGAAACTGGCAATGACACTATCTGCATGTACCTCAACTGAAAAATACAATAAACGAATTTCGTTACAAAATGGTCACTGTGTCGCCCTTAGACAGTATGGTTAGTCTGTGTCAGTCTACCGTCTGGATCCTTTATAGACAACTAAGCTTTTTTGTTGGGATCTCGTATTACGTTCAGCCCACTCGTTATGTCGTTATTTGGAGTATGGTCTGAGATTAGATTAGAGTTTAACATCGCGTCGACAACAGCGATCTGTGAAACTAAGTCTTTTGTCATTCCTCAGAAACATACTGCTTAAACTTTGTTCTTACTAACTTAGCTAGCTCACCAAGTACTGATCCATGTTCCAGTACCATACAGTATTACTGAAACTGCAGTACATATGGATGTGTGTGTGTGTGTGTGTGTGTGTGTGTGTTAGGGTGTAACTCTGGATCACTTCTAGCGATTTGCACCCAACTTCGAGAAAGACAGCCACCGTCTGGGACACTTCTTATGTTTCTATATACTGGTAAACATAAAATATGAGCCAGACAGTGTCCATCTCTCTTCATTATATTAAAATCGTTCACGATGCCCTCAGACATTATGTATACAATTATGAATCCAGCTTGGTACACATATGACTTATTACTCGGAAAAGTACCATCCCTTAAGGATAGAAATAAGGATGGAAGAACTGACGTGTAAAAATAAGCCCAGATCTGAAACACTTTGAGAACTTTAAACAAACGTTGTACAACATGTTTTTGTTGTTGTGGTCTTCAGTCCTGAGACTGGTTTGATGCAGCTCTCCACGCTACTCTATCCTGTGCTAGCTTCTTCATCTCCCAGTACTTACTGCAACCTACGTCCTTCTGAATCTGCTTAATGCATTCATCTCTTGGTCTCCCTCTATGATTTTTACCCTCCACACTGCCCTCCAATGCTGAATTGGTGATCCCTTGATGCCTCGGTCCCTTTTTCTTGTCAAGTTGTGCCACAAACTCCTCTTCTCCCCAATTCTATTCAATACCTCCTCATTAGTTATGTGATCTACCCATCTAATCTTCAGCATTCTTCTGTAGCACCACATTTCGAAAGCTTCTATTCTCTTCTTGTCCAAACTACTGATCGTCCATGTTTCACTTCCATACATGGCTACACTCCATACAAATACTTTCAGAAACGACTTCCTGACACTTAAATCAATACTCGATGTTAACAAATTTCTCTTTTTCAGAAACGCTTTCCTTCCCATTGCCAGTCTACATTTTATATCCTCTCTTCTTCGACCATCATCAGTTATTTTGCTCCCCAATCGTCGTTTTGCTTTTGTTGATGTTCATCTTATATCCTCCTTTCAAGACACTGTCCATTCCATTCAACTGCTCTTCCAAGTCCTTTGCTGTCTCTGACAGAATTACAATGTCGTCGGCGAACCTCAAAGTTTTTATTTCTTCTCCATGGATTATAATATCTACTCCGAATTTTTCTTTTGTTTCCTTTACTGCTTGCTCAATATACAGATTTAATAACATCGGGGAGAGGCTACAACCCTGTCTCACTCCTTTCCCAACCACTGCTTCCCATTCATGCCCCTGGACTCTTATAACTGCCATCTGCTTTCTGTACAAATTGTAAATAGCCTTTCGCTCCCTGTATTTTACCCCTGCCACCTTTAGAATTTGAAAGAGAGTATTCTAGTCAACATTGTCAAAAGCTTTCTGTAAGTCTACAAATGCTAGAAACGTAGGTTTGCCTTTCCTTAATCTTTCTTCTAAGATAAGTCGTAAGGTCAGTATTGCCTCACGTGTTCCAATACTTCTACGGAATCCAAACTGATCTTCCCCAAGGTTGGCTTCTACTAGTTTTTCCATTCGTCTGCAAAGAATTCGCGTTAGTACTTTGCAGCTGTGGCTTATTAAACTGATTGTTCGGTAATTTTCACATCTGTCAACACCTGCATTCTTTGGGATTGGAATTATTCTATTCTTCTTGAACTCTGAGGGTATTTCGCCTGTCTCATACATCTTCCTCACCAGATGGTAGAGTTTTGTCAGGACTGGCTCTCCCAAGGCCGTCAGTATTTCTAATGGAATGTTGTCTACACCCGGGGCCTTGTTTCGACTCAAGTCTTTCAATGCTCTGTCAAACTCTTCACGCAGTATTGTATCTCCCATTTCGTCTTCATCTACATTCCCTTCCATTTCCAGAATATTGTCCTCAAGTACGTCGCCCTTGTATAGACCCTCTATATACTCCTTCCACCTTTCTGCTTTCCCTTCTTTGCTTAGAACTGGGTTTCCATCTGAGCTCTTAATATTCATACAAGCAGTTCTCTTTTCTCCAAAGGTCTCTTTAATTTTCCTGTAGGCAGTACCTATCTTACCCCTAGTGAGATAATCCTCTACATCCTTACATTTGTCCTCTAGCCATCCCTGCTTAGCCATTTTGCACTTCCTGTCGATCTCATTTTTGAGACGTTTGTATTCTTTTTTGCCTGCTTCATTTACTGCATTTTTATATTTTCTCCTTTCATCAATTAAATTCAGTATTTCTTCTAGCCCTCCTCTTCTTACCTACCTGATCCTCTGCTGCCTTCACTACTTCATCCCTCAGAGCTACCCATTCTTCTACTACTGTATTTCTTTCCCCCATTTGTGACAATTGTTCCCTTATGCTCTCCCTGAACCTCTGTACAACCTCTGGTTTAATCAGTTTGTCCAGATCCCATCTCCTTAAATTCCCAACTTTTTGCAGTTTCTTCAGTTTTAATCTACAGCTCATAACCAATAGATTGTGGTCAGAGTCCACATCTGCCCCTGGAAATGTCTTACAATTTAATAGCTGGTTCCTAAATCTCTGTCTTACCATTGTATAATCTATCTGATACCTCCTAGTATTTCCAGGATTCTTCCATGTGTACAACCTTCTTTTATGATTCTTGAACCAAGTTATGCTCTGCGCAAAATTCTATCAGGCGGCTTCCTCTTTCATTTCTTAGCCCCATTCCATATTCACCTACTATGTTTCCTTCTCTCCCTTTTCCACTGACGAATTCCAGTCACCCATGACTATTAAATTTTCGTCTCCCTTCACTACCTGAATAATTTCTTTTATCTCATCATACATTTCATCAATTTCTTCATCATCCGCAGAGCTAGTTGGCATATAAACTTCTACTATTGTAGCAGCTTACCCGCACTCCTATTTTCCTATTCATTATTAACGCTACTCCTGCATTACCCCTATTTGATTTTGTATTTATAACCCTGTATTCACCTGACCAAAAGTCTTGTTCCTCCTGCCACCGAACTTCACTAATTCCCACTATATCTAACTTCAACCTATCCATTTCCCTTTTTAAGTTTTCTAACCTACCTGCCCGATCAAGGGATCTGACATTCCACGCTCCGATCCGCAGAACGCCAGGTTTCTTTCTCTTGATAACGACGTCCTCTTGAGTGGTCCCCGCCCGGAGATCCGAATGGGGGACTATTTTACCTTCGGAATATTTTACCCAAGAGGACGCCATCATCATTTAACCGTACAGTAAAGCTGCATGCCCTCGGGAAAAATTACGGCTGTAGTTTCCCCTTGCTTTCAGCCGTTCGCAGTACCAGCACAGCAAGGCCGTTTTGGTTAATGCTACAAGGCCAGATCAGTCAATCATCCAGACTGTTGCCCCTGCAACTACTGAAAAGGCTGCTGCCCCTCTTCAGGAACCACACGTTTGTCTGGCCTCTCAACAGATACCCCTCCGTTGTGGTTGCACCTACGGTACGGTCATCTGTATCGCTGAGGCACGCAAGCCTCTCCACCAACGGCAAGGTTCATGGTTCATGGGGGGAGTGGGGGGAGGGGGGGGGGGGTTGTACAACATATACCTTACTATCTGGAAAATCGAACAGTGGGGTAAAACTATCCCAAGCACTTCTAGGCGTCAGGCTGGGGACACTGGAACCCCTCGATCAGATTCAGTCAGTTTTTTTAACTTTGTTTATTGGTCTTTAGTGAACATACCATGCAGCCACCAGGATATTATGTAAGTGAAGGTTTTGAATATTTGGATACTTCTTCCAATGACTTATTAAATTTTAGACCTATGTGATGAATTCCTCCAAATACTAATATTTTTTAATTTCTCCAAAGCCTACATTTGGAATATGAATTACGTAGTTCATATAGAGCTTGTTCTAATCTCCGTTCTGTTTAGTGATGAATTACTATCTCATCACCAGAAATAACATATTATTTGATACAAATAATCAATTTACGTTTAACCCTGTTATAACATTACTTTTACGTTATTGGCGCACTTCGACGATACGGAAAAGACAGGAAAGAAATCACATCATTGTTTTATTAACACCGTTACTGATTTTAATAGTTTTTGAAGTCTTATACTTCATCCAGTTTCACTTTTAGTGCCGCTGTAATTTTGCTTCACAAATTTAATAATATACCTGAAGATTCCTTTTTTCCACATCATTTTGTGAAAACTATCAATTTTATAAAGTCTTCTTGTACTCGACAGCCACAACATAGTCCATAAATTAAATTCATGTTCAGTTTACGAGTTAAACGTGGCCGTCATGTGTTTTCTTTATTATCGTCTTCTCTTCTTCTAGTTCTTCCTTCTTCTTCTTCGTCGCATTCTTCTATCCTTTCTTTCTTTCCTTCATTTCTCCTCTTCAAAAACAGAAGCTAAACCGCCCCAACTTCTTGAAATTGTTTCTTCTTATGTGGTCTGCTTCTGTTGCTTGTTTCCGCGGGCGTAAAAGTTGTTATCATAGACGCCTAATCTTCTGCAGTCCTCAGATAGCTTTAGTAATTAAATTCTGCTTCGTTCCTGCTACACACTTTTACCTTCATGGCACGTAACTGCGTCGACACCACCAAACAGCGTGGTGTTTCCGATCTTAAGCTAATTGTGTCTTTGCAATATTATTGAGAAACTACATAATGTGTTGGTGCTTTTTGTTATTTGGAAACTAATTGTATCTATCGAATTAACATTCAATTTATATTGATACAAACATTAATCTGGCTTTCATAATTAAACCTGACCTTTCAATTCGTTAATTATGACATGAAATGTAAGTCATTGTACAAAAGTCTTTAGAATCTTCATTTCATCCTTTTGTCATGTTTAAGCATTAAATTTGTTAATGCATTTTGAGGAATTACATTGTAATTTATATACATCAATACATAATATTGTTACAGATTGTAACTCACCATCATCCTACATCTGTACAGGACTCAGCTAGGATTCTGCCAACAGTAACTCTCCTGCAAGCTACGTGCATAAAACTGCATTAAACAATTGGAAGGATTCATATGACACCATAGATTAACTTCATGACAATAGAAAAAGACTAGAATTGCAGGAATGTACGTGATCTCTGAGTATGAGAATTCATATGATGTAAAGCCCACACGTGGTGAGATCATAGCCTGTAAATGTGTGCGGGATAGACTCGAGGAGAACTGGGATATATTCCTGGCGAATGTCCCTCAACATCGTTGTTAGTTCACAATCAGCTGTAGTTGCTAGGAGACCATGACATGCAACCATGTCCCAGATATGGGTGTACCGTCACGCGAAAATGCATGTTACAGAGGAAGTGACACCGGTTATTCATATTGGCTCTCAGCATGCTAGTCAAAATCCTCATGTGCTCGTTGCAGTCGGAGGCGTTACTATTACATGATAAAAAAGTAGCGCAACTTTGTGGAAGAAAATTTCTTTTTTGTTAAAAATACAATCGTTGTTTGATTGAGAGAGGAATGAGCTGCACATTAGAGCAGAAAGGAGTCACTGACATCCAGTACATCACATACGCCAGTTATGGCGAGACTCAGAATGACTTCGCAGGAAAGTATTGGTGGGTGCGCGACAGTGCACGCTGCCAATATGTTCCAAAAATCTGCGCTCGAAAATCCGATTTTTCAGGGGTCGTATCTCGGGTTCTATTGATCACAGAGATAAGGGATCAAGTACTTTGGATCGCCCTTGGCCTAGTGACCACCTGTATACCGTCCGGAAGAACGGGCATACTGTAGTTAGCCTACAGTGCATGCTCAAAATTTAAACATTGCAGTCAGACGACTTGAGCAAATCGGTTGGTTCTTGTGCTTTAGGTGTGCTCTATGGTAGACCTTAGGCGGCAAGTAAAAGTACCATTTGTACATGAACGGTTCTTGAGAAAACTCCAAAAAACCATGATTTTTGGAACGAAAAGTTTAAATTTTGGGGATGGCCACCTCTATAGTTTCTATTCACAGGAAATCGTCGAAATTATTGCCATATACATTTAAGACGATGTTCTCAGAGAACATTGAAACATTTTTCTACATCGTTATCCGTTACCGAGATCCAGAGGTTCAAAGCTACCGTACTTATGACGTAAAATATGAGTACAGTATCCGGTCTGAGATGTAAATGTAGTTTTAACTGACGTAGAGAGTACTGGCAGGGATTCTGGGGCCATCGTAAGTATCCTGAGGTCACCAGACTATGTTTTTTGTCGTCATTTCTTCACCAATAAAACTTTATTATGCGCTGTCTCCGCATAATGGACACTTCACACCTACACTCCTGGAAATGGAAAAAAGAACACATTGACACCGGTGTGTCAGACCCACCATACTTGCTCCGGACACTGCGAGAGGGCTGTACAAGCAATGATCACACGCACGGCACAGCGGACACACCAGGAACCGCGGTGTTGGCCGTCGAATGGCGCTAGCTGCGCAGCATTTGTGCACCGCCGCCGTCAGTGTCAGCCAGTTTGCCGTGGCATACGGAGCTCCATCGCAGTCTTTAACACTGGTAGCATGCCGCGACAGCGTGGACGTGAACCGTATGTGCAGTTGACGGACTTTGAGCGAGGGCGTATAGTGGGCATGCGGGAGGCCGGGTGGACGTACCGCCGAATTGCTCAACACGTGGGGCGTGAGGTCTCCACAGTACATCGATGTTGTCGCCAGTGGTCGGCGGAAGGTGCACGTGCCCGTCGACCTGGGACCGGACCGCAGCGACGCACGGATGCACGCCAAGACCGTAGGATCCTACGCAGTGCCGTAGGGGACCGCACCGCCACTTCCCAGCAAATTAGGGACACTGTTGCTCCTGGGGCATCGGCGAGGACCATTCGCAACCGTCTCCATGAAGCTGGGCTACGGTCCCGCACACCGTTAGGCCGTCTTCTGCTCACGCCCCAACATCGTGCAGCCCGCCTCCAGTGGTGTCGCGACAGGCGTAAATGGAGGGACGAATGGAGACGTGTCGTCTTCAGCGATGAGAGTCGCTTCTGCCTTGGTGCCAATGATGGTCGTATGCGTGTTTGGCGCCGTGCAGGTGAGCGCCACAATCAGGACTGCATACGACCGAGGCACACAGGGCCAACACCCGGCATCATGGTGTGGGGAGCGATCTCCTACACTGGCCGTACACCACTGGTGATCGTCGAGGGGACACTGAATAGTGCACGGTACATCCAAACCGTCATCGAACCCATCGTTCTACCATTCCTAGACCGGCAAGGGAACTTGCTGTTCCAACAGGACAATGCACGTCCGCATGTATCCCGTGCCACCCAACGTGCTCTAGAAGGTGTAAGTCAACTACCCTGGCCCGCTAGATCTCCGGATCTGTCCCCCATTGAGCATGTTTGGGACTGGATGAAGCGTCGTCTCACGCGGTCTGCACGTCCAGCACGAACGCTGGTCCAACTGAGGCGCCAGGTGGAAATGGCATGGCAAGCCGTTCCACAGGACTACATCCAGCATCTCTACGATCGTCTCCATGGGATAATAGCAGCCTGCATTGCTGCGAAAGGTGGATATACACTGTACTAGTGCCGACATTGTGCATGCTCTGTTGCCTGTGTCTATGTGCCTGTGGTTCTGTCAGTGTGATCATGTGATGTATCTGACCCCAGGAATGTGTCAATAAAGTTTCCCCTTCCTGGGACAATGAATTCACGGTGTTCTTATTTCAATTTCCAGGAGTGTGTATAGGCTGTCTGGAAATTATTTAATGGTACCATCTAGTGGCGCAAGCACTGTGCAAGAAATTATTTTGTCATACGAAATTCTTTGGACTTACCTATCATACAAAGCATTTTTTGGCATACTGTAGATGTAGTCTAAAAATTTTATACACTTTTATGTAAGGTAGTGTAAAGTGAACTTTCTTTGGATGGGAGAAGGCTTTGTGTTAACCTTAAATTTCGTGTACTTACCTGTTTTTTTACACGCGACAAACTATGTAAATGTTTCGAAGTATATAAATAAACTATCAAAACTTTACTGACTCACGAAATTCGTATTGGTATTATTGGCTACAATGAATGTTTGTAATGTGTTGCAGGTAGGTACGCCATTTGCTGAGAAGGAGCGCTGGAGTGGACCTGAAAGTGCTGTTCCTACGAAGCGCTTTTGCTAAAACGGTGACTGTCTTGCTGCTCCTGCACGGGAATGCCGTCGTTATTTGAACATTGGACGGAGTTATCCTGTACCATCTGAAATCAGAAGGAAGGCCTAGAAGTTGTCGCTGACAGGAACGTCCTGCACACAGAAAGCTGCAGTGCGGTGTGCTGTGTTTTCCAATGGGCATAATTGACCCTTTCTTTATTGGAGATGAACATGGACGAGCAACCACAGTCACATCTCAGCGATATGCTGCCTTGGTTGACACATTCCTCGCATCAGAACTTCAATACTTTCCTGCAAATGACTACTGGTTTCAGCAACATGGTGCTACGTCTCATTGTCTTCAAATTTCAATGACGGCAGTGCTTAGAGTGTTTGGTACTCATATTTCTTTGAAATGGGAACATTTGATAGCTTGCCAGATCTCCCGACTTGTCGGTCTATGATTACCGGTACTCCCTTGGGGGCCCCTGAAACCCAGGGTGTGTGCTAGACATCGACACACAATTGCGGAACTTAAAGTCACTATTCGTGCAGAAATCATTAACATTCCACATGGGTACTCAGAACAACAGGAATAAAGTTCGAATTCACTACAAGTAATTGCGACATCACGTTCCCAGGTCACGATTGTGATAAAAGCAAAAACTGTTTTATAATTCAGGAGAGAGTGACAACATCGAACTTCCAGAACGACGAAGTGAACAGAAAATACGATACGCTATAGTCAGCTTCCATTCATTCAAATATGAGCAACCCACAAGTTTCCATTTTACCGCCGCAGCACACCCCTCCAGTCTTAGTCGAGGAGTAATCACGATCAAGCAATGTCAATGTAACCTAGGCACTTTAACTAAGCTTCGGCACGGCAAGAAATTGGAACGACTTTGACAGATTCTTCATTCACTGTAAAATCTCCAAACCAGCACAGATCGCCACCATGCGAAGGCAGTGTCTCCACAAACTAGCATCCGGGCAAGAACAGCACTGCAAACAAAATGGCGAATACTCTTTCAAACTCGCTAACCTCGTGGTTTGCAGCCCATGAAAGCTTGCCATTGGTCAAAAAAGAAAATGACCCTCGAAGCTATGAAATCTAAAAGGTTGCTCACAATGCTTATATCGAGTAATCGAAACAGATCCTAAGAGATACAAGAGAAATATGGTGAAGAAATGAATGTGACGAATAAACAGGAAACTTTTTAGGTCTCTATGCACTAACGCACATTTTTGTCAGGAGAGTCTATAGAACGTAATGTCAAAGTAGCCCATAAAAATTTCTCTCCAGCTACACGACTCTCTGCTGCAGATCACGTATAAACATAATCTGCATAACACATATTTACAAGTCTAACCATGTGCGACCACTACTACGCGATGTTCAGTTGGTTTTTAGCAGTGATATAAAACTGATTGAGAGCTGTTCGCAGCTACTTAAATGACGCAATATTTTTCAAAAGCCTAACTCTCAGTGTTCAGTGGAAGCCATGTTGTGTTGCTATTCCGTCGAGTTCCATCTACACCTACGCTCTGCAAACCACCTTACGATATGAGTCGGGAGGTACCACATGTACCACTGCCACCCTCGCTCCCCCACCCCCCTCCCCTCTCCTTTTCTTTTCTTGTTCCAGTTGCCAACGGGGCACAGAATAACAACTATTGGTAAGCCTCCGTTAAAGATGGAATCTCTCAAATTTTCCTTTCATGATCTTCTCATGAGATATATGAAAGATGAGGTAATACGTTGGCTGACTCTTCTAGGAAGGTAAATTCTCGGAATTTTAAAAATAAACTACGCCAAGATGCTCAACGCTTCTCTTATGCATCTACCACTCGAGTCGAATGAGCATCTCCGAGACGCCCTCACGTTTAGTGTACCAACCCACGATGAAATGCGCTGCTGTTCTCTGTATCTACACTGTAGGAATCAGCATGGGTATCGAAAAAGACGGTCGTGTGAAACTCAGCTCGCGCTATTCGTCCACGAAACACAGAGGGCCATAGACACGGGTTCCCAGGTAGATGCCGTGTTTCTTGAGTTCCGCAAGGCGTTCGATACAGTTCCCCACAGTCGTATAATGAACAAAGTAAGAGCATATGGACTGTCAGAGCAATTGTGTGATTGGATTGAAGAGTTCCTAGATAACAGAACGCAGCATGTCATTCTCAATGGAGAGAAGTCTTCCGAAGTGAGAGTGATTTCAGGTGTGCCGCAGGTGAGTGTCGTAGGACCATTGCTATTCACAATATACATAAATGACCTTGTGGATGACATCGGAAGTTCACTGAGGCTTTTTGCAGATGATGCTGTGCTGTATCGAGAGGTTGTAACAATGGAAAATTGTACTGAAATACAGGAGGATCTGCAGCGAATTGACACATGGTGCAGGGAATGGCAATTGAATCTCAATGTAGACAAGTGTAATGTGCTGCGAATACATAGAAAGAAAGATCCTTTATCATTTAGCTACAGTATAGCAGGTCAGCAACTGGATGCAGTTAATTCCATAAATTATCTGGGAGTACGCATTAGGAGTGATTTAAAGTTGGTCGTCAGTAAATCAGATGCCAGACTGAGATTCATTGGAAGAATCCTAAGGAAATGCAATCCGAAAACAAAGGAAGTAGGTTCAGTACGCTTGTTCGCCGACTGCTTGAATACTGCTCAGCAGTGTGGGATCCGTACCAGATAGGGTTGATAGAAGAGTTAGAGAAGATCCAACGGTGAGCAGCGCGCTTCGTTACAGGATCATTTAGTAATCGCGAAAGCGTTACGGAGATGATAGATAAACTCCAGTGGAAGACTCTGCAGGAGAGACGCTCAGTAGCTCGGTACTGGCTTTTGTTAAAGTTTCGAGAACATACCTTCATCGAAGAGTCAAGCAGTATGTTGCTCTCTCCTACGTATATCTCGCGAAGAGACCATGAGGATAAAATCAGAGAGATTAGAGCCCACACAGAAGCATACCGACAATCCTTCTTTCCTTCTTTCCACGAACAATACGAGACTGGAATAGAAGGGAGAAACGATAGAGGTACTCAGGGTACCCTCCGCCGCACACCGTCAGGTGGCTTGCGGAGTATGGATGTAGATGTAGATGTATATTGTCTACTATTTCTATCAATCCTACCTGTTTAAAGGTCCGAGACTGGGCAGTAACGGTATCGGTCAAACGAGGGTTTCGTAAGGTACATGCTTCATGTGGGGACATTTTCTGAGGATTCTTTCAATGAATCTCGATCTGGCATGCGCTTTTCCTATCATTAGTTTTATGCGCTCGTTCCACTTTAAGCAGCTTTGTACGCATTCTTCCAGATATTTAATAGACGTGCCTGTTTTCTGTTATTGGCCGACAATAGTGTAATCAAACGATAACACGTCTTTTCGCTTGTTTATGCGCAATAAGTTATTGTCACTGTTGAGAGTAGCCTACAGGTTGTTATGTAAAGATAGGCTACAATAATAACCTCGACGTTATTCCTACGAAGTTTCCTAATAGTCAAAATCCTTTCTTAGTTCACCTGTTGCATAAGTAACCGCGCGACCGCTGCGGTCGCAGGTTCGAATCCGGCCTCGGGCATGGATGTGTTGTCCTTAGGTTAGTTAGGTTTAAGTAGTTCTAAGTTCTAGGGGACTGATGACCTTAGATGTTGAGTCCCAAAGTGCTCAGAGCCATTTTGTTGCATAAGCACCATTTTTCGTTACCGCTCACATGTTTTGGCAGTTCTACAGATCAGTAACTGCGTGGTAATTAGAGAGTCAACATGGGCATGGACTAAAAAGATCAGGAAGTTACGTGTGAAACTCGCTAATTAACAAAACGCCGTGGCTGTAATTTCGTGAATATTGATGGCTGAAAAGACTACAAGAGTGTCTTTCTTTCTAGACCTGGGAAGCCACGAAGCAGTTCGAGGTAACTGCAGGCCATAGTATGGCTGTAGGAAGAGCCGGTTACAAGTTGCGCCACAGGTGGTAATGTTATCGCTGTTACTGCGGCGGACAATGGTGGGTGGAACCGACTGTCTGCCAATGTTTGACCAGTATCGTGGGAGCTGAACATTCCTTTCTCCAAGGTTCGGGCGGTGCTTCGAAACATATTGAAATAGCGTCCGTACAAAACTCACACTGCACGGCAATTGACGCAACAGCATGCACAACAATGTGTTGATCTCGCTCTTCGTTTCGTTTCAAGGTTTGAAGTTGACGACAACTTGGTCGTCCGATGTAGAAACGAAACGCATTTTCCTCTACGACACTTGCTATTGTAAATTAGTCGTGTGCGATAGACCCGATAGATCCCGTGGAGAGGAGTCGCTGGCATCTGAAAAGAAGTTGGAGATACACACTTTATTTAAGTATAATACAATGAAACGGTTGTAAAATACTAACACGAGTCCTTTAGAGAAGAATGGAAAAACTGGTAGAAACTGACCTCGGGAAAGATCAGTCTGGATTCAGGAGAAATGTTGGAACACGCGAGGCAGTACTGACCCCGCGATTTTTCATAGAAGATAGGTTAAGGAAAGGCCAACCTACGTTTACAGCATTTGTAGACTTAGAGAAAGCTTTTGACAATGTTGACTGGAATGATCTCTATCAAATTCTAAAGGAGGCAGGGATAAAATACAGCGGGCGCAAGGCTATTTACAATTTGTACAGAAACCAGATGGCATTTGTAAGAGTAGGGACGGTACTTGCCATTTGACGTGCTTAGAGGCGGAACTCTAATATTCATGCAATAACACACATGTTAATAAATAATGTAACAATCCACTAAATAGACGTGCGGTCTAAGGTGCCTTGCCACGGTTCACACGGCTCCCACCGTCGGAGGTTCGAGTCCTACCTTGGGCATGGGTGTTTGTGTGTTGTCCTTATCGCAAGTTAGTTTATGTTAGATTAAGTAGTGTGTGCCTAGGGACCGATGACCTCAGCAGTTTGATCCCATAGAACTTACCACAAATTCCAAAAGCCACTAAATAATAAATGTCGCCATGTCTCAATCTTAGCTTCCTATATCACCTATGTCTTATTTGGTGGCAAGTGCTAAGTGTCAATCGACCATAGGCCGGTAGAGTCTTACGTGGGGCGACAAATGCTGTTATCCTTGTTGGTAAATATTATTTATTCGCGCTTGCGTGTTGCATGCCCACACCAGCACATGAGGCAGAACAGAACTCATAGATGCATGATATTCAGTATTACGATTAAATTTGTTGGCGAACTGGATGGTAAACAGGTTGGGAAACACAATACACCGACATGCCACCACTCGTAGCAGGAATCGCTCTAAGCCAATTGTACATAGAGCCGAACTGAGCTTGAATTACAGATTCAGATACGTCATTCCATGCTCTGTGCCAGAGATTATCAATCTAAGTGGCTGGCGTGTGGTAGCATGCTAGTCATTCGACAACCCCAAGACCAGATGCCCTCAATGGGCGAGAGACTGTGGAGGGTGCTCGCCGGTGCAACAACTGAACACCGTCGGTAGGTCAAGACTGCACGGGCAACATGCAGACTGACGTTATCTTGTTGAAAGATAAGATCACGGAGACCTCGAAGATAGGTCAAAACTCCAAACCTTAAATCGTCATTGATGAAACACCTTCTCTGCAAATTACCGACTATGCAAACTTCAGGTGAGCGTGCTGTGTAGCCAATGGCACCCCATACCATCACATCAGGTTCTAGACCCTTATCACGCGCCGGCCGGAGTGGTCGAGCGGTTCTAGGCGCTGCAGTTTGGAACTGCGAGACCGCTACGGTAGCAGGTTCGAATCCTGCCCCGGGCAGGGATGTGTGTGATGTCCTTAGGTTAGTTAGGTCCACATTTCACCAGCGCAGTTACTACACATTTAAATGGACATTTTCCCCAGAAATGCAACACGCCTGCAGCCACTCAGATCTCCCGTTTTAACACCAATGGAGCTTTGTGTATGGGGATGGATGAAAGACATAGATTATGAGAACAAAGTCAACACACTTGAGGCATTACTTGCTCGCATTATGAACGCAATACACGAAATTAAGAACAACCATGTGAAACTGAAACAAAATATGTTCATACACGTGCAGCTAAATGCATTGATCTCGGCGAGACATTTTTGAACATTTATTGTGAATGTATTGTGAAATTGTATGTACACTGTACAACTTCCTTAACAATGAGCTTTGTTTTTTCCGGTTTAACATGAATTCACGTGTGCTATGGTATTAATAAAAGCAGATTATCTGACACATGCATACCGTTTCAGATAACGTTGTTATCATCATTTTTCCTAAATTAAATTCGCTGCAGCTTCTGTTGAAAATTTTGTGCAATTGCCTGGAATTTAAAAAACAAATTGGGCCAAGCAGTTACTAAATTAAAAATTTTACGAAATTACTCCTTTGCTTCTCTGGATGTTCTGGAAAACTACTGCAGACATTCACTGGAGACATGTTTTATTAGATTCACCAGACCAATAACAACAAAATAAATAGAAATCGTGCCTTACTTTAACCTCGTACAATTTTGCGATGGCGTCATATTAGTGAAGTTGCTAAATTTCAGGTAAAATCTTTTATTAGCCGTAACTCCGTAACTAAACATTTGCGGACCTATGTTTATATGAACTTTTTTCTTTAGTTATAACTGTAGAATAACATATTAAAATATTTGCATATCTTCGTGAATCACCGTGTATATCGCTGCTCATACTGCCTTGTAGGCAGCAGTGGCTTGTCGTAACAGGCCTAAGGTCAAATCTGCGAATGGCGTTCCCTTTTACTAGTAATTGTTTCTCCTTCTCACACGAGGCACAACGAGATCTTCTGAAAAATTACCGTTATTTCTCTAATAATGACGATACAACTGATTCGTTGCCATTATGTCGTAAAAAACCGATACAATATACCTTCTGCAAATACATAAGAAACCCGCTGTGGAATTTTTCCTTATTGCAGAACGTAGACTGCGTTATCCCTACAGGAGGCAGCTGAGAGAAATGCCAGCGGGGGGCAAGGAGGCGGTCCCCTTCCTCTGATCCCTTCCACAACACGGTTCCTAACGGTCTGTGATATCGGCCATCCCAAAAATACAGGGTGTAGCAAAAAGAATCATCTGATTTTTAAAAAATCATGACTATTACGTTATTTGATATAAGTGCGTGAACGACGTACTGCCGGGAGGAACAAACTCTCGAGTTTTACGTGGTTCCCGCTATGTAGCAGCGGTGTGCGTCCACTTCAGTTCTAGTAAAAATGATGTCGGGACAATAGAAAGCATTTTGTACTCTACGTTTAGCGCAGTGCGGGTCAGTAATGACTGTTCAGCGTGACTTTAGTACAAGGGTATGGTGTGGATCCTCCTGCAGGACAGAGCATTAGATAATGGCATGACAAATTCCGAGAAACAAGTTGTTTGTATAAAGGCAAATTGTCGGGCCGTCCCCGAGTGTCGCACAGACGTCAACGCATCCGCCATAGTTTCACAAGGAGTCCGCAGAAAGCCGTTCGCCGTGCAACTTGACAGCTCAGCATGCCTCCGATGTCCGTCTGGCGTTGTTGCGTCGACGTTTACACACGAAACCATACAAAATTCAGCTACTGTAAGCTCTTCGTGAAGGTGACAAACAACAACGTGTGGAGTTTTGTAATTTCGTTCTTGGCAAGATGGAGGATGACAGGTTTCTTCCACGCTTAGTGGTTAGTGTCGAGACCACATTCCATTTAAATGGAAAGGTGAACCGTCATAGTGTGAGAATATGGGGTACGGAACAACCACATAAAGTTGGACAACATGAGAGGGACTCTTCAAAATTTAATGTGTTTTGTGCATTTTCACGAAAAAAGGCGCATGGTCCATTTTTCTTTGGCTAGAATAGTGTTACAGGAAGCATATATCTCGATACGCTTGAGAACTTTCTTTTCCCACAGTTGGAAACTGATTCGAACGACTTCATTTACCAACAGGATGGGACATTGGCATCTGGAAGTGCGGGAATTTTTAAATCATACGATTACTGAACGATGGATCGGTCGCACTGGACCAAATGATTCAGCCTTACATCACTGGCCTCCAAGGTCACCGGATCAGACTGCATGTGATTATTTCTTGTAGCGGTTTACAAAAGACTGTTTATGTGCCTCCGTTATGAACAACAGTGAATGAACTGAGACATCGCATAACAGCAGCTGTGGAAGCTGTAACTCAAGACACGCTCGCTGCAGTGTGGGAACAATCTGAATACCGCATTGACCTATGCCGTGCGTCTCAAGCGGGGTGTATTGAACACCTATGAAAACGTATGAAAGAAAGTTTCCCGTTCTTCAAAAAACAAAAATAATTGTATATGTTTATTAGTTTCAGAAATATAGACTTGCCAAATCGGATGATTCTTTTTGATACACCCCGTATAGTGTCTTCTGTTTCATTGTTCGCCGTCTATAGCCTCCCTCTTTCATTTTTATTTAAAGCACCATTACCAAAGGGGGAAATTGTGGTGAAACATGCATGAAAACTTCGTATCCACACCAGAAACAATAACCGATCTGCTTGCAAAGTTTTAACTAGATAAAACGTACATGTGTCGCGACGAGAAAACACGTGTATAGCAGTGGCATACACAGCGACAGTATGAATATCACACACACAGAAATGGACAATTTCAGTGATATTATTATTTCGGAAGTGTCAGAGCACTGAAGAGGTTAGACGATTAAATGTGTTTACGTCAACTATAATAAGGTAAATGCGTTGATCGAAATGTTTTTAGAACAGCACATACTGTTCAATCTAGACCACGTCGCTCCACATGCAGTCACATTCCTCCAGCGTAGATTCTTCTCGGCAGTAGACAATACTACGTGCAATTGTGGTGCAAAGCTTATCATTCGCGTATTCGACCATCTGGTATACTTCATGTTAGTTTGATCTGCTTTGCATGCCCCCATCACTTTGATGCAAATTTAGTGGCCAGCAGTGTGCATCTCTCCTGTCTTGTACCCCGTAAGGGTGAGGCCGTAAAGAGCGGACGTACAGTGCAGCAGAGAGGCGCAGTACGACGCGGCTCTATTTAGTATACCGCATTTGAACTGCAGAGGCGCGACAACACGAAGCAGATTTTATGTTCAATAAGTTGGGCGACCACCAAGCAAAATGGACGAAAATGACATCGATGTGGTAATTTCTTTTTCATGCGAGGAAAAAGACTATAAAATGTGAAGAAAAATTCGCGCACTCTGACTTCGCGGCGCGATTCCTCACATGCTCCCTAGCCATACAAAAGTGTCTCTCGCAAAATCTCGTCCTGCGCACATTTGCGGCAGTAAATGAACGTTAAAGACTGGCAATCTGGCAACACTCGAATTACACGTGTGGTAACCACATCTGGCAGCATATAGCAGTAGTACTGTGCAGTTACGGCAGTGGATAGCGTTTTTTTGTGAATATGCAGGAGGTCGAGGGTTCGATTCTGGGTTGAGGCGCATTTGTCTATTTGCTAAATGTAGTCTGCGTGGTACCGTACCTGGCGTCTTAACCGTCATGCAACGGTTACGGTGAGTTTCCTACCAGACATTTGCAATCACGTACTACGAACACAGAAATGAAAGTACAATCGATTTCAATGGGCAGCTTTTAAAGAAGTATTTTGCACGTGGTGGACACTGATTGCTTCGTACCACTGCATCTACCAGATTCCAAACCGGTTTTCTGTGTGTCCTCTCCCCAATGATCCCATCGATTACACCAAACTATTATTCTCCTCCCGTTCAAATCCATTACATTTTGTTAGGGGCTTACGTAAGCAGTAGGGCTATCAACGTGCTTTGCGAATAATTTAGAAACTCGGTTACCATTTGTATGTATTATCTCCATGGAACCACTAATTATGCCTTTCAACACTGGGTCTGAAAAACGCATACTTTTCAGTAAGTATCTCCATGCGTTATATTGTTATGATTAGTATTATTATCAATCGAAATGTGGAAACATCACGTGCAACACCATTAGGGAAACAGTGTAACTCGAAAACGAACATTTCGGGATGGATCATGCAGAACAAAATCCGCAAGAGAGGTGATGTGCGTTAGGTGGAACATCTCGCTGCGACTAATGACGTGTTTATACTGTATGTGCTGTTCACCAGACAGGGACTAGTTGTTAGCGGAGTAACGCGCCCGTTCAAATGTTCAAATGTGTGTAAATTCCTAAGGGACAAAACTGCTGAAGTCATCGGTCCCTAGACTTACACCTTACTAACAAGGAGAACACACACACCCATGCCCGAGGAGGACTCTAACCTCCGGCGGGTGGGCCGCGCAGTCCGTGACGTGGCGCCTCAACCCCGCGAGCATTCAGCGTGGCAATGCACCCATGACAGACTCACATAGCCCTAAATTTATCGAATCTCCTTGTTGTGTTATTCTAAGTCACTGCAAACAACAGAGCCCAGTTAGAAGAGAAAGCCAGTGGAATACTACAAACAATTACTCAGTGGTGTCACAACAACAAACTCAGGATAGCCGAAAACAAAACAACATACACTTTACTGAAAGGATCACTTTAAAGCATTCCTTAGATTAAAATTGGGGACGCGAACATCAAACGAGCACACATTACGCGTTATCTTGGGGAACACACAGATGAAAAATTGAATTTCCACGAACACGTAAGGCTAACAACAGACAAAGCAGAAAAAATACTACACAAACTGGTGAGGCTAAATTCAAAACAGTACAGACTACCTCTACCAGTCACACGTGCATACCACTGTGCGCTCTACGAATCAGTACTCAGCTTCGCAGCTAGCACGTGGGCACATAGACTCAACGTGGTCTCCAAAAAAGCATCCGTCAGACGAGGGCAGAGAAGTGTCCTACTTAGGCTGTCTGTAGCCTTCGGTACCACCTCAGCGGATGCACTGTGTGTGGTGCTCGGAATATGCCCCATAGATATCACGATCAAATACAGAGCTGCAAGGTACTGGTTAAAGGTGGGGAGACTAGATAAGGTACACGCAATAACCGGTGTGCTGATAGAGACGATACGTTACCTTAAAAGTTGGCGTTTGGATACATGGCAAGGTGAGTGGGATGTAAGTGATAAGAGACGTAGACTGCACAACTTCCTCCCTGACGTAAGGGAGCGGCTGAGAATGAGACATATCGATCCCAACCTCGGTATGGTACAATTCTTAACCGGACAAGACCTTATCCCACGCACTTAAACCGAGTGAGTCTGAGGCAGACACCTACATGCACATGCGGGGAAGAAGTTTCCCCAGAGCACACTGTCTTTTTCTGCGGGCAATACGCGAACAATAGACATACACTACACTTAGATTACACAGATACAGACATAGATATATACACAGCAATAAGAGACGAAGAACAATGGGCACAATTAAACGCACTGACAAACAGTATTTCAAAAACAACACATGAAGAGTATATGCGGACACGACATCACAGACATGCCTATGTGCAGCGTAACAGAAATCTCCAGAGGATGGACAGCAATACCCACAGTGACAACGAAAATAGTGACAATGAGGAGGAACAGGAGGAGGAAGCAAATTGCTGGCAATCTAGCCAAGAAAACACCAAATGCTGTACATTGATGGGCACCTAAGTAGTTAATACATAGGATTAATAACAAATAGGATAAGCAACAGTATTTCTCTACTAAAAACCATGTGTGTGTGTGTGTGTGTGTGTGTGTGTGTGTGTGTGCGTGTTTGTGTGCGTGTGTGCGCGTGTGCGTGTGCGTGTGCGTGACTTGCGGTGAACGGCTCGAAGAGACCATTCCGAGGTATTCACAGTCAGTCACATTCGGTGATGGTACTAACAAACCCCTCCTCTACCCTATCTTCTTTTTATAATCTTCTTAAAAAACAACAAAATTTTATTTATATTTCAACCTTAAATTATTGTTATTTTGAATAGTATCATTCTTTGTAAGTGTTGTAGATAAAACAAAAGAAAAGAAAACTCTAAAAATATGAAAAACGAAAATTGTAAGATGTACGACCTGCTTTAACATCAGGTAACAGGTGTATAATTTGGCAATAAATAAATAGAATAAAATAAATACAGGGTGATTCAAAAAGAATACCACAACTTTAGGAATTTAAAACACTGCAACGACAAAAGGCAGAGCTAAGCACTATCTGTCGGCGAATTAAGGGAGCTATAAAGTTTCATTTAGTTGTACATTTGTTCGCTTGAGGCGCTGTTGACTAGGCGTCAGCGTCAGTTGATGCTAAGATGGCGACCGCTCAACAGAAAGCTTTTTGTGTTATTGAGTACGGCAGAAGTGAATCGACGACAGTTATTCAGCGTGCATTTCGAACGAAGTATGGTGTTAAACCTCCTGATAGGTGGTGTATTAAACGTTGGTATAAACAGTTTACAGAGAATGGGTGTTTGTGCAAAGGGAAAAATTCTGGACGGCCGAGAACGAGTGATGAAAATGTAGCACGCATCCAGCAAGCATTTGTTCGCAGCCCAGGAAAATCGACTCGCAGAGCTAGCAGAGAGCTGCAAATTCCACAATCAACTGTATGGAGAGTCCACATTGGCACTTATCTGTCCGTAACTACCTGAACGTCAACTACCCGAGGCGATGGATCGGCCGCCAGGCAGCCCGTGACAGAGCACTTCATCACTGGCCTCCAAGAAGCCCTGATCTTACCCCCTGCGATTTTTTCTTATGGGGGTATGTTAAGGCTATGGTGTTTCGGCCACCTCTCCCAGCCACCATTGATGATTTGAAACGAGAAATAACAGCAGCTATCCAAACTGTTACGCCTGATATGCTACAGAGAGTGTGGAACGAGTTGGAGTATCGGGTTGATATTGCTCGAGTGTCTGGAGGGGGCCATATTGAACATCTCTGAACTTGTTTTTGAGTGAAAAAAAACCTTTTTAAATACTCTTTGTAATGATGTATAACAGAAGGTTATATTATGTTTCTTTCATTAAATACACATTTTTAAAGTTGTGGTATTCTTTTTGAATCACCCTGTATTCTAAAACAGTGTGGCAGACATATGGCATACACAAACGATGAATATGTGGATATGCTTCTGGTCCTTGGTGTATATGGCAACCGGGCTGGTGTCACAGCTCGTGAATATGCCGCTAGACATCCTCCTCGACGTCATCCAGATAAAAATGTGTTCCGCCATCTGGAGCTCCGCCTTCGGGAGACATGGTCTCTCCTTCCACCAACGCATGACGGAAGTCGTCCACGGACTCGCCTTACTCCGGCTACAGAGGAAGTTATTCTGGAGGTCATACACCAACAACTCCAGCAAGGCAGCTGCGTGTCTCGCAACACACCGTCGCTGACGTGCTGCACGAGCACGAGCTGCATCGCTATCATTATTCCGTAACGCCAACACCTGCTGCAGATGAAGTAGCGTTCTCTCGTGAGGGTGTTTTTAATGTGCACAATGCCCACCTTGGTGTCCGCAGGTCACAGGCAACCGTAGATACCAAGTTCACTTTGGCGTCAACATCTGAGCCGGAATATTGTGAGACAGGAGTCTGGGTCCCTGCTTGTTGGCCGACAGCTTGACTGCACAAAGGTATCATGCATTCCTCTCGTACTATTTGCCTGACGCCCTGGAAGATATCCCACTTCATGTTCAGCAGAGGTTATAGTTGCAACATGATGGTGCACCTCCAGCTTTGGAATTAATATGCGACGGTATTTAGACAGGAGATCTCCAGGAAAATGGCTCGGACGGGGAGGTCCAGTTGTATGGCCTCCGCTTTCAACTCACCTAAATCAACTGGATTCTGCCTGTGGGGACATTTGACGCAGCACGTACATTCTAATCCGCCGACACATATGGAGGAACTGAAAGCGTATGTTCATGTTGCTCTTGTAATGTCTGGTGGACGTGCAGGCGGGGGGGGGGGGGGGGGGGAGGGGGGGAGGGGGGCGAGGGGGGGGGAGGGGGGGGGCTTGAGAACTGCACTGAGGGTTACATATTCTTTTGTATTATTATTATCACTGGTTACTGATTGTCACATCTGACGGACGTAATGCATGCATTGTAAATGACCAGTAGATGATGAGTTATTTAACTGTGCAATTATCTTTAGCATCTCGAAATTGATACTGTTTTTGTAGTTATCCTGTCCTGTGACGGGTCATTTGTTTCATCTATTTCTGACGTGTCTGACCACTTTTTTGTTATGTTCACCGTTACAAAACATTGAACTATGTAAATGTCCGATACTTGTGGCTTAGGAAAAGGTGTATATTACAGTATTATGTGGCAGAATGAAACTACCAAATAAAATTAAATACGCTTCGACCCAGATTCGAATCCTCGACCTCCTGTATGCTAATCCAAAACGCTATCCACTGGACCAATTTCACAGCGCTGCCACTGCTTCCTAACGGAGGTAATTACCATTCATGTGATTACAGTGCTGCCAGACTGCCAATCTTTAACGTCCATTTACGGCGGTAAATAAGCGCAGGACAAAGTTTTGTAAGAGACATTTGTATTGCTATTACGTGAGGAATCGGGCTCCGCAATCCGAGTGCGCGAATTTTTCTTCACGCTTTGAACTTTGGTAACCTTGGAAAGAATAGCGGTGCGGAATCAGATTTAGCAACAACACTGGAAACAAATACCTTGAATGTATGGGGCCTTGAAGAATTACAAGGAGCGAAGGTTCGGCTGTCTCAGGTAATTACTGGAGACGAAGCTTTTCCAACAAAAACCTGTTTGATGAGACCTGGTAAACAATTAGATGATCACTGGAAGATTATAGACATAACAGAGCTTGAAGATTTCAGAAAATGCTGTTGGAACATTGTGCCAAAAATATAGGATTTACTATCACAACATCTGTCTCAGTGCAGTACATGTACAGAACGAGATTCTTGCCAGTTGTATCTTCCACAGTTTACTCACACACGACATAGCGTTGTTTGGTAATGAAGAGACAATGCTACTCAGACACGGGAGAGATTCAAAGATCATTTCAATTCCGCGAAAGATAGTTTGATCTGGCGAAACGACATGGTAGCTAGAGGATGTCGTCGAAGAGAAAATAAGTAGTAAAAAATGTAATAATAAGTATGTAGGCACAAAAAAAGACCCAATCGTCCATTTCAAAACATAGAAGAAAGAATTTATAGGTATTCCTTCTTTCCATTCACTCCGACTTCCTTGTCAATTTCTTACCAAATGTTACTTTTCCTGGTACTATTTATATAGCCCACCCGGCTAGCCGCGCGGTCTAGCGCGCTGCTTCCCGAGGGGGAAGACGTGCAGGTCCCCGGCACGAATCCGCCAGGGGGATTAAGTGTCGAGATCCGGTGTGCCAGCCAGCCTGTGGATGGTTTTTAAGGCGATTTTCCAACTGCCTCGGCGAAAGCGGGCTGTTTCCCCTTATTCCGCCTCAGTTACACTATGTCTCCGCATAATCATAATCACTCTACCACGCAAACATTGTGGTTACACTCGTCTGGTATGACACGTTCCTGGGAGGTCCACTGGAGGCCGAAACGCACAAAAACCCTGGGTTCGGTATGAGGCGGCGGTGGGGTGAGTGTACTGCTGTGGCCTGTTGTAGGATTGTGTACCAGAGACAGCTACACCAGGTACGAAGCCTCTCCGTCGTTTCTAGGTCCCCAGATCAATAGACAAATAAACACTATTTATACACTGTAATGTTCATTTTGAAGGTCATACGCGCTGAAGAGCCAAAGAAATTGGTACACCTGCCTTATATTGTGTAGGGCCCCTGCGAGCACGCAGAAGTGCCGCAATACGACGTGGCATGGACTCGTCTAATGTCTAAAGTAGTGCTGGAGGGAACGGACACCATGAATCCTGCAGGACTGTCCATAAATCCGTAAGAGTACGAGGTGGTGGAGATCTCTTCTGAACAGCGCGTTGAAGGGCATCCCAGATATGCTCAATAACGTTCATGTCAGGGATGATTGGTGATTGGTGGCCAGCGGAAGTGTTCAGAAGAGTGTTGCTGGAGCCACTCTATAGCAATTCTGGACGTGTAGGGTGTCGCATTGTCCTGCTGGAATTGCCCAAGTCCGTCGGAATGCTCAATGGACATGATTGGATGCAGGTTCATATTGGCTCTGAGCACTATGGGATTTAACTTCTGAGGTCATCAGTCCCCTAGAACTTAGAACTACTTAAACCTAACTAACCTAAGGACATCACACACATCCATGCCCGAGGCAGGATTCGAACATGCGACCGTAGCGGTCGCGCGGCTCCAGACCGTAGCGCCTAGAACCGCTCGGCCACTGTGGCCGGCGCATATCGTTGATGTTTCGTTGAATGGTTCGCACGCTGACACTTGTTAATGGCCCGGCATTGAAATCTGCAGCAATTTGTGGAAAGGTTGCACTTCTGTCACGTTCAGCGATTCTCTTCAGTCATCGTTGGTGCCGCTCTTGTAGGATCTTTTTCCGGTCGCAGCGATGTCGGAGATTTGATGTTTTACCGGATTCCTGATATTCACGCTACACTCGTGATGTGGTCGTACGGGAAAATCCCCACTTCACTCCTACCTCGGTGATGCTGTGTCCCATCGCGCGTGCGCCGACCATAACACCACGTTCAAACTCACTTAAATGTGGACACTCTGCCGCTGTAGCACCAGTAACCGATCTAACAAATGCGCCTGACACTTGTTGTCTTATATAGGCTTGTCGACCACAGTGTCGTATTATGCCCGTTTACATATCTCTGTATTTGAACACGCACGCTTATACCAGTTTTTTTGAAGCTTCAGTATAACTCGAGGTAACCACTTGTACATGTACTTAATTTTTCCTCCACAGATGCCGTTTTGGGAAAAAAATCTTTCGTTTGGTTTGGCAAAAAAGCTACGATTTGAATGACGTGCAGTGTCGTGGGGCACTTGCTACACCGCACCATCGAGAACGGACCCATGCGACGTCGCACGGCGCGTCATTGGTGGCCAGTTGGTCAACTTTGCCTCGCAATTTTGCACCGCTCTGTTCCGCTGACGCGTAGTGCGTTCTGTCTCGTGCTATTTCATATAAACAATATTTAGTCGAGTCGTTTCGCGCATCTCCGTTGCAGTGCAGTTTCGCTCAGTGCGGTCGTATCTTGAGAGCAAGAGAAAGAAGGCGTGACGAGTGAAAACAAATTAGGGAGATAGGGAAAGCTGCTGGCGGCGCAGCTAGGTGGTGAGGCGGCAGGCGGGATGTGGGCGGCTGTTGACGCGGCCGGCCGTGCCCTTGCCGGCGTCCTGCCGGTGGCGGGTCGGGCCTCTCTGGTGTCAGCACAGCGCGCGTGGCGGACGCTGCGACCCGCGGCCGCGGCGCGGACTGCAGACGCCGCACAACACAAGACGCGCAGCAAGCGGCTTCCAGCCGGGCCGCGCTGACGCCGCGCCTCGCTGTATGGCGTCGCCTACTTATGAGAAACACTGCGCTGCCGAACCGTGCGACGGATGGCTCGCAGTAGCGAACCGCTCCACACCAGTTACGACTTTACGACTTTCACCTAGTAACGATGGTACAATTACACTACTACCCATTAAAATTGCTACACCAAAAAGAAATGCAGATGATAAACTGGTATTCATTGGACAAATATCTTATACTAGAACTGACACGTGATTACATTTTCACGCAATTTGGGTGCATAGATCCCGAGAAATCAGTACCCAGAACAACCACGTCTGGCCGTAATAACGGCCTTGATACGCCTGGGCATTGAGTCAAACAGAGCTTGGATGGCGTGTACAGGTACAGCTGCCCATGCAGCTTCAACACGATAACACAGTTCATCAAGAGTAGTGACTGGCGTGACGAGCCAGTTGCTCAGCCAACACTGAACAGACCTTTTCAATTGGTGAGAGATCCGGAGAATGCGCTGGCCGGGCAGCAGTCGAACATTCTCTGTATCCAGAAAGGCCCGTACAGGACCTGCAACATGCTGTTGTGAATTATCCCGCTGAAATGTAGGGTTTCGCAGGGATCGAATGAGGGGTAGAGCCACGGGTCGTAACACATCTGAAATGTAACGTCCACTCCTCAAAGTGCCGTCAATGCGAACAAGAGGTGACCGAGACGTGTAACCAATGGCACCCCATACCATCACGCCGGGTGATACGCCAGAATGGCGTGACGAATACATGCTTCCAATGTGCGTTCACCGTGATGTCGCCAAACACGGATGCGTTCATCATGATACTGTAAACAGAACTTGGATTCATCCGAAAAAATGACGTTTCGCCATTCGTGCACCCAGGTTCGTCGTTGAGTACACCATTGCAGGCGTTCCTGTCTGTGATGCACCGTCAAGGGTAACCGCAGCCATGGTCTCCGAGCTAATAGTCCATGCTGCTGCAAACGTCGTTGAACTGTTCGTGCAGATGGTTGTTGTCTTGCAAACGTTCCCATCTGTTGACTCAGGAATCGAGACGTGGCTGCACGATCCGTTACAGCCATGGGGATAAGATGCCTGTCTAGTGATACGAGGTCGTTGGCATCCAGCACGGCGTTCCGTATTACCCTCCTGAACCCACCGATTCCATATTCTGCTAACAGTTATTGGATATCGACCAACGCGAGCAGCAACATCGCGACACGATAAACCGCAATCGCGATAGGCTCCAATCCGACCTTTATCAAAGTCGGAAACGTGATGGTACGCATTTCTCCTCCTCACACGAGGCATGACAACAACGTTTCACCAGGCAGCGCCGATCAACTGCTGTTTGTGTATGAGAAATCGCTTGGAAACTTTCCTCATGTCAGCACGTTGTAGGTGTCGCCACCGGCGCCAAACTTGTGTGAATGCTCCGAAAAGCTAATCATTTGCATTTCACAGCATCTTCTTCCTGTCACTGGCACTTTTAATGGCCAGTAGTGTATTTCCGCGCCGTCGTAAAAACGAGAAATATTTTCAAATAAATACGTTTTTCCGTAATTTTTTTGTTTTACACCGTTCTTTGGTTGCTTCTGCACGGTGTCCTAGAAATGTTGCGACCAACTTCGGAGGGTTGCAGATAGTGTGTTGAGGAACAAATCGTGTATAGGAACACCTGTCAGGAAACGTCATCCAACGACGCTTCGGAACGTCAAAGTTATGGGCGCCGGTGGCTACCGCTAAGCCACCCCACCGGCAGCAAACGTGACTTTGTAGGCTGACGGACCGTGGACGGCACCTATCGTAATGTTGTTTGTTATTCAGCGGTCGCGACTGATCGTTACGATCGCCAGTGAAAAATATGGAGCCATTTGCTGTGTAGATAGGCCTTGGTTTCTGTGATTGCGATGCTCTGTTGCCTTGTTTGGTGACGGTTACGGACACAGGTTTTCATCTGCGAAAAACACTGCAGATTTTAGAGGGTTCCAGGAGAAAAATAAACTCCGGATGGAAACCTGTGTTCGAAATCGATATCCACAGAGGTAACAAACCGTCGCATAGGAGAAAAGCCCTCTCTATGCAGCAGCTAGCTACATCTTCTCCACTGGCGATCGTGAATAACATAGTCTTGAAAGGAGGATATAAGATGAACATCAACAGAAGCAAAACGAGGATAATGGTTGGTTCAAATGGCTCTGAGCACTATGGGACTCAACTGATGAGGACATTAGTCCCCTAGAACTTAGAACTAGTTAAACCTAACTAACCTACGGACATCACAAACAACCATGCCCGAGGCAGGATTCGAACCTGCGACAGTAGCGGTCTTGCGGTTCCAGACTGCAGCGCCTTTAACCGCACGGCCACTTCGGCCGGCCGAGGATAATGGAATGTAATCGAATTAAATCGGGTGATACTGCGGGAATTAGATTAGGAAATGAGAGGCTTAAAGTAGTAAATGAGTTTTGCTATTTGGGGTGCAAAATAACTGACGATGGTCGAAGAAGAGAGGTTATAAAATGTAGACTGGCAATGGGAAGGAAAGCGTTTCTGAAAAAGAGAAATTTGTTAACATAGAGTATAGATTTAAGTGTCAGGAAGTCATTTCTGAAAGTATTTGTATGGAGTCTAGCCATGTGTGGAAAGGAAACGTGGACGATAAATAGTTTGGACAAGAAGAGAATAGAAGCTTTCGAAATGTGGTGCTACAGAAGAATGCTGAAGATTAGATGCGTAGATCACATAACTAATGAGGAGGTATTGAATAGCATTGGGGAGAAGAGAAGTTTGTGGTACAACTTGACTAGAAGAAGGGATCGGTTGGTAGTACATGTTCTCAGGCATCAAGGGATCACCAATTCAGTATTTGAGGGCAGCGTGGAGGGTAAAAATCGTAGAGGGAGACCAAGAGATGAATACACTAAACAGATTCAGAAGGATGTAGGTTGCAGTAGGTACTGGGAGATGAAGAAGGTTGCACAGGATAGAGTAGTATGGAGAGCTGCATCAAACCAGTCTCTCAGACTGAAGACCACAATAACAGCAAGGAACATTGCGAGACGTTCCGCCTACAATCCGTCAGCGCACAAAGTGACTTTTACTGCCGGAGGGGTGGCCTGGCAATAGGCGCCGGCGCCTTCGATGCTCAGTAGCGCCTTTGGATGACGTTTCTGGACACGGGTTCCTGCCTTGACTGGTCTCTCAATACACCCTCTACAGCCCCTTGAAGTTTGTTGCAACATTTCTGGGATGCCCTGTAAATTCTTGGAGATGTGTTTCGTCTAATGCAACTTAAACGGAAGGCTGTTTATATTGTGCTATGGGCGTTCGCCTTTTTTTTTTTTTTTGAGCATCTTCAGGGCCTGTAATGCATATTTCTTTTCTTATATAATAATTGCGTCACACAAAAATTAAGTATTTGTTACTACAATTAAAGTTCTTTGTCAGTCTCCTGTTTTTAGGCGAAAAACAACTTTTTGTAGCACAAATTTCGTGAGGTTAACGCATTATTTGTTCCTGCTTGCGATGTGTGTTTTTCAAAAATGGTTCAAATGGCTCTAAGCCCTATGGGACTTAACATCTGAGGTCATCAGTCCCCTAGACCTAGAACTACTTAAACCTAACGAACCTAAGGACATTACACACACCCATGCCCGAGGCAGGATACGAACCTGCGACCGTAGCAGCCGCGTGGTTCCGGACTGAAGCCCCTAGAACCGCTCGGCTAGAGCGGCCGGCTGTGTGTTTTTATTTGCGCATATGTGCCCTCCTGGAACTGTGCTTAGTTGGTCTGCATACCCAGGATGTACGATTTTCAGCGTTTTGCAAACTCATTTCGACGTAAGACCTCGCTTACAATGTTCACTGTGTTTCTTGTTCTGGTGTTTGTATATAATTTAATATTCTCCTTTTTGTTATGTGTTTTTGTGGTTTTCTTATAGTGACTAACTTATATTATTTAGTCTGCGCATGTTCTACATCTCTCTTTGTTATTCTTTTGGTGGCTAACATGATCAGTGAGTTGTTCCTTACGTAGATTTGGTTTTCATATTTTGGAAAAGGATTCTGCCTGGAGCAAATATTTTCTTTCCACGTCATACAAGTGCGATACTAATGCATTTTCCATTACGCACATTACGAGGCCGTTGGGGAGGAGATACTTTAAGCCCACCGTAAAAAACTGAAAAATACAAAATTCGTTAATTGTTTTCACATATCTTAACAACACATTTTTTAAAGACATACAGATGTATCAGTAGGGTACTGAAAATGAAAATATATTTTAGCACACAAAAAGCAACATCAATACACTTTCAATAACTTTATTCCCACTCTAAAAAAAACTTTTTAATGGAAATTTAAGAAGATACTGATGTGTAAGTAAGATCCTCAAACTGAAAATATTGAATATGACATTCACTGCTGAACGTGACATGTACTATTAAGACTTAAATTTTTGTGTTAAGTTTGGTAAAAAAAAGTTAAAATATATATGGAACCTGGTAGAAGAGGTCATTAAAGACAATAAAGGTTTCTTTTTTGAAAATTTGGAAGTTTTTGCCCCGACGTGACAGGGAAGGTAAGTTGCTGCATGAAACCACTATGAAATAATTTAATCAGTCAAGCCATATTCATAAAAGGATCGTCCCAGAATAAAAACATCGCCCGTAAAATGACAATTAAAAAAATTTTACGTTACTCAAATAATTCCATCAGTGGAACAAGGATGGTCTTCAACTTGGAACGCAGTGCACTGGACATCCTAAACGTGATATCTACTAGTACACTAAGTGGTTTAATTAAAACACAGACCAACATTTTCAACTGTCAAGAAAGGCGGTGTGAACTGGCCAATCAGGAAGCTCCTTTTCCCCCACCAAGCTATTTGTCTATTGTTTCTTTCTTAATCACTGCTTTTTTTCATTATTCAGTTGAGATGCTTGAGATAATGTCCGAGTTCAACGTGGAAGAACCGCACTGCATCCAGGCTCCATCGTCATTTCTGTTTTTTATTAATTATTAAATTACATCTTTAGTTGTAACCTCGTACCCAAAGACAGACCGCGGAGGTCAGTGGCATCTGACCCGCTCTGACGCTGCTTGGAGGCTGTGAAGCCCACTTTTGTTAATGCGGTATCGTTACATACATGAAACCGTCCGCCGTCCTCACCACACATGCTGGAGTAAACGGGCATTGCTTCCACTGTAAAGGACAGCGACGAAGGTCCATCCTGACAGAATGCAATCTTCAGTGCTGCGAACATGTCCTCACACATTCACTTACTATGTGACACCTCATAGTATTTACGTATCACTGAAAACCGTTATGTGTCAAAGGCCATGCCCCAGAGATTACATCGGTTCTCGTCTGATCACAGGAAGTTAAACGCTGTCGGACTTGGCTAGCACATGGATGGTCACCCGTCCGTCTGCATCTGCCGAGCGCTATTGGCAAGCGGAGTGCACTCGGCCCTTCTTAGGCCAAATTGAAACGTTCTTTTAAAAAAATTATGAGTGACGGTGCTGGAAAACTTCTACGTTATTTGATTTTCAAACAGCTGAGCAAAACTCAACGTACTCAGACAGTTTTCTCTTTACTTATTCTGATCATCACTAAACTGACACAATATTTTTAGCGCAACGCAATCTGACTTTCAATAATCTCTGCAAAAGAATAGCCCTGACTAACAATAACCTATACCTTTCATGAATCACTTATCTCACAAAAATCTTCGTTACTCGAACTAAGTGCAATACAGCGAGCGCTAAATAAAAGATTCTAACTCCTGAAGACACTAACTACTGATACGCATAGGTAGCAAATGAAAGATTTTGATAGAGAAGAAACAATGTATTTACCTTAATTGCGTTCAAAAGTCATACCAATTTCCTTTTTCTGGCGGACACACGTCCAGATCGTCCGCTTATAGTAACCTCTCAAAACTCTCTCTCCGCATCCACCACTGCTGGCGGCTCACCTCCAACTGCGCAACGCTACGCGCTGTTCACACCCAACTGCCCAACACTACCATAGCGATTATTCCAACAATGCCAACCAGCCACAGAATGCACACAGCACAGACAGTGATTTTCATACAGAGCGCTACGTGGCGTTACCAACATAAAAACCTAAACGGTCCACTTACAAAATGAGGAGCTACTTGTCTGAGAAGTAGTGGCCCTGGTCACGGAAGTTGACAACGGCCGGGATAGCGATGTGCTGACGCTCCGTATCCGCATCCTGTGATGCCTATCAGCTGACGATAACATAGCGGTAGGTCGGTACCGTTGAGCCTTCCGAAACGTGTTTGGTCGGAGTAGTGAACAATATATCACCCGAACTCGATATGCCAAACACATAGCAGAAATTCGTTGGTTAAAATAGGAAGTTCAATGTTAAAGCAAAAACAAATTACACACACACCCGCCCCCCTCCCCACATTCACCAAATTACAAAGACCATTATTTGTTGAGCCCAACCTATATAGGTAGGAATGATCATTAAAATAAAATAAGAGAAATCAGAGCTCGAACAGAAAGGTTTAGGTGTTCGTTTTTCCCGCGTGCTGTTCGGGAGTGGAATGGTAGAGAGTATGATTGTGGTTCGATGAACCCTCTGCCAAGCACTTAAATGTGAATTGCAGAGTAATCATGTAGATGTAGAACCCTCTGGCAATTATGAAACTTCACTGAAACATGTATGAGTCAAGAAGAAATTTATGTTTGCTTAAGGCAGAAATCTTTTCCAAAACATATTTATTCGAAAATAAACACGAGAAAAAGGTGATCTTTAACCTCAAGATTAAAATCTCTGGTAATGACACTTGTCATTTGTTAGTTGAATTCCCCAGCTTTGCCAATAACAGCCATTTGTTTGAGATGCGACTGTGCATTTAAAACAAAACTCAGAAAAAAACTGTATCAGCTTCGATATAAACAGCGCCATTATTAGAAACCGATATTGCGCGTTAGACAATCTTTATTTTGACGCTACTTCATAATAATTGCTCTCACTCGGAATACAACGACAGTAATTTTTTTATTTGCTTGTATTATTAACTTTAAAAAAAAATAAACAATACGAATTCACATTACAACAACCATTGTTCCAATAGATGTATAGAACGAGAAAGCTGGAAAAGAGTGGAGTCTGCAAATGCTGCACGCACCAACGACTTACCTCTGAAAGATTGTATTTATAAGGTATGGAACTGTGAAAAGTATATTAAAAAAAGGAAACAGAATCACAATTTATCTGTTTCGTATGATGCGAGAACCAATCACTGGACACTGAATAGAAGTGAAAATACATGTAAGGGATTATACAGGACGTTCGGAAATTCCAATTACAGGCTTATAGAACTTGTAGAGGGGAGTGACTACGTAATAGTTTGAATAGGAACCCACGTGCGGAAACGTACCATTTGTGTGCTACAGCCGTTGAAAACATGTTTTCTGGGTAGCTACATAATAAGACAGTCATCATTGGAGGTGCTTACGTCGGATCGGCTGATGTCATTTGACGTCTGTCGTACCTCTGTGACCTTGTTCGAGCCTCATTCACGAATCTGTGAGTGATGGACAACACAGTTGATTACACATTTGTGAAATACACCAACATGATCCTTCTGCATGGCGAAGCTCTCGGTATTGGAAGAGCTGTTCTTCAACATTATCGACATCGTTATCCACAATGTCTGACTCCATCGAATACCCTATTCCCTACAATTAACTCAGCGGCCTCGAGAAAGGGGTATTTTCACCGTCAGCAGGCGTGATTGTGATGCTCCAAGGAGACGCCGCACACCCAAATTGGAAGAGGTCGCACTGCATCACGTTTCCTTCTTGTTTCTTTGGTTATTAATGAGTAGAATTATAAAACAAATGATATACCTGGTCACACCCTATAAACGACTTGTAAAAGTAATCGCGTCGCCAACGTGTTTCCAACTAGTTGTAGCACGGAAATAGTACTTTTCCGGACATGGTTCCCAATTCAAAATTGTACATACTCAGTTACCTCTACAACTCTTAGAAGTTTGTAACGGGAATTTCTAAACACCTGTGTTGCACAGTGAGGGCGGCTTTTTAAAATCTTTAGCGAGGGAAAAACTTCGGAGTGTTACGAATGTGCTTCACTATCTGATACTGGTGTGAGTATGAATACGTACATGTTTCTTAGTGTTTGAAACAAAAATAAAGATCTTAACATTGCTGAATTCAAGTACAGGTACAAGTGATTGATTTCAGCAGTCGAGATGTAGTAGCACCAACAAGCTGAAAAGCTTAGCAGATGTGTGTGTGTGTGTGTGTGTGTGTGTGTGTGTGTGTGTGTGTGTGTGTGTGTGTGAGTGAGTGTGTGTATGGACGTACGTGCGTGCGTGCGCGTGCGTGTGTGTGCATGTGTGCGCGTGCGTGAGTGTATGCGCGTGCATACGTGCTTGAAGTTTACGATGTCTGTTGAAAATAAAGTGAACGTTGTTATTAAAAGTATAACATAAAGTAGTTACTCAACATTGATTCCACACGCGTGGTACAGACCACTGCATTTGAGTTTTGGCTTTGTGTAATATGATACTCATGCCAGTTAGATATCGACAAGTCACAAATCGCCGCTACGCATTTTTGTAAACCTCAACCGGTTTCTGAGAAAAGCACACACGCATTTTGTCTAGTCAGTGCTTTATAACATGCTTGGAGATTTGGGACGTGTTGATTCACTGAGTGGCTACTCCCGCTTGTCAAACCTTGTCGACAGCTGCTGAATCAGCAGGGAAATATGTGTATATCCGAGAAGACTGCTACTAGAAGTAAGTCATAGGTGCTGTTGCTGTTGGCTGCGTCCTCTGTACGTGCGTCAACGAATTAAAAAAAGAAAGGCTAATATGCACCACAACCACTGCTGCTGCTACTAGTAATAATAACAATAATAATAACAATAAAATTTGTATTTTGGTTATCAATTACTTGTTATAACTGAAGAAAACAGCAATTCCTCTGCTTCCATGTTACAGAATTTGAAGCATCTGGACGATAGTGGAAGTGCAACACGCATCGAATAACTTTCAGCAATGGAGGAGAGAACAAAAAACAAAAAAAAACACGAGATCTCGGGAGCAAGACATGTCAACATCAAATCTGGAGCAGCGGTTGTGGTCTGTCGGAAGGACTGCAGAATATATCTACCATCAAGATTCTCGACCATCAGCGAAGACGAATTTGACTTTCTGAACAGTGGCACCGTGTTCATGAAATGTCGTGGAAGACACAGTAATTTCTAAAATACTGATACAATCTAACGTTTGTGCCTAATAGAAAACTGCGTAAACATAAAAATGTCAATTTCTGTTCATAATGCAGCACACAGTGGATATACGGGTTGTTTCAGAAGTGGTGGTCAATATTCAGGGATATAACAGGAATGATCATTCGAAACAAAAAAGTCAAGTAAGCATGGGGTGTAAAACGCATACGTTAAGAGTTATGAGCAATTCTTGATCTTCTGTACTGTGAAACAAATCTCTTCTACTGCAAGTTCTTTGCTTTCCATATTTTGGGAAGTGGTAGTATGGACCAAACCAAGAAAAAAAGTCCAGTAAACATGTGTTCGAAAATGTATACCTTAAAAGTTATGAGCACTTGTTCATTATAAGAGTTGTGTTTCAAAATAGAGATGATCAACAAGTGCTCATAGCTCTTAAGTTATGCGTTTTAGGGTACATGTTTACTGGTCTTTTTTTCTTGCTTTAGTCCATATTACCACTTCCGAAAATATGGAAAGCAAAGAGCTTGCAGTGGAAGAGATTTGTTTCACGGTATCGAAGATCAACAACTGCTCATAGCTCCTAAGGTATGCATTTTAGACCCCATATTTACTTTAATTTTTTGTTTCGAACGACTATTCCTGTGATATCCTTGAATTCTGATCATCACTTCTGAAACTCCCTGTATAACATCAACTAATGTTCGTTCTCCAAAAGAAAATTGTTGTGACTCTGTATTTATTTCTCTATAATGTTCACTTCTTACATACAGGGATGTGACGGAAGTCCCGATATGCCAATATGCACTAACACAAATGGTGGTGGTATCACGTATAAAAGGCCAGTCCATTGGCAGAGCTGTTGTTCTCAGGTGTTTCATGTGAAAAGGTTTCCGACGTTATTATGGCCGCACGACAGGTGTTAACACACATTGAACGTGGAACGGTAGTTGGAGTTGGACGCATGGGAAACTGTATTTCGGAAATCGTTTGGGAATTCAATATTCCGACATCCACAGCGTCAAGAGTGTGCCGAGAATACCAAATTTCAGGCATTAACTCTCACCACGTAAGATGCACTGGCCGACAACCTCCGCTTGACGGCGGAGAGCAGTGGCGTTTGCGTACACTCGTCAGTGCTAACAGAAAAGCAGCTTCGCATCACATAACCGCAGAAATCAATGTGGGAGGTACGAAGAATGTATCCGTGTGGACAGTGCGGTGAAATTTGGCGTTAATGGGCTATAGCAGCACACGTCCGACGCGAGCGTCTTTGCTAACAGCACGACATCTCCTGCAGCGTCTCTGCTGGGCTCGTAACCATATCGGATTGACCATAGGCGGCGACTGGAAAACCGAGGTCTGGGCAGACAAGTCTCGATTTCACTTGGTAAGAGCTGATGGCGGGGATCGAGTGTGGTGCAGACCCCACGAAGCCATGGATCCAAGTTGCCATCGAGGCACTGTGCGAGCTGATGGTGGCTTCATAACTGTGTGTGTTTACATGTGATGGACGCGGTTTTCTGCTCCAACTCAACCGATCATTGACTGCAAATGGTTATGTTCCGCTACTTGGAGGCCATTTGCAGCAAACAACGATGAGTTTTTTATGGACGACAGTGCACCATGTCACCGGGCCACAGTTCTTCGTGATTGAAGAGCATTCTGGACAATTCGAGCGAATGATTTGACCGCCCAGATCGCCCGACATGAATCACATCGAACATTTGTGGGACATAATCGAAATGTCAGTTCGTGCACAAAATCCTGCATCGGAAACACTTTGTCGATTATGAACGGCTATAGGGGTAGCGTGGCTCAATATTTCTGCAGGGGACCTGCAACGACTTGTACAGTCCGTGCCACTTCGAGTTGGTGCACTACGACGGGCAAAAGGGGGTCCGATACGATATTAGGAGGCATACCATGACTTTTGTCACATCAGTGTACAAAGTCACTGAATTTGGTTCCGATGCAAGCACTTTTTCAGAACTGAATGTGAAGTTAATACAGGCGCTTCAAACGCAGTGCCTTACGGATTCTGGACACTTTACTGCTTTTGAGGTGTATGATAAGTATGAATGTATTTATTATACCAAGTGATTCCATTTCAATATAACAAACTGACTGACCGTTACATTAAAGGTATATTACTTATATTATATACAATTCGCTCACATAACGCAGCACAGTGTCATTTCCATTTCATTAAGGCAGATGCAGCTGACCAAACTTGGTTAGCAGACGGTGGTATTTCATATACTTACTCATATCGCAACAACTTACTGTTTTCAGCAGATGCTATTCTAAAAAGTTCCGACGATTAATTAGAATGTTTATTAAATTCGTATGTTTCCACTGTTACGATAGCATAAAAAGTGAATTTGTTTCAATATAACAGACTGGTTGTAACGATACTGGAGTATTTTTTAGTATGAAAAGTAATGTAAAAATTGTTAACAGTTTATACTCCAAATATTCGTTGTTGCATTTATTCCCATTAAGTGTTGAGTGGTATTGACAAGGGATTTCAGATCGATTCCGTATTTCTGGATTTCCGGAAGGCTTTTGACTTTGTACCACACAAGGGCTTGCAGTGAAATTGCGTGCTTATGGAATATAGTGACTGAATTTGTGGCTTCCTGTCAGAGAGGTCACATTTCGTAGTAATTGACGGAAAGTCTTCGAATAAAACAGAAGTGATTTCTGGCGTTCCCCAAGGTAGTATTATACGCCGTTAGCTGTTCCTTATGTATATAAACGATTTGGGAGACAATCTAAGCATCCGATTTAGGTTGTTTGCAGATGACGCTGTCGTTTATCGACTGATAAAGTCATCATAAGATCAAAACACACTGCAAAATGATTTACAAAAGATATCTGAATGGTGAGAAAATTGGCGGTTGACCCTAAATGACGAAAGGTGTGAGGTCATCCCAATGAGTGCCAAAAGGAATTCGTTAAACTTCGATTACACGATAAATCAGTCAAATCTAAAGGCCGTAAATTCAAATAAATACCTATGAATTACAATTACGAACAACTTAAACTGGAATGAACACATAGAAAATAAAGTGGGGAAGGCTAACCAAAGACCGCGTTTTATTGGCAGGACACTTGGAAAATGTAACTGATCTACTAAGGAGACTGCCTACACTATGTTTGTCCGTCCTCTTTTAGAATACTGCTGCGCGGTGTGGGCTCCTTACCAGATAGGACTGACGGAGTACATCGAAAAAGTTCAAAGAAGGGCAGCAAGTTTCGTATTAATGCGAAATATGAGGGAGAGTGTCATTGAAATGATACAGGATTTGGGATGGACATCATTAAAAGAAAGGCGTTTTTCGTTGCCACGGAATCTTCTCACGGAATTCCAATCACCAAATTTCTCCTCCGGATTCGAAAATATATTGTTGACACCGACCTACATAGGGAGAAACGATCACCACAATAAAATAAGGGAAATCAGAGCTCGTACGGAAACATATAGGTGTTTGTTCTTTCCGAGCGCTATACGAGATTGGAACAATAGAGAATTGTGAAGGTGGTTCGATGAACCCTCTGCCAGGCACTTAAATGTGATTTGCACAGTATCCATGTAGATGTAGATGAATATGTACAGTCGTCGAAGTGTACATCTAACTTTCTTTGTAATGGATTATGTTTTTATAATAAATTTTCTATATAGATTTTTTTGTTTGAAATTTATTTTGCGTTCCCGCTCTATTATACGGATTCAGAACCTATTTTTTGTTTTATTGTCTTAACCAGTTTTACAGATGAGGCGGCGTAATGCAAAAAATGATTTTATTCAAAGTATGCTATCAGAAGTTTGCAGACGAAGAAGGGAACAGTTATAACAAATCCTTTGCGCTTTTCACTCTTCATCCAAGCGAGTAGGATGGCACGTTTGACATTCTGCCCATCATAGAACTCAGTTATTTTACTAAAATCTCTCCAAACTGAGTGAGGGACAACCAGTTTCTTCTTTTTAATAGGTTTTCTTCTTAGGTACAGCGGGCTTTTCGAGTAATGACACATGTAGATTCAGGGACTATTCAGCCGAATACCATGTGAGCTTGTAGTGGCGCAGAGGTAGTTCCATGGTGGTCACGAAACTTACGATACCACTGACACCAGCTGCATCATGTGACAAGTCATCCCTTCCCCTTCCCTGTTCCTCCTACCCTCTCCTCCCCGCTCCAGATAATCTCAGTGCAGAAGTAAAAAAATGCGTAACAATGGCGACAAGTTCGAAGGTAGGCAGTAAGAAATCACGCTTGTGTAAATACCTAGGTCAAAGAGATGCATTATTTCAGTAAAAGTCAAACATATACACACATCAAAAAACGTTTTGCATTACCCCAGTTTCCAGAACTCCTGAAGATAATCGTTGACTGTGGTATTGTATGACAGATATAGTCCCTTTGACTGTTCAGAGATGTCACTAAACCCGCCCAAAGATGTAAATAACCATGCATGAGCAGGGCCTATTAGACGGAGGTGGTCCGACAGCCGATCAGCTCCAGTCATTCCACCAGGAAGAAGGTAGACGGCTCTTGTTGTCTGTAGTTCAACCATACCTGGAGGGTCAGTAGCGCGATTCGATCGCGTCCGTATTGTTACTTTGTGCCAGGAAGGGCTCTCAACAAGTGAAGTGTCCAGGCGTCTCGGAGTGAGCCAAAGCATTGTTGTTCGGACATGGAGGAAATACAGAGATACAGGAACTGTCGATGACATACCTCGCTCAGGCCGCCCAAGGGCTACTACTGCAGTGGAAGACCTTTGCCTACGGATTATGGCTCGGAGGAACCCTGACAGCAACGGCACCATGTTGAATAATGCTTTTCGTGCACCCACAGAACGTCGTGTTACGACTCAAACTGTGCACAGTAGGCTGCATGGTGCGCGACTTCCATGACGTCCGCCGGCCGGTGTGGACGTGCGGTTCTAAGCGCGTCAGTTTGGAGCCGCGTGACTGCTACGGTGGCAGGTTCGAATCCTGCCTCGGGCATGGATGTGTGTGATGTCCTTAGGTTAGTTAGACACACTGTCCAGCGAGTGCAGCAAGGCATGAGGGTCCCTGCTGTTTTGGGGTGGCATTATGTGGGGCCGACGAACGCCGCTGGTGGTCATGGAAGGCGCCATAACGGCTATACAATACATGAATGCCATTCTCCGACCGATACTGCAACCATATCGGCAGCATATTGGCGAGGCATTCGTCTTCATGGGCGATAATTCGCGCTCCCATCGTTCACATCTTGTGAATGACTTCCTCCAGGATAACGACATCGCTCGACTAGAGTAGCCAGTATGAACCCTATCTAACATGCCTGGGATAGATTGAAAAGGGCTTTTTATGGACGTCGTGACCCACCAACCACTCTGAGGGACCCACGCCATCGCCGTTGAGGAGTGGAACTATCTGGACGAACAGAGCCTTGATGAACTTGTAGATAGTATGCCACGACGAATACAGGCATGCATCAATGCAAGAGGACGTGCTACTGGGTATTAGAGGTACCGGTGTGTACAGCAATCTGGGCCACCACCTCTGAAGGTCTTGCTGTATGGTGGTACAACATGCAATGCGTGGTTTTCATAAGCAGTGAAAAGGGCGGAAACGAAGTTTATGTTGATCTCTATTCCAATTTTCTGTACATGTTCCGGAACTCTCGGAACCGAGGTGATGCAAAACTTTTTTTGGTGTGTGTATATGAAAGATAATTACTTAAATGCACACAGGTTTACGTCAATATTGTAGCCTCAGCAATAAATTTCATTAAAACTGCACTCTCTTTGCAGTAAATTTCCTCTCTCTCTCTCTCTCTCTCTCTCTCTCTCTTTCTCTCTCTACTTCTGTTTTCATATTCCACTAATGTTTATGTCAAACACCGTATCACCTCAGAACCTGCCGCAGTATGAAAGCTTCCTGGCTGTGAATCTCTGTTTGGCCGGTTGGCATACGGATGTGATAGTGGTCCGATTTTGGACTGCATGGGCACGTGAGGGCAGTGCCACTCGTTGTCAAAGTTACGACCAACAACATCTGAGCATACGAGGAAGAATCGCCATATTGTGGACAAAGCATTTTGTTACCCGTTAATATCCGAGCCTGTCAACCGAAAACAAGAATGTATTTCGAGCAAAATTCTACGTCATCCCGCACCATTGGTCGAAGACTAGCAATAGCCGGATTAGGGAATTAAGACTGCCAGTAACACCACAACAGAAGCTGGTATGTTTGGAGTGGTGCCGTATACGTGAAACATGGACTGCTGATGAATAGTGCGAGGTCCTAAAGCATCGACTGCACACCGACCAGCGCAGCGCCACTAAACGGCATTGAGAAAGTGCTGACCCCCGCGTCAATGGAAAGAGCGGGCACCGCCACTCCTCCAGGAAGACGGAGTTCCGCGACCGCTGCTAACGCTAATTTAACCAGCCGCCCATTGCTGGTCAGCCCAGCGCGGTCACAGTCTTCGAGAGTATCAGTACGGAGTAATAGGAAGACGATACCTAGCCTGTGTTCTGCGAGTACTAGTAGATTGTCAAAGTACTTGCACGTAGGAGGCGCAACAAGTAAAGCAATAGTTCTCTTCTTTGTAGAAATAAAGTTTTATATTAATCTTAAAGTTTAATGTACAGAACATTTTGTATTCCTGCTACCGCCCATCGCAACGTCTCTCCTTCCCTGTTTGTATCGGTGTTGGCTCTCATAGTGGCCGGTGCAACAAATAGTGTCGTATTGTGTTCAGCGATGAACCATGGTTTTTGCGCTACCTGGGATGATCATTGCTGGCGAATACGGCGGCTACGTGGGAAGACATCCCATTCTTCCAATGTTTTGGAGAGACACAGCGGTGTAACGCTTAGCGTCATGGTGAGGGAATCCATCGTTTGTGACTTCAAGTGACGGTTGGTGGTGATTGAGGGAACTCTGAGGATGCAACATTCTCCATCGCCTGCATCAGACAGCAGCGTCTTCTGCACGCTGATCTCTTCTGCGAGCCCAGCTGCCATCAGGCTAAACGCAAGTAGTGCGGCACAGAGTCCCAGTGGTGCCATTTTGCAGCGGGACGATGCTCGTCCACGCGTGGTACGAGTCTCTGTGAGCTGTCTGCGTGATGTTAGGGTACTCTCATTGCCAGGAAGATCGCCAGATCTGTCTGCGATAGAAAAAGTGGGAAACCAGCTCTGACATCAATTCCGTCTCAGTGCCAGTATCCACGATTTCAAGCACAATTCTAGGAGCAGCTCGACTCAAGAGAAGATACAACAAATTTATGTCATCCTACCCAGCCGAATCTGTGGATGCATCCAGCCGAGAGGAGGCGCAACCTCATACTGCCAAGTTTTTTATAAACTGACTCGATTTTGTTATGATTGAAATAACATCGCATGCCCTCTCAGTCCGTCAAGATCCATTTCGTTTCAGTCCGAAACCGCGCTGCTGCTACGGTCGAAGGTTCGAATCCTGACTCGCGCATGGATGTGTGTGATGTTCTTAGGTTAGTTAGGTTTAAGTAGTTCTAAGTCTATGGGACTGATTACCTCAGATGTTGAGTCCCATAGTGCTTAGAGCCGTTTGACCCATTTTTTTGTCAGGTAGTGAATTTTTGATTTTTATCATAACTCACTCCTTAACGTGGAATCTGGCTGGCTGTTGACGTTGGTTAGCAGGTCAGCAAATATTCATTTGTTAAAACAATAAGTAAAGCATATTGCAGAACATCAACAATAGACCATGGAAAAGCAGCATCGACCTGCTAGCGTTCGTACATCGTTGCGAGTTGCGGTGCTGCGTAGTCGTGGATAGGAGTTGTGCTAGCGTGCAGATCTTACGAATCGATTAATATTTAACGGAGCATGAGATTTCCAAAAGGTAGTCGCGCATCTGCGCTGGCAACATTGGGAGCACATACGCGATTCACATTTTCAGTGTGACAAGACTTCGCCATAAACCATGGCGCAATTGTGTTGTGTCTTTTTGTTGTTGTTAAACTATGTCGATCGTGGACAATATTACGAATTAGTGTAACGTTCTGTAGCATTACATGAGTATGTCCAATATAGTCGGATCTACTTTGCGTCACGTGAGTGTAGGGGAGTCGAAACAAGTAGTGACCCATGATGTCATATCAACTTGAGATATTTTTTATACACGTAATTCATTTCTAAATTTTATTGATTATTTGCAGAGTAAAGAATTTAATTATGTACGACATTTAATAGGTAATGAGTTTTAATGAGATGGATATAAATATGTTTTGACATAGCAAATCACCTTGTTGCATTATGCATGATATGTTTTCTCTTTGTAAGGAAAAAAAACTTCCATGTTGCTCGAGTGCGCGATCAGGTAGTCGTCGAGTGCGGATCTTCTGTAACTTTCATGAATGGGCATAGAATTGTTAATTTACAATCCGGAGTTGATTTAAAAATTATTCTAGGGAACCACGGCGCGACTTTGGTGCAAACAACTAGTGAGCGAATTCTCAAATATTGGCGCGGAGTTTAAGATACGCGGCTGGATATCGGACGTTATCGTCGCGTGTAGGATTCAATAACATTAACGGCAATTTACGGACATGCTGCTATATGTAGTTTTAAAAGAAAAGAGAGGATATACCCGTTTCTCTTTTGAGAAATGTTCGTCCTTCAGTCATCAGTCTTCTCAAACCAGAGGCACGAGTGACGCTCCCTCACAGCACTCGATATCGTGAACCACCACACACATGTGCCCCCTTCTCACTACATTTCTGCGTTGAAAACCCTGAGATAGAGCCGCGGTACGAAGAAGGAAGAAAGAAGAGGAAAGATCAGCGAAAGAAACGGAGCAAAGAGAGAAGGGGAGGTCACAGTTCGTGACCTTAAATGTAAAAGTTGTTTTATTAGAACCTTCCTCATCCAAGTCATTATGGAATAGTCACTAATTTGACGTGAAGGAGGAGTCTACGAACAGCAAGTGGATTTATACTCTGCAAGCAACAAACTGAAAGCTTGCAGCCATCCTCCCTGTTCATATTGTTTGGGCGCTTCAGAGTCAGGATAGCCCCTCCCCCCCCACTTGTTTTCCATGGCACTGGTCATGTACACAAAACTACTTCGACACTGATCCGATTGTTTTACTCCAAGCGGACTTCGGCTATTATTGTTTGCAGTGTTACCTCAGAATAACGTAGCCTTCATGCTCTGACGAGGGTGTGCTAACTAATCTCTAACTTACGTAACATAGACGTTACTGCTCTCACACCGAACTATGTACACGCCTATAGCATGGAGGGCACCTACAGAATATTTCATGGGCATGAAACCTCAGATACTGCCGCTTTGAAATACTGCTCCGTCATTCGCTTACCAAACGTGAGACGTGTAAGTAATCGTCTAATTAGATTTCCAGAAAGCTTTTAACACCGTTCCTCATAAGCGACTCCTAATCAGATTGCGTACCTGTCGCGTATTGTCTTAGTTGGACAACTGGATTCGTGAGTTTCTGTCAGAAAAGTCACAGTTCGTACGCTTGGAAAAATACAAGTTAAGTAAATCTTCTGTTCACTATATTAACTTAGTCGCTAGTCATTTCTCACACAATGCAAACTTACCGAGTTTGCGCTGCGCCCACCGGTTGGCATTACGAGTGCAGTTCGTTGACAAAATAGCGACAAAGAAGAAAAGAGTTTTTGTGTGGTGGACTACGAAAAAACGAGGCACCCCCTAACTGTAGCATCGATGTTGGTCGCTACTTAAACAACGAACTTCCGCATCACTGGATTAGGCGTAGTTATGAAGATGATGTGGCTCTGTTCCTTTGCTCACCCAACCCCCTCCCCCTGCTCGCCTGATCTAATGACGTGTGCCTCGTGCTTACCATCCCAACAGCACTGGCAAGGTTCAACGGTACCGATTGACCGCCGTGTCATCCTAAGCTGATAGGCATTACAGGATGTGGACATGGAGGGGCATGCGGCCAGCACTCCGCTTTCCTGACCGTCGTCAGTTTGACTGGCACCTCTACTTGTCAGTCAAGTACCTCCTCAACTGGCCTCACAAGGGCTGAGTGGGCCCCGCTAGATAAACATCGCCCCGAGACCCAGACGGTCACCCATCTAAGTGCTAACCAAGCCCGATAGCGCTTAACTTCGGTGGTCTGATGGGAACCGGTGTTACCATCGCGGCAGGGTCGTTGGCACTTGGGTATACAGTAAGGACTGCGTTCACGTATCCCCACAAGAACAGTGGAACAGTTCAGAGAACGCATCAGTACTACTGTGATGAACACTGACAGAATGTTGCTACACAAGCTATGAGACTGACTTGACTACTGCTTGGAACTGTGTCGAGCGATCAGAGAGGCACTCGTAGATAATCTGTTAAGTGTAAAATGGAAGCTTGGTGAATCTGTTCTACTCATGCAACAGTTATGTTCGTACATGTATTACTTTGGAAAATACAGAGCTTTGAAAACAAATGACTCATTATAGCAGCCCTGTTTATTTTAATGTAACAGCTTCACATAAAAATGCACTAACCTGAATATTTTGTTTCTAACCTGCACATTTTTAATATTTAATACTGACGTTGAAGCTTAGAAAATAATACGATCTTGTTTTGGATCCTATGGTGTGTGCCTTAAATGTTAGTAAGAATGACTCTGAAGAAATCCCACCCCAGCCACGCTTGGCGAAATTTCCATGCCGGTGCTCGGCGGTGCTCCCTAGTTTGTTAATCCGCGTGGGCCGGTCCACAATACCTGCCGGTGTACCTGCCATAGCTGTTAAGCATCTCTTCCAATCCTAGCGGCAAATCAGAGCGCGCTCTGTACAATAGCACATCTTTCAGCTTTCCGAACTGGAAATGTCTCGGTCCCTTTTACACGCAGGGACGTCCTGTACTGCAATATTTTTAAAGAAGCTCCACAAAAGTTTTATAATCGAGCTGCAAGCCCGAGGCTTAAATTTCACACTTCGTAAGTGCTCTTCAGTATACCTCGCTGTAATTCTGTAAACTCATTGAAACCCACACTTAATACTTCCCCAGTGGCCATTCTTATCGCTTGGAATGTCTGTTCTAGTTACTCAGAACCTCCTCACTGTAACAACTGGTCCGCTCAAACCAAAACGCAGATGTTCATTCTGTGATCATTTAATTTCCATGCAAAAGGTGAAACAATAACTAGCGAACCTATAAATTGTAGGAACACCCACCCTATTCACCACCGTGCCTGGCAAATATTTGCCGCGCGGGATTAGTCGAGCGGTCTAGGGCGCTGCAGTCATGGACTGTGCGGCTGGTTCCTGCGGAGGTTCGAGTCCTCCCTCGGGCATGGGTGTGTGTGTTTGCCCTTAGGATAATTTAGATTAAGTAGTGTGTAACCTTAGGGACTGATGACCTTAGCAGTTAAGTCCCATAAGACTTCGTACACATTTGAACTTTTTTTTTTGACAAATATTTCAACATCTCTGGAAAATGTTAAGGGTTAGGGCAGCAGTAAATATGGCAGAATCACCCTCTGGTGATTGTAATATTCTCACCGGAAAAATAATCTACAAAGAAAATGGCCTGTAATGGAACTACACTAAAATAAGCACATGTACGACCTAACAAACAGTACTTCACTCCTATACACTGTTCATCATAAGAGTAAATCTGATGTAAAGAAACGCAAAGTCGATGATCGGTCAAAAGCCATAACAACGTACACTGGTGCTGTTACACTCTTCAAAGTAGGTCCTAGTTACGTATTAGATATGTTATTACCAAGTTACGTTAAATGAAACTTCAAGATATTCTAATGTATTAACAGATATCAATGTTTTACTTAATCACACTTTAGCTATGTAGTTTTTATTTCAAAAATCGTGTACAGTCACTGTCTCTGTACTGTTGTGCTCTGATTGTCGCGCTGGTAATACACAGTATGAGAATGACTGAGGCTACTTCCTGCCCCACAGTGAACCACGCGTATGAAACACAGTTAAAAAGTGCGGAGAAATAGGTTGTTCTTAATGTTTATCATAAATTTACAGAAAAAATGGGCTTTGAAGTTTCGTGAGGAAATATACTTGATACAATAGAGATACAAATATACGTTCGATGTATAGCGGAGTCGATAGCAAGTAGAAACATGAAAAACAACCATTTTCACAGCACCGACCACACCACACAAATACTGCATTTTTACATTTGACACTGTACTATTACAATATGAACGCAATAGAACTTCAAAAATGGCTCTGACAACTACGGGACTTAACATCTGAGGTCACCAGTCCCCTAGAACTTAGAACTACTTAAACCTAACTAACCTAAGGACATCACACACATCCATGCCCGAGGCAGGATTCGAACCTGCGACCGTAGCGGTCGCGCGGTTCCAGACTGAATCGCCTAGAACCGCTCGGCCACACCGGCCGGCTCCAACAGAACTGATCTGGGGCCAAGTTAAGGGATTTATCGCGGGACCTAACAAGACTGTTAAGCTGCCTGAAGTACAGGAACTAATGCATGCTCTTTTTCATAGGTCACTGTCGAACGCTGGCGGGATATAGAACAGTACATCAAAAAAGAAGGGGAGAAAATGTGCGGTGCCTGGGTGGCTTCGGGGATTTCATTGTTGATCGACTCGTTATCAGCGTAGCAGATGACAGATCCAGCACCGAAATGTATTTCTCGCATTCGGATAAGGAAGGAGCTAAGAGACTAGCAGACGACTGACTTCAGTAGCTTCAGTATTCAGCAATACGGTGAAATCCTTGCAGTATGCTTTTGCGCTAAATATAGCTCGCTCCGAGAAATTACGCTGTGTTTAAGTTAGGAATTTTCATCACTCTTGATTGTACGAGACTTGACCAGAAAGTAATGCACTATTTTTTTTTTCATCAACAATTCTTTACGAGCGTAATGAGAATCACACACACGAAAGAACGGTGTTTTAACTACATTATTTTTGCACGTAATCTCGATCCCGTTGTGTCGCCCTCCTCCAGCGCGAAACAAGGGCGTGTATGCCCCGTCGGTACCAATCCATGTCCTGGTGGCGGAGCCAGTGCTTCAGTGTGTGAACTTCCTCTACTGATTACAGATGCAGCTCCAACTGCCGAGTCGCAATGCGTCTGTCCTCGCGCATGACAACATCAGCTCGCTGCAACATGTCAGGTGTGACAGCCGTGGATGGTCTCTCCGACCGCTGCAAATCGTGGAGCTCCGCCGAACCGCCTTTGATGACCTCACCCTCCGTGCCCAGTGACTAACTGTACTTCTCTCGACAGCAGATGCTCCATAGTCTTTGCACAAGCGTTTCTGAATTTTCCCCACAGTTTCTTTCTCTGGAGTAAGAAATTCAATGACGGGACGCTGCTTGTAACGTACTTCACCAACAGACGCCATTTTGAAAATTTCCTGCAGCTACGCTATCAGTCAGAAATGACAGAAACTTGGCGCACTCACTCTGGAGACTTCAAATAATACATACGTAACGTTTCGAATTCGTAGCATTGTTTTTGGCTGAGAAAAAAATGCGGTGCATTACTTTCTGGGCAATCCTCGTAATTCGAATACTATGTTCGGTGAGAACGAGAGCATTTCATGTTTTCCGTCTCGTCACCTAAGGAGCATGCGGTAGTGCTGGAGTTTTGCTGAACATTATTTCATTCTCTTTAAAATTTAAATCACATTGGAAGCGATATTGTTTCTCTGCTCATCTCTTTTTACGTCTGAACTGCAATTGCTCACATCATTGCAGGTTAGTTGGCTGGACAGTGCTGTCCAAGTTAAATGCGTCGGTAAAGCTGTTGTACCGCATTATCGCACAGTCTTTGTATGTTTAACACAGCATAAAACTATCCACATGCTCGTACTTGATTGTACTGGACACTTGGCTGCGGCTCCACGTCAAACGAAATCCTATGAGATTCAAGCAAACGCGGGAGAATTAAATGGTTCAAATGGCTCTGAGCACTATGGGACTTAACGTCTGGGGTAATCAGTCCCCTAGAACTTAGAATTACTTAAACCTAACTAACCTAAGGACATCACACAAACCCATGCCCAAGGCAGGATTCGAACTTGCGACCGTAGCAGCAGCGCGGTTCTGGACTGAAGCTACTAGAACGGCTCGACCACAGCGGCCGGCACGGGTGAATACATGGTGTAGTGTTTCCATCAGGTTTATTCTTTTTATTCTTATGATGAACACAGTATAGGCAGAGAACATTTTGATATGTGGGCCCCATATTACTAGATCGTTGACAGTTAATGCCGGTTTGAAGCTGCCACGCGAAATATCGAAATGCGTTTTTGTTTACGTTTCTATGACAACGGTTCATTGCTGCCGCATTGTTGCGGCAGCCATTTGCACTTCGCAGATGTAGTAAGCTGGCAACAGCGCTGCTAGCTGTCGGGCAACTTCTTTCGCAGTTTATCGTCATTTCTCGCAAGCAGGAAGACTATATTAGTTACTCATCTTAAAAAAAAGAACGTGTAGTTACTTAAGTTGCTGCTGCGTTCGTTGTACAGACTGACGTAAATTATTTCATTCACGTTTGTTTGCTATTAGGCAGTTTGTACTTCGTATAAGCCCTTCGAAGAGAGCAGAAATGGCTGACATATGAAGTATACCGTTAAACAAATACGAAACATTTGTTTTAACATTTCGTAATTGCGCTCATGATACTCACTTTATCATATTGAAAAATCGCACATTAAACGCGGTGGTGGCGTCACAGTCAACGGATCGAGTAGTCAAACCACGGGGCCCGCCTATAATAAGCCTGAGTTCAATGAGTACTTATGAAGAAAAATTGTGTGTTCTTGTATTGAGACGAAAGAAAAGCAAAATGTAAACTGAAGGAACAGTCGTGTGTCATTGTTGGCTGGGATAGCTTGAGGTTTAGATTCAGCTGCCTACTAGGAAAAGGTTTTCTTCCTCGGAGAAGATAGTGTGTCTCTTGAAGGTGACTCTGACGAGTGTGTGAAAAGTGTGGTGTCATGCTTGTGTTGTATGATAATGAGAGAAAGGCGAGGGTGAAACCTGGAGCCGGTACGTAACCTACTCTTCTCGAATAACACCAAGGACACCGCCGGGCTCAACATCCCCCATCGACGTATGAATCACCATCAATACTGAGGTTAATTGAAGTTAAAATCTACTGGGTTATTAGGCTGCGTAATGTTTCTTCTAAAATATTCGACGTTTCGACCCTCTGCTGGGATCTTCCTCAGGATCTTTTGGTGTCCACTAAAGCCACGAAAGCCTACAGACTTACATAAAACCTTCAATACTGTCAAAATTCCCTCACTCCGTGAGACACTGCGGATAAATTCGGAATTTCATCCAGAACACTGACACAAAGTTTGTGGATTAGGAAATTTATACCACGACCTATGCTCCACTCGCCAGCCAAATACTGGCGGTGAAAATTTCTTCCACTAGCAGGTTTCGAACCGTCTACCATCCGAGTCGCAACAGCATGTTACAGTTAGCGACGCCGGTTACAGAGACCGGTGTTAGAGGATGATTCGGTATAAAACGCAGTAGTTTAACACGCAATCTGGCGATCTAGATTTGATCATTTAGGTCGCCAGACTACAAGTCAAAAAACATTCTCACGACAGCGAATCAGGTACAAAGGCAGGTATAGACATCGGGAAATAAACTTACGGAAAAAAATGCAACACGAAGAAGGAAGTGTACGACGTAAACTAAAGTTGGTAGGCGTATCTGTACATCTTAGCCGGCCGAAGTGGCCGAGCGGTTCTAGGCGCTACAGTCTGGAATCGCGCGACCGCTACAGTCGCAGGTTCGAATCCTGCCTCGGGCATGGATGTGTGTGATGTCCTTAGGTTAGTTAGGTTTAAGTAGTTCTAAGTTCTAGGGGACTGATGACCTCAGAAGTTTAGTCGCATAGTGCTCAGAGCCATTTGAACCATTTTTCTACATCTGAAACATTTTGCCTATCCAAATTTCGGATCAGTCGCATTAGAGTGACGCTAGTACCACCACTATGAGAATGCAAATCAAGTTTGCTTTAAATATGTGCGGCAACGGTCGTGAGCGTTAGTTACCTTTGAGATCGGACGTGGTCAGTTAAATCCCTTTAAGGTGACAAAGATGCCAACACTTCACTGAGTCTGAACGAGCTCTTTCAATAGGGCTACCTGAAGCTGGATGTTCCTTCTGCGATATTGCAGAAAGACTTGGTAGGAACGTAGCCACTGTTCATGATTGCTGGCAGGGGTGGCCACAAGAAAGTACAGTCGCAAGAAGACCGGGCCCCGGGAGGTCACGTGACTCTGTCGAAAGGGAAGGCCATTGTGTACGGTGTATGGCTCTGACGTGACATAATGCATCTGCAGCAGCAATTAGCAGCAGTTGGCACGACAATGACACAACGAACTTTTACTAACCAGATACTTCAAAGACAGCTCTCAGCCAGACGCCCTGTATCGTGCATTCCAATGACCGCCATTTGCGACTTCAGTGGTGTCAAGAGAGGGTTCATTGGAGGGGAGGATGGAGGTCTGTTGTATTTTCTGATGAAAGCCGTTTCTGCCACGGCGCCAGTGATGGTTAGAAAGAGGCCAGTTTTAATCTGGGGTGCGATTTCGTATGACAGCAGAAGCACCCTCGTAGGTATCACACGCACCCTGATTGCAAATTTACACGTTAACATATTGATTCGACCTGTTGTGCTGCCATTGCAGGGTGTGTTTTCCAATAGGATAACGCTCGCCCACATATCGCTAACCAAGCGTGATCTACAGAATGTCGACATGTTGCCTTGGCCTGCTCGATCAATAAGTCTGTCTCCAATCGAGCAATTATGGGACTTCATCGGACGAAAACGCCAGTGTCATCCACAAACAGCATTAACCGTGTCTCCATTGACCAAACAAGTGCAACAGGCACGGAACTCCAACCCACAAAGTGGCATTCGGCACCTGTACAACACAACGCACACAAGTTTGCATGCCTCTGTTCAACAATTTGGCGGTTACACCGGTTATTAATGTATCCAAAATTCTTGAAAAAGTAATGTATTGTAGAGTAGCTTCACACCTTTGTAAAAATAAAGTTTTAACCAAATGTCAGTTTGGTTTCCAGAAGCGTTTTTCAACGGAAAATGCTATATATACTTTCACTAATGAAATATTAAATGCTCTGAGTAACCGGAAGTCACCCGTTTGGATTTTTTGTGGTCTATCAAAGGCTTTTGATTGTGTAAATCATGGAATACTTCTAGATGAGCTCAAGTACTGTGGTATGAATGGGACAGTGCTCAAATGGTTTATATCATACCTAACTGGAAGAGTGCAGCAAGTTGAAATAAACAGTCCACGTAATATGCAAAAAACTGGTGATTTCTCAAACTGGGGAACAATCAAGAATGGGGTGCCGCTAGGTTCGGTCTTGGGTCCTCTGCTGTTCTTAATATATATTAATGACTTGCCATTCTATATTCACGAAGATGCAAAGCTGGTACTTTTTGCCGATGATACAAGTATAGCTATCACACCCAACAGTCAAGAATTAACTGGTGAAATTGTAAATGATGTTTTTCAGAAAATCTCATTAAACTTTGACAAAACACAGTATATACAGTTCCACACAGTAAATGGAAAGACACCATTAATAAATACAGATTTCGGTCAGAAATAGGTAGCTAAGGTAGAATATTCAAAATTTCTAGGTGTATGCATTGATGAGGGGTTGAACTGGAAAAAACAGACTGAGGATCTACTGAAACGTTTGAGTTCAGCTACTTATGGTGTTAGGGTCATTGCAAATTTTGGCGATATACATCTGAGTAAATTAGCTTACCACGCCCATTTTCATACTCTGCTTTCGTATGGCATCATATTCTGGGGTAACTCATCATTGAGTAAAAGAGTATTCATTGCACAAAAGCGTGTAATCAGAATAATTGCTGGAGCTCATCCAAGATCATCCTGCAGACACTTATTTAAAGAGCTAGAAATCTTCACTGTAGCCCCACAGTATATATATTCACTTATGAAATTTGTTGTTAGCAATCCGAACGAATTCAAAAGTAATAGCAGTGTACATCGCTACAACAGTAGGAGAAAAGATGATCTTCAACTCAAGGTTACATGTACCTTTAGCTCAGAAGGGGGTAAATTATGCTGCCACAAAAGTCTTTGGTCACTTACCTAATAGCATCAAAAGTCTGACAGATAGCCATATAACATTTAAAAGGAAATTAAAAGAATTTCTTAATGGCAACTCCTTCTACTCATTAGATCAATTTTTGGATATAGTAAGTGGGTAATTTTCCAACCCCAACCAAAAAAAATTAAAAATATTGAGTGTCATGTAATATTTTGCGAAATGAAATATCTTGTATAGACTCCTTTTTTTAACCTGACGCGTTCCACATCGTTACGAAGTGTCATATTCATGATCTACGGAACAAGTACTAATCTAATCTAATCTAATCTGTACTAGCATTTCACGTTTACAATTTCTTATCTCGCGCTTACATTAAACTATGATGTTGCAGTGTTAATCATTGAAATTTCACCTAGCAAGTGTATTCCCGAAATTGCGTTACTCTACATGAATTATTTTTTTGGTGTTGTGATTTTTTTCCGTCAGTGTAATTTCTGAGCGACTTACCATAGAGCGTTAAATCTACAAATACGGTAAATCCCCTTTATTATCGTATATTTCCGATTACTTCTCTGATTGCCAGCGTACAGTAGCTACGTCCGCCCAGCTCCTCCGACTGCGTTACGTGTCGGAAGCTGAGCCCCGGCGGTCGAATGAAAGGGCTCTGATTTGTTTGTTCTCGCAAGCGCGTTCTGATCACTGCCATTGTTTCTTACTTGTGTCTGGCTCTTTGCCTGTGTAACGCGCTTCTTTATCCGCGACGGAGGACGCGATATGAGAAATCTTCAAAGAACTTTACGCCGCCTCGTTTGGCACAAACGTGCGTCACGACGCTTCGTTTCAGTGCTCGACATAGAGAGTGCTGAATGTGCCTGGAAAGGAGGCAACAGAAGCCACTTTGCAGTCGGCCTGCACCGCTTCATCCTCTTCCAATTGATATCTAATTAATCGCATACGAAATTGAAACAAAGTCCCTAATGGTAACAGTCTAATAAAGAGCATAGATGGACTCTTTAAAGTGTTTATGCATGTAGCTGTTTTGCTCTAAATACATCAGCATAGTCTGTCCATCCTGCGTTCTTTTTCCCGATCAACGGTTTACTAACAGAGCGATAAGAAATTTAAGAAACTGAAACAATTTACTGAGTATACAGTACATTTCTTTATAACGTTTGTAATAGAAACCGCGACCAGTCACAAGTATCACTTAATAAATTGGGGTTTATTTGGATCAAACCATGATCCGGTTCGGATTTTTTTACAAATCCATCATCAGATGATTGCTACTCGTGTGTGCTGCTATTAAACAGAGACTGGTGTGGTGTGAAATGTTTTTCAATGAATTGAAGAGCACTCGCATAGCGCACGTTCACAAATGTTTTAATTTCAAAATCCATAACAATAACAGAGGGTGATTTCGTCACACAGAAGCATGCAGCACATAATTTTTCACCACGTTTCACGCCTTGATAACTGTTATAATCTTTTAATAAATACTTTGATAGAGGGTAGAAGAAATAAAGCTGTCATAAACTTTACCAAATAGTAAACAAAAAAAATTCTGTCTATCCTAGAGCAGCAAACCGATAAGGAATACAAAGAGAGGCCTCAGAAAGAAAACAACGAAACTTGTAACGTAAAAAGTCCGAAACCGGTCATGGTTTGATCCAGATAAACCTTGTTAAATCTGTAACGTCACCTTAGAAAAATTATAAATGACTGTGCTTAAACTGACACACAATATTTTTAGCGCAACGCAATCTGACTTTTAATAATCCCTACAAAAGAATGGCCATGACTAACAATAACCTATACCTTTCATGAATCACTTACTTCAGAAAAATCTTCGTTACTCAAACTACTGCAATACAGCGAGCGCCAATATTGGCGTCTGATGGACACACGTCCAGATCATCCGCTCTCAAAACTCCGCCATCTCTCTCCCCACATCCACCACTGCTGGCGGCTCACCTCCAACTGCGCAACGCTACGCGCTGTTAACAGCCAACTGCCCAACACTACAATAGCCAACAATAATGCAAACCAGCCACAAACTGCACACAGCACAGCCAGTGATTTTCATACAGAGCGCTACGTGGCGTTACCAATAAAAAAAACTCTACAGCCTACTTACAAACCATACTTGTGGCTGAGTTGCAGTTTCAATTATAAGCTTTCAGTATTGCAGCCAGGGTTCCCAACTACTCAATTTTCGATAAAATAGCATTAATTTATTTTTTCTGACATAATTGAGTTTCAACACTTGCTAACACCGACATAATGCGCGGCTCAATCCACCTTCAGACACTAGAGTGATGCAGCATTTCACAATACCTATTGTTTCAATACACAAACTACTATAAGTAAATATTATTACGAGTACGTTCTGGCTGTGAAACAATAGCTTAACCGGAGAATGAGCACACTACCCGTCGGCTTAAATGTGGAAAATGCCTTAAACGGCATTCACGTTTGTGATTACGTCACACTTCATGAAGCATTTACATCCTTCTGTTACTACACCTGGTTCGGCTCCTGAGATTCTGAAAGAGATGCCAGAAGATTCTTACCTTTCACTGCAAACTCGCATTTAAAATGGCCATATGTGAAGTATGTTAACGCAGATCATTAACTCAGTGATAGTTATTAAGATTTCAGGATTTTAGATTTCGTTAGAAAATAATACTGAGTGTGAACGTTTAAAGTAAAACAACCCATGCTCTAAAGGGCCGTCTTAACCAGTATCTCTCTGCCGAATGCGGAAAAAAGTGCCGGGGGGGAGAGGGAGCAATTATTACAGCCTTCCATCCACCAATAAGGAAGAATACAGCGCAATTGGAACTGTGCACGAACATATTTCACAAATGGATTGCTGATTAAGGATTCTAAGAACATTACCATGCCGTGCTGTCCCAATGAGAACCTCTCGATTCTTACTCTGAAGCGACCAAAACCAGAACACCTGACGTTGAATACCACCAACTGTTGCGACTGCTGTATCACTTTGCAGTTCCGTTGTCCCTGTGCTATTTGTATGCGCCACTATTTGAGAAATTGTAGTGAAAATAACAACAAATTTCTGTATTCCTCGTATTCGTATTCCAGAAATTGTAGTGAAAATAACAAAAAAATCTCTATGTTTCCTATTATTCGTCGTTCGTAAGACTTGGATTTGCATGACAACTCCTGACTGTTTGGTATCATTCCATCGCTTATACGCTGTGAAGAGTCAACTAAATAATATTTATGTATGTGTTTCTTTCACGTGGCTACATTAGGACTTTCAGGCTCTTCTACATCTAACCAGATATCCTCAGTAAATTAACGTTACATTATGGATAGCACGTGACAAGTACATAATAATAATAATAATAACTACTGGAAATAAAATTTATAAAGATGTACACCAACATGATCTACAGAGACGAACTGAAAAACTGTCATAAAGAATAACATGGCTGTAAAGAAATATGATCCCCAACACAAAAACGCTGACGAATCCCAAACAACACCGGTGAAATCAAAGTGCAGCGTTGATAGATTACTGAAAGCCACAGGACTGGATACGGAGATCCCAAATTAATACAATTCCTTATGTATAGCGTGGAACGACAGCATAGTACGCTATGCGTAAATAACACTGCTCAAAACCATTTTGCACGTGATATATATCAATTCACAAATATTTTTGCTTCTAAAATCAATATTTACCCTTTTGAAATGCGGTATCATCTACGTTTTTGAAAAATTTAAATTTACGTGTTATTTTTCTGCATTTTCAGTCGACTTTGTTATTGTATTTCTTTATATACTCAAAATATAAAAAATGTCACTCTAAAGTTACTTTATTCTTTCTGCAGTGCATAGTATTAGGTGTAAAAATACCACTAGACGTCAGGTGAGTTTCATCAGCCACGTTTTTTTACCAGCGCGTTTCGAGGTGGTGATATCAGTCTGAATTGAAACCCGAGCTTCTAAACGTCTCCATTCCGAGAACTAAAATAGCTTTTCATTTTTCTTTAGTGTAGCAGATTTATGTTGTGCCATTCGGTTTTTACTTAATCCGTTTTATGTAGTTTTCTTATGCTCTTTCATTGTCATGTTCATGGTGCTATTTGAGCAAAAGATGAAAAGAAAATTTTGTTTCTATAGTAACTGAACTGTCGGAAAGCTACAAAAAAAAAGGAGCGAAGAATGTCGCTAATAACACACTTTTACATTCGCACTTTGACTTTTTCCCGCAAATCCTGTGTGCTTTTAACAATGAAAAGGGTAAGTGTCTCCAGTAAGGCATTCTTACCTCGGAATGTCGCTGTCACAGACGCTGGAAAACCTTCAATGCTCGGCAGTTATTGTTGGTTTTTGTTAACAGAGGTCGATGAGACATCCTACAAAATGAAAGCTTCCTCATCCCGTTTCTTCAAATAAATTGACATACAGCTTTGAGATACATTAATATTTCTCACTATGATTAGTATTTCGAGGGCATATGTCGCTTTTTGTATGAATGTTTAGATACTGCTTCTTCAAATCGAACTGGGCAGGTTTCAGAAAATGTGCATAGTTGAAAAAAAAAGACAAGTTGCTATTTTTTTATTTTTAATATTCTGCAACTATTTTCAACCCTGAGATCATCATCCTGCAGAGTAAAATTTTATTATAAAAACGCAATTTCATATTCAGTTAACTCATCACGCTCTTACTTTTAAAATTTTCATGGTGAAGAGCACATGTCTATAAATTTAAAATATAATCCATGTCCACTGCGCCTACTTGTGGCCCTAGAAATACAAGTACGCTACACAAGTGAACCAGGTGTTCACACACTGACAACTATTACATTTCATATTCTGTCCCAATGTGTCTTGCATATGCCATGACATCATCCAGTCTGGAAGTTTTGACCCTATTCTAGATACTATGTTTTTAATGTAACACAGTCTAATGTTTATAACGCATTTCACTAAATTCTACTACATAGTACAATTACTATACAGTTTTTAATTGATTTTGTGTCATTCATCTTGCTTTTTGATTGATTTTAGTCATTATTTATAGGACACGTCGTAAAGATTCATTGCCTCCCAATAATGTTTTTTGTTTTATTAAATAGTTTTATAGAATATTTAATTAGTGTTATTTACTAATTGAACACAAGTTATAGACATGAGGTTTTCAAAAGGAAAAATTTTAAACATAAAGGCTTAATATGTTATCTGAATATCGCATTGCATTTTCTTAATTGTATGCTCACATAAGGTATTGTGTCCAGGTCCTGCCATATGATGACCTCAAGTTTGAAACTATTCACAGAATAATAAAAAAAATTTTTAGCAGCTTATGGTGGTTTCTTTACAACAAAATAACTTTTATGTAAGTGTCCGAACAATTTTCGTGTTATGTGTATGACATACTGAGTTCATTAAAGTTCACCACATACTGGTAATAAAACTGATACATTTTTGTTGTTATTTTCTAACCTGGAAATGTGACATGATAGCGAGAATCTGGTTGCACCTTTGAATTCATCATCTCGAAATGGAGTAAATTCACACACTTAGAAACGAATCGCAGAAAAATAAGTTTCATCTTGTTGACCAGTAAACTGGACAACAACATTTACAGACGCGGATGCTGCAGATGAAAAAAGGAAATATTTTAAGATGATTATTTGTCTCCACTTTTGTTTTTCATTTATCTAACACCTCCAGCCGACTAAACAGACACTCTTTCGATTATAGCTCCACGAAAACAAGAAATAAATTAGTCATTTTTTACATAAACGAACTGAAATTATTTGCAAGAAATTACAAAACTCCTAAATTGGATATTGCTAAAAGATTTGTAATGACTTTTGCATGCAGCCTCGTACTAATAAACGTAGACAGTAAGCGTTGTTAGAAGGAGACTTTTGAAAGCAGAGTACATCACTTGCGTGAACGTACTAGTATTAGAAACCTAGTAACTTGATATGGAGGAAAATAATGAAACTGTAAAATAGGCAGCGAAGAAAATGACTCTTCAAAAATACTGTAGAAAGGGAAAATTACTGCCAAGATCCGAACTTGATGTTACTGATCCATAATTGAAATTTATTCAAATATTTGTGATACACCATATATGCAGGATGTAAAAGAAACTACGCATGAAAAATTTCAGTGTGTTTAGAGGATATGAAAAATACTTTTTTAAGTTAAAAAAGTTCACAAATGCACCATTTACCCACTAGGGGTCCAACGTTTACACGCTAGTAATGTTCAGGGACGGTGTTCAAATTTCCGTGTGGCGAATATTGTTTTAGAGATATTCCTGACCTATGGATTTCTTGTTGCGGGGGGAGATGAAGCGTTTTGGTGCACGAGACAGAAGAGCAGGTTGGTGTTTGGCTGAAGCTGTAGCCGTTACCCGTGGAACACTGGTTGTTTTCAGCGTGCTATACAATCACTATTACATAGATGCCAATTGTGCATTATGTTGATTGACGACATTTTTAGTAACATGTCTACAACAATATTCATGATACGGCAGTTTGAACAACGCCTCTGAAGTCATAGCGTCAAAAATTTCGTGAGGCCCTAGCAGGGAAAGGTGCACCTTGACATGTTTGGTACGTAAAAAGAGTTTTTTATAGCCTCTGAACACTCTAAGGTTTTGTAAGCGTATTTTTTTATAACTTATCTACATTGCGAGACGTTCAGAGCTGATGTCATATCTCCCTTCTCTGTGTCCATGGTTTAAGATCTTCCCAATCGCTCTCTTGGATGTTCCTCAAGTCCGCAGCTTCTTTACTCATCTGTTATCATCCATTCCTGCTGAATGGCAGTATCATACTAACATCTTCCTCTCAATAGCTTAGACATGTTCCCTTCCGCTTCCATTAGTTTTAGGGTTCCGCACTTCAACCTATAAAAACTGAACCCTTACGAGATCAGCTTTGTTATCCGATTGCCTATCTGTCCGATTCTTAAAGAACCTTCTCCTTAGGATAGCGTACACGTATCAAGTTCACATTTATGTCACATATCAGTCCTGTGTAAAAATTTTAAGCTTCTAATTTAATTTAGTCAAAAGATATGATCATTTATGTTATTTATTTTGGTACTCGAGAACTCATTCATCCAAACCTATAACCTTCCCATTGACCCAGAATCATGAAATTTGACAAGAAGATAAAACTTCAAAGAAAAAAATCCGAAAATTGTTAATTTGGACTTATTCAACACGGAAATATATTTTTGGTAAATTTTTTTAGCCTACTGTCTGTTTATCTGTCCTTCTGTTAAGACACTTTTTATCTGGAACAGTTTGGCGTATCAAGTTCGAATTTATGTCACATTTCTTGGAGGCTAAAGATTTTAAGCTTCTAAGTCAATGGACTCAAAAGATACGCCATTTATGTCAAATGTTTTGATACTCGAAAACTCCCCCATCCAAGCATATAGGACACTTCCCTTTGACTTGGAATCATGAAATTCGGCAAAAAGCTGGGTTTCAAAGTACAAAGAGAAACATCCGAAACTGTTAGTCTGCAATTACACTACTGGTCATTAAAATTACTACACCAACAAGAAATGCAGATGATAAACGGGTATTCATTGGACAAATGTATTATACTAGAACTGACATGTGATTATTTTTTCACGCAATTTGGGTGCTTAGATCCTGAGAAATCAGTACCCAGAACAACCACCTCTGGCCGTCATAACGGCCTTGATACGCTTGGGCATTGAGTCAAATAGAGCTTCGATGGCGTGTACAGGTACAGCTGCCCATGCAGCATCACCACGATACCACAGTTCATCAAGAGTAGTGACTGGCGTGTTGTGACGAGCCAGTTGTTCGGCCACCATTAACCAGACGTTTTCAATTGGTGAGAGATATGGAGAATGTGCTGACCAGGGCAGCAGTCCAACATTTTCTGTATCCAGAAAGACCTGTACAGGACCTGCAACATGCGGTTGTGCATTATCCTGCTGAAATATAGGGTTTCGCAGGGATCGAATGAAGGGTAGAGCCACGGGTCGTACCACATCTGAAGTGTAACGTCCACTGTTCGAAGTGCCGTCAACGCGAACGAGAAGTGACCGAGACGTGTAACCAATGGCACCCCATACCATCACGCCCAGTGATGCGCCAGTATGGCGATGACGAATACACGCTTCCAATATGCGTTCACCGTGATGTCGCCGAACACGGACATGACCATCATGATGCTGTAAACAGAACCTGGATTCATCCGAAAAAAATGACGTTTTGCCATTCGTGCACCCAAATTCGTCGTTGAGTACACCATCGCAGGCGCTCCTGTCTGCGATGCAGCGCCAAGGGTAACTGTAGCCATGGCCTCCGAGCTGATAGTCCATGCTGCTGCAAACGTCGTCGAACTGTTCGTGCAGATTGTTGTTGTCTTGCAAACGTCCCCATCTGTTGACTCAGGGATCGAGACGTGGTTGCACGATCCGTTACAGCCATGCGGATAAGATGCCTGTCATCTCGACTGCTAGTGATACGAGGCCGTTGGGATGCAGCAGGGCGTTCCATATTATCCTCCTAAACCCACCGATTCCATATTCTGCTAACACTCAAAGGATCTCGACCAGCGCGAGCAGCAATGTCGCGATACGATAAACCGCAATCGCGATAGGCTACAATCCGACCTTTATCAAAGTCGGAAAAGTTATGGTACGCATTTCTCCTACTTACACGAGGCATCACAACAACGTTTCACCAGGCAACGTCGGTCAACTGCTATTTGTGTATCAGAAATCGGTTGGAAACTTTCCCCATGTCAGCACGTTGTAGGTGTCGCCACCGGCGCCAACCTTGTGTGAATGCTCCGAAAAACTAATCATTTGCATATCACAGCATCTTCTTCCTGTCGGTTAAATTTCGCGTCTGTGGCACGTCATCTTCGTGGTGTAGCAATTTTAATGGCGAGTAGTGTATATCACAGGAATAAAAAATATTTCGTTTGTCATTTGTTATCCGCCTTCAGACTTGATATTAAAACATTCTCGAAAGTCTTGGAATCCCTGGGACTGATAACTTTCCAGTATCAATGTCAATAACAGGCAAAATTCGTCTATATCCTCAATTCACGGACTAGATGGAACGTCTATATACATAATAATGTTAGTACGGAAACCTCAGTAGCCGAGTCGTACTCGCACCTGGGGAATTTTTTCTGATTCCTTCACTTATGACGTGGTCAAATCTTGAGACCCCAATAGTTCGTTTCCAATAATCAATTTCGATGGCTGGTAGTTAATCTTCTCTCTCTCTCTCTCTCTCTCTCTCTCTCTCTCTCTCTCTCCCTCTCTCATTTCACAGACTTTTGACCTACGTACACATACGCTTTGTATTAATGTGTTTAATGTCATTTTTTCGTTTTGTTTGTGATCTTATTACTCGAATGGATAGAGTTTAATTGCCTAATAACACGTTTCCCACATCCAATCGTATTTTTAATACCTCCTACACCTTTTCCATTCGCATTTATAGTTACCCACATGAATTTAAAATACGACTATCATTCAATACTAAAATTCCTAGCATCTAAATCATGTTCTACATCTACATCCATACTCCGCAAGCCACCTGACGGAGTGTGGCGGGGGGTACCCTGAGTACCTCTATCGGTTCTCCCTTCTAATCCAGTCTCGTATTGTTCGTGGAAAGAAAGATTGTCGATATGTCTCTGTGTGGGCTCTAATCTCTCTGATTTTATCCTCATGGTCTCTTCGCGAGATATACGTAGGAGGGAGCAATATACTGCTTGACTCCTCGGTGAAGGTATGTTCTTGAAACTTTAACAAAAGTCCGTACCGAGCTACTCAGCGTCTCTCCCGCAAAGTCTTCCACTGAAGTTTATCTATCATCACCGTAAGGCGTTCGCGATTACTAAATAATGCTGTAACGAAACGCGCTGCTCTCCGTTGGATCTTCTCTATTTCTTCTATCACCCTGTCTGGTACGGATCCAACACCGGTGAGCAGTATTCAAACAGTTGGCGAACAAGTGTACTGTAACCTACTTCCTTTGTTTTCGGATTGCATTTCCTTAGGATTCTTCCAATGAATCTCAGTCTGGCATCTGCTTTACCGACGATTAATTTTATATGGTCAGTCCATTTTAAATCACTCCTAATGCGTACTCCCAGATAATTTATGGAATTAAGTACTTCCAGTTGCTGACCTGCTATACTGTAGCTAAATGATAAAGGATCTTTCTTTCTATGTATTCGCAGCACATTACACTTGTCTACATTGAGATTCAATTGCCATTCCCTGCACCATGTGTCAATTCGTTGCAGATCCTCCCTGCATTTCAGTACATTTTTGCATCGTTACAACCTCTCGATATACTACAGCATCATCCGCAAGAAGCCTCAGTCAACTTCCGATGTCATCCACAAGATCATTTATGTATATTGTGAATAGCAACGGTCCTACGACACTCCCCTGCGGCACACCTGAAATCGTTCTTACTTCGGAAGGCTTCTCTCCATAGAGAACGACATGCTGCGTTCTGTTATCTAGGAACTCTTCAATCCAATCACACAATTGCTCTGACAGTCCATATGCTCTTACTTTGTTCATCAAACGACTGTGGGGAACTGTATCAAACGCCTTGCGGAAGTCAAGAAACACGGCATCTACCTGGGAACCCGTGGCTATGGCCCTCTGAGTCTTGTGGACGAATAGCGCGAGCTGGGTTTCACACGATCGTCTTTTTCGAAACCCATGCTGATTCCTACAGAGTAGGTTTCTAGTCTCCAGAAAAGTTATTATACTCTAACATAATACGTGTTCTACAAGTGATCGACGTAAGAGATACAGGTCTATAGTTCTGCACCGTCCCTTCTTGAAAACGGGGATGACCTGTGCCCTTTTCCAATCATTTGGAATGCTACGCTCTTCTAGAGACCTACGGTACGCCGCTGCAAGAAGGGGGGCAGGTTCCTTCGCGTACTCTGTGTATAATCGAACTGGTAGCCTAACAGGTCCAGCGGCCTTTCCTGTTTTGAGCGATTTTAGTTGTTTCTCTATCCCTCTGTCATCTATTTCGATATCTACCATTTTGTCATCTGTGCGACATCTAGAGCAGGAACTACAGTGCAGTCTTCATCTGTGAAACAGCTTTGGAAAAAGACATTTAGTATTTCGGCCTTTTGTCTGTCGTCCTCTGTTTCAGAACAATTTTGGTCTCTGAGTGTCTGGACATTTTGTTTTGATCCACCTACCGCTTTGACATAAGACCAAAATTTCTTAGGATTTTATGCCAAGTCAGTACATAGAACTTTACTTTCGAATTCATTGAACGCCTCTTGCATAGCCCTCCTCACACTACATCTCGCTTCGTGTAATTTTTGTTTGTCTGCAAGGCTTTGGCTATGTTTATGTTTGGTGTGAAGTTCCCCTTCCTTTCGAGCCGTTTTCTAACTCGGTTGTTGTACCATGGTGGCTCTTTTCCATCTCTTACGATCTTGCTTGGCACGTACTGATCTAATGCATATTGTACGATGGTTTTGAACTTTGTCCACTGATCCTCAACACTATATGTACTTGAGACAAAACATTAGTGTTGAGCCGTCAAGTACTTTGAAATCTGCTTTTTGTCACTTTTGCTAAACAGAAAAATCTTCCTACCTTTTTTAATATTTCTATTTACGGCTGAAATCATTGCTGCAGTGACCGCTTTATGATCGATGATTCCTGTTCTGCGTTAACTGTTTCAAATAGTTCGGGTCTGTGTTGTTCGTCACAACTACTACTCAGTTTTCTTCAAGTTTGTTTTGAAGCCTTACTTGTCACATTCTTCAAACAGCTTTGTCAGCACGCAGCTGGAGTCGTCCTCATCTTCGGTAACTATCATGTGAGTATCAGTGAATACGAGAGAGTATAGGTTATCCAGTACCACTGACTCCTCATAGGGTAACATTAATTTATGCGTACAGATCCTTCTGTGTAAAGGTATTCTCCGTATATTTCGCTGGTCGTAATTACAATTAACTTAGAAGTTAGTCATCTGCAAGGATACCATTTGTGCTAAGTTAGAACGGTCCTTCGCGTGTGAATATACCGGGTAAGAGAAGCGATTCTGGCCGTTAAAGAGGAAGTCAGCGTCTGGCAAACGGACGTAACTAAGCAGCCTGTCCAAAACTATGCAAGTTAGCACAGTTAGTTTGGCGATGAGAAGAAGATCCCTCTGCGCAATCGGACGTTTTCTTCGAAATCCAACCCCAACAGTTAGGGTTCTGCCTTACTGGGACCCGTGTTGTTCTGCCATCCAGAGATGTTTTTGCTGGCTGGCACTGTCAGTCTCCAGATTATCGTATTGTTCAGGCCCCACGATGAGACAAGTTAACTGAGTGATGCAGGCACCGGAAGAGTCGATAAAGATTTCCAGTTAATCAGAGGAAAAGTTAATGATCGTGTTACTCGCTAACTGCGACAGTCAGATCATTTGGAATTATTAGGGAAACCGATAACTACGATCGCACCAGACCGCCAGCGCCTCCGTGCTGCCAATAAGATAATCTGTCACGTTTTACTACCATCATGTGCCATCATTAGGCGGTGCCTCCGACGCTCGCTCTCGGTTACGTGCTTTGTTTCTTCGTTTTCTACAAATCTTCTGATTCCTACATGTGCGGTATTTCTTGATGGATCGAGTACTGTTTCCTGGTCCAGTGACAACTATCTCGTATCCAAACACTTTTGTCACTTATTCCAGTACCTTTTTACCTCGTGCAATCCTATGAACGTCAATATTAATGTCTTTGTGGCTCATTATCAAAATATACCTATTCAAGTATGTAGGGATTCTTATTTAAATATTTTTCTTCTTCCAGTCTAGGTAATAAGCTCTGGCAAAAAGAAAATTCTGTGGTAAATAAATATAATTATCGGCGTGTATACTGCATTACATGAAGTGATTACCCTAAGAAATATACAGAGGAGTCCAAAACAATGTATCCACTGTTTAAAAGTCCATAACTGGCAAACTAATTGACGGAGTTGTCTCATCTTTGGTAGTGTAATAGTTTGTAGTTCCGGCAATCGCCTCACAAGCGTTCTATTGCGTGGTTTTGTTTTGTCAGATGACAGTCGCCAGATAGTCAGTGTTTTGTTCTTAGTTGCACCTAGTTACTCGAGTAAACATGGCTGGCGCAAGGCTTACATTCGATGAAAGGAAGTCAGTTTTGAAGTGGTATTTTAAGTACGAAAACATTAATGAGGTTCAACGGCAATGACGAAATGAGTATCAAACAGAGCCACCGACACGTTTAACGATTCGTCGCATTCGAGACAAATTTGAAGCCGAGGGCTGTGTTAAAGATGTACACAAACAACGATCTGGGCGACATGTAACAGTAACAAGTCCAGCTAACTCCCGTCGTGTGTTACAACAATTCACTCGCTCACCACGGAAGTCTGTGAGACAGTGTGCCTGTGAAACTGGAGTGAGTCGCTCAAGTGTCCGGCGAATTTTGAAGACAGCAGAGTGGAAGTGCTACATCCCACGATTGCTACACGCAATGAACGAGGCCGACCCAGATCCTAGAATGGAGTACTACGAGTGGTTTACTACCATGGTGCGCAACGATGAAGAGATCGCAGAGATGATTGTGTGGTCTGATGACGCACAGTTCAAACTCAATGGTACAGTAAATCGCCACAATTGGATCTACTGGGCCTCCGAAAATCCGAACGTCCATGTAGACAAAGCCGTGAATTTGCCAGGACTAAATATGTGGTGTGGGTTGTCTTATTGGGGCTTGATTGGGCCATTCTTCTTTGACGGCACAGTTACCGCTGAGGTGTACCTTCAGAAGCTTCAGACATCCATTTTACCTGTCATCCGAGACTTGTATGGAGACGGAAGAGTTTACTTTCAACAAGATGGTGCCCCAGCCCACTACCAAAATCGTGTTAGAGCGTATCTTGGCGAAAACCTACCACGAAGATGGATAGGCCGTAGAGGTGCTGTGGAGTATCCACCACGTTCCCCAGACCTAACTCCTCTGGACTTTTACCTGTGGGGAACTCTAAAGGACGTCGTTTATCGACAAAAGCCACGCACATTGGATGAACTTCGAGAATCCATCGTACATTCATGTGCAAATATCCAACTGAACACATTGCAGTCAGTAGTTCGTGCTGCAGTTCGGCGGCATCGTTTGTGTGTGGATGTTAATGGTGACCATTTCGAACACCTACAGTGATATCTTTAAGCTGGACTTTAAGCTACATTTTCACCAAAAACGAGACAACTCCGTCAATTAGTTTGCAAATTATGGACTTTTAAACAGTGGATACATTTTTTGGACCCCTCTGTATAGGGCAAACAGGTAGGTCATTTGGAAAATTATTTCACGAACACCTTAACACGTTAGGACCACATTGTACCATTCCACACTACAGTTTGCAGCGTGCCCCGACTAATGATGTCAGTGGTGGCAATTTTTTTATTGCCAATCCGACCTTTAAAAAACTTTCAGCGTCCTGTCACTAGGAAATACTTTTTCTTCTTTTAGATGCAGGCAACCTTTAAAACATGGCTATATAACTACGTGATCCATCCACCAGCAATTTTAACAAATTAATGGATCACATACTTATCACCCGTCGTTCGCCACTGTAATTTAGACAGTATTCACTGAATAATATATCTTGGCTAGGAGCGATAGGTGCACCAATGACCTTTTAAGATTCTGAGTATATTTTTGTTACTTTTGTAAAATTTAATATACACAATATTGAGACTATTTATTACTCTTTCCCACGTAGGTTTCACCCGATGTCGCCGCTTTAGGCAGCGAAACCGGTTGCATTTCAATAAAACAACCGTTTTACCAGCTGTTAGCGGAATTCTTTCTGACAGCATATTTAAACAGAGTTTGGCTTCTCTTTCCATTCCTTAATCTACCATGTGTTACAACACACCTATAGTAGGAGATAAATTCTATGATTTAGGCATTGGTCAGGGGACGGAGTGAAGGAACGAGTCCTCGTTCCCTGGCCGCAACAGCTGGGAATGCGGTTTCACCTGCTGACAGCTGCACCTCTACATTGGTCCAAAACTGAGTGCGATCTTTTAACAGTGTCCTGATAAGCAAGGAGTCGGCCAATCGCCTTCCGCCAGCCAACGCGACAGGGAGCCAGCTATTCCTGGAGGCTGTCGTTATCTGGGGCGGGCTTCCTCGGCCGCAGCAGGGCGAGCGCAAAGGACGCCTCTAATCTGGCCGGCGCGGCGTGGGCGCCGCTGCAGCTCTGCGCCGCTCAACCGCAAGGCTTCCGGCGTTGCGGCAACGTCAGTTGCACTGATAACACAGCCGGGGGCAGCTTGTAAAACTGCCTGCCATGCGATGGATTCCACTCACAGCATGCTACAAAGGCACTCTACGAGGGGCGTTCCATAGGGACTTACACTTTATTTTTTCCATCATTCATGGTGCGTCATTTGACTTGTCATTTTAATTGTAAGAACATAGTACTTTTATCTAACTGTAGGTGCCAGAACAATCACTAGAAGCATGATTCCTTCACAGTACAGCCTAATTTCCCAACTCCTGTAACTACACTACTGCCCTTAAAATTGTTACACCAAGAAGACGACGTGCTACAGACGCGAAATTTAACCGACAAGAAGAAGATGCTGCGATATGCAAATAACTAGCTTTTAAGAGCATTCACACAACGTTGCCGCCGGTGGCGACACCTACAACGTGCAGACATGAAGAAAGTTTCCAACCGATTTCTCATACAAAAACAGCAGTTGACCGGCGTTGCTTGGTGAAATGTTGTTGTCATGCCTCGTGTAAGGAGGAGAAATGCGTACCATAACTTTTCCGACTTTGATAAAGGTCGGATTGTAGCCTATCGCGATTGCAATTTATCGTATCGCGACGTTGCTGCTCGGGTTGCTCGAGATCCAATGACTGTTAGCAGAATATGGAATCGGTGGGTTCAGGAGGATAATACGGAACGCCGTGCTGGATCCCAACGGCCTCGTATCACTAGCAGTCGAGATGACAGGCATCTTATCCGCATGGCTGTAACGGATCATGCAGCCACGTCTCGATCCCTGAGTCAACAGATGGGGATGTTTGCAAGACAACAACCATCTGCCCGAACAGTTCAACGACGTTTGCATCAGCATGGACTATCAGCTCGGAGACCATGGATGTGGTTACCCTTGACGCTGCATCGCAGATAGGAGCGCCTGCGATGGTGTACTCAACGACGAACCTGGGTGCACCAATGGCAAAACGTCATTTTTCCGGATGAATCCAGGTTCTGTTTACAGCATCATGATGGTCTTATCCGTTTTTGGCGACATCGCGGTGAACGCACATTGGAAGCGTGTATTCGACATCGCCATACTTGCGTATCACCCGGCGTGATGGTATGGGGTGCCATTGGTTACACGTCTCGTTCACCTCTTGTTCGCACTGACGGCACTTTCAACAGTGGACGTTACATCTCAGATGTGTTCCGACCCGTCGCTCTATCCTTCATTCGATCCCTGCGAAACCCTACATTTCAGCATGATAATGCTCGAGCGCATGTTGTAGGTCCTGTACGGGCCTTTCTGGATACAGAAAATATTCGACTGCTGCCCTGGCCAGCACATTCTCTAGATCTCTCACCAATTGAAAACGTCTGGTTAATGGAGGCCGAGCAGCTGGTTCATCACAATATGCCAGTCACTGCTCTTGATGAACTGTGGTATCGTGGTGATGCTGCATGGGCAGCTGTACCTGTACACACCATCGAAGCTCTATTTGACTCAATGCCCAAGCGTATCAAGGCCGTTATTACGGCCAGAGGTGGTTGTTCTGGGTACTGATTTCTCAGGATCTATGCACCCAAATTGCGTGAAAATGTGATCACATGTCAGTTCTAGTATAATATATTTGTCCAATGAATACCCGTTAATCATCTGCATTTCTTCTTGGTGTGGCAATTTTAATGGCCATTAGTGTACGTATACATGATCTGAAAGGGAGACAAGACTCATTTTAAACACCCTCAGTCATGCTACGTGCCCCATGATGAGCATTCCGGTTCATTCAGTCTCATGTAGCAGAATAGGACAAAGTTGTCTCCTGCACTGTGGACTGATCAGCCGTTTCAAAAAACATGATCAGTATATATAAAATAACGAAAATAGCGAACAACAACTGACATCGACCACGAAAGCCAAGACAAAACGAAATGTGAAGATGAGTGCATGGCTCCGTATCGCGAGAAACAATGTGTTTGGGGGTCACGTGATCAACAATGGATGATGACGTCAGTCGTCGAAAACTTTCTTCCCGAGGAACCGTGACGCGACTTGACGTGACATGACGTAACGGGCCAGTTTGGATGCCGTGACAAGACGGGACGGGACTGGACGGTCAGTGTGAATTGGTGTTGAAGCGAACGTTTCTGCAGCATGACTTCTGGCGAGACTAGGAAAGTAGACAGGAGCGGCTACAGCGGGCGCGGCGTTGCAACAAGGCGGCCGGCTGCCGCCGCACCGCCATCCGCTCGCTATTGCAGCGGCGCTGGCGGCGGCGGCGGCGGCGGCGGCGGCGGCGGCGCCAGTTTCGCAACGCGCCCGGACGTCCGGCGCCTGTTTTCGCAGGCGAGCGCAGCGGCCGCAGCCGCGGCCCGCGCAGGCGACTGCGCGCTAGAGCTAGCGCGACCCCGCCCCGTCTAGACGGATTCCGGTCGCCGGACGCGCTCCACGCGTGCGTGCCCCGTGCGTGTGTGCGTGGTCGCGGTGCGTGAGCGCGCCGCAGCCGCCGCCGCCGCCGCCGCCGCCGCCACCTGGCACGTCAGCTGGCCGCGCCAGCCGCGGTCACCGCCCGCCGGTTCGATGCCCGGCGACGACCGTCTCGCCCCTCTCCGCCTCGCGCCAAGCCGCGCCTACCGCCTCGCGCCACCGCCGACCGCTTCGCTCGCACGGAAAATAACGCACTCTGCGCACTCTACGAGGTGTGTCAGAAAAGTAATGAGACTGATTTTTTATCCACCAAAGTTTTTCTTTTATTTTTCTTATTTTAAACAGCAACAGTGTCACCTCCATAGAAGTTCCCTTCGGCAGCTATAGACCGGCGGAGCCGTAGTTCCCACACTTAGCAGCCCCGCTGAAAGGCTTCAACTGGAAGGGCCCTTAAAATATTGGCCACATTCCTTGGAAACCAGTAAATGTATCTGCAGTTGCAAGCATGGGGACCCTCGGCTGTATGATAAGATTGACGACAACGAAAGAGCTGGACCGGTACTCGAACCAAGGTTTGCCGCTTACCGCGAGCGGTCGCCTTACCATTAGGCTATCTGAGCACGACTCACGACTAGGCTTCCATATCTCGTCTGCCTTGTGTCTACAACCTGAACTCGTACACCATTTATGAATATTTCCGTACACGGGGGATGATTTACTTGCCCAGCGTCGGCATGTCCGAAAAAACATTGCACTGTAATTTGGAATAACACAGGCATTTCAATATCGTTTTCTTTTGAATGTTCTCTAGAGTCCCAAAATGACGCACTTTTAAGACAGTTTTCAATTTCGGAAAAAGAAAAAATCGCAGGGACTCACAGCAGATGAACAGCAAGGCCGTGGGACAACAGAGATACTTTTGACGTCTTAAACTCCGTGATGGAAGTTGCTTGTAACACGGGGCGTTGTCATGACTTAACATCCACTTGTCTGCAATGTACGATCTCACTCGATTCACCCTTTCCTTAAGCCTTTCACCGAACATCTTTGTAAAATTCTTCGTTGACAGTTTGTCCTGGATGAAAATCTTGCAGGAGCACGCACACGTTAGACATCTTGAGAATTCCCGAAGTTTAACGCAAAACTTGATGGCGTAACGTTGTTCTAAATTCCGCTGTTCCATTTTCATAACACACAACAAAAACACAGATTCACTGCTGGCGCTCTCAAAAATCAATTGATGGCTGCACGCAGCTGAAACTCAGACTCAGCATCTGGAAGGAATCAACACACTGGTCTTCAAAAGTAGAATAACACGGTGTTGCGAGATCGCTAGCAGTGATGTCAGTCTCATTCCTTTTCTCACACACCTTTTTATTTCCGGTCACCCAACACCTGCGTTCTATAATTATCTAAAACTGACATAAAAGACATGTAACTGGAAAGAAATCTAAAATAATACTCTAGATATACTGGGCACCCCAGGATGAATGCTCAATATTCGGAGATACGGCGGGAGCGATCACTCGAAGCAAAAAAGTCTTAAGCATGGGCTCCAAAATGCGTACGTTGAGAGCTATGGGCCCTTATTCATATTCGGTACTGGCCTGGAAGCTCTTTTACCGGAAGCTCTTTGCGTTCTAAATTTTGGGAGGAGGTGATATGGACCAAAACACAAAAAATTGTCTAGTAAGCATAGTCTGTAAAATCCATACCAGTACCTTACGAGCTACTAGCACTTGTTCGTAGAAGAGGTGTCTCACAGTAGCGAAGATGAACCTATGATCATAGCTCTTAAGGTTTCCACTTTGGAGCCCATGTTTGCTGGTCTATACTACCACACCTGAAAATATGGAAGGCAAAGAGCTGGCTGAAGCAGAGATAGGTTTCACACTATCGAAGACGAAGAAGTGCCAATACCTCTTAACTCATGCGTTTTAGACACCAGGTTTACAGGACTTTTCATTCGAATGATCGCCTCTGTCATATACTTGGATATTAACCATAGCTCCGATGACACCAGGTAAGTAGTAAACTGACCACGTAACTAAAACTTTACATTTTAACGAATACGTAACATTAGGTTGGTGCTTAAGTTCGTAGCATCTTCCCACAAGACTAATAAACACAACAGATACGCTTAACGGATTATTTAGTCACCAATAATATACTCCCCTTCACTATTTACAACATACTGACAATTTCGGATAACTTTTCGATTCCGCGACTACACAAATCACGTGGTTTTGAGACGAAGAATTCGTCGAGCCATGTTCGGAACGCATTTTCATGCGGAAAGGAAGTTCCTTGGGGGTTTTTCCATAGAGAGCGGAAAAGGTGAAAATCTGAGGGCGCAAGCTCAAGTGAATAAGGTACGTGAGGAATGATTTCCCAAACCGGTTTTTGTTTGTGTAGCACAACGCGGGCGGCATTATAGTGCAACAGCGTCCTTCACGAAGTCTTCCTGATCGTTGTTCTTCGACTGCGTTTGCAAGACTTCTCAGCTGTTGAAAATAAATGTCAGCAGTGATGGTTACACATAGGAGAAGCAATTCGTACTACACCATACAGTCGCTGTTCCACCACGTGCATAAAGTTATCTTTTGCGGATGCGCGCAGGTCTTTGTACAGGGAGTAGCTGTTTTGTCTGGGCTCAATCATTCCTCTCTTTTACTTACGTTAGCTTGTAGATGCCATTTCCCGTCACCAGTAACGATACAGAATAGGAATGGTTGGCATTATTCACGAGCCAATTGATGACAATCAACGACAATCAAGGAGAGATGCATATATGGCCACCTGCTGATTTTTGTGATTTTGGCTTAGAACAAGTGGTACTCATACACCCGATCTTTGAATCTTCTCCACTGCATGCGAATTTCGTATGATGGTGAAATGATCACAGTTCATCACATCTGTCAATTCTTGAGTACACTGAAAAGGACCATTGTGGATTAATTTGTTTAAACGATCTTCATTGAACCCCGAAGGTCTTCCTGAACGTGGAGAATCACCGATGTCAAAACGATCCTCCTTGACACGTGAAAATCATTTTCTTGCTGTGCTCTGCCCAATGGCATTATCCCCATACACGGCACAAATATTTCTGGCTGCCTTCGCTGCTGTCACCCCTCTACTGAAGTCAAACAGAAGAATCTATCGGACGTGTTCCCATTTCTCCATTTGGCACTTCATTTTCTAGAGCCCACACACGTACTCAGTATCTCCAAATGACAAAACGACAATATGTGAAGTCAAATAGCAACTCTGAACTACAAACAAAAATGACAGTCGATAAATAAACCCATGCAACCGTATACCAACATGCGAAACAAAAACACTATGAACTTATCCACAAACCTAATACTATCGAAGTTAGACGGGGAGTCCCAGTAGAATGGTCTTTATTCACGGATATGACAGTAACTTTCATTCGAAGCAAAAAAGTAAACATGGGCTCTAATATGCGTACCTTAAGAGCTACGAGCAGTTTATCATCTTCGATGCTCTGGAACAAACCTCTTCTACTGCAAGCTCTTTGCTTTCCATATTTTCGGAGAAAGTTGTATGGACCAGAGCAAGAAAAAATTGTCTAGTACATACTGGTACCTTAAGAGCCATTAACAATGATGCATTACAAGAGGTGTTCCGCAGTAGGGAAGATGAACAACTGCACATAGCTCTTAAAGTATGCTCTTTGAAGCACGTGTTTGCTGGAGCTATTTTTCTTGTTGTGGTTCATACTAGCTATTCTCAGAATATGGAAATCAAAGGGCCTGGGGTAGAAGAGATACGTTTCACAGTAGGGATGATGAAAAAATTTGCCTCGAACGATCGTGCCTTTCTTATCCATGAATATGACCATTCTCCCTAGGACATTCGATATGTGGTAACCATAACATAACATCTGCAACGCAATCTGAGATAGCCTGCTTCTGTTACAAAGATTCGATCTCGGACTGTAACGCAAATGTATTGTTCAAGGTATGGATTAACATATGGAATAGTTTTCTTCGATTTTATACCATACTACATGGGGCGTATAGCGCACTGCCAGTGAATAAGTGCTGGAAAATAACTTAGAGACAAAATTGGTCAATCACACAACAAACAAAAGATAACTATACGGCCTACAACAGACAATGTTTTCTTTCAAAAAAAATCATTGCGTTATAATAAAAAACTGTGTTATAATAAAAAAGTATTTTGTAACTTATTAAGCATTCATTTATCAAATAATAGTTTTGTATGGCCATGATAGTAAATATTTCTATAGAAGTAAACTGGAGAGACATTTCATAACATAGCTAAGTATCGAAGTGTAAAAACAGTGTAACGTGGTTCAAATGGCTCTGAGCACTATGGGACTCAACATCTTAGGTCATAAGTCCTCTAGAACTTAGAACTACTTAAACCTAACTAACCTAAGGGCATCACACACACCCATGCCCGAGGCAGGATTCGAACCTGCGACCGTAGCAGTCCCGCGGTTCCGGACTACAGCGCCAGAACCGCACGGCCAAGTGTAACGTGTTATAGGGTTTTCAACGATACTCTACCGAGCGAAATGGTGCAGCGATTAAGGAACTGGACTTTATCCGTTTACAGCATTCCACAATCATGTTGTGAGTTCTTTAAATCGCTTAAGGCGAATGCTGGGACGATTCCTTTGAATAGGCAGCGTCGAATTTCGCCTCCATTCCTTGTACAATCAGTGCTTGAGATGAGTCTCTAATACTGTCGTCGTCGACGAGAGGCTAAAAGTGCTCTTCACAAAAGGAAGTAGATCGTATGCAAGAAGAAGCAAAATACGAATTTTTATTCGCTCTTGAGATATTGTTTTAATCATTTGTGAGTTGCCATCAATGACGAGCGTTCTTTTCTGGAATCATTAAAATCAGAGGTAAATAGAAGGCTCATACTCTCATAGTAATTAAGCAACTGAATTCACGTGGCGCCTTGATGAGATATCGTTTTCAGTAGTTGTAACCAAGTGATAGCGTCTGCCACATCACTGTCTTCAGACAACGCCGTATAAGCGTGTGATCCTGAAAAGGCGGAAAAGGTGAAAGGCGGTTGAGAAAGCCCGGACGTCTGCACTGCATCCGCAGTATCCGCAGACTTCCGACAGCATTCTGTAAGAACATAATGCGAAACCACGCAGTCTGCATAGCTTTCTCTAAGTTGTGGAGGATTTTGGGCTGTAGCACGGATTACATACGTAAAACAAGAATCGTTGATGGAAGTTCTACTGGCGAAGAGTTTCCAGTCATTGGTTTCATTTACATTTCCTTTCAACTTCCTGCCTTGCGCTAATCTCGTTGAAATACATAGTCCTGTCGTGAATATTCTTATTTCTTATGTAATACATAATGATAACTGTCTCTGTAGAAAACGTATTACGAAAAGCGATTATTTCTGTTCGAATATGTTTAATACTTGTCTCTTCATTCTTTCACCTATCAGCTCAGTGGCACAAACTTCCAGTTTTTTCGTGGTCTATCTCCCGTCGGATGTCTAACTTGAAACGTTGTACAGAAACGTATGCTAAATCACATTCACGAAAAAACAGAATTTATGAACGAGACAGATGTCTAAAATTTTAAACGTATTTATTACTACAGTGCGTGAGATGCATTCGCCGTGGAAAACAATGAGGCAAGCCAGTTATGTCTTCCAGAATGCGACTTCACATTACGACATTTGATATTAATTAAAATCAAGTGTCTATAGTTCATACTCATACTGGACAGACTGCCTTAGGAACAATAGTGACTGTTCTGTAAGCCTTTTATTACAAATTTCAGCCTTAGATCGCACAAATGGAATCATGAGCAGTTTCGATCTATTACGAAGTCCTCAGTCGATTTGTTTGAAAAATAAAGAAAAGAGTGACAGTGAAATACCACGAAATTATATTACAAATTAAATTAACTTTTTACAATTATACGGACTTGAATACTTAGCACAGTAATTCGTCAACTGAAAAACCCAGAGAGAAGGTGAACATAACTGCGATCCGACTGTTGGAACAGAAGACTGCAGTCGACTATGTAATAATATAGAGTTGGTGCCTCTCTGATTCCCAATACAAAATTATGAATATGCACAGTGTAAAATTGATTGTGAAAAGTGCTAAAAAATACTTAACTACTGATGCAAAAATGGTAGAAGTGCACTAGAAGAACGGTAGATGACGCCCACCTGCACACACAATCCGCCATTGGAAAACTATTGGGTTGGTGCATACCTTCGTAGCCTTTACGTTTTGCATGTTGGTAGCCCGGTTGCTGCGGATTAATTTATCGATCGTCATTTTTTATTTGTAGTTCAGTGTTGCTGCTTAAGTTATATATTGTCATTATGTCATTCGGAGATAGTGAGTGGAGGTGCGAACGCTAAAAAATTGAGTGCCAAGTGAAGAAACTGCAACATTTTCGATATATTCTCCAGTTTGAATTCAATAGAGGGGTGAAAACATCGGAAGCAGCCAGAAACATTTGTGCCATGTATGGGGATAATGCCGTTCGACAGATGATTTCTCGTTTTAAGGGGGATCATTTTGACATGAGTGACTCTCCATGTTCAGGAAGACCGTCGGAGTTTGATCAAGATTGTTTAAACGCATTAATCCACAGTGGTCCTTTTCACTGTACTCAAGAACGGGCAGATGTGAGGACCTGTGACCATTTCACCATCGTGCGACATTTGCATGCAATGGGTATGCTTAAAAAATCGAGTGTATGAGTATCGCATGCTCTAAGCCAAAATCACAAAAATCAGCGGGTGGCCATATGTACATCTTTGCTTGATTGTCATCAATTGGCTCGTGAGTAACACCAACCACTCCTATGCTGCATCGTTACTGGTGACGAGAAATGGTGTCATCAAGCTAACACGAGGAATGGTTGAGCCCAAAGAAAGCAGCTACTCTCCGTACAAAGGCCTGCGCGCATCCACAAAAGCTAATGTTATCTATGTGGTGGAACAGCGACCGTGTGGCGCACTACGAATTGCTTCCCCGAACTTTAACGATCAGTGTTGATGTTTATTGGCAGCAACTGAGGCGTCTTGCAGACGCAGTCCATAACAGCGAACAGGAAGACTGCGTGATGTGATGTTACTCCACGATAAAGCCCGCCTCATTCTGCTGAACACCAAAAACACTGTAGAGGAGTTGGGTTGGGAAGTCATTCAGTACCCACTTTATTTATCCGATTGGGCTCTCAGATTTTTACCTTTTACACTCGCTATCGAACAACCTTGAAGGAACTTCCTTTCCGGATGAAAATGCACTGCGGATGTGACACGATGAGTTCTTCGCCTCAAAACAACGTGATTTCTAGAGTTGCAAAATCTAAAAGCTCCCCAAGGGTTGGTAGGGAGTTGTAAACAGTGAAGCAGAATATATTATTGATGGCTTGTCTCTGTTATGTGTATCTATTGTGTTTATTAAACTTAGAGGAAAATGCTACGAACTTATACACCAACCGAATAGTATCTGGCGGTAGCAAATATACGTTACACAGCAAGTATGAAAGACCACGTAAATCAAGCTATTATTAGTCATGTGCGATCCAGCACAAAAAGGAACATCAACAAAGGAAAGGAGCAAAAAATATTTCCATTGCGCGAATTTGAAACCTCAGTTTTAATTTTTTGAGGCGGTTTACCGGTGTTTGCTCCCAAAGTGTCGGTGGAATGTCGAGTGCATTTGTGTCCTGTGTCTCAAAAGACTATGTTGCAAAATTGCTAGCAGAGATAGGAAATTTTTAAACAAACTAGATCGCAGGAAAGTCTGGAGTGGGAGACTTAATTTTGACAGCAATGAAAATGAAATGGAGATGGGAGGGACAAGTAACCAGGCGAATGGATAGCAGGAGACCAAGAGTTCTTCGCTGGATTCCAAGAGATAGAAGACGTCCTGGACGACGACCTAATAGAACGTCGATATACGATTTTAGGTGCTACCGCACGACCACGGGCTGCGGACTATCAACATTTCAGACATCAGACATCACCTCCTATCATCGAACTGAGACATGTTCGAAAACAAACAAAAGATGGATCGTCAACAGAGACACCATCATGCTATCCTCATCGTACTACACGATACGCCAATGGAACACTGAAATGAAACGCTTCCTATCCCATTTTTCTGAAGTATTTCTCTCTCCTGTCCTGTTCACATCCTCAAGCTATCTGCGCGTCACTCCTTTAACTGTCTTGTGATAATTCTTGAGATGAAGTGGAAACGCCATAGTCTGACTCCTAGTAAATTGTCCTTCCAGGAAGCGTACCCCTTACAAAGTGATATTCATTTCTAGTTCTTAATGTCTCTATTTGCCTGTATTCGAAATGTGTCTAAGCACTGAATGCATACCAACATACATTAGACAACAAATAGCCTCTTGCGAATAGAAAAAGTATATTAAAAACCAAATTTTAGCTGCGTTACAAAGGTACATGTGTTACGACAAAGCCTGGTGTATCTTGTAAGGGCCAACTCATCTGTGTCTGATTCATGACTACCTCCTGTAACACATGCATGTGTGACGTTAGAAGACCAATCTCTTACTGATTTACGAACAACTTAACAATCAAATAATCTGACAGAGTTGGATTATATTATTAAATCAATCCACACTAGGAACAACTCCATGTTAAATTAGGTACGTTAAATCCCAATCTTTCTTCTTTCCTTCTTTCCCACATTAAATTAACAACACTTCAGACTTAGTGAGGTTAAGAGAGTTACAGAACAGTTTTGGATCCATTTATGTCAACGTCATGAGCGTCCGACCACTTCCCCTATCCTCCTCAAGGCCACTCCTCATTGTTTCTAGCTCCGCTCCGTAAAGAACACCTTCCACTTCTCCGACCACGATGGCCACTCATTAAGAAATATGTTAATCTTCAAAACAGCATAAGACAGCACAACAATCACGAGGCAGTGGCTATACATACAAGATTCTGTATTACTAGATAACTAATGTTGGCAGCCCCCGGACACAAAACTTAAGCTGGGCGAAGTCCACCGACGTAGGCGGATCCAGAACAAGCCAACCTTGGTACAAAACGTCGTGAACAAATAGTACGTGGGGCGCTCAGTAAGTAATGCAACAATTTTTTTTCTCGACGAATTTCGGTTGAAAAAATGCAGAATTTGTTGTGGAACATCCCCGTTTCAAGAAGTTTCCATAGGTGGCGCCACAATACGTAGCCTTCAGAATGGTGTCTGTAATGAAGGTGCGTTCCAAACAGCTATTCATAAGAGCTTGCAGAATGTCTACGAGACCTGACAGTGAAAAAAAGCACGGTGAGTCGATGAGCGTGGCGTCTGTTATCATCGCAACAAGGTCAAACACCTCGCCGCACAACTGGACGTCTCTGTTGGTAGTGCTGACAGACTTGCCCACCAGTAGCGAGGGGTACTTAAAGACGTGTGCGCGTTGGGTTCCTCGCCACCAAACATCATAAGGAGCAATGAAGGGCCGTCTATGAGCAGCTGCTAGCGCGTTACGAGGCTGGTTGTGGCAATTTTTTGTCGAACGTCATCACAAGCAGTGAACCATGGGTTCATCACTTCAAACCGGAAAGAAAACGGCAATTCACGGGGTGGCGCCACACCACCTCAAGTTCAAGGTCGCAGTCTCAGGCGGTAAGGTAATGGCGATGGTGTTCTAGGTCTATGAAAGGGTTATTCGAGCTTTTAACAACAGATTAACATATAGATGAGGATACATACCTCGAAAATAAATGTAAGTAAATGCACAACATAGCTGCAAAATATTTCGCTAAAAAATTACGATAATAGTTAGAGTGATTTTCTAACTCGCCAATCAACTTCACAATACCACACCATCATTGCAATTGGCAAGCTGTATAATAATGTAAAGAGGGACCTAAAAACCTAACACTCTAGAGACTAAGATAATAATCACAATAGACATCAAATGTAGCTAGGCTTAATTTTCAATTCAGTTAGTTAATGGGTGACGTTCATAAAAAACACACGCTACAGGTATTTAAAAGGTGCACCAAATCCACAATTTTGAACATACGGCAATGAAATTTTGTATCATGTTTTACGTGAAATTAACACATTAAGTTCCTTGGACTATATACACAGCACTTAACTTTTTTACGCAATTTAAAGATTTTATTTTTAAAAATAATATATGTCCCTTTTTATCAGAACCTATTCGAGACATTTCTACAAAATTTTGTCTGTTTAATATCTATGCACATAGTAAGCTTCTCTCATGAGGTTTTTCAGTATATCGAATAGGAGAATTTCAATAATTTTTCAACTACAATTCTGTATATATAACATAAAATTCATGCAAAATTCTAAGGACTTTGCCCCTATCTCAGTTTAAACTCAGAATTCCAAAACTTACTGTTGAGACAATATTTCTTGGGTTTGCAGAAATAACTGTACAAAGTTTCATAATTCCAGCCTTCAAAGATTCTGAGGAACAAGTAAATAAATTATAAAAAACGTAATTTTCAGGAAAAGTAATTTAAAGTTCAACCTAACGTTTTCCTTTTTTCATGTCAGCTCTTCATAAGGTCCCAGATTTCTAGTCAAGGTCCTCTTTCCTTTCGAGGCTTCTCTTCTGATTTCTTGTTTTCTCCCTTATTCCTTTATCAGGTCTTCAACTGACTTTTCAGCTGCAGAGAGACGCCGTAAATATATTTGTCTCAAGACGTCTTGAGGAAAACTTCCTATTTTAAAGCTCATTCTCTCTAATACCTTCATACTCCCTACGTTCCCACTAGTAAATATTAGAACTGCATCATAAGTTGCTATTCTGACAGCTCTAGCAAATGGAAATGTTGTTTTAGAGCATAGTTTCCATATGAGTGAATTCAGAAACTCATTTGGATTCTTGATTTTGCTATGAATGCACTTTTCTAGAGTCACAGATGATCTATAAAACCAAAGAGTAAGTATCACAGTCTTCTAGATGGGTCCCGTGTAAGTTCACCTGAAATTAATCCAAGGAATCGTTTTTCACTAGCTAGTACTGAAGTGATGCTTCAAAAATTGGATGTGGCAGGAAGGTCGCATCACACATTTAATTATTCTTCAGGCACTTCGGATGCGATTTCATCATTGAAACTTTGGGAATTTATTGTCCTTGAGCTCTACTAATAAATACAAAATAGATTGAAAATTGACATTTTCGGTCAATTTCATGAACGTCATCCCCTTAAGAGACGTTGACATTTTACGGATCTGGATAGAACAACTCTCTTACGACGGTACAATTGTGCTGGAACATGCTAAATGGTTGTTCAATAATAGGCGTACCTAAATTGCTAGAACAATCAGACTGGACTGAAAGTCCTGTTCCCATAAGAATGACACATGTGAAACATCTCTCACTAAAATATCAGGAAAAATTTCCAGAACTCTCTTTTGACTTAAATCACAATAATGAATTTTCAAGAAAAACCTGAATAGACTTTGACTGAGTGTTAAGGAAATTTCCTGTACTGTCCGACATGGCAATGCCCATTCTCTACCATTTATTACAACTTATTTGCATTAACATGCAGCAGCGGCGACTATTTAATCAAATTATCCATCAAGTCTTCAGAATATCAATGTCATGAGGCCGCTAGCAATGCTTATTAAACCACATTTCAAGCTATTGTGTCGGAACAAATAGATCCATCGTATGAAAGGTATATTTATCTTTTTTCAGTCTTAATTTAAAAAATCCTTTGTTATATTCAAATTTTTTATGCTAAATTTAGTAGTGTGTTTCTGAAATCTTAGTATTTACTTCTTTCTGTTCGTTTCCATTACAAATTTCTAAACCACTCTTTTAGTCATAGCTCTTTAATGATATGTTTATCTTGTTAAAGTATTTGTTCCTTAGATATCGTTTGCGCGTAAAAAGTTACTCTATCAGAGTTTCAGGTAAGCGGGTCATTAGCATAATGATTACGCAGAAATATACGCGCAGAAACCTCTATAACAGTAGTTCGTTACTAATTACGTTTATAGCAGTGAATAGGGGCCGTGAAGAAATGCACACGTACAGAAAGATGTCAACGACGAGAAAGTCTGAGAAGCTCTGTCCTAATTTATACAGAAGACAAAGAGTAACGGCAGATTTATAACACATACGTGTGCCTGATGATACAGTCGAACGCACTACTTACACTTTACAATGCAGAGACGCTACTCAAAGATCATATTAGACGGCCTTATTGTAGTTCTTGTATTGCGAGAACACAATACAGCTAGCACTGCCATATCACCGAAGTGTTAACGTACTTAATTGGCATCCAATTACATCTCCAAGATGGGCGTAACACCTCAACGAGCATGAATAATTACAGAGACAGATAAGTGACGACTACCTGTTTTCTGTATTTTTAACAGTTATGGTGGAAAGCATAACATTTTTGTTCTTGAAACTAAGTTGATCTTCCAGCCGTTTTTGAAACTAATAGAATGAAGGACTCAATAAATACACGTTATGAGGGAAAGGCATTACATAATTAACTGGAAAATGTAACAAATTACAAAATAAAGAAATACGTATATAATACTCATACAAGCAACATTTTAACTATGTCACATCACTCCGACTGGTACATTTACCTCATTCCGCTTCTACACAGCAATAAAATAAAACAAAATGAACCTCTGTCTAGTTCACACGCTGAACATTGTGACAATAATTTCATTATTTCTTGTGATCAGCTCTCTCTAAATTCTACAATAGTCAATAAACTTACATGATAAGTTCCTAAATTTCTTTATGGGGCAGATTAATAACAAAAAGTACGTGGTTTCTACGATTTCCGCCATTTATTTCAGGGAGACTCTAATGATCAAGTCCATTTACATTACCATAGCGTAGTGAGTCGACTCAATGGCGTTACTTTATTATTGCAAATAAAAATTGAACTTAGCAAAAGATCACGGTAAAGAAACAGAACTGAATTTATATGTACGTGTCGAGCCGTTTAGAAGAGCGTTGGCGTTTTTTATTCAGAACACTTGCCGACAGTTTCTGACTGTTAAAAGGAGCAGGCGAAAGAGAAAGAGGGATGCATCGATTTCCCCCTGTTAGCTCCAATCTGATAAATGGGGTGCTTTAGTCTCCTTCCTTTACAACTTCTGAACACTTCTTCACCCTTTACAAAGTTAGAACTACAATTTTTTCCACCCTAGTTGCTACGGCTATGGTATAATTAGTGCCTTTACGTCAAAGCAAAATATGTATACACACTGCAGAATTCCTCCGTCTTCTTTTTATTCGTGTTGCAAATCACGAGCGTTTTCAGGGGTTCAGTTACATTCTAATCAGAGAGAATGTGGTTACAAAGTCTAACTTCTTTGCACAGAGCACAGCGTAACAAATGCTTTCGAATCTTTGCTTATTTATCTGTAGATATGTTGTGCATACTGTGATTCAATAACAACTAATTGCAGCGTTAAACCATTTACGCGACGTTCCATTTCAACAAAATCTAGGAATGAAGAATGTGATTGTCCCTTGAGCAACGTAAGCTAAAAAATTGTATTAAATGCCAGTCCAGTGTGGCGTCAATCGTTTAACTGTGTGCATATTTGTGTAATCAATTCAGAAGTTCTCTAGGATGTGTAACTGTGTTCTACTACACATTTTGTTACTGTCTGACTTACTTTACAACATCTATCTAATTTTGATAACTTACAAAGAAAAGCTTGATTGCTAACATTCTACTTGTTTGCTTATTACAGTAAATCGAATATTTCAGTCACTCGGATTCATACATCATCCGTGAACGTAAACTGTCTTTTACAACATAACTATGATTTATACCTCTGAAATGCGGTACACATTCCCATTTTTTCATTGATCTGAAGTCCGCCCCCGGCACGTGAGTGGTAAGCGCGACAGAATGTCAATCCTAACGGCCCGGATTCGATTCCCGTCTGTGTCGGAGATTTTCTCCGCTCAGGGACTGGGTGTTGTGTTGTCCTAATCATCATCATTTCATCCACATCTACGTGCAAGTTGCCGAAGTGGCGTCAAACCGAATGACTTGCACCTGGCGAACGGTCTACCCGACGGGAGGCCCTTGTCACTGATCAGAAACAAAATTTCTTAGAAAATAACATGTAAAACCATTGAAAAGCTGTGTTCATTGGTCGCCAAAAACACTTGCTATACGTACCGAATACTTGTAAAATACACTGAGGTGGTAAAAGTAATGGGATACCACCTATTAGCCAGCCGGAGTGACCGAGCGGTTCTAGGCGTTACAGTCTGGAACCGCGCGACCGCTACGGTCGCAGGTTCGAATCCTGCCTCGGGCATGGATGTGTGTGATGTCCTTAGGTTAGTTAGGTTTAAGTAGTTCTAAGTTCTAGGGGACTGATGACCTCAGAAGTTAAGTCTCATAGTCCTCAGAGCCATTTGAACCATACCATCTACGAGGGCAGTTCAATAAGTAATGCAACACATTTTTTTTCTGAAGCAGGGGTTGTTTTATTCAGCATTGAAATACACCAGGTTATTCCCCAATCTTTTAGCTACACAACACTATTTTTCAACGTAATCTCCATTCAATGCTACGGCCTTACGCCACCTTGAAATGAGGGCCTGTATGCCTGCACGGTACCATTCCACTGGTCGATGTCGGAGCCAACGTCGTACTGCATCAATAACTTCTTCATCATCCGCGTCGTGCCTCCCACGGATTGCGTCCTTCATTGGGCCAAACATATGGAAATCCGACGGTGCGAGATCGGGGCTGTAGGGTGCATGAGGAAGAACAGTCCACTGAAGTTTTGTGAGCTCCTCTCGGGTGCAAAGACTTGTGTGAGGTCTTGCGTTGTCATGAAGAAGGAGAAGTTCGTTCAGATTTTTGTTCCTACGAACACGCTGAAGTCGTTTCTTCAATTTCTGAAGAGTAGCACAATACACTTCAGAGTTGATCGTTTGACCATGGGGAAGGACATCGAACAGAATAACCCATTCAGCATCCCATAAGACTGTAACCATGACTTTACCGGCTGAGGGTATGGCTTTAAACTTTTTCTTGGTAGGGGAGTGGGTGTGGCGCCACTCCATTGATTGCCGTTTTGTTTCAGGTTCGAAGTGATGAACCCATGTTTCATCGCCTGTAACAGTCTTTGACAAGAAATTGTCACCCTCAGCCACATGACGAGCAAGCAATTCCGCACAGATGGTTCTCCTTTGCTCTTTATGGTGTTCGGTTAGACAACGAGGGACCCAGCGGGAACAAACCTTTGAATATCCCAACTGGTGAACAATAATGACAGCACTACCAACAGAGATGTCAAGTTGAGCACTGAGTTGTTTGATGGTGATCCGTCGATCATCTCGAACGAGTGTGTTCGCACGCTCCGCCATTGCAGGAGTCACTGCTGTGCACGGCCGGCCCGCACGCGGGAGATCAGACAGTCTTGCTTGACCTTGCGGCGATGATGACACCCGCTTTGCCCAACGACTCACCGTGCTTTTGTCCACTGACAGATAACTGTAGACATTCTGCAAGCGCCTATGAATATCTGAGAAGCCCTGGTTTTCCGCCAAAAGAAACTCGATCACTGCCCGTTGTTTGCAACGCACATCCGTTACAGACGCCATTTTAACAGCTCCGTACAGCGCTGCCACCTGTCGGAAGTCAATGAAACTATACGAGATGAAGCGGGAATGTTTGAAAATACTCCACAAGAAATTTCCGGTTTTTTCAACCAAAATTGGCCGAGAAAAAAAATGTGTTGCATTACTTATTGAACTGCCCTCGTAATATCGTGACGTACCTACTTTTGCCCGGCGTTGTGCATCAAATCGACGTGTCATGGTCTCAACAAGTCCCCTGCTGAAACATTGGCCCATGCTGCCTCTATAGCCGTCCAGAATTGCGAAACTGTTACCGGTGCAGGATTTTGCGCACGAGCTGATCTCTTGATTTTGTCACATAAATATCCGACGAGATTCACGTCGGTCAATCTGGGTGGACAAATCATTATCATTCGCTTGCACTGCCCAGACCGTTCTTCAAATCAGTCTCCAATAGCTGTGGCCTGGTGAAACGGCGCGTTGTCACCCCTAAAAATTCCGTCGTTGTTTGGGAACATGAAGTCCATAAACGGCCGCAAATGGTCTCCAAGAAGCCGAACATAACAATGGACACAGTCTATTCCCTGTAAACACAGCCCATGCCATTATGGAGCCACCACCACCTTGCACAGTGTCTTTGATGACAACTTGCGTCCATGACTTCTTGGGGTCTGCGCCACACTCAAAGATTACCGTCATCTCTTACCAACTGAAATCATGACTCATCTGACCATGTCACTGTTCTCCAGTCGTATAGGGTCCAACACAGTCAAGAGCCCAGAAGAGGCACTACAGGCGATGTCGTGCTGTTAGTGAAGGCATTCGCGTCGGTCGTCTGCTGCCATTGCACATTAACGCCAAATTTTGCCGCACTGTTCTAACGGATACGTTCGGCGTACGTCCCGCATCGCTTTCTGCGGTTATACCATGCAGTGTTGCTTGTCTGTTAGCACTGACAACTCTACGCAAACGCCGCTGCTCTCGGTCGTTAATGGAAGGCCGTCGGCCAATGTTTTCTCCGTGGTGAGAAGTAGTGCCTGAAATTCGAAAATTTTTGGCGCACTCTTGACATTGAGGATCTCGGGATATTGAATTTCCTAACGATTTCCGAAATGGGGTGTTCCATGCTTCTAGTTCCAACTACTAGTTCGTGTTCAAAGTCTGTTAATTCCCATCATGTGGCCATAATCACACCGGAAATCTTCTCACATGAATCACCTGAGTACAAATGACAGTTCCGCCAATGCACTGCCCTTTTATACTTTATGTACGCGTTACTACTGACATCTGTATATGTACACTACCGGCCATTAAAATTGATACACCAAGAAGAAATGCAGATGATAAACGGGTATTCAATCGACAAATATATTATACTAGAACTGACATGCGATTACATTTTCACTCAATTTGAGTGCATAGATCCTGAGAAATCAGTACCCAGAACAACCACCTATGGTCGTAATAACGGCCTTGATACGCCTGCGCATTGAGTCAAACAGAGCTTGGATGGCGTGTACAGGTACAGCTGCCTATGCAGCTTCAACACGATACCACAGTTCATCAAGAGTAGTGACTGGCGTATTGTGACGAGCCAGTTGCTCGGCCTCCAATGAGGTTTTCAATTGGTGAGAGATCTGGAGAGTGTGCCGGCCAGGGAGGGATTCGAACATTTTCTGTATCCAGAAAGGCCCGTACAGGACCTGCAACATGCGGTCGTGCATTATCCTGCTGAAATGTAGGGTTTCGCAGGGGTCGAATGAAGGGTAGAGCCACGGGTCGTAACACATCTGAAATGTAACGTCCAATGTTCAAAGTGCCATCAATGCGAACAAGAGGTGACCGAGACGTGTAACCAATGGCACGCCATACCATCACGCCGGATGATACGCCAGTATGACGATGACGAATACACACTTCCAATGTGCGTTCACAGAGATGTCTCCAAACACGGATGCGACCATCATGATGCTGTAAACAGAACCTGAATTCATCCGAAAAAATTACGTTTTGCCATTCGTGCACCCAGGTTCGTCGTCGAGTACACCATCGCAGGCGCTCCTGTCTGCGATGCAGCGCCAAGGGTAACTGTAGCCATGGTCTCCGAGCTGATAGTCCATGCTGATGCAAACGTCGTCGAACTGTTCGTGCAGATTGTTGTTGTCTTGCAAACGTCCCCATCTGTTAACTCAGGGATCGATACGTGGTTGCACGATCTGTTACAGCCATGCGGATAAGATGCCTGTCATCTCGACTGCTAGTGATACGAGGCCGTTGGGATCCAGCACGGCGTTCCGTATTACCCTCCTAAACCCACCGATTCCATATTCTGCTAACACTCAAAGGATCTCGACCAGCGCGAGCAGCAATGTCGCGATACGATAAATCGCAATCGCGATAGGCTACAATCCGACCTTTATCAAAGTCGGAAACGTGATGGTACGCATTTCTCCTCCTTACACGAGCCATCACAGCTACGTTTCACCAGGCAACGCCGGTCAACTGCTGTTTGTGTATGAGAAATCGGTTGGAAACTTTCCTCATGTCAGCACGTTGCAGGTGTCGCCACCGGCGCCAAACTTGTGTGAATGCCCTGAAAAGTTAATGATTTGCGTATCACAGCATCATCTTCCTGTCGGTTAAATTTCGCGTCTGTAGCACGTCACCTTCGTGGTGTATCAATTTTAATGGCCAGTAGTGTACATATCGGTATGCCATGACTTTTGTCACATTGTGTGTCCATTTACGGAAAAAAATTCCAGAACCAAAACGTAATTAATGTAGAGTAACGAAATTTTGGAAATACATTTATCTAAGTAACGTATTTGACTGACACTGCAAGACCTCAGGTTAATGCAAGCGCGAGATAACCCATTGCAAATGTGAAATGCTGGTATGCTGGTTCGATAACAACTGGTGTACCCGCCAGAATGTTGAACGCAAACATGCAAACGTGCATGCATTGTGTTGTACAGGTGACAGATGTGGAAGAGCACTCCATGCCTGTTGCACTTGGTCGGCCACTACAGGGCTGGTTAATGCTGTTTGTGGATGACGCTGGACCTGTCGTCCAATGATGTCCCTTATGTGCTCGACTGCAGATAGACCTGATGATTGAACAGGCCAGGGCAACATGTTGACACTGTGTAGAGCATATTGGGCTACAAAAGCGGTATGAGGGCAAGCGTTATCCTGTTGGAAAATATCCCCTGGAATGCTGTTCATGAATGGTAGCGCAACACGTCGAATCACCAGACTGACGTACAAGTTTGCAATCAGGGTGAGTGGGATAACCACGAAGATGCTCCTGCTGTTACACGAAATCGCACTCCAGACCATAATTCCATGCGTAGGTCCCGTGTGTCTGCCGAGCAGACAGGCTGGTTGCAGGCCCTTAACTGGCCTCCTCCTAACCAACTCACGGCCATCATTCGCACCCAGGCAGAACCAGCTTTCATCAGAAAAAACAACTGACCTCCACCCTGCCCTCCAATAGGCTCCCTCTTGACACCACTATAGTCGCAAATGGCATTAGATTGAGGTTAGTGAAATGCACGCTGGCTCAGAGCCGTCCTTGAAGTAACCAAATTTGTAACAATTCGTTGTATGAATGTTGTGCGAACCTCCTGTTCAAACTGCTGCTGCAGATTCTGTACGACGCGCCAGAGCCATTCCGCGAACACGATGGTCTTTCCTTTCGGTAGCGCCACCTGGTAGTCCGGAGTCCGGTCTTCTTACGAACGTACATGCCCGTGACTACCGCTCCCAGCGATCACGTACAGGGGTTGCATTCCTGCCAAGTCTTCCTGCAGTATTGCAGAAGGAACATACAGCTTCCCGTAGCCCTCTAACACGACCTCGTCCAAACTCACAAGGGGAGGCCGCCAATTGTGAAATTCAGATTCGATTCATACTGCGCATAATAAAAGCTCATGGCCAGAGGTGTAATGTGGCAAAGCACCAAGATGCACTTCTCCGCCGTTGTCGAGAAAATCGACAGTTAATAGAGACCGTTGCGGTGAAATACTCTCTACGATTTATAATTTCCTACAGCGTCGTGGCGCAGCGGAAGCGATCGGGTTCGTAATCCGAAGGGCACCGTATCGAATCTCGCGCCATACGACTTTTTTTTTTAGTATTTGTTTTTTGTAATATATATATATATATATATATATATATATATATATATATATATATATATATATATATCGTGGGGTCTCTACTCTAATTCGAACGTTTGACTTACACTATACGTATTCGTTTCGGAATATCGTTTCTACGTCTTCCGTTAACTACACGTGTAAACATTATGAAGACAATTAATAACATTTGTGAAATACAACTTTGTTTGCGGAAAACATAATCATGTTCGAAGTCGCCAGTTTTTCCACGACAAACGACTTTCAACAACTTATTATATGCATAATTGTTGCAACTGATTGCCGGGAATATACATATAATATAAATATAATAATATATATAATATAAATATATAATATAAATATATATAATAGATATATATAGATATGAATTACAAAAAACAAATACTAAAAAAAAGTTGCATGGCACGAGATTCGATCCAGCGACCTTCGGATTACGAACCCGAGCGCTTACCGCTGCGCCACGACGCTGTAGGAGATTACAAATCGTAGAGAGTATTTCAGCGGAACGGTTTCTTTTAACGGCTGAGAAGTGCACCTTGGTGCTTTGCCACATTACACCTCTGGCCATGAGCTTTTATTATGCGCAGTATGAACCGAATCTGAATTTCACAATTGGCGGCCTCCCCTTGTCAGTGAGGTGTTGATAATACGTCTCTGTCGCCTTAAGGGCATTCTAACCTAACATCAACTCACCAACTCCGATCTCAAAGGTAAATAATGCTCGCGACCGTTGCAACGTGTATTTAAAGCAAACTTGATTTGCATCCTCGTAGTGGCACTGCTAGTAGGCGCGAAATCTGAACGGAAATTATCTTTCATATGTAGAAATACGTCTACCAACTGTCGTTAACGTCGCGCAACTCTTTGATGTTGCGATTTTTTTCCGCCAGTGCACTTAATTGAGAGAGTATTGTTTGTGAGAGATTTTTACACCTTATTTTGTTGGTAGGCATGTGGCGTTCAGACACGTACGAACGTCATCTTTTTACACAGTTATAGTAGTTTTGTCTCTGGTTACACGAATTAAAAATCTCGAATTTAACGTGCAGTGCTACTGCTAACGACGAAGAGTCATTTGCAAGAACAACCTAGAAAAATTCGGCACTTTCAGTAGCAAAGCGAACAGCGGTCAACGGCGAACTAATAACAAGATTCCATCACAAAGACTATAGGTACACTTGAGCTAGTCAGTATCCAGTATATGTGTGCATATGTTGCTGCGTTAGCCACAGTGCCAGGCACATCAATAAATCATCTTCACCTGAGATGCAGACAGGATTTCCTCACTACGTACAAAGCTGGGCTGTTAATCCAATATCAGAGTGCCTCGGAATCACTGACGATTTATGAAGGGGAATTTCAAGAGAGGCTGAGGTGTGAACTGCAGTTTGTGTGAAGGAGGGCATTGGAATAGGGTATTGTGTACAGCAGTGTGAGCCACACCCCAGGTTAGTGTGATGGATAGCGTATCTGCCTAACACGCATGAGAAACAGGTTCAAGTCCTGTCCTTGGCACAGATTTTAATCCATTACTTCAGCTTCCATTCTTATCGAAGACAAAAGCTAAGGCTTATTATGTCTCCACAAGAATGTAATTACATGAGGTTCATGATGCTGAGTTGGTATGTCTGTTCGTGTTGCGGGGCTGGATGCGAGCACAGTCTGCGAAGATCGTAGATGTCTTTCTGAGTATGGAGGGGGGAGTGGGAAGGAAGCTTCCCTGCCCCTCGTTGGGCACTCCCTTGACCCTGCCTAACACTCTGAGTGCAACATCAGTTCTTGTTTGTGCTTCAGTCACCGTGTGATCAAAATGGCTGTTCGTTTTTCACGCGGAGGCCAGGCGCGAACTGTGTGCTGAAGCAACCGGAATGAGCACATCTAAATCTACAGACTCCGCACGCCACAGTACAGTTCATGGTGGAGAAAACCTCATGCCGATATTCTGCTCTAACTCTCTTATTTTATTCTCATGGTCCCTATGCGAGAAATGCGATGGAGGCAGTATAAAGGTCACAGTCTTCTCCGAATAAATTTACTCAACAGGGTTTCGCGTAATACATCATCATTCTTCCAAGGGTTCCCATTTACATTCCCCGAGTACTTGTGTTACACTTCAGTATCGCCAATACCAACATGTTACGATTCTGTCAGCCCTTCTCTGAACACGGTCAAAGCCTATTGCCATGCCTACTTGAAAATGACTCCAAACTCTAGAATAATATTATAGAATTTGTCTCACTTACGTCTTGAATGCCATCGCCTTAATACTTCTATCTGCATCGCACTTCCTAGAATACTTCGAATAAATCAATTTCTTCCGTTCGCTGTCACTGAAACTGATTTGCTTCTTATATCACCCACAAAAATTTCTACGTAATGACAAGCTCAAAATGATCATGACTAATTTGATAATCAGATATTATCAAGTTCCTCCTTTTTGTTAAAGGCATAGTATGTAGCGGAGCTGGTGAAGGCTATAAATCCTTAACATTGTTCGCTGTTTTAACATTTGCGTTTATTTATAGTATGTTTTGACTTTAAGTTGTTGTTGAGGTCTTCAGTCCAAAGACTGGTTTGATGCAGCTGTCCATGCTGCTCTATCCTGTGCAAGCCTCTTCGTCCCCGAGTAACTACTGCAAACTACATCCCTCTGAATCTGCTTACTGTATTTATCTCTCTCTTGGTCTCCTCCTGCGATTGATACACCCACGCTTCCCTCCAATACTAAATTGGTGATCCCTTGATGCCTCAGAATATGTCCTACCAATAGATCCCTTCTATTAATCAAATTTTACCACAAATTTCTCCTCTCCCAATTCTATTCAGTACCTCCCCATAAGCGACGTGATCTATCCATCTAATCTTCAGAACCACTTTACATTCTTGTCTAAACTGCGTATTGTCCATGTTCACTTCCATGCATGGCTACATACCATACAAATACTTTCAGAAATGACTTCCTGACACTTAAATCTATACTCGATGATAGCCAATTTCTCTTCTTCAGAAACGCTTTTCTTACCATTTCCAATCTAGACTTTATATCCTCCCTACTTCGACTATCATCAGTTACCCCAAATAGCAAAACTCATTTACTACTTTACGGTCTCTTTTTCTAATCTAATTCCCTCAATATCACCTTATTTAATTTGACTAATTCCATTGTCCTCATTTTGCTTTTGTTGATGTTTATCTCAAGGTTTTTATTTCTTTAATGCCCACTCCGAATTTTTCTTTTGTTTCCTTTACTGCTTACTCAGTATACAGATTGAATAACATCGGGGACAGGATACAACCATTGCTTCCCTTTCGTGCCCCTCCACTCTTATAACTGCCCTCTGGTTTCTGTAAAAACTGTAAACAGCCTTTCGCTTCCGTTATTTTACCCCTGCCACTTTTAGAATTTGAAAGAGAGTTTCCAGTCGACATTGTCAAAAGCTTTCTCTACGTCTACAAGTGCTAAAATCGTGGGTTTGCCTTTCCTTAACCTATCTTCTATGAGAAGTCGTAGGGTCAGTGTTGCCAGGCATGTTCCTACATGTCTCCTGAATCCAAAGTGATCTTCTCCGAGATTGGCTTCTACCAGTTTTTCCATTCTTCTCTAAAGCATTAATGTTAGTATTTTGCAGCCGTGACTTATTAAACTGATAGTTCGCTAATTTTCACACCTGTCAGCACTTGCTTTCTTTGGAATTGGGATTATTATATTCTTCTTGAAGACTGAGGGTATTTCACCTGTCTCATACATCTTGCTCACCAGATGGAAAAGTTTTGTCATGGCTGGCTCTTCAAAAACTCTTAGTATCTCTAACGGAATGTTGTCTACTCGCGGGGCTTCGTTTCAACTTAAGTCTTTCAGTGCTTTGTCAAATTCTTCACGCAGTATCTTATCTCGCTTCTCATCTCCCAATTCCATAATATTGGCGTCAAGTACATCTCCCTTGCATAGACCCTCTATATACTCCTTCCACCTCTCCGCTTTCCCTTCTTTGCTTGGGACTGCTTTTCCATCTGAGCTCTTGATATTCATACATTTGGTTATCTTTTCTGCAGGGGTCTCTTTAATTTTCCTGTAGACAGTGTCTATCTTACCCCTAGTGATTATGCATCTACATCCTTACATTTATCCTCTAGCCATTCCTATTTAGCCATTTTGCACTTCCTGTCGATCTCGTCGATCTCATTTTTTAGACGTTTGTATTCCCTTTCGCCTGCTTCATTTATTGCATTTTTATATTTCGTCCTTTCAGCGATTAAATTCAATTTCTTTTATGTTACCCGAGGGTTTCTACTAGCCCTCGTCTCTTTACCTACTTGATCCTCGGCTGCCTTTACCATTTCATCTAGCAAAGCTACCTATTCTTCTTCTACTAAATTCCCTTCGCCAGTTCTTGTCAATCGTTTCCTAGTGCTCCCTCTGAAACTCTCTAGAACCTCTGGTTCTTTCAGTTTATTCAGGTCTCATGTAAAATTCCTGCCTCCTTGCAGTTTCTTCGGTTTTAATCTGCAGTTCATAACCAATAAATTGTGGTCAGAGTTGACGTCTGCCCTTGGAAATGTCTTACAATTTAAAATCTGTTTCCTAAATCTCTGTCTAACTGTTATATAATCAAAATCGAATCTTCCGGTTTCTCCAGGTCTCTGCCTCGTATTCTCTACTTTACGTGTATCTAAACTACACGTCAGCATGAAAGAGTTTAAAAAGTTGTTATTTTGTTAGCATTCTGTAAGAAAAGAGAGAGAGAGAGAGAGAGAGAGAGAGAGAGAGAGGTTACTATTACATCGATAATTTCGATTCATAGTGAAGTAAAGGTATGAATTTATTGAAGTGTTTCTTGTCAGACTAACGTCTCATGCAATATTTTGAAAGCTTCCACATTCGCACAGTGGAGTGAAAGGTTTATTACGTCGGCTCTTTTTGACGCCGACCACGTGGTGCGAACTGTTAGATACAAATGAACGGAAGTCCTTCTCAGCATGAACTAACATTAGATGAGAAATTAATATTAAAGTTACAACACTAGAACAGTGATGAGGAATGCTTAGTAAGTGTAGTGAACGTGGCAATTAGTACGATATCTCTGAGTTAGTTCAACATCCTCCAATAGTTCAAATGGCTCTGAGCACTATGGAACTTCACATCTGAGGTCATGTCCCCTAGAACTTAGAACTACTTAAACCTAACTAACCTAAGGACATCACACACATCCATGCCCGAGGCAGGATTCGAACCTGCGATCGTAACGGTCGCGCGGTTCCAGACTGAAGCGCCAAGAACCGCCTGGCCACACTCGTCAGCCAACATCGTCCAATAAGGTAACTTTAACCAACTAGGGCGTTGTAAATAATACATATTCTACTGCATCGTAATACAAGTGGCCTCTTCTAATACGAACTACGCTATTGGAATATGGTTACAGGTCGCCAACGTGGAATGACGACAGACTAGTATTGGCGGCTGAGTGTTTTCCCGCCAAACATTCTGACTGATAAAAGCGAAGTTCATGTCACAGCATGTGGTATTTTGTAGAATGTGCTGGTAAAATACGAGTATAAGAGCCGCCATTTAGCCAGTTAGCCTCGACGAACCAGTACATATTAGTCGGATATTCACTGGTGATGTGTTTGATGGTGGCTTGGGGGTCAGTCGAACGCACGCTACAGGGCGTCTGGTACGGAGCTGTCTTTGAAGCAGCCAATTTGGAACAGTTCGCTGTGTCACTGTGATGCCAACTGCTTCTCAAATAGTTGCTGCAGATGCAGTACAATGCGCCAGAGCCACACGCCGAACACGATGGTCTTCCCTCTCCGTAGTGCCACGTGGCTGTCCGGAGCCCCGTCATCTTCCGCCGTAAGGGTGAAAGGTACGGCCAAACTTTCAGGAAACATTCCTCACACACAAAGAAAGAAAATATGTTGTGTGGACATCGGAAACGCTTACTTTCCATGTTAGAGCTCATTTTATTACTTCTCTTCAAATCACATTAATTATGGAATGGAAACACACAGCAACAGAACGTACCAGAGTGACTTCAAACACTTTGTTACAGGAAATGTTCAAAATGTCCTCCGTTAGCGAGGATACATGCATTCACCCTCCGTCGCATGGAATCCCTGATGCGCTGATGCAGCCCTCGAGAATGGCGTATTGTATCACAGCCGTCCACAATACGAGCACGAAGAGTCCCTACATTTGGTACCGGAGTTGCGTAGACAAGGGCTTTCAAATGCCCCAATAAATGAAAGTCAACAGGGTTGAGGTCAGGAGAGCGTGGAGGCCATGGAATTGGTCCGCCTCTACCAATCCATCGGTCACCGAATCTGCTGTTCAGAAGCGTACGAACACTTCGACTGAAATGTGCAGGAGCTCCATCGTGCATGAACCACATGTTGTGTCGTACTTGTAAAGGCACATGTTCTAGCAGCACAGGTAGAGTACCCCGTATGAAATCATGATAACGTGCTCCATTGAGCGTAGGTGGAAGAACATGGGGCCCAATCAAGACATCACCAACAATGCCTGCCCAAACGTTCACAGAAAATCTGTGTTGATGACGTGATTGCACAACTGCGTGCAGATTCTCGTCAGCCCACACATGTTGATTGTGAAAATTTACAATTTGATCACGCTGGAATGAAGCCTCATCCGTAAAGAGCACATTTGCACTGAAATGAGGATTGACACATTGTTGGATGAACCATTCGCAGAAGTGTACCCGTGGAGGCCAATCAGCTGCTGATAGTGCCTGCACACGCTGTACATGGTACGGAAACAACTGCTTCTCCCGTAGCACTCTCCATACAGTGACGTGGTCAACGTTACCCTGTACAGCAGCAACTTCTCTGACGCTGACATTAGGGTTATCGTCAACTGCACGAAGAATTGCCTCGTCATTGCTAAAATGAGCTCTAACATGGAAATTAAGCGTTTCCGGACATATGTCCACATAACATCTTTTCTTTATTTGTGTGTGAGGAATGTTTCCTGAAAGTGTGGCCGTACCTTTTTGTAACACCTTTTTGTATATTCTCGTGAACACCGCTGCCAGCAATCATATACAGTGGCTACATTTCTTCCAAGCCAAGCCGCAATATCGCGGAAGGAACATTCAGCTTATCGTAGTCCTATTACACGATCTCGTTCAAACCCAGTGGTGTACTGATAATGGCGTCTTTGTCGCCTTACAGGCAATCTTCACTAACCTCAACTTATCAACTCACCACGTCTGATCTCAAAGGTAAATAATGCTATGTCCGTACAGCGTTTGTTTCAATTAAAACCGATTTGCATCCTGATACTGGAGCTACTAGAGCCACTCTTATGCAACTGGCGCGAAATATGAATAGACATCACCTTTCACATGCAGAAACAACCCTACCAACTTTCGTTTATGTCGCATAACTCCTCCTTGGTGGCGTGATTGTTTTTTTTCGTCAGCGTATATAAATGGAGTAGACACGACTGGGGAAGCATTCTACCGGCGATACGGACCGCAAATGGGGGAATTCCACCGAGAAAAGGCAGATCGTTATTGTATGACGCCCGGGTAAGAGGATCTTGGAAACGGAGGTGATTGTTTTTTTTTCGTCAGCGTATATAAATGGAGTAGACACGACTGGGGAAGCATTCTACCGGCGATACGGACCGCAAATGCGGGAATTCCACTGAGAAAAGACAGATCGTTATTGTATGACGCCCGGGTAAGAGGATCTTGGAAACGGAGTTGCTAGTCAGCGCCGGCCGATGTGGCCGAGCGGTTCTAGGCGTTTCAGTCCGGAACCACGCTGCTGCTACGGTCTCAGGTTCGAATCCTGCCTCAGGCATGGATGTGTGTAAAGTCCTTAGGTTAGTTAGGTTTAAGTAGTTCTAAGTCTAGGGGACTGATGACCTCAGATATTAAGTCCCATAGTGCTCAGAGCCATTTGAACCATTTTGTTGGGTTGTCCGCTGTCGTAGGCTGGGCGGACTGGTAAAACAGAACAGGTGGCGAAATGTGGAGGAACTAACATCAGACTTTAATGCTGGGCAGTGTACAAGCGTGTTTCAACACACAGTGCACTGAACACTCCTAATGACGAGCCTCCGCAGCTGACGACCAATGCATGCGCCAATGTTAACGCCAACTACGACTGAAATGAGCACTTGACCATCGGCACTGGACGTTGGCGCATCAGAGTGTTGTATGGCCTGAAGAACCCCGGTACCTTCATCATCATGAGAGGTCGCGAACCCATCGTCTACCAGGGGAATAGCTCTTTGATACCTGTCCTGCGGGACAGAGTCAAACTGTCGGCGGTTGCATTATGCTCTAGTGAACATTCAGGTGGGAATCCATGGGTCCAGTGGAACTGTTGCAAGGCACAAAGAAGGCCAAGGAGTGTTGTACACTGGTTACAGACCACGTACATCCCTTCATAACGATCATGTTTCCTTGCGGCAGTGGCACTTTTCAACAAGACAGTGCGCCACGTCACAAGGCCAGGAACGTGACTGCAGTCCGCCCAGCCTACGACAGCGGACAACCCAACAAAATGGTTCAAATGGCTCTGAGCACTATGGGACATAACATCTGAGATCATCAGTCCCCTACACTTAGAATTACTTAAACCTAACTAACCTAAGGACAGTAGACACACCCACGACCGAGGCAGGATTCGAAGCTACGACCGTAGCAGCAGCGCGGTTCCGGACTGAAGCGCCTAGAACCGCTCGGCCTCAACGGCCGGCTAAGACAACCCAACTTCTCGACTACTGGGCGTGGTTTCACCTCGGTTTCACCACGTCTTGAAGACATTCATCATAGCACTCCTCGAACACCCGTCAACTCCTGCAGTTTCCGAAATGGTCGTGTCGAGCCTTCAGGCCATCACGGACAGCACACTCACTGATAGTACAAGCTTCGTGCACGTGTCTGACTAGTAGTCATTCCTCGCCACGTGAGGCTGCTATGCCGGCCGGTGTGGCCGTGCGGTTCTAGACGGTTCAGTCTGGAACCGCGTGACCGCTACGGTCGCAGGTTCGAATCCTGCGTCGGGCATGGATGTGTGTGATGTCCTTAGGTTAGTTAGGTTTAAGTAGTTCTAAGTTCTAGGGGACTGATGACCTCAGAAGTTAAGTCGCATAGTGCTCAGAGCCATTTGAACCATTTTTTTGAGGCTGCTATTGCCTGGTCGGGCTTATATCGATAGCAGGTTGGAGGCCATAATTTTCTGGCTGATCAGAGTATATTTCCATAATTCTAATCATTCGTGTATAGTCATGTTCCAAATCTGTGGAATAATTTCTTTGTGATCACTTATCTCCTTCTTGGTGCTGCAGTTTTCACCAACAGTAGTGGGGCTTCATTCCATTTGTAATGCGTCAGATTTCCTCTATCTCTCTGACGTTTTTGTCTGACTGCTTTAGTATGAAAGGTATTTTTAATCACTGAAATTTCTTGTGAATGTAGTCATTTCTGGTAGAAGTAATATTAAAGGAGAATGTGTCCCATTACACTCTGCCTTGGACCAATATCACGAGTGCTGATACACAGACGACACCTAGAGTCCATTGTGTTGCTAGCGTAAAAGCGAGTCACAGAATTATCATTCACTCGTCTACCCTGATACCCTCAAGTGTCCCCTAGACCTGTAGGTGCCGTAAACGTCAGACTTTCACCACAAAGTGTTCGTGGAACCAGTTGATAGAAAAGGGTTACACAGAGCGACGAGTATGGACTGGACCGAGCAATATGACCACAGCACAGGACGACCGCCATCTTGTCCGCACGACAATCCACGGCTTCGGACAACACTAGGAGAGCAGGGGAGCGAGAGGCAGCGCAACCCCGCTCGTCTGACCGTCGTCGGGAGGACGAATCGGTCGGGCGGCGACGGCGTTAAGGATGCCAAGGCCGAGGCGGCAGAGTGCGGCGGAGGGTATCTGCTGGCGCGGCTGCAGCCGTTTCGTAATGCAGATAAGGGACAGGAGCGGCGGCTGCACGGCGAGGTCAGGCCGGCCACGGCGCGGTGGCTCCGGCTCTGCCCACGTGTCCTCGCCGCCATCGATCTGCCGGCGGCGAGGCGCGGCGCGGCGCGCTACCCGGCGACAAGCCGCGCACGCTTTTTCCGTCGCCCGTTGAGCGGCCGCCTCACCGCGATAATTACTCAGCGCGCGGCGCCCACCGCCGCCGGCGCAGTCTCGCCTGCGGCGCACAGTCTGGAGCTATTTGTGAACGTCGCTGCGGTCAGCCTGCGTCTATAAGACTTCTCCCACTTCTTCTTTGCGTTATCAGTCTTCGATCGGCTTCACGCGGCACTCCTCGTCTACTTACTATCTGCTAATCTTGTAACGTCCCCTTAGAAAAATTTATGATTGACTGTGCTGATGAACCTATTACGTTATTTGATTTTTTTACAGCTGAGCAAAACTGAACGTACTCAGACATTCACTGAACTGACAGACAATATTTTTAGCGCAACGCAATCTGACTTTCAATAATCCCTACAAAAGAATGGCCCTGACTAACAATAACCTACACCTTTCATGAATCACTTACCTCACAAAAATCTTCGTTACTCAACCTTCTGCAATACAGCGAGCGCCTTTACTGCCATAATGATAGGCACAGTTAGCAAATGAAAGATTTTGATAAAGAACAATGTATTTACCTCAATAGTGTACAAAAGTCATAATATATATATCAGTTCATGACATCCAGTCTTACAAATTTACTGTCTCTGATGGACACACGTCCAGATCAACCGCTCTCAAAACTCCGCCATCTCTCTCCCCACATCCACCACTCCTGGCAGCTCACCTCCAACTGCGCAACGCTAGGAGCTGTTAACAGCCAACTGCCCAACGCTACAATGGCGAGTATTACAACAATGCAAACCAGCCACAGACTGCACACAGCACAGCCAGTGATTTTCATACAGAGCGTTACGTGGCGTTACCAATATAAAAACCTAAACAGCCTACTTACATAGCCTCCATGCTCCCCACAAAAAATTTTACAAATTGTTTTGGGCAGTGGGCAATACAGATTTGAAAAAATTTTTCATAATTACAATAACAAAGAAATCAAATTCACACACTTATTGATACACTGTTGGTCAAGACAGTCCTGATCATTTATCACAATAGTAATTACAGTTTTTTTTTCACAAAGTGTCTTTAGTAAAAGAAAATGCACACAGAAGTAGTTGATTTGCATGCAGTCTTGAAGAAGTAGTTTTGTCCTTCCAACGGAAAGACAGTGCTGACTCTTGACATGCAGAGCAAACCCACGGCAGAGTCAGTCGAAGTTTTGAAGAATATCGGTAGGTAGGTCATAACAGAGCAGTCCCACTGTAGTCGTGGTAGAGAGTATGGTATTGATGGGCCATCAAAGGTGCAGACCCACTGCAGTCCTTGTAGAGATGGCCAGCAGCCATCTGCTGGGACTGTGCAGGTGCACAATCACCATCTAAGAGTCTTGCGGACAATATAGCAAGTCCATAAACCACCATTTGTGCACTCACAAAGTTTTTGGAACTGTCCTTAGAACCAGCAATGCTCTTAACCAGTCCCTTGCTGAATTATTAACACACGTGCAAACACTAACAGTCCCAACTTCTCACATATTGTGCATATACTATGACCAACAGAAATGTGTGTACTGAAATGAATGTTTACAAGTTACTTAATTTGATGAACTGTTGTCAATTACAATTTTATAACACGAGAATACAACTACAAAGATACAGAAAACATCATTAAAACATAATAATACACATAACATTTGTACCTTTCCCTAATACACATAAACTTCGACACAAAGACATAATTGATTTGGTTATTAACAATAAAAAATCTGCAGCAGACAAAAGGAGAAAACTACACAGTAAAACAAATGCAAAGAAATTATATATTGGTCACAAAGTTCTCATTAAAGCTAATTCATTGTCACATAAGAAGAAACACTTGAGTCACAAATTCTTTCTGCTTTACAACGGACCTTACAGAATCCGACGTATACAATATGATTTAATTTTGAAGACATAAGAAATTGTAATGCACGATGATCACTGTATACTTTTACATGCTTACCAGAAAGAAAGAAACGGAATTTGTTACATGCCCAAACGATAGCTAAAGCTTCTAATACAGTAACGGAATAATTTTTTTCAGATTTTGTTAGCACTCGGCTAGCAAAAGCAATGGTTTTCTGAACAGTAGCGTCATTTTCTATGGCTTCTTGAAATAAAGGGCACCAAGACCGACTTTAGAAGAATCCGTGCTAATGCAGAAATCTTGTGACAGATCTGGATGAGCTAATATTGGCGCGTTAAGTAGCGATTCTTTCAAAGAATTGAATTCCAACTGTGCCTGTTCGTCCCAGTTCCAAATAGTATTTTTTTCCAATGAGAGAACAACGTTTTGGTGTAACTAGAATTTGCATATTCAGAAAACGACGCTAAAAATTAAAGAGACCTAGAAAACTGCGGACTTGTTTTTTTGTGGATGGAACTGGAATGGCTCTGGTTGCTTCTAACTGAAAAGTTAGGATCCGGCTGAATGCCTACAGAAGAAATAATATGTCCCAGAAACCTCATCTTTGACCTACTGAATTAAGACTTTTCCAAGTTAACTGCAATTCCAGATTCTGCAAAAATACGTAACAAACTATTGAGGATGCGATTATGTTGGTCCCAGGAAGCTTCTGCTATTAGAATATCGTCCACATATAAGGTGATGTGACGTTTTAAGAACTCAGGTAATATGGAATTTAGCCCGCGAATGAATGCTGCCGAAGAAATGTTCAAACCAAAAGGAAGTTCCCGAAACTGATAACAAACGCCGAAACAAAGGAAAGCTGTGTATTTTCTACATTCTGGATGAAGCTCGATCTGATAAAAGCTGGATCTGAGATCAATGGAAGAAAACACTTTTACACCATTAAAATTTTGAAGAAGTTCTTCCAACGTTTGCGGCCTGTCTGTTTCAGGAATGATGATAGTATTGATTTGTCTCGAATCTAAGACAAGCCTGATCGATCCATTTTTCTTCTCAACAACATGTAATGGATTGTTGTATGAGCTTACTTCAGGCTCAATAATGCCATCGTCAAGCATAGATTGTATTTCTGTTCTAACACGGTCCCTATAATGTGCCGGAACTATGTATGTTGTAACACAAAATTTGGTATGCCCACGAACACGAAATTGGTATTGAAATCCCTTAATTGTTCCTTTTTTGTGAGTCAAAACTGTGGAATGTGCTTGTAAAATCTCAAAAAGGTCCTGCCTATCAGTGTCATTACAATTCTCAATTGTTTGAATTTTATTCTGAATTAACTCATTAGCATCAAATACGCCGTCGATTTCATCCCTGTCAGTACGTGCAGAGTGATTGTTAGTGTCAAGTTCCGTCGAAAATTCCGAACTGTTGTCTAACAGGAGGGAAAGCCGATTAATTTCCTCATCATGGTTTGAGAGCCAATCTTAAAATTTCAAAGCTATTGACTTACCTTCTTTCTCTAAACTTATTTCAGCATCGTGAAAGTTTAAGATTACTTTGTATTCCTTCAAAAAGTCTACTCCCAATATAATTTCCATCGACAATAATGGAACAATAAGAAAGTTCATAGAGAAGCTGTGGCTTTGACAAAAGAATTCTAAGTTGGTTTGTTGGCGTACATCCACACTTTTTCCAACGACTGCACCTTGTAATTTAATCTTACGTAACGAAAGTGAGGGGAAATCGTTCGATTTGTTGCACTTGCTAAAGACTGTTTCACTAATTACTGAAATGGGACTGCCAGAGTCAAGTACTGCCGTAAATTTTACATTTAGTGTAATGTGAATTACAGGATATGCAATGTTGTTATGTTTTACGTCGTGTTCCTGGAGTAAGATGTCCCTAATGTCTTCCATTTTTACGTAATTACTAGCCACGGCAGCTATGTCGTCAGCTTCATAAGTACGTTTTGTGGCTGCCAGCGGTGTGAGTCATTGCCTATTGTCTCTTTGTTGGCGCGCGTCGTTATTGGGATTTGGAGATCTAACTTCAACAAATTCACCCTGTCGAGAGGGCCCTGCCCTGTCTGAAACCCATCAGTTATGATGGAATTCAGGTCTGTCGTTTTGTCGGTAGTTCACACAGTTTCTTGTTTGTCGGTCATGTGGTGGAGAATTTCTCCCGGAATCGTAACTGCGCGGTGGACCATTGCGTCTGAAGTTATTCTGTCTCCCTTGATAATAATTATTTTGGTTCCCATATTGTCTGTTTCTCTCATTGTCTCTGCGATAGTCATTACTGCGCAGAGGTGATCTTTCCCTGTAACTATTACTACTCTGCCAACGGTTGTCATACGGGTGATGTCTGTTTTGGTCACGATTTACGTTGTAAGAATAGCCTTGTCGTGTCCAGTTATTTCTTTCATCGCGGAATTGTGACGGATGTGACCTGTAATTGTTGTGCTCCTGTTTTCGCGTTCCGTGATTGTCAGCGTCAATTTCCAGTTCTTGTAAGAGTCCCTGAAAAGCTTCAATGTCGTCTTTGCAACATCCTGCCAAAATAATATGTCGTAAATGTTCAGGCAATTTGATTAAGCAAATGCGGATGAGGTCTGAGGGGCTGTATGGGTTTGAAAGATACTGATTCTTATGTAACATGTCTTCGAAATATTTGACAAGACTAGAAAATTCCGATTGTTCGAAATGTTTCATCATTATGGTGCTATGTTTTACTCGGTCTTGTGTAGCTTGAGACCAATATGCTGAGAGGAAGACATGATAAGATTCTCCTTCACTGTGACAATCGTGAATGACCGATCGCATTTTTACAGCTGGTTCATTCTCTAAATAGCCACACATAAATTCTGATCTGTGCTCTAATGACCAGTTGGGAGGAAAACAATGAGCGAATTGATGAAGCCACGCTTGTGGATGAATGTCGTTGCCGGAATTCTTAAATGTTTTGAATTTACGTGTAGTAATGAACAACTTATAGTCAAAATAATCATGTCGGCGAATCGCATATCGGTCATTGTTACTTCGTTTGGGTGGTTCAATCTCAAAATTCAGGGTGCCTTGCCAGTTTCTTTCATAATTTCCGAAATGCCCTGTGTTATTATTTTGTGACTTTTCCGTATTTCTAAATCCCTCTTCCCGTGTTGGAGTGCGAGTCTCCTCTGAAATATGTAATTCTTGTATTACCTGTGTCAACTGATCTTGTACTTCCCGGATTTCTCTTTTGTACTGTGTATTGATTTGATTTTGATTTTGTTTGAATTTTCTGATTTGTTCATACTCTTCTGTGTCAGCGAAGGCTACGGGTCTTGTGTCATTCATATCATCATCTACCTTTGTGGATAAGTTGGTGAACTGATCCAAAAGTTCGGCTACTTTCTCCGATAGAGAACTTATTTCCTCAGTGTGTTTTTCTGAACCAAGTTTCAGAGTGTCCATTTGTGTTGAAATCGTATCTACTGTGTCCTTTAAGTTTTCCTGAGTTTTTGCAAGTTGCGTAGTCGAATCGGTAGATGCAACTGAATCAATTTTAGCTTGCAAGGTGTCGTGATTTTCATGATTAATAGTTTGCAATTCCTTTATGGCTGCTTCGTGATTCTGTAATGCATTTTCATGACGCGAAAAAATAGGTTCAAAATGCTCACAAATTTGTGTTTTTAAGTCATTACAGACTTTTTGACATTTCGATTCGATTTTAAGTAACTCAGCAGTTAAACCTTCACGTGTTTGTTCAACTTTTGAAGCTGTTACTGTGACTGTTTTTGATTTTGTTCCATTGCGTCTAACTGTTGCTGTGTTTGTCTCTGGTGTTGTTGCATTGTGTCTAACTTTTGAAGATTTTGTTCCATTGTGTCTAACTGTTGCTGTGTTTGTCTCTGATTTTGATTCATTTGTTGCATTAATTGCAATAATAATGTATTAGTGTCTGGAATCTGTTCCTCTATGCTTTTCAGCAGTGCATTTGCACCGGCAACATTCACATTTTGACGAGCAGAAAACGTGTATTGACTTATTTGAGAAAACGGTGAGGACGCAAAACCTGAATCTACAGTGTTTGCAAGATTGTGTCCTGTCATTTCGGATTCCTGAGGCGAACTGTTGCCGACTGATCGATCGATAATGCTTCCCTGTTCACTAATTGTTTCACTGTCTACACTATTATTTGCCGCCCGCTCCATTTCCCTATGCACAGTTACCAAATTACTACTTTGAACATTAGTTAATTCATTACACGGTGGCGCTAACACACTGCTTTCGTCTTCACTGTCATTTCTCAGTTTACTTTGGAGCCTAGTATTACGTTTTTCACGCGCCATTATTGTCACAATTTTCACACGATAACAAGAAAAGCACAATTTGAAGAGCAAAAATAAGAAAACACATTAACATAGCACTGAAAATAATATCTAGTTAATTGCAAGCGCAGCTGCGAAATACTTGGTGCAAATCTACATGCATGCCACAACTGTTTTACTGTACAACAATGAAAAACTACAACTACAAAGGAAATTCTCTCTATAATTACGGCGCTACAGTTTGGAACCGCACGACCGCTACGGTCGCAGGTTCGAATTCTACCTCGGGCATGGATGTGTGTGATGTCCTTAGGTTAGTTAGGTTTAAGTAGTTCTAAGTTCTAGGGGACTGATGACCTCAGCAGTTCAGTCCCATAGTGCTCATACCCATTTGAACCATTTTTTTCTATAATTACGCGCTAGCAATAAACAATAGCTACACTAATTCCACAAACTACAAGGAAAAAATCAGAAGATTCCAGTGAGGTATCCTCAGCTAAGGGTCGACATATGAAACGTCCACTTAGAAAAATTATAGATGACTGTGCTTAAACTGACACACAATATTTTTAGCGCAACGCAATCTGACTTTCAAAAATCCCTACAAAAGAATGGCCCTGACTAACAATAACCTATACTTTTCATGAATCACTTACCTCACAAAAATCTTCGTTACTCAATCTACTGTAACACAGCGAGCGCCAATACTGCCAGCAAAATAAAAGAGTCTAACTACTGAAGTGACTAACTACTGATAGGCATAGTTAGCAAATGAAAGATTTTGATAAAGGACAATTTATTTACCTTAATAGTGTTCAAAAGTCATTATACACACACACACATATATATATATATATATATATATATATATATATATATATATATATATATATCAGTTCATGACATCCAGTCTTACAAATTTACTGTCTCTGATGGACACACGTCCAGATCATCCGCTCTCAAAACTCCGCCATCTCTCTCCCCACATCCACCACTGCTGGTGGCTCACCTCCAACTGCGCAACGCTACGCGCTGTTAACAGCCAACTGCCCAACGCTACAATGGCGAGTATTACAACAATGCCAACCAGCCACAGACTGCACACAGCACAGTCAGTGATTTTCATACAGAGCGCTACGTGGCGTTACCAATATAAAAACCTAAACAGCCTACTTACAATCTTTTCATCGCTAATGTAGCGCAGAATATGGGTGGAATGGGATTTGGGCTGGAGCTTGTGTAGGCGTGGGCTTATTTGATAAAAGCATTTATTGGTTACACAAGTACTTGCCACAGAAACGGAATGATAAAAGTTAATCCTTCCGTAGTAATGGACATAACAGAATAATAAAATAAATTAAACAAAACTTCCTCAACAGTACAACACATACGCAACTCAAATATGTTTCATCTCTTTGGACGCACAAGTGGGTACCAATCAAGAAACCCTATTGCTGCAGGTTTGTCTTGCATTTTGGCACTTCTACCCTCATACGGTTTAGGGTTCTCCAGACTGTGTATGGTAGGTCTTCACCAGGCGCCAGTTCTTCTTTTACATCTTTATGGGGGTTTCTCAGGTCGATTTCGCACCTTTTCAAACGATTCTCTGCAGCCGACCCTTCCATGGCTCGGGTACGTGACGGGAAACTCTTCCTCGAACAAAGCTGTCGGTCAGCAGGCTGGTGTCCATATAAAGGATGGCGCATGTCCTTTTCTTGCTCGGTTTTTTTCGGCTTCGGCACCGATGTTACGTCGTATGTTGGGCGGTGCGATCCCCATGATTAAGTACATCTTGCACACTGGGGTTGGCCTCAAGCATCCGGTAACAATCCGTGCCATTTCATTCACCGCGACATCAACTTTTCTCGCGTGTGTTGATGCAGACCATACTGGAACGGCGTATTCCGCGGCTGACACACTGAGCGCAAGGGCTGAAGTTTTCAGGACTTTTGGGTTTGCACCCCAGGATCCGCTAGTTAGTTTCCTGATAATGTTGTTTCTAGTTGAGGCTTTTTCCCTTGTGGCATTACAATGATGTTTATATGTCAGTGTGCGATCCAACGTGACACCAAGATATTTGGGCGTTTTACAATGCTCGAGACGTTCACCTCTCCATATTACATTTAATTCACGATTTGCCTCGCTGTTCTTTAAATGGAATGCACAGACCTGCGTCTTGGAAGGGTTCCGCCTTAGGTGGTTTGCCTCATAATACTGGGAGAGAGCTTCCAAGGTACCGGTTAATTTCTCCTCTACATCTATAAAATTGTCACCCTGGGCTGCAGCTGCAGTGTCATCGGCATACATAAATTGGCACATGATGTTTGGCACTGGTTGGTCATGTGCACTGAGAGTTCCATATAAACTTAATCACACTGATGAGCCAAAACATTGTGACCACCTGCTTAATAACTTGTTTGTCCGTCTTTGGAACGAAATACATCACTGATTCTACGTATCAGGCATCAGACACTTTGTTGATACGTTTGTGGAGGTTTGTGGCATTAGATGTCGACGCACAGGTCACGTAATTTGCATGAGTAACGGGCCACTGATTTGCGGTGATGGCGCCCGATAGACGCCAAGATGGATCCCATAGGATTTACATCAAACGAATTTGGCCGCCGAGAGTTCACTGTAATGCTCCTCAGATCACTGTAGCACGGTTCTGGCTCTTAGACAAGGACAATAATACTGCTGGAAGATGACATCGCCGTCGGGGAAGACATCAAGCACGAACGCATGCAGGTGGTCCGCAGCTGAAATCATGTCTTCGATTACTACTACTGGTCCCACTCAAGCGCAGAATAATGTCCCCCACAGCATAATATTGCTCCCACAAGCCTGCGCCCGTGGCGCGCTGCACGTTTACAGCTGCCTTTCATTTTGATGACGGCGTTCGTGGAGACGACCATCGATCTAGTGCAGCAAAAAGGTGAGTCACCCGAAGAGCCGACACGTTTCCATTGATCGATGGCCGAATGCCGATGGTCCGTTGCTCGCAGCAATCGTAATTGACGGTGTCGTTGGGACAACATGTGAACACATAGGGGTAGTCTGCTGGTGAGCTCCACATTCAACAACGTACGATGAACAGTGTACTCCGAAACACTTGTGCGTGCACTAGCATTGTGCTGTTTCGGCAGGGATACCACAGATCACCATCTATTCTACTTTAAACAGCAGACTCGCCACCGAACACCACGTTCTGTGAAGAATCGTGGACGTCAAACCATTTAGCGCCTAGTGGTAATTGCACTGTCCTATCTCTTCGCGCAGTTGCTCGCGACAGTAGCACGTGAACATTGAAAGGTGGCTAAACTGAGCCACAGCGCCAGAGATCGCGCCAGAGAGTTTTGTTTCGCCGCCTCCACTGGCAGTGATTATTGAGAAGTTGCAGTAGTCAGTGCTTGTCGAGAGGTCGTGGTGGACAGTGCTCGTCGAGATGTTGTAGTAGGGAGTGCTTGTTCCATGTTTTATGCAGTTGTTTGATGGGCTAGATAGTAGATGTTGTTCTAACGGAGATATTGTAATGATTAGAGTGCTTTTCATCAATATATATGAAGGTAACAAAACTCGCTTTTTTTTTCTTCATTATTTCAGTGTCTTAAATAATGCGTCATTACAGGTTCAGTCAACAAAGCATCTGGCTCGTGTTCTTGTATTAGAGTGTAATTCTGCTTTCCTTACGCAATTATAGTATTTCTATTTCTTAATTACTTCAGTATAAATGATATTTAAAATTTCTTGTCTTATTGAAGAAGAACCGTGCCAGATGTGTACGTTGAATCACACTTCCACACACAGAACAGCTACACTTGTGCTTTGTTGGCTTCGTAGGTTTTATAGTTGCAGGGGACTTAATTAATTAATTGTATTAACGAAAATTTTCATTTCATTCTTTGTTGTTGTTCTATGCAGTCAGATTGCGTGCAAAAACTAGTCAGGGCCAACCGTTTACGAGACTACGTAATCGGACATACAGCTACTAAACTAAAAATTTAAAAAGTATTTGCATTTCATATTTATATTTAATTAAGCTCCCATGCAACATTCGACCAAATTCGCCGTTTTCGAGATGCTAGTTCACACACTCGGCGTAACAACAATCTGTCAAAGTCGCTTGTCTCAATGGATTTCCCTTTGAAGCCCGTATCTTCGCTAGGGTGATCCTGATCCTCCGTCCGTGACTATTCCACTTACATAGTTTTGTTAGCGCGTCACGTGCCCGCAATGTCACCAGGCAGGATGCAACGTCGCGGTGGGCAATGGTCACGATGTTTTGGCTTATCAGTGTGTGTATGTATTTAGACAGTACACGCATTCCAAGAATCGACGATACCGGCGAATTTTGCTTGTTATCGGCATGGAACTGACAAGATAACGGTTCCAGGGATTCTAAGACTTTCGAGAATATTTTAATTTCAGGTTTGAAGACGAATAACAAATGACATTGGAAATATTTTTTTCGTTTCATATACTTTTCTATTTTTTTTTCCTTTATTGTACTGTGAAACTTTCCTTCTTCCCAATTTTGGTGTCTCCATGTCAAGAGGAAGTACCCTATAGGTTTTAATGAGTGAGTTTGCGTGTGTCAAAATGTGACATAAATGATCGCATTTTTTTATTACATCGACGTAGAAGCCAGTGTTTGTTATACCGCCAAGGGACCATAGTGTGTGACATATATTTCAACTTGATAAGCCTCCCCGTTCCTGAGGAGAAGGTATCTTAACCAGCGGACGGACAAACAGACTGTCTGGTAACAAATGACAAAAAAATTTTGTCGTGTGATATAATTACAAATTAACAATTTTAGGATTTTTCCTTCCGTTGTGTGAAACCTTGTTTTTAGGCAAATATCATGATTCTAAGTCAACGAGAAGTACCCTGCAGCTTTTGATGAGTGAGTTTGCAAGTGTCAAAATACGCAACAGAAATGGCCGTATCTTTTGATTGGATTGACTTAGAAGCTTTATTGTTTTGCATCTGCTTCATATGTGACATAAATTGCAACTACATAAGTCTACCCGTTCCTGACAAATAGGATTTTGAATAGTCTGACAGGCAGATACGGGGACAACAAAGTGATTCTGTAAGGCGCCTGTTTTTACCGACTGAAGTAGGGAAACTTAACAAGAGAAGAGAAAATATAATACTCACGCTCCCTCCGCTCGCCATATGTTACAATGGGGCACTCATATAAATACAGTGTAATGAATGTATAAAATCACAACAGGATCTTCATCTAATACCAACGACCTCTATAAGCAACTTGCTAATGCTACATCCAGCGAGGCTACCAAGATTACCTAATCTACACACAACAGCAGCAACGTAAGATTCAGAAAAGTTACGGCTGTGTACAATAGTTGAACATGCTCTCAGCGTGGAGATAAGACGCAGGACGAGAATATACTCTAGTGCCCCCTTGCCACGCCGTCCAGTATCGGACTTGTAACAAATACTTCATATTCAGAACGCATGCACCAGCCACTGGCAGTCTTCACTGTACTCCTGACCACTGGGCTGACTAGAGGGAGACAAACAGTGCCCAGGACGAAAGGTCCTTGGGGGGCGGCAAAATCTTAAAGTTTAATATGGTTCCAAAAGCATGAATTGAACAAGATGATGAAAGTTTTTCATAAATTAAGAAGTCTGAGTATAACTTTGAAATACAAAACATTCATAAAATCTAGTGTCTTGCTGGAAACTGTCTCTTGCATTGTCAAACAGATGACAAAGGAAGTGCTGGATTTGGCACCTTGGTTTACGTCTTTCAAAATAGTAAAGGTTGCCAGTGTCAATGCTGCCAACTAAGTTTCTAGCATGTGCCTACATAACTCAGTAGATCAGCTTGAAAGCCCGTACAGAAGCGAAAAATTCTACAATAGCAAAAATAGTCTTCTGTTCTAACATATCCCGCCAGGGTAGCCGAGAGCGCTAATGCGCTGCTTCCTGGACTCGGGTAGGCGCACCGGCCCCGGATCGAATCCGCCCGGCGGATTACCGACGAGGGCCGATGTGCCGACCAGCCTGGATGTGGTTTTTAGGCGGTTTTCCACATCCTCCTAGGTGAATACCGGGCTGGTCCCCATGTTCCGCCTCAGTTACACGGTTCTCAGACATCTGGACACTTTCGCACTATTTAATGGATTACACTCGACGCAGACAGTTGGGGTACACTAATTCCGTCCCGGCCGGTACGGGGTGCAGGCAGGAAGGGCATCCGGCCACCCCTTCAACATTAACATGCCAAATCCGATTAAGGATAGCTGACCCTGCATAACTGCGGGACAAGGCTCACGCAATAGATAGATAGCCTTCTGTTCTTACATATTAATATATAGTCTTTAAGAAAGAAGGTGGGAGATGCAGTACTGGTTAGAAACTTCCAATTTTGGTATACATAGTGTAAATGAGCACTGGCTATATTCATCAGAAATTGACCTCAATATTCCATTTGGTTACTCCTTAGCTAGTAGTTACTGCAGATCAACAATTGGACATGGGGGTGTTGCAATATATATTAAGAATGGACTAAATCTGCAATATTTTAGTATTGATGTCACAGACCTGTATATAGACAACACCTGTAAGGCTGCAGTTGTACATATAACTAAACATAATATTATTGTTGCATCTGTATATCGCACACCATCTTCTAGTGAATATGAATTTATAGTAAATTTAAAAAAACTGTTAGTCTTACTAACTAAGCCTAAACATAAATACCAAAGAATCTTAATTTTTGGTGATATTAATATGGATAACAGGGTACAGAGTCATATTATATTTGAAGTCTTGGATAGCTTAAGAGCTTTTGATTGCTATTGTCTAAATGATAAGCCTACCAGATATAATGCATACTTAGACAATATAATAAGTAATATCCATGAAAATAATGTTGAAATTGGAGTAGTCAAGTTCGGCCTAGCTCACCATGATGGTCTATGGATTGCAGTCCCAGTCAGCATTCCAGAAGAACAACACAAAACTGTTATACCTATGAATGAATGCACATAAGAGAGTTTAGAAGTAGATTAAGGTCTGTTAACTGGAATGACATCTTCTACAAAGATATGTGTGTGAATAACACAAGCAAATTATCTATAGAGGAAATTGCAAGAATATTTTATGTATGTTGTCCAAGATTAGTAAAAAAACAGAATAATAACCAAGCTCATAAACCACAGAGACTAAATAATTGGTTCACACCATACCTCAACAGCATCAGGATTATGCTTCTTATGTTTAAGGACAGATCTCATAACAGCAGCGATTACAAAGAGATGTACATTAGAATAAGAAAAATTTATAGATCTGAAATAAGCTTGGCAAAACGTAGGGCGAATTATACCCATATTCTTAAATCTAGAAACAGCTGTAAAGTTGCCTGGGAAGTAATTAAAAGTGAAATAAATAGACCAACAACTCAACTAGCTATACTCATAGCCCCAGATATTTTAAACTCACACTTTGTTAACTTCAGTTTACAACAAGATTTGTCTCCCCCCAAAGCCATGCTTGATGCTATAACTCTTTTAGGTTTAAATAAGAATGTAGTTCATAAATTCTGCTGGGCAACAGTAACTGAAAATGATGTTAGCAAAGCAATAGACAAACTAAGTAGTTCCAGAGCAGAGGACTTCTATGGTCTGTCAAACTTTTTCATAAAGAAGGTATTAAGTGATCTACTGTCCCCTCTAACCACTCTCATTAACCGTATATTAGAGCAAGGGATCTTCCCCAACTGTTTGAAAATAGCAGTAACTATTCCCGTATTTAAGAAAGCAGATAAATCAAATCCAAGTAACTATCGCCCTATCTCATTAATCCCAAAAATATCTAAAATAATCAAAGACTGTGTTCACCAACAAATGAATCACTATTTTGAGAGGAATAACTTGTTAAGTAACTCACAGTATAGATTCAGTGCTAAACTATCCATAGTTAAAGCGTTTGAAAATATTGTTAGTGATATATATGATGGCTTTGAAAACAAATTAATCTCTTGTGCTACTCTCTAAAGACTGAGTAAAGCATTTGACACTGTATCTCATAGTACTTTGATTATGAAATGAAGACACTACGGCATGGAAGAGGACACCTTGAAATTATTACACTCCTACTTAAGCAACAGAATACAATTTGTTAGTGTAAATGGGCAGCTGTCAAACCCACAAACAATAAAAAGAGGTGTGCCACAGGGCTCCATACTTTAGCCCTTCCTGTTTGTAGTGTATGTTAATGATATGCCACAATATTTACTCTGTAAAACAGTCCTCCATGCGGACGATACAACTTTTATCAATTCAGGACAGACTCTTGAATCTGTACGAGAAAAAAATAAAATAATATTTGAAAAATCGGTTCATTGGTTTAGTGCAAACTACCTATACATAAATGAAACAAAAACTGAGGAAATATTCTTTAATTTAAAGGCATCAAACAAAGAAAATAAGTCTGTTAAACTGTTAAGAATGATGATTGACCAGAAACTTAGCTGGGATAAACATATCACATACGTCTGTTCTAAACTTGCACGTGCTATGTTCCTACTTTATAAGCTTAGGAATAATGTCAGCCAAAACTTACTGCTGCATTCATATTTTGCTTATATCCACCCCCATCTTTCATATGGTATTCTGCTCTGGGGAAATTCTCCCAATTCAGTATCAATTTTTATATGGCAAAAAAAAGCTCTTCGATGTATAGTGGGTTTATCTCCTAGGGATACATGCAGGGAACATTTCAAAAAACTTAACATCATGACAGTTCCTTGTTTGTACATCTATTATTGCTTATTGGCTCAAATGGCTCTGAGCACTTTGGGACTTAACATCTGAGGTCATCAGTCCCCTAGAACTTAGAACTACTTAAACCTAACTAACCTAAGGACATCACACACATCCATGCCCGAGGCAGGATTCGAACCTGCTTATTACACGTAAAAGAAAACATAGCTCAATATCCCCTTAGGTCATCTGTCCACACCCATAATACAAGACGAAACCACACAATTGATCTGCCATACTCTAGATTGTCCAAGATACATAATATTTATAAATATGTAGGCCTCAAACTGTTTAATATGCTCCCTAAAATTGTACAAACAGTATCTAAAAATAAATTTAATACAACATTGGGTCAATGGCTCAAAGGTAAAGCATTTTACTCAGTTGATGAATATAAAGATTGTAATATGGCAGATTTGCTGTTTTAACATAGAGAAAGGTACCTCTGCCTGTAGTAGGACCTAAATTTCGAAAAACAATATGTAACATATAGGCATAGACCTATTTCGAGTGCTCTAGATTTGTATCAATAACTTAGGATAATGACATAGTGTTATCAACATGTATATGATAATGACATAGTGTCATCAACATGAATACTCCCCGCTTAATATAAATTTGTATAATGTTTTCTTTTTTATTGTGAAATTAACACTATATAGAATTCTAAATGTGTGCTATTGTACTACACTAACATTCATATGATTTATATATACATTGTTATGAGAATATAACCATCTTTATACTGTAATTGAACTTATTGACGAAGCCCATTGTATAAGAAAATACTGAACAGCGAATAAAGATTCTTATTCTTATTCAATAAAGATATAAAGATAAATATCAGCATATGATGGCCTACCAGTTCCTTAAATACTTACAGCAGTATCGCGGAGAAAAACACTTTATAATACATAAATGAAGTATGCATTATACGTCACACTTCATTTTTTAATCCAGATATTGTGGTTAAGGGGCATTTAGTTGTGGAAAGATGCATTCCATCATCCCCCCACTACTCCGTCTCCGCTGATCTGCCACTAATAAAATTTACACTGCTCATTACGCGAGAAAATGTGGGGGGAAATAATATGTTGACCTATTCTTTGCTGAAAGTGTGCTTTCGAAATTTCACTAGTAAATCTCTCCCTGATTACACAACGGCTCTCTTGTAACGTCTGCCATTGGAGTTTGTTGAGCATCTCCGTAACGCTCTCGTGCCGAAGACCCCGTGACGAAACGTGCTGGTCTTCGTTAGATCTTCTCTATCTCTTCTATCAGTCCTATCTGATAAAGAACCCAGATAGATGAACAATACTCAAGCATCGGTGGAACAAACGGCTTATAAGCCGTGGATTTACATTTCCTTAATATTATTTCTGTGAATCTAAGTCGGTCACTGGTTTTCCTACTACTTGTTTTATGTAGTCATTCCATTTAAGGTCGGTCTGGAGTAGATATTTTACGGCAGATACTTTTTACAGTGGTCTGTCATCAACAGCGAAGCTATACAGTAGCGGATTTCTTTTCCTATGTACGCGCAGTATGTTCCATTTATTTACGTTCAGGGCCAACAGCTAGAGCCTGCACCATTCACCAATTCTCTGGGGGTCATTCTGCAAATCGATACTATCTTCTGGCGGTGTTATTTTGTTATAGAGAACCGCATCATCTGTGAACACCCTCAGATAGCGTCCGCCGCTTTCTACTAGATCATGCATATATGGTATATTGTAAACAGTAACGGTCCTATCAAACTTCCTTAGGGTACGCCGGAAATTACCTCTACATCTGTCGATTTTGTTCCGTTAAGAGCGAGATGTTGACTTCTGTCTGCAAGGAAGTCTTGAATCCAGTCGCAAGCCTGCTCCGATACTGAATAAGCTGGTATTTTTTCACTGAACGGCAGTGCGGGACGGTGTCAGATGGCTTCCTGAAGTCAAGGAACACAGCATCAGCCTGAGCGTCATTGTCCACGGCGCTGTGGATCTCATGGAGGAACAGAGTGAGCTTCACACCTTACACGCCTGACGCCTGCAATCCGTAAGGGAGCCGGATGAACACTTTCATAATTGTTACGTGAGAGAGACTGTAAAATTCTTACGTCTTCCGGAATTCCCGCACTCTATCAGCGCAGAATCTTATCAATGATTGTCGGAGTGTCAGTTTTGTCAGTTGAACCACCATTCCAAGCTGGAAGCGTATCGCGCAGTTGAACGGGGACTACGGTCCAGCACTTTCCGGATCTCATCTAGAGAGAAATCCTCCAAGTGCGCCATATGCATTTTTCAAGGCGATCTAAACTATGTCACCTACTGTCGCGTATGATTTAAAGTAACAGTCATTACAGAGTGGTCCGTGAAGCAGGTGGGGTGATATCGAAATCCAAAATTCTAATCAATCATATAAATACGATCTGTCAAGAATATTGCTATAAGCAGAAGTAAAACATGTAAATATGACAAAGGTGGATATTTACAGGGACAAACATCTTTCACTTTCAAGGAACGAACTAATGCTTGAAATTCCCGACAGATATTAAAATTGGCCGGCCGGAGTGGCCGTGCGGTTCTAGGCGCTACAGTCTGGAACCGAGCGACCGCTCCGGTCGCAGGTTCGAATCCTGCCTCGGGCATGGATGTGTGTGATGTCCTTAGGTTAGTTAGGTTTAATTAGTTCTGAGTTCTAGGCGACTGATGACCTCAGAAGTTAAGTCGCATAGTGCTCAGAGCCATTTGAACCAGATATTAAAATTAGGAGACTGATCTGCAGCACGTAACACACATTTAAAATCGCCACCTATCAAAATACTCTGTGGACCTTCCCGTAGCAAATAAACCGCATTTTCCTTATAAAATCGTGAACGGTCCAAAGCGCGTCGTGTACTGGATGGTGCGTAAAGGAGAATCAAGGTCAGGTGAATAAAAGTACATGCTATTCCTCTGCCATTATCAAGAACTTCAATCACCTCAAAGGGAATGCCCTGCCTTAAAAATAAGGCAGTCCGAAAGGCACATTCGTGACCTCCATTGAAAACAGTGCAAAAACCATGGAGAGAAAAGCGAGTTAATTGAACTTCTTGTAGAAATACAACATCCACACAGGAATCAGGGATAAATTGACACTACGAAGCGATCCGCAGTTCCGATTCCACCCGATTAACATTCAAAGAAATAAATGTTTAACCCAGCAACAAAAATCGAGCTGCTGACCCACTTAGTTACGTCATCAGTATGTGTCTAGCTCCACTGACGAGTTCGAGGATGGGAAGCTTGCACCCATACCAGTGGAATCTTTATGTTTCATCCTCACTTGAGCTACCGCGTGCTCAGATTGGACGAATTATTTACAGCGACTATGTGATTGGGGTCGGGAACGTGGGCGGTTCTTGAACCTTAACCAAGTTAGGCAACAAACCAGGTGCCTCAGAAGCCCAAACCGTAGGATGGAATCCCTCCAGTTCAGATCGACCACAAAAGAAGGATCAGGCATCACAACACCTGGGTCGACAATTAGAACTTCCCGGCGACCACTCGTCTCGACGGGAGTAACAACAGTACCGTTCCTATATCATCTGAATGGGTGACATCAGGTGAGTAGGTAAATTTAGGGGCGCTTCAGTTCGCTGATGTTGAATCATTGGAACACCAGAAAGCTCATCGACGTCCCCACCCCTTGGTGATTCGGGGGGAGCTACCACAATCGCGGGAGGAACACTAGGAGAAACACTACAGACTTCAGCAGCTGTTTTCTCACCACCGATCCCACCGTAAATGCAAGAATCAGCACTAGTAGACGTATCAGCCTCCTCGCTATCCTGCGTACGACATCCCCTACGTTGCACTGCGAACACTGCAGTCGTGGTAACAACAATTTCAGGAGAGTGCTGTGCTGCGGGAGTGATGGTGGAAATTCGGGAGCAGTAAGCTGCGCGTCCCTCTATTGTTCAGTTTCCCCTGGGAAAGTGATGCCAACCGCGTGAGGAGTAGAAACGAGATTAGCTAACGTCAATCTTCGACACTAATGAAATGAGTACTTCGATATAAATACCCCAACTTGATCACCATACCGGGCAGTTATAATTAACCTTTCCCTATTTAACACGTTGTAGCGAGGAAAACTAATTGCCGTCACAGTACCAAACTTGGTAGCATTACTGTCCGGTGTATGGGGTGCATGGTTTCCTTGCCTCACAAGCACATGACTAGTCGCAATGCATTTGTTGACATGTCAACATGAGCTTGGACAAAAGGAGCAGGGCATTATTGGTCTATTATCAAAACAACAGTAATGCTACAGCTGCACTTCGAGAATATCGCCGGCTGAGAGGATTACAGAAGGGTTCTCTTTCTCCTCCTGCTGTACGGAGAATGATGAAGAAGTTCGAATCAACGGGAGAACTGGGTTTCACCAACAACCGGTTGCACTACATGTGGTTGATGAAATCGCTGTTGCTATGGCAGGCAACACTGCGCGCAATTCCCGAACGTCAGGCAGTGCGCGTGCTGCCTCAAGACAGTTGAATGTCCTGTGGTCCACTGCACGGAAGGCGTTCGAACCATTCTCAAATGGTATCCGTACAAGATCCATATCGTACAGCAGCTTGTACCGTAGGACGCACAACGACGTGTTGACTTCGCTCTCCACTTTCTCGCAAGGACTGAAGTTGACTAGGCTGGCCCTGGACCATCATATGGATAGACGAAGCTCATTTTCTCTGACGCGTGAGATGAACATTGCCGAGTGTGCGAATCTTCACCTCCAGTCACTGTGCATGAAGTCCCTCTGTATGGTCAACGTGTCACTTTATGGAGTGGCTTTACGGCTACGTTCATCATTGGCCCATTCTTTTTTGAAAAGATTGGCGTTCAAGTACCAAACACGTGCAGCGTGACTGGACAGCGTTACTGCGATATGCTTCGCCAGCCTGTCATACCCACCCTACAGGAGAGAGACGCGGTGAACTCAAAAGTTTTCATGCAAGATGGTGCCCCACTGCACATCGCTCGTGATGCTCACCTGCTTCTCTGAAACACATGTGGTAACGATCGGCTAATCTCACTCCCTGTGCTTTCTGGTTGGGGGCTACCTGAAAGGCAGGCTTTACCAGGGTAACATTCACACACATGCTGATCTAAAGCGCAGTACATCAAGAGATAGATAGCCAACAAACCTTCAGACATGCATCGTTCTGCTGTGCAGAATGCAATCCTGCACTTTCAGACACTGATGGGCGCCTTACTGAACTCCTTTTGTACAGCAATGGTACAGAAAGGTAATGGTATCATGTACCGTAGCAGCACATTAAAAGTGTGAATTGATTCTGCTTTACCTCTGTTCCCCATGTCCTTGACAATACTTCCAAGTTTGATTCTCGTACGATAATTAGTTTCCGCGTTATAACGCGTTAAATTATAGCCACCCGATAAATTACATGAATTCAGTAATCACAGACCTGTAGATGGGAAACAATGTTACGTTTGATTACCACCTCCACTGAACATTGCAACTTGTGGTGAGTGGACCACAGTTCGCATCATATACCCATCACATCACCAGGGAGCAAAACCTCCTTAATTAAATTGTCGTCAACCTCTGGAGAGAGACTGAACACCCGGATATTCATATAACCCAGTTCCGCGTTAGCAAGAAGCCTCATACTTATGGAACCATCACGATACTTAAAGTGAACGTGACAACCATGACGCAGAACCAACCTCTCTACTTGTAGTGGATCCAAAAAGTTAACGAAAGACACATATTTATCAGAATCAAAACAGGCAGTATGAACCTAATCAGATGTTACATGAATAGTATCAACGAGCCAGTCAAAAATCTCCAAAGATCCGAGCAGCATGGATTTGTCGGAATTAAAGCTGAGTGCCTTTCATCGGAACACAATTGGAACGCATGGCCGACATTACAAGCAGACTACACCTTTACCAACGGACACACACAACTAACGTTTTGGAGCAAACGACGATGTGACACACATGAAGACACAAATAACAAGCGACTGTTAATCAAATTGCGTGCATATGGAGTATCATCTCAGTAGTGTGACTGGATTCGTGATTTCCGCTCAGAGAGATCACTGTTCGTAGTGATAGACACTAAATCATCGAGTAGAACAGAAGTGAAATCTGGCGTTCCGCAAGGTAGTGTCATAGGCCCTTTGCTGTTCCTGATTTACATAAATGTTCTCGGTAATAATCTGAGCAGCCCCCTTAGATTGTTTGCAGATTACGCTGCAATTTACCGTCTAGTAAAATCATCAGACGATCAATTCCAATTACAAAATGATCTAGAGAGAATTTCTGTATGGTGCGAAAAGTGGCAATTGGGACCAAACAAAGAAAAGTGCGAGGTCATCCACATGGACTCTACAAGAAATCCGATAAATTTTGGGTATACAATAATCGCACAAATCTAAGGGCTGTCGATTTGACTAAATACCTAGGAATTGCAATTACGAGCAACTTAAACTGGAAAGACCACGTAGATAATATTGTGGGGAAGGCGAAACAAAGACTGCGCTTTGTGGGCAGAACACTTAGAAGATGCGACAAACCCATTGAAGAGACAGCCTACATTACACCTGTCCGTCCTCTGCTGGAATATTGCTGCGCGGTGTGGGATCCTTACCAGGTAGGATTGACGGAGGACATCGTAAAAGTGCAAAGAAGGGCAGTTCGTTTCGTGTTATCATACAATAGGGGTGAGAGTGTCACCGATATGATACGCGAGTTGGGGTGGCAGTCACTGAAACAAAGGCGGTTTTCTTGGCGGCGAGATATATTTACGAAATTTCAGTCACCAACTTTCTCTTCCGAATGCGTAAATATTTTGTTGACACCCACCTCAGTAGGGAGAAATGGTCATCATAATAAAATAAGAGAAATCAGAGCTCGAACGGGAAGATTTAGGTGTTCCTTTTTCCCACGCGCCATTTGAGAGTGGAATAGTAGAGAAGTAGTTTGAAAATGGTTCGATGAACACTCTGCCAGGCACTTAAGTGTGAACTGCAGAGTAACCATGTAGATGTAGATGTAGATGTAGAGGATAAGGTATCCAGGGGCGCGCGATGCTGCAGCGAGGCGGTAAACCGGCAACCTTCCTGCTCGGCGCACGAAGCGAAACTGCATTCACCACTAGACCATGAGCAGCAGACATGATAATCATGATGATGATCTACAGCATTCCATTTCAAATCGAGATAAGTAAACTCTTCCCCAACTAACTCATTTGCTGTATAGGGTGTAACAGCAATATCCTCAAATATACCACCAGTCTTCTTAGGCAAGTGGAACGAAAGGAGCTCAAAATAAATTAAAAGGTGGTCGAGATCACTCCTTCGGCAGCCGTAAGTGAACAGGCAGGTATCGCCCACCATCTACGAGAGGACTTCAAGAAGTAAGGACACATGTCGTCAAACGCTAAGGCCACTGCGCAACAAGAGTGGCGCATTGTCTGAAGAGAATACATGTTCTAGGTTTCCTCCAGACACAGTTCTGCTGAGGTACGGGTAACAGATGCATCACAGTGTGCGAGTTACATGGCGCGGCAACCAGAGACGTTCCCCAACGTTGAAGTACGCACGACAGTGCGATTCATGTGAGCAATGGGTCTAAATAATACACAATTTCACCGTGAACCTATGGAGGTATATGGACCAAATTCAATTTCGCGTCCGGCTGTACTGAAGTAGTACCAACAATTTGACCAAGGCCGCACACAGGTGGATGATGCTGATCGAGGAAGGGAGGGGGCTTGGGTAGATCATCAACATCGACCACAGACAACAATATCCAGGCGAGCAGGGGACTTATTTGCAGCTATTGCAAATTTCCCAATGATGAGGACGTTGACACATTGGTTCCCGAATGACTCTGTGGCCAAGGAGCGGATGGGTTTGAATGACTGGTAGAACATTCCAGTCGTTGTTTACAGAACATTGGTAACTATGTTGAAAAATAGTGTCACGAGTCTGTTTCATTTTGCAGTGTAGTGCAGCATTCAATAAAAGTTACTTGGCTTGCCATAATGATGTGTAACTTACTTTTGAAGACAACTCGCATTTCTGACGTTCGCCTTTGGGCGACCGCTAGTCCCAGTCGACTGACTGAGTCGATGTAGCGAATACAATTGCGGTTCGTAATTTTTGTACGACCTACCACTGCTCATTTTCTCAGTCAAGAGACTTTGTGTAAGATGAACTGACTAAAACTCTGGCAAGGACATAGTCAAAATAACAACAGCACGAGTGACTTTCCTTGGACGGGCTGAGACAGACCAACGTTTAACGTCTCCCATACTATAAACACACTCGCTCGGCTGTGTAGCAAGTACTGCTTCCTTCTTTGTAACATAAAAAACTGAGCCCAGTAATTCACCTACACGCTACGTATCTACCTGATAAGTTGTTGTACATATGACATTCCTTCGTCGTTTTCTCATCTCCTGCTCTTTCTTTTGCCAACGTATCTACCATGGAACACCAAGGACTTTCCTCAGGAAAGCTCATGGCGTCTGCAACTGGTTATGAATCTCTATGTTCGTTATATCTGAGATGTTCGACTCATTGATCATATTACACTATCATATGCACAACTGTCCTGGCTGCGTCTCCTTTCATCAGTTAAACTGAATATATCTTGTGTTACGACGCCAATTTTCATTCTCTGCTTTCGTATGGCATCGTATTCTGAGGTAACTTATCATTGAATAAACGAGTATTCATTACACGAAAGCATGCAATCAGAATAATTGCTGGAGCTCATCCAAGATGATCCTCCAGACACTTAGTTAAAGAGTTAGAGAACTTCACTGTAGCCTCACAATATATATATTCACTTATGAAATTTGTTATTAACAATCCGAACGAATTCAAAAGTAATAGCAGTGTACATGGCTACAACACTAGGAGAAAGGATGATCTTCACTACTCAAGGTTAAATCTAACTTTGGCTCAGAAGGGGGTAAATTATGCTGCCACAAAAGTCTTTGGTCACTTACCTAATAGCATCAAAAGCCTGACAGATAGCCATATAGCATTTAAAAGGAAATTAAAAGAATCTCTTAATGGCTACTCCACCTACTCATTAGATGAATTTTTGGATATAGTAAGTGGGTAATTTCCCCAACCCCCACAAAAAAAATTAAAAATATTGAGTGTCATGTAATATTTTGTGTAATGTAATATCTTGTATAGACACCTTTTATTAACCTGACACGTCAACATCATTTCGAATTGTCGTGTTCATGATCTATGGAACAAGTACTAATTTAATCAAATCTAATCTCTAATCTACCCAAGAATTTCTACTAGGCCTTGTCTTTTTAGCTATATGATCCTCTCCTGCCGTCACTACTTCATCTCTCAAAGCTACCCAATCGTCTTCTACTGTATTCCTCTCCCCAGTGCTTAAGCTCCCTCTGAGAGTCCAGCAACTTCTGGATCTTTCACCTTATCTTGTCTTTTTACAACTGATTCAGTTTTAGTCTGTTATGGCGTAAAGTCAAGCGCCAGCACGCCAGTCGGGACGACAGAGGAGGGGAGGTTGTGAGAAGAAGTCAGCCAATCGCACGCTGACCGGACCTCCCTCCAGGACGACAACGCGACAGCAACAGCCCCTAAGTGGAGAGGACATAAGCGCCGCGACCGACTGGTGACGACCCAGTTCAATAGCAGCGTCAATGCTAGACACTTCGCTTGTACTCTCTATGAGTTGAGATTGTCTATACTGAAAAATATTTATTATTTTCTATGTCGCCCTTTGCTTGCGACACATCTGTCTCATTGCAAAAGTTATGTATTGTAATTTTCTTTTTGAAATAAAACACATTAATAAGACTAGCTTGACTGTTTGTCTAGAGAACCGAATATGCAGGCTTCCTAGACATTGCATAGCCCATAGTTCACAACCAGTAAATTGTGGTCAGAGTCCACATTTCCCCCTGAAAATGTCTTACAATTTAAAATCTGGAGCCGGCCGCTGTGGCCGAGCGGTTCTAGGCGCTTCAGTCCGAAACCACGCGGCTGCTACGGTCACAGGTTTGAATCCTGCCTCGGGCATGGATGCGTGTGATGTCCTTAGGTTGGTTAGGTTTAAGTAGTTCTAAGTCTAGGGGACTGATGAAATGGGTTCAAATGGCTGTGAGCACTATGGGACTTAACTTCTGAGGTCATGAGTCCCCTAGAAGTTAGAACTACTTAAACCTAACTAACCTAAGGACATCACACACATCTATGCCCGAGGCAGGATTCGAACCTGCGATCGTAGCGGTAGCGCGGTTCGAGACTGAAGCGCCTAGAACCGCTCGGCCACATCGGCCGCGGGGACTCATGACCTCAGATGTCAAGTCCCATAGTGTTTAGAGCTATTTGAACCATTTAAAATCTGGTTCCGAAATCTTTGTCGTACCACTACATAACCAATGTGAAACCTACCGGTGTCTTCAGTTCTTTCCCATGCATACCATATTTTTTATGATTCTTAAACCAAGTATTAGCGATTATTAAATTATCTTCTTTGCAAGATTATTCCAGGTGGCTCCCTTTTTCGTTCCTTTCCCCCATTCCACATTTACTTACTATTTTTCCTTCTCTTCCTTTTCCTACTGTCGAATTTCAGCCCCCATCACAATCATATTTTCGTCTCCCTTAATTTTCTTACACGTTGTAAATCTACTTCTGCATTACCGCCATTAGATTTTGTATTTAATAACCCTGTATTCACCTGATCAGAAGTCCTGTTCTACCTGGCACCAAACTTCACTAATCCCCACTATATCCAGCTTCAGCCTATCCATTTCCCTTTTTAAATTTTCTAACCTACCTGCCCAATTAGGAGATCTAACATTCCAAGGCCCGATCTGTAGAACGCTTGGTTTGTTTCTCCTGACGACGACATTTTCCCGAGTAGTCCTCGCCCGAAGATTCCAGTGGGGGAATATTTTACCTCCGGAATATCTTACATAAGAGAATGCCATCATCATTTAACCATACAGTAGAGCTGCAGACCATTGGGAGAAATTAGAGCTGTAGTTTTCCCCTTCTTTCAGCCGTTCGCAGTACCAACACAGCTAGGACGTTTTGGTTTATGTTACAAGGCCAGATCATCAGTCTTACAGGCTGTTGCCCCTGCAATTACTGAAAAGGCTACTGCTCCTCTCCAGGAAAAACACGTTTGTTAGGCCTCTCAACAGATATCCCTCCATTGCGGTTGCACCTGTATTGCTGATGTACGCAAGCCATCCCACCAACTGCAAGGTCCATGGTTCATGGAGGTTATTAGTTCATAATGAATATTATTTACTCCCATTGTCACTGTAGACACTCAAATCGTTTTAACACTATTTGTCATAGTAAAATTGTTATTTCTTAGGTAGCTATGATGTAAATGAGATATTGTACGTGTGAACCCTTGGTCCGATGTAAGAGAGCTTACGTTACTAAATAATATATATATATATATATATATATATATATATATATATATATATGTGTGTGTGTGTGTGTGTGTGTGTGTGTGTGTGTGTGTGTGTGTGTGTTCCATCTAGTTGGCCCTTCTTTTGCGCAGTGGCCGAGCGGTTCTAGATGCTACAGTCTGGAACAGCGCGATCGCTACGGTCGCAGGTTCGAATCCTGTCTCGGGCAAGGATGTGCGTGATGTCCTTAGGTTAGTTAGGTTTAAGTAATTCTAACTTCTAGGGGACTGATGACCTCTGAAGTTAAGTCCCATAGTGCTCCGAGCCATTTGAATTTCTGAACCTTCTTTTGAAAAACTTTTGATCAGATTTTTTCATTGTCTACTATTACTAGGACCTCTACATTGCCTCCTTTACTCGCCCACTTAATTATTAAAATAGCTTTATAGCACCAAACTTTACATGCTTTCAGACTCTTTTCCTCCAGTATTCGCAAGGTCAACATTTCGCCGCCATGCAGTTTTCTGCTGATGGCGTACAGTTTCTCCCTCTTTTCCATAGCAGTACCTGATACCAAAAGCACATCTTGTTAAACAAAGCTTTCTTCGCCGAACTAAAGATGTTTTCCTCGCTTCAGCCTGTAATATTGTTTTCTAGCTAGCATAGTTTTGATATTTAGTAAGTCACTCTTCTTTTTTTCTACTACTTTTGTAACCTCCCCTTAGAAAATTTTTATAAATGACAGTGCTGGAAAACCTCTACGTTATTTGATTTTCAAACAACTGAGCAGAACTGAACGTACTCAGACATTTCTCTCTTTACTTATTCTGATCAACACTAAACAGGCACACAATATTTTTAGCGCAACACAATCTGACTTTCAATAATCCGTACAAAAGAATGGCACTGACTAACAATAACCTATACCTTTCATGAATCACTTACTTCACAAAAATCTATATATATAGGGTGTTACAAAAAGGTACGGCCAAACTTTCAGGAAACATTCCTCACACACAAAGAAAGAAAATATGTTATGTGGACATGTGTCCGGAAACGCTTACTTTCCATGTTAGAGCTCATTTTATTACTTCTCTTCAAATCACATTGATCATGGAATGGAAACACAGCAACAGAACGTACCAGCGTGACTTCAAACACTTTGTTACAGGAAATGTTCAAAATGTCCTCCGTTAGCGAGGATACATGCATTCACCCTCCGTCGCATGGAATCCCTGATGCGCTGATGCAGCCCTGGAGAATGGCGTATTGTATCACAGCCGTCCACAATACGAGCACGAAGAGTCTCTACATTTGGTACCGGGGTTGCGTAGACAAGAGCTTTCAAATGCGCCCATAAATGAAAGTCAACAGGGTTGAGGTCAGGAGAGCGTGGAGGCCTTGGAATTGGCCCGCCTCTACCAATCCATCGGTCACCGAATCTGTTGTTCAGAAGCGTACGAACAATTCGACTGAAATGTGCAGGAGCTACATCGTGCATGAACCACATGTTGTGTCGTAAAGGCACATGTTCTAGCAGCACAGGTAGAGTACCCCGTATGAAATCATGATAACGTGCTCCATTGAGCGTGGGTGGAAGAACATGGGGCCCAATCAAGACATCAGCAACAATGCCCGCCCAAACGTTCACAGAAAATCTGCGTTGATGACGTGATTGCACAATTGCGTGCGGACTCTCGTCAGCCCACACATGTTGATTGTGAAAATTTACAATTTGATCACGTTGGAATGAAGCCTCATCCGTAAAGAGAACATTTGCACTGAAATGAGGATTGACACATTGTTGGATGAACCATTCGCAGAAGTGTACCCGTGGAGGCCAATCAGCTGCTGATAGTGCCTGCACACGCTGTACATGGTACGGAAACAACTGCTTCTCCCGTAGCACTCTCCATACAGTGACGTGGTCAACGTTACCCTGTACAGCAGCAACTTCTCTGACGCTGACATTAGGGTTATCGTCAACTGCACGAAGAATTGCCGCGTCCATTGCAGGTGTCCTCGTCGTTCTAGGTCTTCCCCAGTCACGAGTCATAGGCTGGAATGTTCCGTGCTCCCTAAGACGCCGATCAATTGCTTCGAACGTCTTCCTGTCGGAACACCTTCGTTCTGGAAATCTGTCTCGATACAAACGTACCGCGCCACGGCTATTTCCCCTGCTAATCCATACATCAAATGGGCATCTGCCAACTCCGCATTTGTAAACATTGCACTGACTGCAAAACCACGTTCGTGATGAACACTAAGCTGTTGATGCTACGTACTGCTGTGCTTGATGCTAGTACTGTAGAGCAATGAGTCGCATGTCAACACAAGCACCGAAGTCAACATTACCTTCCTTCAATTGGGCCAACTGGCGGTGAATCGAGGAAGTACAGTACATACTGACGAAACTAAAATGAGCTCTAACATGGAAATTAAGCGTTTCCGGACACATGTCCACATAACATCTTTTCTTTATTTGTGTGTGAGGAATGTTTCCTGAAAGTTTGGCCGTACCTTTTTGTAACACCGTGTATATCAGTTCATGATATCCAATATTACAAATTTACTCTTTCTGATGGACACACGTCCAGATCGTCCGCTCTCAAAGTTCTGCCATCTCTCTCCCCACATCCACCACTGCTGGCGGCTCACCTCCAACTGCGCAACGCTACGCGCTGTTCACATGCAACTGCCCAACACTACAATAGCTTACAATTTTTGTCATGTTCTTATTGTTCTCGTTTGTCGTTAAACAAATTCTGATCCAAATAAGATTTTCATGCCACTCGACATGACTTATAACCGTTCTTCAGTTTCGTGCAGAAGTACAATATATTCTGTAGCCCTTATCATTGGTGAATGTCCTCCTTGCATTCTCAATCCTATTCTGAAATTTTCTTTTACTTCCATCATTATTTCTCCAGTCTACAAGATAAACAACAGTGGCGAAAATCTACAAACTTGCCTTACGCCCTTCGTAATATGGGCACGTAATTCTCGATTTTCCAGTTGTATTACTCTAACTTGCGGAACGGATTATTTCCGAGACATGACCGACAGCGAGTGCTGGCCGCTGTCGTGAGCGACAGCATCGGTTTCCCGGCCTCTTGAGGACGGGGGCCATTCTCGCATGTTAATCCGGCTAACGGGTGTGGCATGATCCGACCGGGAGCGTTTCAAAGGCGTTTCCCACAGACCGGTTTGTGTTTTCTAGTACTCTCTGAAAACAATCTACTGAAAGTGACGGCAGGCAGCAGAGCTTTGCAGCAGGTTCGTTCGGGTAAAGTTATCACAAACGAGTGAAACCGTTTTCAAACTGTCTCTTACAGCGCCTGCGCAGCCTCGCGATAGCTTCGACCGTCGGAACCCTTTGGGTTTGTTCGAACACATATTCCGCGTGTTTCACTATTTGACCACCTGTAGCGCTATTTGATACCTCTGCTCTCTTCGCGTTGCTCAAATGTTTCTGATTTAAATAATGAAACAGTGCCGAACACGGTACGTACTTTTTTCATGCTTAGCAATACGCGTTTCAAGGATTTTTTTCTCATTATCAAGCGCAAATATTTACATAAGTATTTTGTGTGCTATCTTTTATTTATTTATTTACCCACGAAATCATGTTCATTATATGAGATACAAGTTATAGCAAAGGTGTGTGGTGCCATACTCGCGCTGTACAGTGTCGTCCTTTTGAGGCTGTAAGGTACCGTACTGTGCCTCTGTTATGTACAAAAACACACACACCGTGTGAAATTTCTCAAATAGTAGGAGTGTTTGTTTGCGTATGTGTGGTTTTATGCATAATGGAGGAGTTGCAGTATCTTGTAACCTCAAAAAGACGACTACAGTGCAAGACATGCAGCACAACACACAAAATACTGATGTAAATATTTGATCATGACAAAGAGAAATTCTCGATACGCGTCGTACTAAGCATGAAGCAGTATGTAAGTGGTGCGGTGTTTTATTATTTAAAGAATGAATGACAGCTGCAGTCATCGATGAAACTGAGTCAAACTTTTCTGCTTCCCACTTGTAATCGGCACTTCTTGGAGAAGCAGTGATACAAAATGTTAATTGAAGAAGTTCTTAATTATTCCTGATACCACTTTCTTCATTAACATCCTGTTTTCTTTTGCATATTTTAATTATACGCGTACGACCAAAAAATTTAATAATCTAGGTAACACAAATTTTGTGGCTGATTGACAATATACTGCAGATAACTAGTACCAATGCTAATAAAATAAAAGGTAGTAAATCCTCTAATGTTACAAATGCTGGAAATTACGTAATTTGAAAAAGAATTGTAGTTGGTTTAATTGGTAGGGAGTGGCTGCAATGATTGGTTGTGAAAATGGTATTCAGCTTGATTTCATTAATATATGTGTAACAGTACAGCATGCTTATTTCTACCTATTCCTCCTCCCCACTAAAGTGAGCCAGGTTAATGTGTGCATGTCATTTATATCAATGACTATAGTGTATGACCCTCCAAAATCGGCTCTTGTGATCGGATCCTTGTATGGAAGAGACAAAATTTATTCATTTTGAAAGTGAAATTAACAGAGGATAGTCAGATCCTTTTCATCTTGATATTCCAGGCTTATATACAACACATTTCTGCGGAAAAATCCCTCAAGGGAATAAAATTACACTAGGATGTGTTAAACTTTCACAAGGTTGATGTGTTCTGTTCCTTAAATGGCTAGCGGGAACCTAGTACTTAGTTTCTTCAAAGAGAATGCTACAAGAGTGAAAGCAAAAAGCTGTGCACATGCGCGCGCTGATCTCTTTGGGGCAGAATTTCGTCTGATTAGTCCAAACTAGTTGCAGCCTTCCACTGGCCGCCACTCGAACAGCTTTCACCCAGTCACAAGCCACGGGAACTGGGAGAATGCTTGCGTCGAACGCATCCGAGTGGTTCCAACAGTTGCAACGGTATCTCAAACGAACCTAATGTTGTGGAGCTGCGGGTAGCTTGCTAAGTGGAGAAATCATTCGGTGGCCCTCTGGACGGAGGTGGTGTGGAGGCGTACTTCAGAAATTTGGAGTCAGGGATCAGTAAGTCTGTTCTCTCGTTCTGGGAAGTTCACAAAGTGTTCGGAGGAAGATTTCCTTGCGAGGCGTGAGAAACGTCTTACTTTTTTGCCTAGGTTCGAGGTGAATGTTGCTGTTTAGGGAGCGTGCACGGACTGATTAGGAAAATACGATATTGCAGTACCTATGTTATTCCGAATTACGACGCAAAGTTCCTTCGGACATACATTTGTATCGCATTTCAGAACAACACAGGCACTGCAATATCTTATTTATCCGCCGACACCGGGCAAGAGACTTTCAAATAAAATGACTCCCCTGTACGGGAATGTACATAATGGATGTACAAGTACGGGATGTGGACACGTGGTTGGCGTCATATGAAAGTTTGGATCTGTTCGTGAATCGTTTCGGGCAGCCAGATGATAAGGCGACCCCTCCGGGTAAGCGGGCAATCCGGGTTCGAGTCCCCGTACCGCACAAATCTTCATTTTCGTCATTCCATTATACGGCTGATGGTATTCCCTATTTGCAAATGCGCATATATTTAATGTTTAGGAAAAGGTTGGCTAACAGAGCGTGGAGCAACTGGCTAGCTGCAGGTGCTTAACGGACGATTCGGACTTGTCGAGGATTATCAGAAGATAATTAATAGCGTTTTGCTCCACAGAAATTTAAAGTGTGGAGTTATTTTGTGTGTCCTTATCCAGTCTGACTGTGGACTGATCCAGTGTTGTTTAAGAGGATGTGTTAGTAACCAGGTGGTGACGGTGTAGTGACCGATGGCTGCATTTGTTGTGCAATCCACTGGTCGAACTTGGAAGCTTTTGAATATAGACAGATGGCTACAGGCCATTGAGTACTGGCGTAGAGGAAGTAAGTATTTTAACTTTGCCTCGCGGATAAAAGCAGAGTGACCCTGATTTAGCTCGATAGCGTATGTGGAACAGAGCACAGAAATTATCCAGGTCCGCCACCAAACGTTTGGCTTGGTTCAAATGGCTCTGAGCACTATGGGACTTAACATCTATGGTCATCAGTCCCCTAGAACTTAGAACTACTTAAACCTAACTAACCTAAGGACATCACACAACGCCCAGTCGTCACGAGGCAGCGAAAATCTCTGACCCCGCCGGGAATCGAACCCGGAAACCCGGGCGTGGGAAGCGAGAACGCTACCGCACGACCACGGGCTGCGGACACAAAACGTTTGGGAGGAAGCGTACAGAGTAATACGTCGCGCGCTTTGTCTTGCGAACCGCACGGCTAAAAGACTTGTTGAGTATGGCTACCGCCGCGAAATGACTTCACCAGACACTACAGAAGCTCCGTGAAAACCGGGGAGTTAGAACGTTTCAGTTGGTTCTTGCAAATCTGCGCTGATATGAAACTTCCTAGCAGATTAAAACTGTGTGCCGGACCGAGACTCGAACTCGGAACCTTTGCCTTCCGCGGGCAAGTGCTCTACCACACTCAGCTGCAGAGTGAAAATCTCATTCTGGAAACATCCCCCAGGCTGTGGCTAAGCCATGTCTCCGCAATATCCTTTCTTCCAGGAGTGCTAGTTCTGCAAGGTTCGCAGGAGAGCTTCTGTACAGTTTGGAAGGTAGGAGGCGAGGTACTTGCGGAAGTAAAGTTGTGAGGACGGGGCGTGAGTCGTGCTTGGGTAGTTCGGTTGGTAGGCACTTTCCCGCGAAAGGCAAAGGTCCCGAGTTCGAGTCTCGGTCCGGCACACAGTTTTAATCTGCCAGGAAGTTTCACCTCTCAAAATGGTTCAAATGGCTCTAAGCACTGTGGGACTTAGCATCTCAGGTCATCAGTCCCCTAGACTTAGAACTACTTAAACCTAACTAACCTAAGGAAATCACACACATCAATGCCCGAGGCAGGATTCGAACCTGCGACCGTAGCAGCAGCACAGTTCCGGACTGAAGCGCCTAGAACCGCTCGGCCACAGCGGCTGGCTCATACCACCTCTCCTCCGAAGAAAAAGTTCAAAGGCGCACCCTTATCTGGTAAAGCCACGGCAGCAGTCTTCAGGAACTCTGAAAGGGTTATTCTTTTTGATGTCCTCTCATGTGTTGCAACGATCAACTCTGAAGTGTACTCAGAAAATTGAAGAAACGACTTCAGTGTGTTCGCAGCCACAAAAATGCAAACGAACTTCTTATTCTACATGACAACGTAAAGTCTCACACAAGTCTGCGCTCTCGAGAGCAGCTCATAGAACTTCATTGGACTGTTGTGCCCCATCCATCCTACAGCCTGGCTCTCACAGCTTCCGACATTCATCCGTTTGGCCCAATGAGGGATGTACTCCGCCGGAAGCGGCACGTAGATGACGGGGAGATTATTGTTGCAGGGAGATGTAGGCTACGACGTCGACCAGTAGAGTGGTACAATACTGGCATACCGTCCCTCCCAGTAAGGTGGTGTAAGGCCGTCGTACTGACTAGAGATTATGTTGTAAAGTAGGGTTTTGTAGCCAAAACAGTGGGGAGTAATGTGGTGTATTGAAATCCTGAGTTAAAACAGCCTGTTGTCAGAAAAAAAACGTGTTGCATTACTTATTGAAATCCTCTTGTATTTTATCTGTTTGTCTATCGTAGTTTCTGGGATGGAGATTGAGGATCAGCCCGGCATTTGCGTAGAGGAGGGTGGAAAACCCCCTCAAAACACTCAGGCTGGCCTATTACTAGACCAACGCTCATTAATCCGCCGAGCTGATTCAATCCTGGTGTGAGTCACCTCCCTGTCTCACAAACTACCGCGCTCCGCGTTAAGCTATGCGAGCAGGCCTTTCAAAACTCCAGCAATTATTATCAGAGATACGAAGACCGTAGGTCCTAAATCAGGGAGGAGTGATGAGAAGCAATATTTTGTACTGTTTGTCCTAGCAGTCTAGCAGTTAGTATTGTAGTCTGTTAACATAGGGTTCTATTCCTGGTTGCTTTCGATGTGTGCTGGCTTGGTTGGTTGGTTGTTTCGGGGAAGGAGACCAGACAGCGAGGTCATCGGTCTCATCGGATTAGGGAAGGACGGGGAAGGAAGTCGGCCGTGCCCTTTGAAAGGAACCATCCCGGCATTTGCCTGGAGCGATTTAGGGAAATCACGGAAAACCTAAATCAGGATGGCCGGACGCGGGATTGAACCGTCGTCCTCCCGAATGCGAGTCCAGTGTCTAACCACTGCGCCACCTCGCTCGGTTGCTGGCTTGAAATGCATCCATTCAGCCTCGTGACGAACTTTGATCACCCGTTCAGTAAACAGTGCTGTTGACTCGCAAGTCATCCAAATGTTGTCATTACGCGCAAGTACAGGGGTTGGACAAAAATACGGAAACACCGCGAGAAAAGCATTCTTGAAGATAAATGCAGATTCTAGCACGGCCTCCAAGTTGCGCTGTTGTATTTGATCATTAACAGCATCTGTGTAAGGTCCTCAGTATGTTGAAATTGTCAGCCGTGGTCAAAACAGCTTTCAGTGCATTGCGTAGGAACCAAGTTCATTCAAAAGTGGGCAAATAGTTGATGATCGAATGGTGTCTGCTTCCGTAACCAGGGTGTTTTTTCAAGAGGCACCGTATGGAAAACGTATACCGCATACAAGGTAAACGGAAGAACATCACCTGAACGGCCACTGTGGCTGGGCGGTTCTAAGCGCTTCAGTCTGGAATCGCGCTGCTGCTACAGTCGCAGGTTCGAATCCTACCTCGGTCATGGATGTGTGCGATGTGCTTAGGTTAGTTAGGTTTACGTAGTTCTAATCCAGGGGACTGATGATCTCAGCTTAGAGCCATTTGAACCAATTTTGAAGTCTCAAATCGGTCGAAATTGTGTGTTAAGTGAACGTGATGGGTAGTTATTGCAGAGGATTGTGACCAAATATAAGAGGACGACAACTGCAAAAAATCACTGCAATAGTGAATTTCGTACTCGCGAACTCTGTCAGCACCAAAGCAAAACGAATAGAGTTACAAAACGTGGGAACCTGAGCTATGGAGTAATGTAACAAAGTCATTTGGCGGGATAAGTCTTGTTTCACACTGTTTCGAACCTCTGGCTGAGTTTACGTCCCAGGAGTGAAATATGGTAGGGATACGGTGATGATTTGGGTAGCCTTAACGTGTTATTCCATTGGCCCCACCGTTACTCTACAAGACTGCATTAGTGCCAAGAATTATGGAACCATTTCGGCTGATCAGGTTCATTCCATGGTAAAATGTTTGTTCTCCAATGGTGATGAAAAGAAATGAGCGTATGGCACCGTTGGCCGGGAGGCCCCATCCGAGGAAGATCGGCCGCCAAGTGCAAGTCTTATTTCGGTCGACGCCACATTGGGCGACTTGCGTGCCAGTGATCAGAATGAAATGATGATGAGGACAACACGACACCCAGTCCCCGAGCGGAGGAAATGTACAACCCGGCCGGGAATCGAACACGGGCCTGCTTGCATGAGAGACGAGCCCGTTACCACCCAGCTAAGCAGGCAGACTCCAATGGTGATAATGTGTTCCAAGGAGTCAGGGCCCCTGCTTAAAAACTTCTGATCATCCAGGACTGATTTTTTGAGCACGAGTATGATTTGTCGCGTCTCCCCCAACCACCTTAGTCTCAGATCTAAAATCATTGAGGTTCTGTGGTATACTTTGGAGAGAAGGGTGAACGATCGCTATTCATCTCCATTTCTGTTACCTCACTTCCCACTATTTTGCGGAAAGAAAGACATAAAATTCTCTTCAAAACGACATAGGAGCTGTATTTATCTATTCCGAGACAACCGGAAGCTGTTTTGAATGCCAACGGTTTTCCTGCACCGTATTAGGCGTGGTAATGTTGTGTGTTTGAGGTGTTTTCATATTCTTGTCCACCCCCTCCGTAATCCGATTACTTATTTGCAACTTAAAGCTACAGCTAGAATAATACGAGAATGGAGAGGTAAGTTCAACTGCTCATTACTTGTATGCTAATACGTATAAATCCCCTTATTGTTCCCACTGCAAATGCCATAATGTTTCCTGTCTCCAGCGTTCGTAGAATGTGATTTTATGTGCAACTGTATAAACCTTGAGTTTGTAGCGACTGCGTAGTGTTACGTTTGCACTTCTAAGTCGTGTCTCCCTACCACTTTCGCGCAACGACGCTCTGAGCGTGTTTTTTAGGAAATTTACTAGTTTGAATCTGGGACCTGTTGCTGGTAAGGAGACGCCAGACCACACATGACATGTAGAGTTCAGAAGAGTTCAGTGAGACTAGCGATGATATAACCAAATACTTAATGATTTCCGCGTCAGCTCCACTGCACTTCCTGTAAAAGAATCTTAATACTAACTAAATTTAGTGGAAGGGGTTCAAGGCTTTCCTATTTTTAGTTAGCTGGTAAAATAACGTCGAAAAAGTAGTTAAGTTTACCATTGAAAATTTTATTCTACTCATAAAACATTGTTTATAAATTGCACTATTGATAAAAGGAAATATTTTAATACAGGATGATAAAACCAACTGCGTTCAACAAAAATGTGACCGAATATTCCCTGAGTGGGTTTTCAAGTTCTACAATGGATCGAAGGATGACCTATGCCATATCACATCTATAATCTAGGTTTAAATTAAGTTTCACAAAAGAGAAAACTATCAAAATGGTCTACAGTGACCCTCAATTATCTTTAATTACTCATCTAACTTGTCGTAAATTACAGTGGCTGATGTGGCTTCTCAATAATTATATAACAGAAAAATCATCACTTTTCAGATTTTGACTTACGTAGCAAATGTGAATACCATGAGATTTAATTGACGATCGACACTAGTATTACGTAAAAAGGGGGTGTAACAGATGAGACTTCTGCAGTTCTGAGTGATGAACTCAAAAATGTGGCATCGCGTGCGTTCATTACCTTGTCGGTGTTCGCCAGGGGGCGGCGGACGGCACAGCTCCATGTACCTCGCCGTCTCGGAAGCAGCTCTCTCCTAACTTCTCCTTAGTACAATTTACCGAAGTTGGTTTTAAAAAAAACTATCTGGTTGTGTTTTCATCTGACTAATCAGGGTCTCAGTGTTAACCTTAAGCTCCGCCTACAAAAATTCTGTCTATCCAATGAGAAACGTTATACTTTTCGTGGTGGGGCAATGTTTTTAACGTTTGCAACGTAACAGAGACGCGAAAAAGTCTCACGCTAAAACTTGCAGCTGGTGTGGCCCTTTTAGTGTTATCGTAAGATCTATACTGTTCTTCTGGAGGGCTCTATCTTTTAACATGGGCTGGGGGGTGGTCCTGGTGGTTGGCTGGCGACTTGGGTGTCAGTCCCTTATCGTAGGGCCTTCTAGCTTAACACGGTTCTGCTCTCGGCTTCTGTTCTCGTTTCTTCCCTCGGAACTGCGTCTGTTTCACGGTGGGAAGGTATGACGCGTTTAGGCGTTCTTGTGTTAGTCTGTGCTATTCCATTTGTTCACTCGTTGATCGTATTACTCTGGTTAATTTAATGTCAGGATTTATTCGGAGCTATGTGACATACTGCCGGATTAGCTTGGTTTTCATGGAAGGTGTTGGATTTGCCTGACACCTTACACACTGCTATGCGTGGGACCTAATGTCTGCTTGTAGCCCATCTCTTCCACTAACACGAGGGTTGGTGGCACGAGTAACACAACCAGGCGACCGTGGCATCGATAGTGTCCCCTGTCCTCAGACTGTACTAATATGGACAGATGTTCGAATTTAAATCAAGCAACAGTGTGACGTTCAGTAACAGACTTCACCACAAGTCTAATAAAACGTTGTAACAGCAACTGTCGTTTAAAGGTTAGGAGCAACATTCTCAGGCAGACACCCACCACTTCATATATGAAGATGGTGTAGTGTTGGCAGAAAAGCCAACACTGTTTTTCTAGAGGAGGCCGAAATGCACGCGTTTAATTACACGCTGACTGGCGTGAGGTCTGGAACAGTTAAGGGAATTAATAGTAGCAAATAAAGTACGTAGTTGATACAATACTTAACTTTAATCCACAATTGTAGAACATCTCTCGTTACGGTACAGGCTTCACAATATTAATTATCAAATGCTATGGCGCCTTGCTAGGTCGTAGCAAATGATGTAGCTGAAGGCTATGCTAACTATCGTCTCGGCAAATGAGAGCGTATTTGCCAGTGATCCATCTCTGGCTAAGTCGACTGTACAACTGGGGCGAGTGCTAGTAAGTCTCTCTAGACCTGCCGTGTGGTGGCGCTCGGTCTGCAATCACTGACAGTGGCGACACGCGGGTCCGACGTATACTAACGGACCGCGGCCGATTTAAAGGCTACCACCTAGCAAGTGTGGTGTCTGGCGGTGACACCACAGATGGTATCTGTTCTTTCGGACATGTTCCAAAGAACAGATACCATCTTCATATATAGTTAAGACTAACCGGCCATTGACCTCCTTCTTCTGTGCTGGATGCACACGCTTTGCCCTAACTCTTACGGGGTTCGGTAAGATTGCCTGCCGCGAATAATGAGTGTAATGGGCAGGGACACTACGAATGTAGTGTGTGGACATTAAGCTGGAATGAGGGGAGCGTGCAAGGGATAAATTCCTACTGTCGCACTAACCTCTGTGCCCTCGGTGGCTCAGATGGATAGAACGTCTGTCATGTAAGCAGCAGATCCCGGGTTCGAGTCCCGGTCGGGACACACACTTTCAACTGTCCCCGTTGATGTATATCAATGCCTGTCGACAGCTTAGGGCCATGATTTAATTATCATTTCATTCCCACCACTTCAGGTCAGGATCAACGTGTTCCTCAAAAAAAGAAAGCTGCCCAGTCCAGCCAATGAAAAAACGATTTACTGTAATTGCGAAAATACATAGTGCTAAATGTATCCAAACATCAAAGTCATTTGTAATTATACATTTTTAAGGTATACTACAGAATTCAACATTAACCACGAGTACGAACGTATTCTGTGCACATGCTGATCAATGGGAATTAGCTGTTCCCCTCTGCATGCAGAAGATACATTTATCCGACTGATAACTGTACTTTAAGATCAGTTCGGGGATTGCACAGTGTATTTGTTATAGTAATAGTAGATGCGGTGAGCGTTGTCTGGAGACATACTAACAAACTTTCTGAAGCTAGAGGTTGCAAAATGTTATACGACGGTCTGTTAAAGACAAGCTTCTGCATGCACGGAAAATCTAAGTCGAACACAAACATAACTAACAGCAAACGCAGAGCCCGTTTGCATCAGTCGACATAAACGAACATTTTATTTCATGTGTCCTCTGTGGTCCCTCACACGTGACATTGATTATTAGTTACCATCTTAGTGAATAAATTGCATCTCTGGACTAAGTCTGTTTGGCGTTGATCGCAAGACGCATTTCACTACATTTATTTTCAAAATATCTTCACTGGTTTATAATATTTTCTTCTTATAGTATTTATATATTAGATATGTGATGAAAGAATTCTGGTCGTGTCTACAATACAATTTTTTTGCTACTTTTATGTTAAAAACTACTACGTGGTGCAGATGTAACTGTAGGCTACACACAGAGGAAATACAAGTTTTAAAAACACACTGGAGAAAAGCGAATTATAATTGTGGGAAGCGCATGCATATGGAAAGAACATCATAAATGGTATAGGACAACCAAACACTGTTCACATATGTGGAAAAGACAAGACAAAATCGTACGTGGAATGAGGAAAAATTTAAACATTTGTAGTAGTACGAGTGTGTGCACCAAATATTTATTTTCAACTTGAAAACAGCCAGTAAACAGTAATTCAGATTAATGTGCAAGGATATTTCATCACATATCTAACACATAAACAGAGTAAGAAACAAAAATGGGTGCTATTAGCCTCTGAAGATGCTTCGAAAATAAAAGAACAGAAATTCGTCCTGCAATCAAAAAAATAGCCGTCCGTTTGGTAACAGAGACGGAATTTATACACTAACAAGATGGTAGCCATTTATTTTGCTTATCTTTACGTCGTACAAATTTGCAGGTGGGATTGTACTGTTTTGTCGGTTCTTCCTGTACCTACCCTCGAGTTTAATTTTAGGAAAATTGGAATCAAAATCTCACTCTAACAAATAAAACAAAATCATAGCAAGAAAAGATTTCGAATTTTTAAGAGTATAAAAAATTACATCTATGAACATGCATGACAGGCGAAGAAGACAAAATAAATTTTTTGTTGGTAAGCTGAAATACTATTTGATTTAATGATATTTCCGCCATTCGTCTGCATGAACTTCTTTACTATCATGATTTCAACCTTAAGCCATTATCAAGTACAACACTGAAAAACATTTTTGCACAAATGCATAGAAATTTAGCATTATTGTGCCATTCCGACGTCAGATTGAAAATTATCGAAATAATACTACCCAAAAGTTGCGTATAATTACACATTATTAAGTGAAGTCACCCTCAAGAACTACTGAATTGGGTGTCCCAGCGTGTGGATAAGTAAAAAATCACAAAAACAGGTAGCAAACATGTTTTCAACCACAGAACAATTTAGCCATAAAATGAATATCAATACAGTCGTTACATGTGCAATGAACATGAGCTGAAGATATATTGTGGAAGTTACTTGTTCACTGGTAGTCAAAGATGAACAGTGTACGTTGTAAGTCTGTGCTGCATATTCCATGATTATGGAAAGATCGCAGGTGAATAAAATTGAAACGCATTCATTCATCTTCGGAAGAACGGTGTTATCTGTGAACACATCCGTAAATACATCTTTGGAAGAACAGTGTTATCTGTGAATACAAAGTGTAAACAGTATGCTTACAGCACGAAAATATGACATCCTTCCGAAAAGAGTAACCCACATCATGTACACTTCAACATCTGCGCAGTGAAGGACGGTTATAACCTTGACAGAACACAGCCAACTGTCGAACCTTATTACAAATTGGATCTATGTCTCATACACAAACTTGGTACACAAAAGTTTGCCATTAATATCTTATATGTTGTAACCAATATGTTGTAGAAGAGAATAACGCACAAAATAAGAGATATTATCAGCATAATTCATGTAGTGATCGAATGTTTATAAATATGGATGGGGTGAGCGGGGGCAGTGGCGGGGGGTGGCAGGGGTGGTGAGGGTGGGGATTAAAATATTAATATTAATATGGGGAGTGTGAGGTTGGGGGGGGGGGGGGGGGGAGAGAATTACATGGGGATTACGGGGATCAAACGCAAGGGGAAGATTGCAGGTAAGTGGTGGAAAAGTTATCAATGAAGTGGAACCTAACGATTGCCTAAAATAAGCTATTTTTATCTAATGCCACTCACGTACACACACACACACACACACACACACACACACACACACACACACACACTCACGTGTCTACGCGTTATTAATATTCCAAAAATAAAAATTATATCCTTCAGTGGCTCTCGTAAAGCAATCCGTCTACGCACGGCCTGAGCTGCTGGATTTTTATAGCTAAGCTTAAGTTACAATTTATGTCGAAAGTAGATAAAAGTTTTTATCTGCAGATCTCTAATATTCGTAAGAATGCGATCAGTTATTTTAGAACAGTCTCACATCTTCTTAATGCGGGTTTTAATTCATGCTCTGGTAACAAATCACGCCAAGCGTGTAGGGTAATTGTAAGAATATTAGAAACTGTGACATCTGTTTACGTGCAATTACTGCTCCCTTTGTTAAGTAAGCTCATCCGGAAAACCATTAGTTATCACTTTGAAAGAGTACTCAGGTCGCCATGAAGCGCTGTAGATGGTCTATAACTGGTGCCAGGCGATCGTGTGGTCCTCCGCCAGTGCAGCTAGTCATGGTAGTGTGATGTGTATGGCCAGTCTGTTGTACGGTGTCAGTGCAATAAGATGGGTTGACAGGGGGATCTGGAAGAATCAGAGTGAAAAGGAGCTACTGTCTTTGGACGTTCCCATGGCCAAATTGATAACTCTACACACATTCTCAATATATTTCCATGAAAAACTCAAATACCTCAGTGTCTGGATGACTAGGGAATTTACATGGGGACGACGACATACAACACGTCGCCAGCAAAGCACACGCGAGGCTCAACAGGCAAAGCACACTGAATCACTGAAGGAGGATACTCTCGTGGAGATGTTCAAGAAACACTCCATACGATTGCACAGCAACTCAAGTCACCCGAACAACCCCTTAATCCTGAATCTGGGGAACTACAATCACAACCACGGGAGGAAGCATAACTGCCCAAAAACATTTTTCCTTAGGGAAAATTAACCCCCCATGGAAGGCTTAACTGAGCACACAAACAAAGCTGCACCGGCTAACTCCTGTATGACAGTAAACCTGACTGGCACCGCAAGCTGAAATCATAAAGTCAACCGGACGGCTTAAACAGGGAAGCCGAACACTCAAGACACAAACTCCCACACAACGAGCGGCCAATTTCGTAATCAAACTGCCCATTCAGATGACGGTACGGTATGTTACAGGTACGCTGACCCTGCAGCTGCCCCAGGAGATTTCTTCGGAGACCAGATACAATAATAATGCCTCTCCACTAACATATCCTCAGACCCAAGCATGAATTGTCGCTCTACTATGAGCCAGACTGTCGCGGAGGTTTTTTTCTCACGGCTTTTGCCATTGGACTTTTTTTCTTGTGCCCTTACAACTGCAACCCTTCAATCGCTTTCTTTCGACTATCTCCTAGATGGGACCGTATTAATGGGTGATCGTGCCCAGACGCACGCACAACATCACAACCCGCATCCCGTGAAGTCTATATTTGATTACTAACCACATTGCAGAAGTGACAGCAGAACTTTTTGTGATGGTCACCATGCTGCTGCGGGCGTAGAGGGGCACCACTCTTCTGGACTGTGAATGAAGTTGCTCCGATATGTTCGTTTATCGACGCGGTCAGTCTAGTGCGTCTACAAAAAATAATAATATTCCATGTAACACAGCGCAAGAACGGTGGTCGCAATAAGGTCCTAAACAACAGGAACCGAAGACGATGGTTATGCCTTATCAATGAGAATAGCTTTCATGATAGAAATTTCTGGTGCTACTGAATGCCGGTCCGCCGGCCGCAGTGGTCGTGCGGTTCTAAGCGCTACAGACTGGAGCCGCGCGACCGCTACTGTCACAGGTTCTAATCCTGCCTCGGGTATGGATGTGTGTGATGTCCTTATGTTAGTTAGGTTTAAGTAGTTCTAAGTTCTAGGGGACTGATGACCTCACCAGTTAAGTCCCATAGTGCTCAGAGCCATTTGAACCTTTTTTTTTTTTTTTTTTTTTTTTTAATGCAGGTCCATGTCAATCAGACTCCACAACTAAACACTGTGAAGGGAGCTGCATGCAATGGACGTTTGGAGCCTAGTACCTCGCAAATTTGAACATTTCTCCACATAAAGCTACTCTACTTCAGTGAGTCAAACATTACCGAAACTGGTCGGAAACCGACGTGCAGGGTGGACACGCGAATCGTGATTTTGCTTCTTTTCAAATTATTCAAGGCGCCGAGTGCAAGGACAGCCGATGATAGGCTAAATTCGCTGTGTGTGTAGCATGTGGTTCCTTGCTGTTATCCGAGCGCTTTTGGTACCATGAGTTAGACCCAATCATTTATACTACCGCGAACATGAACCAACTACGCGAGTAAGAGTTGCGGCCTCTTCTGCATCTTCACGGCGAGTATGCTGTGGACACTCCCGACTTCCAGTATGATATACGTCGCTCACAGCACTAAACACCTGGATTATGTTTCGATGAACGCTCAAGCATCCTATCGCACTTTGACAGGTCCGCTAAGAATCACTCGATCTGAATCCCATGGGTAAAGTCTGGGTCTTCCGGGAACAGCGGGTGACACTAGGCAATCAACATCCTCGTGAACAGGTACCTCTACGGGATCTTATCATCGATGAGAAGTTTGTGATGGATATTCCATATATGAAGAAACTAGGACTCTCTTACTCACCAAATTAACGCTCTGCTACACGGTATTAACGTGGAAATGACTACAATTTTAAAGATGGCTGTGAGCCAGCAACCGTCCAAGACTGATTTGTATAATACAGCCAACTGGTTGCAACGAGATTTAAATTGACCTGATTTCGACACCGGCTATTGGTGTCTTCATCAGAAAATCCAAATCAGTTATCTGAAAAGATTACAAAACCATAAACGTTGAGGAAAACCAAGAACAGATGGTTGCTATACCGAATAATTTATGCTCTCTTCATATAAAATAATATCTTAAAATCGCATTTAAAACCATACAAAAATTACAGATGGGTGACGCAACAGTGGTACCTGCCAGTAAAAAGAATAGCTACATAAGGTAGCACATTCTACGCCGCCAAGAGCGCACTGGAGATGGCACAGGCCGAAGATGCCACAACGTGGACACAAAACAACTCGCGCCATCTATAAACAATCAAGAAATCAGCTGCTTACATTAACAAAAGGATCTTAAATAGCATTTTAGTGTTCATCTCGCAAGTTCACAGCCAGTATTACGTAAAATAAAAATTTATGCAAGACAATGTAATAAATGTTCTATACATTACGTGTGAAAATGAATTTAGGTGTAATGAATAAAAGGAGAGAGGAAGAAGATATTTCAGAGTCTATTCTGAGTAAAAAGAGGAGTCAGTTTTAGGCGTTTCTAAGTAAGGGCTTCATACCATTAAAGAAATTTTTATTACATAGCTGTAACTGTCCATTCAAAACGAAACCGTCACTAGGAGAAAGGTGTTTGAAAATTTCTAATTCTTTAAGGATATTGAGCATGAAGCCTTTCTTTTCTGCTTGTAGGATAATGACGTCATGACGGCCTGTAAGCAATAAATGACCAGCAAAGGACGACTTATACATACTTGTACCTTTTTTCCTAAGAGATGTTCTTTAAATCTAACATCAGTTGCTCGTCCTGTGTCCCAGGTGACTATTTTTTTTCTTCGGTGTGCTTTTATGAGCTATTATGCTAACATTATTTTAGTGCGACTGAGCGGCACATGAGTATGTCAGGCAGTCTTGAAAGTGAAACGTTGCCTAACTGATGTGACCGTGGAAGTACAGTGTTGCTTATTATGCAGGCGCCTCATGTGAGCCTTGCAATGTTTGCTTAAGCGCTGAGCTGCAGCATGCTGCACCGGAAAGTGCAATAAAACACAGCAGCACGTCAGTCATGCGCTGTTACGCCACGTGTTCATGATGATGGCGTCGGTGTCAAGTCATCCAGCCGCTTGTGCTTAAGCCAGGGTTGAAACTGGGATACGCTAGTTCACTCCCATTGCGTATTTATCGTACCAAATGAAAGGTCAAGGCGGTCTTCGGTTACGATTATTTGCCAACATGTACATCACGAATATGAATTTGCATCATGACCGTACGTCTGAAAAATCTCGGGGAAATATCGCTGATACTAGCACCTATCAGTTATCCTATAAACTCCGTCAGCAAATGGCGTTTGTTTCAATTTCGACACAATTCAATGATGTGGGACAGAATATGCTGAGAGTACGTTCTTAGCACCATGAAGAAAGGAGACTAATTAGTTAAACTTGGCAACACTATTGATCATGCTAAATATATCACAAAATACTTTGAAACGTCCCCTTAGAACAATTATACACGACTGTCCTTAAACTGATACACAATATTTTTTTAGCGCAACGCAATCTGACTTTCAAAAATCCCTGCAAAAGAATGGCCCTGACTAACATTAACCTATAAGTTTCACAAATCACTTACCTCACAAAAATCTTCGCTACTCAAGCTACTGCAATACAGCGAGCGCCACTACTGCCAGCTAAATAAAAGATTCAAAGTACTGAAGGCACTAACTACTGATAGGCATAGTTAGCAAATGAAAGATTTTGATAGAGAACAACCAATGTATTTACCTCAATAGTCATAATATATATAGCAGTTCATGACAAATTACAAATCTCCGCCATCTCTCTCCCCACATCCACCACTGCTGGCGGCTCACCTCCAACTGCGCAACGCTACGCGCTGTTCACATCCAGCTGCCGCTGCCCAACACTACAATGGCAGACAACAATGCAAACTAGACACAGACTGCACACACCACAGCCAGTGATTTTCATACAGAAGTGGCGTTGCCAATAAAAAAACCTAAACAGCCTACTTACAACTTAGAGGTCGTGAATTACATGTTTACTAACAAGAGATGTACTTTGTTTATTGTTATATTTAATAAACCCTTTGCCTTGATATCTAAAACGGGTTGTATTCTGAGTAATGTGTTTGAAAAAAATCAACCTCATAAAAATTTATGCAAGACAATGTAAGAAAATCCTGAAACAGACAAAAAAGACAAAACACTACATGGAACGAAAAACTGAAGATTAAACGTGATTATAAAAAATTTAATACCCCTTGGAATGATAGAAAAAAGCTAACCTACGATTCCCAGCACCGTCTAGCTGGTTACCTGACTTCCTGGAAAAAATATCACATGCCAGGAGGAACCTATTTCTGTAACATTAGTAGTAGCTGTGACTACATCAGTTATTAGCACCGCGAACGCAATACTTCATTTTAGAGAATTTCAGTTTCATCAAAAGTAATTATACTGTTTCTCAGGTGCCGGCTCTTGGTAACATCATCGACGACAGCTGTTTAAATTTGGAATTTTTGGTGCCATTAAAAAAAAATCTATGCCTCTCCTCATTTTCAACAATGTGCAACGATTGTAACAAAATTTAAACTTTTACAAGAGCTAGTAATTTATTGCCGGCCGCGGTGGCCGAGCAGTTCTAGGCGCTTCAGTCCGGAACCACGCTGCTGCTACGGTCGCAGGTTCGAATCTTGCCTCAGGAAGGAAGTCCTTAGGTTAGTTAGGTTTAAGTAGTTCTAAGTCTAGGGGACTGATGACCTCAGATGTTAAGTCCCATAGTGCTTAGAGCCATATGAACCATTTAGTAATTTATTTCCTCACTCGATTTTTTTTGAGATACCACTCTCTTTTGTTGATACGAATGACGAATATATTTAGAGCAAAAGAAATCAACTTGCTTGACAAAAGGTTCTAAGGACAGGTCAGATGTTTATAGTTAACAAGTTAGATGACAATAAAACGTAACTCCTTAGTCAATAGTAACATGAAATTCACGGTAAGCTAGTGGATACCCTTTAATCATCATGCAGTACCGTATGTATAATAATGCTAGCTTATTTTAAAAACTATATTATTTCTCATTGTTTTCCTACCTAAAAAGCCAAAACATTTCCTTGGATGATGTTTTCTGAAGCCAGGTGTGAAAAATATAAACACGTTAATATTTCTTCCGGCGTTCCAGGAGCACTCCTGCACCAGCATAAATAATAAAATAAAAAATAATGCTCAAAACTACGTCTTGGGCTACACGTGTATTAAAAGGTTTCTCTTTATTATTTTTACTATTTGCTTCATTTCATGCCTCCACATTTCCTCTTTATATTGTCTCCAGCGATTCCGCGATTAGAGCCTTTCTATCCCCGCAGTAGGAGTTCCATCGTTGTCTCTCACGTGACGATAATTTTAGTTTTTTATTGAGGGGCACAGATTGTAATATTCCCATGTTCCAATTGTAGACACTAATTCGCTATAAAATTATACTGTAATGATCAAGAAATGCGAAAATTCCGATACATTTGAAGTTGTTTGGTCTTTCTAACGAAATATCGTGTACAATTAACTATTAGAACCGTCCGCAAATCCACGGAAATAAATTTTTATATGATTCGCGTTGTCTGTTCTTTCGAACGTGTCCGAAAGAACAGACACCACGTGGAATTCGCAGCTGTGATACACATTATGTAAATTGAAGGTGGAAGGGGGAGAAAGGAAAGAAAAGGAATTATTGATGTCAGCTGCATCGGCATTTTATGCGGAATCAGCGGCGACGAGTGAAAATTTTCGACGGACCGGGATTCGGACCCGGGATCTCCCGCTTACTAGGCAGTTCCGTTTCTGTTCTTTTTTTTTGAGATAGCTTTGCATTTTATTAATAAACAATATAAAACAGAATACAGCCAAACTTCATACCCTTTCGGTAATACAATGTAAAAATGACGGCCACTCGAAAACGTCGGAAAATAAGCTCTGCCTGGTGCCAAGTCTCCACAGCGGGGACTCGGTTACGTCTTCCCGGAATAGAGTCTTGTTCAACTGTCCATATCCTGATTCAGATCAGTATTCAGCAGAATCAACTTCTCTTACCCGGTAATGCCCAGATGCGGAGAGGATCCTTGAATACACTACGTAATTACCGGACGTCGGTGGTTTCTGGATGTGTACTGCAACTGATCATGTCGTTCCTGTAAGAAAGTCCAGAAGCCAAGTAAATCTTTGAGACAATCCTGAAAAAGATAATGCACAGCAAGTCCTTTGATCTAGTTAATCACAGGTGCCTTTGAGTGAGGAAAGATCTTAACCGGGCGAAGGAGCATTCCGGGCTCGATCGTGTGGGGCGGCACTCTGAGACAGATGGAAAGCAACCTTCTAATTGTAAGTAGAAGCCACACATGCGCGGAAGAACCACATTCCAGGCTATGTTCATCCATGTCAATCGCTCGACACCGCATGCACATTGGCCGTGTGGTGCCGTGGTACAGGGGAGAATAGTGCGCACATAGTTATAATCGAGGAAGAAATATTTTGATGTGAGAGAGCGCAGGTACGATGCAAGCGAGTGCAATAGGGGGCAGCCAGAAAGGAGGGGCCATATCATCAGTGAGAAGACCGGTGAAGTTGCGTCGATGATGGGTCGACGTCATGAGCACAGTGTTGATGTAAAGGGCCACCGCCCACCGCGTGCACTCGAACATTGTTCAGCACTAGCCCTCCGCTGCGAGGGTATAGGGTGAGGGAAATCATATCTTGAAGTCCATTGCTAGCGAAGCTACCAAAGGCCACCTGGATCTGCTGCGCCATCTCAGGAGTCACTGGCAAGATCTGTGCCAAATGAGCTATGCGGGATGCCATGTGGGCACTAATGAAGGCGAACGTTTGTACCATATCTAAAGCTCGGAGGAGGTGACCTGGGATGCCTGTGTGGAGAGCTTGTACCTAGGCGTTTATAGTTCAGCGCCATCGTACAGCAGAGATCTTATGTAAATACGACGCCCAAACACCAGAGTGTATCCATCGTCCACAATGAGACCACTTGGTCTCCCACCCCCCCCCCCCCCTCCCCTGAGCCCTCTGCTGATTTCTATGGCACGTGACTTAACCATGTTGACGTTGCTGCCAGCTGCATTCCCATATCGCTCAATCCATTCTAGCGACATCCAGATCTCCACCTCAGAATGAGCAAAAAAGTCTAGATCATCCGCATAAGTGCAGCATTGAATTGTGTCCTCTCAACGTGATCTCCGAAAGATGTTGTTTCAACCCCTTACATAAGTGGCTCTGTTGCTGTTGCATAGAGGATCACAGAGAGAGGACAGTACTGTTGGACCGAACGTAAGACGGGGATCTATCCTTCGACTCTACCATTAAGCATCATCCTCGAGTAGACATCATGGAGACCGCACATGGTCATGCCAGTAAATACAGCTGGGAAGGTCATATGAGCTATCACAACAGCCAGGAAGTAATAGCTCACTCTATAAGACATGCTATCAAAGACCATGGAGACCAGGACACCGCGCAACCTACAGGCTGATGCAGGGACGATCAATCTCAAGTCGCTAAGGGCTGTCTGGATACCGCCGTCGCCTATCAAAGATGTTTGTTCATATGAAATAACTTGGTGTAATACTCACTTAAGTTGCATCACCAAGATACTGGTGAACATCTTGATATCACTGTTGAGGGGGGTTATTGGGCAGTAATGTTCAGTCCATGTGCCACTAGTTAGTTTGGGCAAGAGAGTAACGAGAGCTTCCACGATATCCGGCGGTATTGGGATTGCTAATGGCAGCAATGGCACATCTCCTTCCACCATGGGGCAATCAGACCCTCAAACGTCGAGTAAAATTCCAACAAAAAAAAACATCTGGTTCTGGTGATTTACTAACTGTGCCCTTACGACAAGGGTATCTGCAATATCGTCACCCGTTATCTCCTCCAAAAGGGATGCCGACGCCGTATCATCAAGTGTGTTTGTGAGGGCCTCAGGGACTGTTGCCAAGGCAGAATAATTGTGGCGCACCTCCTTATACAGTCAGTGACAGCGGACAAAGAATGCACATGCGATGCCCGATGGGTTGCCAACCACGCTACCATCTGGGAGAGCTAAAGTACGTACTAATCTTCGTCGTCTTTGTCGTCGTTCGGAGATAATGTGGTGCATGGAGAGACGTTCGCCGCTGATCCTGTCCTGGCATCTCGTTTGCACCACGACACCTTCAAGGCTATGGCGATTAAGGGTGAGAATCTTCGCTTTGGCGCGATGGATCGCCACCTGGCTATAGGGGGATGGTGGAAGCGCTGTATGTGCTCGGAGAAGCGCATAATAGAAGTCCATCATCTGTCGGTGCGAGAGCAGTCTTTCGCTACTGTAACCATACAGTGCACGTCATAAAGTCGGTGTGACACAGATGAGCCACCATTGAAGTCGTGACAGATACCGCAGCAGTCGAAATTCCCATGAGGTCGAGGTACTCGCTGTAAGTTGCCTATATTCCTGATCCTGTAGGAGTGTCGGTTTCCATAATCTCCGACTTCTCCATACCATCTGCCGCCGAAGGTTGGCCGTGCAAATGTATGCACTATGGCTTGAGAAAGCCGTGTGCCAGCTCTCCACTGCTAGAATCGCACTTGCAAGGTCAGGGGAGATGTGATCGACTGTGGTGGTAGAGTGACTGGTGACGTAAGTAAAGCCAAGGCGATCAATATGTAATACCTCCAAGTCATCTGCAAGACGCAGGTGTTGTGCGAAGAGACGCAGTTCGCGGCACAGAATGTAGTTTGATTGTTGGTCTTTCTGAGGCAGCACACTATTAAAGTGTGCGCAACGGCAACAGCAGATCAACCACGCCGAGCCACCCCTTCTCCGCATAACACACTCTAACGTTTCTGTGCCGCCGATGCAAGTCGCTTGTGCTTCCTCGGGCGAAGATTCCTGAGGTATATCATCCGCCCAAGCCATCGGGTGAGTGGTAAGGTCTTCAGACGCCTCACCAATGAGACGTGATGGTTGCAGGGATACTCCGCATGACACAGGGCGTCGGTCGTCGCGTTGGTCGGCAATCAACGGCTGCACGTTCGACGAATCGGCGGCCAGCCCGATGGAAGGACACGCGTCAGAATCAGGCATAGAGACGTCCATCGGACTTCCATCGTGGTGGTGAGAGATCGCATCGGCTGGTAACTGTGTCGTGGACACACTGGGTGAGGTTATCTTTCGCTTCTTACGCCTCTTTGTGGATCACTGTCTCCAAGAGTGTGTCTCTGTGGCAGACGACGGGAATGAGTTCCGACATCAGGGGCAAGGATAGCCGCGGGCACAACCTTCGCGTCTACTTCCACACCACCATGGGGCTTCTCTTCACCTCCTTCTGGAGTCGGTGGGTAGTGAAGGAGGACTTTGTGACGCATCGACTGCCCCTCCCCGTCCCGTCTTGACATCGCCGCTTGCAAAAGATCCTGTTGGCGGTCAAGCCCATGCATCTGACTGGGTTCCGTCCGCAACGCCGCTACGTACGTGAGAGGTAAAGATGGCGGGGTGATGGAAGGCATCAGATGCGTGTGTCGCTGCAGACGTTCTGCGCGAACGTGACCCTCTTTTCTGCAGCAGGTCTTTGACTGGCAGTCATATATGATGATCCCTCTGTATCCGCTGATGTAGAGGTAGAACGGAACATGTTTACTGCGTTCAGTGCATACGTGTCGCACTCTATTCAGAGCAAGGTAGGTGGAGATTTGTGCCCACTTCTCCGCGACGTGGTTGTGAATAGTTCCATACGGCCTGAATGGAGCCATCACATTTTCCGCCAGCACTTCGAACGGGAGTTCGAATATGCGGATCGTCCTGGGTCCGAGACTTGCATGTTCCACAGTCACTGGACGAATGTTGCCGTCCGAATGTTGGAACGCACCTGTGACACAAATTATGTACGTAAACTGAAGGTGGGAGGGATAGAATGAAAAGGAAAAGAAAGGAACTACTGATATCAGCTGTATCGGGGCCTTATGCATAATCAGCGACGACGAGTGAGAATGTGTACCGGAGCGCATAAAGTCGCGACATCGACGGTTCCTTCCCTTTCCTTTCCTTCCTCCACCTCCATCTTCAGTTTACATAACAAATAATTTCTAAATAAACTCTTTTTATTGAAGCACTATTAACTACGTGAGAAAGACATTTATACATATTTAATACGCCATAATGAAGGCTATCGTTAAGTTAAAAGTGTATAGCGTATCCTGATTAGCGCCAGTGACCACTACAGAAGATACATAATATTGTAATATATAAGCTTTGTGGTGGAGTTGCTCCTTTCGTAGAGTTGTGCCATATCTAGAAAAACGAAGATGAAAAATATTTATTTTAATTAAAATATAGTTTCAGTTGCAAAATGGCAATATATATATATATATATGGTAGCTCAGACTAATGATAGCAAATAATTACATCACTTTTTATAGATTGTGGAAAATAGACAGTTCCTGAGGTAAAACTGCACTTTATGAGAAAGAGTACTGAATAATGAAGCACTGTTACTGATTCATACACATAAAGGCTGATTCAGTAAGGATGACACTTTCACAAATACAAAATTCAGTTTTCTCTCTCTCTCTCTCTCTCTCTCTCTCAGCACAATAATAGGTGTAAGGCAAGAAGTGAAACCAGTGAACTTTACGATACAGGAATCAGAATTACGGTTTAACGGCTCGTCGACGATTAGGTGATTAGAAATGGAGCAGCAAACACACATCATGTTATTTGGATGGACAGTCATCCACAGATGTAGAAGTAACTTCGGAATTTTTCCAGGAAAGTGTTGGGAACCATTGTTGCGCATATTGTACATTAATGGCCTTGCGGACAATATGAATAGTAAACTCAGACTTTTCGCAGATAATGCGGTTATCTGTAATAACGTACTTTCTGGAAGAAACTGTACAAATATTCATTCAGATCTTAATAAGATTTCAAAGCGGTGCAAAATATGCAGCTTGCATTAAAAGTTCAGAAATGTAAAACTGTGCTATTCTCAGAACGAAAAAACATAGTGTCCTACGACTACATGATCAGTAAGTCATAACTGAAATCGATCAGTTCATAAAATTACCTGAGTCCAACACTTCGTAGGCTCTTGAAATGGATCGATTGCATAGGGTCAGTCGTGGGCAAAGCAGGTGGAAACTTAGGTTTGTTGGTAGAATACCAGCGAAATGCAATCAGTCTACAAAGCAGTTTGTTCAATAATCACTCGTGCGGCGTATCCTAGAATATTACTCAATTCTTGACATCTGTACCAAATAGACTAACAGGGGAAACTGAACGTACATAGAGGTGCCAGCACGAATGGTCACAGATTTGTTTGACCCTTGAGAGAGTGTCACGGAGATGCTGAAAGAAATAAACTGGCTGCTCTTGAAGATGGACGTAAACTATCCCGAGAAAGCCACTATCGAGAACTGCCTGTAATGATGACTCTAGGAATATGCTACAACCTCCTACTTATCACTCTCGTAGGGATCGTGAGGACACGATTAGATTAATTACAGCGTGCACAGAGACATTCAAACAGTCATTCTTCCCACGCATCATACATAAATGGAAAGGGTGAAAGCTATAATAATTGGTACAGTGGGAAGTACCCTCTGCCTTGCGCTACACTGTGGTTTGCGGAGTATGGATGTCGATGTAGACTGAACAAGAATAGGGTAGCGAATTGGCCATGGCTCTTTCAAAGGGTCTGTCTCCATTCTCCTTAACCCATTTGCGAAATCACGAAAAGTACAAATATGGGTGGCTGTGCGGAGACTTGAACATCTCGACCAATTTCCTATAGCACGTGGTATTTGAGAGGTGTGACGGACGAGTCATTGAAGCTGTATGTGAGAAGTGCAGTGCAGTGCTAGATCACAGGTATCTCAGATAATAAAATAGTCAGCAGGTGGAAGATATACAAAATCTAGTCACGTGCTACTTTATGGAACGCTTGTGTCCCGACTGTTTCCTGTGACATCAGTGATCTCCTCAAACTTTTAAACCACACTGTAATCTTAAGCTGCCACGCTAAAGCTGTTTTCAGTTGTTACTAAATAAAGCCGGTAAATGAACAAATAATCAGAAGTCTCAACATAAAGACGGTAGATCGAAGTATCACGAAGGACCATATAAGCGGTTAGCGGATAGATAATGACCGAGCTGGGAGATTCTTTTGGTTTTGAACTTTGCTCCGTATCGGATAGCCGCGATTTCCGCGAACTTATTGGACAGATATCTGTTTCTTTTAAAATAAGCTCCAGGGCATTGGTCTGTAAGTTTCCTTTTCGGTACACTCTTTCGAGATTTAGAATGTGCTTTTGATGTAGTCCAACATTCCATTGACCACCAACCAACGATAATAACATAATGCTATGTTACTTAACCATTTTTCCATCATTTACAGGAACTGCTAAATGTTTTAGAGATTCATCAACAAGCTAAGCTTAACAACCATCCCTCCTCCCCATCCCCCCACCCACCTCACCCTCTCTCTAAATCTCAACAGCGGACCTCCATTTTTCTCGTTCCTTCATATTATCATATTGTTTCTCTTCCGAGAGTAGTCATGCATCAGATGATAAAATAAATATAATAATAATTGACACTGGATGAACTGATGCAAAACGATTGGGCTATCCTAGCTACCGATTGACATCGTAAGAATTTTTGTATTAAGTTCAATCAGTAAACGGATCGAAGCAATCTGGCCAGACACTCTGTGACCATAATGGCATCGAAATAAAGGATGACACGAAAAAGACCAAAACAAACGTCTTTTTCCAAAACTGTTTCACAGAGGAAGATCGCACTGTAATTGCTCCTTTAAATCATCACACGAGCGACGAAATCACAGATATGAAATAAGTGACAAAGGGACTAAACAGCAACTGAAACCGCTCAAAGGAAGAAAGGCCACTGGAACTGACGGTATTCCAATTCGAGTCTATACAGAGTATGCGAAAGAACTTCCCCCTCTTCTAGCCGCAGCGTACCGTGTGTACTAGGGAAGCGAAGTGTTCCTAATAACTGAAAAAAGCACAGGTCACTACCGTTTTCAAGTAGGGTCATCGAACAAAGGCGCGAAACAATAGGCCTACGTCTCTGACCGTGGTCTGTTTTGTACTCGCGTATTATGACTTCTGGAGACCGAAAATATCCTCTTCAGGCATCAATATGGATTCCGAAAACAACGTTCGTGTGAAACCCAGCCGGCTCTATTGGTCCACGAGACGCAGAAAGCAGTAGATACAGGCACCCAGGGAGATGTCATGCTTCTTGACTTCTGTTCGATACAGATCCGCACTGCTGCCTAGTGAACAAAATACGAGCGAATGGCGCATCAGACAAACTGTGTGACAGGGCAGAAGAGTTTCTAGCAAACAGAATACTGCATGTCATTCTGAACGGAGAAAAGTCCTCAGATGTAAATGACACATCGGGAGTGCCCTAAGGGAGTGCTATACGATCATTACTTTTCACAATATACATAAATAACCTAGTAGGTAACGTCGGAAGTCTTTCCGCGAATGATGCTCTTACATACAGATAAGTCGCAACGCTAGAAAACAGTAGAGAAATGTGGGAAGATCTCACAGACGATCAACGCTTGGTGCAGGAGTGGCAATTGACCATCACCATAATCGCGAGGAAGGCAGATGCCACCTGAGATTCATTGTAAGAATCCTCAGGAAATGTAGTCCGTGAACAAAGGAAGTAGTTTACAAAACACTTGTTCCAGCAATACCCGAATACTGTCCGTTAGTCTGGAATCCGTACCAGATAGGATTGATAGAGGAAATGAAGTTCCGCTGAAGAGCATCACGTTTCGTCACAGGTTCATTTAGTAAGCACGAAAACGCCATGGAGATGGTCAGCGGCAGACGCTCCAAGAAAGACGGTGTGCATTACAATATGGTCTACTGTTAATATTTCGAGATCGTACGTATCTTGAAGAGTCAACCAGTATATTGCTTCCTCCTCTAAGTATATCACGTGAAAAGGTGGTAAAGATAAAATTATAGAGATTCGAATCCACACGGAGGCTTGTCAGCAATCGTTCTTCCCGCGAACCATATGCGACTGGAAGAGGTAAATATTAGATTACCAGATTGGTAAAGGCGCATTTTTTACTGAAGCCTGACGTTTGGTGAGGTAAGACGCTAGCGTCAGAAAATTTGCGTATGGTACTACAACGATTATTTGAAGCGAAATGACGTTGTAAGCTTGAAGACGTGGCCTGGACAAGTTTTGCAGTTGAGCAAATATTTTCTTACTAGTTGAATTTAACACATGTTAAGAGAAGAGCATCACGTTTTATACGAGGGTTGGAACTTTAATAGTGGCAACTATTTTTTTACAGCTCGTACAAAATAGATACGTGTTTCAAAGTTTTACTGACCTTCAAAGTAGTCACCAGCATTGTGTATAATCCGTTGCCAGCGATGTGGAAGTCGTAGGATACTCTTAGCAGTGCCAGTTGTGTTGACAGTTCGAGCGGCGCGGTCCATTGCCCGACGAATTTGTAGCAGTTCTGAAGCGAATGCCGTGAAGCGTTTTCTCCAATTTAGAAATCGAGTTGAACTCACGAGAGCTTAAGTCAGGGGAGTGCAAGTAGGTGGTACAGCACTTAGCAGCCCCATCAGTCAAACAAATCAGTAACAGCTTGCACTGTACGTGGTTGAGCATTGACCAGCAAAATGATGGTCAGGTTCAAATGGCTCTGAGCACTATGGGACTTAACATCTATGGTCATCAGTCCCCTAGAACTTAGAACTACTTAAACCTAACTAACCTAAGGACATCACACAACACCCAGCCATCACGAGGCAGAGAAAATCCCTGACCCCGCCGGGAATCGAACCCGAATGATGGTCAGGTCCTCCAGAAAGTGTCATCACTTGAGTCTCTATGCTGTTCATTTTTGGAACACAACTTATGACCATCTTCCAAAACCTTCACGTAACGTTCGGTAGTCACCGCGCCATCAAGGAATATCGCACCGATTATTTCGTGACTGGACGCTGCACACCACACAGCGTTTTATTCAATAAGCATTTTAGATGAACTTGCAACAAAAATACTTCAGAAACAAAGTGTTGATATGCTCCTTAGGCAGTAACACTAAGTAATTTTGAATGTCAAATGCTAAATCAGTACGTCGCACAATTACGCTTATGCTACTAACCCGGGTCATACAACAGCACTTTAAAGGTTACTAGAACGCAGTGAGCGTTTTAGCGGGAAATTCGGAAGTCAAATAAACAAATTCGTTTAAAAAATATGAGTATATTTTGATAAAAATATATTTTCTCGTAAGAATTACACAACACCAATAATTTGTTAACATACCCGTTACAGAATTGCGACCCCGTTGTAGCTGCTGTACCCGTAACTGGAACCGCATAAGAACAGTGTGTGACTGTGGTAAAGAGCCAGACTATGGATACACATGTCTCGAGTTGATCCCCGGGAAGTCCTAGAATTTTTATAAGTCACTTACAGTTTCCTTTACCTCTGGTTACGTTTGTTGATGTGCACCGCAGTTCGGAGTTCACGTTAAACTGTAGGTCTGGGTTGACTTAGCGACGAAAAAAGTGAATGTTTCCATCACGGTGACGGAGTCACGTTATCGGAGTCTATAGAATGCAGAGATATTGGCTGATTACGATTGTATGTTTGAGTGCAAAATATGAAATGTTTAGCATGAATACAAGACTACGGTCACGATATTCAAGCCTAACATACATTAAGAGTGAATGTTGCATGTGAGTTTTTCTGTAATTTCTACGTGTATTATACCCAAATCCATATTCATTTGTACTCCATGTTGTAATAAATATCTTAGTGAAAATAATGCCTGTTGTGTCGTTTGCCTTAATACCTGGGTAGATCAAAAAGTCGTGCCTCCGGTGCCATAAATATTAATAATGAACATATAACAGCGGAATTAGTACAGACGATAGACTGAGTAGTCCTCTACATGTTGTGTAGAGGACTGCCCAGGCTATGGTCTGTACTAATTCCGCTGTTATATGTTCATTATTAATTACCATTTAACCAAGTCACCATGCAATTACCCACATTTGCGCCATAACTGAACTCTGGCATCAAAACCAGTTTGGAAAAATTCGAGGTTTTGCTTTTATGATTTTAAAGCTGTTTTAACCTCACCCATGAAAAAAGCGTATGGGGACACTGTGCGGCGTTGGATGAAGAAGTTTAGTAATGTAGTAGTAGTAGTAGTAGTAGTAGTAGTAGTAGCAGCAGCAGTAGTAGTGGTCGTAGTAGTAGTAGCTTTACTCATCTGTAGATCTCTTCTTAAAAGTATATAGGACATGTGAAAGTAGTTACAAGTTTAGACCAGTTTAAAAGAAGCTGATTCGTATATACATACATTTACAGACTACTAGTTAGAGACAATCGTCAGATTTACTCCAGGTATACAATATTTTTTTCACAAATAACTTATTAAATAATGTAATGCCACACTAATCACTCATATATCACTATCAGTCACTGCACACGCTATACACACATTCTTTCGTAACACTTCACTCACTACACACACAAACACGCACACACTGGTGATCTCTGGGCCATTTTCTATACCGCAACTTCCCATTTGCTATCCTGAAAAACTGAGTCAGCATCCCTCCATAGTGAGATGTTGAGCTCAGAAAGAGGAAGAGGTGTTACTATTGTGCTATGCCTAGCTTGGGGGTAAGTATTTCTAGAAAAGAAAAAAAAGAAGGAAAAAAACGTAGTGTGAAGGCGTTATGTGGAATGTTGCATGTTTTATAATCACTATTATTATTTATCTGTATAACATTTTTTTTACCAAACCCTTGCTCTGTTTTATATAAGTAATCCTTCAATGTATAAAATGTATTGCATAACAGGTAATTTTTAGCTGCCTTTTTATATAAGTGTATTTTTGTAATTTCCTTAACCTCTTTTGGTAATTTATTTTACAGTTTTATTCCTCGGTAGGAAATGCTGTTTTGAGTTTTATATTTATTTTTTCTTGGTACATGTAAGTTGAGTCTATCTCTTGTTCCATGATCATGGACAGGGCTGTTTGTGCAGTAATTACCAATTTTATTTTTCATGTGTGCAACTGACTGGTAAATGTATTCAGGTGGAGCAGTCAAAATCATCAGTGTTTCGAACAGATCTTTACAATGAGCTCGACTACTATTTTTGGTTATTATTCTTATGGCTCTTTTCTGGAGTCTGAAAATTGTGTTCATATTGTGTGCATTTGTACCCCAAAAGAATTCCATAGCTAAGAATTGAGTGCCCATATCAACAGTATGTAACTAAAAGACACTGCATGTTACACACTGATGATAGGAGTATATGGGCATAATGTGCCGATGACATTGTAAGTGCCTTTGTGTGTTCATACCACTTCAGCTGGGAATCAATACTTATTCATAGAAATTTTGCATTTGTACACAATCTATATAGGTGCCATCTACATTTAATTTAACATTGTCATTTTTCCTCTTCAAACTGAAATTCATGGCATTAATTTTCTTTATGTTCAATGTCATTTTATTGCTTATTGACGAATCATAAACTTCCCTGACAGTTTCATTTGCTTTCTCTGCAAGGAGTTAACTTGTTTTCTCACTGATTATCATATTACTGTCATCAGCAAAGAGAATTTTTTCACCATGAGTAACACTACTGGGAAAGTCATTAATGTATATCAGGAATAGTATTGGTCCTAATATGCTACCTTGCGGAAGTGTTTTACTAAATGTTTAGATCTATTTGAAGTACGTGTTATCTCTACCCTTTGTACCCTATCTGTTAGGTATGATCGAAACCAGTCATTAGCTACCTCTCTTGTTCCTAGTGCTTCTAATTTATTTAATAGGATTTTGTGGTCGACTGTATCAAAGGCCTTAGAAAGATCCAAAAATATGCCTGTGACGCACTCATCTTTATCAAGATCATCAAGTACAACTTTTGTGAATTCTACTATGGCTGACTGTATTTTTGCCACTTCGGAAACCAAACTGTGATTCGCTTAAAAGATTGTTTTTATTCAGGTAATTCATTAATCTGTCTTTCATAATCGCTTCTATTATTTCTGAGAAAGGTGTCAGCAAGGAAATGGGCTCGCAATTTTCAATGTCTTCTGCATTACCTTTTTTAAGCAAAGGTACAATTCTTGCCTGTTTTAACTGCTCTGGAAATGTCCCTGATGTGAAGGATTCATTTATTATATTTTTTAAGGGGCCTTGTATAATCCCTATGCATTGTTTCAGTATACACATTGGTACTTCATATAAGCCTATTGACTTTTTCTTCTTTAGTTTTTGAACGGTTTTATTGACTCCATTCTCTGTGACTGGAAGTAACATCATTGTATTTAGTGCAACATTATTTACAGGTGTTATATTTGCTTTGGGAAATTTTTTTTTTTACTCCTCTGCAACACTTGAAAAATGCTTATTTACATAGTTTGATAAGTGTTGTGGATCATTTATTACCTTATCCCTCTCCCTTAGCAGTATGTTATTCTGCATTTGTTTGCCTCTCCCCGTTTCCTTTTTTATAATATCCCAGACTGCTTTGCGTTTATTCTTTGCATTATATATTATTTTGTCATTAAATGACTTTTTTGCAGCAGTCAGCACCTTCCTATTGATCTTTTGTATCTATGATAGAAATTTAAGAATTCTGGATCATTGCGACTCTTACTACCTGCTGTTATCCATCTGTTTTTGTCATACGTTGATACAGACATGCATACTTTTGGAAATGGCTTTTCAAAGTTCAATTTAAATAATGTGGAGAATTTAGATAATTTCATATTCACACTGGTTTACTTATGCACTTCATTCCATTTGTTTTGCTAGTTCCTCTGAAAAATCTTTTATTTTGAATTCTGACAGATATCGTTTGTAGGCTTGCAGTTCAGGGAATGATTCGATGCCTGATTTTACTGTTGTTATTTGACAGAGATGGTCTGATAGTCCGAAATCTTTTACAGCTACATCACATTTTTTCTCTGTCCATATTTGTGGCCACATAGTCATTACTGATGCAGTCACTGCAGTAACCTTTGTTGCACTATTGATCAATATGTACATGCCAAAACTTTGAAGGATATTTATGAGGGTGCTGCTGGATTCATTTGAGATATTAGTGTTGACGTTACTGTCCCCACACAGAATTATGTTGACCTTTGTACTTGAGATTTTATCTACAACTTCTGTTAATTTATTGAATAAAGTCTCCACACTATTACTGGGAGATATATATACACACAAAATGATTAATTTCTTGGTGATATAAAGCCCTTCTAATTCAATAGCTGATATATCAAAGTGTCTATCTGCACATACTGTACTGAGGTCATGTTTTGATTTGAACTGCGTTCCTTTTCTGATATAAATGTATGATCCTCCACCCCTTGAAGTAGTTCTGCAGTCGGAGTTTGCCCTTTCATACAATGATAATACTACATGTTGGATTTCTATGTCTCTACATCAGAGCTCAGTAACACAAACTACTGTGCAGTTCAAAGATTGGAGCTCAAATTCTAATAGTTATATTTTATTTTTTATTGATTGCATGTTTGATGGAGGATTGTTAAGTCTGTGAAATTCCCCATGTTACTCTTTCCAATGTTTTGTTTTTCTTTGTGACATCTGGTACGTGTGATATTCGAAGTGTTAAAATCTGTCTTGTGAGTGATTGTTTCAGTATTTTTTAAACTGCTGGAGATACTCTTTAGGCAGGGGAACCTGTTGTCTGGATTTATCCTATGAAAGACCTACTTTTCCTACCCCTGACGTATTTGACCATGTGTGGGCCGATATCCACCTCCTATACTTTTATCTACATACAGACATATATATATTATGAATTTGGCCAGCTATGGACCGCATACAACTTAAGACTTATGATGTTTCTTTTCTTCCGTTCTTCCCAGTACTTCTTCATTTTCTCGCCAACTGCTCGTCTCTGCTCATCTGTCCACACTCTCTTGGGTCGAGGTTTTGGCGCATCTTCTTCATAGTTTGCGTTTTCTATAAATAGCCTAAAGTTATTTATGTCACGTATTATTTCTTCTGTAACACCTATTTTGTTGGCGTCTTTCTTTACTGCTTCTATCCATCCTACAGTGTTTTTCTACTAAAGTATTTTTACAACTATATCTACGAAAATTGGTTTTTGACTCTTCGGTTAAAAATAAAAAGAAATACGTGTTCAGTGTTTTCGGAAATTCAATCCTTACAGGGGTTTATGAAAATATTTCATCGTAAAAGGATTTTTAAAGCTACACCTATCAAAATTTGTATTTGGCATCTGTTCAACATAAGAAACTACGTGTTTCACTGTTTTCCGAAATTCAGCACTTAAGGGGGTGAAAAAAGGGATGAAAATTTTTGAGAAAATATATTATTATACTGGTTGGTTTGTTGATTTGGGAGAAGGGGACCCAACAGCAACGTCATCAGTCTCATCGGATTAGGGAAGGATGGGGAAGGAAGTCCGTCGTGCTCTTTCAAATGAACCATCCCGACATTTTCCTGAAGCGATTCAGGGAAGTCACGGAGAAGCTAAATCAGAATGGACGAACGCGGATTGGAATCGTCGTCCTCCCGAATGCTAGTCCAGTGTGCTAATCACTGACCACCTTGCTCGGTATCGTTATATTTTTTTTTTTAAATCGAAGCTCAGATGTAAAGAAATATGTGTCAGGTGATGAAAGCTCCTATGGGAATATCACCACAAGAACGTAAAAGACGTGTTTAACCAACATCTTGGTCTCCAGTTACCAGACGTGCTTTATGGTCAGAAGTACATTCGGAAAAGACCATGCTTCTATGGCCTTACTGAAAGTGAAAAGTTTAGAAGATGTTGCACGTTGTGAACAACATAAAAATTCGAGTAATGAAAAACAAAAAAAATTCTGCAGGTCATATAGCCTGCGCGAACGAAGCAACGGGCAGTAAGCTAGTTGCATATATGCGTCGCAGTGGCCGACCGACAACATCTGTCACAGATGCCAGTTGAGGACGTGGTGATAAAGTGATCGGAGGAGACAGACGCCCTAAGAGTTAATAATCAACGACACAACCTGGGTTTTCAAAATCATGCGTCAAGAAGCAAAACCTTAAAGTTTTCGAAACTGGTTTTGATGCCTGGGTTCAGCGTCGGTGTAAATTTGTACAAATGCATGGGGACTATGTTGAACGGTAGTTAACTGCAGAGGACAGTTCAAGCTATGACCTGTGCTAATACTTCTGTTATATGTTCGCTATCAAATTTTTTAAAGACACAACAGGCATTACTTTTTAATACACCCATGGTACTTCGACGTAACAAGATATCTCACTGACAGGACCTCTTTGAGTCTTGTCTATATGAGTTCAAGAGCAGTGCTTGGACATTAGTTTTCTACGACAGTACGATGCAATTATGAAAAACCTGAAAAAATTCGCCATTGAATATTAGATTTCCAAGGGTTGTTAAGCATAAGGCATCAAATTATTTATGCAGTATTCGGAGGCTGAGCAAGTAACGGAAAAGTCTGGCAATTGTATATTCGCTGGTCCGAATATCGCAAGTGGCAATTTTTCTACTTTTATTTAAATTCCAATTTTATTAACGAACATAAATATTAACTTACGAACTGTGAATCAAAATTTTTATTAAAAATAACATCTTATTTCTGATTAACGGTCGTATGAAAATAAAATTTGGTAAATAAAAAAATTATATAGTACATCAATAACACTGTTTAGTTTTTAAAAATAAAAATATTTTATTTTCTAATTCAAGTTCCGCATTTTTAACCAAATGTTAATTTGCTGCAAGCACTGGTATTTATGTGCGATTAGTAATTAAAATAAAAATACGTGACTTATTTAAAAATTATGATTCAGTATTTGTTAATTAAAGTTTTTATTCGTTAATAAATATGGAATTTAAATAAAAACAGAAAAAATTGGCTACTAATAACATTCGAAACAGCAGCTTTTCGAGTACAAGACATTTGCGCTACGCACTCAACTGCCAACAACTATGCTAATAGGTCAAGGAAGATTTATAATTAACAGCGCCTGAAAATTTTCTATCAACAAAGGCAGTTATTTCCAGCTGCTTTAAAAATGCGTCGTACTGCTTTGGGAAACTGATGTCCAGCCAATGACCTGTAAATACTATACAGGGTGTTCGGAAATTCCCGTTACAAACTTCCAGGTCTTGTAGAGCGGAGTGAGTACGTAATATTTTGAATAGGAATCTGTGTCCGGAAACTGGTACAGTTCAACTGTGTAACTCGTCCACGTCTACTAAGGCAAAGAGAAAAGTCTCAAGAGTGGCTTGTCCTGGTATGCACTAGGTTACAGGGTGACGCGCACTGCGTCAGATGGTCACCTGATGTCATTTAACATCTGCCTTCCTACGACACTCCTATTGAGACTAAGGAAGCTCTGTTAGCACGGCTGTGGCCGCTGCACTACGACGTTTGTCCGTAAATTAAGATCTGCAATGCTCTTTTACACAGTAAACATCATTTTATTGCAAAATCAATTAAATATTCTGAAAGTTTGACTTTTAGATATTTTTCAACGTAGTCTCCGTCACGATCGATACATTTTTAGAGACGCTCCAGAAGCTTTTTCATACCAGCATGGTACCACTTTCCCGATGACTCGTGCAGAAAGGAATGAACAGCTGCCTTCAGCTCTTCGTCGCTTAAGAATTTCATTCCCCCGAAGTTTGTTTCAAGTTGGTGAACAAATTGTAGTCACTGGAAACCAAATCAGGGCTGCATGGAGGATGGTCGATGGTTTCCCACCAGAATCTGGCGACGAGATCTATCGCGGTGCTGGCGACGTGTGGGGGGCGTCGTCATGATGCAAACGAACTCCATTCATCAGCCGACCCCTTCTTTTGTTCTGTAGAGCCCGGCGTAGCTTTGTTAGTGTCTCGTCGTACCTTTCTACGTTGATTGCTGTACCTCTTTCCAGATAGCCGACCAGCAGAACGCCTTTACTATCCCAGAATACCGAAGCCATCACCTTCCCCGCTGACGGCGTTTCTTGAACTTCTGGACATTTAAAGAACCGGAATGCCGCCATTGTTTCGATTGTTCCTTAGTCTCTGGCGTTAAGCGGTGGAGACAAGCCTTACCCCAGGTCACAACTGAATCCAGAAATTCCTCACCCTCTTCCCGGTAACGGCGCAAAAACCTGCGGGCACTTTCAATGCGCTTCTTTTCTGTTCATCAGCGAGCATCCGCAGCACCCACCTAGCACACACCCAGTGATACTTCAAAATGTCCGTCAAAATTTTGTCCTCGGCAGTCTTAGAGACGTCCCCTATCAGTTCGGCAATCTCTCGCACAGTCATACGCCAATCAGCAAGCAAATCATCTTCGCCGGCCGGTGTGGCCGAGCGGTTCTAGGCGCTTCAATCCGGAACCGCGCGACCGCTACGGTCGCAGGTTCGAACCCTGCCTCGGGCATGGATGTGTTTGATGTCCTTAGGTCAGTTAGGTTTAAGTAGTTCTAAGTTCTAGAGGACTGATGACTTCAGGTGTTAAGTCCCATAGTGCTCAGAGCCCTCTGAACCATTTGAAATCTTCTTCGACTTTCGTCGCTGTCTCGTCGGAAACTGATGGACGCCAGCAGTAGGCCTCGTCGTGCACGTTTGTACAGCCGTCTGTGGACTTCCTACACCACTTACGCACATTTCTTACGTCCATACGCTTTTTTCCATACATATCGGTCAACTGGCGATGGATTTCAATAGAGGTTGACCCCTTAAACCACAGAAGTATAATGGCAGAACGCAGTTCACATTTGGCGGGAGCGTCGATTTTCCATTCGATCTTTAACAGCTGCTACGCCAAGAATGAGCGTCGCAGAGTGTTGGGGACTGGCAAGAATAGTGGTGTGGTAAGCAAGAAACAGTCGGATCCACGATCGATGGCGGTTCGCGCATTTCGTGGCACGGGTGGGTATGACGCATGCGCGTGCTTTCCGCTTGGAGAAAGCGTATATCTGCAAAATGTGTCTCTCGCTTGCTTATGCAGAATTTATCAAAAATGGTTCAAATGGCTCTGAGCACTATGGGACTTAACTTCTGAGGTCATCAGTCCCCTAGAACTTAGAATTACTGAAACCTAACTAACCCAAGGACATCACACACATCCATGCCCGAAGCAGGATTCGAACCTGCGACCGTAGCGGTCGCGCGTTTCCAGACTGTAGCGCCTAGAACCGCTCGGCCACTCCGGCCGGCCAGAATTTATCACTCAGCACCATTATCAATGACGACAACTCGCATCAAATAGAATAACAATTCACTAAACAGCTCGCTACGATCACGTTTAATGTTCGCCTTAGCTACGGAATTCACAGCAGAGCGCTCAGAACACTTCAGAACGCTCAGTGGCTGTCGGAGGGATAGCTGCAGTACCACACCCACTCAATTTGTCAGATCTTTTCTTCTGGAAATTTTAGCACCTCCTTTTACTGCCTTCCTTCAGATAGTCTAAAGTTTTTCACACTAGCCTGTCGATGGCAAATAGGATTTAAAAAATGCATTCTTAAGGGAGCCGCTGAATAAAAGATGTTATCGTACCGATTGAGACATTGACGTAATTAGAGCAACTAAAATCAATGAGCGTACTATGCTAGGATGTACATAGAAGCCATAGAAGTTCAAAAATACAAAAACAACTATAACAAGAAAGAAGAAGGATTGAAGTCTGGCAAGTTGTGGACCTTAGTCCTAAATAAAGCTGCGGTCGCAGGTTCGAATCCTGCCTCGGGCATGGATGTGTGTGATGTCGTTAGGTTGAAGTAGTTCTAAGTTCTAGGGGACTGATGACCACAGCAGTTAAGTCCCATAGTGCTCAGAGCAATTTGAACCTAAATAAAGCAAACAGCGTCAGTCCTTCCCCACTACAAGCTAACACCCGTCGGTGTGACTCTGCGATTTTAGGCAGCGATCTCATGACGCTACGGAAGGACCGTTGCAAGGATATGCACACACAGTTCGGCTTTCTGAGCTTGTTTGTAACTATTTTCTGGATAGTTATACCCTCTGATGATGTCTCCAATTCTGGAAAACGAAACATCAAGCAGAGAATATTACTGGTTAATCGCAGCAGATTCCTTAGGAGAAGGAAGATTGTTGCTATTTTTATAATTTTTTCGCTGGTCAGAACTAGGATGGTCTACCGCAGGTGGCTAACTAGAATACGGTGCTGGTAGAACCAGCAAGGAGAGCGGATAGACACTTCGTCTTGGATCATCAGAAGGCGAAATGTCTTCACCTTAGAACTACAAAGAGGGACAAAATTCGACCTAGAGCTGATCATAAGGTGGCGAAGCACATCTTATAACTCTCAGCTATCACTGCAGCCATCCTCTGCACCTTCGTTTTACAATGATGGTAAGCATGAGTCGCGTATGCGTGGCGGCGGGACCACGAAATTCTCTTTTTCGAGTTAAGAGTTTTGATTTGTCTGAATTAAGGCACGCAGTCGGCTAGAGGAACTCAGCACGAGTTTAAGATAGGGAACTGGTGCTCATATGCACTTTTGTGGGTCTTTCCATTAATCTGTTAAATAGTTCAACAATCGACGGCAGCCTATGTGGACACAGTTAATTGTATTATTCCAATTTCCATTCCATCCACCTGTGCCAAGGTATTATCAGTGTGATCAGCAATTCATCCGAATCTTTGTGCAATTTATAATTATTTGTACATTGCCTTTCAATGATTGCAGTCTAGTTAATGCACCTTAGTATTAACAGGTATTTATTGTGACTTTTAATTTCACTCCATAATTTGATGAAAACCTTCCTAGTTGCGTGTATGCGAGCTATGGTACCCATATTATATGTTTGATAGGAACACCTCATTTAAATTCAGATGTTCAATAGCTCCCATTGCACGACTTTGTCTTAACATTTCACACGCACTGTTCAGTGTATAGGTCACTCGTAAGCATCACATGGGTATTCACCCATTATGCTCAATCGTAGTCTCACACAGTGCACGTAATACATAATTTCTTTCAGCAAATCACTAATGCAACATCACCCTCAGTTACCAAATGCTTGCCAGAGTTCGGTAAATGAAAGAGTACGTCGCAGAATAGGCCTTAAAAAAAAAAGGAGCTGTAATCAGCGTAAGCCCAACTGAAACGAGATCCGGTAGTTAATTTTCCAGCCGTTGAAAATACAAGTCAGGAATGACGCGGTGGGGTAGGAAGTAAGAAGTGGATAAGAAATAACACAGAAGTTAAATTCATGGCGACTGTCATGACGTTGAAATTGAGATGAACAGAGTATATAGCCAGACTGTCAGTCGATGGATGTACGAAATTCTTTATTGAATTCCTCATGATAAGGAACGGCTTTCACAAAAACATAACGCGAAGTGGCCAGTCACTGTAAGGGAAAGAGCAAGAATAAATTCATTACTGGAAAACTGTAATGCGTGGTGAAACGTGGAAGAGGTCGCCATCCAGCACAGTATCAAAACTGACTTGCGGTGAAATCGATAATATTGACACATGTAAGTCTGCAGGCTTTCGTTGCCGTTGACATTGAATTTAAAATCTTCTGGGTTCGTTTCGACCCCTCTGCTGGAATCTTCCTCAGGATCTTTTGGTGTCCACTACTGCTAGAAGACTGTCAGAGACGAGTGCCGCGTCCGCTTATGCCGACTAACACAAACAGGTATCTAGATGCCACTTCGCACCACCACTCAGCCCAGAAGCAAGCAGTACTCAACACTCTGTCTTCACGTGTCTTCCGTATCAGTAACGACGACAACGTGGAATGGGAGTTAATTTTTTTAAAGAGGACATTGAAAGCAAATGGGTATGACAGTTACTCAATCGACAGGGCTTTTAGGCGGAATATTTATACCGCTGATAAGAATGACGAGGAACCACCTTCTCACTCCGTCAGGCTACCGTTCGTTTCTGGGGTCACCGATCGCATAAGAAGCATTTTTTAAAAAAAATGGTATTCAAAAATCTTTCTTCAGTCCAAAAAAAATAAAAGACTTTTTCCGACGGAAAACGGATGCACCTGGTTACCTCCACGATGCAGGCGTCTATCAAGTGTCATGTGGCTGCGGCAAAGAGTATATAGGCGAAACGGGTAGAACTGTTACAGAACGCATTAAGGAACACGAACGACACATGCTGCTAAAACAAAGTGCAAAATCGGCAGTAGCGGAACATCACGAGAACTGTGGCTCTGACATCGATTTTAATAACGTACATGTACTGGCTAAGGAAACAAACATTTATAGAAGAAAGGTCCGAGAAGCGGTTGAAATTTCTAAGAATGCATCTAATTTCAATGGAGAGGACGGCTATAGGCTTCCAGCATCTTGGCTTCGGCCGGCCGGAGTGCCCGAGCGTTTCTAGGCGCTTCAGTCTGGAAATGTGCGACCGCTACGGTCGCAGGTTCGAAACCTGCCTCGGGCATGGATGTGTGTGATGTCCTTAGGTTAATTAGGTTTAAGTAGTTCTAAGTTCTAGGGGACTGATGACCTAAGATGTTAAGTCCCATAGTGCTCAGAGCCATTTTGATCGTGGCTTCCCGCCATCAAGGAAGTAAATACGCGGGCGCGGTGTGTGAGCGGCATAAACAACGCGCTGCAAGTCATCTCGGCGGACAATAATATTTTGGGTAAACATTCCGCCTCTCTTGCTCTGTCCGCTTCGAAACTAGCCACTGATGACGACCAACCAACAGCGGTAGCAGGCATTTCAACCCTTCTCCAGCATAAGTGTGGAATAGTGCCTTTCTATCCAATGACCGCCAATGGTATCCACAGGAGATGAGCTACCAACGCCCCTTCTTCTGCATCGGAGCGGGAATATTAGCCTATGACTATGGCCCACCAATGGTAGCCATATGAATTTTAACCAATACTATCACTTCTCCAGCACGAACGCCAGAAAACTCCACCTTTATAAGCGGATGTGACACTCGTCTCTGACAGTGTTCTAGCAGGAGCGGACACCAAAAGATCCTGAGGAAGACTCCAGCAGAGGGGTCGAAACGTCGAATATTTTAGATGAAACATGACGTGGCTTAATAACCCAGATTTTAACTTCAATACTGACATAATTTCACCACGAATAGAAAATTTTCACCTTTGTGCAAGTCGCCAACTTAGCTCCCTCGTTCTTAGGAATAAAGTCCTAATGATAAACGGGCAAAAAAAAAAAAAAAAAAAAAAAAGCAGCGACTCTGATTTGTGTGACGCCTGCATTTTACAGTCAGCCGTCAAGGGAAAATAAGCTGACGGTGAAGCCGTGAGATATCCGTTACACTCAAGGACACGGACGCTGCCGTAATGGCCGCCGCGGCGAACCCTTCCCGCCAGCCGTGGTGACCTGGCTGCAACGGGAACGGCGGTAATAAAACCGTGTGTGCAGGACGAGTCTGCGCCATCCACTAATAAAGCTGTCACGAAGCATAAAGCGGCACGCTTAAGGAACGGTTGCAGGCAGCCGCCACTGCGGAAGCCAGCACCTGGCCTGCGTACAACGGCGCCCGCTTCACGGGCATGCCCAGACCCGTACGTGCGCTCTCGGCTTCCGTTTAGTTTTAAGTCCTGGGAGCGCCAAACGTGCTTACGCACCGCACTGCGGGATATAGAGCCTGGAAGCGGACACCGACGACAGAGTTTGGGACGGTAGCCTGCGGCGTTGTCAATGTTTCGTTATACACTGAGCTGACTAACGGCATGTTATAGCTATATGCACATGCGCAGACGATGGCGGTATCGCCTGCACAAGGTATAAAAGGGGAGTACATTGGTGGAGCTGTCACTTCAACTCCAGATGATTCATATGAAAAGGTTTCCGACGTGATTATTGCCGCGAGACGGAAATTAGCAAAAAAGATTATGGGACTTAGCTGCTAAGCTCATCAGTCCCTAAGCTTACACACTAGATAACCTAAATAATCCTCATGACAAACGTACACACCCATGTCCGAGGGAGGACTCGAACCTCCGCCAGGACCAGCCGCACAGTCCATGACTGCAGCGCCTAAGACCGCTCGGCTAAACCCGCGCGGCTGGGAAATAACAGACTCTGAAGGCAGAATGGTAGTTGGAGGTACACGCATGGAACATTTCACTTCTGAAATCGTTAGGGAATTCAATATTCCGAGATCCACAGCGTCAATAGTGTGCCGAGAATACCAAATTTCAGGCATTACCTCTCACCATGGAAGACGCACTGGCCGAAAATCTCCATTTAACCACCGGCAGCAGCGCCGTTTGTGTACAGTTGTCAGTGCTAACAAACAAACAACACGCCATGAAATAATCGCAGAAATCTACGTGGGACGTACGACGAATGTACAGCTAGGGCAGTGCGGCGAAATTTGGCGTTGATAGGCTATGGCAGCAGACGACCGAAGCGAGTGCCTTTGTTAATAGCACGACTTCGCCTGCACCACACCTCCTAGGCTCGTGAGCATATTGGTTGGTCCTTATACGACTGGAAAACCGCGGACTGATCATATGCTTACCGATTTCAGTTGGTAAGAGCATGTGGTAGGGTTCGATTATGGCGCAGACACCACAAGGCTCTGGACTCAACCGCTACGGTCGCAGGTTCGAATCCTGCCTCGGGCATGGACGTGTGTGATGTCCTTAGGTTTAAGTAGTTCTAAGTTCTAGGGGACTGATGACCTCAGTCCCATAGTGCTCAGAACCATTTGAGCCAAGCTGGTGGTGCGTCCATAATAGTGTAGGCTGCGTTTACATGGAATGGACTGGGTGGTCCGGTCTGTTCGGTCACTTGGAGCTCATTTGCAGACTCATGGACTTCATGTTCCCAAACAATGATTGAATTTTTATGGTTGACGACGGGCCATTCACCGGGCCACAGTTGTTTCTGATTGATTTCAAGGACATTCTGGACAGTTCGAGCGAATGATTTGACCACCCACAGCGCCCTACATGAATCCCATCGAACATTTATGGGACATAAGAGGTCAGTTCTTACACAAAATCCTACACCGGCAACTCTTTCGCAATTATGGACGACTATAGAGATAGCATGGCTCAGTATTTCCGCAGGGGATCTCCAGCGACTTGTTGAGTCCATGTCACGTCGAGGTGCTGCACTACGCCGGGAGAAAGGAGTTCCAACACGATATTAGGAGGTATAACCTCAGTGGTACGGAATGTAGTCGAATTAAGTCGGGTGATGTTGAGGGTATTAGATTAGGAAATGAGACACTTAAAGTAGTAAAGGAGTTTTGCTATTTGGGAAGCAAAATAACTGATGATGGTCGAAGTAGAGAGGATATAAAATGTAGACTGGCAATGGCAAGAAAAGCGTTTCTGATGAAGAGAAATTTGTTAACATCGAGTATTGATTTAAGTGTCAGGAAGTCGTTTCTGAAAGTATTTGTATGGAGTGTAGCCAGGTATGGAAGTGAAACATGGACGGTAAATAGTTTGGACAAGAAGAGAATAGAAGCTTTCGAAATGTGGTGCTACAGAAGAATGCTGAAGATTAGATGGGTAGATCACATAACTAATGAGGAAGTACTGAATAGGATTGGGGAGAAGTTTGTGGCACAACCTGACCAGAAGAAGGGATCGGTTGGTAGGACATGTTCTGAGGCATCAAGGGATCATCAATTTAGTATTGGAGGGCAGCGTGGAGGGTAAAAATCGTAGAGGGAGACCATGAGATGAATACACTAAGCAGATTCAGAAGGATGTAGGTTGCAGTAGGTACTGGGAAATGAAGAAGCTTGCACAGGATAGAGTAGCATGGAGAGCTGAAGACCACAACAACAACAACCTCAGTGTAAGCAACACACTCTCTTATGTGACGGCCATCCTAAAGGTAAAGATAAGCAAAAATTGAAGAAATCGTCTTTTTAAGTTTTCTTTGTAATGTATGACGTGTCTCAATATCACAATAATCCAGGCCTTGTTGAAACTTCCTTTCGTCCGTTCTTGGAGCTTCCATGGCGTCCTGCGAATTCTCAATAGCAGTTGCGGCGTGCGATACAATCCGTGGGGCAGTATCCTTGCGCCTGTTCTATGGACTCCTTTAACTCTAGATCACTACACCGTCGAAAAATTAACTATTACAGTTGATACCAATCCTCGGTTCCCGCCAATCTAGTATTGTCAGTATAGGGTGTACAACAGGACATTTTGTACGTCCTTTGTATGTACCAAACCATTAGAGGTCTTATAATTGTAATTAAGTAATACATAAATTATAAATTATTACTTCCTTTGAATAAAATGTGGAGTAGTAGAATTGACAGTCCCTCCATAATAATGTTCCGGAACGAAAACTGACAACGGCCGGGAGAGCGCCCCATTCATGGCCCTCCATATTCCCATCCAGTGACACCTATCGGCTGAAGATGACACGGCGATCGGTCGGCACTATTGGGCCTTCCGAGATATGTTCGGATGGAGTTTAGTTCAGTAGCAATGTAGCATCTTCCCCCCACCCCTTTAGAGTTCTACCGTTAATGAAACTGAATGCAACCCTTTCCAATGGCGCAACCGTAACGGGTTAAGTAGTAAGTTGCTGGAAGAAATGCAGTATTGACTGGACTGCGCATTCACGCTCCTCTCATCTAACTCTTCTGGATCTATCAGGCACTTGCGGAAGATCTTAGCGACGATCGCGTCTCCTAAGATTTAAAGCTATCCATAGGTTATAGTTCACAGACGGGAGCAATGCTGTGGAAGTTTATGTACGATGTGAATATTAATTAATTTGAGATGAAATACGAGGGGCGTTCAATAAGTAAGGCAACGCATTTTTTTCTGAAAGCAATTTGATTTCATTCAGGGATTTCAAGGCACAATATTATTGCCCACTTTTCTGACTAAAAAAAGCTATTTTTCAACATAATCTCCGTTCAATGCGACGGCCTTTCGCCACCGTACTGGGGAGACTGTATTCCCGCATGGTACCACTCTACTGGTCGACGTCAAAGCCAACGTCTTGCTGCATAAGTATCCTCCCCGTCATCCACGTATTGCTTTCCGCGGAGAGCAGCCTTCGTTGGGCCAAAATGATGGTAGTCGCAAGGTGCGAGATCCGGGCTGTAGGGTGGATGAGGAAGAACACTCCAATGAAGTTTTGTGAGCTCCTCACGGGTTCAAATGGTTCAAATGGCTCTGAGCACTATGGGACTTAACTTCTGACGTCATCAGTCCCCTAGAACTTAGAACCACTTAAACCTAACTAACCTATGGACATCACACACACCCATGCCCGAGGCAGGATTCGAACCTGCGACCGTAGCGGTCGCACGGTTCCAGCCTGTAGCGCCTAGAACCGCTAGGCCACCCCGGGGGGCTCCTCTCGGGTGTGCAGCCTTGTTTGAGGCCTTGCGTTGCCAAAGAGAAGGAGGAGTTCGTTCGCATTTTTGTGGCGATAAACTAGCTCAAGCCGTTTCTTCAATTTCGTGAGGATACCACAGTTCACTTCAGAGTTGATCGTTGCACAATGAAGGAGGACATCAAACAGGATAACTCATTCAGAGTCCCAGAAGATCGTCGTCGTGACTTATCGACTGGGGTGCGCCTCTGAACCTTTTCTTTGGAGGAGTGTTGGTGTGGCGCCATTCCATGGATTGCCGGTCCACTTCGAAGTGAAGAAGACATGTTCGTGGCCTGTAACGATGTTCGACAAAAACTGCCACGATCAGCCTGGTAACACGCAAGCAATTCCGCAAGGTGGTCCTTCGTTGCTCTTTATGTTCTACTGTTAGGCGGCGAGGAACGTAGCGGGCACACACCTTTGAGTACCCCATCTGGTGGATGAGTGTGCCAGCACTACCAACGACTCACCGTGATTTTGTTTACTTCCAGGTCTCCGCAGACATTCTGCAAGCGCCTTTCAATACCTGCGATGCTGTAGCTTTCCGCCAAAAGAAACTGAATGACAGCTCCGTTACAGACACCATTTTGAAGGCGACATATAGCGGCTCCACCAGTCGGAACTTTATGAAACTATAGCAACTGAAGCGAGAATATTGCACGATGTCCTACAACAAATTCCACATTTTTTCAACCGGAAACGGCCGAGAAAAAAATTTGTTGCATTACGTATTGAACCCCCTCGTAGATCTCCCGTATAAGACAAAATTTGACCACTGAATTATGGTACGCCTATTTGGCATATTGTCGCTACAAGTTTTTCTAATTCACCTAATGTTACCTATTACAGTCATTCCATAGAGCTATCATAAGTCATATACTACCACGCAAATGGGAGACATCAGCTGTTGTTCGTAATCGTCGCCACGTTAAATCACTGGGTGGATTACGAAACTGAGCATTGAATGTGGATCTCCAAGAACATATGTCGGTATCTCACAGTCAGTTAGGTAGGTTTCGTTTGTGCTTTCTGCCTTTGCTCATAGTGAAGACTAATACCGTACTATCCCATTGACGGGCATTAAAGATGGGCTCGAGCTCTCCACGATCTAAACGCACATTCTAAACCAACTCATTTAATTCCTACAACTTCATCGCTTCCTACAGAACCTCCGAATGCAAAACATTAATCGAAAAACCTAGCCTACGCTCTAATCTGCAATCCAGATACACTGCTGAGCCATTAAGCCCATATGCCGTCTTCTAAGCCTTTCCGTTCCCTGTCCATCTCCCCGGAATTTGAACTCCTACTCCCCAAAATTGAAATCCAATCCGACATACGTGTATAACCTTTCCGCCAGCCATACATAGCTTTGTCCCACTCTAGCCTCACTTCAGCATTTCACTTCTTCCAAGTCTTTCTGTATCTATATCTGCATCTACATGATTACTCTGCAATTCACATTTAAGTGCTTGGCAGAGGGTTCATCGAACCACAATCATACTATCTCTCTACCATTGCACTCCCGAACAGCGCGCGGGAAAAACGAACACCTAAACCTTTCTGTCCGAGCTCTGATTGGATGATCATTCCTACCTATGTAGGTTGCGCTCAACAAAATATTTTCGCATTCGGAAGAGAAAGTTGGTGACTGAAATTTCATAAATAGATCTCGCCGCGACGAAAAATGTCTTTGCTTTAATGACTTCCATCCCAACTCGCGTATCATATCTGCCACACTCTCTCCCCTATTACGTGATAATACAAAACGAGCTGCCCTTTTTTGCACCCTTTCGATGTCCTCCGTCAATCCCACTTGGTAAGGATCCCACACCGTGTAGCAATATTCTAACAGAGGACGAACGAGTGTAGTGTAAGCTGTCTCTTTAGTGGACGTGTTGCATCTTCTAAGTGTCCTGCCAATGAAACGCAACCTTTGGCTCGCCTTCCCCACAATATTATCTATGTGGTCTTTCCAACTAAAGTTGTTCGTAACTTTAACACCAAGGTACTTAGTTGAATTGACAGCCTTGAGATATGTACTATTTATCGAGTAATCGAATTCCAACGGATTTCTTTTGGAACTCATGTGGATCAACTCACACTTTTCGTTATTTAGCGTCGACTGCCACCTGCCACACCATACAGAGATCTTTTCTAAATCGCTGTGCAACTGATACTGGTCTTCGGATGACCTTACTAGACGGTAAATTACAGCATCATCTGCGAACAACCTAAGAGAACTGCTCAGATTGTCGCCCAGGTCATTTATATAGATCAGGAACAGCAGAGGTCCCAGGACACTTCCCTGGGGAACACCTGATTTCACTTCAGTTTTACTCGATGATTTGCCGTCTATTACTACGAACTGCGACCTTCCTGACAGGAAATCACGAATCCAGTCGCACAACTGAGACGATACCCCATAGGCCCGCAGCTTGATTAGAAGTCGCTTGTGAGGAACGGTGTCAAAAGCTTTCCGGAAATCTAGAAATACGGAATCAAACTTGAGATCGCCTGTCGATAGCGGCCACTACTTCGTGCGAATAAAGAGCTAGCTGCGTTGCACAAGAACGATGTTTCCTGAAACCATGCTGATTACGTATCAATAGATCGTTCCCTTCGAGGTGATTCATAATGTTTGAATACAGTATATGCTCCAAAACCCTACTGCAAACCGACGTCAATGATATAGGTCTGTAGTTCGATGGATTACTCCTACTACCCTTCTTAAACACTGGTGCGACCTGCGCAATTTTCCAATCTGTAGGTAAAGATCTATCGGTGAGCGAGCGGTTGTATATGATTGCTAAGTAGGGAGCTATTGTATCAGCGTAATCTGAAAGGAACCTAATCGGTATACAATCTGGACCTGAAGACTTGCCCGTATCAAGCGGTTTGAGTTGCTTCGCAACCCCTAAGGTATCTACTTCTAAGAAACTCATGCTAGCAGCTGTTCGTGTTTCAAATTCTGGTATATTCCATTCGTCTTCCCTGGTGAAGGAATTTCGGAAAACTGCGTTCAATAACTCCGCTTTAGCGGCACAGTCGTCGGTAACAGTACCATCGGCACTGCGCAGCGAAGGTATTGACTGCGTCTTGCCGCTCGTGTACTTTACATACGACCAGAATTTCTTCGGATTTTCTACCAAATTTCGAGACAATGTTTCGTTGTGGAACCTATTAAAGGCATCTCGCATTGAAGTCCGTGCCAAATTTCGCGCGTCTGTAAATTTTAGCCAATCTTCGGGATTTCGCGTTCTTCTGAACTTCGCATGCTTTTTCCGTTGCCTCTGCAACAACGTTCGGACCTGTTTTGTGTACCATGGGGGATCAGTTCCATCTCTTACCAATTTATGAGGTATGAATCTCTCAACTGCTGTTGCTACTATATCTTTGAATTTGAGTCACATCTCGTCTACATTTGCATAGTCAGTTCGGAAGGAATGGAGATTGTCTCTTAGGAAGGCTTCTAGTGACACTTTATCCGCTTTTTTAAATAAAATTATTTTGCGTTAGTTTCTGGTGGATTTGGAAGAAACGGTATTGAGCCTAGCTACAACGAACTTGTGATCACTAATCTCTGTATCAGTCATGATGCTCTCTATTAGTTCTGGATTGTTTGTAGCTAAGAGGTCAAGTGCGTTTTCGCAACCATTTACAATTCGCGTGGGTTCGTGGACTAACTGCTCGAAATAATTTTCGGAGAAAGCATTTAGGACAATCTCGAAAGATGTTTTCTGCCTACCACCGGTTTTGAACAAGTATTTTTGCCAACATATCGAGGGAAGGTTGAAGTCCCCACCAACTATAACCGTATGAGTGGGGTATTTATTTGTTACGAGACTCAAATTTTCTCTGAACTGTTCAGCAACTATATCATCGGAGTCTGGGGGTCTGTAGAAGGAGCCAATTATTAACTTAGTTCGGCTGTTAAGTATAACCTCCACCCATACCAATTCGCACAGAGTATCTACTTCGACTTCACTACAAGATAAACCACTACTGACAGACACAAACACTCCACCACCAATTCTGCCTGATCTATCTTTGAACACCGTCTGAGACTTCGTAAAAAATTCTGCAGAACTTATTTCAGGCTTTAGCCAGCTTTCTGTACTTATAACGATTTCAGCTTCTGTGCTTTCTATTAGCGCTTGAAGCTCAGGGACTTTCCCAGCACAACTACAACAATTTACAACTACAATTCCGACTGTTCCTTGATCCAAGCACGTCCTGTATTTGCCATGCACCCTTTGAGATTGCAGCCCACCGCGTACTTTCCCGAGGCCTTCTAACCTAAAAATACCGCCCAGTCCACGCCACACAGCCTCCGCTACCCGTGTATCCGCCAGCTGAGGGTGACGGCACAATTGTCGCACACTCTTCTTCGAATACAGGTTTCTTAAATTTATACGACATGTTTCGGGGTGAAATACGTAGTCTTTCTTTCAAGAAGTCAGATTTAACCCCTTAAGTATTTCTATTACACTACACATATACATCGCAGGCCACTCTACATAGCTTCACAGAGGGCACATCGCACCGATATTATCGATTTTCTTTCGTGTTCAAGCCGTATTGAGCGAAGGAAAAATGACTGTCTGTATATCTCTGTACGTGCCCTAATCTTTCTTGTCTTATGCTTTGCCTAAAGGATTTATTGGCGGCCAACTCCTTCAACTCCACTGATGATCTTCTAAATAGAACCAACTGATGTTTATGTGATACTAATAATATCAAATACTGTGAGTATTAGTATAATCTGACTTCTGTACAATTTCATTTCAGTGATGCAATCATTGTAAATAAGTGCTGTAAAATGATTTTTCTTTTTGATGATGCATGGCTATATATAAGCGAAGAATTGTCATTTTCGCCTCCTTCTATCATACATTTACATGTTTTGTGACAACTGACTTATTACCGTTTAAATGCAAATACGTTCAAGTTTTTTGACATATTCCTCATTTCTTGAGGAGCATGTCATTTGGGATCTGTGGAAAGTATATCAGAATATTTGTTTTTCTTTCTTAGTATTTATTCTTGTTTTTATGACATGATCTGCGTCCTGGAGGATCTCCTCAATGTGGGGCTATTGGAACGCAAAGTACGTCTAAACTTCTAATCTAACCTCATGATCCCTATGCGAGATAATACAAGGGTGACGGCACAATTGTCGCACACTCTTCTCCGAATGCAGGTTTCTTAAACTTATACAACAGGGTTCGGCGTGAAATACGTAGTCTTTCTTTCAAGAAATCCCATTTAAGCCCTTAAGTATTTCTATTACACTTCCGTTTAGGCTAAACCGACCTGTCTCTTGTACGATGTGTGTTGTCATAGCTGCTTTGTAAGGACTTCAAAGATTGGAAAAATAGAGCTGGTTCGTACTAACATCTTCTACACTACTTTCTTTACAGATTCACTGCACTTTCGCAGAACCCTTCTAAAACATTTAAATTTTCTGTTCACATTCACTAATACTGATGTTATGTGATCATACCATTGCATATCGCTTTTTAGCGTTGCCACTGAATACGTACACGACTTGACGTGCACAAAATGCTCACTACCAATCATGTAATCAGATACTGTCCTGTCGTGTCCTGTCTTTTTGTTACAGTCATTATTTTACATTTGTTTACTTTGTAGAGAGCTTCCATTCATTGCGCCAAGTGTCAATTTCGTTCGAGTTCTACTGCTGTTCCTTACGATCGCTGAATGGCCACAGCTTTCCTGTACGCAACAGGTCAGCGAACTATCTCATAGTCCTGTCGACCCCATCAAACCAGTGCCACCTGTCTCTTATGGTTTTTTCATGTTCCTGTTATAGCTGTACTCTTTTAATTTCCATCTCGAGCATGGTCTTTCCTATAAACCATGAAAAAGGTGATAGCAGCACCATGACTGTATGTCTTTTAACTACAGTTCAGAATCGCCCGCCTGTAAAACTTCTTCAGAATGCAAAAAGTTTTCATGTCAGAAGTATCGGTCCGTTTGTTCCATTTTTATAATTTTAAATCTTTATTCATCTATGACAAAGACCAGATTCTGCCCCAATGCCATCAAACATCGGCTGTAATGTGCTACCTTAAGAGTTATGAGCAGTTGCTCATCTTCGCTACTGTGGAAACATATGCTCTACGGCACAAGTATACATTTTAGAGGTCATTTTTACGAGACAATCTTTTCATGTTTTGGTTCATACAACCACTTCCCGACACATGGACAGCAAAGGCCTTGCAGTAGGAGAGATATGTTTCGCAGTGTCGAAGATGATAGCAAGAAATGACAAGGGGTAGAATTATCGCACAATCAGCTTAACAGCCCATCCAATCAAGTTGCTGACAATAATATATATAAAAGAATGGAAAAAAAATTGACAATCTGTTGGATGACGATTAGTGTGGCTTTAAGAAATGTAAACGTACCAGAGGGGCAGTTCTAACGTTGCGATTGATAACTGAAGCAATACGGATGAAATATCAAGACATGTTCATGAGATTTGTCAATAGGGAAAAAGCGTTCGACCCTGTGAAATGGTGCCAGATATTCGAAATCCTGAGAAAAATTGGGGTAAGCTGTAGGGTAAGACGGGTAATATACAATATATATACCAGAACGAAGAGGGAACAATAAGACTGCAAGGCCAAGAACGAAGTGCTCGGATTAAAAAGGGTGTAAGACAGAGACATAGTCTTCCGCCCTGATTGTTCAATCTGTACGTCGAAGATGCAATGACGAAAGTAAAAGAAAGGTACAAAAGTGGAATTAAAATTCAAAGCGAAAGGACATCAATAATAATATTCGCCAATGACATCGCTATCAGTGAAAGTGAAGAAGAATTATACGATGTGTTGAATAGAATGACCATTGTATGAGTATAAAATACGGACTGAGAGTAATCTGAAGAAAGATGAAAGTAATGAGAAGCGTAGAAATGAAATCAGCGAGAAACTTAACATCGGAATTGGGGATCACAAAGCAGACAAAGTCAAGAAAGTCTACTATCTGGGCAGCACAATAAGCCATGATGGACGCAGCAAGAAGGAAATAAAAAGCAGACTAGCACTGGCAAAAACGGTATTCCTGCCCAACAGAAGTCTGCTAGTATCAAACATAGGCCGCAGTTTAAGGAAGAAATTTCTGAGCACAGCATTGTATAGTAGTGAGAAAATCGGTACAGAAAAGGATCGAAGCATTTGAGATGTGGGACTACAGACAAATGTTGAAAATTAGGTGGACTGGTAAAGTAAGGAATGAGGAGGTTCTCCGCAGAATCGTCGAGGAAGGGAATATATGGAAAACACTGACAAGAAGAAAGGACACGATAGTAAGACATCTGTTAAGATATCAGGGAATTACTTTCATGATACTACAGGGAACTGCAGAGTAGGTTACATGTTCCAGTTATAACACAGCACTTTTACAAATCTAAATCTGTGTGAAAATACATTTTTTTTTTAATTTCAGGTATTACGCTACAGGAGCATCATTTCGCCAGCTCTCATTTTCATTTGGAGTTGGTAAAGTCAAGTCCCGTCTGAACTATAACCGTTGGATAGCTTAAGACCTTAGGAGACGCGATCGTCGCTAAGATCTTCCGTAAGTGCCTGATAAATGTAGAAGAGTTAGATGAGAGCAGCGAAATGCGCACTACAGTCAACACTGCATTTCTTCCAGCAGCTTACTAACTAGCACCAACCTGGCAGATACACAAGGCTTACAAGATGCCGGGAAGCGAGCAAGTACGTCGCAAGCAGATTGCGGTTCTCAGACACCGATTTTTAATTTAAAGTCTGTTTTTACACAACAGACACGACGGATAATAAAATGCAGTATGATTTCTCTCCTCCCTCACTCGCAAAAGTGGACATTTCCTGCCTTCATTATGCCCGACACATCCATGCGCCGCTGCGTCCGAGCACATCATCAGTAAAAACAGACCAGCTTCCTTTTCTCTTTATGCCGAGGAACATGTAAAGCTGCTCACTCCGCTTCTAGAACGACCGCCTAATGATGCTCGTCCGTCTTGGAGAATCGAGTTTCTTCCCACAGCAAGAACTGAGGTCGTTCGAGTTACTCGGAAATATGTCCAACCCACCAAAAAACAAAACTGCCTTGTCCGTCGAAGCGAAAGTGCTCTGTGTTTTTGTCACCGGCCTTATCGCTGTTTCTCGCGACGCGCTTAATTTTCATAAGCAATATGTATATTCGTATTCGCAGTCTCTCACCCATTATCGTGACAGTCACAATTACTTCACGTCTACTGCTTCATAAAACAAGATACATCTGAAATTTTCGCTTGTACCTATAAGTCACATCCATGTTGCTGAAAAACATTTTATAAAAAGTTTCATTTCAGTTTTACATCGTTCGGCAGAAATTCCCGATGTGTAGAATGGCTCTCGAGCGAGAGTGTATATTGAGGAGTAGACAATACGCACAATTTCAAGTTGAAAGGGACCGAGCCTTAAACACGCTTCTAATTTTCGACGTGAATGGAATCACAGATACTGACTATTGTTCATAAAAGAGAATTAAAGAAAGATGACCGAAGATAGATACATACGGTAGCTGACACATGCACGTAGCTCTTCAGAAACGACCGAATGATGTTGACTCAGAACCATCCAGTACGACAAGCACGCTTATTATCGAAACTGCGGTCTTATGAGATATCAAGAGAAATTTGTGGCTGGACTGAGGATTTCTTGATAGAGAGGACACAGCATGATATCATGCTTAGAGGGTCGTCGACAGATGTAGAGGTAACTTCCGGCGTGCGTCAACGAAGTATGCTAGGACCTTTGCCGTTCATCTTGTACGAGGGTAAGTCAATTATTATCGGCAATTTAGTTATATTTTTGTTTATTTTGGTGGTACCGTAGTTTTACGTTGATGACGCTTTCTTTGTTTATTTGTCGTTATGTCTTTGCAATTTTCAAGCTGCTAAGTCAGTTTCGTTATCGCTGCCGTGCTGTTAATCATGGCTGCTCTGCTGTCTATTTGCAACAACAAAGAGACACGTTCAGTGATCCGTTTCTTGTGGTCAGAAGGCGTATCAGGGGCCGAAATTCGTCGAAGACTTTCGGTACAGTACGGGAACAGAACGGAGTGTCTACGAATGGGTTGAAAAATTCGAAATGGTTGCACAAGTGTTACGCACGATGAAGGAGCCGGATGACCGTTTACAGCCACAAATGAAGAAATCATTGAGCGTTCACGTGAAATGTTTCTCTTAGACAGACGATTAACTATTGACGACGTGGCACATCGTCTGCAAATTAGTCACGGTTCTGCCTACAAAATCATCCACAACAGACTTGGGTTTCATAAAGTTTGTGCAAGATGCGTCCCAAAATAACTCACACAGTTACATGAACAAACGCGCTTGGACATCTGCAAAAAACATTTGGATCGCTATGGTAACGAAGGGGATAACTTCTTAGACAGGATCATTACGGGTGACGAAACATGAATCCATCATTACGGGCTGGAAAATAAACGGCAGAGTAAAAAAAAAAAATGGAAATGAAGTCCCATGCTTCTTTCAGAGTATGCAATGGAAACATCCAAATTCGCCGTGCAAGAAAAAGTTCAAGACCTAGCCGTCCACAGGAAAACTGATGCTTACGTTTCTTTGGGACCCACATGGTCCAGTACTGGAACATTATGGGGAAAGGGGCACAACAATAAACAGTGTACGTTACAGTGAGATGCTTACTGCCAGGTTAAAGCCTGCAATTCGAAGCAAACGCCGAGGATTGCTGTCAAAAGGTGTTGTGTTATTGCACGACAATGCCCGTCCGCATACTACTGCCCACACTGCTGAAACGCTCCATAAACTCAAATTTAAAGTACTGGATTATCCTCCATATAGTTTCGATCTTGCCCCTTCAGACTATCACTTGTCTGGTCCACTCAAACAGGAATTAAAGGGCCTTCGATTTGGCTCGGACGAAGCAGTGAAAGAAGCAGTGCATTCCTGGCTCGCTGCGACTGTGATGCAGTTATACGTATTTTTTTTCCTGTCTGTCTATGTGCGCTAATAATCGGTACGATAACGTACTATTTGGCGTAATACATTGTACTGATTCTTTTAGTTGCTGATCTGGTAACTAGAAAAACGGAAGTGCGATTTAGGCAGAAAAACATTTGTGTATAAGTACAAATCTGACCATCCATAGACCATATGTTAACTTTTTCTTTCTCTACAAAGCTAGCCTCTTGATATATACAGGGCATCCATAAAGTCCCATTATCGTTTCAAAAAATCATAACTTGGAAACTGTTATAAACGTAGCTTCGTGGTTTCTTGTAAAGCGTTTACCAGCTCTCTAAGTTTGTTTCTTTTTTTTTTTTCCTTCGTTTAATACTGGAGATTTGACTGAGTGCATCCAACTGGAGGCAGAGGAGGAGAGGATACAATGTGTCATCTGGTATGCAGAATACAAATCAGTGGCAGTACCGTAGAAATATCGACACAATTACAGGAAGAAACCACCGGTAAAAACAAGAATAATAGGCGGTTCAAATGGAGACAGGCACTATCAAAGAACTTCCTCAAAGAAAGAATTTCTTTGGAGTGGACGTCCTTCTGTGACTCAAGCACGTACTGATAGAGTGGAAGCTGTACGTCAACGCAATCCCCAGACGTCATTTCGTCGTGCATCACGCGAATTGCAGGAAACAACATTAACTGTTCACAAAGTGTTACATAGGCAGTTACACCTTTTTGCGTACAAAGTGCAAATGGTCCCAGCATTGCAGCCAGACGATCATCCTCTGCGCTATCCATTCACTTGCTCCATGCAAGCCTCCACAGATGGTGGCCACATTAGTACCGATCTTATTATTAACTGAAGTGTGGAAGTGAAAAACGTTCTGCCGGCCGAAGTGGCCGTGCGGTTAAAGGCACTGCAGTCTGGAACCGCAAGACCGCTAGGTCGCAGGTTCGAATCCTGCCTAGGGCATGGATGTTTGTGATGTCCTTAGGTTAGTTAGGTTTAACTAGTTCTAAGTTCTAGGGGACTAATGACCTCAGCAGTTGAGTCCCATAGTGCTCGGAGCCATTTGAAACACTTTTTTTTTTTTTTAATCTCACAGTTTTCAGGAGGATGAAAAAACAATATATCTCTTCTTGCGCATAACCAATTTGTGCCCAAAACATTGAGAAAGTATTCTGATACCACGGCATTACGCTACCAACCTCATGACGGCAAATTGGAAAAATTAAAAAATATATAATTTATTAACAACGTTCAAAGTGCCATACCAGGAAATTAATTGGATCTAAGTGCCAATAATAAAGTGTTTGTTTCAAAGGCCATTAATACAGAGGCACTACGTTTTATTTGTGATAATACAAGGACAAAAATACGGCAGTAACATTTTAACTTATGCGAATATGGTCAAGAAACCCGTTGCACATATCTTTTAAGTTTTTTACGAAATAATAACATAATTAAATGTTAAAAGAATCTCTCAGTATCGGCTTCTGTTTCTTACACAGCTTCATTCTTGAGGTCTGATGTTGCAACGTCTGTAATACTCAAAAAAATGGTTCAAATGGCTCTGAGCACTATGGGACTAAACATCGGAGGTCATCAGTCCCCTAGAACTTAGAACTACCTAAACTTAACTAACCTAAGGACATCACACACATCCATGCCCGAGGCAGGATTCGAACCTGCGACCAGAGCGGTCGCGCGGTTCCAAACTGAAGCGCCTAGAACCGCTCGGCCACTCCGGCCCGCTGTAATACTCGTTGTGCAGTAGCGGAAGTTATGGCAACACTGTCAACAGATCTTTCTGTTTTGGAACTGATACATATGTCTGCTCTCTCAAATGAAGTACGCCATGATATACGTTTTCTATAGTCTTCTCTCTTTTGAACGCTTTAAAATTATTTCGTACTTCCATTTCAGACTAAGAATTTTTATACACCTGTTTGAGATAGATGGGTAGGAGACACTATGCTCATGATACATTTGGATTTTAGGCATCTGCATCCACATTGTTTCAGCAGCAACTTCAAAATCAAATAATTCAATGTTATGCACTGGAATTACACTGTATGGGTTCATATATTTAGCTGATTCAACAGTCTTGTGTAAATATTGCGGGACTAAAGCCTTGTTTATCTTTATTCGTTTCTCTATAACCTCAAAATCTCTGCCATAACCCAAAGAACTGTGTGCAGTCATCAAGATACTATGTTTTATCTCTTCAAACCATCCCAGACGAAGTGGAGTAGGCCTTGACGATTTATAACTTGAAGTGTACTTATATTTAAACGCATAATTCAATATGAGACACGATAATAAATGTTTACTAAATGTTTTGAATGTCATATCTTTGCAACAAATACGTACCGCATTTGAAGATGACCATCTATGTAATGTACATGCACAAATCCACGTTACTTCGTTGTCAAAACTAGCACTATAGGAGCTGATCGGTACTAGGTACTTAACGCCTGTGAGATGTCAGTACTAGTAGATAAACAATAAAATATTGCACCACTTACGTTCTCTAATACCGCAGTGATCTCGCTGCTCACCCCTCTGTCCCTGACGTGAGCGGACAACTTTACTTAGCTCATCAACTCCAGTTAAAATTAAGCACATCTTTAAAGATTACTTTCTCTGTAAGTATTTTGGTTTTTAAACAGATAGGAAAACTACAATCTTAAGCAGCTCTTAACGTTAGTTGACGATTTTGAATTACTAGATGTATCTTACGAGTGTCATCCACAAAGTAAGTTCCGTTTGGTTATGTAAAACAAACTTGTACAGATACAGAAAAAATACTTATTGTACAAAAATGTACAACTGTTAAACTACTTTTCTACATAGCTTCCGAAATTTTGTAGGCACTTGTCATAGCGTGGCCCAAGTTTTTGTATGCCTTCTTCAGAAGGTTGCTGCCTGTGTATTAAACCGTGTGGTAACATGTTCTTTCAGCTCGTCATAATCGCTGAATTGTTGACCACCAAGCACAGATTTTAGGTGTAACAAGAGATGAAAGTCGCTGGGAGCGGGATCCGGGCTGTACGGTGGACGATCAAACGCGTCCCAGTGAAATTCCCGTAAGCGTTGTTTGGTCACTTTCACCGTGCGAGGTCGGGCATTATCGTGGAAAAAAAACTTTTGACAGTAATCCTCGGCGCTTGGCAGGCCACTGCGGCCGAGTAGTTCTAGGCGTTTCAGTCTGGAACCGCGCTGCTGCTACGGTTGCAGGTCCGAATCCGGCCTCGGGCATGGATGAGTGTGATGTCCTTAGGTTAGTTACGTTTAAGTAGTTCTAAGTCTAGTGAACTGATGACCTCAGATGTTAAGTCCCATAGAGCGTAGAGTCATTTGAACCATTTTCTCCTCGGCGCTTGTTCTGTATTGCGCGGCGTAACTTCTTAATGGTCTCGCAGTAACCATGTGCATTGATTGTTTGGCCTCGTGGTAAGAAATCAATCAGCAAAATGCCTTTTCTGTCCCAAAACACCGTGCACATAACTTTTCGAGGTGTCAAGATTTGCCTAGACTTAACCTTCATTGGGGATGAAATGTGTCACCATTCCATTGATTGCCATTTTGTTTCAGGGGTGTCGTACGATACCCGAGTTTCATCCCCCGTGACTATCCGAGAAAGAAGCATGTCAGAAACTGAAATGCACTGCCCATCCGTTGTTTTTTGTGTTGTTCAGTAAGAATTTTGGATACCCAACGTGAGCAAAGTTTTGAAATTTCAGTTTTTCAGTAACAATTTCATGAATTAGTGATGGTGAGATTAGCGGAACTTCCATAGCAAGGGCACTAAGTGTAAACTTACGGTTGTGCTTAATCTTCTCTTCAGTTGTGTGAACCAGTTCATCAGTAACCAAGACGAGCGTCCATTTCGTTCTTCATCGTGCACTTTATCACGTCCGTCATTGAACAGTCCGACCCATCTTCTAACCATTAAATCACTCATAGCATTTTGTCCGTAAACCTCGCAGATTTTCCGATGAATTTCCTTTGGTTTAACTTGCTTTGTATTTAGAAAACGAATCAAAGATCTGATTTCAAACGCGGCGGCATTTTCAATTACGGCTGACATTATAAAGAAGCACTACAAAGCACACGTCGGCAGCAGCGATCTGAAAATGGAGTGCATGTCTTCTCCTTGAGTCAGAGTAATTGCAGCGCATGCTCGGAACTGCGATCGTAGCGCTGCAGCGGATAGAAACAGAAACGGAACTTACTTTGTGGACGACCCTTGTATTATATATAAAATACGGCTGAGAACCGAGGGGCCGCACGAATGTTTGAATCGGGCCACAGGTAGCTCGAGGGCCCGCAGTTTGATGATCACTGCTCTAGCATCTGGCCATCAATGAAGACTAGCACTATTTCCCTCGATCCTATGAGGATTAGTCCTTGGGATCGTTGCTGCCTAGGACGTACGACCGCATTAAAATGGAGCCTCGCACTGTATACCACAGCATTAACTGTAAGCCTAGGGAAGTGCAGTAATCCCACTTGGCCTACATGCCGGATAAAGCTGGAGTTACGGGACAGGCAGGAGCAGTGGTAACTAGGGTTTGTAAACTCTGAGCTCTCTGGCACGACGATTAGCGTGACAGCACACTGTGTATATCTTATATCTATCTCCAACGAGAGTGAGTATTTCTTTACTTTTTTCCTTAACAATCGTCAAATATTATTTAATTTTATAATTTCTCAACTTGAAGCATATAAAATTAAATGGTTATCTTCACTGCAGCGAAACGTTACTTTTCTTGTCATTCTGTATGGCATCACACGAAATTTCAATATTTACGTGACTGGAATCTACATGCTCCTAAAGGTATGAAAGTAGAATATCAGGGCAGTTTCTGGCAGAGATAATGGTCTTGTCTCAAGATCTCTGATAGGATAATGAGGAATGAGGATTTCAAAAAAAATGGTTCAAATGGCTCTGAGGACTATGGGACTTAACATCTGAGGTCATCAGTCCCCTAGAGTCCAGCCCCGGTAGCTGACTGGTCAGCGTGACAGACTGTCAATCCTAAGGTCCCGGGTTCGATTCCCGGCTGGGTCGGAGATTTTCTCCGCTCAGGGACTGGGTGTTGTGTTGTCCAAATCATCATCATTTCATCCCCATCGACGCGCAGGTCGCCGAAGTGGCGTCAACTCGAAAGACCTGCACCAGGCGAACAGTCTACCCGACGGGAGGCCATAGCCACAAGACATTTCATTCTTCAGTCCCCTAGAACTTAGAACTACTTAAACCTAACTAACCTAAGGACATCACACACATCCATGCCCGAGGCAGGATTCAAACTTGCGTCCGTAGCGGTCGCGCGGTGCCGGACTGTAGCGCCTAGAACCGCTCGGCCACTCCGGCCGGCAATGAGGATTTCAGGTTAAGTGTCAGGTTACACACTTGAACGACATACGAGGGTTGGAACTTTAATAGTGGCAATTACTTATTTACAGCTCGTACAAAATGTATACGTGTTTCAGTTTTACTGACCTTCAAAGTGGTCACCAATATTGTGCACAACCCGTTGCCAGCAATGCCAGTTGTGTTGGCAGCTCGAGCGGCGCGGTCTACTGTCCGGAGAATTTGTAGCATTTCTAAAGCGAATGCCGTGAAGTGTTTCCTTCAGGTTAGAAATCGAGTTGAACTCACGAGGCCTTAAGTTAGGGAGTGCAGTAGGTGGTAAACCACTTAGCAGCCCCATCAGTCAAACAAATCAGTAACAGCTTGCACTGTACGTGCTTAAGCTTTGTCCTGCAAAATGATGGTCAGGTCCTGCAGAAAGTGTCATCACTTCTGTATCTATGCTGTTCATTTTCGGAACAAAATCTACGACCATCTTAGAGACAGAAGTGATGACACTTTCTGCAGGACCTGACCATCATTTTGCAGGACAATGCTCAAGCACGTACAGTGCAAACTCTTACTGATTTGTTTGACTGATGGGGCTGCTAAGTTCTATACCACCTACTATACTCCCTGACTTAAGCCATCGTGAGTTCAACTCGATTTCTAAACTGAAGGAAACACTTCACGGCATTCGCTTCAGAACTGCTACAAATTCATCGCGCAACAGACCGCGCCGCTCGAACTGTCAACACAACTGGCACTGTTAAGAGTATCTACATCTACATCCATACTCCGCAAGCCAACTGACGGTGTGTGGCGGAGGGTTCCTTGAGTACCTCTATCGGTTCTCCGTTCTATTCCAGGATTGTCGTTATGCCTCTGTGTGGGCTCTAACCTCTCCGATTTTATCCTCATGGTCTTTTCGCGAGATATACGTAGGAGGGAGCAATATACTGTTTGACTCCTCGGTGAAGGTATGTTCTCGAAACTTCAACAAAAGCCCGTACCGAGCTACTGAGCGTCTCTCCTGCAGAGTATTCCACTGGAGTTTATCTATCATCTCCGTAACGCTTTCGCGATTACTAAATGATCCTGTAACGAAGCGCGCTGCTCTCCGTTGGATCTTCTCTATCTCTTCTATCAACCCTATCTCGTACGGATCCCACAATGGTGAGCAGTAATCAAGCAGTAGTCGAACAAGCGTACTGTAACCTACTTCCTTTGTTTTCGGATTGCATTTCCTTAGGATTCTTCCAATGAATCTCAGTCTGGCATCTGCTTTACCGACGATCAACTTTATATGATCATTCCATTTTAAATCACTCCTAATGCGTACTCCCAGACAATTTATGGAATTAATTGCTTCCAGTTGCTGACCGGCTATATTGTAGCTAAATGATAAGGGAACTTTCTTTCTATGTATTCGCAGCACATTACACTTGTCTACATTGAGATTCAATTGCCATTCCCTGCACTATGCGTCAATTCGCTGCAGATCCTCCCTGCATTTCAGTACAATTTTCCATTGTTACAACCTCTCGATATACCACAGCATCATCCGCAAAAAGCTTCAGTGAACTTCCCATGTCATCCACAAGGTCATTTATGTATATTGTGAATAGCAATGGTCCTACGACACTCCCCTGCGGCGCACCTGAAATCACTCTTACTTCGGAAGACTTCTCTCCATTGAGAATGACATGCTGCGTTGTTATCTAGGAACTCTTCAATCCAATCACACAATTGGTCTGATAGTCCATATGCTCTTACTTTGTTCATTAAACGACTGTGGGGAACTGTATCGAACGCCTTGCTGAAGTCAAGAAACACGGCATCTACCTGGGAACCCGTGTCTATGGCCCTTTGAGACTCATGAACGAATAGCGCGAGCTGGGTTTCACACGATCGTCTTTTTCGAAACCCATGCTGATTCCTACAGAGTAGATTGCTAGTCTCCAGAAAAGTCATTATACTCGAACATAATACGTGTTCCAAAATTCTACAACTGATCGACGTTAGAGATATAGGTCTATAGTTCTGCACATCTGTTCGACGTCCCTTCTTGAAAACGGGGATGACCTGTGCCCTTTTCCAATCCTTTGGAACGCTACACTCTTCTAGAGACCTACGGTACACCGCTGCAAGAAGGGGGGGCAAGTTCCTTCGCGTACTCTGTGTAAAATCGAACTGGTATCCCATCAGGTCCAGCGGCCTTTCCTCTTTTGAGCGATTTTAATTGTTTCTCTATCCCTCTGTAGTCTATTTCGATACCTACCATTTTGTCATCTGTGCGACAATCTAGAGAAGGAACTACAGGGCAGTCTACGACTTCCACATTGCTGGCAACGGGTTATACACAATGCTGGTGACCACTTTGAAGATCAGTAAGACTTTGAAACACGTATCTATTTTGTACGAGCTTTAAACAAATAGTTGCCCCTATTAAAGTCCCAACCCTCGCATATTTAAGACCACCACTGACTTCCCTCCCCCCTGGGGAAGCCCCAGGAATTGATCAACTATTTACAAATACGAGTAAATACACAGCCACACATTCAGCAGCGCGGGATTAGCCGAGCGGTCTGGGGCGCTGCAGTCAGAGACTGTGCGGCTGATCCCGGCGGACGTTCGAATCCTCCCTCGGGCATGGGTGTGTGTCCTTAGGATAATTTAGGTTAAGTATTGTATAAGCTTAGGGACTGATGACCTTAGCAGTTAAGTCCCATAATATTTCACACACTTCCACACATTCAATCACAGTGTGAGTATGGTTGGGTGCCAATCCCTTCCCCACAGATGAACCATTCGTCCTCGTGATAGGATTGTCCTGCCTTCAGCTGCAGCGCTGTATGTACTTCACCGCGCCTTGATCGAAAGATACCTGGCGCATCATGTGTGGAGGTGTGCCAGTGTCCTCGGGAAGGCATCTCCTGTAATCTTCAATTGTGAGAGCCTTTGAGGACTCACAATGCGCACCATTAGTCTGCTTCTGGCCGGCACCTGCATCTATGCAGTGTGCGTACATTTGTAATATGAGATCTGTTTTGAGGAGTAACGCCAAAAGAATTATTGGCCACATTTCCAGACGTGTCGAATGTTTCGGGATTGTACCTAATTACTTCATACTGATTGCAGGCTTTCACCCAGTAGATGAAATTGTCTGCACACATGTAAAGTAACTTTGGGTCGGCAATGTTTCGCTTTGCAAATTCATAGTGAAAGCCGTACATGTGGAGTTTGGAGAGATCTGAAACATACCTACCGATTTAGACAGGCTTTGTGAATTGCACTGAAACCTTGGCCATCTCCACAGCGATTAGTCCTCCATTGGAGACTGTGGCCCGTTTGAAATTTTGCTGACGATATAATCTGCTGCGCCATAACCCATGTCCCATCAGTAAAATAAACAAATTTTGCGGTATTCTCTAACATTCTCCATAATTTTTCCAAAAACTGAATTGCTCATTAGCTAGCATAAATCTTTTTTCAAAATCACACATTGCAAGTGCACTCTGTTAGATGTTAACAACAATGTACTCCTTGAACCAGCAAACCTGATACTAACAAGTTCCACGCCCAAGCTGAGACATTGCTGAAGGTTTCTGTTGTGGAGATTATAATGTTGTTTGTTCCCCAACTTTGTGAAGAGCTTTGGGGTGAACCAATTCATGGGGCTAGACGCTTTGGACATAGCCGCCACCCCCCCCCCCCCCTCCCCCAAGGCATATCCCTCACCTGCATCCTCAGCACTATGTTTGATATTTTCCTTCAACTTGACGACTTCCTTCTCAGGCAGCCGTCGGAACACTCCAAATGGTAGACTTTGTTGCATGGTACACCTTTAAAGGTTGTTTCCACCCAGGTAAAGAGTAATTTAAATCGCCAGGTGGCCCATACTTCTCCTCACTCATTCATGGATTATTTGCCTTGGCGGACCTGTGTATACACTGGTAAAGTCTGTCACGAATCCCACTTTCCAAGAGCAACACCTCAGCATTGGTCAACAGTTCAATACTGACACATTTTCCTTAACACTGCGTTCTACGAAAGCCCCATGATGAAGCAGAAGGCAGGATACAGACAGTATGTACCCAGGCATAAACTCTGGAACTTTTCGAATATGTCCGCGAACAAGTGTAGCCCTGTGTTCATGTACAACCCAGTATTTTCTCCTAAATTAGGCATGTTGAACTCCTGCCAACCATCACTGCGGTCTCATACTGCGAATCCGTTATTCCAGTCCCCGCCAATTTACTGATTTTGAGGAGTCTGTCCACTGGGTCCAGGTATTCATACAGAAAGACCCCTTCTTTATCACAAGTTGGAACTTTGTATCATCGAGATATGCGACTCTGGTGGTATGCATATCTTCCTGATTCGCCATCTCAGCAATGTTCCAAAAAGGTGAGTCCATATAACAAAGCAAATCCAGGAAGCGGAGCTTTATTGTTGGCATGATTCTCTGTGGAAACGAAATGCACTTCATCCTGAAATCACCTAAATGTTGAACGACAAAATGGGCATAATATATGCTCAAATTGTGGAAAAACAGGTATAAGCGCCGTAGCAGTTGGTATTTCACGTTGCATGCATTGTGAGCTGCGGCGTGGAACTTCCTCGTGAGATGACATCCCCGCTTTCTGTCCGAGAGCAGCCCACAACATCCTACTCATACAATGCATCATTCTCCTCTGAGTTGGTCATGGGGACATTGTTGTCATAAATGCGATCAACTTCCGACGTAAGTTTTTCGATCTCAATGAGCAACCATCTTGCAGGATTATCCCCACCATATGACTCAAAGTCTTAGGAACTGAAGCCATACAAGCATACAACTTAATACGATTCCACATCGGTATTGCCGCTCTATGAAGGTAGCATGGGAGGCGTGGGTCACTTCACAATGCACCATAGAAATTAGGCGCCACTTGAAGTCGGCGTAAGCAATGAAGGGACACCGTTACTGGTGGTGGGCGTTCTTAAACTCTAAGAACTTATTATCCTCAGTAGGCATATCCTCATGCACTGGTTCCTGGCTCCAGCAGTCAGTAAGTTGGCCTTCAACATCCTTGTACTTGGAAACTAATTAAGGCATCTACAGCGAGAATACGTTGCATCTTTTTTTTATTTTTTTATTTATTTTTTTATTTTTTTTTTATTTTTTATTTTTTTTTCCTTAGCTAGGAGGAAAGTAAGTGGGACATGCTTTTGATCCACGCATAATGTTGCTTCTCACTCTCACGGAAAAGCAGTAATCTGTGTGTTTGAGACACTGATCATTTAATTTGGAGATAGAAGGGCCCAAGTTCTTTATGCTTGACTTCCTGTTCTGCGCCGGCCGCGGTGGTCTCGCGGTTCTAGGCGCTCAGTCCGGAACCGCGCGACTGCTGCGGTCGCAGGTTCGAATCCTGCCTCGGGCATGGATGTGTGTGATGTCCTTAGGTTAGTTAGGTTTAAGTAGTTCTAAGTTCTAGGGGACTGATGACCACAGATGTTAAGTCCCATAGTGCTCAGAGCCATTTGAACCATTTTTCCTGTTCTGCACAGAGTGCCCATGGTCATCTTCATCTACTAGCTTATCAACATCCATGGTGTAGATGTAAATTTTATCAGGGTTCTGCCTCTCGAATTTAATGCCCGCGGACATCAGATGTTTGATGTGTTCCCGAATCACATTCATTTTTAGGGTAACTTTTATCGCTACCATCCTGGTTGGAACAGCCGCCCGCAATTATACTCATATTTCTACAGTAACAGCATAATTACATTTAGTAAGAATTTTTAGTCCTACAACAGGACCGAATACACCATTAAAAACAGACACACCGCTTCCAATAAATTGGTTCCTCGTCATCTTTTTACAAATCGCCAAAAAAACCAAAGTGTAAGAGTTGATGGTTATGTATGTAAAGAGTCACATAAAAATTAAAACATTTTAAGGATCTGCAGAAAGAAATGCAGGTTATTCACGTTGCATACATTTCGCCAGGTCCATCTCCTCTGCCAACATTTCCTCCATTCGAACCAAAAAGGCCTTGGTGTACTGATATTGTCAACAGCTGATCAGTCACACGGGTATCCACTAAGTTGCAGAGACAAGCGTGAACTTGCGAATTCTTGTACACTTAGCAGACTGGAAAAATAACTTTGTTGATCACTATAGTACTTCCCGCGTTCAGAAAAATGTAACATTTGCAAAACTTACCTCCTCCACAAAGGGCACACGATTCAGCTACTACACACAAGAGGGCTATGCGAGCGACTCAGATTTCGCGAGCTCCAAGTTTTAGGGACAATCATAAAGTTTTAATTATCAAGTCGAAAAAACAAGGCCATATAAGTAATTTTTTGAGTATCTGTAGAAACATGTTCGTTGTAATGGCACATATTCGAATCCTCTCTCCACAATATCATAGAGAGGAGTCAAAACAATATGCTATAGCCCATTGATAAAATGATCTATCATGCGGTAATTCGTTTCCTACAACGGGGAACAACACTTACACAATCGTTGCTGAGTTGGTGAAAGTGTACAATGACAATGTACCACCATGTGGTACTGGTTAGGTGATACAGGCGCTTGCAGAGTTACCAAACCAGGCATCACCGCTGAAGACTGAAAATTCATTCTGGAAACCATTTCCTAAAATGTGGCTAAGGTTTTTCAACGCAATATCTTTTCTTCCAGGAGTGCTAGTACTGCAAGGGACGTCTGAGAAATTCTGTGACGTCAGAATGCAGGAGAGAGGTACTGGTGGAAGTAAAGCTGTAAGAAGAGGGGGGCGTGCGTTGATTTGTGCTTGAATAGCTCAACCAGTGGTGCATTTTTCTTCGAAAGGCAAAAATCCCAGGATTGCATCCCGGTCCAACACATCATTTTAATCTGCCAGGTAGTTTCATTTGAATGTCGCCACCTGATGACTTATGCAACTGCTCATACTCACTTAAAAAGCCCGTCTAACCAAGGCAGCAGCTGAAATGTTGAAGCTATATCAGACCAGTCCAGTAAAATTCCTTATCCGCCTGGTGACCATGATGAGTGATGAGTGTTTTCCATTATTAAAAAAAGGAGACATTGGGCACGGTGATTGTGAGCATTTTGTGGGACTGCCATTGTATGATACTAACAGTTACTAGTAAGGACCAAACCTTCATAGGTGCATGCTACCGAAATCTCGCGACAAGCTCTCAAGAAGCTCTGAAAACTAAACATCGCTGGAAGCTATCCAGGAATGTTTTTGTTCCACAACAGTGTCCCTAATCATTCTCTACAGGGTATAGTTTCTTCGGACTGTTGAGTCGTGTCTCACCCTGTACATTCTTCTGACATGGCACCCTGTGACTTTTTCCTTTTTCCTCGGATGAAGAAACTATTGCGGAGCGGAAATTTCCAGAAAGACTAGGTGGTGATTCTCGAAATGTAACGTTTTCTGAACGGCCAAAATGCAGACTTGCTTGATCAAGTCTCCACCAAGTCGTTGGAGTTAGGAAAAAAATTATCGTGCTAAAGAGTGAATATATAGAGAAGGACTCACACTCAATTTTTTCGAGCTGATGACAATCTTCTGAACACGTGAAATAGTTTAAACATTGAATCTTTCCAGACAGACAGCATACGGAGCAGAATGATTGGCTTTGTACGCAAATGCAGACATTGTCATTGGCCATCCCCTTTCCACAGAGGAAATTGCTGCCCTTGCAAGGACGCATTGCAATTACTCCTCAGATATATTTGTAAGGAGAAATACTGACGTAACTGGGAAGTCTATAAAATTTAGGAGAGGTAACACTCAGCAGGCATTGCGCATCTGCTTGACAACCCACTTTCCGCGGATCAGGGAAGACTAGCTCATCTGCTCTGGGTTGTGTGGTGTCACCGCCAGACACCACACTTGCTAGGTGGTAGCCTTTTAAATCGGCCGCGGTCCGCTAGTATACGACGGACCCGCGTGTCGCCACTATCAGTGATTGCAGACCGAGCGCCGCCACAGGGCAGGTCTAGAGAGACTTACTAGCACTCGCCCCAGTTGTACGGACGACTTAGCTAGCGATGCAACACTGACGAAGGCTCGTTTATTTGCAGAGAAGATAGTTAGAATAGCCTTCAGCTAAGTCAATGGCTACGACCTAGCAAGGCGCCATAGCACTTGATAGTTATCGTATGAAGCATGTCTCATCAAGAACGATGTATACAAATGATGGATTAAAGTTAAGTATTCCAGCAGCTACGTACTTTTCTTTATAGCATTCATTCCGTATCCTGTTTCAGACCTCACGCCAGCCTGCTTGAGTTTAACGTGTGCATTTCGGCCTTCTCTAGCTATACAACAGGTTGCAAACAAATACAAGCATCCCCGAACCACTTAAAGTGGAAAAGTGGAAAAGTGGCGGAAATTACACCGGCAGACGTTTGTTGCTTCGCTGAAAGTTAAGACCATGGCCCAAATGAACTTAAAATGACTGTTGCTATTAAAATCAAAATCATGTAATAATTACTCTTCTGAATACTCGTCCTTATAGACCCAGGAATGAAATGTTAATTCAGTATAAGTTTCTACATTACTATGTAAACCTTCACTCTGTATGTTTGTCACAAAATACGGCAGAATTTTATTTCTGAGATGCGCCGAGATCTTCTTCCTAAATAAATACACAAAAATATTGCAGTTAGGCTATGTGAGATTACGATTGGCATGGATGTGTGTGATGTCCTTAGGTTAGTTAGGTTTAAGTAGTTCTAAGTCTAGGAGACTGATGACCTCAGATGTTAAGTCTCATAGTGCTTAGAGCCATTTGAACCATTTGAAGAGGCGATGGAAGCAGTGAAAGTGAATTCCAACTTTCTCCTGATTCGAAGTTTAAGTCGAAAGTGTCATCATGGCGTTTGATGACAACACGCAACAGAACATATACGATGATTATGACGCGAGAGGTTTCAATACATATGACAAGCTCCTCAAATGATGTCCTAAACTGGAGATTAGAAGCAATATTAAAAGTTTACTGGACTATTTGGCAAAGAAAAGAGAAGGCGATACATTTTTCGAAGGACATCGTACGCTGCAGTTCAGTATCACAAGTAGCGTGTAATGCTGAAGTTTGATGAAGTGTGAGAATACGGTTATTCCGTCATTGTTGGTATTTACAACATTGGGCATTGGACATAGACAGAAATCTCGGGTGTGCAAACTTTACAGTGTCACTGCCATTTATCACTAATTTGAAAAAGCAGTTTAGGACTAAAATCGCGCCGCCTAACTATGCTCCAAGCACGAAAAGATAAGGACGCCGAAGAAGAGAGAATTCCAAGATCTCGAACATTTTCTGGTGAAGTAAACGCGCATATCACAGTAGAAAATATCTAAATAGGTTCTGTGTGGAATTGTGATCAGAGTTGAGTTCAACTATAAGCTTTCTTCCGAAAGAACGCTATCCATGAAAGGGGAGACGTTGTAATCAGTTAACAGTGCGATACACAGCTAGACGATAGGATGTTGCTGTATCAATGGACGGATGATTGGCCGACAAACTCTATATGTACCTCCAAGAACCAAATGGAAAGTTCGTACGCCGTGTCAAGGGAAATAGGGAAACGGTGCCCTTAAATGTTGGTGTAAGTGTGTGCTGTAAGATGTTCAAAGTACATTTGCAGACGTTTTTTCTGTTAATTTTGCATCCACATTTGCCGACAAAGTGACTAGTACTGTGTGGCTCTTGGTCTGGACATAAGGATGTACTCCTGAAAGCCTCTGGAGGAGAATACATAGTTTTAAAAATCATTCCACTTAAAACTACAAAATATACGCAACCTCTGGAAGTGCATTTCTTCAGGCATTAAAAAAAAGGTCAAGAGAACAACAGAACTTCCTAAACTACGTTCCACGAATAGACAGTGAAAATACCACGACAGATTCTTCAATATAAAATACATTCTGTCATTTACAATCAATTATCTGCGGAAGTGTATAGAACAATGCTTCGTTACGCGTGAATATTGCTTTGAGCATTTTATTGAAAGTCATCATTTGCATTTACAGATAAGATACCTGCATTGCGTTTGCCTTCTACAACGACATCTGCATTGATATGTAGAGCACGTCTGCAAAATCTTTCAGAAAAACGACACCTACCAGCACATTTAGCGGCATGTAATGGTCCTTTAAACAAAATTTCATACAGATATGTTCATTCGAACGCAAATACTTTCCTTGTAATCGTAAGCTTGAGGGTGAAAAATAAAGTGGACAACAGAGAATATCTTGAGCTAATAGAACGTGATATACAGCGTATACCGGCGACAGTTGAACTATTGTGCAAATATTTTCTGTACAATACAGATATAAAGACAGATGAGGGTAAGAAATCAAACTACATGCAATTAATCTGTAACGGGTCACTGAAATTTTCTGGGTGGAGTTCGGGTTTATCCTGCAAATTATCAACCCCAAAGTCACCTCAAGTAACGTACGTAAAGTATGAAAAATTGAATAAGATTGGATGATCTGGAATTAAAACTCCTTAACTGTCAGCATTGGAACTTTTCAGTGATTAAATGGCGTAAAAGACCTAACACCTGCCGGCCGGAGTGGCCGAGCGGTTCTAGGCGCTACAGTCTGGAACCGCGCGACCGCTACGGTCGCAGGTTCAAATCCTGCCTCAGGCATGGATGTGTGTGATGTCCTTAGGTTAGTTAGGTTTAAGTAGTTCTAAGTTCTAGGAGGCTCATGACCTCAAAAGTTAAGTCCCATAGTCCTCAGAGCCATTTGAACCATTTGAACCTAACACCTACTATCTAATTGTAATTCATCTTTACACGCCCTAAAAAGAAAAACGGATTGAGTAATCTAAAAGAAAATCGAGTTATTATATTGATTACGGAGTGATGAGACAAGAAGATGTCAATAAGTCGGGTACAGTTAGTTGGAAATGCATAACCTTGGTATTTACAAAAACACAAAAGTCGCACGCTGATTGATGTGCACCACAGTAAACAATTCGTGCCCAACGGAAGAATCTACGAAGGCAGAAGCGTTGCCTGGACTGATAGAACACCGGTGTGCTAAACTTACGGATGAAAGTAACTTTTGCGTGATGTGTCCTTGCCATATAACGTACTCGTAGATCGATGAAACTTGGACTACACATAGAAAGAACTGTTACAGTATAGTACAGAAGATAACAGAAAAAATTCACAATGATACGAACAGAAATGACATTTTTAATTACGCTGAAGTCGCCGCGATTCTTGGCGGCGCCCTGGGCATTACAAAAGGCGGGAAATGTTACTTAATATGATGGGTGATCACCACGGACGGCAACGCATGCTCTACAACGTACTCTCATGCTAGCCACAAGATAGGGCGACCCACTCTTCCACTACCCTCGCATTCGGGAGGACGACGGTTCAATCCCGCATCCGGCCATCCTGATTTAGGTTTTCCGTGATTTACCTAAATCACTCCAGGCAAATGCCGGGGTGGTTCCTCTGAAAGGGCACGGCCGACTTCCTTCCCCATCCTTCCCTAATCCGATGAGACCGATGACCTCGCTGTCTGGTCTCCTTCCCCAAACAACCCAACCCATCCCCAACCCCTCCACTAGCACGCTTGATAGCTGCTGGATGGTCTTTGGGGCATGTGGACGTGCTCCAATACTTCTCTCCAACGCATCCCTCACGTGCCCGGTGGGATTTAAGTCGGAGAAAAGGGCAGACCAGTTCATCCGCCGAACATGCTCTCATTGCTAGAGCTCCTCCACCAGCGCCGTTCGATGAGGTCGTCCGTTGTCATGTGCAAAAATGAAGTCACCGCTGAGAAGACGCACATGGGCAAAGAGTAAAGCGCCACAATGACGTTGAGCGGTGAGTGCACCGCGTTCAAAGATTTGGAGGCCAGTACGGTCGTTATGCCTCCTCACCCCACAACACCTGGACCAACAAAACGATAATGTTCGACAGGTTCATTACGTGTTCCCACCTCCCGCCGTATGAGGGTACGTCCATAATCACTACGGTACTCAGACTGAATCTGCTCTCATCCAACAAGAGCACGTGATCTCCCTTCTCGTAAATGTCATCGAGCACGTGTGGGGCACGTTGAGGAGACGGATTGCAGCGACGTCCGTCCAGCAGTTATCAACCTTCCGATGGAGGAATAGAACTCCCTGCCACAAGAACTTCTTGCCAACCTTGTGGGAGTGCGTTACAGAGCATGCGCTGCTCAAAAATGGTTCAAATGGCTCTGAGCACTATGGGACTTAACATCCGAGGTCATCAGTCCCCTAGACTTAGAACTACTTAAACCTAACTAACCTCAGGACATCACACACATCCTTGCCCGAGGTAGGATTCGAACCTGCGACCGTAGCAGGTGGGCGGTTCCGAACCGATGCGCCTACAACCGCTCGGCCACAGTGACCGGCCATGCATTGCTGTCCGCGGTGATCATGCACCATGTTAAGGTCCATGACCCCTTTTTTTGTCACGTCCAGGAGACCATCATGAATCGTGGTCAAGTCAGTGTAATTATTGTCTTTGAATAAAAGTGTAATTTAGTTCGTCCCATTCTGTATTTCTTTCGCTTACCTTCTGTATTACACTTTAGCACTTCTTTCCATTTGTGGTCCATGTTCAACCGATTATGTTACTTGAGAGTGACATTTCATGCGAAAGTTACTTTCGTCCTTTAAGTTTAGCACACCAATGTAGTTTCATAGGCACTGGTGGGTTGTTTCAGTTTCCAGTGTTCAACTAGAAACGTGCAGTGAAGAAGCCAATGAAAAGCAAACAGTAACCTGGTTCAGAACCGAGTTACCTCACAGCTGCAAATCTTCTACATCTACCTCTGTATTCCACAAACCACCTTACAGTATGTGGCAGAGGATATTGTGGGTACATCTGTCACTTCCCTCCTTTCCTGATCCAGCCGCGAATAAACTGCGGCAACAGCGGCTTTGGGACACCTCCGAATGAGATTTCATTTAACCTGCTTGGGCAGCTCAGTCGGTAGAGCACTTGCCCGCGAAAGGCAAAGGTCCCAAGTCCGAGTCTCGGTCCGGCACGCAGTTTTAATCTGCCAGGAAGTTTCATATCAGCGCACACTCCGCTGCAGAGTGAAAATCTCATTCTTACTCGCCTTTGTTTTTGATTCGCAGCTCAACGACACGCCACGCTTCTTCCGTACAGAACATGAAGTTTACACCTACATCAACACTCCGCAAGACATCAGACGGTGTGCGGTGAAGAGTACTTGTGGTCCTTTGGTACCACTAACTGATCCCTCCTTCCTCCTTTCTCATCTTGGTCATTTCGCGAGTTGTATGTGGGAGGAAGTAATATGTTGTCCGACTCTTCCCGGAAAGTACTCTCTCGGAATATCAGTAGTCAGCCTCTCAGTGACGCACTACGCCACTATCGTAGCGAGTTTGTTGAGCATCTCGGCATCGTTATCGCGCCGACTAAACGATCCCGTGACAAAGCGCACCGTTCTTTGTTGGATCTTCTCTATCTCTTCTATCTTTCCTACCTGGTAAGTGCCCCAGACTGATGAACAATACTCAAGACCCTGCCGAACAAGAGCCTTGTAACCCACTTCTTTTGAGGATGAGCTACATTTGCTTAAGATGCTTCCTACAAATCTCAGTCTGGTATCTGCTTTTCCACCGGCCGGAGTGGCCGTGCGGTTCTAGGCGCTACATTCTGGAGCCGAGCGACCGCTACGGTCGCAGGTTCGAATCCTGCCTCGGGCATGGATGTGTGTGATGTCGCTAGGTTAGTTAGGTTTAATTAGTTCTAAATTCTAGGCGACTGATGACCTCAGAAGTTAAGTCGTATAGTGCTCAGAGCCATTTGAACCATCTGCTTTTCCTACTATTTATTTTACACGAGCTTTCCACCTGAGGTCGCTCTGGATAGTTATTCCTAGATATTTAACTGTAGATACTGTTTCCCGAAATTTTCGTCAATACTGTAGTTGTACAGTTGTGGACTTGTTTTCCCATGTATGACCACTACACTGTAGAGTTGGAATTCATACTCAGTAATGTTCAACAAGCTGTGAACTCTCCTGTGCATAATCTGGAAGTTCATCATCCAAACTGCTGAGTTACACTTTACGCATATCTTTATACACCGACGTACTTCGTGGTCAAGGCATACTGTCGAAACATTATTGGAATTATAAGTCCCGTAAATTCCACAGTAATTACGCAAAGTTTCATTTAAGATTATCAAAAACATACTGTCTTCAATTGGATCGCAATGCGCCTGAATGTACATTTTTGATTGTGTGATCACATTACAAAAATACGAGGGTCGTTCAGCAAATAATGCCCCACATTTTTTTTTTATAATACATAGACAAATGTCCTTGTTGGTGCTTCACATTTGATTTTTGTTCTGTGCGCCAGTGAAATTTCGAACCGCGTCAAAATGGCGTCTACATACGACGCACGTTACAAGCAGCGTGCTGTTACTGAATTCTTACTTGCAGAAAAAGAAACCGTGGTGAACAACCATAAAGGTTTGTGTACAGTGTATGGGGATGCTGCAGTTGATAGGAGTACAGTTGGGCGATGGGCAAAGAAAGTTACAGCCTCAGGAAATGCAGAAACAGAGCTCCATGATCAACCACGCTCGGGACTTCCTGTCACAGCCTCTGGTTCAGACATGCTGAATCGTGCGGATGTCAACCGGTGCATCAAAACTCGACAATTAGCATTGGAAGTGCGTCTGCAATGATCGAGACTCTCGTATATTCAAAGATGTGCCCACGATGGGTTCCACGAATGCTCACAACGGACCTCAAAATTCAAAGAAAGGCCATTCCATCTGAATTTTTGGAGCGTTTTGACACCCACAGACAGGCCTTTCTGTCACGGTTCGTTACGGGAAACGAAATCTGGGTGCACCACTTTGCGCCGGAAACAAAACGGTACTCCATGGAGTGACATCATCCTCATTCACCGCAATAGAAGAAATTCAAGACAACCCACTCTGCCGAAAAAGTCATAGAGACAGTCTTCTGGGATTATGATGGCGTCATTCTCGTGGCTCTGATGCAAAGAGGGAGATAGACAGACATTTTTCGAGAGACAGACATTTTTCGAGAGATTTTTCGAGATATAGGTATTTTACGAGTGATCGATATTTACGTGCGGTCGATTTTTATCAGGAGAACAACATTTTTCGAGCGGTAGATACATTTCAAGGGATAAATATTTTTCGAGAGGACGATATTTTTCGTGAGGTTGATATTTTTCGAGACGGCGATATTAGTTCCAGCCGATAAATGTTTGCTTACTCAAGAGAAAGGCTAGCAATGTGATGTTCTGGCATTACGTTAGTAACAAATCAATTGAAAAAGACGGGAGGTTTTCGTACGTTTTTAGTACAAATTATTACTTCTCGCCGTATCTTGTGTAATGTGATTGCTACACCTAGTCTCGTGCAAAATCTTAAGGTCCTAGGTCAACTGCAAGGCACTTCAAGCAGTCAGTAATTGAAGTTTCGATACCTAAAACATGACCCGTAATATGGATTACTTGTCGATTGTATTGGTTGGTTGATTGGTTTAAAGATTAAAGGGACCAAACTGCAAAGGTCATCGGTCCCTTGTTCCATGAAAACACAGAGCACAGTGAAACTATCCACCAGTCAGGCGAAGCTCTAAAATAAAAATTCCAGGGGAAGAAAAGCCCCAAGGTCAATGGTAAGACAACACGGAAAACGGAGCACAGCAACAAAAACAACATAGAGAAGAAAGGCAGAAGGAATTAAAACTGTACAGCAGAGGACTGTGGCTGGCTGATCACGAAAATAATAGGATGAAACAGCCACTCTGCAACACATTAAAACCTCCAGCCTAAAAGATTAGGGTGGAGTCGAATGACAACACAAAACTAAGTAAAATATACAGCACAAAGGAGGGTGACGCAATAAAATTTGAGGGACCTATAAAAGCCACTTGCTCGAATAAAACTTAAAACACGATCTGCCATAGAGACATCGTCACCTAAAAGAGATGATAAATCACCTAGGAGATTAAAAGTTCGCCTGAGGGCGGTTAAAAGAGGACATTTCGACAATATATGGGCCACCGTCATGTTTTCACCACAGCGACAATGAGAGGGGTCCTCTCGACGCAGCAGATGACCATGCGTCAGCCAAGAGTGACCAATGCGGAGCCTACAGAGAATAACAGAATCCCTGCGAGAGGCCCGCATGGAGGAACCCCACACGGTCGTGGTCTCCTTTACTTGCCACAGCTTGTTGGGTACAGACAGAGTGCGCCATTCGTCTGCCCACATCCCAAAGACCCAACGGCGTAACACCGACCGGAGATCAGTTGCCGGGAGGCCGATCTCCAATGGCAGTTTGCGGGTGGCTTCTTTAGCTAACTTGTCGGCGAGTTCGTTTCCCGCTATCCCAACGTGTCCCGGGGTCCATATGAACACCACTGAACGTCCACACTGTTCAAGAGCATGAACGGACTCCTGGATGGCAACAACAATGGGATGGCGTGGGTAGCACTGGTCGAGCCTGTAGACTACTGAGAGAGTCACTGCAAATGACAAAAGACTCTCCAGTGCTGGTACGAATACGCTCAAGGGCACGAAAAATGGCTGTTAGCTCTGCGGTGTAAACACTGCAGCCTTCCGGCAAGGAGCGCTGGTCTACATAGTCCGCATGAGCATAAGCGTACCCCACACGGCCGTCAACCATCGAGCCATCTGTATAGATAGCCTCCGAGTCGCGGGATGCGTCGAGGAGAGCAAGAAATTGGCGGCGCAAGACTGCAGGAGGAACTGAATCCTTTTGCCATTGTGAGAGGTCCAGCCGAAGCTGCGGCCGACGAATACACCAAGGTGGTGTATGTGGGTGGACCTGAAAAGCAGATGGAAGAGGCAAAGACTCGAGTTCACTAAGGAGTGACCGAACACGGATCCCAATGGTATGGCCTGATCGCGGCCGCCGGTGTGGGGTATGGACTGCCGCATTAGCGAAAAGGAGACGGTAGTTGGGGTGAACAACGAACGTGGGCAGCATAGTTGGCTAAGAGTTGTAGACGCCGAATGTGGAGCGGAGGAACCCCAGCCTCATCAAGTAGGCTATTAACAGGATTGGTGCGGAATGCTCCTGTCGCCTGTCGAACCCCAGAGTGGTGAACGGGGTCCAGCAGTTGCAACGCTGAGGGCGACGCTGAGCTATACGCCACACTCCCATAATCCAGTCGAGACAGCACAAGAGCTTTGTAGAGCTGCAGCAGCATGTTACGATCTGCACCCCAAGTTGTGTTGCTGAGGCAGCGGAGGGCATTCAGATGCTGCCAGCACTGACGCTTGAGCTGACGAATATGTGGAAGCCAAGTAAGCCAGGCATCGAACAGCAATGCCAGAAAACGGTAAGTGTCAACGACCCTGAGCATGGCATCCTGAAGATAAAGCTCAGGGTGGGGATGGACAGTTCGACGCCGACAAAAGTGCATAACACAAGTCTTCGCAGGAGAAAATTGAAACCCATGGGCTAAGGCCCACGCCTGCACCTTGCGTATGGCTCCCTGCAACCTACGTTCTGCAACACTAATGGTGGAGGAGCTGAAAAAAATGCAGAAATCGTCAGCATATAACGTGGGTGAGACAGACGACCCCCCTACTGCTGCTGCAAGGCCATTAATGGCCACAAGGAAAAGGGGCATGCTCAATACAGAGCCCTGTGGAACGCCGTTCTCCTGGATATGAAGTGAACTATGGGATGTGCCAATTAAAACGCGGAATGTCCGAACAGATAAAAAATTCTGAATAAGAATGGGGAGAGAGCCCCAGAGACCCTATCCGTGAAACGTGGCGAGAATATGGTGCCGCCACGTCGTGTCATATGCTCTGGAGAGGTCGAAAAAGACGGAGACGAGGTGTTGGCGCCTGGAAAAAGCAGTGCGGATTGCAGACTCAAGGAAGACCAAAGTATCGGCGGTGGAACGGCCCTGACGGAAGCCGCTCTGGCACGGAGCCAGAAGACCCCGAGACTGGAGCAGCCAACACAGCCGTCGACTCACCATACTCACTCAGTAGCTTGCACAGAGTATTTGTCAAGCTGATGGGCCGATAGCTATCCACATTAAGCGGGTCCTTACCAGGCTTCAGCACTGGAATGATGGTACTCTCGCGCCACTGCGACGGAAAGACACCTTCGCCCCATATGCGATTGAAGATGGCAAGAACACATCGCTGACAGTCCGGGGACAGGTGTTTGAGCATCTGATTGTGGACGCCATCTGGCCCAGACGCTATATCAGGGCACTGTGCCAGGGCGCTTTGGAGTTACCACAAACAAAATGGGGCGTTATACGCCTCAAGGTGGCGAGAAGCAAAAGAAAGCCGTTTGCCTTCCTCCCGACGTTTTAGCGAGCGAAACCCAGGCGGGTAATTCCCCGGCGCAGAGGCCCGAACATAGTGCTGTGCGAAATGCTCGGCGATTGCATCGGCATCGGTGGATACCGCCCTGTTGATGGTAAGCCCTGGGACACCTGTAGAGTGCTGCAATCCAAAGATGCGCCGAATCTTCATCCACACCTGGGATGGTGAAGTACGGGAACCAATGTTGGAAACATGCCTCTTCCAGCACTCCTGTTTCCGCCTTTTGATGAGCCGCCGCGCCTGAGCACGGAGACGTTTGAATAAAATGAGGTTCTCCAGAGATGGGTGCCGCTTATGTCGCTGAAGAGCCCGCCGACGTTCTTTAATGGCTTCAGCGACCTCTGGAGACCACCAAGGCACCGACTTTCGCCGGGGGCACCCTAACAAACAAGGAATGGTACGTTCCGCAGCGGAAACAATCGCTGCAGTCAGTGTCTCAACCGCCACATCGATGGTACCGTGGGGGAGAGATTCAACAGTGGCAGCAGAGGAGAACTTGTCCCAGTTTGGTTTGCTAAATGCCCATCTAGGCAAGCGTTCAAGGGAGCGACGCTGGGGTAGTGAAAGGAAGATGGGAAAATGGTCACTACCACACAAGTCGTCATGGACTCTCCAGTGGACCGATGGTACAAGCCCTGGGCTGCACAACGACAGATCTATTGCTGAGAACGTGCCATGCGCCACACTGAAATGTGTGGCGGCGCCAGTGTTTAAGAGGCAGAGGTCGAGTTGGGAGATGAGATTCTCGACCTCTCTGCCTCGGCCAGTAACCTTCGTTCCACCCCACAGGGGATTGTGGGCGTTAAAATCCCCCAGGAGAAGAAAAGGCGTGGGGAGTTGGGCGACAAGTGCAGCCAATTCGGTCGGGGAGACTGTACCACCTGGAGGGAGATAGACACTGCAGATGGTTATGTCCTGGGTAGTCCTTACGTGGACAGCCACAGCTTCCATTGATGTTTGAAGGGGCACAGGAGCACTATATACAGAGGTAAGGACATACACGCAGGCTCCACCTGACACACTATTGTAAGTGCTACGGTTGCAGTAATAACCCCTGTGTCCACAAAGGACAGGGGTCCGCATTGCCGGGAACCAGGTTTCCTGGAGGGCAATGCAGAAAGCAGGTGTCATGCTTAGAAGCTGTCGTATCTCAGGGAGATGGCTAAAATAACCGCCACAATTCCACTGGAGGATTGTACAAAGCGTGTCCTGTAGGGGCATGAAGGCACTGAAAAAGCAAATTACTTCACACAGTGACATGCTGCCACCGACTGAGTGACTGACGTCGCAACTGCCATCATTTCTGAGACGGCGAGATCGAGGTCATCCTCCGAGGCTGAGCTGACAGGAAGCGGTGGCGCAGGAACCACTGGCTGCTTAGGCTTCTTAGAGAGCTTCCTCTTCTCTCTCTTGTCTTTGGGAAGAGGGTTCGCATGCTGGGAGGGCTTTCCTGACGCATTGTCAGGAACAGAGGAAGAGTGTGAAGCCCTTCGACCAGCAGCTGATGGCTTCCTCAGCCACTGGCTAGCGTCTTGCGAGACACTGGTAAAATCCTTGGAAGGGATTCCCCCAAGGGACCCCTTCCGAACGAGTGAGGCCTGAGGAGGCTGTTGCTTCTCCAGCTGAGGAGCCGGAAGAGGCTTTTGCCTCTCCGGCTGAGTAGCCGGAGGAGGCTGGTGCCTCTCCAGCTGAGAGGTGGGGCTGGATGTCCCCAGTTGTTCGGGGTCCACTGCTCCCAAACCAGGTGTTTTGGGAGCAGTGGAAGAGAGTGTGGCCCCTACCAGCAGTGGGGCAGGCGTAACTTTACTGTTCTGTGGGCCAACTGAGAAGGGAGTCTTTGCAGGAACTGGTGGCGGCAGAGTTGCAGCAGCATAACTCCTCAACATAGATGTGGGATTGAGCCGTTCTAGCTTCTTCCTGGCCTCTTGGTAAGTTAAACGGTCCAGGGTCTTAATTTCTTGTATCTTCCGCTCTCTTTGATAGACTGCACAGTCTGGCGAGCAGGGAGAATGATGCTCCCCACAGTTAACGCAGGTGGGAGGCGGAGCACATGGAGCATTAGGACGTGAAGGTCGTCCACAATCACGACAAGTGGGGCTGGCAGTGCATCTGGAGGACATATGTCCGAACTTCCAGCACTGGAAGCATCACATAGGGGGCGGGACATAGGGCTTGACATCGCACCGGTAGATCATGATCTTGACCTTCTCAGGCAAGCAGTCATCCTCAAAGGCCAGGATGAAGGCACCGGTAGCGACCCTATTATCCTTGGGCCCCCTAAAGACACGACAGACAAAGTGCTCACCTCGTCGTGCCAGGTTCTCCAGTAGCTCGTCATCAGACTGCAGCAGAAGATCTTTATGAAAGATAATCCCCTGGACCAAATTTAAGGACTTATGGGGAGTGGCATTAATGGGGATGTCACCGAGCTTCTCCCAGGCGAGTAACGCCCATGACTGTGCAGATGAAACTGCTTGTATCAAAATAGCCCCGCTCCTCATTTTGGAAACAGATGCCACTTCCCCAAACTTATCTTCAAGATGGTGAACAAAGAAGAGAGGCTTAGTCCCCAAAAACGAATCCCCATCAGTTCTGCTGAACACAAGGTATCGCAGTGAATACGGCTCCTGTCTGTCCGCAGCCCTACATTCCTCCCATGGCGTGGCTAGCGAAGGGAACGATTTGGGGTTATATGTCGCTTAGAGACGTTGGCGGTCATGCAACCACCGGATTGAGACTTCACCCGCTTCATTGCGGGGCATCCGTCCCAATGCCACCCACTCTGACTAGGGGCTCTCCCCACGGGTGCCACCCAGCCACAGCAAAGGCCACCTGGCAGGATGCCCCAGAGAGACGAGCATCTACTCCTTGGCTTACGTGGGGAGGTGTCAGCTCAGGCATCAGCAGTACGATCCCTGTGTTGTCAGGGGGCTACAACCTAGAGGGTACATGACGACCCCACCACAATGGGCTGGCTACCATGCTGGATTTTGGGTGCCATGGGTAGTTCATAGTGATCGTGGGTGCAGATGGTGATGCACTAAGGGCGTAACTTACACAAACCATCAGGTGTGTATACCCAAAATGAGGGATGGAGGGTGCAGTGACGACGCCAAGACGATATAGAGTGCCAAGATCCTAGGGCACAGAGGACTCATGGTGCACCACGTAAGGTGTCCTTCCCCAAAAGGCTCATACTTCTATTGAATTTGGAAAAATGGAGGTCAAACCCCAATGGGGACCATCACATTAAAGGCCGAAACAGTTGAGACTCCTTTTAGTCGCCTCTTACGACAGGCAGGAAAACCGCAGGCCTATTCTAACCCCCGAACCCGCAGGGGGTGTCGATTGCATTACCTTAGAACCTTGTATTTTCTACAGAATGAAGAAACTGGAAACCTCAGTACGTTACACAAATCTCCAGCCAATAAATGTAAACTTTCCCGAGAGAAAGGCAGGCACTTTGACTTTTTTGTGACATCGATACTTTTAGAGGGGTCGGACCTTCCGAGTATTTGGTACCTTCCGAGAAGTCTGTACCTTCCATGAAGTCTATACCTTCCGAGAAGTCGAAACCGTCCGAGATATCGGTAATCTCCAAGAGGTTGATACTCTCCTAGAGGTCAGGACACTTCGAGTCATCGAACTTTCCGAAAGCTAGATATTTTCCGAGAGATCGGTACCATACAACGGATCAGAAAATTCCGAGATTCCGATACCTTTCGAGAAATCGATAGCCACCGATAAATTTCGTTAGATGGATGTTTTCAGAGAGATCGACGCATGCCGAGGGGTCGACGCAGCCCCTGAAGCCGACACTTCCGGAGGGGTCCATTCTGCCCAAGAGGTGGATACCTCTCGAGAGGTGGATATTTTTCGAGACGTCGCTTTCTTCCAAGATCTGATATTTTCTGAACGATTAATATTCGTAGAGAGAATTATATATCGTGATATCGATATTTTTAGTCAACATTCTGTACATCGACACACTTAGAGTGATTGGAATTCCACAAGTTTTCGATACTTTTCGAGTGATTGATATTTTTTCTTGTGGTCAATTTTGTCAGAAGAGCAACATTATCCGAGCGGTAGATACATTTCAACGGGTCGGTATTTGTTGAAAGATCGATATTTTTGTGAGATTTATATTATTTGAGAGGACGACATTAGTTCCAGCCAATAAATGTCGCCACTTCCCCCACAGACGCGTCGCCACTTCAGGCCGGTTCCCATTAGGGCTGCCGCGCGTCAAAACCGCGCGTCAGCGGCGTGGTTGCCATGGAAATGGCGTCAGCGGCACGGCGCGGCGGGCTCTGCGTCGCGGTTTGACCATGTCGAACCGCTTCCGCGCCGCCAATCACAGAACGCGCTGAGCGTGACGTCAGGTACGGAACCCCGGGCCACACGAACTTTCGCCGAACCGCTGGCGCGGACGCGGCAGCAGCTATGAAATACTTATCATCCGATTCAAAGGAAACTATTCGGCAGAAAAATTTGATTCTTGGGCATGTTACAGCCTGATATCTTCTCTCGATAAAGGACCGAATTTCTTTTCGTTACTCGTCGTGGTTACCTCCTGTATCGCATTTACGTAAACCTTTACACAAAATTTTAATGAGTGTGCAGAGGTAAAAACGCATTGCGTGGACTTTGCCTACAGTTCATTTTAGGTAATACATTATTGCGTATGAAATTTAGTCAACATATCGAAATTGTTTTTAAAGCTGAGAGCAAGTCGATAGCTATCACCGTTCTCGAGATATTGAATGATATGTCGGCGGACAGGCTGTGCCGTGATCGCGCGCGGGTTGCTCGCGACGCGACCGGTACTTCGTCCTGCTCGTCGTAAACCATGTGGTTGTATCACCCGCAAATTTCGTACACGGTTCAAGAAATCGAAACGTGTTATTTTGCAAACGATAACTTGTGAAAAGTCATGTATTTCGTCGCATGATAAATATCCTAAATCTGTTTATCTACCGAGATATGAAAGTAACTACAGTTTTTCAGATGGGATAGATGAATTTTTTTCAATAGCATTTAATAGCACGTGGAATGAGAAGTTAAACCGAAACTAATTTTCTGGTATGTCATAAGATGTAATTTACTAAATATCTATAGCTATAGATTATTTCCTTTGGTAAGTAACAAACTTTTTTTTCTTTATCCAGTGTACTTTACTGATTCAAGACGCGTTTCGCCTTTTACTTTAAGGCATCTTTGGTGGAATCTAGAATGATTCAGTTTTGTTTTGATATGTGATACATGCAGATTATAAAACAGTTGACATCTTTTTTTAAGTGAATGACTGATTACTTACAGTGAATCGAGTTTTTGGCAGACACATACGTTTCCACTCACCTGGTCACATGCTAGAGGTTGAACTAAAACTTAGATTATGGAACATAAGCACATTTTCATGTTCGCTCTTTTTTCTTCTGTCACTAGCAGTAGACGTTTTACCGAAAACTCTGGTTTGAAGTCGTAACTACAGTGTGTTCACCTCATGTCCCTTCCTGTCTGGTTTGTTTATGTACATGTTGCCAACCTGCAGAATTATATGCTGAAAACTAATGTTTGTTTATTTTTGTTCTCCTTATATCTGTATGTGTGTGTGGCTAGCCAGTGATAGTTATAGAAAGTTGAAAGTGAATCCAGTAGTTGTCAGACAGTGGTTGAAAGATTTGGTGTTCAGCTGATTTCAGTTTTGGTTTAAATGTTTTGTGGAGGAGTGCATGGAAGAGTAAATTCACTGCTTACATTAATAGATAAAATAGTAGAATAGTATTTCAACAGATGATTATTATCAGAATACTATCACCTAACCCCTTTGTCCTCACTCTTTGACGCCCCATAATACTAATCCCTATTGTTGTCAAAGTTATGCCATAATTTCCTCTTCCTCCTCTATTTAATTCCGTATCTCTTCTTTAGTCACACGATCCTCGTATCTAATCTTCAGCATTCTTATTGATCATCACGTTTTGAAAGCGTCCATTGTCGTCTTGACAGAACTGTTCATTGTCCACTCCACACAAATACCTTTGTAAAATAGTATCCAACGATTAGAATTTATATTTGGTGTGAAGAAATTTTCTTTTTCAGAACACTTTTCTTGCTATTGACAGTCTTCAGTCAGGTTTGCGTCTGCACCAGAAAATGCCTTACAATTTAAAATCTGGTTTCGAAAACTCTGTTCCAAATATATATTATTCTTTCGTGATTCTTAAGCAAGCTGCTGGCGATGATTACATCATGCTCTGTGGGAAATTCTATCAGGTGGCTTCCACTTTCATCCCTTCCATCTAGCCTTTGTGTTCTTACTGTTTTCGTGTACCTGCTACCGTATCTCATTTTAAATTTTTGTCTCGCTTAACTATCTGAATAACTCTTTTATCGTACATTGTTTCAATGTGTTAGGAGATAGTGAACAATCATGAATGGTAGTCATGAAATCTGTTTATGTTGAAATGAGAAAACATGAATAATGAAATATGTGAAAGAGTACATTGTACAGAAAATGAAAAATTGGTATGTCTTCACCCAACTTCGTCTTTCCTTGATTTAGGTGTAAGATATAGTTATTCAAACACACCGGTCGTTTCGGTGGGTCCCACCCCGTACCTCAGTGGCTGTCCGTCATTGGCTACCGCTAGCGTCTGCTGCTTCTAGATGGGAACGCCAATTCCGCGAACCGCCGCGTCAAAGCGGAAAACGCTTGCCGCTGCCGTTGCCGCACGCCGCGCTGCCGCGCTCTAGACGGCCACTTCGCCCAGACGCGTCGCCACTTTCCCAGAGGTCGCTACTTCGCGAGAGTTTGCTGTTTCCCGAGAGTTCGCTGTTTTACGAGAGATGGGTATTCCCCGAGAGATGGATATTTCCCGAGAGATGGATATTTCCCGAGAGATGGATAGTTTATGCGCGATTGATATTCTCTGAGAGAAATATGTATCGAGAGAACTATATTCTTCGAGAGACCAATGTTCTTCGAGTGATCGACACTCTTCGAGAGCTCTGTGTTCCATGGAATATCGATACTTTAGGGCGGTCGATATTTTTGATAATTTCGGTATTTTTCGTGAGATCGGTATTTTTCGAGAGATCGGTATTTTAAGAGTTGTAGATATTTTATGAGATGTCGAAATTTTCGAGAAGTCAATGTTTTTCGAGTGATCGATACTTATCGTGGTCGATGCTTTCCGAGATCGATTTTTTTCGAGAGTTCGATAATCTTCTAGAGGTCGGTATCTTCAAAGACATCGATATATTTCGTAGCATCGAATCTATCGGGAGATCTATATTTTTCGAAAAATCGAGATTTTTCAAGTGACCATTATTTTCTCGAGAGCTCGATGCATTTCGAGTTGTTTTCTTTTTTGTGGGATCGATATTTTTAGGGGGTCGATATATTTCGAGGCACCGACATTTTTCGTGTGATCGATATTTTTCGAGAGATAGATGTTTTTGCGAGGTTGGTAGTATACGAGAGGACGACATTAACTCCAGCCGATAAATGTTAGTTTACTCGTGAGAAAGGCTTGCAATGTGATGTTCTGGCATTACGTTAATTCCGAAAGCAAAAGACAAAAACGGGAGATTTCAATTCGTTTTTAGTACAAATTATAATTTCACGCCTCTTCTCGTCTAATGTGGTTGCTACACCTAGTCTTGTGCAAAATCTTAAGGTCCTAGGTCAACTCAAGGCACTTCAAGCAGTCTGTAACTGAACATTCGATAACTTAAACATCACCTGTAATATCGATTACTTGTTCATTGCATTAACTTGGAACCTTCTATTTTCTATAGAATGAAGAAACTGGAAACCTCAGTAAATTACATATATTCCCAGCCAATAAACGTAAACGTTCCCAAGTGAAAGGCGGGCATTTTGACTTCCTTGTGACATCGAAACTTCTCGAGAGGTCAGACCTCCTGAGAATTCGGTACCTTCCCCGTGGACGACATCCCTCGAGTGATCCATATTTTTGGAGAGATCGGTATTTTCCGAATATTCGCGACAGGTCGACGTTTTGCGAGAGATTAACATTTCGTGATGGCTGGTCTCTTTCAAGAGTTATCTTTACTTTTGAGAAATCATACTTTTCTAGAGATCGATCCCTTTCGAAAGATAATTATTCTAGAGAGATAGACACTTTCCGAGAGACCGACACTTTCTGGACTTAGCCGCTTTCCGAGAGTCGGCTTTTTCCGAGAGTCGGCTTTTTCCGAGAGTCGGCTTTTTCCGAGAGTCGGCTTTTTCCGAGAGTCGGCTTTTTCCGAGAGTCGGCTTTTTCCGAGAGTCGGCTTTTTCCGAGAGTGCACTGTTTTCCGAGAGTGCACTGTTTTCCGAGAGTGCACTGTTTTCCGAGAGTGCACTGTTTTCCGAGAGTGCACTGTTTTCCGAGAGGTTGGTATTCCCCAAAAGATGGATATTTTCCGAGACATGGATATTTTATGAGAGAAAGTGGATACCTCAGTAAGTTACATATATTTCTACCCAATAAATGTAAACTTTCCCAAGAGAAAGGCAGGCACTTTCACTTATGACATCGATACTCGTCGAGACGTCGGTACTCTTGAGAGGCCAGTAATTTTCGAGATATCGAAATTATTATAGAGACCGACTCTTTTCTAGAGATCGATATCCTTCAAGATCCTTACATTGTCTGGGGGATCCACACTTCTCCAGAGGTCGACTTCTAGAGGTAATTATTTCTCGAAACGTCGCCATTTCGCAAGATGTCGATATTTCTCGGGAAGTCTCCATTTCTCATAGAGATCGATGTTTTCCCAAAGGTCGATATTTCCAAAGATCTACATTTTCCCAGATCTAACTTTTCGAGAGGTCGACATATTCCCCGAGATCGATATTTTCCCGAGGGCGACATTTTCCAAGACTCCGACATTTTCCGAGATGTAGATATTTTTTTAGACATCGACATTTGTCGAGATATCGACATTCTCTGATACATCGACACTTTTCGATACATAGGTGATTACTGAGCTATCGATATTTATTGAGATACCGTTACTTTTAGAGACATGGCTCAGTTTCGAGATGAGGATACCTTTCGAGACGTCGGTACTTTCCGACAAATCGGTACTTTCCGAGAGACCGACATTTCTCGAGAGATCGTTATTTCACCCGAGATCGGCACTTTCCGAGGGATCGGCATCTTCCCAGAGATCGGCATCTTCCCAGAGATCGGCATCTTCCCAGAGAGATCGGCATTTCCCGAGAGATCGGCATTTCCCGAGAGATCGGCATTTCCCGAGAGATCGGCATTTCCCGAGAGATCGGCATTTCCCGAGAGATCGGCATTTCCCGAGAGATCGGCATTTCCCGAGAGATCGGCATTTCCCGAGAGATCGACATTTCCCTAGAGATCGACATTTCCCGAGAGATCGACATTTCCCGAGAGATCGACATTTCCCGAGAGATCGACATTTCCCGAGAGATCGACATTTCCCGAGAGATCGACATTTCCCGAGAGATCGACATTTCCCGAGAGATCGACATTTCCCGAGAGATCGACATTTCCCGAGAGATCGACATTTCCCGAGAGATCGACACTTTGCATTGGGGCTTAATTATATAAATATGTAATGGAAATACTTTTTAAATTAGTCGCTGTATGTCCGATTACGAAGTCTCGTAAACGGTTGGCCCTGACTAGTTTTAGTACGCAATCTGACTGCATAGAATAACAACAAAGAACGGAATGAAATTTTCCGTTAACACAATTAATTAATTAAGTCCCCAGCAGCTATAAAACCAACGCAACAACAAAGCACAAGTGTAACTGTTCTGTGTGTGGGAGTGTGATTCAATGTACACATCTGGCACGGTTCTTCTTCAACAAGACAAGAAATTTTAAATACCATTTATACTGAAGTAATTTAAAAAAATAGAAATACTATAATTGCTCAAGAAAACCAGAATTACATTCTAATACAAGAACACAAGCCAGATGCTTTGTTGACTGAACCTGTAATGACGCATTATTTAAGACATGGAAATAATGAAAAAACTGGGAATATTTTACCTTCATATATATTGACGAAAAGCACTCTGATCATTACAATATTTCCATTCGAACAACATCTGCTGTCTATCCCATCAAACAACTGCATAAAACATGGAACAAGCACTCTCCACTACGACTTCTCGACAAGAACTTTTCACTACGACATCTCAGCAAGCACTGACTACTACGAGTTCTCGACAAGCACTGCCAGTGGAGGCGGCGGAATAATACTCTTTGGCGCAATCTCTGGCGCTGTGGCTCAGTGTAACCACCTTTCAACTTCTCGAGAGCTCGACATCCTTCGAGACACAGACACACGTCGAGACACACCGACATTCTTCGAGACACAGACACACGTCGAGACACACCGACATCCTTCGAGACACAGACACACGTCGAGACACACCGACATGCTTCGGCAGATCGACATCCATCGACTGGTCGACATTTTCAAGGGATAGATATTTCGATTGATCGATATTTTGGAGATCAATATTTTTAGAGATTGATAATTTCGAGACATCAATAAGTTCGAGAGATCGACACTTTTCGACAGATCCACATTTTTTCGAGATACCAAAATTTTCGGGAGTCCGACGTTTTTCGGGAGTCCGACGTTTTTCGGGAGTCCGACGTTTTTCGGGAGTAACTAATTGATAGTGTTCCTGGACTATGTACACCCAGTATGTTCATCCTTCAATGCGTCATTCTTTTCCCGATGTCAGAATACCTGCGTCCGCCCCGATAGCTGAGTGATCAGTGCGGTGGTCTGTCATGCCAAGGGGCCTGGGTTCGATTCCCGGCTGGGTCGGAGAATTGCTCCGCTTAGGCACTGGTTGTTGTGTTGTCCTCATTATCATTTCATCCATCATCAGTGGAAGGCAACAGGAAACCACCACTGGAATCACTTCCCTAGACGCTCATGCAGTAGACCTCTCTGACGAGGCTTCCCCTGTGACAGGACCTGCCGTAAGGCAGAACAAAGTTTTTTAAAAATACTTGGTGGCGACATTAGCCGTAAAAGTCAGCATTTTGACTACTCAGGAAACGTTCCGCTCCAAAATCACTACTTCCTCATTCTGCGAAGATGTCATTGGGTATCATGTCATGTCATTAAATGGTTCCATTTCGCAGGAAGCTATGTGTTTGAGGCAAAATTTGACAGATCAGAGAACCAGCATATACACTGAGGTGACAAAAGTCATGGATACTGATCTGCACATAGCATGGAGATAGTATCGCATACATAAGATATAAAAGGGTAGTGCATTGACATGGAATGGCAGTCGTAGCTAGACACATGGAAAATTCCATTTCCCAAATCGTTCGAAATTCAATTTTCTGAGACCCATAGTGTCACGAGTGTGCCGAGAATAACAAATTTCAGGCATTACCTTGCACCAAGGACAACGTATTTGCCAACGGCCTGCACTTAACGACAGAGAACAGCGGCGTTCGCGTAGGATTGTCAGTGCTAACAGACAAGCAACACTGCGTGAAGTAACCGCAGAATTTAAAGCGGAATGTATGACGATCGTATCCGTTAGAGCAGTGCGGCGAAATTTGACGATAATGGGTTACGGCAGAAGACGACCTGTTCGAGTGCCATAGTTAACAAGCACTACATCGCTTGCAGCCCCTCTCCTGGGGTCGTGACTATATTGGTTGGACCATGGACGACTGGAAAACCGGGGCCTGGTCAGATGAGTCCTGCTTTCAGTTGATAAGAGCTAATGGTAGGTTTCGAGTGTGGTGCTGACCTCACGAAGCCATGGAACCAAGTAGTCGACAAGTCACTGTGCGTGATGGTGATGGCTCCATAATGGTGTGAGCTGTGTTTACATGGAATGGATTGTTTCCTCTGCTTCAACTGAATCGACTGTTCAGTGGAAATGGATATGTTCGGCTACTTGCAGAGCATTTCTAGTGCAACAACGTTGGAATTTTTGTGGATGACAATGCGCCACGTCACTGGACTACAGCTGTTCACCACTGATTTGAAGAACATTCTGGACAATTCGAGCGAATTATTTGGCCAGCAGATCACTGGACATGAATTCCATCGGACATTTATGGGACATAATCGAGAGGTCAGTTCGTGCACAAAATCCTGCACCAGCAACAATTTCGCAATTACGGACGGCTATAGAGGCAGCATGGCTCAATATTCCTGTAAGAGACTTCCAACGACTTTTTGAGTCCATGCTATTTTGAACTGTTGTACTACATTGGGCAAAAGCACGTCCGGCAAAATATTTGGAGATACCCCATAACTTTTGTTACCTCAGTGTAGATGCCTGTATTCTGTGCAGAATAAGCTGGGCCGTTGTCTTGGAACAAAACAATCCCTCAGTTAGCTTCCTGCGACATTTCATCTTGGTGGCTCCTCCATCCTGTGACTGACAGACAGCCGTGTTAGAGGACAGCAGTCGTAACAGCAACCAATCAGAGTACGAGTTTGGTCACACCTTCACTCCTGCGCTCCTTCGTTATACCTCAGCTGCAGGACGACAACTACGACCTAAAAAAAAATTTTTGTGATTTGTTCTTGTGTGTGTTTCCCAGTGTGGTACTTTTCCTTTACGGAATATTTTAAGTGACCTGTGAAATTGCTGTTATGATCCTACAAAGCGAACTCAATACTGCACGTTAAAGGTGAAGATATGAACGCTATCAGCACTAAAGTACGCAGCTGCTGCTACAAGAGCCTATTGCACTTGCGCGAAACGGTGACCCACCTCCCTACACCCAACTGTCAATCACTTTGCTATTCTAATCCAGGTATGGTGATGTACTGTGGTGCTGAAACCAACCTTCGGCTTGATGACAGTTCTGTCTTCTCTTTTTATTGACATTTTGTTCTGGTTTCTGTAGTGACATTCTACAGTACTCTGGCTTGGGGATTTCAGTGTGTACGAGGACTGCAGACTTGTAATTGCCAACAAAAAAGATATCATTACGTAACATTTTTTTGAGGTGATGATTAAAACTTTTTGACTATCCCTCACAAAACTGCAATAGGACGAAAGCACCGGGTGGTTATAATTAAAGTGCAACTAGTCACAGTGGTCCGATGTGGACTCCAATTAATGTATGGCAGCGATAGTTGTTATATTTGCTAATGTTTGAATGTGGAAGCGATTTACGCTGGAAAAAATTAGTTCCAGTTTTAGCCACCAGATGCAAATCTGGCGCTTTAGACTGTTTGCATGACAGTGTGCCACCCACAGTGTCATTCGAGAAGCCATAAAGTGAGTTAACAGTGTGGCCATGCGCTGTTAATGAAATTGTTTCGTGTGATAGGCAGCAATTACAGTGCTGTATTAGAAAGTATCTGCGACTGAAAGGTCTGAGAAGAGGCATGATGTAATTAAATGGTTTAAATCAGCCCACTAGTGAGTGTTTCAGTTTTCGTGGCAGGTGGCAGCAATTTTAAAAACATTTTCAATAGATTTTCGTGAAATTTTGAGATATAGAGATTTTTGTAACTTTGCTTTAAAAATTTAGTAAGTCAAATTACATTCCTGTTGTGTAAGGTGACATGGTCTCCTTACCTTCATTTCTTACACATTCCGTCATCACAGTCGTATTTTGCACATCAAGACGCTTCATTCGAACCCAAACTCGATAAGGTAGAGTCAATTTTGCATGAATTCATGTAAGAAATATGCAAATCTAATAAGTACATCGCAAGTGCGCACCAAGGTTGAAAAAGTCGAGGCTGGCGTACACAACATGATGGCCACAGGAATTTTCGTTCTAAAGAGGAAACCAGCCCACTGGGAGGTCCGTCCCTTCAGAGGGGTGGGTCAACAACATACCTACTTTGGCCGAAGCGACTGCCCAGAGAGGACAGCTTTTGCCAGAGCGAAGGGATAACGACACCCGTCTTTGACTTAAAAGCAAAATTCCTTTACATTGTGTGGGAGAGCATTTTTTGATGGACCGACTGCGTAGATACAGAGTTCTCATATGAGGACAGTATATGCCCAACGGAGATGCTACATAGTTTCGCATTGGTCGACTTAAACGAAACGTCATTCTCCCGTTTAAGAGACCAATGCTGACCAGTGGAATATTTCTGACGCAAAGACCTAGAGGAGTGAGGGAAGACAGCGAATCATATACCCTTGCAACTTTCCCAGAAAAAGGAGCCATTCCATTGTCGCTCTTGGAGCGGGAACACGTAACGAGAGTGAGTGCGCTCGTACATGCACGCAAAGAGCGAGGAACAAAGTCTGTCCTCAGTGCTTCACTGGGAGAGCGCCTATGTCATTAGCAAATCGGAGTGATACTCTATATTAAGTCGCTCATTATTAAGGATTGTTCACTGTGTTGGCCACCACACTTATTGTGCAGTGTGAACACAGACAGAGTACTAGTTAAACGCCTGTGAGCGAATATTGAGTGGCATCACAGTGGACTGGTTATCTGACCGGTGTATGGCTCTGAGCACTATGGGACTCAACTGCTGTGGTCATAAGTCCCCTAGAACTTAGAACTACTTAAACCTAACTAACCTAAGGACATCACACACATCCATGCCCGAGGCAGGATTCGAACCTGCGACCGTAGCGGTCGCGCGGTTCCAGACTGTAGCGCCTTTAACCGCTCGGCCACTCCGGCCGGCTGACCGGTGTACCACGCTAATATTTAGACTAGGGGCGGATAGGAGTCCTTGACTTCATCAAGGCATAGGGAGAGTTTGATTGGCGAAGGTCAATCCAGATAGAAAGAGATAGTTGCGATTTGTCAGCAGCGAGCGATGCAGACAGCAGTCGTCGTAGCTCAGGTATTGTGCGCTACAGCATATGCGAGCCCCATCTGTCGTCAATAACAGTACACTCCATTACACTTCTCACTTGACAGCCTTTATTGTACCTAGAAAAGTTATTCAAATTGTGTAGGCGCAGCTCTCAGCCTTTCTGCTGAGTACATAACATTCTTAAAGAAAAGGGAGAAAAGAACTCTTTCCATACTTTGTAAAATAATAGCATACCTATCCATAAGAGGCTATCTACTGTTCCGAAAAGAACCCAGAAATTTATTATTTTATAAGAAAAAGTTTCACTTGAATCCTCAGAATTTTTTTTGCAATAAATAATATTTTTCGTTCGTTTAATGTTTTTCTTACAGTAACTAGCAGTACTCCAGTACCCAAGTATTCCACTAGTTATGTAAGAATATAGAATATTTTTGTGTCTTTTCCTTACAGCAGACGACTCCAGAAGATATTTGTTGCTGAATGTTTTTCAAGCAGTTCTTGTTAGTACATTAGGAGCGTCTGTCTGACTTCTGTAGTAGTGTGAGGTGGAAATTGCTTCTTGCAGGAGACAAAGGGTACTTGTTGGATCAATCCATTGTGCAACTTGACAAAATAAAACCCATACACTCACCGGAAATGGCGACCCTGCCAGGATAGGTAAAACCAGAAGTAGGTACAGCAGGTCGCTATCATAGTTGGTAATTTTTTTCATATCGCAAAGAGATATTTGCAAAGATTTAGGGTTATAATAGATAACAGCAGCGAGGAAAGCAGAATTTTAGGGACAAGGTCTTGTGTTAGTGTGTTTGAAAATTTTGGTTTTTTACAATTTTTGAGTAGCTGTTAGGGCATAGGAGTTTCAGGTGATAGGCAAAGACGCTGAGTGACACAGAGACGCAGAGTGACGCAGTATCAAATGAGTTAGAATTAAGAAATAACATTTTTTTGCCATTTGCAAGTGCACAGGTGGAGATTGGAGACTGTAACAGAGCAGACAGAACAGCCGAGAAGTCACGACGTCGTTGTTGTTGGTTCAACCAAATGATAAGTGGTCGTACAGTTTTGTATATAGGGTTATGGTGTGCTGAAAGAACTTCCATGTTACAAAAGCACAAGCCAAAAGGTTACAGGATAGACAGCAGGTAGACAAGATGGGGAAAAATCAGATAAACAGCAAATAAACGAGCTTGTTGAGAATAGGGCAGACGGTGAACCTGAGAATAGGACAGACGGTGAATCACAGAATAGGACAGTTGGTGAACTGCAGCATCAGCAGGCTCAGTTAGATTGGGATAGAATTGAGACAGATCAGACAGATGGGAATCGAAGGGACGAGAAGATCGAATTTCCAGAATACGAAATTCCGTGTAGATCACATTCTGAGCCAGAAATAGACAGCCCACGGAGGAAATGGCAAAGATTAGCAACGAAACGAGCTAAAGAAACGCGTTTGTTTGGCGCATATCCGGAGACAGAATTCGCGTCAATAAAGTCAATGAATCGGCAGTTAGCTGACGTCCAAAGAGAAGCAGACAGTGAAAAAGAGGGGGAACATTTAGAATACGTCGAACCTCTCGTACACATTCTCAATATGCCTCGGCAACAGGCACAGAATTTTGTGGAGTAACGAGCTCCACGAAAAGGTTCCGTAACAGACGCAACTATAGCTGCAAACACAAGACATACACAACAGAGAGGGCAGTGGGCGGAGTTGTTTGCGCCAAGTAATGGTTCAATGACATACACAACTAGTCCTCAACACAAAGAACACAGGGAGAAGGGAAGACACCACTGATTGTTGCAGTTATCAAACTTAGAAACGCCACAGCATAGCCCAGTAAACGAAGTAACTGACCGAGTTTAAAACAATAGAACGAGAGCACACAGTTCAGCAGAAGGCAGTGTTACAGGACAGGACGCGATCATTGATATGTTACAAAAAATGAACTATAGTATAATGAAACAATACACAGATGACGAAACAGAATACACAGATGGCGAAACAGCATCAGCAATTGAAGCAGGATAATCAGAACTTGAGACAAGAGATAAAGACACAGATTCAACACGTTAAAATCCAGATGGAAGAAGGGATCGCTATAATTGATAGTCAGATCACACAGATAAACAAAGACGTGAAAGAATCTAGAGAAAGAATTCAGGTACTAACACAAAATCAGCAGCAATTACGCACTGACGTGGACAAGGTCCAATTGGACATCGTAAACGTTGACAAAAAGGTGGAACGTTTTACGAAAAAAGTCACTCGAACAGCAATACAAATTTCGGAAGAACAAGCAATTCAAAGCAAGGTCGCAAAAGTTGCACTGAAATATATGATCAGCGGATCAATAAGACAGAACTTAAAAACAAAGATCAGTTTGAAAAGCTTCGAACAGAGTTGATACAAACCATCGAAGAAAAGACTGAGAACGATTACACCTGTAGCGAAACAACTGATACAGCAAGCATTAATTCAGTACACAAAGTCGCGCCGTCTAAGAAAGTTCAATTAGAACCAAGGCCAGACGTAACACTCGCGCAGAAATCGAAACAGAAAACCCCGATTAAAGTAATACGTGACATACCACAGAACCAGGACAGCATCGACTCTATAGAAGGCCCTGACGCTACGTCATCAGTCGTTAGTGACGTCGCAACATCTAGGCATGCCGCATGGCATATGATCGGGAGTGTCGGTTGTGCAGTGCCGTTCCTTTTGTGTTACATATTGTGTTTTTTTCGACTACAGCAGTTAGAGTTTTCACCATGGTGTACAAGTGTTGTGTTCCTCGCTGTAACGGGAATTATGTAAATGGACCTAAGGTCCATGTGTTTTCGTTTCCTAACGACGAAAACCTTCGTCGCAAGTGGATTGCCGCCATTCACAGGGATGCATTTTCACCAACCAAATATTCCAAAGTACGTAAATCCGATAGTTTTCCATGTTTTCAGTTTTTATAGTTCTTTATTCTTTATTTATACCTTTTGAAGACCTGTACGATATTGTACCCAGGCACCACTACTGATTTTGTGTCGTCAGTCTTACGTAGTAAACGAAGTTCAGCAACTAGCATTCACACTTGAATAGACGAAATCGCGTTTTCTACATTATTTTTTATTTACTCGAAGGCACGATTTATTTGACCTGCATGTACGCAAAGACTGCTTTTCAGAGTAAAGATCATACAGTTAGCTGCGTTGTGACAAGTCGGGTTTTAGCAAAGATTTCCATTGAAAATTATAGTACGATGTGTAGATTCTAAGTTGTGATCTCTAATAAAATCGAATTAGTGTTCAACTTCAGTCATTATTTTGGAAATTATTTTCAGGTATGTAAACTACATTTTCCAAAAGAGGATGTAAGAAAATCTTTCATCTAAATAAAACTGCAGAATCCAAAACAATACCAAACATTTGGTCCAAAAATAAGAGATTTATAGTGATAAGCACGCCCAGGCGTTTCTGCCTGCAACAGACCTGGCGTTCGCCGTGCCTAGCTGACGTGGCGTCACGAACAAGCGCCGAAGCCTTCCTTAGAGTCGATGTTGACTAGGCACAGTATATAGAAAAACAGGACACACACAGTCAGCCGATACCAATAGAAAGACAGGCGACTGAACCAGTAAATCCAATGACACAATATAACAGTAGCGCAGGTACAGTACCGCGAATTACGAGAGTAGAGACAAACGAACAACACTTGTTCACCAGTGTTACGATATGATGCAACTATGGGGCAGGAAGCTGAGCATATGCAGACAGGCATAGACTACCAGAGAATAGGCAAGATGACACAAGCAGTGGCAGATTATTTGAGTCCATGCATCAGCCACAAACCGGATTTATGAGTAGATTGATACAGACCACTTCCCAACACTTAGAAAATTTCAACATTTCGATGAAGGAGAAGGTAGCTTGCATGCACGCACATTCTTAGATCAGTTCCAAGTAGGCTTGCCAAAACATTGGAGCGTGGCTCACAAACTTGCCTTCATTTGTGCACACATGTCAGGAAAAGTAGCGGAGGTGATGCAAAAGCTCGCTGCTACCTCTACGTCTTACCTACAGTTCAGAACAGTATTTCTCGAAAGATATTGGCCTAAGGAGGAGCAAAACAAAATTAAATACGAGTTACATCAGATGACACCATATGAAAACTCAGGGGAGAAAAGCGTGGTAAAAGTCTTTGACACAATGGACAAAAAGAATAAATGCCTAGACAAACCATACAGTAATGGAGAGCTGATACGTCTGTGTAGAATGACGTTACCGGTAGCATATCAACAGGCAACAGTAGGAAAAAATGAAAATACCGAAGAATTCAGAGAGGTCTTGAGGGAAATTGAATTCATGTTTAAAGAAGACGAGGCGAAAGAAAAAAAGAAAGGAGAGGAAACAGCAAAAGGAGAGGACTAGGAACGAATATTCCGATAATAATAATCGTAAGCTTAATACCAATAATTTCAGGCAATTTAACAGACCAGGACAGTGGCATAATGAAGGTAATTGGCATAGAAACGAGAACCAGAATAATTGGTACCGAAATAGGAACGGCAATGGACACTCATACAGTGGTGGATATGGGTTTAGGAATCAAAATGCCAGCGGTCAAGGGTACTTTGAAAGAGGTCACGATGTCAGAAACAGCAAATGGCGAGACCAAGGCGCGAATAACTACAGAGGAAATTATAGTCCACAGAGACACAGCAAACAGAAACCAGAAGTAGAAGTTAGGCCACCGAATACTGCAAAACGTAAAGATTCACGTGAAAAATGAGGAAGAGGTTAGGCAAACTAACATCCACGCTACCTTATACTAACCACTAAATCAAAATTAAATTAATAGATCAACTGAACAACATAATTAAAAGAAAAAAAGGGACACAAAACAGACTAACAATTTCTTGTAGCATTGAGTATCCTGCAACAAGCACACAAACAAGAAATGACACACAACCCATAAAAGGATGAAGAAGTGGTAGGACATAATTAGAATAAAGAAATATATCAATCTAATAATTTTTGCATTGCATAAAATCAGAGATTTTTTGTAAATAACAATAACAAATGTATGTAAAACTAAAATTGTAAATATTTCTACGCATCAGAGGGACATTACCACCAACATCAATCGCCAGCTCCCTCAACACCAGATGCTTCGAGATAGCGATGGAGAGGGTACAGACATGTTGAGAAAGCACTAGGACTATGACAACAACATGAAGACCAAAGTCACACTGGAAATGCAGGTTGCAACCAGGTTGGACTTCAGAAGAACAACACGCAGCGTGGACATGTCATACGCCACGACACTGCTACTTCGTGGACAAGTGTGGGGAGAATCATGATACGAGACTACAAAGAAGGTACAAGAAATAAACTCATCAACTTATATTTGGAAAGGCAGTCAGATCCTACAAATCCCATATCTCTCCTACATTAAAATTCACATATTCCTAACCCAAGAAGAACAGAAGAATGCAAGAAAGAAGAGAAGGAAAGAAGATGCAAGAAAAAGAAAGGCAGAAGACAGCAAGATACCATTCTCTCCTATCCTACAAAGAAAATTGTTACAAACGTCTTTTAATGAACTTTGAGGCTTGCTAACTACACCAACCACCTCTCCAAAAATAAACCTTGAATAGTCAAACAAATACAAACGAATGGCAAACAGAATATTAAGCGGTACCAACAAACATTATGCAGGAATGGATTCAGCAAAATGAACATCATTCTCCCTACCACATCAGCAAATTGCCATACCGAACCAGGTGTGGAGTACCAAGACGTCACGGCACATATATTAGGTGACGATCGTCGGTAATCACCAACTTACTACAATCATCGAACTGCCATACCACCCCAGGTGTGACAGCAAAGGACTACCAAGACATCACTGCATACTCAATAAACCCGTCATCATCATCGGTTAAAAATACCACTTCATGATAACATTAACAAATAAGACCCAGCGTCACTTGCTAGAGTGCTTCTCACATGATTTGTGACACCCATATAAATGAGTCGACACCTTCCAGCACTGCCATGGGGACCGTCGAACAAAGAAATGGACAGAGTAAACACAATCAGCATAGACTATAAAAATTAGATATATGCGAATAATACTTACCTTCTTATTTGTGAAAGTAATTATTTTATTAAATAGCTAAAGCCCCTAATTTATACATACCTCAAAATTTTTGAGAAAGAAACTAAATTAGGATAGTCATACAATTTCTTATTTCCTTTATATGTAGAATTAGAAAAAGAATTATGTAGTATTTTCCTTCAGTAAAGAATATTCATAATACATTATTATTGTAATTATAACATTAGTATTGAGGATAGAATTAATAGAAAAGCTTCTTCATTCTTTAAATGAAAAAACAGTGACACATAAAAGAAATAAATAAATGAAACAAATTGACACAACAGAACTTTTGCGAACATTCACACAAAGCTTAATTAAAAAAGAGAAATAACCACACTAAGACATGATACACTGTACACTAATGAGTTTAGAAAAATTAATATTGTAAACGCAGCTTTTGGAAACGACAAAGAAAAACAGAGACACGTAATGGCAACGACAAAGAAAATAAACCTTTGTAAAGTCTATGTTTGCCAAACAACAAAACACAAATAGTATAATTAAAAACTAGAAACAATAGCTATTTAGAAGTAATTACAAAATACTGAAGAATGGCTGAGAAAGTTTATTGAAAAATCTAAAAGAACAATTTTTGCCTCAGCATTGACAAACCCCAGACAAAAATTTGGTAACAAGGGGAAGGGGGGGAGGGGGTATGTCAGGTGGCGTGGTCGTCATACCTTCATTTCTTACACATTCCGTCCTCACAATCGTATTCTGCACATTTAGACACTTCATTCAAACCCAAACTCGATAAGGTAGCGTCAATTTCGTATGAATTCATGTAAGCAATATACAAATCTAATAAGTAAATCGCAAGAGCGCACCGAGGTTTAAAAATTCGAGGCTGGCTTACATACCATGATGGCCACAGGAATTTTCGCTATAAAGAGGAAACCAGCCCGCTGGGAGGTCCGTCTCTTCAGAGAGGTGGGTCAACAACACACCTACTTCCGCCGAAGCGACCGCCCAGAGAGAGGACAGCTTTTGCCAGAGCAAAGGGATAATGACACTCGTCTTCGACTTAAAAGCAGAATTCCTTTACATTGTGTGGGAGCACCCAGAAGACGCATTTTTTGACGGACCAAATGTGTAGTTACAAAGTTCTCATATGAGGAAAGTATACGCCTAACAAAGATGTTACGTAACTCCGCATTGGTCGACTTAAGCGAAACGTCATTCTCCCCTTTAAAAGAGCAACGCTGATTGTCGGAATATTTCTGACACAAAGAGCCAGTAGAGTGGGGGAAGACCACGAATGATATAACTTTACAACTTTTCCAGAAAAAGGAGCCATTCCGACCTTAACTTTTCCCAGCGAATTGAATGTTCAAATAACTTACGGGTTTGCTGCAGGGTGATGGTTCAAATGGCTCTCAGCACTATCGGACACAACTGCTGTGCTTATCAGTCCCCTAGAACTTATATCTACTTAAACCTAACTAACCTAAGGACATCACACACATCCATGCCCGAGACAGGATTCGAACCTGCGACCGTAGCAGTCGCACGGTTCCGGACTGCGCGCCTAGAACCGCGAGACCACCGCGGCCGGTGCTGCAGGGTGACGTCGTCGACCACCGCAGATATTTCGACAGGAGCACACCCTGTCATTCTAAAGGCACATATGCAAGGAGGACAATGTGCAAGGAAATTGAATACATCGGTTCACAGAGGAGAAACAAGGAAGATACCAGACACAGAACAAATGTCAACACAAACAAAGATAACCAACATCAAAAATATTGGTAGTGACTATTAATCATCAGGTGAGGTAGCACTAATTCTGTCCCTCTGTTTTTTGATGAGAAACAGAGCCGGATTCCAAGCAGTGTTTGAACAAAATCCATCATTTCTGTTTATAAGGTTGCTTGATAGCTTGATTTCAACAGCTTCCTGAATAACACTATCCCAATAGCTAGACGAGCAAGCCAGAATGTCCATGTTGTTGTATTCCATAGGATGACCGGTGTCAAGGCGATGTTCTGCAATAGCGGATTTGCTCGGCTGTTGTAAGCGTGTGTGACATGTTCAATACACCGGTCTTCCACAGTCCTGATTGTCTGACCAATATATGACATGCCACAACTGCAAGGAATACGATAGACACCAGCCTTACGCAAACCAAGATCATCTTTACGGACGCCAACGGGGCCTTAATCTTAGAACGTGGTCGAAAAACACATTTCACATCATATTTCCGCAAAATATGGCCAATCCTGTTGGAAATGCTTCCTGCATAAAAAAAGGCCTTAGACTTAGGTGTCACTTGGTTGTTATCATCACTCACCCGTTACACAGAAGGCTGACAGCGCAACGCACGTTTAACCTGCCTCTCACTATAACCATTCTGACAAAAGGTGACTTCGAGATGTGATAGCTCAGCTGCCAAACCTTCAGGGTCTGAGATAACGTGGACCCTGTGAACCAAGGTACGAAGTACTCCTTCGCACTGAGCTGGATGGTGACAAATATCAGCTCGCAGATACAAGTCAGTGTGAGTAGGCTTCCTATAAACAGAATGTCCCAGCGTACCATCTGTCTTCTTTCCAACCAACACATCAAGGAAGGGAAGGCATCCATTCTTTTCCACCTCCATAGAGAACTGAATATTCGGGTGGATTGAATTCAGGTGTTCTAAAAACCAGTTTAAATTCTCACAACCATGAGGCAATACAACAAAAGTATCGTCTACATATCTGATAAAACACGCTTGTTTCAAGGTCGCTGACTCCAATGCACGATCCTCAAAGTCCTCCATAAACAAATTGGCCACAATAGATGACAACGGACTTCCCATTGCAGCTCCATCAGTCTGTTCGTAGTACTGACCATTGAATAAAAAGTAAGTGGAAGTCAGCACATGTCGAAATAAATTTGTTAACTATACACCAAACTTAACCTAAATTAGCTGCCACGAATCAGAGAGAGGAACGCGAGTGAAAAGAGAAACCACATCAAAATGACTAAAATATCAGAGTCATTCAAACGCAATTCCTGCAATGGACGTAAGAAATCTGCAGAGTTCTAAATGTGGTGTACACACCTACCTACTAGTGGGCTCACCAAACTAGCAAACTTTAGCTACACGATATGTCGGAGCACCAATATTAGAAACAATAGGCCTCAACGGGACAGCCTATTTATGGACCTTAGGAGGCCATATAATCTAGGTGGTACAGTACAGTAAGAATTAAGACTCTTGATAGTCTCCTCTGACAAAGAACTTTTCTTCAGAAGGTTATTAGTCTCTCTCTCAACACTCTTAGTAGGGTCAGCACCGATTCTGCGATACGCTGAATCAGAAAGTAGACACTACATCTTTTGAATGTAATCGTGCTTGTTCAGCAAAACTGTGGCATTCCTCTTGTCCACAGGTAAAATAACAATATCAGGATCCATGCTGAGTGAACGTAAAGAAGCCGCCTCAGCTGCTGTAATGTTACACTTGGGTGGATGGGCCCCAGTCAACACACGACAAGCTTTCCTCCTAACCTCTCCCGCAGCCTCGGGAGGTAGTTTTTAAACAGCCTGTTCAATGGAACTAATAAAATCAGCGAATGGCAAACTCTTAGGCGTCAGTGCGAAATTCAGACCTTTCCCCAGCACAGACAAAGCTGCGACGTCAAACGTTTTCTCCCTGAGATTGATCACAGAACGTCGAGAATTAAAATTATAATTAGACACTGAGCCAAGGAAACGTTCAAACTTCGCCGAATGACGACCAGTTACAGATTGAAATTCCCAGTCACAAAGCTGACAAAGAGGCACCGTCGACCCAATCCCAAAAAAATTCAGAAATATTAGACGCCATCATTAAATGAAGCTGAAATAATTCCTTAGAAATTAAATCTAATCGACGGCGAGTATAGTGGATCCTTTCACGAACAAGACCTAAACCAGCACGTTGCTTGTTGCTACTGGCGGCAGGAGAATATGATGCACAACTTTAGCAGACGTTGTAACCACAATATGATTTCGACACTTCAATAAAAACGATAATGCACATTCCAACCTTACTCTACTGCTGCGTAATTTATCCAACCTCCGCAAGCAACGATACATTTCCTCCCCGTACAGGTAAACAATGTGAGATCTTAACTTTTCCCGGCGAATTGGATGTTCAAATAACTTACGGGTTTGCTGCCGGGTGACGTCGTTGGCCACCGCCGGTATTTCGACAGGAGCACACCCTGCCATTCTCAAGGCACAAATGCAAGGGGGAAGAAATGTGCAAGGAAATTTAATACCTCGGCTCACAGAGGAGAAACAAGGAAGATGCCACATACAGAACAAGTGTAAACACAAACAAAGATAACCAACATCATAAATATCGATAGTGACTATTAATCAACAGGTGAGGTAGCACTAATTCTGTCCCCCTGTTTTTTTATGAGAGCCATAGCCAGATTCGAGGCAGCATTTAAACAAAATCCACCATCTCTGTTAATAAGGTTGCTTGATAGTTTGACTTCAACAGCTTCCTTAAAAACACTATCCCAATAGCTGGACGTGCAAGCCAGAATCTCTGTGGTGTTGTATTCCATAGGATGACCGGTGTCAAGGCAATGTTCGGCACTAGCGGATTTGCTCGGCTGTTGTAAGCGTGTATGACGTTTATGTTCAATACAGCGGTCTTCCACAGTCCTGATTGTCTGACCAATATATGACATGCCACAACTGCAAGGAATACGATAGACACCAGCCTTACGCAAACCAAGATCATCTTTACGGACGCCAACTGGGCCTTAACCAGTCTTCTTTCCGACCAACACATCAAGGAAGGGAAGGCATCCATTCTTTTCCACCTCCATTGTGAGAGGCAGATCAAACGTGCGTTGCGCTATCAGCTTTTTGTGCAACGGGTGAGTGACGATAGCAACGAAGTGGCACCTAATTCTACGGACTTTTTGCGTTACGCAGGAAGCATTTCCAGCAGGATTGGCGGTATTTTGCAGAAATATGGTGCGAAATGTGTTTTCCGACCACGTTCTAAGATTAAGGCCCAGTTGGCGTCCGTAAAGATGATCTTGGTTTGCGTAAGGCTGGTGTCTATCGTATTCCTTGCAGTTGTGGCGTGTCATATATTGGTCAGACAATCAGGACTGTGGAAGACCGCTGTATTGAACATAAACGTCATACACGCTTACAACAGCCGAGCAAATCCGCTAGTGCCGAACATTGCCTTGACACCGGTCATCCTATGGAATACAACACCACAGAGATTCTGGCTTGCACGTCCAGCTATTGGGATAGTGTTTTTAAGGAAGCTGTTGAAGTCAGACTATCAAGCAACCTTATTAACAGAGATGGTGGATTTTGTTTAAATGCTGCCTCGAATCTGGCTATGGCTCTCATAAAAAAACAGGGGGACAGAATTAGTGCTACCTCACCTGTTGATTAATAGTCACTATCGATATTTCTGATGTTGGTTATCTTTGTTTGTGTTGACACTTGTTCTGTGTGTGGTATCTTCCTTGTTTCTCCTTTGTGAACCGACGTATTAAATTTCCTTGTACATTGCTTCCTCCTTGCATTTGTGCCTTGAGAATGGCAGGGCGTGCTCCTGTCGAAATACCGGCGGTGGTCGACGACGTCACCCGGCAGCAAACCTGTAAGTTATTTGTGGAGCCGTTCCATTGTCGCTCTTGGAGCGGGAACACGTAACGAGAGCAAGTGGGCTCGCACGTCTACGCAAAGAGCGAGGAACGAAGTCTCTCTTCAGTACTTCACTGGGAGAGCACCTCTGTCGTTAGCGAATCGGAGTGATACTCTATATTGAGTCGCTCACGCTTTAGTGTTGTTCACTGTGTTGGCCGCCACACTTTCTGTGCGCCGGCCTGTGTGGCCGAGCGATTCTAGGCGCTACAGTCTGGAACCGCGCGACCGCTACGGTCGCAGGTTCGTATCCTGCCTCGGGCATGGATGTGTGTGATGTGCTTAGGTTAGTTAGATTTAAGTAGTTCTAAGTTCTAGGGGACTGATGACCTCAGAAGTTATGTCCCATAACGCTCAGAGCCATTTGAACCATTTTTGAACTTATTGTGCTGTGTGAACACGGACAGAGTACTAGCTAAACGCCTGCGAGCGAATATTGAGTGGCATCACGGTGGACTGGTCATCTGACCTGTGTACCATGCTAATATTTAGACTAGGGACGGATAGGAGTCCTTGACTTGATCAAGGCGTAGGAAGAGTTTGATTGGCGAAGGTCAATCCAGATAGAAAGAGATAGTTGCGTTATTTGTCAGCAACGAGCGACGCAGGCAGCAGTCGTCGCAGCTCACGGTATTGTGCGCTACAGCGAATGCGAGCCCCAACTGTCCTCCATAGCAGTACACTACATAACACTTCTCACGCTACAGCCTTGACCGTAGGCGCAGCTCTCAGCCGTTCTGCCGAGTAAATAAGAAAAGGGAGAAAAGAACCTTTCCATACTTTGTAAAATAAATGCATTCCTATCCATAAGAGGCGATCTACTGTTCCGAAAAGGGTTGGCTCTGAGCACTGTGGGACTTAACATCTGAGGTCATGTCTGTTCCGAAAAGAACCCGGAAATGCATTATTTTATAAGAAAAAGTTTCACTTGATTACTCAGAATTTTTTTGCAATAAATAATATTTTTCGTTCCTTAATGTTTTTCTTACAGTAACTAGCAATACTCCCGTAACCAAGTATTCCACTAGTTATGTAAGAATATAGAATATTTTTGTGTCTTTTCCTTACAGCGGACGACTCCAGAAGATATTTTTTGCTGAATGTTTTTCAAGCAGTTCTTGTTTTTACATTAGGAGCGTCTGTCTGACGTCTGTAGAAGTGTGAGGTGGAAATTGTTTCTTGCAGGAAGAAGGGTGTAAGACAAGGCTGTAGCCTTTTTCGCCTCTACTCTTCAATCTGTACATCGAGGAAGCAATGATGGAAATAAAAGAAAAGTTCAGGAGTGGAATTAAAATACAAGGTGAAAGGAAATCAATGATACGATTCGCTGATGACATTGCTATCCTGAGTGAAAGTGAAGAAGAATTAAATGATCTGCTGAACGGAATGAACAGTCTAATCAGTACACAGTATGGTTTGAGAGTAAATCGGAGAAAGACGAAGGTAATGAGTAGTAGTAGAAATGAGAACAGCGAAAAACTTAACATCAGGATTAATGGTCACGAAGTCAATGAAGTTAAGGAATTCTGCTACCTAGGCAGTAAAATAACCAATGACGGACGGAGCAAGGACGACATCAAAAGCAGACTCGCTATGGCAAAAAAGGCATTTCTGGCCAAGAGAAGTCTACTAATATCAAATACCGGCCTTAATTTGAGGAAGAAATTTCTGAGGATGTGCGTCTGGAGTACAGCATTGTATGGTAGTGAAACATGGACTGTGGGAAAACCGGAACAGAAGAGAATCGAAGCATTTGAGATGTGGTGCTATAGACGAATGTTGAAAACTAGGTGGACTGATAAGGTAAGGAATGAGGAGGTTCTACGCAGAATCGGAGAGGAAAGGAATATGTGGAAAACACTGATAAGGAGAAGGTTCAAAATGGCTCTGAGCACTATGGGACTCAACTGCTGAGGTCATTAGTCCCCTAGAACTTAGAACTAGTTAAACCTAACTAACCTAAGAACATCACAAACATCCATGCCCGAGGCAGGATTCGAACCTGCGACCGTAGCGGTCTTGCGGTTCCAGACTGCAGCGCCTTTAACCGCACGGCCACTTCGGCCGGCTAAGGAGAAGGGGCAGGATGATAGGACATCTGCTAAGAGATGAGGGAATGACTTCCATGGTACTAGAGGGAGCTGTAGAGGGCAAAAACTGTAGAGGAAGACAGAGATTGGAATACGTCAAGCAAATAATTGAGGACGTAGGTTGCAAGTGCTACTCTGAGATGAAGAGGTTAGCACAGGAAAGGAATTCGTGGCGGGCCGCATAAAAACAGTCAGTAGACTGATGACCCAAAAAAAAAAAGTACCAAATGGCTCTGAGCACTATGGGACTTAACATCTGAGGTCATCAGTCCCCTAGACTTAGAACTACTTAAACCTGATTAACCTAAGGACATCAAACACATACATGCCCGAGGCAGGATTCGAACCTGCGACCGTAGCAGTCGCGCGGTTCCGGACTGAAGCGCCTAGAACCGCTCGGCCACCGCGGCTGGCTCTGTGTGTACCTGTACTTTAATTATAACCACCTGGTATGTCCACAAACCGGTGCAAGTATGCAGCCTCGGATAGTTCTGCTATACTTTTTCCTTTCATCGGTGAACTATGTCAGCCACGCGGGATTAGCCAGCGGTCTTGGGCGCTGCAGTCATGGACTGTGCGGCTGGTCCCGGCGGAGGTTCTAGTCCTCCCTCGGGCATGGGTGTGTGTGTTTGTCCTTAGGATAATTTACGTTAATTAGTGAGTAAGCTTAGGGACTGATGACCTTAGCAGTTAAGTCCTGTAAGATTTCACACACATTTGAACATTTTTTTTTTTTTTTTTAATTGTATCAATGAACCGGCAGTTGCTCAGCAGCAGTGCTTTCGTAATCTTGATGAAAACAAAATCCTTAATTATGTGAATGCGTGGGGTCTGTTGTGACTTGTCCGAAAGAACAGACTCCGTACGCACTCTGCAGCTGTAATATTATGTAAACTGAAGGTGTAGGGTTGGGTGGGGGAAGAAAGGAAAGAGAAGGGACTAATGATGTCAGCTGCTTCGGGACTGTATGCGGAACTATGTCCTTAGAACAGACACCGCGCATTCATATAACTTATTCGCCTCAATGGGCAATGAATCCACCACCTTCAGTACGAATGCACAGTTACGTTCGCCATCCTGCGGGAATTTCGATGTAGCGAGCATGGAGGACACGGATAGGGATTGTGGACAGTTGGCGCTAGGTCGGCTGAGAGGCGTGCCGAGACAGTCTGCGCAGTTGCGATAAACACCGTCTCCGGGTAGCGGAGTGATTAACGGAACAGCCTAGTAAGGAGGAGATCCCGGGTTCGAATCCCGGTCGGCACAAATTTTCACTTGTCGCCGCTGATCCCGCGTAAAGTCACGATGGAGCTGACATCAACAGTCTCTTCCCTTTCCTTTCCTATCCCCCTTCCCCTCCGCCTCCACCCGTCCGGTCCACCTTCAATTTACATAAAATCGTTAGTGGCTCAGTACCTAGTGGTACGTCGCTGCATATCTGCACGTGCGCCTGGTGGCGCCCAGTCGCCGCTCGAAGTGACATTTCGCTCGGCGTGACAGGCAGCGGCTGGGCGCACAGGAAACGAGCGGCGACCTCGGCGCGCACAAGAAAGGCGGATTGTTTGCCGCGCCAGAACAAACACTCGGCGCAGGCGGCCGCCTGGCGCTGCAGCGCTGCACGCGAGTGTCCGCCACGACGCGCCTCCTCCCCGGCTCCGCTGTTATTTCGCGCGCTGAGCAAACACTCCGGCCCAGGCAGTCCACGCTACGACGCCGCCTTGTTTGCCGCACGTTACCGCCGGACAAAACTGTGTCACAAACGGAGCAGTTTTCGCTCTACTGCGCAGTACGTCGGACACAACAATGTCGAGAGCAATACCTAGAAAACTGTCATCGTTCTTTTACTGTGAGACATCTGTTATTCGCGGAGTTGACGAAAATACTGTGAAATCTGTTGGAAAATTCCGACAACCGGATACACTACTGGCCATTAATATTGCCACACCACGAAGATGACGTGCTACAGATGCGAAATTTAACCGATAGGTAGAAGATGCTGTGATATGCAAATGATTAGCTTTTCAGAGCATTCACACAAGGTTGGCGTCGTTGGCGACACCTAGAACGTGCTGACATGAGGAAGGTTTCCAACCGGTTTCTCATACACAAACAGCACTTGACCGGCGTTGCCTGGTGAAACGTTGTTGTGATGCTTCGTGTAAGAAGGAGAAATGTGTACCATCTCGTTTCCGACTTTGATAAAGGTCGGATTGTAGGCTGTCGCGATTGCGGTTTATCGTATCGCGACATTGCTGCTCGCGTTGCGCGAGATACAGTGACTGTTAGCAGAATATGGAATCGGTGGGTTCAGGAGGGTAATACGGAATGCCGTGCTGGATCCCAACGGCCTCTTATCACTAGCAGTCGAGATAATAGGCATCTTATCCGCATAACTGTAACAGATCGTGCAGCCACGTCTCGATCCCTGAGTCAAAGGACGAGGACGTTTGCAAGACAATAACGATCTGCACGAACAGTTCGACGACGTTTGCAGCAGCATGAACTATCAGCTGGGAGACCATGGCTGCGGTTACCCCATCACAGGCTGGAGCGCCTGCGATGGTGTACTCACCGACGAACCTGGGTGCACGAATCGGGTGGGGGGGGGGGGGGGGAGGCTTGTTTGGGGAAGGAGACCAGACAGAGAGGAGATCGGTCACATCGGATTAGGGAAGGAAGTCGGCCGTGCCCTTTGAAAGGAACATCCCGGCATTTACCTGGAGCGGTTTAGGGAAATCACGGAAAACCTGAATCAGGATGGCTGGGTGCACGAATGGCAAAACGTCATTTTTTTCGGATGAATCCAGGTTCTGTTTACAGCATCATGATGGTCGCATCCGTGTTTGGCGACATCGCGGTGAACGCACATTGGAAGCGTGTATTCGTCATCGCCATACTGGCGTATCACCCGATGTGATGGTATGGGGTGCCATTGGTTACACGTCTCGGTCACCTCTTGTTCGAATTGACGGCACTTTGAACAGTGGACGTTACATTTCAGATGTGTTACGACCCGTGGCTCTACCCTTCATTCGATCCCTCCGAAACCCTACATTTCAGCAGGATAATGCACGACCGCATGTTGCAGGTCCTGTACGGGCGTTGCTGGATACAGAAAATGTTCGACTGCCGCCCTGGCCAGCACATTCTCCAGATTTCTCACCAATTGAAAACGTCTGGTCAATGGTCGCCGAGCAACTGGCTCGTCACAATACACCAGTCACTACTCCTGATGAACAGTGGTATCGTGTTAAAGCTACATGGGCAGCTGTACCTGTACACGCCATCCAAGCTCTGTTTGACTCAATGCCCAGGCGTATCAAGGTCGTTATTACGGCCAGAAGTGGTTGTCCTGGGTACTGCTTTCTCAGGATCTATGCATCCAAATTACGTGAAAATGTAATCACATGTCAGTTCTAGTATAATATATTTGTCCGATGAATACTCATTTATCATCTGCATTTCTTCTTGGTGTAGCAATTTTAATGGCCAGTAGTGTAGATATCTACCGAGGAGCGTTCGATAAGTAGTGCAACACAGTTTCTTTTCTCTGCCATTTTCGGTTGAAAAACTTTGGAATTTGCCGTAGGACATAATGCAACATTTCCGCTTCAGCGCCTATAGTTTCATGAAGTTCCGATAGGTATATACGTAGCCTTCAAAATGGCGCCTGTAACGGAGGTGCGTTTAAAGCAGGCAGCTGTCATTGAGTTTCTTTTGGCGGAAAACCAGAGTATAGCAGATGTTCATAGGCGCTTGTAGAATGTCTATGGAGACCCGGCAGTGAACAAAAGGACGGTGAGTCGTTGGGCGAGGTGTCTGTCATCATCGTAACAAGGTCGTGCAAACCTACACGATCTACCAGATGCCGGCCGGCCACACACATCTGTGACTCTTGAATGTTGGAACGTGCGGACACCCTCATTCGATGCGATCGACGGATTACAATGAAACACATCGCTCCACAACAGGACGTCTCCACTGATAGTGCTGACACACTCTTCAACCAACGGGGATACTCAAACGTATGTGTCCGCTGCTTTCCTCACCGCCTAAGAGAATAGCATAAAAGGTAACGAAAGACCATATCTGTGTATAGCTGGTTCCCGCGTTAAGAAGCTCATAGTAACAATTTTTTGTCGAACATCGTCACAGGTCATGAAACACGGGTTCATCACTTCGAGCCGAGTCCGCGGCTCGTGGTCTTGCGGTAGCGTTCTCGCTTACCGCGCACGGGGTCCCGGGTTCGATTCACGGCGGGGGGCAGGGATTTTCTCTGCCTCGAGATGACTGGGTGTTCTGTGTCTTTCATCATCCTTTCATCCTCATTCACTCGCCCCGCGAGGGGTCTCCCGGCCACCAATGCCATACGCTCATTAACTTCGAACCGAAAGCAAAACTATAATCCATCGAGTGGCGCTTCGCCACCTCTCCTCCGAAGAAAAAGTTCAAAGCCACAGCCCCAGCCACTACTTCGTGACGACGATCTTCTGGGACTCTGAAGGTGTTATTGTGTTTGATGTCCTTGCCTCATGGTGAAACATTCAACTCTTAAGTGCTATTCTCAGGATACTGAAGAAACGGTTACGGCGTATTCGTCGCCACAAAAATGCAAACTAACTTCTCCTTCTCCATGACAACGCAAGGCACCACCCAACTCTGCGCTCCAGAGACAAACTCAGAAAACTTCATTAGACAGTTCTTCCTCACTCACCGGTCAGCCCAGATCTCAGACCTTCCGACATACATCCGTTTGGTCCAGTGAAGGGTGCACTCCGCGGGAAGCAGTACGTAGATGATGGCGATGTTATTAATGCAGCAAGACGTTGGCTCCGACGTCGACCAGTAAAGCGGCACCTTGCGCGCGTACAGGCCCTCCTAGTAAATTGGCGTAAAGCAGTCGCATTGCAAGGATATTATGTTGAAAAATAGCTTTTTGTAGTCAAAAGAGAGAGGAATAGCATGCTTTATTGGAACCCTGAATAAAATCAACCTGCATTTTAGAAAAAAGAAATGTTATATTACTTGTCGATCGCCCCTCGCAACTAGTTACATGATCATTTGAGACAGAACCCAAGCTCGAGCTGTAGAACAGGCCCCATTATTTTAAAACGAACCATCCTCTCATTTGTCTGAAGCGATATGGAGAAACCAAAGAACCCATAAATACGGATGGCCAGATGAGTGGTCGACCCAGGTTCCTCCCGAACGCGCATTTATTTCCGTCACCGACCCACCTCGTTCAGTACATGATCCTCATCTACATCTACATCTGTACTACGCAAGCCACCTTACGGTATGTAGCGGAGGGTACTTTATGCACCTCTGTCATTTCCCTCTTCTGCTGTTCCAGTCGCGAATGTTGCGCGCGAAGAACGATTACACAAGACCACGAAAAAATTTTTAAAAAACTTTTTTTACGTTGATAGCTGATCTTTGTAGATTTTTATGAGCTGAATCCAAATGCAGTCTTAGTTTTTTTGTATTACCGATAGTTTTCAGCGATATGCTTTTTATTATATAGTATAAAAATACTATGCTATACTGAAACATCCCCTTCGAAAAATTAATGAATTACTGTGCTGACAAACCTCTTACGTTATTTGATTTTCCAATAGCTGAGCAGAACTGAACTTACTCAGATATTTCTCTCTTTACTTATTCTGATCAACACTAAACTGACACACAATATTTTTAGCGCAACGCAATCCGACTTTCAATAATCCCTACAAAAGAATGGCCCTGACTAACAATGACCTATACCTTTCATGAATCACTTACCTCACAAAAATCTTCGTTACTCGAACTACTGCAATACAGAGAGCGCCACTAATGCCAGCTAAATAAAAGATTCTAACTACTGAAGGCACTGACTACTGACAGGTACAATTAGCAAATGAAAGATTTTGATAGAGAACAGCAATGTATTTACCTTAATAGTGTTCAAAAGTCATTATATATCAGTTTATGATATCCAGTATTACAAATTTACTCTTTCTGATGCATACACGTCCAGAACGTCTGCTCTCAAAATTCTGCCATTTCTCTCCCCACATTCACCACTGCTGGCGGCTCACCTCCAACTGCGCAACGCTACACGCTGTTCACATCCAACTGACCAACACTACAATAGCGAATATTCCAACAATGCCAACCAGCCACAGACTGCACACAGCACAGCCAGTGATTTTCATACAGACCGCTACGCGACGTTACCAACATAAAAACCTAAACAGCCTACTAACAATACAGTGAACGGGGAAATTAATGAAACGCTTTGTTACAACATAAGCATGGTTTGTGTTTACAGTAAGCTACTTAAAACAATAGAGGTTTCACTTGTCAGCTGGAATTGGTTTGTATTTTCTTTCGCTTCTTTCTTTGAAGCTTCTTATGTAGCTTTATCTACGATGAGTCGCTTGCTGAACTTCTCGGTGAAGTGGCCAACAGTGTTGGTGTTCCAGCGGCCTTGGTAGCGTTCTTCCATCACTTGAATATCCTGGTGAAATCGCTCTCCTTGCTCCTCACTAACGTCTCCCATATTGTCGGAGAAGCAATCAAGGTGACTGTTTGGAAAGTGAAGTTTTAAACTTTAACATTGTAGCTACAATAGAAACATATTCTGGGTCTTTTTCGTATCCTAAGAACTCTGTCACGACTTGCTTGAATGATACCCATGCTTCTTTCTCACTTAAGGTCACTGTGGATTCGAAGTTAACATCAAACATCAATTTTCTAATGTCAGGTCCGACAAAGACGCCTTCTTTTAATTCAGCATCTGAAAGGTGTGGAAACGTTTGGCAGAGATACGTAAATATGGTCCACCCTTAGGTAAAGCCTTTATAAACGGTTTCATTAGGCCTAACTTTATATGTAGAGGTGGTAGGAGTACGTTTTTTGGATCTACAAGCTTTTTGCGTAGACTGTTCTTCTCACCAGGTTTTAAAGACTCCCTCACAGGACAGTTCTTTCAGAACCAGTGTTGAGCCCTAGCCCTACTGTCCCCATTCACACAAGAAACATGGAAATTTGGTAAAGCCACCTCGCTGACCAAGGAGCTTGCATGTTACTTTTAGATCGCAACATATCATCCAATCATGAGCAGAATAGCCTATTGTATTTAGCATTATTTCTAGGTTTTCATAGCTTTCTTTCGTATGTACAGAATGTCCAACAGGTATAGATGCATACGTCTTACCACTGTGTAATAAAACAGTCTTTAAACCAGTTTTATATGAATCAATAAACAGCCTGCAGTCTTCCTTTTTGTATTCAATACCAAATTCATTCACCAGAATGGGAATGTCTGAGCAGTAAATTAAATCACCTTCTCGTTGAAAAAACTTGGAAAATTCCTGCTCTCTCTTTCTGTACATGTATATGCTGGTTCCAACTGCCAATAAGTTCTTTTCTTTTACTCTAGAGACAAGCAATTCAGATTTTCTTTTGTTAAGCCCAGATTCCTAAGCAACTCGTTAAGCTCGGTCTGAGTAAACAATTTGGGCTCTAGACTTACAATGGAATTCATCATCATCTAGTTCATCTAAATCAGATTGTACATCAGACAAAAAATTCTTCTGTTGGAATAGAATTTAAATTATCTGGTGGTTCAGGAACCGGCAAATCTACACCATACCATACTGGTCGGATGGCGGACAGAAGGTTAGAGTAGCTTATTACCTTCTTGTTTTTCGAATTATGACCAGTAATATCAACACTGCAAAAGTAGCAATCAACCTAATGATTTCTTGGCTCCCTCCGTATCATAAGGACAGCAAATCTAAAGGCTTTTTTCTCCTTTTTGGACCATTTTCTTAGATCTTCAACACAGATAACATACCTCATGCGGCTCTCAAGGTTGCTCTTGATCACCAAGTATACACCAAGTCTGTAATGTTTCTTTGGTGTTTTTAAATCACAAATTCACCTCAAATATAACAAAAACTGTCAGCAGAGTTTTTACAGCCACAATTAGACACTGTACTGAGCACATGTACAGGAAATGGGAAAGTGAGGTTAAGTTGGCAGTAAACAAAACACCATCTGTTAACACAAAAACAGAATCGACCTTTTTTGCCAGGAAATGTTTTTCAGCAGTGCTACCAACGTCATCTACATTTATTACACCTTTTTAAATTATTTTAACTATATAAAAGCTGTTAAATTCTTTCAAAAAATCGCTTAATTTAATAAATTTAACTGTAAAATGTGGAGAAATGGTGGGTGATACAGTTTTTTAAGTATCATATTTGGATTTCCCATTCTAAAAAACATAAGAATAAGGTATTTTCAGCAAAAACGTTTTTCCATCGTTGGCCTGTGTTATTTGTAGGTCTCCGTGTGAGCTCCAGTCTCTCTAACTTTCGTGGGCTTTTCGCGAGTTAGAACTAAGAGAAAGCAATATAATGTTTGATTTTTCCAGGAACGTACGCTCAGCAGTGAACCGCAACATGATGCGCGACGCCTCTACCACTGGAGTTGGATATCGTTGGATATCACCGTCACGCTTTCGCGCTCACTAAACGAATCCGTGACCGAGCGAGGTGGCGCAGAGGTTGGCACACTGGACTCGCATTCGGATGCTAATGCAGGGACGCTTCCTTTGAAAGCGGTACGGCCGACTTCGTTCCCCATCCCTTCGTAATTCGAGCATGTGCTCCGTCTCTAATAACTGCGCTGTCGACGGGAAGTTAAACTCTGGTCCTGCTTCCTTCCCTCTTTTTTAAACGAACCTGCGACGAAACGCGCTCCTCTTCTCTGGATCTTCTTTATGTTCTGGACGAATTCTGTTTGGTACGGATCCCAGACTGACGAGCAATATTCAGGTATTGGCTGAATGAGGTTTTAGTAAGCTACCCCTTGTTTACGCTTTCTGAGGATTTTACCAATGACTTTCAGCCTAGCATCAGCCTTCCCTACGATTACTTTTATGTGGTCGTTCCACTATAAATTGCTCCGTAAGCTTAATCCTAGGATATTTAATGGGTATGACTGCTTCAGGTGATCATCCGGCAGTCATTTAATCAGACAATACGTCTTGGTGGCTATTTATGAGTAATACGGCAAATCTGGTTAAGTTCAGGGCCAGTCGCCAATACCTGCACCAAGCAACAACCCTCTGCTGCTCATCCTCCAGCTCCATACAATTTTGTAGCGCTGTGACTTATCTGTATACAACGCCATCATTAGCGAACAGAATCATGGAAGTCCCGACATTGTCTACATACAGGGTGCCTATAAATTAGGTATACAAAAGTAACATTTAATTTTGAAAAGGGTAAATAACTTACAGAAATGTTTCATGCAGCACTAAATGCCGTATATCTACAAGTTTTATTCTTACCTAACAACGTTAGTTCCCGACGTTACCGCTAGGTGTCATATGCGAATGGGTTATTCCAATAGTCATCACGGAATCGTATAACGGTGCAGAATGTGCGCAGTGTTGTTCATGATTTCATGTATCAATATCCGGTACTACAGTTCAGTGAAAACTCAGGACTAAATATCGCAGACACATCCTCAAAGAGAAACTCTTATTAATTGGTACAATCGTTTTATCGAAACTGGCTGTGCATCATCTGTAACAAGATTTATTACTCTCCGTTTCTTGCCGAGTCAACTGTAACTTGCATATCGTACCCGGACATGCTTTAACAGTATCTAATGCCTCAACTACAACGGGATATGGGCACTGAACTTATTTTCCTGCAAGATGGCACGTCACCGCACTGTCATCGAGAAGTTGTCGCATAATACGTAAGAATGCGCTGATTGGGTTGGACGTGATATCCTGGCCACCACGATCACCTGATGTAACCCTAATGGACTTCTGTGTATAGGGAATACATTAAAGGCAGTGTGTTCCTCCGCTTCCGGAAACGTCAACGAGATACAAAACGAATAACACAAGCAGTTGCCACCATACATCAAGGCTTGCTTCATAGGATTTGGCAGGAAACTGATTACAGGTGGAACATTTGTCGTGTTACAAAAGATATCCACAGCGAACATTTGTAAATAAAACTTGAAGATACACTGCATTGAAAGATGCATCAAACATTTCGGAAAGTTATTGCCCTTTCTAACACTTAAAGGTTATTTTTATACAACTAATTTATAAACACCATGTTTATTTTAGACACCCCCTTGGTGTACTCTCGAATTTACTCCTACGTTTAATGACATCTTTTCGTTAAGAATGACATACTTTGTTCTGTTTGCTAGGAATCTTCATTTTAGTCACAAGGCTGGCCTTATATTCCGTACGCTCGTCTTCTGTTCATAATGTGACAGTGCGGAATTGTATCGAACACCTTCCTGAAGTCGAGGAAAACGCCATCACTATTTGTTACGATGCGTGCACGTACATGTTTATGAAAAGGCGTATCGAGAAGAGCATCTAAAAAATACAAAGTTAAGCCTGCAATCCAGCCCACAGAACTGCGCGATGTCGGCCGGCCACCGTATCATCCTTTGCCATATGGCGTCATTTGAACACAGTATGAAGGGACACGGAATTAGCACACCACTGTCCTGGCTGTTTTCAACTTTACAAACACTGGAGCCGCTATTTCTCTTTCAAGCAGTTCCTGCATTGGCAGTATGAGCCTCAGTGGATCCCGTTTTAGTCCTCCCACCAAGGAAAAATCCCCTGTAGTACCGGGAATTGAATCCGGCTCCTCCGCATCGCCATTAGACGCGTTGACGACTCAGCTACGCAGGCGATTATAAGAAATAAATTAAGTTGGAGTGCATTTCTCCTCCACGGTCAGTGGAGATTAGTGCGAAGACTTAGGTCTCACTATAATCAAGGAATATATAAACTTAAAGTTTATTTATAAATTGCGAGAACCAGCAACGGAGATACATATAATACGCAAGTATGCAAAACACAAATTTATAAATGTGGTCACACATGTCATTGCATGCTTGAAAGTACGCACGCGCAAGCGTTTTTGTGCAAGCATGCTTGACAGCGGTTAGAATAAAGCTGCGCAAGCCTCAGAACTGTACAAGGTGCTTGAAGCTTGATCGAATTTCAGTTATGCAAGCCCGTGTAATCCTGCAAGCGTGTGCATGCTTGATCTCGTGTACCAAGAATGGAAAGGCTTGTGCAAACATTCTTCAGTCGTAGTACAGTTTCCGTAACGCGTATACCACGAACGTTGAGCGATTTGAAAATGCTTCCAGCGATATACCTGTATAACGTAACATACTCGAATTATCTGACGTTATGCCAGCACCACTTATCCCATGGTCTCTGTCCTCACAATTTAGAAAGTCACATGAGCGTTGGTTTGATCCACACTGATCGTGAAATAATTACGTAAAGCAGCAGAAGAAAGGCTTCTTCCAGATTCATAGTAATGTGAAAAATCCTAAAGAGTCCTTAGAAAAGTCCCAATACATTGTCAACAATGAGCTCTTTGCACAAGTGGCAGCTTTTCTTTCTATGCAGTTCAAGTCACTCAGAATAGTTTTAGCATATCCTGAAAGGAAAACCATTGTCTCCTATGAATACAAACGACATTTTCGTGGACTTTCAAGTTACTTGCAAAAGTCTCCTAAAAAATCTGTATTTTGCAGAATATTGGTAGATCACAATATTATTGCACCAAGGAGTGACGGCGCTTCAGTCGACTGGTCGTGAGTCAACACTGACAGTGTGATGCGCTTTCCTTAGTCATCTCTGAACTTGTCTAATGCAACGTCACCGCGTGTTTGCGGTAATGGCCAAATGCAATAATGAAATTACAATGAAATGAATATCCCTAGCTGGATACAGGCGTTGATATAAGTCAAAGGGACAGTTGAAAATGTGTACCCCGACCAGGACTCGAGCCCGGGACCTCCTGCTTAGATGGCAGATGCTCTATCGACCTTTCTTTTTTTTTTTTTTTTTTTTTTTTTTTTTTTTTTTTTTTTTTTTTTTTTTTTGTTCGTTGTTGATCGTCGCGGCGTTTGGTCGTTGCGGACGTCACATGACATCCGTTCAAGATAGTTTTTTATTTCAGAGGTCAACCAGCCCTCTGACCGAACACGCTGAGCTACCGTGTCGACAACCATCTGAGCCACCGAGGACACAGAGGATAGTGCGATTGCAGGGACTTATCTCTGGCACGCCTCCCGTGAGACCCACGTTCATATGCAGTAACATCGTGGCTGAGTCGTACCTCCAACCTATACTCTGCCACTTGCGCCGAAATTTAACCCAATGAATCTATATTTTGCATCTGTAATGGCAAGTACAACCACAGTGTGTGTATGTTAGTAATTAATATAAAATGAGCTATTTGCAGCTGGAGAAACCCTAGCTCTTTCTGTATGCTTTTTACCAGTGCTGAGATCACAGTGCGGAAAATCCCGGCTCTTTGCAAAATCATCCGCTGTCTTGAGCCAGTCATGCAACATCATCATCTGCGCTCCGCGTATGTAAGGTACGAAACTTGTGCTTTGCTTCGTAGACGTCATGTGACTTCAGCCATTCGCATGAGGCTGGGGCACGAGTGTTACCATGCGCACCTATATCAGTTGAAGATTATCACGTCTGAGCACTCCGATAACGACAAAACGTCAGTAGCGGATCTTAACCACATCATATTGGCATGTTCCAAGTGCACGAATGCACAATCAGACGTGTGTAAAAAACTGGTTGCGAGAGTTTACCCTCTCCCTACGTGTCCCTGTTTTACTCCACCGTTTTGATAAACGTAACTTGCTCACAGGCTATCTGAACACCACCGGCATCCAAATTTAATTAAGAGTTTCCGAGGTTTTCATTTTCAAATGGTATCAGCCAGATTCGTAATCGGGTGCGTAATTTCGTGTTTTAATTTGCGTACGGACCTCTATTTGTATATTACATTTTCATTGTTGTTCTCTAGTGCAATTTATGTCATTGCTCTACTGGCACAACCGTTGGTTGTATTGTATTTGTCATTTTGGGTTTTTCTTTTATTCAAAAATGGTTCAAATGGCTCTGAGCACTATGGGACTTAACATCTATGGTCATCAGTCCCCTAGAACTTAGAACTACTTAAACCTAACTAACCTAAAGACAGCACACAACACCCAGTCATCACGAGGCAGATAATTTTTCTTTTATTTTAAGTACGTCTATCTATATGCTAAATTCTCACATTGTTATATGATGTTATTTGCAGTTCTATTCTTCAGCTATTGTTGTACTTATTACATGATGTACGGCGTTCGCCCTATAATGTGTTTTTCCAATAAGAGCATATGAATGTTTGTCATAATGTTGCTGTATAGTGCTATTTGTAACTCTGCCCAATATAATTGTCATCACTGCCGTCAGCTCTCTTTTGTTTGCCTAATTACGCTTTTATTTTACTTTAAGAGTGTGTTTATATGTTAACTTGGCAATTTTGTGCTACTCTGCTCTTTTGCGGTTATATTTCTTTGCCACTTTATATCCATTGTTGGTTACATGGTACTTGTAACCCGAAGCCAAAATAAAGAAATAAAAAAAACTGAAACTGATGATTGCACAAATGTGACTAAGCCGTGTGGCGGTGTGTGGGACTTCTGCATGCTTGTGCAAAAGGTTTGACGATGTGTCCTTCTCAAGCATGCAGTTACTTGTGTAGCGGTCTTTACGTCTCGAAAAGGTCGTTAGGAAAGGGTGGGGAAGGAAATGGGCCGCGTACGCTACCCGATTTGAAACATGCGCCACAGGAAACAGGGCCGCCTTACCCGAGTCCCTTGGAACACTGACTTTACCCGCCACGCATGCGGTCGGAGAAATAGCTTTGAGACTTCACGACAAATGCTCTGGGTTCACTTGCTACCAATCAACATCAATTGCAAGTTTTAGCTTCCTACAGAACGAAGCAGGGGTGGGGGGAGGGATGGCGGACCAGCAGTTCTCTGCTGTCCCTCTCTGGCTTCACCCTTGAAGACCAAATTTTATCTTCAAGAAGCGCACTGGACAATAACACGAGAAAAAGGCAATGTTCAAAGTAATACGCAGAGAAGCACTGAACACTTAATCGATATATCTAAAGCGTCAAAAGTTTCTATATATCTGATGATCCAGATTCTCGAAAGAATCACAGGACTGCAACTACTAAATGATAACTGTGGTGTCACCGCCAGACACCACACTTGCTAGGTGGTAGCTTAAATCGGCCGCGGTCCATTTAGTACATGTCGGACCCGCGTGTCGCCACTGTGTAATCGCAGACCTAGCGCCACCACCAAGGCAGGTCTCGTGATACGAGAGAGCACTCGCCCCAGTTGTACGAGAACCTAGCTACCGACCAGATGTACGAAGCCTTTCTCTCTCATTAGCCGAGAGACAGAATAGCCATCAGCTAAGTTAATGGCTACGAACTAGCAAGGCGCCATTAGCCATACAGTGATTGTACTTAAAGTCTCCTGTGTATCGTCAAGATCGATGTACCACCATGATTTAGTAAAGTTAAGTATTAAACCTGCTCCGTACTTTTCTTCCTAACATTAATTACGTATCCTGTTCCAGTACTTCACGCCCGTCTGCGTTAGTCTAGCTTGCCTTTTCAGCCATCTCAACTTCACGGTGTCGGCCCAGCTACCGACACAACAATAACCAACAGCCTAGATAAACAGTTCTACCCTATGATATTTGTCACCTTTCTTAAGCTCCCATTAGCACTAATATTTGTATTACAAATGGTCACTAAGCACATATTTGATAATTCCAGGCAATGCTGTGTCACTGCCACTACGTGCCAACAGAACAGCGCTAACAATCGTCTTGACATATAACCTATTAGTCAACTGACTTTGAAACTCGTTTTAACAATGAGATACAAAAGTATGATCAATATTTTGGCTCGATTCATAAAATACTATTGTTGCAAAACTCCTTACAAATGGATCATATAACTAGGGGTAAATCTCTCATATCGAATCCTGCCTCGGGCATGGATGTGTGTGATGTCCTTAGGTTAGTTAGGTTTAAGTAGTTCTAAGTTCTAGGGGACTGATGACCTCAGAAGTTAAGTCCCATAGTACTCAGAGCCATTTTGAACACCAATTCATACCGCCACGTTTGTTCACGAGTTTCTTACGTTTTCGAAAAGAAAACATCCTGAATGTTTCACTGACTCATCATCGCCCAGCCCAGCCCAAACCTTTGGAGAGGCTTTTGATTTTATACTGTGGGTATCGTTTAGGAAGATATTTTTCAAAATTTCGTCCCTAACGCGGGAAATATGGGATGAAAGGTATTAACGCAATTTTTAAACTAAAACTACGAAAACCATAATCTTGTTTCTCAATCAGAAACAAAAAATACGTGTTTCAGCATTTTGGAAATTCAACCCCTAAATGGATGGAATAGTGGATGGAAGTGTTATTTTTTTTTTTTTTTGCGTTAAATCATTCTTAAAGTTACATCTATGAGAATGGTATTTGACTTCTCGGTTAGAAATAAAATATACGTGTTTCAGTGTTTTTGGAAATTCAGCTCCTGTCAGAAAAGTCACAGTTCGCAGTAATAGACGGAAAGTCATCAGTAAAACATAAGTAATATCCAGCGTTCCCCAAGGAAGTGTTGTAGGTTCTCTATTGCTCCTGATCTATATTAACGACATACGAGACAATCTGAGTAGCCGTCTTAGATTGTTTGCAGATGATGCTGTCATTTACTGTCTTGTAAAGTCATCAGGTGATCAAAACGACTCGCAAAATGATTTAGGTAAGATATCTGTATGGTGCGAAAAGTGTCAATTAATCCTGAATAAAGAAAAGCGTGAAGCTATTCACATGAGTACTAAAAGAAATCAGCTAAATTTCGATTACGCGATAAGTCACACAAATCTGAAGGCTGTAAATTCAGCTAAATACTTAGGGATTGCAATTACAAAAAAATCAAACTGGAACGATCACAAAGATAATATTGTGGGTACAGCAAAGCAAAGACTGCGATTCATTGGCAGAACACTTAGAAGGTGAAGGTGCAACAGGTCTACTAAAGAGACTGCTTACACCACGCTTGTCCGCCCTATTCTGGAGTTTTGTTGTGCGGTGTGGGATCCGCATCTGGTGGGACTGACGGATGACATCGAAAAAGTACAAAGAAGGGCAGCTAGGTTTGTATTATCGCTAAATACACTCCTGGAAATGGAAAAAAAACACATTGACACCGGTGTGTCAGACCCACCATACTTGCTCCGGACACTGCGAGAGGGCTGTACAAGCAATGATCACACGCACGGCACAGCGGACACACCAGGAACCGCGGTGTTGGCCGTCGAATGGCGCTAGCTGCGCCGCATTTGTGCACCGCCGCCGTCAGTGTCAGCCAGTTTGCCGTGGCATACGGAGCTCCATCGCAGTCTTTAACACTGGTAGCATGCCGCGACAGCGTGGACGTGAACCGTATGTGCAGTTGACGGACTTTGAGCGAGGGCGTATAGTGGGCATGCGGGAGGCCGGGTGGACGTACCGCCGAATTGCTCAACACGTCTCCACAGTACATCGATGTTGTCGCCAGTGGTCGGCGGAAGGTGCACGTGCCCGTCGACCTGGGACCGGACCGCAGCGACGCACAGATGCACGCCAAGACCGTAGGATCCTACGCAGTGCCGTAGGGGACCGCACCGCCATTTCCCAGCAAATTAGGGACACTGTTGCTCCTGGGGTATCGGTGAGGACCATTCGCAACCGTCTCCATGAAGCTGGGCTACGGTCCCGCACACCGTTAGGCCGTCTTCCGCTCACGCCCCAACATCGTGCAGCCCGCCTCCAGTGGTGTCGCGACAGGCGTGAATGGAGGGACGAATGGAGACGTGTCGTCTTCAGCGATGAGAGTCGCTTCTGCCTTGGTGCCAATGATGGTCGTATGCGTGTTTGGCGCCGTGCAGGTGAGCGCCACAATCAGGACTGCATACGACCGAGGCACACAGGGCCAACACCCGGCATCATGGTGTGGGGAGCGATCTCCTACACTGGCCGTACACCACTGGTGATCGTCGAGGGGACACTGAATAGTGTACGGTACATCCAAACCGTCATCGAACCCATCGTTCTACCATTCCTAGACCGGCAAGGGAACTTGCTGTTCCAACAGGACAATGCACGTCGGCATGTATCCCGTGCCACCCAACGTGCTCTAGAAGGTGTAAGTCAACTACCCTGGCCAGCAAGATCTCCGGATCTGTCCCCCATTGAGCATGTTTGGGACTGGATGAAGCGTCGTCTCACGCGGTCTGCACGTCCTGCACGAACGCTGGTCCAACTGAGGCGCCAGGTGGAAATGGCATGGCAAGCCGTTCCACAGGACTACATCCAGCATCTCTACGATCGTCTCCATGGGAGAATAGCAGCCTGCATTGCTGCGAAAGGTGGATATACACTGTACTAGTGCCGACATTGTGCATGCTCTGTTGCCTGTGTCTATGTGCCTGTGGTTCTGTCAGTGTGATCATGTGATGTATCGGACCCCAGGAATGTGTCAATAAAGTTTCCCTATCCTGGGACAATGAATTCACGGTGTTCTTATTTCAATTTCCAGGAGTGTAGCTAAAACAAAGGCGTTTTTCGTTGCGACGGGATCTTCTCATGAAATTTCAATTATCAGTTTTCTCCACCGATTGCGAAAACATTCTGCTGGCAGCCACCTACATAGGGAGAAATGATCAACACGATAAAATAAGAGAAATAAGGGCTGGGCTCGTTTTTCACGCGTGCCGTTCGAGAGTGGAACGGTAGAGAGACAGCTTGAAAGTGGTTTATTGAACCCTCTGCCAGGCACTTTATTGTGAATAGCAGAGTAATCACGTAGATGTAGATGTAGATGAAGGGGGTGAACTAGGGGATGACAAGTTTCCGGAAATATTTCATTATGAAAGCAGAATCGCTTTTTGGTCAGAAGTATATTCGGAAAAGACCATGCTTCTGTGGCCTTAATTAGCGTGAAAAGTGTAGAAGGTGTTACAATTTGTGAACTAAATCAAAGAAAGCTATTTAATAGTCACCACCACAATTCCGCTTTGTCAGGATAACATAGAAAAAGAAACAGATCTTTAATACATTACTTTTTCAGTAGGCGTAATATATGTTACAAAATTATTCTTATTGTAATTGCAACGTAAACTAATCGTTACTGATGACAAAATAGATAGCAAGTTTAAATGCGATTCCATGTACAGGGATATCCATTTGAAATGAGAGAATTCAGGACGGAGCGTAAGACGGGCGCTAATAACGATAGAACCCTTTCTTCTTTTGACTCGCTACATCCACACTTCAGTTATGCAAAGACTGGCAGCCATGTAAAGATCTACACATGGACATTGGGCGTAACAACACATAAGTTCAATTAAAGAAATACAGACCACACAGTCTATGAGAGCGAAGCAGAGGGTACTAAGCTAGTTAAATAGAAAAAGTTGCACACCGCGTTTGCATTAGACAGCCTGTGTTCAAATCACAAGTAACATCACGTGAAGGAGTTATCAACACATACGTTGATATGCAGGCACAGCTCTTTGACAGCCATGGTCCTAATGACGCAGAATTGCATTCTGTTTTTTCCTGACCTAGCAGCCATTTCCACCTGACAGTTATTATGGGACATACAACTTAATGTTAAATCTTAATAACAAACGCAGCTAAAATATTTTCGATATAAAAGGTATTTACGAAGACAAAAGCACTTTCGGCTGCCAGACAAAACCCTCGAGCAAAAGTTTTGTCCTCTCCCGATTATGATGCTCTATTAGATGTAACCGGTAGGCTCATGATGAGGCGAATAATGGTTAACCGCAACGCACGTCACGTTCCTGGATGCATTTGTCCAGATGGATGAACTGACTTAGGACCGTCTCAAGTTATTCTGCCAGTTAATCCATCTCCGTTGATGTTGATGTCGACGGTAACTTTCATTCCGTTTTAATAACTGAAATTGGAGACCAAAAGTACTGAATGCCCATAAACAATCGCAATTTACTATCCAATAGAAATTCCGACACTTCCAACATTAGCCACTTTTATTACACGACAGAAATTTCAGTACCAAAGCTATTATTTTGTTTGACGCTGAAGATTTTCTATGAAAAATCACACATTTAATAGTCCATTGCAGGCGCACAGTGATTTCGTGCGTCACTCGAAGAAATTAATCATTTTAAAAAGCTACAAAAAATATTGTCTGAGACAGAGAAAACATTATAAAGTGTCCTCTGCGACACATTTCATCGTGCCATGTCGACTGTAAATGTAGATGACAGAAAAAAATACGTAATGAGGATCCGAAGTAATTCAAATGGTTCAAATGATTCTGAGCGCTATGGGACTTAACATCTGAGGTCATCAGCCCCTTAGAACTTAGAACTACTTAAACCTAACTAACATAAGGACATCACACACATCCATGCCCGAGGCAGGATTCGAACCTGCGATCGTAGCGGTCGCGCGGTTCCAGACTGAAGCGCCGCAGTAATTATGTACAAGGAAGATTCTCAGGATACAATACTGTTAAGTCATTCTGAACTACTGATCTCCTGACAATCCGCTACAGAATTTCTTACTTACTGTTAAGTCATTGCCGTCCGTGTGGCCGAACGGTTCTAGGCCTCGGGCATGGATGTGTGTGATGTCCTTAGGTTAGTTAGGTTTAAGTAGTTCTAAGTTCTGGGGGACTGATGACCACAGAAGTTAAGTCCCATAGTGCTCAGAGCCATTTGAACCCAAAATCTGTTTTCGTATTCCGATCTCCCAACAGGGGCGTCTGCCTGGTCGTGAAAACACTGCAACGTTGATTTTGGAAAAGCTGTTCCAGCAGCACAATCGATTTGTGCTCCCATTCAAATGCTCAACAGTATTTTGAAATGTGCTTGATTTATCATGTTCCGTATTTTTCCAAAATATCCACTAATCTGAGCGAAGTGACACTTTGCACAGCGGAGAAGAGGAAGAAATACCAGACTGAGAAAGAAGTTATACACCTCTTATACTGAACCTAACAGAAACAGCCGTCGTGCTGACTAAATTGGAAACGGGATTAGCTGATTTGGAGATAGGATCACGTAAAGTGATCAGACGTTCCGATTTTTGGAGTCTAGTCCCCTGACCCCATTGGTCTCTGTTGGGTCTCCTAAATGTTCCGTGTTTTCGAAATCAAATCAAATTCTTGATCGTATAAGGCTTCAAAATATAACTATTTATATTTGTGTAATTGCAAAGGTTATACGTTATTTCAATATCGTCTCTCTAATCTAACAAGCTTCGACGCGCCGCATTATATAAGCCATAAGGCATTCGCGCAAGACTACTTGACGATGCGCTCAAGTTCGTTGTCTTCAATAATTCTTGCGCTGAAGTTGGTATTACTGAGGTAACCATAATGCTTTCGCCTGTATTCCGTTGGCGTTCGTATTGTAGGACGTATAACATACCTAATAGGTTCTTCATTCACTTTGTTTGTAAACAATCCCGCAGCGCACGAATGTGTTGTGTCCTGTTTACTAACTTATACGGTTTAAGAGTATTATAATTAGACGTTAACTATGAACGTGCTTATATTTTAGATTATGTTTGTTATATTATCATTTGCTGCCCGCTGTGTATCTCGTTGTAGTGCATAACAATGTCAGTGCACTGCTGCATTCTGAGAAGTGAGAAGCTTTAGAATTCGTCCTACCTTCGACTTCCAGAAATATACTCACCTTAGATCACGAGTATAAGATAAGGGAGGTCAGGGAGTATTCACGAGTGGAATACAAAAGAAATTTGATAATACCGATACAACGTACCCTCCACCATGCACTGCTCAGTGACTTGTGAGGTATATATGATGGACCAGAACTCTGTCTACAGAATTTCAGCGGTTGTTCCGAGATACTTTCTGAGTATTTTGGTACAATGGATTCACGGTCCCCGACGGCTCGTTAAAGAGTTGTTGCATTTCGTTTGGTTTCTTGCCGCAGTTCGCTTTGTATCTATGCTGCACTGGAAACACTGTACGTGTCGAAGGTTGAGCTGTGTGTGTTGCTTTCATTCGCTCACGTTATCTGCTGTTGACAACAGTAATGCCCCCTTCAACTCGTTACCCTTGGGTTTGCTTTCAGCACTTCTGCGTTCTAAGATTTTGTTTTCTGGAAGTATTCGTTGTGCGTTAACAGTTTGATGCACCGCAGTACTATGGACAGGATTACTGAGGAAGAGTTGGCCGATATGCACCTCGTGTAAGGGTTCACTAAGAGTAATGGAAGCGCGGCAGCCGCGCGGGATTAGCCGAGCGGTCTATGGCGCTGCGGTCATGGACTGTGCGGCTGGTCCCGGCGAAGGTTCGAGTCCTCCCTCGGGCATGGGTGTGTGTGTTTCAAAAATAGGTTCAAATAGCTCTGAGCACTATGGGACTCAACTGCTGAGGTCATTAGTCCCCTAGAACTTAGAACTAGTTAAACCTAACTAACCTAAGGACATCACAAACATCCATGCCCGAGGCAGGATTCGAACCTGCGACCGTAGCGGTCTTGCGGTTCCAGACTGCAGCGCCTTTAACCGCACGACCACTTCGGCCGGCGTGTGTGTTTGTCCTTAGGATAATTTAGGTTAAGTAGTGTGTAAGCTTAGGGACTGATGACCTTAGCAGTTAAGTCCCATAAGATTTCACACACATTTTTGAAGCGCGGCACGAAGACGCTATGCTGAGGTGTTCCCGCACAGATGGCAATCACATCATCATACTTTTGCATCTGAGGTCGTTGCATTCTCCGTGTTGTGTGTCGTACGATTTGATTATGCCATGTTACAAGTTTCTTCACCGCTGTGGAGGTATTGGCAGAAAAACAAGGGTGATTAGGGCAACTAACTGAATAAATCATAATTTCAGTATTATTCTGTATCCACAGTACACTGGGTTGGTTCATAAGTTCGTAGCGTATTTCCGGAAGTTTAATAAACACAACAGAAACACATAACAGAGACTTTAGTCATCAATAATATATTCTCCTTCACTATTCACAACAGACTGCCAACGCTGCGATAACTTTTCGATTCCGCGACTCTAGAAATCACGTGGCTTTTGAGCCGAAGAATTCGTCGAGTCATGTTCAGAGCCCATTTTCATCCGGAATGGAAGTTCCTTGAAGGTTGTTCGACAGGGAACGCAAAAGGTGAGAACCTGAGGGTGCAACATCCGGTGAATAACGTGAGTGCGAAATGACTCGCCAACCCAACTCCTATATAGTGTTTTTGGCGTCTAGCCTAATGCGGGCGGCCGTTATCGTGGAATAGCACCATTCCACACAATCTTCCTAGGCTTTGTTCTTGGACTGCGTCTGCAAGACGTCTCGATTGTTGACAATAAATGTCAGCAGTGATGGTTACACCTCGAGGGAACAATTCATAGAATACCATACCATCGCTGTTCCACCAGATTTATCTTTTGAGGATGCGCGCAGGTTTTCGTACGAGGAGTTGCTGATTTGTTTGGGATTAACCATTCATTTCTTTCTCTATGTTAAGATGAAGACACTGTTTCTCGTCAGTACTAACGATACAGGATAGGAATGGTTGGTGTTGTTCGCGAGACAACTGATGACGAGCAAGTGGAGATGCACGTGTGGCTACCCGCTGATTTTTGTGCTTTTCGCTCATATCATACAACGATACCCACACAACCGACTTTTGGTCCTTCCCCTTTGCATGCAAATGTCGCACGATGGTGAAATGATCACGTTTCAGCATATCTGCCGTTTGTAGATTATTGTGGGTTAATGCGTTTAAGCGATATTCATCTAACCCTGAAGAAAACGTGGAGAGTCACTAATGTCAAAACGATCCCCCTTAAAACGAGAAAATCATTTTCTTGCTGCGCTCTGTCCAGTGACATTATCCCCACACAGGGCACAAATGTTTCTGGTTGCCGCCGCTGCTGTCATCCCTCTATTGAACCGAAACAGAATATGTCAGAAATGTCAGGATTTCTCCACTTAACACTCTTTCTCCTAGCGTCGACAGCTCCACTCACTATCTCCAAATGACAATCGATAACTAAACCCATACCACCCAGAACAGCAGTATGCAAAACAAAAACCTTACGAATTTATGCACCAACCTAATAAATCGATAAAAACTTTGTACTTTAGATTGCACGGGTGTGGGGGGCACCTATGAAGATATCCCTCAACTAAGAGTTTGTCGCTGGAGTTAGGGTTCACCCTGTATATGCAGATGTCACAGTGAGACTGCTAGGTCACTCGGTGCCACTCTTTCGTGTTGACGTGTTCGTCTGTGGCATCTACTGTGTTCCGAGAATGCAGTTTCCCTACAAGTGCACTCAGGCTCCTGACTGACTTTTAGGCGATGTATGTGAGCATCAACAAAAGCAAAGAGAGGATAATGGAATGTAGTCGAGTTAACTCGGGTGATGCTGAGGGAATTAGATTAGGAAATGAGACATTTAAGGTAGTAAAAGAGTTTTGCTATTTGGGGAGCAAAATAACTGATGATGGTCGAAGTAGAGAGGATATAAAATGGAGACTGGCAATGGCAAGGAAAGCATTTCTGAAGATGAGAAATTTGTTAACATCGAGTATTGATTTAAGTGTCAGGAAGTCGTTTCTGAAGGTATTTGTATGGTGTGTAGCCATGTATGGAAGTGAAACATGGACGATAAATAGATTGGACAAGAAGAGAATAGAAACTTTCGAAATGTGGTGCTACAGAAGAATGCCGAAGATTAGATGGGTAGATCACATAACTAATGAGGAGGTATTGAATAGAATTGGGGAGAAGAGGAGTTTGTGGCACAACTTGACTAGAAGCCGGGATCGGTTGGTAGGACATGTTCTGAGGCATCAAGGGATCGCCAATTTAGTACTGGAGGGCAGGGTGAAGGGTAAAAATCGTAGAGGGAGACCGAGAGGTGAATGAATACACTAAGCACTTTCAGAAGCCTGTAGGCTGCAGTAGGTACTGGGAGATGAAGAAGCTTGCACAGGATAGAGTAGCATGGAGAGCTGCATCAAACCAGTCTCAGGACTGAAGACCACAACAACAACAGGGACGATGCCCTTGAGGAAATATTTTGGGTACGGAGACTACGTGACAGAGGTCACCAAGCGGGGATAGATGAGAGGAGAGAAACAGAAAGTGAAACAGTAGCGGCGGACAAGAGCTCCCTCGCTGCACAGGCCGAGTGCAAAGCGCGGACGCGCCGGGCAGGGAGGCAGACGGGGTGTGGAGTGGGGAGAGATAGGGAGGGGCGTCCGTGACGCCAGCGGCGGCGGCGACGGCAAACACGCGAGACGAGACGACGAGACGCCGACGCGTCTGGCGCGACCGCCAGCGGGGAGGGGGGGCGCGGCCGGAGGGGGGGAAGCCAGACAGAGAGCGAGCGAGAGGAGGTTGGCAGCGCCGGCGCGCCAGACAGGTTCGACGGCGCGTGGTTGGCAGCACTGCACACGGAGCAGACGGCTGCGGCCTGTGGCTGCGGCGGAGGTGGCGGCGGCGGCGGTGGTAGTGGTGGTAGGGGAGGTGGTGGTGGTGGTGGTGGTAGCAGAAGCGTGTGGCCTGCTCCGTGCGATCGTGAGCGTGCGCGCTTATGTGTGTGTGTGTACGTGTGTATGTGCGCGCGCTCCTGTGTGCATATACGTGTGAGTGAGTGTGTATTTACGTGTGTGTCTGTGTGAGTGTCGCGCCGGTGGTAGGGCCGGCCAGCCGAGCTCGCCAGCCAGTCTGCCTGCCGCGCGGAGCGGAGTCAGTTCGATAGGCGAGCGCACCCGGGCAGCAGCCAGTCAGTCCTCCGGCGCGCTCGCCGCCGCACGCACGTCGCCGCGCGCGCGCACCCACACATACACACACACCCGTACACACTGAGACGCACTCGCAGCGGAGCGACGGGCGCACAACCCGTCGTGCGGGCACGCGGTCAGAAAACGGAGGAGTCCGGCAGCAACCTGAGCTTGGGCGCAGCAGGCAGCAGCAGCCAGCCAGAGAGAGCCGAGCCGGACCGACGCGGGTGTCCACCGTAAAGCGAAGCGAAGCATGTGGTCCCGAGCCCGGCGCCACTGCCGAAGCTCCTCCGCGTGCGACCTCCAGAAGAGCTGCGACGCCCGCCCGCGCTGGCAGAACGGCCGCTGCCGCTGCCACTGCCACAGCCGCCGCCGGGCCCGCTGCGACCTGCTCCCGCGGCCGTCGCGGCTGCAAGCGCCCGCCGCCGCCCTCGCACTCGCCGGCTGCGCGCAATCTTAACGACAGTGTGCCGCTCTAGATAGCTCGAAATTGTTCCCTCCTGCCTCCACGCAACAACAACATCAACAAAAACAAGCGGCAACCGGACAGTAGACGGCTTTCCCCCCCTCCACTGTAGCTTCGACAGTACCGCTCAGCACACACCGAATACAGGAGCAGTTCTCCCGTGGCCGAGGCGACACTTCCCTCCCCGTACGCGCGTTGTAATTGTGCGAGTGCTAATTGTAGACTAGTTTAGTTGAATCGTAACGGAGTATTTTTCTACCTGTTAAGACTAATTTGACTGATTTTCCCCCCCTCAAGGTAACACACACGCTTCGTTGCATTTGTTCTACTGACAGCGCGGTGTCGTAAAACTTCACATTAAATCCACGGTGTGCACACTGTTCTCGAGTGAAACGCGCTCCGACTCTGCCGTTACGGACTGTTTAGTGGTAGGTGCGTATTCGCGTTATTTATCCCGTCGTTCACTTCGTACAAACTGCGCGGAACTGTTGTTGCATATTTATCATATAAACTCCCTCGTCTAGTGATAGCTATAGAAGCGACTGAGAACGTGTGCAAGTAACCGTGGTTAGGCAAGCCACAGTCCAGGCGAAGTGCCGTAACAGTCCGACGCACCGCAGCCGACGGCACGTCCGTCTTGGAGACCAATTACCACGGTAAGTACTGAGACACTTCCAGTACTATTTTTTTTCATGTACTATAAATGTGTGTGTCGGTATATAGAGGGACTGAGCTGTGAGCTGCGAACAGGCATAACCGTGTTCCTGACTCTAAGCTTGCATGCGGAGATAGATCCATGTCCTTCCTGTCCTTGGAAAGCCAACTCTCTATCCGCCTGTACAGTGAATCGTGGTCTGCTTTCCTTTTTCCTTGCATGGTGTTTGTACTGCACAGAAAGTTTAAAAATGTGGACTGTCTAATTTCCTTTCTTAAGCATTAAAAAAAAAAAAAAGACGTCACTACAAGCTGTCGATCACGTCTTAACTTATGTACAGATGAGTGTAGAGGATATGGGCACACGGCAAGCTGGGTGGTTTCTAACAACTAGGCGCGCGCGTGTGTTGTGTATGTAGCTTTGGAATGGTGTGCGTATGCGGCTAGCCTTGCCCCGTTATGCATGCTGCGCCCGTGAGCATGTGGGCGACCTTTCCGCCGCCTGCTCCCTTATCGCGCGCTGCACTACGTACGTAGAGCGGCGGCTGGGCGTCGCGCAGTACGTGTTGCTAGCGCGCCGCCGTCCGCCGTCTGGCTCACCTCCGGTGCAGCTTTTGCCGCCGTCGCTGGCGCAGCAGTACATTTTCTCTTTCAACAACCGTCGCACGCCCGCCTGTATGTACAACTCTGCTTTACATGCGTCGCTCGTCAACCTTCTCTCTCGCATTTTCTTTTTTTTTTTTTTTCAACCAGCTTATCCACGTTCTCAAATGCACACGTTGTGATAACATAGGTCCGATGCACTTTGTTTTTTTTTTAAGTCCGATTTCAAGTCGTTTTTTTCAGTAGACAGCGTTACAGCACACGACTTCTTCGGCTGCACTGACAAAACCACGATTTGTTCTTTCATCCGTTTTCGCTGTGTAACTCGTTGCGTCACGCACTCTCCGTTGAGTAGTCAGCTGTACAGCTTCCAGGTCTCAGCTGAATGTTTGTTACCCTCCCTGGTGAATAGTTGCATTCGCAATATTGGACAGAGAGAGAGGGAGCGCACTATGTTTCATCATCACATTATGTACTACAACAGTGCTGTGATACTTGCGTTTCTTACGTGGTTAGTCTATCAGGACGTGGCCGGTCGAATTACAAGGGCCAAATTGAAAATCATGCAAACGTACTCACTCATAGCTTTTTTATTTTTGAAATTTCACTTCCTATTGGGTTGACTTGCTTTTACACAAAGACAGTCTGTAGAAAAAGTGATGCATTTTTCGTTGAACCATCGTAAAAGAGAGCCAAGTGTCCAAGTGGTGCTCGCCCACTGATAACTTCTATCGTTAATGCTGACACATTTTCCCATAGACTTCTTTATCCATCCATGCATTATTGTCTTATTAATAGTGTCATCTACGTACAAGTATGGTTCTTTCACAGCTTGCAGCAGTCCAACAAGATCTGGATTTCCGAACGTTGCTTCTGCCCGTAGTCCATTATTTACCTGGAGGATTCTAAAACACACAGAGATAGATTTTCCGCAACGACGTACACGGTTTGACCATCAACTGCAACTAGTAAATACATTGTGATCCTTTCCATTTGACGTTAATCTGCTTCAGTACTAGCACCGAACGACTTCTACAGCAGTGGCGAAGTAGGTATTTAAAACTTTCCCCTGAGAACAGTAACAGAGATTGTGGTTGGTAGCTGTGGTTCACTGTACGACAGTAGAATCTTTTGGCTGGAACGAGATACTAAATGTGAAGCTTGTGAATGTCTGAAGTGTAATGTAACAGTGTGTGTGTGTGTGAGTGTGTGTGTAAGAGGGAGGAAGGAAGTAAGAGAGAGCTATAGCTATACATAGCAAGCTGCAGGAGTATTATACGATACTGCGGTGTCTCGAAGAGTACTAATGCAGCTCTTTATTTTTTTCATCTTTCATATATCATTTTATCTGTACGCGTGTGTGTGTGTGTCTGTCTGTAGAGAGAGAGAGAGAGAGAGAGAGAGAGACATATACATGTCATTAATAAATTCTGAAACCTGCAGCAGCATCAAGACAGCGATCGCCGTTCCCAGTATTTGCTAAATGAAGAAGAGACAGAAAAACATTGTCAAAAAGAGATCTCTGTGAGAGACAATGGAGAAAGACAGAGAGTGAGTGAGACAGCAACAGTGGACACGAAACGGACGCGAAGTGGCTAGACTAAGAGACTGGAGAGAGAATATCGAGGAGCAGTACAGCTCGCCTGAACTGTGCATCAGCGGCGTCGATTTCTACAGTGCTCGCCTGTAAGAAGGACTGTAGAGGGCGTTCACTGGAGCCTGCGGAAACCGACAAGGGCCGTGTGCGGAGCGAGAAGAGAAGAGAACAAGCGCACGTGGGCGTGTGTGCCGCGGTGCAGCTGGCGGTGTCGGCCCGTGCGGCCCTTGGAAAGGAGGACGTTGGCCGACGCTCTCTCCTATATGTCGCCACAGTCGCTGTCCATGGAAGCACGTAAGTGTGCGTCCGCCCGGCGGCCTGTGGCCGGCGCGGCGTGCCGCCTGGTTTGGTGTGGTTTTCATTTGACTGGTCTGTCGTAGAGTTTGATGGCTTTGCTTTGGTTTTGGTGTGTGGTCTGATATGGTTTGATTGTTGCTGGTAGCTGCAAACGGTACGTCCGGGACGGTACAGAGTGCACTCGCCTCCTAACGCAGGCGACTCGTCACCTCCTTCGCTTACTTTGCGAATGCCGCCGTCGGCCGACAGAACTAGGCCGGTGTCGGCCGTGACTGCTGCACCTTGCCTTACCCCTTCCGCCGCTGCAGGCTTTCCTCCCCCGCCTCGCCTCTCCCTTCCCCAGCAAGCTTTCTCACCTCTTCCCCCTCCCTGCAGCTGGGCGCTCCCTACTGCACAGCTCAAACACGTAGAAGGCTGGCAGTCGAGAACGGGTTACTAACCTTACGTCGTTCTGTCCACCGGGGACGCTGTCACGGCAGTGTCACCCGCTCTAAAGTAAGGAGGAGTCCGACGGCTACACAGCCCATATGCTGATAAAAGCTTATTGGTCAGCATAGACAAAAATTTATGAAAAGGGCCCATCCAATCGCAAACTATTCTTATATGAACGCAGAGTCACTTCAACTGTTCTTCAGTTAGTCGGTAGGCGTACAACTCAAGTGACATCGACTAGATTTTCAAAGCTAATTTTGCGAAGATCTACTGAATCACTGAAAGCCGCTTTTCTAGATTTTTAACTTTCCCTTACATATTTCGCTGTGTGTGAAGTGAGTCTCCCCGTAAGCTTCTACTAATACAGCGCTACTCACGCTACGTACAAGTATTAAATGCGTTCATTTAGTTCCGAGCTAAGATTATCATATAAACTGCAATTTTTATATCGATACCCTCGATGATTAATACGCTGCATCTGGTAAGATAAAAACGACGCAATAAGCGGTGACGCAGTTTATTTTTCAATTTAGCGTAAGTGTTACCAAAATGTTGATGTCGATAGAATAGAAGTTTGAGCGCCCTTGTAGCAGACAGAGTGTTGTCAGAAGACGTCAACTGAGGATGACGGCTTAGAAACGGGAATCGTTCAAAAGTAATTCGAGAAAATCGAACTTTCTTTTTTATGTCGTTAACAAAAGATCACGGAAAACAGTGAAGAGGCAGTATGTAAGATTCTGATGTAAGTTTAAGGGGCGAGTTTTAATTTCTTGCGGGCTAGAGCGCCCTTCTACCGTTACCATCGACATTTTAGAAGAAAAACTAACAGTTGTTGCTGCATCATTAAGACGTCCACCATAGCGGCGGCACATTTAGAATTCACTTTTGTTTGAGGATGGGCTCTCGAGAAATAGAACTTTTGTTTCTCACATATCTAAACACCATTCAGAAGTGGTTGGCACGCGGTTGATCAACTTAACTGTCGGACTAAGGGGGTGTACGGATACCGTAGCGCAAAAGATTTCTAAAGAAATGTGGGAAAAAAATAGGATCTGTGTGTGCCTCGGTTTCGTTTTGCGGCCTATTCCGACTAGTGCTATTACCTGGGGTGCGTGGCCATTTCGTTTCTGAGTATGAAAAAATTAAGCTATTTCCTTCCCTCATAGCGGAAGATGCATAGCCACCACACAACAACCAACATGGTCCTAGTAGCTCTATACAAAACCAAGAGTGGTAACTGGTGTGCCGTGCGACATAGCTACAATGCAGATTATGAAGGTTTTGTTTCAGATGGTAGTATTGTCTTTAAGTAGTTTGTCACCCACATGATTCTTACTGTGATATGAAGTAAAATACTATTGGATATTAGAATACATTTTCATTAGTTAGTAGTAATCCTTTATAGTAGACTATCGACTGTTAGTAGCACTGTAGATTGCTCGTAATATCTTTGGCGTATTCTTAGGTAAAATAAAATTACAAAGTATAGTACTTGTCTTTATGTAGTTTGTGGTAGTCTTTCATATGTTTGAACTAGGCACTTTCTTGTAACATCAAATTACTTTTCGTGCTACTGGATATAACTTTAGACCCTAGCACGAACTAAGTGTAACACCATGGGCAAAATTTAATTGCTCTGGGCATAGACTGAAGTAAATACGAAATAGCGTTCTAGTATCACCAACTGTGAATTTAAACAATTTTTATACAGAGTACTTACATTCAGCTTTACACAATAACGATGTAGTATTTTTGTAGTCTCAGAACTGCAGGAACACAATCCCATTCCTTTCCTCAATATGTACAGCTGTAGGCTATCATCAACGTATTTGTATATGGCAGCATTCCTTAGTGAATGTTGCTCCATGATTCCCTTGTGCCGTCACAATTTCCTAAGATAAATGCAGCCAACTTTTCCGCTTTTTTCTGTCAATACTGATTTATCGGCTTTGAGAGCAACCGCCTATTGCCTGTATTCTTTGCTACGGATACTGCTGCTTCATTCGATATAAGATATGTATTTATTGTAACTGTTTCGTCACAGGTGAAGGGCACGTATTGACTGAAAGTGAGGCACACGGGCCGGCCGGGGTGGCCGAGCGGATCTAGGCGCTACAGTCTGGAACCGCGCGGCCGCTACGGTCGCAGGTTCGATTCCTGCCTTGGGCATGGATGTGTGTGATGTCCTTAGGTTAGTTAGGTTTAAGTAGTTCTAAGTTCTAGGGGACTGATGACCTCAGAAGTTAAGTCCCATAGTGCTCAGAGCCATTTGAACCATTTTTTTGAGGCACACGTGACAGCAATACTACTGGCTCGAAATATTTTTTCGGTGACGGGACCAACTTCAAGTTTCACTGTCGAAACCGCTTCTGTTAATGCTGTAGATACCTGCTGAAATAATTTTCTGTTGGATCGACCAGCTTGTTGTGAGGCGTTTCTTATACGTAGGCCCTGCTTCTTTTAACTCGACAAAAAAATAAATTTGAAGAAATTTTAAGTCAAACGTCTGCTTTAAAATTTCTAGAATGGAGCTGTTACAGAATGTTCGAATGACTAAACTTTCTAACGCTATATTGCTACTGCAGTCTCAATACTCGAGTTATTTAAGCGATCCTATTCGTGGGCATTGTCGAGTGTAAGCGCGTTTTCTAGATTCGGTATTTGTACTCGGCAACCAGTGTTAATGTAGCCTCCAGGAGCAAGCAGTAATCGTTTAATACCTTAGGTGACGAGGATGAAACGCTGTTAATATTATCAACAATCATAGTTTTTTTTTTCAGGATAAGGATTCCTGTCAGCATATTAGTCCTTCATTTGAATGACACATTTTTACATTTCGTATAGATTAGACATTTCCTTAGTACGTGACCGAATCCATCCACTTAATAAGTTCGGTAACTTTTGTGGATTGTTGAGAATTGGTTTGTAATTTCTGAGGTAGACATCCATGAGATACTAGAGGATTTCATGACGGTTTATAACTGGCGAACTAGGAAGTCTATACGAAATCGGATTTCAGCATTATGGTCTTGAAAATCATTTTAGCCATACTGTGGGCATGCGGCGTGTTCGACGGGTGGGACCTCCGACGCTGAAGGATGCAAGTAGTCCACAGCGTTCGTGGTTACCTCTGTAATAACCGTGACATCCCAGGAAAAGCAATTGGAAAAACCCTGTAGCATGGTACTACGATAACTGGCCGAAGTATGTGCTGCGGAACATGTGTCCAGACTGATCATATGGATAACGGCGTATCCTGACATGACCGTGGACATGATGCAACACGAAAGTCGTTGATGATTCAACAGCTTCCCTTGTTTTATCTTCTCATCAGGACTTTCAAGTTCCTCTGACGCCTATCTATGCGGCTGGATCAGCACTGGCACTTCTTCAGGTCCTTAATTTTGCAAAACTGTGAGATGAATTGTCTGCTAAAAAGCACTTGTGGCTTTCTTGGCGTTTCCTGTGTTAGATGCGCCACGGATCCTCCCCTCTCGCTTTATAGAGCGGGCGAGCTACCGACATCCAGTTCATCGGATGAATCGCAGAGGTCCTACGTTTTGTCGCTAAACAGGATTTCACAGTTATTTGTCTGTCTTCCACAAATGCTGCTGACACCAACAAATGAACATCAGGAAGCCTTCATTTCTTACAAGCCAACCGTTCCCAGCCACTGGGCCCTCTGTGTCCGCCTTTTATCGAAGTCGCGTACGAGTAAAGCACACCTTTCACCCATCTCTACATAATCACAGAATGGATTCACAATATCCTCCCCGTGATCTGGGTATGGATGTGTTTATTCTTTCCTGTTTCATTGGTAGACATACATTTTTGGAAATTACAGTGGACTCGTATTTTTAACGTATAGAGAATTACATCAAAAGGGACACAGAATATCGAGGTAAGCAACACAATTTGTCAAGAGGACTAACTGTGACAACGAATTGTACGTTTTTTTCTGCACACTTCTCTAAATTAACTCTGATGGTTTCTGCTGTCTATTCGTCGTCAGTGATACTAGTAGAAGAAATTTTTCTTAATAGCTAAGATGACTGACGTAAATTTTATGTTATGTATCTTTCTCCTATTCTTCTAGCGCAAAAGGCCGCTGAAAAAAATCTTTTCATTATTACCGTTGTAAGGAAACGATTAGGGGCCTGCTTCCAAATCTCTTCTTTTTTACCTCTTGGCAGTTGCCACAACCCTCATCTTATACTTTAGCTACTTCCTCTTTGACTATAAGCACTACAATGAGACCCAAAATGATAATTTAATTATTCATTTGTTTTCCGTTACGCCCCTTGCACACCATGTTTCTACCTTGTCTCTCGTGATAACATAGTGTGAAGATTTTTCATCATCTCATTTTCTCTGGAGTTTCTGGTACTATTTTTTTTTCATAACTAGTTCTTCATGTTGTCTTTTTATGTTTCAAAGAAAAATTTTTCATATTTTCATCACCCGTCAAGATCTACTCTCCCTTCCATCTAAATATTGAATTTGTTTACTTTTTTTGTCGGAATTCCATTTGTGCTTTGGAAGACTTAGAGAGAGTAAGCTTTACATTGTTGTCTCATTCCTGTCGTACAATCAAATATGGACAGTGAGTTCGTACAATCGTACATTGACATTATTTGGATATGAATCACAGCCTACAAGTTATTTGTTCTTAGTAAGGTATCAGCTTAAAAATGATACCTTCAACTAGTTATTTGTTTCAGTCTAAATATTGTGTTTCTTTTATCAAAGCACTTTCACGTTACCGCAGCAGTTCATTACCATTTTTCTGTTGTAAGTTTTTCTAACAAATGTTGGTTGTCTGTTAAATAGGTATAGATCATGTAGATACAAAAATGTAACTGGATATGAAAGTTTTTTCACATAATATAAACTTGCTAAGAGAGGGTAGAAATTATAAGTGGCTTTCGCCGTAAATGCCTTCTCACGATATCAGGAAACTAAGCTTGGTTTTACCCGTGCGTTAGACTGTACTGGTCTCCGAAACGTATTTGGAATCATATTTTACACATAAAATCAACGGTTAATCTGATACTGCAGACTAGCTCGGTATGTCGCAAAGATAAATTGAAATCAGAGTAGGCGTAGGCGCAAGCTTGCACTTTTTGTTTCTGTCATTTTTTCTAATTCTCATTCTTGTGTGTCTTAAATCTGTCCGATTTCTAGATCTGTATTTTCCTAATTTTTTCCCCTACGCTAATTAGCATGTGTCCTGCAGATTTTTGTTATGACGGAAGTCGTTAAGCAGTCTTCTCCAATACTGCTTTGCAGCCTCTGCACCTTGTCGATCTTTGACTTTTCTATCGATCTGTAATGTGTCTAACATTCATTTTATGTATCGCAAAATTAAAAGTTCGATTTTCAAGCCCCTTTGCCTATTGAAGTTGCACATTTTCGTATAACTTTTTTGATCTTTACAAATGTTTATAAGTGCATGTACATAACATAATATTTTCACTCTTATAAGGTAGTTCGTTATAAATCCTTATAAACGGTCAATTGTTTGAAGAAGAAGAAGGGACTTATTGCGGAAATGTTTGTTTTTTGTGATTTAGACTTAGTGTTGCAGAATATGAAGTACCTTTTTACGTAGTGAAAGTTACATTTAATGCATTTTTTGTGTATTAATTCACGATATTTTCATTTCACTCGATTTATAAAATTTACCTCTTTTCCCTGTTTTTATCGTGAATACAAACGTCATATGTCAGTGCGTGATGTGAACGTTGTTGCATGTACTTTTCTTACATTATTTCCCATAATATTTCGTGTACTGAATAATTTACACATTCAGTAATCTTAGTATGACACCTTTACTCACCAACTTTCTACTGCCGTTTATATTTTATCAACTGTTTCATCTTGCAGTTTCGTACTAAATCATTTTTCTTATGGTCGTGTACCTTGTATGGACGTGAGCCATGCTTTATAACATCGTCTACTTTACAGGGGTAAGTTATGAATTCCCTTTTTGTATCTTGCGAACTTCGTAGTTTCTCATGTCTCAAAGATCTCCTACTTCTTATAATTTGTCCTAGTGGCAATGCCCATCGTCATCTGCTTTATCGGTTAGCAGAAAGGTTTGTGGTTGGTTGGGGAAGGAGACCAGACAGCGAGGTCATCGGTCTCATCGGATTAGGGAAGGACGGGGAAGGAAGTCTGCCGTGCCCTTTGAAAGGAACCATCCCGGCATTTGCCTGGAGCGATTTAGGGAAATCACGGAAAACCTAAATCAGGATGGCCGGACGCGGGATTGAACCGTCGTCCTTCCGAATGCGAGTCCAGTGTCTAACCACTGCGCCACCTCGGGTTAGCAGAAAGTTCTGGTAAGTTTTCCCTCTTGTCCTTGCGGTCTATCTTCTTTCCTCTTTAGATGGTTTTATCACCAAGTTTTTGTGTTTCATTTTCTGTGCACAGTATTCTTTCTTAACTTTTTTCAGCATTAAAAAACTTGTACTATGTTTTAATAGAGAGCTGGAACTTTATAAAAACTGGTAAGAGTATTTAAAAGTACTGGGATCATTGAAAAGTAACTGCAGCTTTCTATTTCGCTAACCTTACGTTTTCATATGAGGTCTCGAAAAATAAATTCTATGCTTGTCTTTATGAGATGTGCGGTTTAGTGGCGATTTAGACAACGAGTTTTAATTTTAAACGCGTGGAACAACTGGATCTCTGTTTGCTCGCAACATAGATCCATTTCAGTATCAGAACTGCGCCTTGTAAAAGCCGACACACACACACACACACACACACACACACACATAAACACGCGCGCGCGCGCACGCATCCCTGCCAAAATTTTTGCCATAGTTCTCATGGCGTTCCATTTATCTCTTTCCAAGTTTTTACGCAGAACTCAGTAATCAAAAGATACAGTCAATTAGTACAGGTAATAATTACGGCAGTCTAGCACCATGAGCAGGAAAGCGATGCGTGGAAGAAGCATTTATGAGACACTGTAGATACTCGTGTACGCTCGATGAACTCAGCACCAATTACACAAGAACAACGGTGGGTAGCGCTGCAAAATGTGTAGATCATCGGTATCTCTCCAGAATGATTCCTGCTCCTCGTAGTCATGCATCGACTTGGTAAGGAGTGACTGTCTGCTCAAAATCGACTACTCTTTATTGGTGTCCGTCAGGTACCTTCTTGCAAACCAGCCGCCAATCACGTCGCGAGTGGGTAGGTAATATCAGTTCAAAATCCTGAATACGCTGTGGACTCCACATGTGGAGAAACAGGGGCTTTGGCGTCATCTGCTAACATCAGAAGTTAACCTGTTCACGCCGAACTCACTCCTTCTGCAGTAATGGATTTCATGCTTTTGTGTATTCTAAATCTCTATTTTGTTGCTTGCCTTGTTTTCGCGAGACACTGCATAGGTTGCAGTGGTACTTTTTCCTAATACTGTTCTCCCACAAGAGAGACGAAATATCTGAAAGCATAAAGGTATTTAGCTTCTACAATACCTAGACAAAGAAAAAGCCTACTGTACATAAATGAGAACATGAACAGATCAAAATTTTAATGAAAATTATTTGAACAGTGCAAAGAACATATCTTTTTAACGAGAAAAATAATTTTCCGAGTTATTTTGCACCTATAAAGGAAACAAAATACGAAGAGTGAAGTAAAAAGGCGCTAATTCCCGTTTTCTAAATATTACATGGTATCTGAAACATTTGTTGTCGTGTCTCCACAGTTGTGCGTAATATTACGTCGATAATTTGTTAGTTCCACCTAATTACAATGAATAAAACAAATTTTTCGTGCCATAGACATATCGCCTTCGTTTTTTGAAAATCGTCATCAGTGGCCTGAAATATATACAGGTTTGAGTTTATACAATTTTGTTTCACACATTAGACGTAGCACACTGAGGCTAGGAAAAAAATAGTACATATTTCAGACCACTGAAGACGTCTTTCAAAAAATGAAGGTGAAACGAGTATGGCCTAAAAATATCGTGTTATCCAGTTAAAATTAAGCGGACGTAACATGAAAATTTCCAACATAATATTGTTTGACTTGTTCGTAAGTATGTATTTTCTCGAACAGATAAATGTAGATTTTTCAAAATGTGAGGACGACAAATCTCATATTCCTTACTTTCTCAAGAGTGTGTAGAATTTATCCTTTGTCAAGAGCATCTACATTAATAAACTCTGTGCTCCCAGATGAACATGAGCGTTAGCGTGCGAATTTCGGGATACGGGGAGGCGAGCTTGACCCGATCGAATCCGCCTCGTGGATCAACTACGAGAGCTAGTGAGCCGGTCAGCCTGGAAGTGGTTTTTAGGCGGTTTCCCGCATCCCATTGGGTTAATATCCGGCTGGCACCTACGACCGGAGCCGGCCGAAGTGGCCGTGCGGTTAAAGGCGCTGCAGTCTGGAACCGCAAGACCGCTACGGTCGCAGGTTCGAATCCTGCCTCGGGCATGGATGTTTGTGATGTCCTTAGGTTAGTTAGGTTTAACTAGTTCTAAGTTCTAGGGGACTAATGACCTCAGCAGTTGAGTCCCATAGTGCTCAGAGCCATTTGAACCATTTGAACCTACGACCGGCCTCAGATACATGCTAGCAAACGTTTAGAAAATGTTTTCACACTTGAAGAGGAGATTTATTTTAGACGGACACTGATGCGGTACACAGATTCTCGAGTGTTTGGGGTGGAAGGGGAGGGGGGGAAGGGGGAGCTGAATAAGAGACCGATGGATGTTTAGTCTCTTTAAACCTATAATCATTATCGGCAATAAACTGTATTATTTTTTAATCAAATGAGACTATTTCGTTCTAGAGACCTTTTCAAATCTCAAACATCTATGATGTGCACATGCAGACTGAAGTGGTGAACGAAAATTTGTACCAAGGCCGCGATTCGAATCTGGGTCTCCTGCCCACTATCAGACGAGCTAACGACTGCGTCATCCTCGCCCAGTGGCTTTGCACAACTGCACTGACTACCGTATCACGCCTCTCTCCTCATCTGATTAAAGTGCCTATGCCTAGGTTCCAGACAGGAACACCCATTTCGTTCAATGCTGAGGTGCTATTCCAGTGCAGTTAGAGAGTCGCTGCAATCACGTACGAGTTTGGCGGAGGTACCAAGTGGTCTGAGTCGTTAATGGAGTCTGGATTGAGGAGGGAGACGTGTTACTGTATCCCTTGCAGTTGTGCAAAGCCACAGTGCAGGGTGGCTTAGAACCTTCCTTGCAGATTAAAACTGTGTGCCGGACCGAGACGCGAACTCGGAACCTTTGCCTTTCGCGGGCAAGTGCTCTACCAACTGAGCTACCCAAGCACTACTCACGCCCCGTCCTCACAGCTTTACTTCTGCCAATACCTCGTCTCCTACCTTCCAAACTTTACAGAAGCTCTCCTGCGAACCTTGCAGAACTAGCATTCCTGAAAGAAAGGATATTGCGGAGACATGGCTTAGCCACAGCCTAGGGGATGTTTCCAGAATGAGATTTTCACTCTGCAGCGGAGTGTGCGCTGATATGAGGACGGGGCGTGAGTCGTGCTTGGGTAGCTCAGTTGGTAGAGCACTTGCCCGCGAAAGGCAAAGGTCCCGAGTTCGAGTCTCGGTCCGGCACACAGTACTAATCTGCCAGGAAGTTTCATATCAGCGCACACTCCGCTGCAGAGTGAAAATCTCATTCCAGGGTGGCATAGGTTAGCGCATCTGCCTAGTGCGTAGGAACCCAGGTTCGAATCCTGGCGTTGGTGCAAATTTTCATTCAATGTTTCAGTCTACACGTCCAGTATCATAGCTTGTTCGTGCATTCTGTTACTATACGTCGACTTTTCGTAATAAGGATGGGGCCTCATAACATTTTCAACGTTCAGATGCCAATCTGCAAAGCAGACACCTCTCACAGCACACGCCATTTTGGCACGCGTAAGCGAAATCGACAATTTGTGGCAGGCGAGGTTCAGTACAGGTATGAAACATCAGGAGCGCTGCAGCGGACTCGCTTGCCACGAGTGGTCTCTCGAGACGAGGATGTATCTCGTACAGAAGGGGCTTCACTGCGGTCTCGAGCGCTCGCCGATGAGCGGCTAGATGTTAACATCGCACGCAGCCGCACACGATCGCCGTGCAGAGGAAGCGTCGGCGGGGCTGGAGACTGTGCAGACAGTGCACCGCGAGATTGGCGCGGACGGCTATTTCCGGCGAGCGCCACCTAGCGACGCCGGCGGAGCGTCTAGCAACAGCGGCGCGGAGCCTCGGTGCAGCCGCGCCGGCGCTGTGCTGCCGGCGAGGTCACCGCCGCGGGCCGCAGCCGCCTCTCCCGCCAGAAATATTTCCGCTCTCTCTCTCCTCGCGACTGCCGCTGCAGGGCCCTCTTATCTCCATCTGCTGCACAGCCCGTGCCGTCGCGGAAGCTCCTCTCTCTCCCATTACCTCGCAGCAACAATCCCCTCACTCGCATACTAGTGGTTGTCGTTGTAGACATCACACCCGATGACGTTTCTACATCTACATCTACATACTTCACAAGCCACCGTAAGGTGCGTGGTGGAGGATACCCTGTGGCCTGCACCAGTACCAGACATTACTTTTCTTGTTCCACTCTCAAACAGAGCGATGGGAAAGCGATTGTCTGAATGCTTATGGACGAGACCTAATCTCTCTGATCCTATCGTCATGGTCCTTGCACGAAATGTATGTCGGTAGCAGTAGAATCGTTCTGCAGTCAGCCTCAAAAGTCAGTTCTCTAAATTTTCTTAATACTGCTCATTTGACTTCCCGAAGCATCTCCGAATACCTACGTATTGTTCGAGCCTGCCGGTAACAAATCTAGCAGCCCGCCTCTGAACTGCTTTGATGTCTTTTTTAAGCCGACCCAGTGCGGATCCCAAACATTCGAACAGTAGTCAACAATGGGTCGCTCTAGTGTCGTACATGCTGTCTTCTTTACAGTTGTACCACACTTTCCTAAAATACTCCCAATAAACCGAAGTCGACCATTCGCCTTCCCTACTACAATAGTTAGATGCTCTTTCCATTTCATATTGCTTTGCAACGTCACATCTAGATGTTTAATCGGTGTGACCGTGTCAGGCAGCACACTACTGATGCTGTACTCTAATTGTTCTTGTGGTCTTCAGTCCAGAGACTGGTTTGATGCAACTCTCCACGGGCCACTGTGGCCGAGCGGTTCTAGGCGCTTCAGTCCGGAACCGCGCTGCTGCAACGGTCGCAGGTTCGAATCCTGCCTCGGGGATGGATGTGTGAGATGTCCTTAGGTTAGTTAGGTTTAAGTAGTTCTAAGTCTAGGGGACTGATGACCTCAGATGTTAGGTCCCATAGTGCTTAGAGCCATCTGAACCATCTGAATCTGCATCTCTCCATGCTACTCTATCCTGTGCAAGGTTCTTCCCAGTACCTACTGCAAACTACATCCTTCCGAATCTGTGTAGTGTATTCATCTCTTGGTCTCCCTCTACGATTTTTACCCTCCAATACTAAATTGGTGATCCCTTGATGCCTCAGAATATGCCCTACCAACCGATCCCTTCTTCTAGTCAAGTTGTGCCACAAACTCCTCCCCAATTCTGTTCAATACCTCCTCATTAGTTATGTGATCTACCCACCGAATCTTCAGCATTCTTCTGTAGCACCACATTTCGAAAGCTTCTCTTCTCTTCTTGTCTAAACTATTTATCGTCCATGTTTCACTTCCATACATGGCTACACTCCATACAAATACTCTCAGAAACGACTCATCTGCTCTGAATTACATTTTTCTACATTTGGAACTAGCTGTCATTCACCACAACAACTAGAAAGTCTGTCTAAATCATCTTGTATCCTCCTACAGTCACTCAACGACGATACCTTCCCATACATCACAGCATCATAAGCAAACATCCTCAGACTGCTGCTTACATTGTCCGCCAGATCATTTATGTATACAGAAAAAACTGCGATCTTCGAGCCACTCACATACCGGGCAACCTTTGATCGCTAGTCTATCTTGTGCACTTATTTTAAATGAATAACCTCAGCAACCTGTAGTCTGATTTAAAATAGTTGCTACCTGAGGTTTAAGGAGCGAAGATGTGACGACGTCGTGATAAGCACTGTCTGAATACAGCCGCCACAGCGTTCCACTCTCCGGGGCGATAGAAAATCACGTCGAAGTCTCTTCCTCTGACGGAAACACACGTAAAAATTCTGATGTTCGCGGGTGTTATAGATCTCTATAGCGTGTCTAGGCATGTCAAAAATTTCTTCTTACTTCTAATTAGGGCTAGAATATTATTAATGAAACTGATCACATCTTACCTCTAAAACTATAGACCTCTCTGAAATATTTTGTTTTTCATTTATTACCAAAATACTCCTCTCAGCAACGGTTCTTACCAAAGCTGCACTTCACATTGCATTATATATTAGCTTTTTTTCTTTTCAAGTTTGTCAATATTTAACTGGTAACAAATGTGGAATTCAATGTCAGTATCTCCTAAAATTCACTTACGGTGTACACTACATGATCAGTAGTAATAGGACACCTATTAGTGGACATTTATGGAGTTTGTCCATCCTTCGTCTTCATGACGCATTGAACTCTTCTGAATACTCTTTCAATGGAGATTCTGAATGTCCATGGAGGTATGGCAGTCCGTTCTTCCTCAATAGCTGGAACCAGAGAAGGCAATGATGTTGATCGCTCGGGGCTGGAGCGAAGAGGGTGTTCTAACTCATCCCAAATATGTTCCATTGGTTTCAGGGCGCGACTCCAGGCTGGCCAGCCCATTTGAGGAATATTATTCTTCACAAACCACCGCCTCACAGATGCTGCAAGAATCAATCAACATCTCCGAACTATTCTTCTACTGTACGCAATACACAATGCCGTAAAACGTATTCATATCCTTCCGCATTCAGTGTTTTCTTCAGCACAGTAAGAGCACCTCACCGTAACCACAAAAAATACCCACACACTGTAACACTACCTCCTCCGTACTTCACAATGGGGACTACGCATGATGCCAGGTAACATTCTACAGGCATTCGCCAAACCCAAACCTTACCATCGGATTGCCTTAGGGTATAGCGTGATTCATCACTCGGAATCACTCATTTCGTCAGCCACTTCCCAGTTGCGTCACTCTTTACACTACCTCAAGTGTCGCTTTGCATTGACTACGGAAATGTGAGGCATATGAGGAGCTCCTCCACCATTATATCCCATTCTTTTTACCTCCATATGTACAGTCATTCTGCTAATTGGACTGCTGGTAGCTCTTTTGGAATCTACGAGCGAATCCTTCCACTGATTTCATGCGATTTTTTACAACCACCCTCCGCAATGTTGGACGCTACCTGTCTGACAGTATATGAGGTTTGCCTGGTTTTGGTTTCACAGTTTCTACTTCATCATCATGTCACTAACAGTCGACTTGGGCAATTTCGGAAGGACTGAAATGCCGCTGATGGATCTGTTACTCAGGAGATATCGAATGACGTCCATGTTCGAAGTCTGAGCTGACCTGACTGACCCATCCTGCTGTTATTGCTTTTCTAGCGACACAATACTGCCCGCCTCCTTTTCTGCTGCCGGATCTGCCTCTCGTAATATCTACTGGTCAATTTCGCACTGCAGAGGGGTATCTGGATACTTTTGATCCGATAGTGTAGATCTCTGCTGTGTCTTCTCCCCTATGCTCCTATTTCGCCTACTTTCATCACAGCTCGTAAGGCACGTGAAGCTAAACGTTTCAAATCATTTTCTGCAACAGCTCACAGGGTACTGGCAGGCACGGTGATTTGTGTAGAGCACAGTGGGAGCCGGCAATGCCAGGTCCATACTGATGTAATGGCAGCAGTCTAGCCCGCTAGCTGCCAAATGACGATATTAAATCGGACTATCAACCATTTGGCCCTCCTTACTGTCTTCAAGAACTGGTCTTCCTCTACAACTTTTGTCCCCAACACTTCACTCCATTATCTTGTTAACTATTACTGGATGCCTCAAGAGGATTCCTTTCAACCCATTCATCATTGGGTCAAGATTTCTTCTTTCACCTAGCGAGATGACACAGTAGCAAGACACTGAATTAACCTCCGTCTGGCAATTCCGCATAAGGTTTTCCGTGGTTTCGCTAAATCGCTTAAGCCAAGTATGAGAATGATCCTTCGGAACGGGCATGGCCGTCCTCTTCCCCAGCCTTCCATAATCCGAGATAAAAGACTGTAAGTCACTAATTATTTGAAATGTCGCAATTTTAAAAACAATCGTTTTTGCCATATTGATTATCATTCTTAGACCAGAAGAGATTGGGCGTGGGGTTCTAGGCGCTACAGTCTGGAACCGCGTGACCGCTACGGTCGCAGGTTCGAATCGTGCCTCGGGCATGGATGTGTGTGATGTCCTTACGTTAGTTAGGTTTAAGTAGTTCCAAGTTCTAGCGGACTGATGACCTCAGAAGTTAAGTCGCATAGTGCTCAGAGCCATTTTTGAACCAAAAGAGATTGTATGTGTAGCTATTAAGATGCAACAGCACAAATATAGTTATTTTGACATTCTTGACAGTGAGAAAACTAAGTATATTACATGTCGAAACAGCGTTTAATCAACTTTTAGAATATATCTAATACGTAGATGCATTCACTCCCTTATTATTTTCCAGAACTGTGGTTTCAACGCTACTGACATTTTCCTGCTGTGTTAGATCAGGATACGAAGCACTCTTATTGACATGCTTTGCTTAGATACTTTGAAGGGATACATCAAGCTTGTAACTGAATCTAGCTAACACAGTGTTATTGCCATTTTATCTTTCAATCATACTGAATTTCTATTATTAGTCTTGTTTCTTCATTACTGGTTCAAGCAAACCGACTAAGTGTCCGAAGTATTCTGACAACATAAGATAAAAATGTTCACACTTTCCATCTCTCTCCTATAAATTTTACCCTTCAACAGCTCCGTCTAATACCATGGATGTTATTTCTTGATGTCTTCACACACGTCCTCTCTCCTGTCCTTTTTCCTTGTCACTGTTTCTCTTCGTGGATTCTCCTCGCTGCTTGTTGTATCAGTCTACCTAATTTTCAATATACCTCTGTAACACCACATCAGAAACGCTTCGATTCTCTTTTTTCTGTTCCTATAGTCAATGATTATTTCCATACAATGTTATGCTGCATGCTCAGAAATTTCTTCCTCAAGTTAACGCAGTTGTTTCACACTAGTAGTCTTATTTTGACCATGAACCTCTTCTTTGCCTGTAATAGTATGCTTCTTATGCCCTGGCTACCTCCGTCGTGTTATTTTGCCTCCGAGATAGCAGAATTCCTTCACTTCGTTTATTTCGTTGTCCCCCATTTTGATGCTAAGTTTCTCACTAATCTCATTTATCCTGCTTCTCATTATTTTATTCTTTCTTCTGTTTTCCTCGATCCACAGTCTTTGTTCAGTAGACTGTTCATTCCTTTCAGTATCCTATAAGTCGTCCTTTCTTCCACTGAGGGTAGAAATGCCATGAGCGAATCTGATCATTGATATTCTATCGATCACTACAGATATGTAAATCAGTTAAAGCCTTGTTTGCCCCACATATATCTTTCTACTTTTCAGCTCCGGTGTCCCCAAATTACGGCGTTTTCTACGTTTTCCCCCCACTCATATTATGATAAACAACTATGAAAGCAACACTCGCAATTTTCAGTTTCGTCTTCCATTTCTAGTAACGCGAGAGCGAAATATGGAACTTTGCTGCACCCCTACGAGCACTCTTCTCCATTCTGCGCTTCCCTGCGCCACACATTTGTGGGCGACGCGTCCCGTGTGGACGAGGCTTTATAGCTCGCTTTCACTCCTGCATCTAAGCTTCTGCTGCTCCTTTGTCTCTTCTACATGTCCAGAGCTGCCTCCTCCAGGGGTTAGGAAATACTATCTGAAAGAACAGCAGCTTCAGTGTACAGTAAATTCTCTGAACGCATTTCCGAACTCAAAGGTATATTTATTCATTCCGGATAGATTAATCATCCTGGTACAGCACCGTTTTTGAAAGGTTCTACTGCTAGCTATATACACAGATAGCCTAGAGTTTATCAAAACTTGATAAAAAATTTTAGATGAGTGTTGGAAAATGGGAACAAAAGTTGTTGAATCGTATTTGAAATAAAATAAGACAGTAGTACATTCAAAACTTCATTGATAGTGAACAAATTAGTGTAGTATATCCGCTTTCATAACCTGCAAAAATCTGAACTAATCAAGAAATGTTATTTCAGTAAGATGTGCAGTGAACAGGTCTGAAACAACGGCTCTAAGGAGAGCAAAAAGGTGCCTAACGATGAGTTTTAAGTGATTGTAGACACTCCTTTGGATAAATTTGAGTTTTTCTCTAATTCTAATAGTAGGCTGCTCCATTTGGGTGGGTGAACGTTTGTATATCAAACAACATCGCAAATGGCTTACCAAGATACTGTCTTCTGCATTAGCTGAATGTATTCCATGTTAATCAGATTTGCCATACACGTGTCATGAGTCGCATACTAAGTTAGGAATATGAGAAAGAAGGATATGGAAAACCTAAATAAACGACATAAAATATTTCAAAACCGAAGGAAAAAAGGAAAGTCAGAATTTTTTAAAGTAGTTCTCCGAAGCTTCGATAAAGAACGTTTTTATGTACACCGCCAAATGCTGATATAGAACTTTATTTTCATGCTGATAGTTCAGACTATTTCGTCATTATCTGACTGCAATAACGGGTATGTAGCATTTCAAGTTTTAAAATTTGCCGGAAATGAAGAAACTAGTAACAGCAAAATAGATTTTTTTTAGTGTATTTAAAAATGTGTTGTTTAATGTCCGGTCGACGTCGGGTAGTTTGTCATGGACACTTTCCTGACTCTGGTAAAATCAGCTGTGACCTCGAGTGGTTTGGGGAAAATGGCAGTACTTAATCATTGTGGCTTGACAAGGCTGTGTATCTTACATCCCCCTGCACAAGAATCGTTTACCTGCTTAACCATGATCCATCTCACTCCAACTGAGACGAGTTGGTTCAAATGGTTCTGAGCACTATGCGACTTAACTTCTGAGGTCATCAGTCCCCTAGAACGTAGAACTAATTAAACCTAACTAACCTAAGGACATCACACACATCCATGCCCGAGGCACGATTCGAACCTGCGACCGTGCCGGCCAGTGTGGCCGAGCGGTTCTAGGCGTTTCAGTCTGAAACCGCGCGACCGCTACGGTCGCAGGTTCGAATCCTGCCTCGGGCATGGATGTGTGTGATGTCCTTAGGTTAGTTAGGTTTAAGTAGTTCGAAGTTCTAGGGGATTGATGACCTCAGATGTTAAGTCCCATAGTGCTCAGAGCCATTTGAACCTGCGACCGTAACGGTCGCCCGGTTCCAGACTGTAGCGCCTAGAACCGCACGGCCACTCCGGCCGGCAATAGACGAGTTGCTCGTATCGTTTTCCACCACACTATTTCTATTTTCCATCATACAGGAAAGGGCCGGTATTAACGTCACGGTATCCAGTAGGTAAGATATTTTCGCCATTGATCCAAACGCGATGTCAGCAAGAGAGAATATTCTGTTTTGGTAGACTGTGCAAACAGTAAAAGGTCGTGACCTGCAAATATCCCTGGCATTGGAAAGTTCTAAAGAATCTGAATCAGAGCGCAATCGAGAAATTTGTTACGCCTCCATCGTCGTGCCCTCGCTGAAGTTATGCTGTCCAACGCGGAGTCGTCGGCCGTCAGCAGACAATGCTGGGCCGGGTCTGTATGCATTACAGTTCATCTTCTACGGCTTGTCACGCCGACAAAAGGGAGAAGAGAGGGCCAGAGAAAGAGCAGCCGCCGCCGAGAATTTGGGGACTGTTCCCGAACAATGTCCATTGAACTCTGGCTCGATCGTTTCGACTCAAGGACGCAGATTTTTACGACGATGGGCCTGCATGTTTACATCTCTTGGGAGTTTAGTCGCGCTATAAACTTTTTCTCGCATAAAAACCTCTTGACACACTCTGCCCCCTCGCTGCGATTGGCGCACAGGGTGTTACGTGGTTCTGCATCTACGTTTAACGCCTTTACGTGTTTGCTAGCCCACCGCAGATTATTTGAAAAGGGCAAACACAAAAGGTATTATACATTGACGGCTTGAATTTGGCAGCAGCGGTACACATTCATGAGGGCTTTTCGGGTGTAACGCTGTATCACAATTAAGTTACAGCTGCTCATGATTTTTAAAAACAATTGAATACATACATCCTGTGCGCAAGGTCAAAGCGCCCCGCGTCAATAATACGAACATTCAGTCATAGAAAAACAAATTTATTTCAAACCACAAAATATTTTGAAAAATTACACAATTTAATAACCATAACATATATTGGAAAAGGCTGCTCTGCACCTCTGTGCAAATTTGTGCTCGCACTTTTTCTGTGAAGGCTTCATGAATACGAGGCAGCGAGTGATGAGACTTGTGCCACGTGCTTGCTACAACGAGCAGAACTGTCCTTCAATTCATTCAACGAAGTTAGAAGATAAACGATTCCCAGAAAACGCACCGAACTCCAATTTCTTTATCGTGAAGAGGAATGTGATGCACCAGGGACGGTGTGCACACTCCATATTTCCCAGAACTTAAATTCTTGACTTCCCGACGAATTCTACCAACAGTCACAATGGACGACACGGATGGTTGAAGAGTGCAGCTCCAGATACGCCGTTATCTCGTAAAGTGCATCAGTGCGTCCTCTGGCGCGTACTTTGTGTACTACCAAAATGGTACTACGCTATCGCCAACAGACGTCGTGCGATGCGCAGCTTAAAGTTCTGTCTTGGTTGGTTCACTTCTAGGTGCAATTGTTGACCCCTAAAGGCGAGTACAATGAGCGCCAGGATCTGAACCATCGTATTATTCTGATATATCAAAGGAGGAAAGTGACTACTCATCAACCGAAAAGTTTTTATGACCGTCACACACATTTAAAGACGGAGAAAATATGTAACAGCGAGGACATCAATAGATAATATTGCGTAAGATTGCGGAAACAAGATTGGAAAAACTTCCGACTCATCTCTAGAAATTCGAATCGCAGATCAGTTGGTAAGAAAGCCAAACGCAAAACAACGTAAGTATTCAGTCCAGAGTGTGTCACATAATCCTCCAGATGGAGCTGCGTTAGTGTGTATGGTTTATAACGCTGTTCCCTATTATGGATTTCAGTAGCTGAAATACTACGTCATCCTTGCAATCACTATGTTGCTTAGAACCGCAGCTTGCTTTAGAATTAAAAGGCGAAAAATGAAATTCGTTAAAGATCTTCAGGTAGTAAGATAAAATGAAAGTATGTGGCTTAAACAATTTTCTGGAACGTTAATGTGCGAAGCTGATTCATTCAGAAGAGAGGAAATCTTGAACTTGAAACAAAGATTTTCATTTGTGAAACTACGTATCATCATTTATTTTAATTATGACAAGTAAGTCAACATTTAAAAAGAAAGCTGTTGTCCGAATATGTAACAAGCAAAACAAAAACAAACCATGACTCTTAATATTTAAAAAATGTATCAGATCTTGGGAGATGATTCAAGTTTGTCATGTAATATATCAAAAAACTATTTTTCTACAACTGTTAAAGGCACTACTGAACGAAATTATTTATAAACTACCTTCTTCCAGCCTTGTTACCAATTACTGCCTGAAAATGGCTCCGTCCAAATGTTGCGAAGTTTTCGTGACACACCAGCCGACGCGACTCTTCAGGAGTTTTGATACCTTGAACGGTGCAATATTAGTGCTGTTAGGAACATCAGAAAAAACTTACATGACACGATCTTATGCCTCAGTGGCACAAAACAGCTTTCTTGTTTGTATACTCACAAACAGAAAAAAAAGAGTGCGTGCTAATAACCGCATACTCTGCAATTACTTGTGGTATGTTCCCACGTGAAACTTCTACATCTTCTTCCGAGACGCAAATAACACTCCAGACATCAGACGTGATTGGTTTGCAAGTTTGGTTAGTGGCTTAGGACCGTCTACCACTATGAAACACAGTTTTATCTTTTTTTTTCACCTAGCGTGACAGTTGTAAGGGTACAGATATCGATTGTTTACCTGACGGATTGAGCCTACCCTCACGATTCGTTGCTACAGTGCAGCTGCATCGCTGATGCGGATGCCCCATAGTTCTAGAAGGGACAGACTGGTGCCTGGAGATCGCTTGCCGCGAAGGAGAGAGTCAGTCGCGCTAGAGCCATCACGCGTGTAGGAAGCGTGTGTGTGCGAGAGAAGCGATCATGGATAAATTAGCAATTTTGAAGCTCAGGATTAATTTCGTATCGGAGGAGTTGTTATATAATGAAAAGGCGATCGTACAGTAAGGAATCGGTGATGGTAAGCTCATATAAGATAGTGATAGGTGAGTGACTGTAAATGTAGAGCGGGTGCGATCAGAACAAGTAGGGACTTACATCCGAATTTAAAATAAAATAAATTAAAAGTACCGTACAAAAGTGCTCACATATTACTACCTCTTCGTTATTATTAGAATATTTTGACAGGGAATGAATTACAGAACAGTGTGAGAGAATAGACAGAGCATGCGTCGTAGGCTCACGGTCAAAACTTTTGAGTTATCGACGCATGTAGCTAGGGAGTAAGTTCGCCCTCCAAAACTGGTTACTTATGAAGTCCGACACATAATTTTCCAACAAGCCAGACTATAGCAAGTAATAATCAAACATAAATCAATAAACAGTACGGATTGAGGGTTTACTGTCGACAGCAAAATATAACCCATAGAGGGACTTTCCTTGTCTTCTACAACTCGACAATAATGTATGACCTTCTCTGAAGCCAGTTCGTTACCTTAATAGGATTTTATAGAAACTTCGTATTGATGAAAAGCTCTCATGTTATCAGCAGGGTGGCAGCGCTGAAAAGCAGCTACGTTTTGGAAGAGTGTAATATTGGTCATCTTCTGGCGAAGACAGATGAAGAACATGAACTTCTACATTTATATAATTTGAAAGGTACCGTAACCCTTTCAGAGTGAAAGACGATAATGTATAGATATTTGAATTACCGTGTAGCCAGACGCAACAATATGAAAAAATATTTCGCGCCGTTTCATTTTCCAATGAGGGGTGGGATTGGACATTAGGGTTATTCATCCGTACCTCCACGAATTCAGAACACAAGTGCACAGATACTATAAGACGTGGAGAAGGAGGATATAAATCAGTGGATAGAGCATATTTCCAAGATACACCGTATTATTCCCCACTCTTTTGGCTACAAAACCCTATTTTTCAACATAATCTCCGTTCATTGAGGTATCCGTACGCCATATCTCTGAGAGGGCCTGTGCGCCTGTATAATACCACGCTTTTGTTGCATCAGTAACCTGCTCATCATCCACGAACTGTTTCTCGCGGACTGCATCTTTCAAAAAAATGGCTCTAATAGCTCTGAGCGCTATGGGACTCAACATCTGATATCATCAGTCCCCTAGAACTTAGAACTACTTAAACCTAACTAACCTAGGGACACCACACACATCCATGCCCGAGGCAGGATTCGAACCTGCGACCGTAGCGGTCGTGCGGTTCCAGACTGAAGCGCCTAGAACCGCTCGGCCACACCGGCCGGCCTGCATCTTTCATTGAGCCAAAAAAGTGGAAGTCGGAACGCTCGAGATTCGAGATGAAGGGTGGATGAAAGTCCAATGAAGTTTTGTGAGGTATTCTCGGGTGCGTAGAATTTTGAGACGTATTGCTTTGTGGTGGAGGGGTTTGATTGTGATGCATCGATCATGTCTAATGAGAGTGTTTGTACGTTGCAACATTGCAGGCGTCACAACTGTGTGCGGCGGCCTGCACGCGGAAGATTGAACAGTTTTGTGCGATCTTGTTCCGATGGCAGACGCAACGACTCTCCGTGCTTTTGTTCACTTCCAGGTCTACAAAGACATTCTGCAAGCGCCCATGAATATCTGCGATGCTGTGGTTTTCCTCCAAAAGAAACTCAATTCCACCTCCGTTACAGACGCCATTTTGAAGGCTACATATAGCGCCGCAACCTATCGGAACTTCATGAAACTGTAGGGGTTGGTTGCTTGATTTGGGGGAAGGCTCCAAACGGTGAGGTCATCGACGCCATCGGATTAGTTAAGGATGGGGAAGGAAGTCCGTCGTGTCCTTTCAAAGAGTCATGCCGGCATTTGCCTGAAGCGATTTAGTGACTAATGGAAAAACTAAATCACAATGGCCGGATTCGGGTTTGAACCGTCGTCCTCCCGAATGCGAGTCCAGTGTGCCAACCACCGCGCCACCTCAATCAGTATACTATAGGGGGCTGCAGGAGGGATATTCCACAATGCCCAACAACAAAATCCGCGATTTTTCAACTGAAATTGGCGAGAAAAAAATGCGTTGCATTACTTATTGAACGCCCCTCGTAAGCGTTTGTTACCGCCTTCCGTGCAGTGCTTGCTGAGTGGTAAACGTGGTAGTTCAGGCCCGACCACTAGTGGTATCTTAAGCAGCCGTAACTCAAAACACCTCCCCCCTCCTCCCTCCCCCCTCCCCGGCCCGCAGCTAAAACTGACATGGTAAACTGTCCACATAATAGTAGGATACACAGTCTGCTTACAAAACAGATTAAAAGTGCTGTCCATTTCGACCTCGGAGTTGTACAAGCAGCGACGGCGACATAAAGTCAGCGCCGCCTGTAAGAGTTCCCGCGCGGCATGCACGGAGCCGACTCGTCCAGACTACAGACGGCACTGTCGACCTTGAGAGCAAACCGGCACTCTTCAAAGGAAGCATACGTGGCTGCACCCTAAGGAGTGATGTCCGTCCCGAAACTTGTGCACCAGTCGACATAAATTTCTCGGAGTGACACTGAAGTGGTGGCAGATCAGAGGTCGGAGAATTAATAACTCGTGCGGCCTACGTAAGGAGCGGAAAGGAGCGTCGGTAACGCCGAGCGGCAATTTGCATAGGTGTGGGCAGACGCAGTGTAAGGGTAAGGAGGCGCGGCCCGGTCCGATCCGGCGCCGACCACCGCCGCCCGTCACCCGATATATCGGAATTATAATTACGCGCCGGTTGCGCAACGAGCGCGCAGACCGAGTCCTTGAAGCGGCCCGTGGGCGCAGCCTGCGATTGCCGCCGCCGCTGCAGTCGACACCTGGAGCCTGCGCGCGCCGACTTGGCAACCGTCGCGCGGCACCTCGCGAGCCCTGCCATGCATTTGTCCCTAGTCTAGCTCCTCTATCCCTTCCGTTTGCCCTCCCAGACTGCCTCCTCGCCGCGGATATACTCGTTACCACTTCTGAAATTCATAACATACTAAGGCCTTTTAAAGACCCTAGGGCTACGATCAATATATTACACTACTGGCCATTAAAATTGCAACACCAACAAGAAATGCAGATGATAAACGGGTATTCATTGGACAAATATATTATACAACAACTGACATGTGATTACATTTTCACGCAAATTTGGTGCATAGATCCCGAGAAATCAGTACCCAGAACAACCACCACTGGCCGTAATAACGGCCTTCACACGCCTGGGCCTTGAGTCAAACAGAGCTTGGATGGCGTGTACAGGTACAGCTCCCCATGTAGCTTCAACACGATACCACAGTTCATCAAGAGTAGTGACTGGTGTATTGTGACGAGCCAGTTGCTCGGCCACCATTGACCAGACGTTTTCAATTGGTGAGAGATCTGGAGAATGTGCTCGCCAGGACAGCAGTCGAACATTTTCTGTATCCAGAAAGGCCCGTGCAGGACCTGCAACATGCGGTCGTGCGTTATCCTGCTGAAATGTAGGGTTTCGCAGGGATCGAATGAAGGATAGAGCCACGGGTCGTAGCACATCTGAAATGTAAAGTCCACTGTTCAAAGTGCCGTCAATGCGAACAAGAGGTGACCGAGACGTGTAACCAATGGCACCCCATACCATCGCGCCGGGTCATGCGCCAGTATGGCGATGGCGATGACGAATACACGCTTCCAATGTGCGTGCACCGCGATGTCGCCAAACACGGATGCGACCATCGTGATGCTGTAAACAGAACCTGGATTCATCGGAAAAAACGTTTTGCCATTCGTGCACCCAGGTTCGCCGTTGAGTACACCATCGCAGGCACTCCTGTCTGCGATGCAGCGTCAAGGGTAACCGCTGCCATGGTCTCCGAGCTGACACTCCATGCTGCTGCAAACGTCGTCGAACTGTTCGTGCAGATGGTTGTTGTCTTGCAAACGTCCCCATCTGTTGACTCAGGGATCGAGACGTGATTGCACGATCCGCTACAGCCATGCGGATAAGATGCCTGTCATCTCGACTACTAGTGATACGAGGCCGTTGAGATCCAGCACGGTGTTCCGTATTACCCTCCTGGACCCTCCGATTCCATATTCTGCTAACAGTCATTGGATCTCGACCAACGGGAACAGCAATGTCGCGATAGGATAAACCGCAATCGCAATACGCTACAATCCGACCTTTATCAAAGTCGGAAACGTGATGGTACGCACTACTCCTCCTTACACGAGACATCACAACAACGTTTCACAAGGGAACGCCAGTCAACTGCTATTTGTGTATGAGAAATCGGTTGGAAACTTGCCTCTTGTGATCACGTTGTAGGTGTCGCCAGCGGCGCCAACCTTGTGTGAATGCTCTGAAAAGCTAATCGTTTGCATATCACAGCACCTTCTTCCTGTCGGTTAAATTTCGCGTCTGTAGCAGGTCATCTTCGTGGTGTAGCAATTTTAATGGCCAGTAGTGTATCATTAGACTGGGAGGAAATTTAGCTGGAAATAGAATCTGACAAGGACCCCATTGAGGCCAGTAACGTATTTGATGTGGAGTCCACAATTTTGCATAGAGTGTTGTGGAAGTGTCTTGTAAACAATCTCCCGTGTAGACTGGCTGCACTTTCCTAGTAACATAGTAAAGGTATCCAATTTGATGTGGATCCCACACACTTGCAGCGATTAAGTTATGTGTCTTCAGAACAATCTCCCATGGAGACTGGCTGCATTTTCATAGCAAAGAAACAAGCCCTGTGATCTGCTTTACACAGCAGATATTTGCCTTTTGGTCCGTTCAGTTTCCTTCAAAATTAATAAGCCTTCACGTCATTGATCTTCCTTACGATCTTTTGCCTCTTAGTTTATGCTGTTTTATTGTTTCACTGATTCTTGTATCTAGCACACAGTTTCTGTTTTCTTCCCGTCTTATCTGATATGTTTTATTGTGTCAGTTATGTTTTATATACTTACTTCAGCTGGAATATCACCATTTCTCTTTTTGCTCCATTAAAGTATATCACACCACGCACCTTCCTCTAAATCTACATATGCCTTTCTTTAGTTTATCTTCTGAGGTAAGTCGTAGGGTCAGTATTGCCTCGCGTGTTCCTACATTTTTCCCGAACTCACTTTCTCGAAGTCGGCTTCTACCAGTTTTTCCATTCTCCTGTAAATAACTCAGTATTATTCATACCTGTCTTCTTACTGAAGCCTGCGGGTGTTTCGTCCATCTCATACACTGACCGAAAAAAATCGCAACACCAAGAAGGAGTTGTGCGACAAAGACGGAAGTTCGTAGGCGTGTTTTTACATCTGAAGAAGATGACATCTGAAGAGAGGCGCTAGTAGCGCCACGATGGTGATGCAAATCAGGTTTGCTTTAAATACATGCTGAACGGTAGTGAGCGTCAGTTAGCTTTGAGACTAGACGTGATGAGTTGATGTTAGTCAAGAATGTCTTTAAGGCGACAAAGACGTCACTGTCAACACCTCACTGAGTTTGAACGATGTCGTGTAATAGAGCTACGAGAAGCTGAACGTTCCTTCTGCCATATTACAGGAAGACGTGGCAGGAATGTAGCCATTGTACATGACTGCTGGCAGCGGTGTTCACGTGATTGCAGGAAGACCAGGCTCCGGACGGCCACGTGGCACTACGGAGAGGAAAGGGCTTCGTGCTCGGCGTGGGGCTCTGGCGCATCGTACTGCATCTGCAGCAGCAATCTGAGCAGCAATTGGCACCAAAGTGACACAACGTACTGTTACAAATAGCGTTCATTCCACTGACCTCAAACAAACGCTATTTGCGACTTCAGTTGTGTCAAGCGAGAGCACATTGGAGGGCAGGGTGGAGGTCTGTTGTATTTTCTGATGGACTCTGGTTCTTCCTCTGTGACAGTAATGGCCATGTGTTGGTTATAAGGAAGCTAGTTGAGGCCTACAACCAACTTGTCTGCGTGCTAGAAACACTGGATCTACACGTGGTCTAGGGTGCGATTTCGTATGACAGGAAGCACTCTAGTGGTTAGCCCTTGCACACTGACTGCAAATTTGCTCTGATCACTATGGGACTTAACTTCTGAGGTCATCAGACCCCTAGAACGTAGAACTACTTAAACCTAATTAATCTAAGGACAGCACACACATCCTTGCCCGAGGCAGGATTCGAACCTGCGACCGTAGCGGTCGCGCGGTTCCAGACTGTAGCGCCTAGAACCGCTCGACCACTCTGGCCGGCTCATGAAGAACATTCAAGGCGGTGTTTTCCAACAGGATAACGCTGGGCCACATACCGCTGATGTAACCCAACATGCTCTACAGAGTGACGACGTATTGTCTTGACCTGCTCGATCACCACGGACGACAACACCAGCGCCTTCCGTAACCAGTACCGTCTTTGTGTTGACCAGCCAAGTACATCAGGCATGGAATTCTATCCTAAAAACTGACATCCGGCACCGGCACCGGCTACCGGCACCGGTAGCAATGTACCAGTATTTCACATTTTCAATGGCTTATCTCGCGCTTACATTAACCTTTGATTTTACAATGTCAATCATTTAAATATGTTACCTAGACAGAAATGTCATTACTCTACATTAACTATTTTTTGGTGTTCGATTTTTATCCGTCAGTGTAACTAGGTAATATTCAACTGTGTCTTCCTTGGAGTCTGAATTATTACGCTCTTACTTAAGCCTGAGTGTATTTCGTAGATTTCATACATCTCGCACTCCAGGTATCCCGTATGAGGACGCTACTTTACTACCAATGGCTGCAATACGTGGTCGGCGAATACGGCACGCAGGACGCTCGAGGCCTAGCCGCCCGAGCGCCTCGCCTCGCTGCGCGTTTAAACGCGCCGCTGTGGCGCCCGCTAATGAGCTAATAGCGGGACAGCAGCGGCAGCGGCGGGCCTGGCGAAGACCTGCAGCTGCGGCCTTGCGCGGGCCGCGCACGCACGCCGGGCCTCCGTCCGTGGCTTCCACAAGGTGAAGGACATCCCGCGGCCGCCACTGCTGCCCCCGTGCAGTCCCAAAACGCCGCTCGTGCCAAACCCAAATCGCTGTATTCTCTCTTGCCATCCTGGCCAAGAATCAAACCTGTCGGGTACACGCAGTACTTCCGAAAGTGAGGACGTACATTTTACCTGAGATGGAGAGTCACCGATTGCTGTACGAGGGGCGTTCAATAGGTATTGCAACGTATTTTTTCTCGGCCAGTTTCGGTTGAAAAAAATGCAGAATTTGTCGTGGGACATCTTACAACATTCCCGCTTGAGCCCTGTCGTTTCATGAAGTTGCGACAGGTAGCGGCGCTATACGCAGCCTTTAAAATGGTGTCTTTAGCGGAGGCGCGTTTCAAGTAGAGAGCTGTCACGGAGTTCCTTTTGGCATCGCAGACATTCATAAGCCCTTACAGAGTGTCTACGGAGAACTGACAATGAACAAAAGCACGGTGAGTCGTTGGTAAAGACGTCTGTCATCATCACAGCGAGGTCGGGCAAACCTGTCCAATTTCCGCATGCCGCCAGGCAGCACGCAGCAGTAACTCCTGCAATGTTGGGAACGTGCGGACACACTTATTCGAGGTGATCGATGGATCACAAACACGTCGCTGCACAAGCGAACGTTTCTGTTGGTAGTGATGATACACTCGTCCATCCGCTGGGTTCCTCGCTGCCTTATAGGTGACCATAAAGTGTGGAGTTGCTCGCGCGTTACGGGCATGATGGTGACAATTTTTTGTCGAACGTCAAAAATGATTCAAATGGCTCTGAGCACTATGGGACTTAACATCGGAGGCCATCAGTCCCCTAGAACGTAGAACTATTTAAACCTAACTAACGTAAGGACATCACACACATCCATGCCCGAGGCAGGATTCGAACCTGCGACCTTAACAGTCGCATGGTTCCGGACTGAAGCGCCTAGAACCGATCGGCCACAACGACTGGCTGTCGAACATCGTCACAGACGCGGTCGCGCGGTTCCAGACTGTAGCGCCTAGAACCGCTCGGGCACCCCGGTCGGCAGTGGGGAATAATATGGTCATTGGAATCTTGAACAAAACCAACCTTCTTTCACAAAAAAGTGTTGCCTTTGTTATTGAACGCCCCTCGAATTTTGATCATCTTTCGCACAGTTGCAATACACAGACGCAGGGAAGACTGCTACAGTACGATGTGTTTTCGAGAAATCAGAATTACAGTTTTTCGTGTCCACTGAATACAATATGAGAACGGAAGCCTCGAGCAGCGATGTTAGCGAGGCGGCAGACGAGTTTTCTGTCCGTACTGCGTTCGAGTCACACCATTTTCCCCCTAATCTTCCAGCAAAAACTTGTACCGCTACAACAAATCATCTTCTTTCTAATAGGAAGATCTGTAATAGTGATAATCATTGTGAGCCGGCCGCGGTGGCCGAGCGGTTCTAGGCGCTTCAGTCCGGGACCGCGCGACTGCTACGGTCGCAGGTTCGAATCCTGCCTCGCGCATGGATGTGTGTGATGTCCTTAGGTTTAAATTGTTCTAAGTCTAGGGGACTGATGACCTCAGATGTTAAGTCCCACAGTGCTCAGAACCATTTGGAACATTTGATAATCATTGTGGTGTAAATTATGGAATCGAGATGAAATGATCATTTATTTATCGATACGTTAATGCACGTATCGCATTGAAGTCATTCCGGGTTACAACTGCTTTGAATAATCTGTACTATATTAGCAAACATGCATATGGATAATTATTTCAACACGTTTCTTTAATATTATTGGATTATACCTTACCACGAATGTTCCATAACGACTATCGTCGTCACTATTGTTCCTTTCTGAAGAAACATGATTATTTGTAGCACTATAAGTGTTTGGTGGAACATCAGGGAAAGGCCGGCCGAAGTGGCCGTGCGGTTAAAGGCGCTGCAGTCTGGAACCGCAAGACCGCTACGGTCGCAGGTTCGAATCCTGCCTCGGGCATGGATGTTTGTGATGTCCTTAGGTTAGTTAGGTTTAACTAGTTCTAAGTTCTAGGGGACTAATGACCGCAGCAGTTGAGTCCCATAGTGCTCAGAGCCATTTGAGCCACATCAGGGAAAACAGAAATTAAATTACCTGAATCGAATGCAATACGTGCAGACTTCTAGTCTGCTGCCTTAACCGGGTGCGCTAGAAGGTTATTACACAAGAGAAACGTTCGTTAAATCTAAGCATGGATTGCAGTTGAGCCAAAGATGAGCTAAATTGATGGCCGGTTTGGTGTACCGCATGTTGCAGAGGTCATTCTAAGAGCCTAGGAGCATTTACGTTATGGAATAGAGAACATACTCGCTGTGTTACGAATGGGGTTTAAACGATGTTGGTTGCGCTACCTAAACTGTCTGGAGCGACAATGAGATTCGTACAGAACGAAATGAGGGAAAACTTGTAGACATTCTCAGTAGGGAGCACTGTAGCGAGACATGGCGCTAATTAGTCTTGTTAACAAGCTGTTTTGTTTGCTTTGTCTGTGCCGTAGATAATTCCTTAAGGCCAGCGGCGAGTGGGAGAGGCTCGCACGTTCCCGTCGTTAAAATATCACGGTCACGGCCGCTGGGAACTCGCAATTACCCGGCGTTCTCGTTGCTCTATCGTGCGCGCCTAGACGCATTCCGAGGTAGCGTTTCGGTTTTTACGAGTATGAGGCCGGCCCGCGCAGGAGCGAATGCGACGGCTACAGGAGGGCAGACAAAGCGCGATAAATTGCAGCCCCTTGTGTGCGGCCCTTCGGGCGGAGAAATGTGGCCCTGCGCTGTGACGTACTAGCCGGTTTCTTGTGACGAGTGCCGCCCACCTCCGCTGCCCTTTTAGACTGGCACACAATACGCCCTACGCCACACTTCAGGCGCCGGGGCATGAAATCCGGGTGCGCCGCATTGTGCTCGCGTGGCAGCCGAAAGGAAAAAACTCGACTCGCTGCCGCGGAGTACGGCGAGCCTGGGATTATTCTAACGCTTTTGCGGGGACATGTGTGTCTGTGCAGAACAGATATAATGTACGCTTCTCCCAATTTTAAGGTTGACATTTACTCCGTGCAGGATTCCGGAGGGTCGAATATTTGTTGACGCAAAACGTGGCACTTACTTCTCTCGCATAGTTCCGACGCCGTCCTTTGGTCGTAAATGTATGCTGGAAGCCACCTCATACTTACAAGAGAGTGAGGCGGCGTGGAGGTACACTTGCAGGTTTAAATACCCGGCCGATTCCCCCCCCCCCCCCCCCCCTCGCCCTTTTCCCCCCTCTCCCCACAGTTTTGGGTCTTCCGTGCTGTACCTAAATCGCCTTCAACAAAAGTGGGATGTAAAAATTTTCCCATTCCATCGTGGCAGGCTGTTAAAACCACCGGTTTAAAAGTGTGTCAGAACAAAAACAGTCTCGGTTGCGAAATTGTTTAATATCATTACATTATTTCGCAATCGAGACTGTTTTTGTTCTGAAACAAAAAGAGTTGGATGGTTTTCTTGAAAAGAAACAACCGATTACCTTCCCCATACGAAACTCTTAGTGACCAACTCGTCGTCAGCAGACGTTAAATTCTACTTTCCCCCTTTTTTACCTATATCTACATCTACATGGACAGTCTGCAAATCACACTCAAGAGCCTCTGTTAGTCCACTCTCGAACAGCGGACGGAAGAAATGAACACCTACATATTTCCGTGCGAGCTCTGATTTCCCTTATTTCATTATGACGATCGTTTTCCCCTATGTAGGTTGGCGTCAACAAAATATTTTCGCATTCGGAGGAGGAAGCTGATGATTGAAACTTCGTGAAAAGATCCCGCCGCAACGAGAAGCGCCTTTGTTTTAATTATGCCCACCCCAAATCCTGTATCATGTTTATGGAACTGCTTGACAGTCGCTAAGGAACACAGATAATTGTCGGACAGGAATAATCACAGGCAATGATGGGTACATACAGTTCATAGTTCATACATAATAGAGGCAGAGTAGTATATTTATAACGGAAAGTGGTACACATTTCACGAAACGTTCATGTTTGACACAGGTCAGACTCCCAACATAAAGGTTGATATCTGACTCTCAGTAAGGAATATGCCCTCCTCGGGCACTAATGCACATTTTGCACCTGTTATTCATGCTGGCTACCGAACTGTTGAGGAGTGATCCTCTCTCATTGGAATTTTGAGTTCTTGTACGGTTCGGGAACGAAGCATTCATACAGAAACACATCTGCCAACAGTATCCCTGGCCTGTCCTATAGGCTCTAGGTCCGAGCAATACACAGGCCATTCCATACGTGCAAATGTCTTCACTTTTCATTGAGTGCAACACCTCGGCGGTCCTGTGTGGGTGGGCACTGTCGTCCACAAACAAAAATTCAGGACCTACCGCACTCCTAAGCAGACGGACATGATCCAAAATAACCTCTCTGCAGTACCACTGTACAGTAACGTTACCTCGCGCTATGATATGCAGCGGTGTTCAGCCACTGTGTATAACGCCTGCTCACGCCATAATGCCTTGGCCGTACCGAATATGTTCATGGACGTCTGTGGTGTGTAACGTGTTCCCCTCTCTCTCCACACTAACTGGTAGTCAGAATCACTTGCCACAATGAAGCGGGATTCGTCATAGAACATCAATCTGGACCACTGTTGTTGACCCCAACCAGTATGCATTCTACAGCAACGAACTCTTTCTCGACGATGGCGAGGTTGAAGTGGGATGCATTTAATAGGCTTCCAATCCTACAAGCCAGCCCGATTTAACCGCGGTGAAATGGTTCTGGGAGAGGCACGTGGTAGCAGTTGTAAAGGAGTGGGATGTCTGTTCTTTTCGCCACTAGAGCTACACATCGATCCTCTTGCGGTCTGTTGGTTCGTCTAAGAGCACTGGAGTGCTTCCGCATGGCATTCCCACCTTCAGAGACACTCTTGCACACATCCATTACAGTGGCCACAGCAGTTACACTTCGACCGACTTCGAATCGTGGAACTTCATGTCCACGAACTTATGCACTCATGTCGTGCCGACATGTTGCCGTACCACACGAAATGTACTAATCGCTGCCACAGTAACCGTCGACAAACACCTTACAACACTGAATGAACTGTGGACCAACATTTCCCACCCTCTACTTTTCCTTTTAAATTTTTGTTTGTTCTGTGACACTAGGCAGTTGTTCCTTAGCAGTTTTCAAGCAGTGTAGCACCCGATACAATTCTTGGCTCCACATTAGAACATCATCGAAATCCCGGAAAAAACCGCCCAGTGTGCAACTCCGAGCGAAATGGCACAAGGTAAGACACTGCTGCACTGGAATTCGGGAGGATGGCCGTTCAAATCACCGTCTGGCCATCCAGATTTAGGTTTCCCGTGATTTCCCTAAAGCGATATAGGAGAGTGTCTGGATGGTTCGTTTGAAAAGGCATGACCAATTTCTATCCCAGTCCTTCCCATAACGGAGTTTGTACTCAGTCTGTAATGACCTCGTCGTCGAAGGGACGTCAATCCCTGTCTCTCCTTATTTCCTTTCACGTATGGAAATTGGGAAAATTTGAAAGATTTCCATTTGGAGGCTATGCACTGGGTGAGTAATAAATGGAGCGTCAGAAAGGAGAATTTAATACGGCCTGAGTGATTAGTTATAATGAAAGGAGTGGAAACAGTGGGAGGAAGTAGGAGAGAGAAGAGAGGCTGATAAAACTTCATCGACAAACAAATTACTCGTATTGTTTGTCGCCTGCGAACGTTGTCTCACATGAGCAATATTTTAGGTTTCGCTCGACCTTCTTTCTTGGTTCGCTCGAAGCAATTTGTCTAATGAGCACAGCATCACTTTTATTAATTGTATTAAGAACATAATGAAATATTTTGTAAATCAGTATTTCGTACACATTGGGTTCTGTGCAGTTGAAACGTTCCTTTCGTGCGCCCTCTGAAGTTCCGCGGCGTCGCGTGATTTGCTACTCACGGCTAGGGGCTGGAATGCACGCACTCTTAGCGATGTGCGGAGCGCGAGACTAATTACACTACATATTGCTTCGCAGATTTACTCGGAAACGCATATCGGCGGACCTAAATTAATCCTCTACATTATGCGACCGTTATTCGAATTCTCGACTGGAGTTAGCAAGTGCTGAACGCATGACATGTGCCCAGTACTACGAACTCCGCTGCTGTTTAAGAAAACTTGTTCACCGAATACCTATCTTTGTTTTCGACGGTCTCGTAGAAGTCGAAATTGCGTAATTAATATCTGCAGGCTCACAGTCGCAGCTTTGCAGGATCTGGCATAACGAATTTAGTTGCCACAAACAAAACGCCGGCCTTTAATTTCAGTGATCTTCGTGATTTACTTAAGCTTCCTGTTCCGCAAATTTTTCAGAAATAAAAAAGTTGCAAAAGGGCTAACATCGCGCAACACCGTAATATAAGGAAAATTTATACAAACAGTCTGTCTCTGAACACTTATTGCCACAAATCTCACTCCTATGTCCTGTGTTCCACTTGGTTCAAAGTCAATAGAACTTTCGCATTTTAACTTTTTTACGCAGTTTGCTAATAATCGCTCAAATTTACGTTAAATGTAGGACATATATATGTAATATATAGTACCTCCACTTCTTCGTACTGATCAATATCTGCAAAGGTATAATTTAGCGTTCCTGTTTATAACATTTCAACAAACTTGATTCTTGGTGATTGTTGTGATAATCATAAGAAGTTATTTTTTATGTGAACACAGTTTCCACGTTTCATATATTATTTGTATGTATGCATGCATGCATTAAACCGCAGACTAGCAACGACGGAGAGGCTTCGTCCGGCCGTAGCCCTCAGTGGTTCACAACCCCACAACAGGCCACAGCAGTCCACCCACCCCACCGCCGCTCCACACCGAACCCAGGGCTATAAATATATTATTTCACTGTTTAATAATCCAAATAGTCCAGGAAGCAGCGCGTTAGCGCTCTTGGCTATCCTAGCGGGTCATTCTTAATCCTAGATTACTAAACCCTGCCGGCCGGAGTGGCCGAGTCGTTCAAGGCGCTTCAGTCTGGAACCGCACGATCGCTACGGTCGTAGGTTCGAATCCTGCTTCGGGCATTGATTTGTGTGATGTCCTTAGGTTAGTTAGGTTTAAGTTCTATGTTCTAGGGGACTGATGACCGCACAAGTTAAGGCCCATAGTGCTCAGAGCCATTTGAACCATTTTTTACTAAACCCTCGTAAAATTTACGACTGTAGTTGGTACCAATTCGCGCTTTCCTCCAATCTGGTGCATGCGAAGGGAGTCGCTACACGCTTTGCTAGCGAAGGCGCAGCGCAGAGTGACTTTCGTTTGCACTTCCAGAACTACGCATGAGCGTGGGAGGGGGGGGGGGGGGGGGAGGGGCGGGGGGGGGGGTGTCTAGTTGACATCGGCTGAGGGGGACATTCAACTTTGCCTCGCTAGCTCTGCGTGTAACTGGGTGTGACGTTTATGTGTGTGTGCGGGGGGCGGGGGGCGGGGGGGGGGGGGGTTGAGTTGGGTTGTTTTCGGAAGGAGACCAGACAGCGAGGTCATCGGTCTCATCGGATTAGGCAAGGAAGCCGGCCGTGCCCTTTCAAAGGAACCATCCCGGCATTTGCCTGAAGCGATTTAGGGAAATCACGGAAAACCTAAATCAGGATGGCCGGACGCGAGATTGAACCGTCGTCCGGTGGGTGGGTGGGTTTGAGTGTTAGGCTCATTCGCGCTTACACCATTAGCCTGGAACGGGCCTTAGTTGTGCTTTCCGTACTTCGTCACTGGAAAGCCTAACAAAAGCCGAACAGGTCTCTCACATATATATGCGGCTGAATATGATCGTGAAATATCGGACTTGTCCGGTTAAAGTCGGACACCCTAGCTATGACAGATACGCCCTTAGACATTGATCAGCTCCTCATACCACCAGCGTACCTACAGCGAAATATGGCGTGACCGTACTGGATATCTGCGCTCCGGCTGTGGAAATTGCCTCCCGATGCATTGCAGTAGTGCACGATGCTACCGGTCACGACAGCAGCTGTCTTACATGTAACCTTCAAATGCAATGTGAAAAAGCACATAGATGCGGCGTACAGTAAGAGAAATCTGTGACCCATTGAGATGTAAAACAGGAAGACTGATAGACCCATCACCTCCGACTGGACGAAGTCCGGTTCCTTGGGATACTTGACGCCGGCCCTGGCGTCCACAGCAGCAAAGAGGACGAGCTCAAGGGCGTGGTTAGGTATGTTACACCTTAAGCAGTGCGCCACATCTCTTGATTTTCAAACAGGAAGAGAAAGCCGAGAAAAAGAATATTAAAATAAATCAAAGTCTTTGCAACTGTAATAAGCAGGTACTCGTTAAAATCCACAAACATGCCTAAGACAGGTCTCGAACTACAACCCTTTGAAACTTCCTGGCAGATTAAAACTGTGTGCCGGACCGATACTCGAACTCGGGACCTTTGCCTTTCACGGGCAAGTGCTCTATCAACTTTTTTTTTTTTTTTTTAATCTCATTTTGTTCGCTTTTGTTCGTTGCATCTGCTCGGGGCGGACGTCGTAAGACATCCTTTTAAGTTCGTTGTTGATCGATTAACTCAGTTTTTTTATTACAGAGGGCAGCTAACCCTCTGACCGAACACGCTGAGCTACCGTGCCGGCAGCTGAGCTACCCAAGCACGACTCACGCCCCGTCTTCACAGCTTTACTTCTGCCAGTAGGCGAGGTACTGACAGAAGTAAAGCTGTGGAGACGGGGCATGAGTCGTGCTTGAGTAGCTCAGTTGGTAGAGCACTTGCCCGCGAAAGGCAAAGGTCGCGAGTTCGAGTCACGGTCCGGCACACAGTTTTAATCTGCCAGGAAGTTTCATATCAGCGCACACTCCGCTGCAGAGTGAAAATCTCATTCTGGATACAACCCTTTGGTTACCCACAGCCGGTTACAGCGTGCTTGGGCGGCGGTGTTTGGCTCGCCCTTCCGCCGTGTTTACGAAGGAACGGAGCTCGAGAAACGCGGACGAGGTCGCGGACACGCGCGGCGCGGCCATTGATGGAAAAGTGCCTGTTCACGCGCAGAGCGCCGGCTTATGCACCGCCCATCCGGTCAGCATGCTAATAGCCGCGATCGGCCGCGATAGCCGGCCCTGAGTACTGCAGCAGGGCCGAACCGGCGCGCTGTTTACGGGCCCGCTCCGCTGTAGTTCAGCAAGCCGTGGTTCGCCGCCACCTGCACTCTGTGAGTAGCTGCTCCTTCACCACGTCTCCAGCCGACGGAATCTGTTCGGGTGCGTGTACCGATACGACCTAGCCACTTTGGTTAAAACGTCGCCATATTTGCAATTTGTGTCCTAGTGTTCCGCGTTAACATTCAATGAACGACAGTGCTCGGTTTCCGGCAGCACTTACTTTACGCGGCTTCAGAGAATTGATTGTGTCTGTCACAAATGTACAGAAAAACAAGCAAAGAAATTACACCGGTGCTGTACGTAGTTAATTATTAAATTCTACTATGTAAGTTAAACAGAAAATTTTGCAAAAAGAGACAATGTCTGATGGGATAACAGCAATCAGTGATTTTATAATGTTACTTATAATCCGTCTTGATTGCAAGTCTCTTTATTCATATGACCGGTTTCGGTTCATTCAGAACGATCTTCAGATCTGTAACAATAACGATACTAATTTACTATTTCACGGAAGCAAATCTTTTTCATCTTATTTAATCAACATCAAATGTACCAGAACGTACCTGATATTTCAGTTACAGGAGTAACCCGTCCAAATCCAGCAACTTTCACATGCTGCGTCACACAAAATTGGTTGGCAGAGTGCACGTCATTTATATTAATTATAACACTATTACCGACAGGTGGCGTCTGGTAGATTTGTTACATTCCATTTGCACACACTGTATTCAGTAGATTTTTTTCTTAAAAAAATACTTAATTAAAATACGTAGATGTCAAGGTTAAAATCTGTACTTATCAAAATTAAAAAACAGTAAAATTATCATTTTTATACGATCTAAAAATAATTTTTTTATTAAAAAAATACTTAATTAAAATACGTAGATGTCAAGGTTAAAATCTGTACTTATCAAAATTAAAAAACAGTAAAATTATCATTTTTATACGATCTAAAAATAATCATTTTTATACGATCTAAAAATAATTTTACTGTTTTTTAATTTTGATAAGTACAGATGTTAACCTTGACATCTACGTATTTTAATTAAGTATTTTTTAATAAAAAAAATCTACTGAATACAGTATGTGCAAATGGAATGTAACAAATGTACCAGACGCCACCTGTCGGTAATAGTGTTATAATTAATATAAATGACTTGCACTCTGCCAACCAATTTTATGTGACGCAGCATGTGAAAGTTGCTGGATTTGGACGGGTTACTCCTGTAACTGAAATATCAGGTACGTTCTGGTACATTTGATGTTGATTAAATAGGATGAAAAAGATTTGCTTCCGTGAAATAGTAAATTAGTATCGTTATTGTTACAGATCTGAAGATGGTTCTGAATGAACCGAAACCGGTCATACGAATAAAATAAATTGCAATCAAGACGGATTATAAGTAACATTATTAAACAGAAAAGTGTTAAAAGCTGCGCAGTGGCCTCCCGCTCTACCAGCCCCCCCCCCCCCCCCCCCCACCACCCCCCGACCACAGCCGTCCATTTTTCATATTTTATGTACCATATACGTAGTACACATTATACAGCAAAATACTTCGTCGGACAGTTGACTGTTGCCAAATGTAGGTTCTCTGAAATTACGTTTTAGTTTTTGAACACTAGAAAAGTGTGTTAAATACGACGAAGTGTATTAAATATGGCCGAACGTAGACGACATGCCACACTACATATCAGCCTGTTACCTTAACCTCTATTTCGCATTCGTTGGCTCCTCCCAGTCGAGTTATCGCCTTCCAACCCATCCAATCCCTCGGGCGATGCTACTAATCAGTCTGCCGCAACTACGATTTCAGGGGACTCGCTATCATACTATAGCTGCAGATAGCAATACAGCTGCTCTGCTTTGGCCAGTGGCGTAACCAGCACTATCTATCGATCTCTCTATTATCGACGTTGTTGTGACAGGCTGATTTGTTGCGTAGCCCAAGGTCTAGCGAATACGTTACAAAAACTAGTTATTTAAATGAAGGTAGTTGTAACGTGACTGATTTGTAGCATAGCCAGAGGTCTAGGTAAGAGAGCACCGAGGACGAGAACTAAGAGGACGACGGAGAGGGGTAGGCGAAAGGGAAAGGAGCCGTGGGAGGTAGCGACTCCTGCTGCATGTCAATATCCATTGCATGGTCTGGCTTTTTTCGCGATAATACTGAATTAATACGTCCGTCTGTTTCATAGAGCAAGATGTGAATTTGTTTTGTTAGGATCTTTCTCTTTCGTCGCCCCTTGCTACTCAGATAGTTCTCTGTAGTTATGGTAGCGAGACAAGAGATAATAATTTGGCTTTGAATTGATGAAGCTAATTGTGCCCTTGGCAGTGTTTATTTTACATGAAATACTTTCGCAGTTGCGAGTACGAACAACCGTAAATTGCATACGGGAATGACAATGAAAATTCGTACCGAGCCGGGACTCGAACCCGGATTTCCCGCAGTACCCGAGCGGGCGCCTTAACCGCTTTCATTATCCGTCCATGACTCACGGCCAGACCCAAACTTCCATATGTCGTCACTCCTGTGTCACGACATGTACTCGTACACACAGTATGTAATTTCCGTACAGGGGAGGACTTTGTAACTGAAAATCGCTGCCCGGCATCGGCGGATAAGTGCGATATTGCAGTACCTATGTTGATAAGAAGGAATATTGTATTGCTCCTCTTAACAACACAGGCACTGCAATATCGCATTTATTCCTTGTGCGCACACACTAACATCCCCACTCAAAAGTCGTACACTTCGTGGGGGCTGACCCAATTCTCCGATAGTTTTTGAATTTCTGTATTCTATGATGTCAGGATCATCATACCCTGTGAAAGCGTCACTGGTCAAAGCTGACGTGCTCTATCTTATTCTTCAATAATCCTCATACCCTCATACATTACTGCTATGTTTTGCAGTGTGGTGTGTGAAGAAAAAGAGAAGTTGTCCGCCCCTTATCTTGGAGAACATAATTGTGCGATGTAACAAAATTTTATCACACCATTCATCTATGGCAATGCATCTGAACGTAATAATAATAATAACAATAATAATATGAATTGTACCGAGGTTTGGAGTCAACGTTGAACTGGTGTATAACAGACGTGAACCGAAAACACAAATGTCTTTCTCTAGAAGAGCTGATAACTCTTCGTCGCTGTGCTGCAGTTTCGCACACTCCAGACGAAAAAAAAAAAAAAAAAAAAAAAACACGTTATGTCGTATATGCAGTAAAGTTTCGTGTTTATAACACACTTTTCTAATGTGTAAACAGTGTTTCAGTAAAGAGACATTGAATTAATATTGTTTGCTCCATATACTAGACGTGAGCGAACTATTCAACACAAATAAAATTAGGGCAATATAAATGTACTTATTATTTCATTTTTGACAAAACGACTGAAAAACAGAAAACGTTTCAGAACCTTAAAAGAATAATGCTGTTTTGGAAAAACCAATTTCTTTGTAATTTTTGTTTCAAGATCCATTAGTAATGTTTTCACCAATATTTGCAACAAATTGCAATGTTTGGAATAAATAAAAAATTTCGTACTGGGTTGCACAAACCCCACCACGCTAATAATATTGAATTAGTTGAACACAACTGCGAAGGGAGTAATAGCTTTAGAGTTTGCGTAAACAAAACACGAACGTTGTGCTGTGACAGCGTGCAGAATTTTTCATTTCTAGTACGTGGTAATCGTTTATCAAGGGTACGTTAATTCACGGAAATGGTAAACGTATTAGAATGGTACTGTTCTGAACGTGATGCATTTTGTACTTCTAAATATATTTAAGAGAAATATTAATTTCACTGATATTCCACAGAGAATTATTTATGCCACACAAACAGGAGTCAGTACATAAAGCGCAAATTACAATGGATGGAGTATCAAGGAATAACATACTGCTTTGGCAGCTTTCGCTAGTCCCGTAAATGACGCCTGTTAATGCAAACGAAACAGGAAGTTAGTTTGTTTGACAGGACGTACGCGTAACTTGTGGAAATCTACGAAAGAGGGCATGTCACCACCATTGTCAAGCACTAAGACTCTAATGGACAATGATCATGTTTGGTTTGTGGAGGTACTCAACTGCGCGGTCATCAGCGCCCATACAAAGTCCCAATTTTTTTCACAGTCAAATCCAGCCACTGTCACAAATGACAATGGTGGCGATGAAATGATGACAACGCAAACACCCAGTCCCCAGGCAGAGAAAATCCCCAACCCGGCCTTGAATCGAACCCGGGACCCTGTGATCCAGAGGCAGAAACGCTAGCCACTAGACCACGAGCTGCGGACTTCGAATGGGTAACAATAGCGAACTAAACCGATAATTATCATCGATCGCATGTAACGCAAATAGACCAAAATCGTAATACTAGCATTGTCCTTTAACTTTCAACCACAAAGTAAATATTGCTGTAAATATGGGCTTTTATCTGCAAAGGAATTATTACACGGTAAAGCGTAGTGGATGCACAACGTTGTTATTGGTGCTATTGGAGTAGCCTGAACAGCGCCAGATGCATTTCACGGAGCGGTGTAGCGGTTGTGGCGCGCCGCCTGGCGGTGAAACTGTTGGCTGCTGGCCTCGGGATTGGAGCCACGTCCCGACAGAACAGGGCCACGCACGAGACCGTGCCGAAGACCGCCGAACACCGCGTCACGATTCTGCCCGCCTAGACCAGCGCGAGCACCCACGGCCTATCTCTGCCCCTCTTTTTTGTTATTACGACTGCGGGTAGGTGAACGGAGACGGCGGGCATACCGCTGCGTGTGCGTCCGAGCCCGCCGCGGTACCGCTATCTGCAGAGCCGGACTGCCGCCGCTCCAGCACTGTTGCCAACTCATAATGTCCGCCGGCCAGCTGCAACGTGGTAATACTGCGCCGTGTGCCGTGCCGCGGCGCAGCCCAAATGGCCATCGCATTGTGCAACAGTTGTCTGCGGCGGCGCGCCTTTGGCACTCGTTGCCGTGGTTTACCTTGTAACCCGATGTGAACCGGCTACGCAGAATTTTTTCTCTGCTTGTTTATTTTTTAAATATCGCGCGGGTCCCATGTTAACGATGACAGTGTAGCTCGGCAAATATATGACAAATGCCGAAGGCGAATTCGCGCTCTATATAAGAATGTTAAAAACCGTAATTTTCGAAAACTATGAGCGTACAGCCTACAGGGGTGAAACACACTCATGTTTCTAACACGTACTACCTATCGCCGCTATACGTATACAAGATTATGCATTGTAGAAATGAAGACGGTCTAAACTGCTGCTTAGAGGGAGATTTTCATCGTTAATCTTATTGAGGTCACGTTATAAGGACAGGTGCAAGTTGGCAATGTGTAAGGCCTTCTACTGAACTTCATTCGGCGGTTTCCATTTTGTTCTCAGGTTTGGGCTTCAATAACAGGAAGGGGTTGGAGCGGGCGTGTGTCCCCTCCCCCTCAACATTTTTTTGAAAAGTAAATTCAATTCTTTGAGTCTGTTGACAAAAAATATCACCATCACGGCAAATGATAACAGCCAAACAGTTGCAGGGTAAAGAGTGGTTAAAATTCTTGACCACGGTTTCGGTATATCTAAATATACCTTCATCAGAAGTAAAATATACTAAAATCACATCCTGCACTGGAGATACATAAAACAATTGTGCCAAAGGCGTCGTCAGTAGTTAAAACATGGTCTCCATTCATACAACATAATTATGGACAGAGGGTTGATGCGAACGCAGCATAGCATCATTATCTCGCCTGTGAAGAATTTCAACAGTTGCTGTTTCAGCCATGTTTAAAATCTTGAAAAATATAACCGTTGAACGAATGTATCCAAGCTTAGCTAAATACACATACTAAAAGTTCTTGTGCAGTAGCAAATGATGATTTGCAGAATTTACTAACGTGACAGTAAATCAAATCCACTTATTCGCTAAAAAGACAATATTCTAAGCTTTAATGACTTATGTTGGTACGACTACGAGTGATGAAGGAGCGGGACAGCTAAGCACGAATATTCTTGGTTGTGTTCGGAGTTTGTAGGAGGGAGGCCGGCCGCGGTGGTCTCGCGGTTAAGGCGCTTAGTCTGGAACCGCGCGACTGCTACGGTCGCAGGTTCGAATCCTGCCTCGGGCATGGATGTGTGTGATGTCCTTAGGTTAGTTAGGTTTAAGTAGTTCTAAGTTCTAGGGGACTGATGACCACAGATGTTAAGTCCCATAGTGATCAGAGCCACTTGAACCATTTGTAGGAGGGGTGGCCAGGAGCCAGATGTCTCAGAAACGAACGCCACGCGACAACTTCCAAAGAAAAAAAGGAGTTCCTAAGCGGTTGGTCCGAGAGGACGGATCCTCATGAACTTCTATCGCTTCAACTTTACAGGAAGGAATATTTTGAAATCACTGATATGCCTGTCCAAGAGCTTAGATATCGAATACTTGACGAACCTGGCATGAGAAAACAAGCTTCGTTAGAAAAAGTGTCACTGGTGAAAGAAAGGACACTATGTGGCAGCTCCATCCCCGCAAATCGATGATCATTCTTTGAATGCAGAACTTCATCTTTTTCATCTATGGTACAACGTAGAATGGCTGAAAGACACAAAAGATGTTTTGGTTTCTACGAAAAAAGAAGCCCCAGAATTATATGCTAATTTTGAAGCTTTGGTAATACGCTCGTGCGCCCAGCTTCAAGCTGCAAAGCAGAACGCAGTTTTAGTGCTCTGCAAAGACTATAGAACTATCCGCATTCAACAATGACACAGCAGAGGCTCAATCACGCAGCAGTTTGCAGAGTGCACAAGTATTGGATCAAGCAGACTTAAGAAATATTGCGAGAATACTTTTATCCAGTTTCTGACAACAGGAGAAATGTATTTGGAGCACTGTACGATGAACATTTTAAGTTTATTTTACCTTATGCTCCTGACATCGTATTTAATTTTAGTTTCTGACTTTTTAACTACTTACCTTTTTATGCCTACTTTTAATACTTTTCCGTTTGTGTTTTTAAATCTATTTTTATTGTTTGAAAAATAAACTAAATAAAATCGTGTACGTAATACTCTTTTCATTTACATTTCCAACAAAAATGAAACATAACTTAGTTTGAAAAACTATTCAGTTTGAAATAATTTGCACGGTTGTTTAGGATATAATAATCATACACACAATGTCGATTAATTTAAGTGTTAGTATTATGTGACTTTTTTTATACTAGGTCGTAGCAAAAAAAGTTTTAATCCAGACTTAAATTGGCATGCTTTAAGAGTTTAAAGTGTCATTAAAATGTATCGTTTCAGACATCCAGAATGCTCCAGAAAGTGGTTTTAGGTCCTAATTTTTTCAATTCTTTTTTTAAAGAGGAGCTCCCGTTTAGATCCCCTTGTGATCTATACTAGACCTATTGAATCCCCCCCCCCCCCCCCCCCACACACACACACAAACACAATAATTTAGTGCTGGTGCCGGTGGTCGCAGATGCGTAACCGTAGCATCGAAGACTGTTGGGAGCGCACAATGCTAGTATTGTTGTTGTCTAATTATAAGAGAAGGTCGAGGGTGCAAACCGATACTGGCCTACTGCCTACAACTCTCGAATAACACCGTCAACTGTCTCACATGGAGTCGCTCCAAGATACAAAGAGACACTAAAGAGGGATTTAGGATTTATCCCAAACACTGGCACATTGTGAGGTGTACGAGGATCTGCACTCCTTTTTTCCCAGCCAAGGAACCTCCCTTCCCAGCCAGATGCTGTGGATGAAATTTTCTTCAGCCAGCACGATTTCAGCTGGTTACTTTTTATGGTCAAGTTCCACCACAAACGCGTACTTTAGCAGAGGTGGCTAACGTCAGCTACCATGGTAACGCTGCACGCTGATAATGACGTAGCCTGTTCGAATGCATATTCCACATTGGGTTGCTAAGCCATCCAGTTTCATTCCCAGTCATCATAATATTATACGGATATGGAAGGTATCATATTTTTCGGATTCTTCAGCAGCTATTTTGTACACCCCGATAAAGTTGTTCACTGTTGAGAGTTGCCTCAGAATAAATAATTTTTCATGCGGCTCATGCAAATGCTATCAATGCTGCTGAAGCACATGTTAGGTATTGTGTTGCAGAGGTTCATTTTCGACATCACGCTGTTCACTTTATGGAGACTTATCCAGTATTGTCCTCCTCTGTGATTCTGCCCTACGGAGCCGGAACAAACTCAGCTCCTATGTTCTCATATTGAGGGTTGATGTACATCACTTTGTTTGAAGTTGTTAGGCCACTGAAACTAGATGCTAATAATGATAGCACGCGTGCGGCCGACAAACTTCGCCGTTTCCATGCTACGTTTTCCAAGCCGACGGGTTCATAATTATATGCCATTAGTACAGGTTACTTTAGTCATTATCAACCTGCTACTCTGTATTAAACAGTCTATTCCGCATCGCAACTTGTTCCACAGAACGCATGTGATAATAACGACGTGGTGGCGTTGTTCAATACAACATGTTTCGGGGCGAACAATAAGACTTTCACGAGGTGATAGCACAGACTAATTCGAATGAAATATCACATGTTTTTATTGATTGCAGAGATACAACTGTTCGAATGTAATCAAACAAATACTCACAGAAGATGTTAAGCAAAGGCACATAATTTATGAAATGCATTCGCAAATTACGAATACGATTGTGCAACATCTGTAAGATGTACTAGTAAGTCACAAAAATTTGTGCTGGATTGGGACTGGAACCCGGATTAGCCGTTTTACGTGAGCGTTCGCTTTACACCTCAGCCATCCGAGAACGCCTGCAGGCCAGGTCCAAACTTCCATGAGTCATAGTGTCTACGTCCCAGGGTGATTGCATCAAATCGTATCATTCCCGCACAGGGAGAGACACTGTTTTGCTCGTGAGACTGACTTGCTTTAGCATGAAATACAGCAGGACAATGCCTGCATTTTACTGCATGTATGCATGTCCGACGGAACATTGCATCGAACTGTGCAGACACTGTTAAGCACAGACACTGGCTTACTGCAAATAATTAAGTTCAAAGTTATTTTTCATAAATTTCACCTCCGACTTCAGTGCAATTTCGAATTCTCTTGACAAAACAACGTTAGCTCTTCAGAGGTCGTTTTGGCGTTCTTTTATGAGGGCAGCACTATTCATGATACGCTCAATTCATCTTTTATGTTTACTTTTTCTTCGTAAGTTTCGCCTTCCAATCACCCTCACAGCCAAAAAATCTAAAGGAGTAAGGTTCGGAGACCTTGTTGGCCAAGAAAATTGACCGTTTTTGCCGATCCATCTTCAACGCAATGTTATGTACAGGCGACATGTCGCTTGACGACTAGAATGTGGAGAGGTTACCTCATGCTTTAAGAAGATACCCACGCTTGTAGCCACAGGAACTCTTTGAATAATGCCGGAAGCTCCTTGTCAAAATCTAGATAATGGGACCCCGTAAGACTATGTGGTAAAACTACAGGGCGACTTGTCCGAACGTCTATCACACCACGTAACACATTTACGGACAAACGTTCTTGAAACATGTCTCTACAAAAGCATGTGGGTTTTCGTCGAAGCACCGGTGTGATTTGAGAGTGCTAGTAATACTTTTACGAGTTGAAGTGACTTCATGAGTAAATATTATTAATAATACTATGCGATCTACCATTAGTGTTAACGACAAAATTCCAGTCCTCTGCCTTCATATCTACCTCGGAGGTGTCGAATTCGCTGTAAATGATACGGACAGGGGCCGCGCATACGTTAAGTCCACCACATTGTTGTATGTGGAACATCGAGACCTGTAGAACAGTGCGTGTGCTTGTTGAAGGAATACGTTCTACCAACCGAATAATATCCTCTACTTCATCCACGCTCTATTCAGTTGCATGTTCAAAAGAAATATGACCACTGGGCATTGCACAAGTCTCCGGCGTTTAGTGAAAACACGAGTAAACATTTCTTAATTTTGTACTCTGCGATTAGGAAATCTTGTACCGTATACTCTACAAGCAGTCGCAGCGTGTCCATTAAAAAACCTGGACACACATTCCATAACGGCACACACTACATTCACAGATAAAGTACGGCACCCTTAAACGCTGCAGTAGACTCTACATCTACATCATACTCCGGAAGCCTCCTAATGGTGTGTGGTGGAGGGTACTTCTGGTACCACTAACTGGTTTCACCCCCCCCCCCCCCCCCCCCCTTCCTTGTTCCATTCGCGAATGGCGCGTGGGAACAATGTAACAATGTCGGTAAGCTTCTGTATTGGCTCTATTTCGTGGAATTTTCTCGTCGTGTTCATTTCGCGAGATGTATGTGGAAAGAATAATACGTTATCCTATCGGAAAACGCTCTCTTGAAATTTCATTAGTAAACATCTCCTCATGCCTAACGCCCGTCTTGCAACATCTGCTAGTGGAGACTGTTGAGCATCTCGGTAACTCCCTCACGCCGACTGAACGATTCCGCGACGAAAAGCACCGCTCATCGTTGTATCTTCGCTACCTCTTCCATTAGCCCTGCCTGCTACGGATCTCATAAATTGGAAAGATATTATATGGAATATTTCATGCTGAACTGTCAGTACCACCACTCCCTTAAAATATTTACTATTCCTTCTGAAACACTCTGTGTACACACACTACAGTTCAAGCTACTGCATTTCTCACTACAATGAAAAGAGGAGTAAATACGTAATTAAATCATTTCACCGCGAAAGCAACGATTTCGCTCGAAGAAATATAGAGCAGAAAAAACAAAGAACAACGCACGTTTCGTTGGTGTTAAACGTCGCTCTGCCTATTGCCTTTCGCATTCGCGCCGACGCGTGCGCCCGGGAAAAGGACAAAGCCTTCTAAATTGCTGCGTACCTGACGATGGCGCTGGGGACGGAGAATTTGTTTGCAGAGTGGCTGCGACATTTAGCCGACCTTTACGTGCACCGGTCGCCGCACAAACTGCTTCAGTTTCCAGCCGAGTGATCCACCGATCAGCCCACGCCCCCCGGCTCAGAAAGGCCAGCGTTATCGCTTTCGGTCCCTCTCTAGCGGAAAACACGAATCAGGGTGGCTTATGATGTCGCTGCAGCTTCTGGCACTTGTGATTCGCATCACAAGTTTTCGATGCTTCACGAACCCTGGGGGAATGCCTATTGGCCTGTTGGGTCGCCACGTGAAAGTTGACAAGATATTTTTACACTTATGTCACTTAAATGTATCTGAGTGAGGTCTGCGATTATCTAATGAATTTTATAACCTACACAAACTGCTGCTTCAGAAACGTTTAATGGTAATACACTACTGGCCATTAAGATTGCTACACCAAGAAGAAATGCAGATGATAAACGGGTATTCATTGGACAAATATATTATACTAGAACTGTCATGTGATTACATTTTCACGGAATTTGGGCGCATAGATCCTGAGAAATCAGTACCCAGAACACCCACCTCTGTCCGTAATAACGGCCTTGATACGCCTGGGCATTGAGTCAAACGGAGCTTGGATGGCGTGTACAGGTACAGCTGCACATGCAGCTTCAACACGATACCACAGTTTATCAAGAGTAGTGACTGGCGTATTGACACGAGCCAGTTGCTCGGCCACCATTGACCAGACGTTTTCATTTGGTGAGAGATCTGGAGAATGTGCTGGCCAGGGCAACAGTCTAACATTTTCTGTATCCAGAAAGGCCCGCACAGGACCTGCAACATGCTGTCGTGCTTTAGCCTCCTGAAATGTAGGGTTTCGCAGGGATCGGATGAAGGGTAGAGCCACGGGTCGTAACACATCTGAAATGTAACGTGCACTGTTCAAAGTACCGTCAATGCGAACAAGAAGTGACCGAGACGTGTAACCAATGGCACCCCATATAATCACGTCGGGTGATACGCCAGTAAGGCGATGACGAATACACGCTTCCAATGTGCGTTCACCGCGATGTCGCCAAACACGGATGCGACCATCATGATGCTGTAAAAAGAACCTGGATCTATAAAAAAAAAAAAAAAAACGTTTGGCCATTCGTGCACCCAGGTTCGTCGTTGAGTACACCATCGCAGGCGCTCCTGTCTGTGATGCAGCGTCAAGGGTAACCGCAGCCATGGTCTCCGAGCTGATAGTCCATGCTGCTGCAAACGTCGTCGAACTGTTCGTACAGATGGTTCTTGTCTTGCAAACGTCCCCATCTGCTGACTCAGGGATCGAGACGTGGCTGCACGATCCGTTACAGCCATGGGGATAAGTTACCTGTCATCTCGACTTCTAGTGATACGAGGCCGTTGGGATCCAGCATGGCGTTCCGTATTACCCTCCTGAACCCATCGATTCCGTATTCTGCTAACAGTCATTGGATCTCGACAAACGCGAGCAACAATGTCGAGATACGATAAACCGCAATCGCGATAGGAAAAAATCTGACCTTTATCAAAGTCGGAAACGTGATGGTACGCATTTCTCGTCCTTACACGAGGCATCACAACAACGTTTCACCAGGCAACGCCGGTCAACTGCTGTTTGTGTATGAGAAATCGGTTGGAAACTTTCCTCGTGTCAGCGCGTTGTAGGTGTCTCCATCGACGCCAACCTTGTGTGAATGCTCTGAAAAGCTAACCATTTGCATATCACAGCATCTTCTTCCTGTCAGTTAAATTTCGCGTCTGTAGCACGTCATCTTCGTGGTGTAGCAATATTAATGGCCAATAGTGTATTTAATTTAGTACGACGAGTTTCAACAGCATGCTGCCATGAACTGCACATCTTTTCATTAAAACTATTTTGTATGGCTACATACGCCACTTATCTATTTGTTGTGTGTGAAAGTGTGGTTATGTGGCGTAATTCTGCCGAGAAATATATGGTGTGTTATAATCGAAGGGAGGGAAGATTCATTCCGATTTCCAGTTCATAGGTAATTAAACAAAAACAGTAGCTTCGCTCACCATGGCTATGTTTAAACTGGAGATAAAGGTGATTATACTGATGAGATGATGAATGTGAACACAAATATTAATGTGCTTGAATTACACCAACAACAGAACCCTACGGACTTCATACTTACAGGATATGAATATCAGTGTCCGGACTGGAGTTTCATAACGCAGCACACCTCCTTCCAAAAAGAGTCTAAAAGCTCGCCTCTCAAGATTAGACTTCGAGTGTTCTGTAGGAAACATTACTAGTTTATTGACATGTTCGTCGGTCATGCTAGGGAGACCACTGTCATTGTTGCGCCGTTCGTGTAGTACCGTTGAAAGAACTTTTCCTGGGGCTACAATAGTTTTGGCTCTGAGCACTATGGGACTTAACATCTGAGGTCATCAGTCCCCTAGAACTTAGAACTACTTAAACTTAACTAACCTAAGGACATCACACACGTCCATGCCAGAGGCAGGATTCGAACCTGCGACCGTAGCGGTCGCGCGGTTCCAGACTGTAGCGCCTAGAACCGCTCGGCCACTACGGCTGGCCTACAATAGTTTTGTCCACAGCTAAAACATCCTGAGAATCGCAGAAACTAATGCCGAATGTAACAATAGGCTCATCCCATTTGTTCAATGAACTAAGACTAATTAATTAAACTACAAAAATGGCACCAAGGCACCTACCAAATGCTGATGTAGTGTGTATTTATTCACATTCAGTTTTGATCAAGCGACCCTCAAGCCACGGAGAAACAGTATATCAGGTTAAAGAAAGGATCCTTGGCGTCAGACAGATAAATATTATCAAATGCAGCACCTGTCACGTACGCTATCTGGACAGAAGTATTCACACACCTATTAGCGGATATTACTATCGAGTACGTCCGCTCTTCGCCTTTATGACGACTTGGCCTCTGGTGGGAACAGATGCAGTGAGGTTTGTGAATGGCTGTGGAAGAAAGGCACTCTATTCTTCGTCAAGAGCCGAAACGAGAGAACGTACTGATGTTGGACGCCGGAGTGTGGAGGAATTCGACGTTTATTTCATCCCAAAGATGTTCCACTGGGTACATTACCGGACTCAATTTTAGGATTGTTATTTTCCACATACCATTGTCTCACAATTGATGATTTAAGACAGGGTACATTGTCATGCTGGTACAAAGAATCATTGTCTTCGAACTGTTCCTCTCCTACGCGCTACAATGTTGTAAAATGTGTCCGTATCATTCCGCATTTAGCATTTTGTTAAGCAGAATAAGAGGATTGCACCTTAACTACGAGAAACATCCCCGTACCGTACCACCACTTCCTCCGCACTAAGCATGTTGGCAGGTACCTTTCTCCAGTCATTCGCCAAACCCAAACCCTTCCATCGAATTGCCATAGGGTATGGCGTGATTCATAACTCAAAACCACTCGTTTTCAGTCACCCACTATCCAGTGCCGTCGCTCTTTAAACCATCTTCATAAGCGTCGCTTAGCATTGAGTACGGAGATATGTTGCTTATGAAGAGCTGCTGGATCATTGTAGCCCATTCTTCTTGACTTCTTACGCCCAGTAATTGTGCTAACTGGACTGGTGCAACATTTTTGGAACTCACGAATGATTCCTTCCCCTGATTTCATGCCATCTTTTACAACCACTCTCCGCAATGCTCAACGGTTCCTTCCGTCAGCATATGTCTGCCTTGTGTTGGTTTGCCTATGGTTATTTCTTCTCGTTTCCACTTCACAATCGCATCACCAACAGTTGACTTGGGATTCGTTACTCAGATGACATCCAATAAATGGTCCATGTTCGAAGTCGCTCAAGCGTCCCGACCGATCCATTTTGTTGTTATTGTTTTACTACTGAAACGTAATAACCCCCCGCTTGTTTTAAACTTTACTTTGTGCCGTCCGGATACCTTTGATAAAATAATGTATACACAGGGTGATCAGGAACAGGCTGAAAATCTTATGAGGGTGTTGCAGGGTAGGTTGTGCAGATAAAATATTGTTAAGAAGAAAATTCGATACATTGCGCCGTTCGCGAGTTAATTGGCAGTGAAATTAGCCAATCAGACCGTTGTGCGCGCTGATTTAATCGGCTTGCCAGAGACGGGGTCGCAAAATGTGTTCATCCGTGGGTTTGCTAAAGTCGAACAAGAGAGCGATACAGAAATTGGACATGGGGCGGTAGTAAGTACCGAACTCCAGCGACAAGCAGAACAGTATCGTGCGCTGTCATTTACGCTACGAGTACAACTCACACTAATTGTATCTGGCGGCGGCGCTTGAATTTGCGCGTGCAACGGGCCTGATTGGCTAACTCCAGTGCTAATTAACTCGAAAACGGCGCAACGTATCGAATTTCTTTCTTAACAATTACTTCTCGGCACGCCCTTTGCAGAGGAAACCCACGAACTATGAGAAGCACGTACCCACTGTAAGGTGTACACGTGATTTGAGAGAACGCTATGAAACCGTATCGCAACCACCATGCAGCAGCAGTCACAGCACGTAGCGGCCGGCCGTTTACCGGGCCAACATTTATACGTCCACTTGCATTCCGGGAACGGGTGCGGTCACTGCAAGGCGGGCGAAATATTTTTTCGCGTAGCAACTGGGAGAGGGCCAAGAGCGTCTCTGCAGCCGACGAGGGGCGGTACGGAGGGGGGAGGGGGGGGGGGGGGAGGGCGCTCTCCCAGCCGCGTCAGCGTGCAGATATCTCGCGCAGACATCTCGCAGACTTCCGCACTGCGTATCGTTTCCTGCTGTTCCGACCAACTCCCTTCTTCTGCTGCCTGTAATCCGTCTTATTTGCTTGATTTCCAATCCGTCCAGCAAGATAGTAACGAGTTTCAGAAGTCGCCTCGACTCCGAAAGATTTGTGAAATTCGTGTGAAGTCTTGCCTTCCCGAAAACAGGCTTGCGCGTCTCGTCAAATTAATGCCCTTAAAAGTGGTGTACGTCTGCGTATCCTCGCAAAGGAACGTGGGGAAAAAAACTGGGGACTTTTAAAGATGATTACAGGTATTTCCTACCGCGTAGGGAGAGAAATATACAAGGGGACTTCGAATAGTAAGACACACATGCCGTCCCATGGTCGCCCATGGCACAACAAGAGTGGTGAACTGTCAGAAGAGAGAGGATACCCTGCAGGCACAGCTCTGGTACGGCACGGGTAACATATGCCTCACAACGTGGGACTGAAATGGCGCGGCAACTAGAAACGCAACCCGAGATTGAGGTACACGAGACAGTACGATCTTGTGGGCGAAACGTCTGAATTCCACATACACTACTGGCCATTAAAATTGCTACACCACGAAGATGACATGCTACAGACGCGAAATATAACCAACAGGAAGAATTTGCTGTGATAAGCAAATGATTAGCTTTTCAGAGCATTCACACAAGGTTGGCGCCGGTGGCGACATCTACAACGTGGTGACATGAGGAACGTTTCCAACCGATTTCTCATACACAAACAGCAGTTGACCGGCGTTGCCTGGTGAAACGTTATTGTGATGCCTCGTGCAAGGAGAAGAAATGCGTACCATCACGTTTCCGACTTTGATAAAGGTCGGATTGTAGCCTATCGCGATTGCGGTTTATCGTATAGCGACATTGCTGCTCGCGTTCGTCGAGATCCACTGACTGTTAGCAGAATATGGAATCGGTGGGTTCAGGAGGGTAATACGGAACGCCGTGCTCGATCCCAACGGCCTCGTATCACTAGCAGTCGAGATGACAGGCATCTTATCCGCATGGCTGTAACGGATCGTGCAGCCACGTCTCGAATCCTGAGTCAACAGGTGGAGACGTTTGCAAGACAACAACCATATGCACGTACAGTTCGACGACGTTTGCAGCAGCATGGACTATCATCTCGGAGACCATGGCTGCGGTTACCCTTGACGCTGCATCAGACAGGAGCGCCTGTGATGGTGCACTCAACGACGAACCTGGGTGCACGAATGACAAAACGTCATTTTTTCGGATGAATCCAGGTTCTGTTTACAGCATCATGATGGTCGCATCCGCGTTTGGCGACATCGCGGTGAACGCACATTGGAAGCGTATATTCGTCATCGTCATACTGGCGTATCACCCGGCGTGATGGTATGGGGTGCCATTGGTTACACGTCTCGGTCACCTCTTCTTCGCATTGACGGCACTTTAAACAGTGGACGTTACGTACAGATGTGTTACGACCCGTGGCTCTATCCTTCATTCGATCCCTGCGAAACCCTACATTTCAGCAGGATAATGCACGACCGTATGTTGCAGGTCCTGTACGGGTCTTTCTGGATACAGAAAATGTTAGACTGTTGCCCTGGCCAGCACATTCTCCAGATCTCTCACCCATTGAAAACGTCTGGTCAATGGTGGCCGAGCAACTGGCTCGTCACAATACGCCAGTGGCTACTCTTGATGAACTGTGGTATTGTGTTGAAGCTGCATGTGCAGCTGTACCTGTACACGCCATCCAAGCTCTGTTTGACTCAATGCCCAGGCGTATCAAGGCCGTTATTACGGCCAGAGGTGATTGTTCTGGGTACTGATTTCTCAGGATCTATGCACCCAAATTGCGTGTAAATGTAATCACATGATCGTTCTAGTATAATATATTTGTCCAATGAATACCCGTTTATCATCTGTATTTCTTCTTGGTGTAGCAATTTTAATGGCCAGTAGTGTAGATTCGCCGTGAAATTCTGGCGGTATATTTGCAAATACAGTGTCGCGTCCAGCCATAGCGAAATAGTGCAAACAATTTGAACAAGACTCAAAGGCACTGGTGATGCTAATAGGGAGAGAAGGCAATCTATATCGACTACAGACAACAATGTCCAGGCAATCGAGGGACTAATTCGCGGCAGTGGTAGATTTTCCGACGATGAGAACGTTCGCACAGCGGTTCTCGAATGACTCCGTGACCAAGAGGCGGATTTCTGTCGCTGAGAAATTGAATGGTTGGTAGAACTTTCCGACCGCTGTTTACAGATTTTGTGAGTGCGTTGAAAAGTAGTTTCATATCTCTGTATCAGCATCCAAAAAAAGTTACTCAGCCTGCCAGTGCAAAAGATGGCACATCTCAGCTCTTAGGTGAAAATCGAAGTGCCAAGCGCGCACTGGTTCTTGGCGTGCGGCATCCAATAACAGCACTACATTATGAAAACGTGGCTTACGCTTTCCGTACGGTTCCTCTACACAAAATACCTGCGACAATCGCGTAAAAAATAAATGGACAGCATGGTGCCAAATTTTTCAAAATTGTGCTAAAATTGTCAAACTGACTCGTTGCACATTATAGCGAGAGGTTCACCAATGTCATCCAGGGAAACCGGAAATAACGAACTAAAAGCTTAAAAGATTTCAGTCACGCCACTCTGCGGTTTACTGTATTGCTTTAGTGTGGTAGTGGCTATGTGTCCACATACAACGAAGAAAGTGCACACATCTCTTTTGGCCACACTCAGTGAATGCTCTCTTCACTTTATGTCAGAAGGATATCATCGCTGAGATACGCATGGATGGCTGCCGCTTTGTTTTGGAGGCAACCTGGTTCAGCCACTTAATTACAGGCGAATACTGGGACCACTTGAAAGACTGCAGTAGACGACATCCACCCTCCATTATAAGGTTATTACCTGACATTGGCTTCAAAATTAGAAATGAAGTAGGGCTTATGCAGATAAGTAAATGGCAGAGGTGCATGTAACATACGCTCTGTAACTCTCCCTTTCGTGGCGTGCGGAATATTAATATACGGGGTAAATAAAATTAATTAATGAATAAAAATACAAATAAAATAAAAATAAATAAAATTAATGTAATACCGACAGCTGAATTGACATTTTTAAAACCTTTTATGTTGGACGAAGGCTGCTTCCTTGTTTTCCCGTAACTAACTAGTTTCATGGGTCAAGACAGTATGTGCGCATCATGCCTAGATTCGAGATTTTTCAAGGAATTTTGGCCACCCTGCACCGGTTTCGAACATTTTATCTTCAGTTGAGTACATATCACTAACAAACAGATGTTAAAATACGTGATGGTAATATGTTATCAGGTTGTTCAGTGCCAAAGTGTTAATAGGGACGCACTCTCTCAAAACATTCGTGGTTGTGCTGATAAAAAAACACACTACAATGACAAGTGATTCAACGACGTATTTCGTGCTGCGTGGAAAGTCTGTTTTCCGAAATAACTGTGGCATTTTTGCTGGATCATGGCGCTGTAAACATACGGGAAGTGATAAATGCTTCGTCGTGTAAATACAATGCATAAATATGAAAAATCATCAAATTTTAGAAATCGACCATGGTAAGAAGCAAATCAAATGATCGAAAAACGTCATTAATTTAATGGTTGGTAGCTGTTATGAAACATATTTACCATACGCCCATGCAACCCAACTGAAAAATAGCTTTGTAAATGTAGACGTCAATGCCTCGTCGATGGGACTGCCTTCCTTCCTTCATTTCTTGGAAGTGCAACAATACCCTGCGAAAAAAAATTAGCTCGCAGCAGGTGGATGGAGAGTCATCAACAAATGTAAAACTAACTTATAGTGTGCCCTAGGGAAGTGCGTAGGGCCCTTGCTGTTCATGCAGAGTGTTTCAAAGACTTTGGAGCAAACGTCTAGGGGCGATAGGTCACGTCATGGGGAACACCATCTGTTAGAGATCAAATGTTCGGTGACGCTTTCCCAACGACGCTAAGCATCTTTTTGCTATTGTGCCCCCAAGAGGCGTGCGTATGTTGTGTGTGTTGCCTATAGCCCGATCATCTGCTCCGTGTGGAAAGCGGCTGACTGAGCAAAAGATTCGCTCTTAAAAGTAGCTTTCTCCGCTTCTTAAGGTGTACCTGCTGAAAATCATTTTATCAAGTTGGTAGGTTAGGTAGTGTGCAGATGCACCACACCTGTTTGGGTAGACCCTACTAGTTCGATGAAATCTCCTCGTCGCAGGGCTGATGTTGCAGGAAAGAGTCGACGAACATTTTGTCTCTAACAAAAGTTGTCCCCCATGATGTTGCTATCACCACTATATGTTTGATGTAAAGACTTTGAAACACCCTCTATATTAACGATCTTTCAGACAACATTAATGATAACGTCAGACTTTTTGCAGATGATGTGGTTATCTATAAAAAGCAGCACAAATATTCAGTGGTATCTTAATAAGATTTTAAAGTGGTCCAAAGATTGGTAACTTTCTTTAAATGTTCAGAAATGTAAAATTGTGCACATCACAAAAAAACATAGTATCCTATGACTACAATATCAATGAGTCACAGTTTTAGTCGGGTGTCTGTAGGGATATGATAGGAACAATCACATAGGCTCAGTCGTAGGTAAAACAGGTGCCAGACTTCGGTTCATTGGTAGGGCACTTCAAAAATGCAATCAGTGTACAAAGGAGGTTGTTTATAACACACTCATGCAACCCATACTAGAAAATTGCTTCAGCGTTTGGAACCCGTACCAAATAGGACTCACAGGGGACACTGAAAGGCAGCACGAATGCGTCCAGGTTTGTCTGACCCATGGGAGAGTGTTACGGAGATGCTGAAGAAGCTGAACTGTAAGCCACTTGAAGATAGATGCAAGCTATCGCGAGAAAGCCTGCTTAGTGAGTATTAAGTGGAGAACCAGTGTTAAGGATCTACAGAGATTCTTCATAATCTTACGTAGGAATACACTACAACCCCCTGCGTATCGCTCCCATAGGTTCCCTGAAGACAAGATTAGACTCAAGTACAGCACACACTCAGGCATATGAACAGCGAACGTCCCGCGCTCCACACACGATTGTAACGAGAAGAAATTCAAACATGTCGTTCCATGGTAAAAAATGGTTCAAATGGCTCTGAGCACTATGGGACTTAACTGCTCTGGTCAGCAGTCCCCTAGAACTTAGAACTACTTAAACCTACCTAACCTAAGGACATCATACACATCCATGCCCAAGGCAGGACTCGAACCTGCGACCGTAGCGCTCGCGCGGATCCAGACTGTAGCGCCTAGAACCGCTCGGCCACTCCGGCCGGCCGTTCCATGGTAAGTAGCCTCTGTCATGCACTTCAGAGGTTTGCAGAGTATGGACGTAGATGTAGAGCTAGCCGAAACACAATTCGCTTTTTGGCACAGTCAGTGGCCGAGACTTACACGTGTCCCAATACTTTGTATACCCTTCAGACAGAGACAGCGGTGGCGCATAGCCAAGCAGTTCGCGGAAAAAGACGCTCTTCTCTCCCTTGCAGGCATGCTTTAGAGATTGCACGGTGCCGGCCGGAGTGGCCGAGCGGTTAAAGGCGCTACAGTCTGGAACCGCACGACCGCTACGGTCGCAGATTCGAATCCTGCCTCGGGCATGGATGTGTGTGATGTCCTTAGGTTAGTTAGGTTTAAGTAGTTCTAAGTTCTTGGGGACTTATGACCACAGCAGTTGAGTCCCATAGTGCTCAGAGCCATTTGAACCATTTGATTGCACGGCCGAAGACAGGCAAGTCAGTTATGGCTATAAAACATCATGCGGGGAAGGGGTTTCCCGTAGTCACTAATCTAAGTTGACCTCGTATTTTATCCGCAATTAACGCTAAATCTGTACTTAAGTATGATTGTATGGCGATGATTTGAATAATCTAAAAAGCTTAATAACAGAAATATCTTTGCCACAATACAACCTAAGAGATTCTAAATAAAAATTCTTGTATTGACGTGAAGCTGCTTGGTTTCAAATTTACCTCTGGTGTGTCAGATATTTATCGTCTTCGGGAAAGTGATCAGGTACCTGCATTATTAATTCTTTTCCTATTTTTAATGAATCTTTGCTTCTGTTGTAGTAATGATGTGTTTGTTTATTGCTTTTGTGCTTTAGCATACTTTTACGACAAATCTCATGAAAGAATACAATATTTACTGTGATGCCGTAGGAAAACTATCTAGTTCCTTAGACTGTCGATTAAATTGTGATCATGCGGGAGAATTCCATACTATTTACTGTGCACTAATATGCAATTAAAAATTAATTAAGAGTGAACTACCCCAGAGAATAATATAATAGTAAATTACTAATGAAAATAAGTAAAATTTGTTAAATTGATGTCTTGCTTTTCTCAGAGACGTGCGATGACACGGAGGGAGAAGGTGGCTCGAGTGAGTTGTGTAAGATACTTCCGAATGTAATTTTTAAGATTCATCGACGAGGAAGTCTTTAGCGACAGAGCACACACTTAGATTGCATTAAGATGGGTTAATATACTAGATCAGCATTTTTTAATAATCCAGTAATTCATTTTGCAGATGACTACTCTCAATCCCTTTCTATTTACTCCCCTCCTCTGTTAACACAATTGTCCTAGCGGAGTTTGCACTTCGTCTTGCAGTTCAGGAAACTCTTGGAATGTCATAAAAAAATTACTCGTGACAAGTTCTCCTTAATGATGCTGAAATGACTTCCTTTAATATCTGGAATAAAAGTCACATGGAGCAAGGCCTGAGTAGCAGCGTTACTGGGGAGGTTAGTCATCTGGTTTTCAGCACAAAAATTTCGAATAGTCAAAGTTGGATTGGTCAGTACACTAGTTGTGCAAATGGTTCAAATGGCTCTGAGCACTATGGGACTTAACATCTATGGTCATCAGTCCCCTAGAACTTAGAACTACTTAAACCTAACTAACCTAAGGACACCACACAACACCCAGCCATCACGAGGCAGAGAAAATCCCTGACCCCGCCGGGAATCGAACCCGGGAACCCGGGCGTGGGAAGCGAGAACGCTACCGCACGACCACGAGATGCGGGCAACTAGTTGTGCAACAACCATGAGTTTCTTCTTCGAATTTTCTTGTGAAACCGTTTGAAATAGTTTCCTGTGTAATGGTGATTGACTGACCTTGAGGCAAAAATTTGAAATTCTCACTACTTACTGGCCGCGAATCAAAATATTAGCTCGCGTCAATGTTGGATAGAGATTGTCGAGCATTTTTTTGGCATTTGGATCCAATACCAAATCTCACTGATCACGTGACATTTATCTACATATTGTAACCATAGAATCATCACCCGGTTCTTGTGATGAGTCTTTGGACGAATGTTTCGTCGTCTTGTTCAGAGATTTCCTTACAAACTTTCATTCTACTTTCCCTTTGTTCTTCATTCATCAAATGTGGAACAAATGTTACTGCAACTCTATGCATATTCAGTGTTTCTGTTGAAATCTGACGACACGAAATAGTTCAACCTCCATCCTCTTTTAGAAGTTGTCTGACAATGGTCGGTTCACATTAGACCCTCAGTTTTTCTGAATGTGAACGGCACCAGTTGAGTTCGAAGGTCTAACTTGTCGGGGGCCATCTATAATTGATTGACAAGCACTTATGATCTTTAATTGGTTGACAAGAACTTATGAATCGGGAGGTTTCAGTAAATATTTTTCCCGTTTCTCTCAAAACGCTGCACGCTACATCCTTGCAGCCATTTCTCAGGAATTGCGAAAAATCACCATGAAAACTCTAGTTCTTTTAACTCAAATAACAGTCGCTTCTAAACTCATAGAGACGCAACCAATATCAAACAGTGAGTTTATCGAGGGCTTCTGGCGTTTACAATGCCGCGTAAAATTTTTTTTATCCGATTATTCTTTTGAACAGTCCTCAAATCATCCTGTCATTCTAGAGAATTCATCTAGAGAAGCTATAGAAAATTTTGTTGACCGGACAGGGATTCGAACTCTGTTCCTCCCAACTGCTAATCCAGTGCCTTGAACACTGCCTATTGAAATACTCATTAATATTCACACTGAAAGATTTTAAAGATGTTACCTTGCACATAGATAAATTTGTCAAGATTGTTGTACCACTGTATGTGCAGAACTGTATGCTACTTCTTTGTCCTAAAGAAATAGATATCTCTCTGAAATACCTTAGGTACAATTTTATTTGTTGCCGTTTGTCTATTGGAATCTGCAGCAGTACTCGTGTAATCTGTAAAAAGAACTAAACCTCCTTGTTTGGAGCGATAGTGCTTCAGATGCGTAGTCACTACTACAGCACCGCAGTGGGTACAAAAAAAATGGCTCTGAGCACTATGCGACTTAACTTCTGAGGTCATCAGTCGCCTAGAACTTAGAAATAATTAAACCTAACCAACCTAAGGACATCACACACATCCATGCCCGAGGTAGGATTCGAACCTGCGACCGTAGTGGTCGCTCGGCTCCAGACTGTAGCGCCTAGAACCGCACGGCCCCTCCGGCCGGCACAGTGGATACAGTGACCACTAGGACGCAATTGTAACACGCCACAGTTTATTTCTCAGAATTATTTTCACTGTACCCAACACTACTCTTCATTCTACGGAATGTCTCATAAGCATGTTTCTCGGAACATTGTTTCTCTTGCATATGTCACGTGTTATACAATAAAGTTCCGTCTTGAGCTCGCTGACTACATACTTGTTAGGAGCCTAAACCCCCTTCATAACAAAATACTAATCTCTGGGCACGCAATATGCCAATATAGCACAAAAACATACTTGAGAATTATTAACGTCCTTTTAGGTACCGGTGTGCGCTTTCGCTGATTCGACTAGCATCGTCGAAGCGCAAAATTTATGGGCTCCATTTGAACTGCAATCATTCTAAATTTAACTATCCACAGCTAAGCTTATTTCACAAATGCAATTCGCCGCATTTGAGTATTGGCACAAAGCGTGAAAAAAGAAAATTGTGGTATGCGTACTGTTAAAGAAGTGGAAATTTTCTTCCGCAAAACAAATATGAACACTTTGCTTGTCGTTTCAAAAGTCTGTCCCCAGAAGGCGAACATTTTTATTAGATTTTTCTTTACATCTTCGTTCGAAAATAAAATGCTATACCAGATATTTCCAGCCACTGCTGCGTCGCCGCAATCAGATTACATCTGCGAACGGCATATTTTCTTTGACCGAAGGAGGTGGGAGGATGGCCTTGTAAAAATACGGAGACACTATGTTCGTAGTAGCATGCGAAAATCTTGTGGAATCTGTTTAAATTCTTGAGAGATTGCGGGAATAAAAAATTGACGAGGAAGCACAAATCTTTGAATCTGTGTCATAAAAAATTCTGTAGACATAGGGGTTTGTCTTTTTCGCTTTGCAAACAAGTCTGAGATTCCGTAAAAGCACTTGAGTCTGAATTGAAGCACATCTTACGCTGGTTTAGGACAAGATGGAACGCATTGAACCGTTCTTATAAGCAGGGAAAGCGGCCCTCGAATAACTTCCACTTTTGATCTTCGTCTTGTTCTCTGAGCCAGCGAGTAGCGTAGTTTTAAAACAACGGACTCAGGTTTGGAGAAGTGAAGTTCAAACTCATGTGTCTGACCATACTGATTTCCATGGTTTTCCTAGATATCTTAAGGCCAATGTCGGTATAGTTCCTTAGAGAAAGATGTTGCCGAATTCTTTCTTCATCTTTGCGCTGCATTTATCAAGAAGAAAACTTCAGTGTATTTATCTTATTACGAATGGAATTACTGCTTCTGCAATATGAGGGGAGGAGTACTAGGAAGGTGTCAGAACATTATAGTGTTATTTCCTGATGTAGGCAATTAACTGAAGTTGTCTGCCCTCGAGATGTAAGAAAATTTTAGAACTTTCTCTAACCTGACTTTCCAAGCATTCATTCGTGCAAAATTACTGAAGTTCGTAGATTTTCTTCTTTTTTCTCTGCTGTTGTACGATGATAAACTCTTGTTAACACAATCCATGACCATTCAGTTTCTCATCCGTTGGTCACGTTCGTAACATTCCTACTTGCTTGGCTCACAGTAACAGCAGCTTAAGAGGTAGTTCTCCGCCCGAGAACGTGATGTGGGATTTAGGGACCCCTGCCGGATAACAGTCTTCTGCTACTGGCTGGTGAACGAGATTGCAAAATCTGACTTTTATAAACCAACTGTGGGGAAGACAACACCATACCAACACGGATCTCTATAAGCAGATTTATGTGTAACAGTAAAGAAGTAGGAGAGGTAAGAAGAGAGAAAAAAGTAATCTTTACTCTCCCATGGGAGTATAATTCTTATTTTATTCCATTGAGAACATCGATGTATAGAACAGTTTCGTTATAGCTAGTAAATCTGATACAATTATGGCAATTACAAATTAATCTGTAATGCTGGAGATCGTAAATTTTGCTATTAAACAAGCATGCACGGCCGAGACGTTGAGTTTGTTTTAACGAGAAAGGAATTTTAAAACCCTTTGTTTCACAACTGTCCCAATTTCAGTACTTCAACTTAAGCTTTTTACTATTTTGTGAATGTGAAGTAAAATGTTGAGTTTGCAACGGACATAATTTTCTCAGCACTATATGTACTTCATACTAGGGTGCTACGTGGATCGTGGTAAGGGTTATCAGTAAACCTCGCGAATTTTTCATTCATATCTTTTCGCGAAGTATACGTAGGAGAAAGAAGTACTTTTGGTCGACACTTCCAGAGACATACGCTCTAGGAATGTTAACAATAAACCGCTCCGTGATGCACAATGCACTTTTAAATCACACCATGATGCACACCGCCTGTTACAACGTCTGCCAATGTTGCTGGATGAGCACATCACCTCGCTTTCACTTTTAGTAAACGAAACCATGAAGAAACGCGCTTTTTTTGTAACGATCTTCCATTTTCCCTCCATCAGTCATATCTGGTAAGGCTACCAGACCGACAAGCAGTACTCAGTTATTGTTCAAACGAAGAGTTTGTACGCTGTCTCCTTATTGGACGAGAATTCCTCCAAAAACTCTGTGTGGCATCTGCCTTTCCTAAGATTAGCTTTATGTGGTCGTTTCGCCTTTAAATCGCTCCATAAGCATAACGCCAGATATTTAATGTGTGTGACTGCTTCCAGTGATTCAGGCAATCGTCTATCACCCAATAACTAGTCTTTGCGTCTATTTATAGGCAATACTTTATATTTATGTTGTGGGTCGACCGCTAATCTCTGTTACAGTCTCCTCTAAAGATCTTAACGATATTTTGCTACATTTTTCCAGCGTTGCAAATTCCCTGTCTGTAACAGAAGAATCTGACAACAGCTTCATAGCACTTCCGACGTTATCCATTTGGTCATTTATATACGACGTGAACAGTAATTGGACCTATAACGCTCCTTTGGGGTATGCCCAAGATTACTTTTACGGCCGGCCGCTGTGGCCGAGCGGTTCTAGGCGCTTCAGTCCGGAACCGCGCTAGTGCTACGGTCGCAGGTTCGAATACTGCCTCGGCATGGATATGTGTGGTGTCCTTAGGTTAGTTAGGTTTAAGTAGTTCTAAGCCTAGTGGACTGATGACCTCAGATGTTAAGTCCCATAGTGCTCAGAGCCATTTGAACCATTTTTGAACCGTGTCTGTCAGTACAGGGTGATCAAAAAGTCAGTATAAATTTGAAAACTTAACAAACCACAGAATAATGCAGATAGAGAGGTAAAAATTGACCCACTTGCTTGGAATAACATGGGGTTTTATTAGAACAAAAAAAAAACACCCCATATTGCTAGACGCATGAAAGATCTCTTGCGCGCGTCGTTTGCTGATGATCGTGTGCTCAGCCGCCACTTTCGTCATGCTTGGCCTCCCAGGTCCCCAGACCTCAGTCTGTGCGATTATTGGCTTTGGGGTTACCTGAAGTCGCAAGTGTATCGTGATCGACCGACATCTCTAGGGATGCTGAAAGACAACATTCGACGCCAATGCCTCACCATAACTCCGGACATGCTTTACAGTGCTGTTCACAACATTACTCCTCGACTACAGCTATTGTTGAGGAATGGTGGCGGACATATTGCGCATTTCCTGTAAAGAACATCATCTTTGCTTTGTCTTACTTTGTTATGCTAATTATTGCTATTCTGATCAGATGAAGCGCCATCTGTCGGACATTTTTTGAACGTTTGTATTTTTTTTTGTCCTAATAAAACCCCATGTCATTGCAAGCATGTGAGTCAATTTGTACCTCTCTATCTACATTATTCCGTGATTTATTCAGTTTTCAAATTTATACTGACTTTTTGATCACCCGGTACATGAGGTCTGCGTTTCCACTTCACAATTACAAAAAAATGGTTCAAATGGCTCTGAGCACTATGGGACTCAACTGCTGTGGTCATCAGTCCCCTAGAACTTAGAACTACTTAAACCTAACGAACCTAAGGACATCACACACACCCATGCCCGAGGCAGGATTCGAACCTGCGACCGTAGCAGCAGCGCGGCTCCGGACTGGAGCGCGTAGAACCGCACGGCCACCGCGGCCGGCTCTCAATCACATCACCAACAGTCAAGCTGAGCAGCTCTAGAATGGTTGAAATGTCTGATGGATTTTTTACTCAGTTCACATTCAGTGAGTACGTTTGAAGTCATTGAGCTGACAGATCCACTCTGCTGTTACTGCTTCTCCACAGACAAACCGATACTCGCCGCTTCCTTTTATACTGGCAGGTCCGCCTCTTGTCACATCCAGTGGTCAATTCCGCATTACATAGGGGTGTCCGGTACTTTTATTCAGATAGTTTAGAATGATAGTATGCTACAGTAGTCTATTTCAGAAAAAAAATCCACAATATTCAAATTTACGCACAGCGGCGGTGGCGGAGGAGAGATGGAAATCGCAGACGACCGCTGCCATATACTTCACGAGTGTTGCCGAGATGGGAGCAGAGGAGGGTATAATGGGCACGTGTCTTATTTACTCCTCCGGTGATTTAGGAGCAGCAGCACGCACCCCGGGCCGTATAATTAAGGGTGACCCCTGGGCGTGCCGCGTTCGCGGGGATGGGCGGCGAGGCGAGGCGAGGCGCGGTGCGCCGTGATGGACGGCCCGTGTTTGCACAACGCGCCGGGCGCGCCCACCATTGTCGCCGCTGCAGCCTGCCGGCTACGAGCGTTCACCCCGCGGCGGCGGCGGCAGCGGCTGCATTCGCAACGCGGCCACACCTAGGCCAGCTCGCCTGCACCGCCGCCGCCGCTACGTGCCGTGCTTTACTACCGACCGCGTCTAGGACAACAGCCGCGCACTGCCTGTCCTCTCAGAGGGCTCAGATCGCGAGGCTGGAATCTAATGTCGACGGCATACTTCCATAACAGTTGCACATGGCGAATTACTATTTTGTAGCCTAAAGCTGCTGTGCACAAAGAGATATACCCATATCATAATACACTGAAGGGAATAAGGTCATGGGATAACTACACTACTGGCCATTAAAATTGCTGCACCAAGAAGAAATGCAGATGATAAACGGGTATTCATTGGACAAATATATTATACTAGAACTGACATGTGATTACATTTTCACGCAATTTGGGTGCATAGATCCTGAGAAATCAGTACCCAGAACAATCACCTCTGGCCGTAATAACGGCCTTGATACGCCTGGGCATTGAGTCAAACAGAGCTTGGATGGCGTATACAGGTACAGCTGCCCATGCAGCTTCAACACGATACCACAGTTCATCAAGAGTAGTGACTGGCGTATTGTGACGAGCCAGTTGCTCGCCCACCATTCACCAGACGTTTACAATTGCTGACAGACCTGGAGACTGTGCTGGCCAGGACAGCAGTCGAACATTTTCTGTATCCAGAAAGGCCCGTACAGGACCTGCAACATGCGGTCGTGCGTTATCCTGCTGAAATGTATGGTTTCGCAGGGATCGAATGAATGGTAGAGCCACGGGTCGTAACACATCTGAAATGTAAAATCCACTGCTCAAAGTGCCGTCACTGCGAACAAGAGGTGACCGAGACGTGTAACCAATGGCACCCCATACCATCACGCCGGGTGATACGCCAGTATGGCGATGACGAATACACGCTTCCAATGTGCGTTCTCCGCGATGTCGCCAAACACAGATGCGACCATCATGATGCTGTAAACAGAACTTGGATTCATCCGAAAAAATGTTTTGGCATTCGTGCACCCAGGTTCGTCGTTGAGTACACCATCGCAGGCGCTCCTGTCTGATGCAGCGTCAAGGGCAGCCGCAGCCATGGTCTCAGAGCTGATAGTCCATGATGCTGCAAACGACGTCGAACTGTTCGTGCAGATGGTTGTTGTCTTGCCAACGTCCCCATCTGTTGAGTCAGGGATCGAGACGTGGCTGCACGATCCGTTACAGCCATGAAGATAAGATGCCTGTCATCTCTAGTGCTAGTGATACGAGGCCGTTGGGATCCAGCACGGCGTTCTGTATTACACTCCTGAACCCACCGATTCCATATTCTGCTAACAGTCATTGGATCTTGACCAACGCGAGCAGCAATGTCGCGATACGATAAACCGCAATCGCGACAGGCTACAATCCGACCTTTAGCAAAGTCGGAAACGTGATGGTACGCATTTCTCCTCCTTACACGAGGCATCACAACAACGTTTCACCAGGCAACGCCGGTCAACTGCTGTTTGTGTATGAGAAATCGGTTGGAAGCTTCGCTCATGTCAGCCCATTGTAGGTGTCGCCACCGGCGTCAACCTTGTGTGAATGCTCTGAAAAGCTAATCATTTGCATATCACAGTATCTTCTTCCTGTCGGTAAAATTTCGCGTCTGTAGCACGTCATCTTCGTGGTGTAGTAATTTCAATGGCCAGTAGCGTATATGCACATACACAAATGGCTGCAGCATCGCCTACACAACGCATAAGAGGGCAGTGTCTTGGCAGAGCAGTCATTTGTACTCAGGTGATTCATTTGAAATGGTTTCCCATGTGATAATGGCCGCACATGAGGCAATTAACAGACTTCAATCGTGCAGTGGTAGTTGGACCGAGCTGCATGGAACATTCCATTACGGAAATCGTTTGGAAATTCGATATTCCGAGATCCACAGTCTCAAGAGTGCCGAGAATAACAGATTTTAGGCATTACCTCTCACCACGGATAGCTCAGTGACCAACGGCCTTCACTTAACGACCGACAGCAGCGACATTTGCGTAAAGACGTCAGTGCTAACAGGCAAGCAACACTGCGTTAAATAACGACAGAAAATAATGTGGTGTGTACGACGAACGTATCCGTTAGGATAGTGCGGCGAAATTGGGCGTTAATGGGCTATGGCATCAGACGACAGACGCGAGTGCCTCTGCTAACAGTACATCGACTGCAGCGCCTCTCCTATGCTCGTGAGCATATCGATGTCGATTGATCCTAGACGACTCGAAAACCGAGTCTGGTCAGACGATTCCCAATTTGAGTTGGTATACACTTGTGGTAGGGTTTGAGTGCGGCGGAGACTCGATGCAACCCTGGACCCAAGTTTTCAACAAGGCACTGTGCAACCTGGCACAGTGCCTTGTTGTTGTGGCTAGAATTGGAACTAATTTCTTCTAGCGTAAATCGATTCCGCATGAACGCGTTCACCCTGCGCTGGACATCTGTGAGTAGCTGTACTTTGATTATAACCATCCGGTACAAAGATTTGACAAATTTTCGCAAACGTCCTAAATGCAAGTGCGTTATCGTAGCTGATCGAATGGTGTGATTGACTGTCGTATGGAAAGTCCAGATTCAATTTCTCGTACTGCTATGGATTTTTATTTGTTGGGAAGATTGCAGTGGGTCACCTCAACCTCGTGAGGTCAATCGAGGAGCTACTTGAACGAGAAACAACGGTTTCGGAATCTGGGAAGGCTGCGCAAAGATGAAACCGCGTTCCTAGGTGTGTGGTTCGGGAACGAGCACCCACTACCTTGTTCACATCCGCGACTGTGCCTAAAGCATGTAATTTAGCTCCTACTACTGGCGAATTTTGACTTTTGTTTTCACAGTCACAGTGGAGTAGACAGGTATGATGATACAGGACAGAAGAAGACAGCACAGCTCTACTTTTATGTGAGTCGACTGCAGACTCAATTATCAAACTGATTCGCTGCCCCTACCGATTGGTTTTATGCAACCCCAACGCCTTCAAAACCCATGTGCTCGCTACACGCAAACAGTTAGTCCTACAAAAAAAAAAAAAAAAAAAAAAATAAATAAATAAATAAATAAATAAACAGGACCTGTTTGTAGGAAATTGTATTGAAACTTTGTACTTTGCATCGGTTTTGCTGAAGGCCATCGTTGTCGAATTATTCAAGAAAAACGCTTCTGAAGGCCACTTTTGGACGTTTTTATCGAATAATTCGAAAACTGCGGCCTCTAGCAAAAACGTATTCCAGCACAAAATTTAACTTCATTAAATTTCCTACAAAAAGGTCCTGTTGATTTTTTCAGTAGGACTAATAATTTGTGCATAGAGAGTGAGGGAATATGAAAACCGAGCGTGTGGTACTTGAAGGTGCTGCGGGTTGTACAGAACCCAAGGGTAGGGGCAGCTAGATCACTCTGTATGTGTATTTACTATAAAAAATCCACAAATGTATTAATAAAGAAGTTCACACGATTGAACAATGTAAAAAGGAACTGAAATATATGGCGAAAGTGCCTGTATACAGGATAGTTATTGCTGCACTGGGAGATAAATTCTCGACCAGTCAAGTAAAACCACACACATGAGTGGAGGCATACGAAGTGAAGAATTAAAACCTGTAACTGGGTGCGAGCGAGAGGAAGACATGGTAGCGCAACTTCGCAGATCACTTTAGAAGCGACACTAAGGCGTATGTGGTCCGGCTGCGATCGCAATTACGAGTTGCCATCGTAATTCTGGATGATCTGATTGTCGATCATTAACTGTTCCTATGACTAAACGGCAATTTCTTATCGACTTCTGGTGGCTGTAGCACTCCGTTAAACTGTCTCATCATGGCTCGTAAACGGCAGGACTATGTGGTCTGGGACAGACTGTGCCAACCATGAAAACGCGTCTTGAAGGCAGAACAACTCGAGTCTCAGTGAGCCCAAGCTCTTGCTGTGATGTTTATTTAAAACCTCGAGTTATGAAGAAAACGGCTGACTGCACAGAAGGCTCTGCTTTTTATCGCCAACCTACTGTGCTCATCTGCACAGTTTAGGAGACTGCTCAGTCATGTTAGGTTGCCAGGCACTATTTTCTTCTAATGACCAGATCTGCTTCTCTGTCGCCTGTATGCTGTATTCATGCACGAACGACCCTTCAAACTTGAGACAAGGTCACCCTTAGAATGGAAGATCCCATGTTCTGAAGTAGCTACATTGATCACCAGCAAAAATTATGGACAATACCGATATACTTGTGGCATCATTACTGTCTATTAGCCATCTGTCGTCTGCCCTCTCACCACACATAAATCATGAATACTCTTATAGTCAAAATTAACTTCTTCATTTAGGAATATCATAGTGAGCCTCAAATTTGATAATCTCTATTAACCTAATTCACCCCTGGAGAATGTGGCTTCGCAAGCTGACAACGGCCGGGAGAGTGGTGTGCTGACCCCATACACCTCCACACCATATCGCAATGATGCCATTGGTAGAGGCATGTTCGGTATCCCGTGCTCCTCTGGGCCTGATAGCGGAGTTACTTTTTACTTTCTTTAAAAGCTATTGTTGTGGGTGGCAAGAGGCTGGTTGCTGCCTCAATTCATATTGGCAGCTGATTTCTCTAGAAGATGGTAGGGAAGTGTGTGCCTTCCGGACACTATGTGAATTGCCGCGATAGGAACCCCGAGAAGATTTCTTTGCATTTTAGGCCAAGCCTTACTGTGACTTTTTCGAATAATACAAATAACGAACCAGTCTCGTCTACTGACCTGTCTTGTATGTCTTTCAAAGGATTATGCGTCCACCGCCGGATATTATTTAAATTAACAACACATACACGATGTGTACAATTTTTTTTGGGATCAATTTTATGGCTCAAAGTTATGTACATATTATGCCTGCATAGTTAAACACTACTATAAATATAAATACATACCAGAGGGCACAGGTTGCTTTTCAAATCATGTTTATATTAAATACGCTTTCTTAAACAGAACTAAGCAAAGATTGTGTATTACGAGTTAACGAGTGCAAAGAACATACAAAGAAATTATGCTGCCTACAGCGGCAAATTTTGTATATAATTTTTTAATTTTCATTTGGGACTTCTGTGGACTATATTTAGCTTGTGCTGTTCGGTTTCCTGACTCTTCCATTCCCAAAACCTCTTTACGTTCTCACTTCTAGACTCCCTCTGTCGGTTAGTTACGAGTACAGTAATGATATGTTGGTTTCAAAAATGATGAAAACGATGTCTCAGTTGCTGTTAACACCAGAATTATCACCGATCTAAATGATGGACATTACTTTTGGTAGGATTACGTGCCAGAACATCTCACTGGTTTGTGGAACTTTAAAGTCCATGAGGTGGCAGAATGGTCCACAGACAGGCAGCTGTCCTTCATTATGAATTCGTAAGCATACCAGGAGCTGAAACAGTAGTGAAGGACGGTTATTCGCAACTCTGAATAACCGGTCTCATCCCTTGAATTGCCAATGAGTATTGGCTTTGGCCTTAGGTTTTTCCGCAATTGATTTCATATGTCTTGACTTTGTCACTTGGAACGTTTATATATGGAGTGAGATCGTTTTATCCAAAGGCGTTTCATAGATGTAGTAACTGAAAACCGTATCTCCCTCTCTGTTTACGCGCTTTCCTTGAATTTACCTACAGTGTGAGTGACACGCGGTTCAGTATACAGAAGATAATTATCCTCCACATCATTCCTCATTTCGAACTAGTTACATCCGTCTGTCTGCGACTGCATAGGAACACTCAGTGGCGCTCGGTATGTTGTGTGCGTCCTTTAGGATAATTAATAACAGGTCCATATGAATGGACTCCCTTTTCGCAGGGTTATGTTTCGTATCCTTATCGACAGTATAGTGAAAAGGCTGGAGGGTGCTAAAAAACGAAAGCATGGTTCAGTATGAAACTGAACGTCTCTGCAGCACGTAAATGGATGTGGAACCTCTGCCTGTTATTTGAGGTATACTGCCGAATGCTTTTGCTCACTTGTTGTTGTTGGGTACATCATTCAGTACACTACCTCGGTGTTGGACAAGCTGGGAAACACTTTGCGTTTCCAGGGCCACTCGTCGACCCGGATTCCCAACGCGACCCGGCTTTGGAACGTAGCTGTTAGCGCGCAACCGGAGAGGAATTTAAACGAGGGATTTAAAAATAGCGACCGCCGCGGATGTACATTCCGAGATAAAATAGAGAAGCATTAATTTTTAGGCGCCTCAATACCACTTCCTACGCTTCTCCCCCCCCCTCTCTCTCTCTCTCTCTCTCTCTCTTTCTCTCTCTCTCTGTGTGTGTGTGTGTGTGTGTGTGTGTGTGTGTGTGTGTGTGTGTGTGTGTGTGTGTGTGTGTGCGTGCGTGTGTGTGTGTGTGTGTGTGTGTTTTTCCTACTTCCCTCTCTGTTTAACCCTGTTCCAACGCTCCCACTTCTCCTAACATCAGAAAATGACGCTGAAATTACTGTAAACAACTAATTATGACAAGGAATACCAACAATGCTGACGCATACTAAACATGGCGCCTCCAGCGTGTCGGGAAATCCGATTAACAAGCACAGTTATAAACTAAAACACAGCGCCTATAAACAACTTGTCATTCAATGATGTGGTTACAGTTAGTCCTCAGCAGCAAGTTGCATCACACAAACCAAGGATCACGAAACTCAACTTCCAGCGGTGAATTTTAAAATAATGAAAAAGCACTGTGTCAGTCTGATGAAGATTTCTAGCGTGATGGCAGGTCAGTGGTTCGTTGTCACTGCGAAGTTGTCACAAAAATGTACAACACACAACACAGGATCTTGTTTCTCGTAGGCGTCTATGTACAGATGTGACAGTGCTGCGATGTGGTTCCTGCGCTGCGGGAATAGCTTAGCGTAGCATCGTGGTGCTGCGCTTCCATTGCATTCAGTGAACCCATATACACGAGGTGGATATCAATCAATTCTTCATCACTAAAGCTATCCGTACTTCTGTGTATCAAACCGTACAACTAACGCAGGCCGGCCGCGGTGGCCGAGCGGTTCTAGGCTCTTCAGTTTGGAACCAGGGCGACTGCTACGGTCGCAGGTTCGAATCCTGCCTCGGGCATGGATGTGTGTGATGTCCTTAGGTTAGTTAGGTTTAAGTAGTTCTAGGGGACTGATGACCTCAGATGTTAAGTCCCATAGTGCTCAGAGCCATTTTAACCAGAACGAACGCAGCCGGAAGAAAAACTTGACGTATAACCGAGCGGTACTGAATGTAAGCCTGAAAGTGAAGAGTATTACTCGACAGAGCGAACAGTAGACCCGCCATAGACGTGACTTTTTATTTTTATTTATTTATTTGGGTAGGAGGAGTTAACTTCGTCACGTGACCACGTACAGCTAGGTTCTAGTTCAAGGTGGTCCATGTTGTTACCTCGCACTCAAGCAAAGAAAGTGATCGCGGAAATGCCTTCGAAGGCAGCCTTACTGGCTTGCTTTTAACGTCATTAAATTTATTGTTGATGAAGAGAAGAAAGGAGTGACAGTGCAGACGGAAAAGGTGACAGAACGTGCAAGCACTGTTAAAACTGATTAATTCGATGATTTGAAATTAAGGAGCGAGGCACTCGGTTTGATATATGTGTGACTGCCTAGAAGTAGAAGAAGAAGACGAAGATGAAGAAAAAGCAATATGCAGACAATAAATATCATGGATAAATGTGTTATAAAGAGCAATTTCTGCGATATTTTGAGCAATACAAGGAAATAGCAACTTCGTAGAAACTACATAACTTTTGTCGCACAGAACTGGACTTTCAGACTAGCAAAGAAACTCTGAGAAATTTGTCCTCTGGACTAAATATTTCCAAAAATAAAAAAAAATAATAAAGGATACACTAGATTATAATAAAAAATGAAGCATCACAAGTAAAGTGGCCAGTAGTTTAACTAGACGAAACGTGGATTCGCTGTGAATAAATTGTTGCATAAACAAAAATCCAACGGTGTGAGATCTGGCACTCCTGGTGGGCAGTTAACTGTACTAACACGACCAATCCAGAGATTCGTGTCAGTGCGGTTGAGATGTTCCGTCACACATCTGGTAAAAATGTGGAGGGATTCGAGGTACAATAAGTGCATTGCACTCTGCGTGGCCAAAGGAACGTTCTAAATGTGTCCAGCTAACAAATTTTCCAAAAAAATGCAAGAAATTCTTTCCCGTCATCCGCTCTTCTAAGATGACTGGACCTATCAACACGGTACCGATGGTGCCGCGCCAAGCACTGATCGAAAAACTAACCTGGAAATTGGTTTCACCTGTAGGGCGTAGATTTACCTGCAACCGTCGATGATTACTACGTGTCCTTCCAATCCGTGTAAACGTGGCTTTGTCGGGAAATAGTATTAACCAGTGACAAAATTTGAGCCATGTGGCATTGTCATCAGTGTGAAGATTGTGGACACACTGTATGTGATATAGGTACAGGTTTTCCGCATGTGATATTCGCCAAAGGCGCGTTCGTGGGGCATTGATACGTGTAGAAAATCGCCGTGTGCTGGTAGTAGAACCACGCAATGAGTTGCTGTTCCTGCACAAATTGTTGAACTACACATTCAGACGAAAAATGGAAACTCGAAAGAATACCTGTTTCAGTGTATGTGCTGAAAGAGCTGGTAAACACTCTACGATCAGGAATTCTACTTTTCGCAATGGGCCGACGAGCGCTACAATCGCAAAAACCGTAAACATACACAATACCTGCATATTCTTTATTAGTGTAGTCGTGCGGTATTTTAGCCAGCGCGTGTACAAGCGCAGTTAACCGATGCTACTCTCTAATACACATTCAATCCCTCACACCACTTTACTGACTGTCGACACTATGTGCAACTGTGGGTTAATGGCAGGAACACATTCCGACCAGTGAGACTGAAAGCAACGAGATTGTCTGGGCTGCAATAAAACGTCAAAGATGTTTGGTTGTAAGACACATATATGTGCGCTTCTACCCATAAACGAATGTACATTAAATGTGTTTCCATATGCCCTTATGAAGTTTTTTGCTTCAAATGAATGTTTCCGTCATACTCCTGAATACTGACCATTCCTCCTGGGATACCCTGTATATCTCTAAACAACTACAGAAATTTTGTCTGTAGAGTTCGGATTCACCGCCAATAAAAATGTTAAAACACATCTGTAAGCTCTTTTAGAAGAATACAGCTTGTGATATAGAGAATCTTCGGCAGACTGACACCATAAAAATTCCACGCAGCCACTCCGGTCATTAATGATGCTGTTGGTGTAAGTTTTGTTGACAGAATCACAACCAACAACTTTGAAACGCTTTCTTCTCCGCATCGGACAGAAACGCGCACGAGATGGAAAGGAGCTGGAGGATCGCGTTGTAAATATCGCCGCTCAGCCACTTCATAAACCTCCGCGGGAACGCGTTCTCCGCACGCACCGGGCAGCTTTCGGGTGCCTTGATGGTTGAACGTCACGGAAATAGACACCAAAAGCGCTCCCCCGGCTCGTCGTCGAAAGCCGTAATCTGTATAGGTTTACACCGGTTCTCCTCGGCCGAGCGCTACTGCGTGACGGCGCCGCGGAATGTACGACCCTGGAAAATTAGGTGCGATGTCTGGAACGATAAAAATTACGTGATCGTTAGTGGGGCACTGTAACGCAGCTGCAGCTCACGGGGCTATGTTATCGCACGGGCGGCCGCTTTCGAGCCGTAGCTGTCTCGCCTGTCGCTGCTGGCTTCCCGTCACTCTTAATACACTTTTCTTCCGTCCACGAGGTACAGCTGTATAAATGATGTTTAACAGACTGCCGAAAAACGACGTGATTATAAGGTCAGAGCGGAGTGAGGGACGTAGAATCGGAAAAATTTTCTAGATAGCCCTAAGACAGACGGTGAAACGTCCCCTTAGAAAAATTAATGAATTGACTGTGCTGATAAACCTCTTACATTATTTGCTTTACAAACAGCTGAGCAAAACTGAACGTACTCAGACATTACTCTCTTTACTTCTGATCAACACTAAACTGACACACAATATTTTTAGCGCAACGCAATCTGACTTTTAATAATCCCTACAGAAGAATGGCCCTGACTAACAATAACCTATACCTTTCATGAACCACTTACCTCACAAAAATCTTCGTTACTCAAACTACTGCAATACAGCGAGCGCCAATACTGCCAGCTAAATAAAAGAGTCTAACTACTGAAGAGACTAACTACTGATAGGCATAGTTAGCAAATGGAAGATTTTGATAAAGAACAAACAATGTGTTTACCTTAATAGTGTTCAAAAGTCATAATATATATGTCAGTTCATGACATCCAGTCTTACAAATTTACTGTCTCTGATGGTCACACGTCCAGATCATCCGCTCTCAAAACTCTCGCCGTCTCTCTCCCCACACCCACCACTGCTGGCGGCTCACCTCCATCTGCGCAACGCTACGCGCTGTTAACATTCAGCTGCCCAACACTACAATAGCAAACAACAATGCAAACCATCCACAGACTGCACACAGCACAGCCAGTGATTTTCATCAGAGCGCTACGTGGCGTTACCAATAAAAAAACCTAAACAGCCTACTTACAACGGAAATAAGCGTTGTGGTGTCATAAAACGACAGCCAAACTACGACGAGCAAGCGGAAATTTGTTCGGTAAGCGATCGTGTTTGGAAGTGTCTAGAAATCATTCGCAAGATGCCAGGAATTTAGAACCTTGGTGAATTTTACTTCGTAGCCATTATGCCGTGGTCAAAGATCGATTTCCGTACCTATCGTTTCGTCTCCTAATACTGTAGACATCGTCAGACTATAAATACTCAAGACAGCAGTTTCGAACTTAAAACAAGCCTAATTGTTTGCACGTACTCGCGTCACGATTTCACTTCTGGATATCCTGAGCTAAGATTTTCGTGGTTTCCCTAAATTACTTCAGATGAATGCACGGGATGGTTCTTTAAGAAAGCCACGCCCGGCTTGCTTCCCCACACATTTCCATTCCGACGTTGTGCTCCGTCTCTAATGACATGATCGTCGACGGGACGCTGATCTAATCTTCTTGCCTGCTAATGAACCAGCACCGACAAAGAAAGGTCTGATTACTCTTCTGCTGGGAAAGTTTGTGCTGAGCATGGCAAACGAGGGGACGCAATGGTTCACTAACTGGAGAAAAGGTAATCCTCCAAATCCCGCTCCAGCCGTTCTCAAGTAGGTTTCCTGTTTCCGAAAATCACCTCAAGCAAATTTTAATACAAATCCTTGAAAGGGCGATTACTGTCACAAGCCTCTTCCAACTGTGTTCTAACTGTGTCTGCTATGATTAGCATGTAGGTTCTAACAACCCTACCACAACAAAGGTCAAAATTTAATAATGATTGTGGTGTTGCTCACGCTGCTAAATACTGCATTTTCGGGCAACAGCAAAGTTATTATGTGGCAGGTGTTCAAAAAAATGGCTCTGAGCACTATGGGACTTAACATCTATGGTCATCAGTCCCCTAGAACTTAGAACTACTTAAACCTAACTAACCTAAGGACATCACACAACACCCAGTCATCACGAGGCAGAGAAAATCCCTGACCCCGCCGGGCATCGAGCCCGGAAACCCGGGCGCGGGAAGCGAGAACGCTACCGCACGACCACGAGCTGCGGACCTGTGGCAGGTGTCATTAGAGCACAGTTAATAAAGTCATTTCATTTAATAATGAATAAACTAGGCACTCATCTTTTCGTGTTTCCCACGCTGGTCTCGTTGTAAAATCATGGCTCAATCGTCGAAAATCTAGGTGGTGATGATTCCAAGCTCGGATGCAAAGAGGCCTAGGTTTTATTCTGCGATATTCAAAAGTTTTGTAGATGCGCTTCACAAACCATTCTTGAAGATTAAACCTTTGAAAGTTAGCACAATGGTGATGTAAAAAAGTAATCAGCACTCCGAATTTAAGTTACACTTCTTTTTTATTACTTTTGCTGCAATATCACGTAACACACAAAACTTCACTTCACAATACAAAACATACTTGAAAACATCTTCCTCACTGTTAAAGTTCACGTTTTATAAGCTGACTGCAATATGCGTCTTTCCAACATTACGTCCAAGACCTTCTCTAGGTTCGACTCTCTAACAAACTAATAACCACTTACGCGCCCACAAAACAGAGTTACAAGAACGTCAAAGATCATAGTGACAAAAGAGAGAATTCACATAAGAATAACATCATTGCAACATAAACATATCGATGTATCAAAATACGTCTACATTAATGAAATCAAATCTGAATGTTGTATCAGAAATATGTTAACTACTTAACAGAAACACAGTAGAATATTGCTGGTATCGAGAGGTTCAGGTGAGGTGCCGTAATGGTTACGTAATTCAAGTACCATTACAAGGTGGAATACAGAATATAACTTAATTACCTCTTCCCATTCTGGATACCTCTCCCCATATCCATACTTCGTGTTAGCCTGTGAAATGCCACATACCACAGTTTGGGTTAACCGGTGATTCTCATTAACGTTTAAAAACCCCGAAGCGACGTAAATGACGCTGAGACAAGAACTTTAATATAAGACGCATAGGGCCGCAGGTGTCGGGAAATATTCCAAAAATGGACGACAAGTGTTGAACATGTGACGTCACGAGATGACGTACCTCGGCGCACGTACAGCGACTGGGCTTGTCAATCCGACAGGGTGACAATTATTATTGAACTATATGGAATAAAATCGACATAACTTCTGAACGGTTTGCGTTAGGACGTTCAAACTTCACTTTTCATTTGGCCGCTGGGGGGGGGGGGGGGGGGGGGTGATAGGAATTAGTATGCGCTGTATGGTTTGCTTTGGCGACGAAGCCAACTTCCATTTGGATGGGTTCGTCAATAAGCACAATTGGCGCATTTTGGGGGACTGAGAATCCGCATTTCACGATCGAGAAGTCTCTTCACCCTCAACGGGTGACTGTGTGGTGTGCAGTTTTCAATCATGGAATAATCGGTGCGACATTCCTTGATGGCACGATGGTTACCGAAGGGTACGTGAAGGTTTTGGAAGATGATTCCGTCCTCATTGTCCAAAGTGACGCTGATTTTGAGAATATGTGGCTTATGCAAGACGGAGATTGACCCATCGAAGCAGGAGAGTGCGTGATGTCGTGGAGGAGAACTTTCAGGACGGCATTCTGGCTCTGGGGTACCTAGAGGCCAATGGCATGGGCCTCGATTGGTCGCCACATTCTCCGGATATGATCACATGCGACTCCTTTTTGTGGGGCGGTATTAAAGAGGAGGTGTAGAACAATAACCCCAAAACCATTGCTAAGCTGAATACAGCCGGCCGCGGTGGCCGTGCGGTTCTAGGCGCTCCAGTCCGGAGCCGCGCTGCTGCTACGGTCGCAGGTTCGAATCCTGCCTCGGGCATCGGTGTGTGTTGATGTCCTTAGGTTAGTTAGGTTTAAGTAGTTCTAAGTTCTAGGGGACTAATGACCACGGCAGATGAGTCCCATAGTGCTCAGAGCCATTTAAGCTGAATACAGCCGTTTAGGAGGTCGTCTACAGCATCCATGTTTCGACACTTCAGCATAATTTCGCTGTTCGTCTGCACATCACTTCAATGATGGCAAATATATCGAACATGTCATAACCTAAATCCAAATATCTGTCAGGACGTTACATGTTGAATAAAGTGTGTGCACGCCGTAGTTTATAACTAATTTACGTTTTCTTTCATATAGTTAACTAATTGGCCCCTGTACCTTTGCTGGTAGGGGACAGTGATTCACTTTGCAATTAACCAGCGGAGACCTCGAGACAGGCAATAAAATAATGAATATTATGTAAATGTAAATACACAGTTATCAATGTAAACACACAGTTGTCTAACGCAAAAAAAACTGCCTGCCAGACGCAAGACACGAACCCTGAGCCCCACGCGTTGAAGTCGAGCATGTAAACCCGGAGCCACACCGACGTGAATACTTGACTTGGATAGGAATGATCAGTTGCGACAGACGTATAGGCTCCTTCGATGCATTTGTGGCGAGGTACGTTATCTGGTGACGTCACATGTTCAATACCTGTCGTTCACTTTTTGGGTATTTACGAACAATTGCAGCCTCATGTGTTTTATATCGAATTACTTGTCGCTGCGGTATAAGAATCACCCTGTATATTACCTTCTGTTTCACTTATCAAGGTGCAGACTATTTTTTAAGTCCAAAGTTTGTTCAAGCTAGGAACAGCTTACGTACTGATCATGACAGGGTAATCGCTCGGGATTTAAGCGATATTTCTGGTACTGATATATACATCCTCTACGAGCTCCTGTTTATCAACTTCGGCTTGCAAGATCTTCAGTGCCTACTTCAGTGAAGCCATCATTGGTGGCCTCATTTGCCTCTGCATCTGCATTTAGCAGAGGCTTATCACATTTCTGGCCGCGCTCGCTTTTCAACAGTAAAGTTCCGACGAGCCACGTGGAGATGCGGAGTCTGCTGCGTCGGCAAAGACGTACTGCGCCTCGGCTGATATACCCCGACGGCGTCGTGTGACCCCGCGTCAGCGCTGGTTGGCAACGCCACCGCCTATTTTGCTGAGCTATTGTTGTGTCCCGCCTTTCTGTGTTGCGTCGCATGTTGTCCGCCTATTTATAGCAAAGCATGAGGGATCTTACAACAACATTCTCGTGTACACCGCGTATCGGTGCGTTTAACGGGTATCGGCAGTGAGGCAACTCCTTGTTGGAATACCAAAGATAAACATAACTGTTGTTGAGGTTCATCCAGCCTTTGGGCAGAGCGCGCTATTATCAGAGTGCCGAAGCTAAATATAATTGTTTGGCGGCTGCACATACGAGTGTGTGCTGAAAAGTATTGCCTTCGAATCTTAAAAACTTTTAAATAAAACGAGCGTTATTACCATTCTGCCGCTTTATTCAGTCATGTCCACACTTTTATTTATCAACGTAATTACGAACACATTTCTCCAAATGAGAAATTGGTTTGTTGATACCATTATGTAGAATGTTTGACGTTGTTGACGGAGCCACAACCTCATCTCAGCTTGCACAGCGTCATCACAGTCAAAGTAAATACTCGAAGGTGTGTTTTCTGATTGGGGAAAAAATGAAAATCGGATGGGTCCAAGTCGGGACTGTATCGAGGATGATCGCTGACAGAGAAACCAAGGCGTCGGATTGTTGCAGATCTGGCAGCGCTCGTGTGTGGTCTGGTGTTATAGTAGTGAAGGACCGTGCGCTTCATGTGTGGGCGAGCTCTTCGAATTCGAACCTCTATTGCAGCGCAGTGTCTCTCACGCACTCACATTGTTGCGTTACACACCGCCATGCCACACATTAAAATTCAGAGCACTCTAGCGGAAGAGTGCTGCAACTATGTGGACTCGAAAGATTAAGATGTAGAATGTTAATAACGTTTGTGCTGTTTAAAAAGCTTTAATAGTTTTGACATAAGAAATTCGGAGGCATTACTTTTCAGCACGCCGTCATTGGTATTTCATATCGACAGTAGAAGTTTCTGGATTCTTCCACCAACAAACCATATCATCACTTGAAGCTACAGTACTTTGTCAAAATATTGCTTAGTAACGCCCACAGAACACGGCGCTAAGGCGGGAAAGTTTTCAACCTGAAAAATATGGTTCACGGCACTTTCCTCAGATTCCTGCACTTGTCCTAGGGCCAAGAAGAGACGTACACTGATACAGATTAAACTCATTAATTATTTTGTGTGTGTAACTAATTTGACACATTATGTTGTAAGAGGACAACCGCACCCATAAGCAGACATCTTGTACATACTTTATTGGAAGACAGGTTGTGTAGCTTAGAAGCCGTGTCGTCAGGTTACATATGTTGAATCATGACATTAACCCTAGAACACTAAAGGAGGGGAAAATGTGACATTGCTACTAAACCACAATAGTGTTTACTGCTCCACATCTTGTTCAAAAGAAGCCATAATTTATAGATTATGCATTATTTAATTACAATTATTAGATCTCCAGTGGTACGTCACATAACAAATTAAGAACGACGTGCCCTATTTTATACCTTACTGCATCGTAAATTTTACGAGGTTGTAGTAATCAAGGGTTAAACTTGTGACATGGAAGGTACGGAATATTCCTTGACTATGAATAAATGAGGCAATTACCGGTTTGTCAGATAAGCAGAAAGCTTGGGTTCACGATTCTTCAAGCGTGCCATGAATCCCGAAAGGACGACAGTAGGCCGAAAATAACTGCTTAACCATTAGATCGAGGGTCACAATCCATCAGAAGTGCCATAAATACAGGGCTATTCAGAAAGATGATTTCAGATTTCAAACATTTATTGCTTCCAAACTACGAAAGATAGAAACACAATTCCAACGTTCCTGGAAAGAGAAAAGCTCAAATTTGTGTGCACTCAGTGTGGGCACCATGTATTACAGACAAATATCTAAGCAGTGGCTCATTTCCCCCGAATTCACAGCTTCAACAATGCGACGCCGCAGACTTTGAAGAGTGTCCAGACATAGGAGGTATAAAAACGCGGTCTTTCACACCACCAGAGATGTTCATATTCTGCTCCTCTTCCAATCCAACGTCCCAGACCTCACACCTTGTGAATTTTATCTGGGGGTTACGTAATAGACCGCGTTTTTATCCCTCCCATGCCTCACACTCTTCAAAGTCTGCGACATCGCATTGCTGAAGCTGTAAATTCGATAGCGAGAGACCAGCTGCTTCGTGTGTGGCCACAGATTTGATATTAGCCGTATAACACATGGTGCTCACATTGAATTCATTAAAAAATTTGAACTTTTCTCTCGCCAGGAACGATGGAATTGTGTTTCTATTTTTTGTAGTTTGTAAGCAATAAATGTTCGAAATCTGTTCCTTCTTTTTGAATAGCTGTATACAGCAGACCACGATGTATGGAAATGCAGGCGAAAGGGTGCACAGCTAGGGTCTCGTATGACTGAAATTAACTGTTCGTTCCTTCTCATGTCGCTCATCTTGATCAGCACAGTATGTTAAAAAAAAAAAGGTTCAAATGGCGCTGAGCACTATGGGACTTAACATCGGTGGTCATCACTCCCCTAGAACTTAGAACTACTTAAACCTAACTAACCTAAGGACATCACACACATCCATGCCCGAGGCAGGATTCGAACCTGCGACCGTAGCGGTCGCGCGGTTCCAGACTGTAGCGCCTAGAACAGCGCGTCCACACCGGCCGGCGTTTGTAAAACTAACGACGAAATTTCTGTAACCAACCAGGCATTCAACAAAGCGATCATCTCCCCAACAGATTCCAATAGTATGTCGCACAGAGCACTGAATCTAATTCCTTTGCCTTTCGAGGGAAGTGCTGTGTTACCGGAACCTCTGGACTCTCCTTGTTGCCACACTCTCAGCCTCTAACTCGTATTCCTTTTCTCTTACGTTTTCAAACTGAGCCAAGTTCAACAACATGTGAAGTTAAACCCCACCTGCCCATCGCTTCCGCTAAAAAATGGAACGCAAAGAAGTTCGTGCCATACCGTGTGGCCTCGGAAGCATCTCGCACGATTGTGCTTTCACACATGAATCAGTCACTTTGAACATTGATTAATCAAAGCTAAGCAAGGGGAAGTAGGTGAACAGGAAGAGAGGAACCTTAACTGCCGTATATTCTGTACCCAACAGGTAGACAGCAACAGAAAAAGAATATTAAGAATTGAAAGGGGAGTGCGCTAGCGTTCAGTTTAAAGTTCTCATGTTACCAAGCATCAATTAAAATAAAAGTTACAAAAATGTAACGAACGAAGCGCTATAAGGCTGAGAAAGCGGAAGAGAGAAATGATTAACGGTGGAGTAGGAGAGCGTGATACGTTTCTTTGTGTTTTCCTTTCATTCACAGTGCCACATTTGCACCTGGTGGCCAAAACAGGAACTAATTTTTTTCCGGCGTATAGCACTTCCACATTAACGTATTAGTTGACGTTCGTGGACTGGTAACACTCGCTCCATTCACTGCCACCACCTACCGTCAAGGATGGTAAAACAAATGTTTTTGCGATCGAGACTGTCTGTGTCCATTTCTGAAGTACAGTTTGCCAGACCGCCATTCTCCTAAAGAAACGTTCTCAAAAATTATTAACGCATTAGAATATCCACTAAGTTCCGCTACCATACGATAATTGCGGCCCACACTGGACCTCTGTGAGTAGCTGCACTCTTGAATTATGTCCTCCCGGTAGACAGATAACTGAATAATCGCAATACCTTTAAGTTACCATTAATATCTTCAGAATCACGATCATTACTAAAACCTCAATCCTCAGTTAACGTGTTGAAACGTCCCGAAAAGCCGTTTGGAACGATACTGGGGGGAGCATATTGGTTGATATCTGGCTAGCGCTAACCGATGATTGGCGCCCGCAGGGTGTGCGAGTCACTTGCGCCCCTGTTCGACACTGTGACTCCAATTTAGAACGCGTCGCGCCGTTAATTAAGCTGCCCACTTCATTAGTGCGTCCACCGCTGTTTGACTCGCATTAATTCGCGTTAACAGTAATCGGCTGGGACGCGCACGCCTGTTCCACCCCCAAGGCTGGGTCTCTCTCTCTCTCTCTCTCTCTCTCTCTCTCTCTCTCTCTCTCTCTCTCGTCCCAAAGCTGCCACTGCGGTTCCATATTTCCTGTTATCGACTAAAAGCACTGCGGCTAGGTAGAATCCTGCCACCATGGAATAACTGCTGGGAAGTGACCTACAACAGAGGAGTAAATCACACTGAATAATAATTTTCACCTTTGTTTCCAAGAGTATGTTGGAGAAATAATAGTATAAACATCTGGAGGACAGTCGTGGGAGTAATAACACAACAGTCTACATAAACATGGCCCAAAATCCACTATTCTGATGTCATAGTTTGTTTCAGAAAAAAATCAATGAGCGAGTCATTAATTGTTTTACTCTTCTTATTTTTAATGTAGGCCTACCTGTTCTAAATGCATTGCACAAATTTCAATACAAATTTCTTTTTAGCGACACACTAACCGCCTTACCTTCACCGCCATTTCGAATGCACAATGAACCCAGCTATTTTTACAAAAAAAAAAAAGGTGCAAATGCCTCTGAGCACTATGGGACTTAACTTCTGAGGTCATCAGTCCCCTAGAACTTAGAACTACTTAAACCTAACTAATCGAAGGCCATCACAAACATCCGTGCCCGAGGCAGGATTCGAACCTGCGATCTTAGCGGTTGCGCGATTCCATTTTTACAAACGTATGAGTAACCACACCTCACAGATCGACACTTTCTACTATGCCAAAAACAGCTTGACACAGTCGGAAGTATCATAATCGTTTACATGACGTCTGACATGACCTGCGAACGCTTTTAATTTAATAATATTTAATAGGATTATCAGCTTCGTACTATTTAGAGCTAATTTTCAGACCCATATCTAATTACTACCAATAATACTTCGTTAGCGGGTTCAGTCCTCAGTTGGTCCACTGATTTTTCTGTCACCTATCACTTTTTTCGCCTCTGGTAATGGTTCTTTTGTGTAAAAAATGCCGAACTGTACCCTGGTTCATAATGCACCTAAAATCATAGGATCCCCCTATAACAGGCTGGGTAAGTCCGTTGAAAGGTCGGACGGAGGCAAGGACATACCACCACACTAAGAGAACCATGTCTACCAAAGCACTGTGGTATTCAAACTAACCTTCAGCTTTAGCAATAAGCAATATTAGACAACTATATTTCGAAATAAATCTTATCTTTATTCCTAAATTATGCAGCTTTCCGAAGGTGAGCTTTTTATGTTCTGGAAGGATCCCGCGGAAACTATAAATACATAATATATTTTCACTCCGCAGCAGAGTGTGCGTTGATATGAAACTTCTTGGCGGATTAAAACTTTGTTTTGGATCGTGAATCGAACCTGGGACCTTTCCTTTCGACGCGCAAGTGCTGTATAAATCAAACAGTTCTTGTACGGTTATGGATATAAACTTGTTAATTGGCATCCAGAACAAACATCGACTTTACGTCTAACACCTCTTCCCCTCCCCGCCCCCTCCCCCTCCACTTTCAGACTCACAACATTTTTTTTGTTTAATCTTCAACACTGTTTGGTCTGTTTATTCGTTTATTGAGATAACCATAACTTAGCAATGAAGTAGTAGGTATACATTTCTATGTTCGTTTTTGTGATACTGTTCAAGACGTGGAAGATCACACAGTAAAACGTTACATTGCTTGCAACAGTGAAACGATTCATTTCTCACTGTTTCTCTGCTGATCAATGTAAAGCTGCAACAAACAAAAGAAGAAACACAAAATATACCCTTTACACTTTGATTGCGTTGGCTCACTTGCCATTGAGTGGCTCCATATAAGAGCGGGAAAAGTTAACAACCGTCTCTGAATCAGAGAAGAGCAGGCCATAGTGAACTGTTTTTCAATCCAGTACCCTACGAATCTTTCAAAGATTAAATTTCATAAACTCAACCCTCTTTCTATTTTAGTGCCCTTCAGTACATCCCCTTGCTCCCCCTCTTCTTCTTCTTTACCTTTCTCTTCCTACTTCTCTCTCCCCCTTCCTATTTTCGTTTCCTCTTACTCGTCTTTTTCGTATGTCACTAAACTGTGCTTCCGTGGAAACGGTGCCAGAAACGCACGCTCCAGACGGTCATATCCTACTTACGGCATAGTCACTTGCATCGCAAGTGACGGAAAAGTTTTTAAACTCAAGATATCAACAATTGTCGCGCTTAAAAGAATTCGTTGCATAGCGCGAATAAACCAAAGATGCGGTTGGTCGTTGACAGGTGAATCGCAAGGGCCAAATTATGCGGCGGCATAAGAGAACAGACGGCGTAGTTACGGCTTTCACTCCCAGTCGGTGCTATCTCTACCACGCGTGCTTGTCTACCAGCAAGTGGGCTGAGTCGGCACGTGTGTACGTGCGTATGATGTCTGTTGCGACGCAGCGCGGCTGCGGCCTGCACGAGCTGATGTACGCGGCGATGTTGTTCGGCCCGTGGGCACGTTATCTGTGGCGCGGTGGCATGTTCGTGGGGAAGCGGTGCGTGAATGCATGTTAAGTGTGCCTACGTACGTCGCGCGCCTCAGACTTTCCAGGAAAAGAAAAAAACATCTTCTTCTGAAGACAGACTGATTTTGTGTCAGGTTAGTCTGACATCAGATCTGGTCGTGCAATCTCTTTCCTGTTTGTGACCCCGACATACAGGATCAGCTGTTTTCGCGACGTTGCAAATTTATTTTTATTTACATTACTGGCCATCAAAATTACTGCACCAAGAAGAAATGCAGATGATAAATGGGTATTCATTGGACAAATATATTATACTAGAACTGACATCTGATTAGATTTTCACGCAATTTGGGTGCATAGATCCTGAGAAATCAGTACCCAGAACAACCACCTCTGGCTGTCATAACGGCCTTCATACGCCTGGCCATTGAGTCAAACAGAGCTTGGATGGCGTGTACAGGTACAGCTGGCCATGCAGCTTCAACACGATAGCACAGTTCATCAAGAGTAGTGACTGGCGTATTGTGACGAGCCAGTTGCTCGGCCACCATTGACCAGACGTTTTCATTTGGTGAGAGATCTGGAGAATGTGCTGGCCAGGGCAGCAGTCGAACATTTTCTGTATCCAGAAAGGCCCGTACAGGACCTGCAACATGTGGTCGTGCATTATCCTGCTGAAATGTAGGGTTTAGCAGGGATCGAATGAAGGATAGAGCCACGGGTCGTAACATATCTGAAATGTAACGTCCACTGTTCAAAGTGTAGTCAGTGCGAACATGAGGTGACAGAGACGTGTAACCAATGGCACCCCATACCATGACGCCGGATGATATGCCAGTATGGTGATGACGAATACACGCTTCCAATGTGCGTTCACCGCGATGTCGCCAAGCACGGATGCGATCATCATGATGCTGGAAACAGAACCTGGATTCATTCGAAAAAATAACGTTTTGCCATTCGTGCGCCCAGGTTCGTCGTTGAGTACACCATCGCAGGGCCTCCTGTGTGTGATGCAGCGTCAAGGGTAACCGCAGCCATGGTCTCCAAGCTGAGAGTCCATGCTGCTGCAAACGTCGTCGAACTGTTGGTGCAGATGGTTGTTGTCTTGCAAACGTCCCCATCCTTTGACTCAGCGATCGAGACGTGGCTGCACGATAAGACGCCTGTCATCTCGACTGCTAGTGATATGAGGCCTTTGGGATCCAGCACGGCGTTCCGTATTACCCTCCTGAACCTATCGATTCCATATTCTGCTAAGTCATTGGATCTTGACCAACGCGAGCAGCAATGTCGTGATACGATAAACCGCAATCGCGACAGGCTAAAATCCGACCTTTATCAAAGTCGGAAACGTGATGGTACGCATTTCTCCTCCTTACTCGAGGCATCACTACAACGTTTCACCAAGCAACGCCGGTCAAGTGCTGTTTGTGTATGAGAAATCGGTTGTAAACTTTACTCGTGTCAGCAAAATGGTTCAAATGGCTCTGAGCACTATGGGACTCAACTGCTGAGGTCATTAGTCCCCTAGAACTTAGAACTAGTTAAACCTAACTAACCTAAGCACATCACAAACATCCATGCTCGAGGCAGGATTCGAACCTGCGACCGTAGCGGTCTTGCGGTTCCAGACTGCAGCGCCTTTACCCGCACGGCCACTTCAGCCGGCTTCATGTCAGCACGTTGTAGGTGTCGCCACCAACCTTGTGTGAATGCTCTGAAAAGCTAATCATTTGCATAACACAGCATCTTCTTCCTGTCGGTTAAATTTCGCGTCTGTAGCACATCTTCGTGGTGCAGCAATTTTAATGGCCAGTAGTGTAATTCTGTGGCCGGATGTTCTACATGTCGCCACAGTCGTAAGCTGACGTAAGACAGGAATATAATGTGCGCCATCTATTTGTGAATAATGCAATTGTTACGAAATTAATTCGCCGATTGCGAGTTCTTTGACATCAGCTGTGTTAGGTAGAGTTTTCTGCTCATCAGGGGCACATGAATATTTAGGCCGGACCTGGACTCGAATCCGCGTGTCCCGCTTATCGTGAGCGGTCGGCTATGCGTGCAGTCATATCTCCAGGGAGTGACGCATACCTTGTGAGATGAGTTCGTACGCCGATGAGTTGTGTAGCGCGCAGGGCAAGCTGTGGCTGACCGCGCGCGTGTCGGCAGCCGGTTGGTCTCGGTGTGGCCGCGGCGTCTGCCGCTATCTTTGGTACGCCGGCATGTGTACCCGGAATCGACGCGCTGCGTGCCTCGCCTCCCTCGCCGCCGACTACGCTGGCTCGGAGGCTCGTCCTCTCGCACGTCCGTTTTCTCCGCCGTACCCTCGGAATGCACACGTGCCGGGTCGCAGTGCAGTACGACACCGTGAAATTTCGCATCTCACTGTGTAGCTCCTTCTGGCAAGGATTACACTACCTGATCGAAAGTGTCCGGATACTCCTGTTAATGCAGAAATGACCTCTAGATATCACGAAAGGCCGACCCACCAGTACAAAAGGAGGCGGGATGTATTGTGTTGTGTGTACAGAAGCAGTAGCTGCAGAATGTTGGGCCGGCCGGGGTGGCTGAGCGGTTCTAGGCGCAACAGTCTGGAACCGCGCGACCGCTACGGTCGCAGGTTCGAATCCTGCCTCGGGCATGTATGTGTATGATGTCCTTAGGTTAGTTAGGTATAAGTAGTTCTAAGTTATAGGGGGCAACGGCCTTGCCGCAGTGGATACACCGCTTCCCGTGAGGTCACCGAAGTTAAGTGCTGTCGGGCGTGGGCGGCACTTGGATGGGTGACCATACATGCCGCCATCCGCTGTTGCCATTTTTCGGGGTGCACTGAGCCTGGTGATGCCAATTGCGGAGCTACTCGACCGAATAGTAGCGGCTTCGGTCAAGAATACCATCTTACGACCGGGAAAGCGGTGTGCTGACCCCACGCCCCTCCTATCCGCATCCTCCACCGAGGATGACACGGCGGTCGGATGGTGCCGGTAGGCCACTCGTCGCCTGAAGACGGAGTGCTTTTTTTTTTTTTTTTTTTTTTTTTTAGTTCTAGGGGACTGATGACCTCAGAAGTTAAGTCCCATAGTGCTCAGAGCCATTTTTTTTTGCAGAATGTTTCGGTCAAGAGAGCTCAGTTACTTTGAACGTAGACTAGTCATTGGATGTTACCAGAGTTGCGGACATTTTAACCTTTCTAAAGCTGCTGAAGTCGACTGTTGGTGATGTTACAGTGATGTGGAAACGTGAAAGAACAACCACAGCTCAACCAAGACCGCGACGATCACCTGTAATGACGCACAGGGCACTTCAAACGTAGCGGGGGATGGTTGTAAACGATCGCACGGAATCACCGGAAGCAACCACTCATGAGTTCCAAAGTGCTACCAGTAGCCAGCTAGCACAATCACTGTGCGTAAGGAGTTAAAAAGAATGGTCGAGCAGCTCATAAGCGACACATTCATCTAGTCAGCGCTAAGCGACGCATGAGGCGGTGAAAGAGAGACACCACTCGACAATAGATGACTGGGGGAAACGAATGATTTGGGGTGATGAATCCGCTATACCCTTTCACAGTGTGATGAAAGGGTTTGGGTTAGGCGAATTCCTGTAAGCTTTACCTGCCATCCTGTGCAGTGCCAACACTGAAGTACGGACGAGATGGTATTATACTGGTGGGGGGGGGGGGGGGGGGGGATTTTTGTCGTGGTTGCGCTTCATGTAGGATATAAACACAAGAAAAATTGTTCAAATGGCTCAGAGCAGTATCGGACTTAACATATGAGTTAATCAGTCCCCTAGAGCTTAGAACTACTTAAACCTAACTAACCTAAGGACATGACACACATCCATGCCCGAAGCAGGATTCGAACCTGCGACCGTAGCAGACTGAAACGCCTAGAACCGCTCGGCCACACCGGCCAGCGATATAAACACATTTCACAGCATTATGTAATGCATATAGTAGTTTATTTCAGCATGACTACGCACCTCTCATAAAGCAGCATATTAGGGACACTGTTTTGTGACAATGACATCCCTAGGGTGGACTGGCCTGCTCGGAGTTCCGACCTGAACCCAATGGAACACATTTGGGACGAGCTAGAACGTTTACTCATCTACAGACTCCAGCGTTCATCACTACCTTCTCTGGTTGCGGCTCTTGAGAAACAATGGGCTGCCACTCTTCCACAGACATTCGGATATCTCATGGTAAGTGACCGCAGCAGAGTTCACGCCATCGTCGAAACGAACGAAAGACACACCTCATATTGATGTCCCCTAATAGATCTCCACATAGTTTTGATCAGATACTGTATGAGCTTAAGGCTGCCGGCTAAACGTCAGTGTGAAAATTTAAAATATTGTCCATGTGGAGGTTCCCAGCTTTCTCGACCAAAAGCGGTAATAAAATTTCAGTTAAGAACATAGAGAATAAACAATATGTGCAGGTAGGGCAGTTGTGATACTAGTCTGGGACATTGAAACGGAACAACGAAATACGATTAGAGTTTTCTCCCGTCGACGTCGAGAAGATAAAGAACAAGTTCTGAACACGGAATGATAGAGAAGAAAATCGGCTGTGTCCTTTGCAAATGGAAGCATTCCGGCATTTGCCTTCAGCGATTTAGGAAGGTCACAGAAAACGTAGATTTGGATGGTTGGACGGGTAGTTGAATCCTCCACCCTTCCTAATGCGAGTCCAGTGTGCTAATCGCTTCATTAGGTCGCTCGGTAATTGACTCAGAGAAGATCGAGGACTGCAGTGTGTTCATTTGGAGTCACCGCGTCATTACACAACAAAAGTAGCAAGATCGCTCAGAGGAAATGTACTGTGGAACACTGAGGAACACCACCCGTATTATTTACAAGATTATTGTTGAGAGTGCGACTGGTGATTGCTTCAGATAAGTGTTCTTAGGTGGTATGGGTTAGTCGTGAGACCTGTCTTAGTCTCTTGTTGCCGTACATCCTATACGTGGACACGTATCGTGAATCGAGGAACGCTCATCATCTTCTCCATCTCTAAAGGTGGAACCTTACATCTTTGTGGAATCCAGTGACACGTTCCGTTAACGCTAGAATTCAGGACATTTTCGACAGAAGCAGACTATCGTTCTCACTGTAGAAGCGTATACCCAGCGAGGGTAATGGGCAACAGTTGCTGTGCCGCCCTCCCCCTTCTAAAAAAAAAAAAAAAACTTTATAAATAGAAATATCAGTTTGAAGAAAACTAAAACACGTTATAAATATTTGCTAGTTGCAAGTGCTCCAAGAGCCATTAGTCACGAAATCTCAAAACTACTTCGTCATTCGTGGTGTAATCAACATGGTTTGCCCCTCCCCTCTCCACCTCCCAACGCTAAATTAGATCCAGGACCAGTTGTTCTCATTGCATGTAAACTAAGAATTTCCGTATGTGTCCTATTTCCATACTCATTTGTAACTACCCGTAGATACGAAACGTATAAATAAAATTACATAGACGAATTATTCTTTTAATAAAGCTATGATAATGAGAACGCTTAATTTTGTTAGGGATGCACACTCACGACGTTTAGTGTGTCTAAAGCAGACTACTGGTATGAACTTCTGATATAATTATTTCAGCCATGTAATTTTTTTGTCCATTAGTTTATAGAGCTATTGTTTCTTTGCTTTAAAGGATACTCCTGTTTGGAAAGATTCCTCAGAATGTTACCTTATCTGTAGCTGTTTCGACTAACGTACTCTTTTCTACTATTCAGATTATGTATAGGATACCATACACCTATTTTAGTTCATCGAGCGAGGTGGCCTAGTGATTGACATTGAACCGTCAGTAAAACTGTGCAGGGTCCAAATCCATTTCCGACCAACATGATTTGGGTTATTTCCGGAATGTGCAGATACATTTTTTTCAACACCGCTACAACAAATTCTGTCCTACATCGCAGTTCAGCGGAGACTGTGCTACTTCTCTCCCTTCTCCGAGAGGACCTTTTTATTCCGGTTTCCTCCAGCAGTCACTATTCTTTATTATGACGACTTTCTGTGGTACGTTGTCCTGAAACTGCCAATCCGAACGGGCTTCCTTCCGCTCACTTTTCTTACGTGAGATATATTTCACACAATAACAATTCGGATCTCTTGGCAGAATGTACATACTACCTCCACTATGGCAGGCGGGTACTGCATGTTGTTCCCACTCTGTAGTCTTCAGGTCTACATCTTGGCGTCCAGATGTGTATACTCTGCTGTCACACATACAGAAACCCATATGCTGACATGATGGCCGGCAAACTTGCGTAATCCCTTTATAGCTGACCTGATTGACTGGCTTCTCGCTGATGTAGCTGACTGTAAAGTCGCTGACGTGATTGCCTGGACACTCAAGCTTCTGTCACTCGTTGCGCTGAACTGTTCTTGTGATAACGTACAATTTCGAGTTTTGACCGTATCTCAGACAATTCTTACCTCACGTCAAACAACATTTGCTCGCTGAGAAGGACAATGAAATTAATACTGGAAATTAAATCAACTGATAAATGCGTTACCATGACCGAATGAAACAAAATAAAATTAACATCTAAGGGTAAACCTGTATTAGATACTCATAACAGTGATCTTAACAGAGAACTTTTTTCCCTTTTCGTACGGTGTGAAACGAAGTTGATACGCACGCGTAATTTGAGATCACTTGTGACTGAGTAGCAACAATACGAAGATGATGGGGTTAAAATCTAAACTGCAACATACTGAGTTCAGCCTAGTCCCCAATAACTTATGGAGCGTTGCGGTCTGAGTATCACTTTCAGAATGTAACAGAATACAAGGGTACTAGTAATAACATTACTGATAACTTCTCATTTGTATAAATGCTATTGAAAGAATCTTGCTAGATTGGTTAACACAGTGTCACCTGTTAAATTTTTGTTTACCTGACTAAATTTTAAATGGGAGTATCTGAGAGTAAGATCTCTGATGAACTCTATAACTGCACCAAATAATTTGGGAGAGTCGAAACACTGGTATATCATTTTCGACATATTGTAGAGCTACTTAATGATTTCATGTCCGACTTCATCTCTAACTGCTTTTGGCAAAAATATAAAATGTCGTGCTTGTTGGCCTAACCTTACTAGGTTCCTACCACCCCGTTTTCCTCTCCATTCCTGTGTCGGTGGCTTATTTCCTGCTGCCCTCTTCGGCTTACGAGCAGGAAGAATCAGGACTTTTTTTCCTCTACCACCAACATATTGTTATATTAAGCAGTAATAACTAATAATTCTGCACATAGAGCTAGCAGTATTAACAGCACAGTACTTTGTTAGACTTGGACCTGGTTAAAAAATGGCTCTGAGCACTGTAGGACTCAACTGCTGAGGTCATCAGTCCCCTAGAACTTAGAACTACTTAAACCTAACTAACCTAAGGACATCACACACATCCATGCCTGAGGCAGGATTCGAACCTGCGACCGTAGTTGTCTCGCGGTTCCAGACTGTAGCGCCTATAGCCGCACGGCCACTCCGGCCGGCACTTGGATCTATTAGAACTGGTACAACCTAGTATTCTTTTTAACATTGGCCTTGTGGAAACACATATGAAGTGAGGACAGCGGAAGGGGAGAAGGAGAGGACGGGGTGGGAATACGGTGGCGGAGGCGTACTGTCAAATATGCGATCAGAACCTGTGAAATTTGCTATACACACAAAATATTGTTACAGATGAACATATTATTATATTAATCTATTTAACCTGGCGAAATTAGGGCCAACATGTCTTCTCTTACACCTAACCAGGTATTCTACGTATTTTACATTACATATATTACAGTAAGTGGTAAGTATCTTGTAAGCTATATCGAATACAGTGTACAGCTTTCAGAAATTAGGAGAGTGCAGGAAAACACAGAACTTACATTCGTTCATGAAAACTATAACAATAAATACACATTACAGGGAGTACAATCAAACTATGATGCCTAGCAGCAATTGACATGAGAGAAAAGATGGAAGAGAGAGAGAGAGAGAGAGAGAGAGAGAGAGAGAGAGAGAGAGAGAGAGAATGGCAGAGAAAACTCTGAGAAGCAATGAAACATCAGACTTTTGGATAATTAAGCTTTGTAACAAGCAGTTACCCTGTTTGTGTGTAGGAATAACGCCGTAGCTAGTAATGTCTCATGAGTGAGACTTTTTTTTAAAAGTATTAAGTTAAAATAGTGCTTTATTGTTCACTAAATTTGTTTTGCCAGTTTTTACTGTACCTTAGTCTTTTGCAATCACTCCTCCTCCTACACGTCTGTCCCTGTAATAAAAAAAAATAAACCAACTACAAATAAATAGCGTTTTCTACAGTGTATACTATACTGTCCACGAGTGTAAACGCTCGATAGCATCGTGAACATTATCTCTCTCTCTCTCTCTCTCTCTCTCTGTGTGTGTGTGTGTGTGTGTGTGTGTGTGTGTGTGTGTGTGTGTGTGTGCGCGCGCGCGTTTGTGTGCGTGCGGAGGGTGGGGGAGGGGTGCGAACTTTTATTGTGTGGAAGAAAGAAACTTAGTAACGCCTTTCTGTATAGAGAGATTTGGTCCATGTGAAAGTGAGGTTTTATATTCCTCCTGTCAGGTCATCAGACAAGTTGTGACGTCAACTGAGAAAAATTGCTCATGTAGTAGCTATTTAGTGACTCAGCTCAGAAACACACTGCAGGAGTGGCATCTGTGCGTATGACTTTGTGTTGATGGTAGCAAATGACGTAACGTATCAGCATATGTGACGAACAGGTGAGTGCAAGTGGAGAGAGAGAGAGAGAGAGAGAGAGAGAGAGAGAGAGAGAGAGAGAGAGAGAGAGAGGGGGGGGGGGGAATTTTTTTCTTTTGGGAGAAAGGTTGGTTGGAACAGTGTAATGTGGAAAGGATGAAAGGAGAAGAAGAATTGGCAAAGTTAAACCCGTGATTTTTGACGTCATAGATATATCAATTACCTTTCTACGAAAAAAAAAAAAAATGTTCAAATGTGTGTGAAATCTTATGGGACTTAACTGCTAAGGTCATCAGTCCCTAAGCTTACACACTACTTAACCTAAATTATCCTAAGGACAAACACACACACCCATGCCCGAGGGAGGACTCGAACCTCCTCTGGGACCAGCCGCACAGTCCATGACTGCAGCGCCGTAGACCGCACGGCTAATCCCGCGCGGCTACCTTTCTACATCACGTCATGCTGTACACTATTGGACAACAGCATGTGTCGTGAGACATTTCCTCAAATGCTCAGTTTATTCATAGTAATATACGCATCGTTTTATGTCGACGAATAGTTTTCTGCTTTTAGGACGTCCGCCAGTAATATGTGTGCTAACAACAAATTAGTTTCTAAGAAAGTGTGGAATACAACGGAGTTTTGTGTCTCTGTTAGGCCTTCTGTTCGTTCCCGGTATCAGCCTTAACACGAAATAAACATTACAGCACTGGCAGAGTTAGGGCATGTCGACAGCAGAAAGCATTCTATAACCTCTAGCAAATCGGGTACGGCGTCGCTTCTCAGAAAGTAGCCATTGACAGCCCAGAAAACAATCTGAACAGAGACTGTCTCAGCACCCACGAAGGATCGAGTGCCAAGCGCTCGCGACCTGGAAAAGGCTGGAGGCTGCGAAATGTAGGTTGCACCTTCGGCTAACTTCGGCTCTCGTCGTCGGGGCTCCGGCGATGCTGTTGCTACAGCGAACGTAGCAGCAGCATACGGCGCCGCAAGATGCAGCACAAGAAATAACTCAAGGCCTCGCCATGTAAAACAAGACGCAAATGAAGGACCGCTCATGGAAATGCCGGCCTCCGCTCCTAGTTGTCTTTCCTCCTCCGCCCTTGCACTCGATGTTCTCACTGGTCCGGCCACCGACCGTATGCACCTCACAGGCAACTGAAGAGGCGCTACAGAATGCTTAGGTAGCATTACGGCTTTATCAGTTGCTTTACAAATGCAGTTAATTTGAAAGTGTCTGCTCACTAAGTGTCAGAAATGATGCTGGCGTTCTGCTTACCGTCGTACAGTGGAAGTGGCCGGTTCGGTTCAGGGCCTTGTCGAGTCTTTGATGTAAACGCCCCGTTATCCGATACGTCGCTTACATTTCTAGAATCGACTTACAAAAATGTACACAACTGAAAAATAACGAAATCCGTCTAAACGAGGCAAATAACAGGGAGTGATGAGATTGCTGGGACATGTGTGCTGGATCATATGATTGCTACATAGCATAATAGTCGAATGCTAGTTCTTTAAAAATATGTTTATAGCAGTCTCATAACCCTTGGATTTATGAAGCGAATGAACGTAACCTCGGTTATTATGCAAACGGGGGGAAGAAAAGATTACAATACTTTGCAAAAAATTGCCTTCCGTCCTGTATGTCCTGACATTTTTACGCGATTAAGTAGCTATCCTTCTTTCGCATGGTGGTTTACATGTCATGGTTTCAATCTAAAGCGCATACAATAAAACACTACTACGCAGTAAGGAATGGAGGTCTCTATTTTGTGCACACTTACCACAATTTTTATCCTTCTACTGCATTCTCATGTTTTTTTAAGTAAAATTGTTGTGTTACTCTACTGGAAGAACTGGTAATGGCAGAACCTAGCTTATATACTTTTTAACAGGGTATCTTTTCTTGATGGAATAAAACTTCTTTAATTTATAGCAGTGCAGTCAGAGTACCTGATCACCACGTGGAGACCTGTTCTATTCTCGCTCCAGCCAAAAATTTTTCTTCGGAGAAGAACTGGAGTAATGTACACTTATTCTATTGACGACAGTTGAGGAGTCAACTGAAGAAGTAACGGCCACGATTGGCAAGGCCGAGATAAATGGTCGGACTTTGTTGACCACATGCCCCTCAAAAATGGTTCAAATGGCTCTGAGCACTATGGGACTCAACTTCTGAGGTCATCAGTCCCCTAGAACTTAGAACTACTTAAACTTAACTAACTTAAGGACATCACACACATCCATGTCCGAGGCAGGATTCGAACCTGCGACCGTAGCGATCTCGCGATTCGAGACTGTAGCGCCTAGAACCGCACGGCCACTCCGGCCGACACACGCCCCTCAGTACTGCGTTTAATAATGTGGATTACACAACGGTCTGTCTAGATTACAAGGTTCCCTAGGTCTGATCTCAGAATCGATTTAGTAAATGCTGGTACATGGTGTGTAGTACTGAACGTTTGTCCCTACATCCCCTTAGCAGTACTGGGTCCAACCGATGAATTCATGTTTATGAGACGTCAGGTACTGTTTGACTCGCCTCCGCAGCCGAGATCGCTATCGACGCTCGGCAGTCCTCGTGCTATTCGGGAGGCGTCGCCTGTTTGCCGGCATTGTTTCCCTCATCCACAACACACGCACTACATTACCTCAGTGTAAGCACATCTACACGATAGAGACGCACATGTCACTTCTTAACACATCAAGGCAACTTATAAACTTGTTTTCCTCATAAACATACGAAGTCACGAATTTTACTCAAGAGGTAATGGAACGAGCTATTAATCTTTAATCGGTTTCTTGAAACAGTATTTTTCTCTATTTTTGAAGCATAGCAATATTTTCTCGATTGGTATTCCCCAGTGCACTGCAAATGTATCCCCCAGATAATGGTGTGGTGCCAGAAAAATTTCTCACTGTTCATCTCCACATACGGATATTGAATATTGATTACGGAGGTCTATGGAGATTCGCTCTAAGGAAGAAGAAGGGACAAAAAAAAAAAAAAAAAAAAAAAAAAAGACGCAGCACGAATGAATTATTAGAATGGGACGGAAATCGGTAGATGTGATGTACATGTACAAGCAAGCAAATGATTACAGTATCAAAAAAATTTGGTGATTTGTTCAAGAGAAACAGCTTTACAAACTGAGCAAGTTAGTAATGCGTTGATCCACCTCTGGCCCTCTTGCAAGCAGTTATTTGGCTTGACATTAAGCGATAGAGTTGTCATCCTGTGGGATATCCTGCCAAATTCTGGCCAATGGTGCGTTAGATCGTCAAAATCGCGAGCTGGTTCGAGGGCTCTGCCCTTAATGCTCTAAACATTCTCAACTGGGGAGAGATCCGGCGACCTTGATGGCGAAGCTAGGGTTTGGCGACCACGAAGACGAGCAGTAGAAACCCTCGCAGTGTGCGAGCGGCCGTTATTTTGCTGAAATGTAAGCCCAGGATGGCTGGCCATGAAGGGCAACAAAACTGGGCTTAGAATTCGTCGACGTACCCCTGTGCTGTAAGGGTGAAGTCCTGCTATGAAATGAAATGGTACCGCATACCATCACTCCTGCATGTCAGGACGTATGGCGAGCGAGGCTCAGCATGATATCCAACCGCTGTCCGGAGCGTCTCCAGACACCTCTTCTGTGGTCATCAGGGCTCCGTTCGAAGCGGGACTCGTCACTGAAGACATACTCCAGTCAATGAGATTTGAGCCCGAAGCCGTATCTGGAGACGACCCGAATAGTGGTGGGATACCAACCGGACTGTTACCTGCCGCACGGCCCTATGAACAGGAGTGATGGTCTATGGTGATATTTCTTTTCAAAGCAGTGCCCCTTTGGTTGTCATCTGCGGCACCCTTACAACACAGCGGAACGTCTATGATATTCTATGCCCCGTTTTGTTGCCCATCAAGGGAAGCCATCCTGGGCTTGAATGCCGGCCTGTACACGGCGAGAGTTTCTACTGCTTGACTTCGTGCTTGCCAAACCATACATTGGTCAGCAAGCTGCCGCATATCTCCCCAGTTGATTACGCTTGCGGCATTATGGGCAGGGCCCTCCAATCAGCTCAAGATTTTGACGACATAACATGCCAGTTGGATAGAATTTGGCACTATATACCTCAGAAGGACATCCAACAACTGTATCGATCAGTGCCACGCCGAAGAACTGCTTGCTTAGGGGCCAGATGTGGACCAACGCGTTGCTGACTTAGTTTGTGAAGCTCTTTCTGTTGCACAAGTCATCCACTTTTTATGGTAGCGTAATCATTTATTTGTCTCTACCTGTACATCACATCTACCGATTTGCGACCCATTCGACTAATTCCTCCGCGGTGCTTCTTTTTTTTGTGCAATTATTTCGTCAGGCGCTATTCATCAATTTTATCGTGGCATTAGTTCCGAAACGAAGGTATTCTATCCTCTTGCTACAGAACACTACCGTAAGAATCTGCTCGTTATAGGTAGCGTTCCTGTTACTACATTGGCCTTAATACGATGGCATTCATATCGTGGATTCTATAAGGCGTTAGTTAATCATCAGCATACGAAGTACGCCTACCCAGCATTTCGAAACGTTGCGAGCTGTAGCGAACGACAGCCCGCGGAGGGGTCGCAGAGGCGGTTCAGGAGTCGTTGGCCGAGCCGCAACCGCCGCTGCTGCCGCCACGGCCGCCGGTAACCACTTGTTGATGCTGACCGCGAGTTTTAATTTGTCGCTCGGTGGGCTGCACCGATGACGTCACCGCTGAAGGCCGTCGCAGTGGCCACTGCTCTCCGCTTCTCTCACCAAATTTCCCGCGCTTCCCGACGCACAGCGGATAGAGGAGGTTCTACGCTGAGCGATAACACCGGCTGATTCTTTAGAATATTTTTAGAAAGCCATTTCTCCCCGCTATTGTCATACTCTGCCGTTTCTTTCGCAGTATTATAATTCGTTCATAGTTATAAGTCGCCTATTCACCTTCAGTTTAACTGCGCAGTATCTGTCAAAGTCACAAATCTGTAAAATTATCTGAAAAGACGGTACATTCGGTTTTCCCACTATTTCTCTCAGTTCTGGTGTTTCGCATAGCCTTCGTGAGATAAAGCGAAAATCGGTGACAGATAGAGAGGAGTCCCAGTTTGTCGTGCGTTTTCAGATGTGTTGATACTTTCTCTTCGAAAGACGGATCAAAGGTTGTTTATTTTCTTCATTGCACTATCACGAGTCGCATCAGCTTTCACAAAAAAATTTACTTTGATATCATACGCGGCCGCATTTTTTTTAATGCGATATGAACATAAAGCACATTCTGTATCTAAAAGTTCAGGAATATTCCTATAGCCTTCAGTAAATGCTAAAAGACCCTCCTCTTTTCCTCGTGGAGGTCATGACAAGAAGTTGAGGTTCATGTAATCCCTTCAGTAAACTGAAGAGAACTGTGTATTTGCTTACGGTATTCATACAATTTATTGTCCTGTATGTTACGAACAACTTAAGTTACACTGCAGCGTCATATGGATGTTCAGCCTTACTCAGATATGAAATGGCTCAAGTTCGGTGGGTTATCCAACAACGGATATTTCTCAACGGCGTTAGTAGAGGGAATTAACAATAAAGACATCGCCGCCTGGTCTCAGGCGTCCTGTCACGGTTCGCGCGGCTCCTCCCGTCGGTGTTTTGAGTCCTCCCTCGGACATGGGTGTGTGTGTTGTCCTTAGCGTAAGTTAGTTTAAGTTAGATTAAGTAGTGTGTCTGGGTGGCTTAGCGGTCAGCACGTCTGCCTAGTAAGCATGTTCGAAAGAACAGACACGACATATACAGGGTGTTACAAAAAGGTACGGCCAAACTTTCAGGAAACATTCCTCACACACAAATAAAGAAAAGATGTTATGTGGACATGTGTCCGGAAACGCTTAATTTCCATGTTAGAGCTCATTTTAATTTCGTCAGTATGTACTGTACTTCCTCGATTCACCACCAGTTGGCCCAATTGAAGGAAGGTAATGTTGACTTCGGTGCTTGTCTTGACATGCGACTCATTGCTCTACAGTACTAGCATCAAGCACATCAGTACGTAGTATCAACAGGTTAGTGTTCATCACGAACGTGGTTTTGCAGTCAGTGCAATGTTTACAAATGCGGAGTTGGGAGATGCCCATTTGATGTGTGGATTAGCAGGGGGAAATAGCCGTGGCGCGGTACGTTTGTATCGAGACAGATTTCCAGAACGAAGGTGTCCCGACAGCAAGACGTTCGAAGCAATTGATCGGCGTCTTAGGGAGCACGGAACATTCCAGCCTATGACTCGCGACTGGGGAAGACCTAGAACGACGAGGACACCTGCAATGGACGAGGCAATTCTTCAGCGTCAGAGAAGTTGCAGCTGTACAAGGTAACGTTGACCACGTCACTGTATGGAGAGTGCTACGGGAGAAGCAGTTGTTTCCGTACCATGTACAGCGTGTGCAGGCACTATCAGCAGCTGATTGGCCTCCACGTGTACACTTCTGCGAATGGTTCATCCAACAATGTGTCAATCCTCATTTCAGTCCAACTTTTCTCTTTACGGGTGAGGCTTCATTCCAGCGTGATCAAATTGTAAATTTTCACAATCAACATGTCTGGGCTGACGAGAATCCGCACGCAACTGTGCAATCACGTCATCAACACAGATTTTCTGTGAACGTTTGGGCAGGTATTGTTGGCGATGTCTCGATTGGGCCCCATGTTCTTCCACCTACGCTCAATGGAGCACGTTATCATGATTTCATACGGGATACCCTATCTGTGCTGCTAGAACATGTGCCTTTACAAGTACGACACAACATGTGGTTCATGCACGATGGAGCTCCTGCACATTTCAGTCGAAGTGTTCGTACGCTTCTCAACAACCGATTTGGTGACCGATGGATTGGTAGAGGCGGACCAATTCCATGGCCTCCACGCTTTCCTGACCTCAACCCTGTTGACTTTCATTTATGGGGGCATTTGAAAGCTCTTGTCTACGCAACCCCGGTACCAAATGTAGAGACTCTTTGTGCTCGTACTGTGGACGGCTGTGATACAATACGCCATTCTCCAGGGCTGCATCAGTGCATCAGGGATTCCATGCAGCGGAGGGTGGATGCATATATCCTCGCTAACGGAGGACATTTTAAACATATCCTGTAACAAAGTGTTTGAAGTCACGCTGGTACGTTCTCTTGCTGTGTGTTTCCATTCCATCATTAATGTGATTTGAAGAGAAGTAATAAAATAAGCTCTAACATGGAAAGTAAACGTTTCCGGACACATGTCCACATAACATATTTTCTTTCTTTGTGTGTGAGGAATGTTTCCTGAAAGTTTGGCCGTACCTTTTTGTAACACCCTATCACCCTATATATATATATATATATATATATATATATATATATATATATATATATATATATTAGGAGAAACAACAGTAGGAAACTTCCTACTGTATGTTTTGTAGCGGCGAGAGTATGGGAATGGAAGGTTCTGTATAGTAATTTATAGATTGCTTCCGGTAATGTCGACAGAGTCACTGGCAAGCTTGTCACGGCAAACAGCATCAACTGGATTACAACTGTATCAAAGATGCTCCTCTACTGTTGAATTTCATTCAGTATACTGCGGTCATTATGTATTGACTATTAGCTTAACTACGGCCATTTCGCAACTTTCATCCTTGTGGTATTTAGCACAGAGCTGAAGAAGAAGGTCTCGTACGTCTGTCCTTAGCGATTCGCAGGCGCAGGGACCGTAGATGGTGCTCTCTTGACGCTTAAGGAAACGGCTGTAGTGCCTGTAGGTGAGCAGGATTCCGCAAGAATTCTCCTGCCACGCCGTGCGAACCACCTTCATCACTCACGCTGCCACGTGGTCCAAAGCCCATTTATATGCCACCACTGTCTACCTCCTATCCACAAACCATATAATACCTAAGGTTCTTATTATGTTCCCCCGTGTCCTTTTTTTATCTGGGGATGGAAATTTAGCTCACTCAACAGCATACCATGGCATTCCATCGATACTGCTATTTAAGAATGTATTTAATGTTTATTAAAGAAAATTATGAGAAACTTGACGGGCCTGGTGACCACGGAATTCAATTCGATTTCTCTCGCAGGAATATATTATACCCCATCTCATCACTAAGGTAGAAATAAATTAATGTCATTTGATGCGCAGTCTACAGCAAGCATTTCAGTTTGACGCAATTTTGATGAGTTGTCAAAGATAGTTGCTTTATATGCAAGAAGCTTTTAATATAGTCTCATGATGATGAGTGGACATCATTTCAGATCGTTCCGCCCGAGAAATGTCTAAAACTGGTACTGGGAATAGAAACAAGTGCATCAGGTGACAGCTGTTAACCTATTGACTCAAGAGGAGATAATCACTCGGTCAGGAAAAAAAAACAAGGCTCTGTCGCTAGAGAGTCGACCTTTGCTATATAATCATGTAAACGCACAGGATTTTACAGCTACAGGAGGAGAGTTTTCACTGTTAACATGTTTTTTTGAGTGTTCGATTTATGCATTTCAAATAAAGATACGTGTTAGTAAGTAACATTGCAACTGCTATACCCATCTGATTCTCTGCAGGTAAGAGCTGAAAAAACGCCGATTTTATATAAGTCATATATGACTCACGCAGCACAGAGAATCGTGTGACCGCGGTTTCAGTTTCTGATTCGGAATTAGGACTCCAAATATTTGGACGATACTATGAAAAGGAAGCGTTGCAAAAAATAGTTTATATTTAAACACGTTATATCATTTCACTGAGGGACGAAGACTCTTCCACTACAATATACTATCGTTGATCATGTGTGATGTGCTCCAAAACCAACGCACATCACAAAATGAGCGTGCGTTGCACTACTGACTAGAGCAGGGGTAGTGAACCTTTTTTTATCTTTTGTGTCTCTGTTAGTGATAAAATTTTCTAGCCGCGTACCGGTTCCACAGTAATTGTCATTCGTGGAGTAGGAAAGTAAATTTACATTATAAATTTTTTAAAGCAGATTACAGTAAGTTAAGGATATAAAAATAGTTACTTACCAAATACTTTGTCAATATTTTATGAAAACCTAAAGAAAATGTTTTTAAACACCGTACCACCCACTAAAAAATCTAGAATGCCCCCTAGTGGGCAGTAGGACCAGGTTGATTAACAATGGACTAGAATATCTAACAAAACTGTGAAGAAATACACATTTTTTTTAGAAAGAAGGCAGTTGTAAACTTTTGTCATGAAACTCTGTTTCACATTAATCAAGACCCACAAAAATACTGCCTTTGCACATGGTGCCGAGCTGTCGCGTGGACTCGACTAATGGCGGCTGACTGGCGTGACGAGAGGCTGTACCAGACAGCGCATCTGGTCATACGTCTGGCGAAGTACGTCACCCCGTGCAGGACTCACTCCAAACCCATACATTGTGCTTCGAATAACGTTTAAGGCGTATTTTAGCGTTTTCTTCTCGTACGCCACGTATGACCGTCGAATGACCGCCGACCTTTGAGCCCATAGTAAGCCCGAGCATTAACTGTCTCTCCTTGACTTTTATCGGCCATTAAGAGCGTGCAAAGGGTGCGCAGCAGGTGGCAATAAACGGCTGCCCGCTTATTAAGCCGCACTTGGGGAGAACTCGCAGACGGCGGAGCAAGAACCTCGTAAGCCGCGTTCAAGCGCAAAAATAGACATCGTGCGTACTTTCTCTGTCTGCGAGACGGTTACGTAAACGTCCGTTATCTCGGCTCGCAAACTGGGGCGCACTGCACTGAGGAGCAGGCTATGCGCTCTCGCAGTTAGCCCCCAGGCTGGTACACTGGCCAAGTACCTTAGCTGTCTGAACACCCTGTGTCCACACTGTCACGGCAAGAAGACACGGGGGAGGAGGGAGTCGTGAAGTTTTCATCATATTTTCCAAAAACGGTCGAGCTGTGAGCATACAATTTGGTGGTGGTGGTGGTAGTTCTCCTCTACACATTCACACACGTTTCCCAAAGGCAGAGAATTTAATTCTAGAAGCGTGCTTTCTAGCTGTTCAGTGTTCCACCTCGAAAAATACAAGGTGTCGATACATTAGCTCTACTACTTCAGAATTTAACACCTTTAAAACAATACTAGATATTAACGAATGGTTTTCACCATGTGATAAGATAACTCATGAGGTTTAGTTTCCTCATTCATACACACCAATATGTGCAGCTTAGTGACACGATAATGTCTAGCCGGAATCCATTTCTTTCCACGTACGATTGAAGATCACCACGTTGACATGTTCAAATGCATTGCGAATACATGTTTTGAAGTGCTGTAGGTCTCCAACCTTGGTTTGGTTCACCAAACCTTCACAAAACCCTACAAGAAGAAGTCTAGTGGTTTTGCCGGTCAGCGGATCGTGGCAGCCATCAAAGTGGACCATCTCGCTCAATCCACATATTCAGAAACTTTTCATCCAGAAATTGACGGACGTTTAGGGACCAATGGGGTGGTGCCCAGTGCTGCTGGAATAATATATCAGGTTGCAGCTGTTCCAGTTGTCCAAGTAAACATCATCACTGTCGGCAGACTAGATGAAAAAGAATGGATCATTGATGTAACTGTGCGTCAGTCTGTCTAGGGACTGTCTCCTTCCATTTCAAGTATAGTATGAGGATAGTGCGATGCCAATATATGAACGTTATACCGATTCAGTTTGCGGGATACGTGAAACGCTGCGTCATCGGACAAACAAATCTCATTGTTTACGTCATTCTCGCCTAACATGTCCACTGAGAACTGTCCGCGCTGAGGTTTGTCTGTGGGCTTTGATGCCTGAAGCAGCTGGACCTTGTAGTGAAATAGCCACAACCTCTTATAGTCCTACAAGACATTGTGCACTGTTGATCATCTCATCTGCAACTCTCTGGCGGCCTCACGCACCGATTTTCTCTGACTCCTTGCAAACGCCTCCTGTAAATTGGCCACGTTGGCGTCTGAAGGAGATGGGCGACCCGCCATCTTTTTATGGAGAACGCTACCTGATTTCGTAAATGACATATTCCAAGCCCGAATAGTTGATCGGGGCGGTGGTTGCCTTCGATTCCATGTTCGAAAGTTTCGTTGCACTTGGATATCGGACATCGTCTGTATGAACCAGGCCACGCAATGAGCTTCCTCCTGTGACATCCACATTGTATCACATTTTCGAGTTCAGTTTTTGTCAAATTGCCTCACCTGGAAGGTAAAGCAACTTTGAGTTATGTTGTCACATTCTGAAAACCACTGGTTAATAACCAGTATAGTTTTAAAGTTATTAAAGTCATAAGTTGTAAAGATAATTGATGGATACCCTGTACATCATCATTCTTGAAAAGCCTGCCACGCAGTGGTGTCGTCATCAGAGGAAAGAGGAAGAAGTCAGGAGAATACGGAAAGTGGAGACAAATTTTATCGACCAAAGAAGCGAGTGTGTGAATGCGTCCTGTACAGACGTGGGGCGTGGTCGTGGAGCTTTCTGCGACGCTTGGTCTTCACAGCTTTCCCTAGCCTCGTCAAAAGATTTCGCTAGTATGCTCCTGTGACGGTTTGCTGGTCTTCACAGCTTTCCCTAGCCTCGTCAAAAGATTTCGCTAGTATGCTCCTGTGACGGTTTGCTCCCCCTAAAAGCACAATCTGTTAGAAGCACACCACAGCAATGCCAAGAAAGCCCCTACATCACCTTGCCATTTCGTTCTTTATCATGCAGATCTGTTTGATCACATTGGATGCGTCAGAACTACCTAATCTGTGTCACATGTTGAGACATTTTTGCCATAACTTTCCAATAATTCAGCTTGGATAGCTGCAGCTTTGTTCCCCTTCAAATGCATAAACGAATTACTGCACGATATTTGATTTTATCAATGGGCTGCGCCATTTTGATTTGGCCCATCTAGCGACGTACTACGGAGGTGAGCCGCGAGGATTTCAATGTGTATCAGGATTGCAAACAAACAAATAATTAATTATTTAACTTTACTTTACTTTAATCAGCCCACACACATGACGCCCGCCAGGTTAGCGTACGTATTCTGTCCTTAAAGTCATACATTTTGCTTGTAATCAAATAATATTATCCAATTTCGATTATTGTTCAGCATGGGTGTTGATGTAATTGTTGGCCTGAGGACGAAGTCGTCATACACGAAGTACTATCTCAGCTCGTCGAAGAGAGGGCAACTTCATTCCTACGCTGTGTGGAGATGATGGATAGGCCCTAAGAAAGAGGGTGGCACTGGCGACTGAATACCTCATCTTGGAAGATGTCTTTGTCTTGCTTTAGGTTGTTTTCGATTTGAAATAACCAGTTTATTTCATTCCTTTTAGGGATCAACTAATTTCACCCCCTTGGGCATTCAAGCTACATCACAACAAATGTGTTATCCGTACACGAGGTATGTTCAGGAAGTAAGTGTACAGCGACCATAACGGGCTGCGTCTTGTGTGTTTTTTTAGGGTTGGCAACACTGAGTGATTGTGGGGCTGAACAAAGCGAGCATAGCAGGAACACGGTAGAATGTAAACTCGCGTTGTAGTATGCGGTTGCGAGAATGAGGTCGGTAAGGAACCCTGCAAAGTGCTAGCCACGTGCTGTGATTCGCGGCGGTGTTCTGAACGGACCGAATGCGTTTGAGTGATGTAGGAAGTTCGCTGGAGGCAGAACAAATGTTCACGACAAACAGAGGAGTGAAAGACCCTCAATTCTGACTGATGACTTGGTACAAACAATGGAGGAAACTGTTCGTGAAAACCGTCGATTGACAGTGGATGAAATGGTAGGTTAGGATTCTCTGAGCTCTATTGTGACTGGAGATGAAACGTGATTGGCTCATTACATGCCTGAGACTAAAAAGCAGTCGTTATAGTGTCGTCAAATTAATTCCCCATCTGCCCAAAAAATTCAAGACCACAATTTCGGGCAAAAAAATCATGGCCTCCGTGTTTTGGGACCGAAAAGGAGGGGAATGCTGACGAGAGCTGCTCGTTGCACGACAGCGCCCGTCTTCACACAGCCTTAGCGACCAAGGCATTCTTGGACTCATTATTAAGTTTGGATGTTTTGCACCACCCCTACGTATGCCAGCGTTATGGTCTTTTCACCCCCTCTCACCCCCCTCCCCCCTCTGAAGGTACATGTGAGTGGAATTAAATTTTCGCCAGCCGGTGTGGCCGAGCGGTTCTAGGCGCTTCAGTCTGGAACCGCGCAACCGCTACGGTCGCAGGTTCGAATCCTGATGTGTGTGATGTCCTTAGGTTAGTAGTTCTAATTTCTAGGGGACTGATGACCTAAGAAGTTAAGTCCAATAGTTCTGAGAGCCATTTGAACCAATTAAATTTTCAACCGACGAGCAGGCGCAGAAAGAGGTTCTGAAGTGGAGAAAGAGCTGGCGGGAGAGTTCTTCGAGGAAGGCATAAAGAAGCTTGTGCCACGGCTCATCACATGCACTGAACGGGATGGAGATTATCTGGAAAAATGGTCAACAAGTGTGTCAACAATATCCTGTAACTTTTTTCAAATATACTTTTTGTGAAAAACATGTAACGATCTAGAACACTTACTTTCTGAACATGCTTCATATTACATCATGATCCATACAGCACTATGGAAAGAACGACATATAATAAGAATTCAGATCTACCGTAGTTGGTGTGAGCACAACCTGTTTGTACACTAACATTTAAATACAGAATTTCATATCTATTACGTTAACCGCTGGTGCAAAAACAGGCTGTGTTCGTACCTATTACTCGATTGTGCACGCGAAGTGTATTCCAAGTTTCATATTGATTCGTGGTGTTTCTGTGTTGCGGTGTGCTAATGGCGAGCCAAAGTAAAGAGGATTTGGGTTATAGATAGGGCAAGGATCGGCAAGAAAGTCGCTCCCGTCGTTTCAAAATACTCTTTCTAACATTTTCTTGAAGTATTTTAGGAAAACCACAGTACTTACATGTGAATGGGCATACGGAAATAGTAACTTAGCTCATCCCGAAAACGAATCCAGTGCCTTAAGCAATGCGCCCTCTTGAACTGAGTTTTTTTATTCTGCTTCGATTTATTTATTTCAAAGACTTTGAATATGTCACATATCCAGTGCAGTAGCCTTACCCAGATCTTGGACGTCAGTACGTAGCTTACGTCTTGGCCGAATGCTCTAAAATTCTGGCTAGGAAATTGCCCTAAACGTGTTCTGTGCGATGAGCTGAGGATAAGTCATTCAACATAAAGATTTCGATCACTTGGTTATCCAGTCACCCCGTGTCTCTTATAGGGAAGTACCCGAGAAAGTGTGTTCTGCGCCAGGCTTTAAAATCGTTCGCAATGGCTCCTTGAAGTCTCGCTTATACAGCATGCGTCATTTTTCTCTTTCTAGTCAGCAGACATTTACAAACGGTGCTCAAGATAAATGTTGCAACAGACGTTTCACTCTGGCATTTATTTATTCGGTCGAAGTATGTATGTATGCTTATCAGCGGTTCGCAAAACTACAGAAGAAACTCTTTTCTTCCAGCATGTTATAAAGTTTTTTTCGTCGCCCCAACATATACTGCTTCAACATTTCATCGCCTTCTGCACCTGTGAAGAAAATGCAGAGCATGCAACTCCCCGCTACCATTTGCTTCTCCGAAAATACTTCCTCCGTCGTCAAATGACACGCAATATTCCGATATTTTCAGTTTTGCATGCTGTTTGTTGCCCATGTGCTCACCCCCAGAAGAAGTTAAAATGTTCAAATGTGTGTGAAATATTATGGGACTTAACTGCTAAGGTCATCAGTCCCTAAGCTTACGCACTACTTAACCTAAATTATCCTAAGGACAAATACACACACCCATGCCCGAGGGAGGACTCGAACCTCCGCCGGGATCAGCCGCACAGTCCATGACTGCAGCGCCATAGACCGCTCGGCTAATCCTGCGCGGCCCAGGAGAAGTCAACTTACGGAAGCGTTAGGCAGACACCATCAGTTTAAAGAAAATCAGACACAGACTTTCTCTAGACGTCTATTGCAAGATTCTACCGTCTTTTTGTGTTAGTTAATTTGAACACTGGTGTGTGTTATGTCTAAATGACCTACATTCCGGCTGTTTTCAGACAGATTCGAATGTCATCAGCTTCAAGAGTAACCAGAGAAAAGTATTCCTTGTTTTTTAGTCTTCTGACTTGAGGGCATCCTCACACAGATACGATACGAATTCTTTTCTACACATTATGTTTGTGCCTTCTTTTTGCTTGGAATTATTGCGTTGACATCTTACAACGTATACCTAATAGCGTTAACATTCTTATACTACTTACCGCCACGCAGTTATCCGCACAGCTACAAATGAACAGTGTGTGTGTGTGTGTGTGTGTGTGTGTGTGTGTGTATGTGTGTGTGTGTGTGTGTGTGACTGCACTCTGAGACGATGGCACACAGTGTGCTGCTGTGTATACAATACCGTACACGTAATTATACCTGTAATGTTCTGAGGCAGATATCGTAATTTAATTACAAACATGCATGGACAGTACATGTACACGAATACCGGCAATCTACCGTGCGCTGTGCGATGGAGGATGCACGGTATCGCCATCATTTAGTTTTCTATACGTTTCATTTGTGCTGTATATTTATACTGTGGAGAAAACCAATTGTCTGTGTCCTATGTGTACCGTAAATTCCGTACTTGATTACTGTTGCCGTTGCAGAATATGTACGTAGGCTGGTAATCTGTTTCTGACTTCCGAAAACATTTTTTTCGTAATTTTTAATTAAAGTACATAGGGCTGGATGACGGCTTTGTTGTGTGGTCCTTCAATGAAATCTACTGAGACTATCTGTTACGGTCTCGTTCAGATCAAAGGTAGTAGTCATCAGTAGTTCATTTCCTTTTTATTCTTGGTTGAACTTTTTGCTCTTAACAGACAAGAAACGTGAAAAAAAAACACCTATCACTAAGGAAGATTCTCTAAGGAAGCCTCTAATTCGTTGTGTTTCGTACCTAAGCTTCGCCAGACACCACACAATTCTTGATATTACCAAGCAGTATTTAAAAAGTCAGAATCCTTGCAGTTGAATTCAGTTAGTAGAAATTTTCATTGGTGACTAAAATAAATTTTACTAAAATTTCATCATACTTTTCTTCGAGGATGCGATGAACTCCCACTTGTCTATCTACAATTTTTATGAGAATACTAGATATTCAAGTAAGAGGTATTTCACATTAATTTACAGGAATACTTGACGACATTCGTGTTTAATTGCGTTATTGACCTGAAAACGAGCAAGGTAACAAGCGAGTATAACGTAGCTTTCGATTAGTATTCACAGCGTATTACCACCTTACCTCACAACCACCTGTATTGAGTCAGTAGAGCATGTGTTTGGACCGAAGTGTGAACCATCCACGTGAATCGTCTACGATGAAAGTGACCTATCAGAAGACGAGAGGGAAATGTCAGAAACCGCTCTTGGTGTAGCAATAGTAAGCCCGTGGAAAAAATATGACTCATTGCTGTCACTGCAATCCAATTTGTATCTAAGCAGATTTGCGAAATTCCTTCTTCCCCCACCTACGAAATAGCCTGAAAGAATGTATGTAGGGACACGAATAAACGAGAAGTTGAAATGCAGGGGAGATACTTTGGAATGCAGCATTGCTAAAGTGAGAAGACATGTGAGTGGTGCGACTGACCAACGAGATGCTTGCTGAAAATTAGCAACAGCAAGAGAAGGGTAGGCGCGGCGTGGCGCGGCCGAAACCAGGCGAGCCGGTGGGCTGGCGACCGACCTCAGGCTGACCTTGAGCGCGCCCACTGGGGAAATGCACTCGACGCACTTGAATACAGATAAATGATACCGAAGCCGCGCCGCCGAGGCGAGGCGGCGCGACGGGCCGACAATAAGATAAAAACGACCAAGCCGGCGTAGGAAGGGGGCGCAGAGGAGAGGTCGGCCCGACTTGACAGACTGCTGCGTTCTGCGCGTGCGCACGCGAGCCTGTCTCAAACCGACGTCGGGTGGGGCACGTGGGTGAAGGGGGGGAGGAGAGAGGGGGGAGGGGCAGTAGACAAGTCCGAAGGAACTGACGGTCGGGTCCCTAGCCACGACTCATCTGACCCTGGCTGGCTACGGCCGCTATCGCATCTGGGTTCGACCCAGTGGCAGCACTTGCACAACTCAATAGCGGCAGAAGTCTTCTCAGAATAAGTCCTAGATAACCTACAGAATTAATGGTTGTGGAAAAGACCCGCCCATCTCTTAATGTGATATTCATATCACGAGCATTGACAGTAATCGCTGAAGCATCTCACGACAGCCTTACCTAATCAATAACTAGACGACATCAGTGCAATACAAAAGGTGGATAAAAGGTTAATTCTTACAAAAATAGAGACAGCAACCAACCACTGTTAATAATGCTATTTATAAAGATCAAATAGCGCCGTCATTGACAGGCGCATGTTCACGTTTAAAATTACCTGTGGTCTATGCTGCACATGCGATGTTTGCTGTTTCTCTTTGTTGCCAAAATTCCTTGGTGTGGTGGCGTCAAACAACCGTCTGGCGAAATATTCTGTTTCAGAAAAGTGCTGAATCTTGCTTAAAATTCCGCGAAATATGAAATTCTCTAAAAGCAGCCAAAATTGCCATGAAATAAGGCAGAATTTTAGATGGTACTACAACTATCGTCACAAAAAATACAGCATAATCCAAATGTAATTTTAAAACCGAACAGCTGACGATGTCCCTTTCCGTTTCGAAACAGGTAACGACGCTATTTCTACTTAATAAACGGAGTTAGACTAAGTGCTGCTTTCACTTTTTCGTCAACATACACGGTCTCATCATGATAATTTTCGACAAAGTGGGGTAGTGGATAATGCTTGACTGTATATGTAAGCAACCACAACTGAAAATTTACTACAGCTATAGGCAAAAAACAACGAAGTGATGGTTTCATCAATGGAGAGAGAGAGAGAGAGAGAGAGAGAGAGACGCAATTAATTTACACGAATGTTATCTTCCTAAGAAGTGGTTCCCATTACTTTTGCATTCAATGTTTTGTACAAAATTCCACTTGCAATGCCTTGTAGCTCGCCTCGTTGAGTCGTAAACGCAACATTAACCTAGTGTAAGTGGACAAAAGTATGAGCTCATCCCTCTCTCTACATCGTACACAATTTAACAGTTCCTTTTAGCATATGATATGTCTTCGAAAATAGTCCTGTACTGATAATGAACAGTGGTATCGAATCTGGTCCCTACTGTCCACTAATGGGCGTTCCAGCTTTCTTGGTGCGCATTAGTCGGTAGGACTTTTAAAAACATTTTCATTACACTGTCATAAAATTTTTACATGAAGTATTTGGTAAGTATTATTATTATTATTATTATTATTATTATTATGTGCTTGAACTTCCTGTAACTTTGCTTTAAAAATTTTATTAACTATAATTACTTTCCTACTTTATAAATCACCTTTACTGTGAAAGAAGTGGACGGTTGGAAACATTTGCTGGTAACAGGGATTTAAAATTGGGCGGTAAGCAAGAAAGATTGACTACCCCAGATGTAGCAGTTTCTCAAAGCCACCATATGGCAGTTGTTAATTGCTAATCCAAGTGGCAGATTCAAGCAGCTTTTATATCAATCCAGATTTATATCGTTTTTACAGTTCTAACCCTCAACCGATCCGCAAATGTTACCACAGTGTTGTTAAAATCAAACTCGGAGGTTCGCGAGGCAATACAGTTGTTTCAACGATTTCCTTTCAACTTCGCGCATACCTTACCGCCATTTCACGAAGAGTGAACTCAAACAGAAATCTTAGAAATTACCCAAACAAACACTTTCGTTATCATGGTGTACATGAGTAAGTTAGGGAAGGAAGGATAATCAGTCTTCAACGTCAAATCGACGATGAGGTCATTAGACGGAGCACAAGAATAGACTGGACGAGAGTGGCTACAAAAATCTAATTCGATCTTTACAAACAAACCATCTTGGCTTTCGTGTTAATCAACATTGGGGAATCACGAAGAACTTTTATCTTTATGGCCTGACGGGGATGTTTCAGAACGTATTTTTACACCATTTTAATGACAGTATATTTCTGCAAAGAGCCGTATCGTTCCTACCAACGAGAACACTCGATAGTCTCTCAGAGACTACATTTATATCGAACGTGTGATAGATGATTCACATTAAGAGTACATTTTAAGTTCCACTTGTTGCTTCTTAAAATTATTCGCTATTGTAGATAAATTATTGAGCTCTGACTATAAGACGTCTTTCCTCCAGTCACACATTTGGGAGAAAACACCCTTGTCACATTACTTTTACTACTAGCCTTGCCGAAAGCGGTTCAAACATTTGTAAACAACTGTGCAAAAATGACAAATTTCGATGGATGGCGTACATTAAAGTAAACATAGTTCAAGCGTTCCCCTTCCATATTTACTCTAATGCTTTTGTCTAGAACACGTCTGGTTGCTACCTATATCTATACTCCGCAAGCTATCTTACAGTGTGTGATGGAGGGTGCCTCATGTATCAATGTCTCTCGTCACTTTTCCTGTTGGCCTGCCGGTGTGGCCGAGCGGTTCTAGGCGCTTCACTCTGGAACAATACTCAGAAAGTCGTTGTTCCAGTTTAAATCGCTCCGTACCCGCACTCCCAAATATTTTGTGAATGTGCCTGTTTCCAGTGATCGCTGGCCAATCGTGCAATGAAACTATGAGTCTTTTCGTGTATTTCTGCACACTACGCTACATTTGTTTATGCTGAGGATCAGCTGCCAATCCCTACACCATACGACAATACTCTGTGGTCTTCCTGCAGTCCGCTACAATTTTGTAGAGTTGCGACCTCTCTTTTAACAGCATCATCATTCGCGGAGCTTCCGACGGTATCCACTAGGCTGTTGAGATATACAGAGCGTTTCAAAAATATTCATCCGTTTCCACGAGACTATATCTTCTGCGAGCGCGAATCAGAAAGTCTTTCTCCCCTTTTTTGCGGTTGTACTTCACAGGTCCACGGCGTACGAGCAACGAAGTCGGATTTGTTTTCTATGGAGCTAGGGACGAACGCCCATCGAAATGAACAGGGAAATGCAGCCCACGTATGGGGAAAGGTGTGTCGCTTGAAGAAGTGTGAGGTGATGGTGTGAGTTCGTAAAAGGCCACGAGCACTTGCATGACAATGCCGCGTTCGTCGCTGTCTGACGGCATTTCCTGCGTGGATGTAATAGTGAAAGCGGATCGGCGTGTTCACCTCAAGGACGTTTTCCGGGAGCTTGGCATTTCGTATAGGAGTGTTTACGACATCGTTCGCGGATCTTACTGTACAGGAAGGTTGTACGTCGGTGGGTGCCAAAGTAGTTGGATGACATGTTGAAAGGCAAGCGAATGATCACTTCACTAAATCATCTGCAACGGTATGACGAGAAAATTAACAGTTTCCTGGACCTAACTGTTACTGGTGATGAAACATGGAAGTTGCATTTCACTCCGGAATCGAAGCAACAGAGCATCCTGTGGAAATCCGAGATCACCTGTCACAGAAAAATTCCGTTCAGCGTCAACTATTGGCAAAGTGATGTTGACGGTGTTTGGGATCGCCGTGGACCGCTCCTGCTGGATTTCATGCTACTAGGTGCAACCATCAATGCTGACTGTTATTGAGCCACACTGTTACGTCTGCAGGCTGCCACAAGGAAGAAGCTCTGATGGATTCTCGATGTGGACAACTTGTTTTTTCTCGACGACAGTACGAGGTCACATGTGGCAGTCATAATCGCCGACAAGCTCCGGACCTCGCCCCTAATGATTTCGACGTTTCCGGTCCGCTCAAGAAGTTCCTGGCAAGACAGCGAATCACAAGCAACGGTGAAGCCCGGACAACAGTCTGACGGTGGTTCCTCAGTCAGCTGGACGAATCGTGCCACAGGGGTACCTCAAATTTAGTGCTGCGTTGGGAAAAATGTCTGAACCAGTGTGCGGGCTATGTGAAAAAATAGTGTAAGGTACGTAGAATAAATAGTGCGCATATTTATAATCGTAAGTACCTGCTTATATCTTATTTCGGCTAAAAAAAAAATAGGGGCAGAGTCCTGCTGCTTCGCCCTCGTACATGGCTGAATACAGAAACTTTGGGTGGATTTTAACTTACGCAGAGGACTACAAGGGTTTTATTCTCAAAAGTGCCGGCCAGTGTGGCCGTGCGGTTCTGGGCGCATCAGTCTGGAACCGCGTGACCACTACGGTCGCAGGTTCGAATCCTGCTTCGGGCATGGATGTGTGTGATGTCCTTAGGTTAGTTAGGTTTAAGTAGTTCTAAGTTCTAGGAGACTGATGACCACAGATGTTAAGTCCCATAGTGCTCAGAGCCATTTGAACCATTCTCAAAAGTACCACCCCTACATTATTACCATACATCTTTTATATGCATGCAGATACAACTTTGGTGTACATTTTACAATTACAATTAAAGTTTTCATCAAATTTCCACAAATGTTCTATGTGCTCTCCATTGGACTCAAAAAAAGCACTTATACAATAGTTAAACTCGCCCAACACTTTCGCGATCATTTCTGGAATTAATGCATTGACAGCTGCTGTTACGGGACGTCATAGTTAATTCTAAGTTGTTGGACGGAGAGACACATAGACGGATCTCTTAAAAAAAAGAAAAAACCACATACCCTAAGGTCAGGCAATGCGAGATCCATAAGCCTCTCAATTAACTTAAGGCAGATCATTGTTAAGAAATGATCTTATAAGGGTGAATCCGTGATGATGTTACATACTTTCAGGGATGATGGAGAGGGGTAAATGTATCAATTAGAAAAGGAACTAGTTCGGAAACGACCGAGTCGAGAGTTAGAAGCAAAAATTGTTCTGATAGCTCTGACAGTGAAATGCGTATACAGGTACAGTTGTTGCTACTATTGCAGCGTAGGAAACTTTCAGGCTCGTTAGTATGGATCAAAACAAGAAAAAATGTCGAGTAAATATTGCCTCTACAATGGACACTTTAAGAGCTAAGGGCACTTCCTTCAGTAGAGGTGATGTTTGACAGCAGTGAAGACAGCCCAGACTTTTTTTCTTGTTTTGATTCGGACTACCACCTCCGAAAATTGCGTACTCTGCAATCTTAGCAACAATAGTACCGGTACATGTATTCCATTGTCAGAGGTATGAGAGAGATTTTCCCTCATATATTTCGATCCGGTCGTTTCCGGACCAGGATCTCTTAGCTCAGACGGATACACGTACCATTCTCCATCATTCCTGAAAATTTGCAGTATCATCACGGAATCACCCTGCATGCAGGTGCCAGTGTGATGATGCTCCGTCTTGTTGAAAAATAAAATTTTCCTCATGTTTTCGTAATGGTGGCAAACTCGACACACACTGGGTAACGAACGAGCAGATGAGCTGGCTGCGCCAGACAGACCCCTACCGGCAAACATAAATCGGCATCTTACAACTGGCGCCAAGGTAAATGTTAGTTTCAATGTATCTTCTTTCATGTGTATTCAGAAACATCCTGTGTTGTAAACGGGGCCCCGTAACGCTTCCTTGTGGTAATCTAACGCCACTTTTACACCTGAAGAGTTCTCTATTTTAGGAGGTGTGATCTGCCTTCTAGGAATACTTCAAGCAAATCACAAAGGCCGGCCAGTGTGGCCGAGCGGTTCTAGGCCCTACAGTCTGGAACCGCGCGACCGCTACAGTCGCAGATTCGAAATCCTGCCTCGGGCATGGATGTGTGTAATGTCCTTAGGTTAGTTAGGTTTAAGTAGTTCTAAGTTCTAGGGGACTGATGACCTCAGAAGTTAAGTCCCATAGTGCTCAGAGCCATTTGAACCATTTGAAATCACATAAGAAAATAAAGTGTAGAATCAAAACACCTTCGGCCCTCAAAATTTCCGGTTGTTAATTGATTTGAGCAACCAGGTTTAGCCCAATATGACGCCATCTTCAGACCCCCTGACCGACGTGTAGGATGAATTCCAACTCTGGTCCGAGCCAGCATTCAGTAACTGGTATCCGCAGATTTTTGACGCAGCGATCCCTCGATCATCACTTGCCGACTGTTAGAAAAAAATTAGGACCTGAAGGTGGTGTAATGTAGTACAAAACTGGACGCTCAAATAAATTAATAACTGGAAATTTAGACGGCTGAAGGTGTTTTAATTCTATATTGAACAGCCGAAGATCCCGCAACCTTTTATATAAAGATGGACTTAAAAAGAAACCACAAAGTTGTGGCCAGCATAGGCTGATGAAGAGCGTGAAGTTTCATGTAAGGAATATATAAGAAAATATAGTTATTAATACGAATGCGATGATGCAGTAATATGTCAGAAATAATATGATATATGGGGGAGAGAGAGTACCCAGTGAGAGGCAGGAGAGGGCATCACCCCCACCCCCACCTCCCACGAGAAAAGAATCTTCGCTACTCGATTTCGCATCTTACCTAGCCAAACGCATATGCATTAATTCTGAATCAGTAAGAAGTAAGGCACAGCATGTAATGAACACTTAGTAGTAGCCATAGCACCCAGCTATTCATTGTGAAATCTCAAATTCAATGTCGTCATTCAAAGCGAAAGTAATACCTACACTGCAGGCCATTAAAATTGCTACACCAAGAAGAAATGCAGATGATAAACGGGTATTCACTGGACAAATATATTATACTAGCCCTGACGTGTGATTACATTTTCACGCAATTTGGGTGCATAGAACCTGAGAAATCAGTACCCAGAGTAATCACCTCTGGCCGTAATAACGGCCTTGACACGCCTGGGCATTGAGTCAGAGCTTGGATGACGTGTACAGGTACAGCTACCCATGCAGCTTCAACACGATACCACAGTTCATCAAGAGTAGTGACTGGCGTATTGTGACGAGCCAGTTGCTCGGTCACCATTGACAAGACGTTTTCAATTGGTGAGAGATCTGGAGAATGTGCTGGCAAGGGCAGCAGTCGAACATTTTCTGTATCCAGAAAGGCCCGTACAGGCCCTGCAACATGCGATCGTGCATTATCCTGCTGAAATGTAGGGTTTCGCAGGGATCGAATGAAGGGTAGAGCCACGGGTCGTAACACATCTGAAATGTAACGTCCAATGTTCAAAGTGCCGTCAATGCGAACAAGAGGTGACCGAGACGTGGCACTCCATACCATCACGCCAGGTGATACGCCAGTATGGCGATGACTAATACACGCTTCCAATGTGCGTTCAATGCGATGTCGCCAAACACGGATGCGACCATCATGATGCTGTAAACAGAACCTGGATTCATCCGAAAAATGACCTTTTGCCATTCGTGCACCCAGGTTCGTCGTCGAGTACACCATCGCAAGCGCTCCGTCTGTGATGCAGCGTCAAGGGTAACCGCAGCCATGGTCTCCGAGCTGATAGTCCATGCTGCTGCATACGTCGTCGAACTGTACGTGCATATGGTTGTTGTCTTGCAAACGTCTCCACCTGTTGACTCAGGAATCGAGACGTGGCTGCACGATCCGTTACAGCCATGCGGATAAGATGCCTGTCATCTCGACTGCTAGTGATACGAGGCCGTTGGGATCCAGCACGGCGTTCCGTATTACGCTCCTGAACTCACCGATTCCATATTCTGCTAACAGTCATTGGATCTCGACCAACGCGAGCAGTAATGTCACGATACGATAAACTGCTAATCGCGATAGGCTACAATCCGACCTTTAGCAAAGTCGGAAACGTGATGGTACGCATTTCTCCTCCTTACACGAGGCATCACAACAACGTTTCACCAGGCAACGCCGGTCAACTGCTGTTTGTGTGTATGAAATCGGTTGGAAACTTTCCTCATGTTAGCACGTTGTAGGTGCCACCACCGGCGCCAACCTTGTGTGAATGCTCTGAAAAGCTAATCATTTGCATGTCACAGCATCTTCTTCCTGTCGGTTAAATTTCGCGTCTGTAGCACGTCATCTTCGTGGTGTAGCAATTTTAATGGCCAGTAGTGTATTATTGCTCTCCCCCCACCCCCCATCACCCCATTTCTCGTCCCTGCCTACACTCTTGCCGCCCCATAGCTTGGAGTCTACGTACGCTGTTGTGGGGAACCATGAACCTCAAGCATAAAAAGTCACTGTCGAATCCCTTTGTTCTCAGGAACAGACAGTCCGCAGGATTCCCGTCCTTTATTGCAAGAGTTTGGAAGGTGCCTGAAAGGCAAAACCCGACAGCGCCACTTGAAGACGAGCGTGGAAGACCAGACGGCGGCCAGCTGCAGGTGTCGTGCCGGTAAAAGCCAGACAGTAGCGCAGCTGCGCCGCGGGTTCAACGTCCGCGTGCAGCGAGCGGGTCCTTGCGAGCGCTGGCGGCGGCGGCGGCGGCGGCGGCGGTGGCGGCGGCGGCGGCCGGGTAGGCGCGGGTCGATATCGCGTGCTCCAGACGTCTGCTCTTTGTGCCCTGTTTACCCGATTAACGCTTACAAAAGAGGCGCACAGCATCCCGGCTACCAGACCTCCGTTCCCGTGTCAGGTCGCACACTGTGTAAAGTGGATCTTCACAGAGCTTTCAATTTTCAGCGAACAGAAAGCTGTTTTAGATCTGAATTTACATTTATGATCTGTGCGCCACTAGAAAAATTGGGAACTAGGATAGATGCAATGCGTTACTTTAGAGGGAGAGTCTTCGACGGATGTAAATGTGACTTCAGGCGTGCGCCGAGGAGGTGAGGTCGGCACTTGTTGCTCGTGCTGTACTTTAATGACTTGACAGACAACATCAGTAATAAACTTTGACTGTTGTAATGCAATGCAGTTATCTATGGTGAAGTACTGTACGAAAAAGCTGCATAAATATCCGGGCAATTCTTGAGGAGATTTCAAAGTAGTGCGAAGTTTGGTGGATTGCTTTAAACGTACAGAAATGTAAAATTTTGTCCTTCACACGAATCAGAAATGTATCATATCTCAATAATATCGACAAGTCACAGAATTAGTCTACTCGTACAAATGCCTGGATATTTGTACGGATAAGAAATAGAGCGGTCAGATAGCTTCAGCCGCAAGTAAAGCTGGTGACAATCTTCGGTTCATTGGTATGATACTGGAAAAATGCAGTCTGTCTAGAAAGGAAATTGCTTGCGCAACTACTGTGACCCATCCTAGTTTGTGGCTCAGTTATGTGGGATCCACACCAAGTATGACTAACAGGGTATGTAGAAACATGTGCAAAGAAATGATAGGAGAATGTAGCATAAATTGAAATCACAAACGCTCGAAGATAGCAAGCTATCCCGTGAAAACCACCTTGAAAAGTCCCAAGAACGAACTTTGTACGAGAAATCTAGAAATACAGTAAAACGTCCAACGTACCGCTCCAGGACAGATAGAGATAACTAATTACATGACGCACAGTGGCATAGAAGCAGTTTTTCTTTTCTGCGCTCTGTAGGTGAATGGAATGGGGCGGAGTTCTAAAATATGGTATTATGGAAAGTACCCTGCACCGCGCATTTCACAGTAATTTGCAGACTATGTAGTTGTATAAGTAGACTGTGTGTGGCGGAGGATATACCGGTTACGGGTATCTCCCCCACCCCTCTTTCTCGTCTGCTCAGCAGACGCCCTAATTTGTCTAAATTTTCCCTCGTGGCCATCATGTGAGATGTAAGCTGGAGGAAAGAATACTTTCTTGTCTTGTATTGGAGCGTGATCTCTCGGAATATTGGTCTCAAAGCTCTCCACGACACATAGCGCACGATGTTTACCATAGAATTTTGTTGCGCACTTCTCAGACGCAATCATACTACTTCAATATACTCTGACAAACAGCTCAGCACTCTTCTTCCTGTTGCGTAAGTTCAAACTGGTTAGGGCTCCATACAGACCACCTACAAATCTCCCTTCTTTTTCTAGTCTGCAAGTGGCAGTTGTTCCCTGTGGAACAGTAAAAAATAAATAAAAAGATCGATAACTTATTGTGTTGTTTGAGGCACTGAGCAATCAAGGAAAGCCGTTCTGAAGTCAACTAAGTAACGAAACATTTAAATTATTATGTTTTCGAAGAGTGAGTTCTCAGCTGGGCTTGAAATCTCAGAAACCGTTACATCCAATACTTCAGTGCGTGTCCTAGAGAAAATCGTACATATATAAATTTAAATTTTTAAATACATTGACAGATCGAACGCAGTACCGCATATTAGTCTAAGTCTGTATAGCTACCCACAGGCACAAAAGAAATTTTGAGTGAGCCCCACTTTTAAGTATGTTTGTCGTATTATTGTTTATGTCATTAATATGACATATTCGATACTACCGGTCGCAATTTCAGACTTTTCTATGATGGTGCCGTATCTAAAAAATTACAGTGATATGCAGATAAAATATCAGCGGTGCAGAGATTTTGAACTACTCAGAAATTTAAAATTGCGAGCTTCACCAGATGTAGCTAAGAAAGCGGTTGCCAGTGAATACGATATTAGTAAGTCATAACAAATACGTCGTGTCTACAAATTCCTGGTAGTAAAATGCTAGGCAATATGAAATGACTTAAGGGTATTTTCGCTGTTTCAGAAGTTAAGTTTAATGTTTCTATCATTTCCTTCCTCTGTTTCCCTACCTGTGATATGTCTGCACACATTGTAGTTCCAATATAAATTAAACCATTACTTGATATTTCGAAAGAGATGTACTCACTGAAATACGATGGTGACATTCAAGCTTCGAAATTTTATAATCGAAAGAGAAATATTTGTCATCGTCATAACTTTGCTGTTCACTGAACAGCCCCACACAGTGCCATGAAACTAGCAGGACTCGTTCGTGATAATCCACATCGCAGCGTCAGCAACTTATTACCTTTCTCCTACCGTAAAACTGACCATTTGTGGCTGTTATTCTTGTTTATTTTGAGCATATCAATCACTAGACTAGGAAAGGAAGGATGCAGAACAACTACATAATCAAACATCCTTGTAAAATTGCTAGGAAATCCTCTCCAATAGGAGATGATGGGAACAAATGTGCGTTACGTAGAATAAATTTTACCTTGAAAACATGTATCTGAATTGCAGAGATAAAAGTAAGACTAGTCTGTCATGTGGAAATAGCGGTGATTAATTTCTAGCGAAACTAAATTCATATCGCTCTGCCCACTCTCTCCAGGAGGAAGTATGAAATTTTAAGGTAAGCGCCTAACTTACTGGTGGCAGGCTGCCCGCTTAGCTTGACTGTCGCGCTGGTAGTGAGAGGGAACTTCATCGGGCGTTTTGTGGATACTGCAGATTTACCACACTTTCGCAAGAGAAACTTTGTGTTTTGTATAACAATTCTTTTGAGGATGCTGAAGTACGTATCTGTGGTCACTTTCCTTACTTTTTTATGTAGTGTCAGGTTAGGTAATCGACGATACATCGGAGTGAGATACAGACAGAAGAATGAGATTTATCGTTCAGGACTACTTAACTTTACAAACTATGAGGAGATGATTGGAGATAACAGATGTTTAATGTGTTATTATATTTTTAGATCTACGAAACATTAGTGTTATTAGTTTGTATCATAGATATTGAACACATTTCTCTCTACTGCCCTCGTTTGAGAGAGTTTTGTCTTCCCATTTGTCTTAGCGCTCCATCACCGAAAATAATACCTCATTATGTAGACGGAGCCCTGTCGTGGCCGAAATTCTGATTCCATTCCTTCTGTTATCGCTTTTAAATTTGGTACAGTATAAATGGTTCGAAAAGAGGAGCCCCACTTTACTCAAGTAATTACGTATATCGTCTGGGAAAAAGAGCAAAATATCGGTAATGACTGTGACACGAAGAACCAAATATACAGCATTCTTTAGCCAACTTACTAAGATATCTTCCATATATTGTACGGAAATGAAACAAGTGAGTACTTCGTATATGCACCGAATACAGCACCGCAAGCACTTTTGAAAGAAAGAAATGGATTATCTTACGATAACTTTCAGCAGTATCCTATTTAAACACACGTTATCATCTAGCAAAAAAACTGGAAACGAAAAAAAATTACACAGTTAACTTCGCCGAAGTGAGACATTAAAAGCGTAAGTATTCGAAAGTTTCAAGCACCGCCTTTATCCCGTATTTAAAACTGGTAACTGATTTTCACTAAGAATTACACTTTCCTAAAAATTCCCTCGCATTCTTAATTTCCTCGAGTTCCGTAGCTCTAAACATACAGCGTATCAGACAAAATCATTTCACGTGCAATGCCTCCATTTCTTCTTGCCACTGGTGTAGTTTAGCTAAGACCTCAGAGTAGCAGAGCCTCTTTGTTTCTCTTTTCTGCTTCTGGTGGGTGATACACAGTCCTCTTTAAACCCATAACTCCTTTCAGCAACTGTCACAAAACAATCTTCTCTCTACAGAAGATGTACAGTGCGGTGATTAATGTTTGTGTCAAGGACCTCAAAAGCGTGTTCTGTTGCTGCAAGATACAGGAAAGAACTTCTTAGTAAATCCTGGTCGGCCAAACTGTGATCTGCAAGTAGTTAGTTGCGAATTTTTAATTGGGTCTTCTAGTGAAGGTTTTCGTGATATTTTAGGAAATGCCAAATAGGAAAGGGTAGAATCAGCAATCAGGTTATTCAGCGCTCCCTGCCCGTCTCGGCCTTTTTTCGGTGTGGAGGACGTTGAAACATACACATTTCTGTCCCTCCCCCTCCCCCAAGAGTCCTGTACCGTCACCTTCTAGATACTTTGAGGGCTGGCGAGGCTTTTTTGTTTAACGGTTCCATTATTTCTAAGGTCAATGAAGGGTTTATCGTTTGTATTTCGTTCTCTTAATTTTTAGTTGCACCGCACATACTTGCACAAAAGTATCTTGAGTTTTGGCATGCTTGACTGTTTTCTTCAATCTACAGGTAAAAACCAAGTTTCCTGATCAAGCTCGATTTTCCTGTAGTGAACAGCTGTTTACTTATTTCGTCTCTAATGACGCTGTTCTTTACGGTGGACTGCCATCAAATTTCATGCGTTTGGTATTGTTGCGGCTCCATGTTCCTCGCTTGATGTAGCACTTCGTATAATCCGTCAACTTGTTTTGACTTCTATGAATCAACGGACTGAACCGAAAATAAGTCCCTGAGAAACGAACACATGAACACTTGGAAAATCTAAACGGTCACCGCCAGACCCTGTCTGGAAGTAACACTGACATCAATTAGGAGGTAGCGCTCACGAAAGAAGTAGACAGAAAAGGTGTATTGTTAACTGTAGGTATGTTTCGTTAGCCTGAGATCTCGAATCGCATCACTCCAAGTATACAATACGCCCGATACTAAACCATGCTTAATTAGCCCAAATCTATGAATAAGTAGTGCAGTCATTAGTGTTTCCCTAGCTGAAAGCTATGAGCTAGCAACCAGTTACATTGTGCAAAGATCCTACGCACGTCTTACAACATATAATACTATCTATGATTACAAGCAAATGTCTGCTTTCTTGGACGGATCTTCACGAAGTGAACGAGCTTGGGGCGCTCTAAACGTTCCCTCACTCTTGAACAAGGTAAAGTTGGTTCAATAGACGTCCAGCCGAGATTTGTAGCTGTCGTTCAGACTTCGATAACAGTGGACGTTTATTTGCACGCAATACACGTGCTTGGATTGTTAGAGCGCAGAGCAAGGCTGAGGTCACTTTACGTTGCTTGATCCATCATCTCCATGGGGCATAGAAGGGGTTGCTTAGAACACCAATCTTGACATGGCCGCTTCCGAGCAGCCAATGGCATTAGAAAACTTCCCAAATTTTCATGTAGCAGTGCGTAGCCTTACTTCTGGAGTGCAACTAGTAAAATGGACTTTGGTAATCCTCTCGCCCCTAGTAGAGCGCTGGCACATGTTTCGACTCATGCTCACCGCATCACCTCTTAATCTACTCACTCCGTACTTTAATTAACGCCACTTAATCGACCTAATAGGCGTTCTCTCACAACACAACATTAAACCCCATCGTGATTAGTTTTGCTTCCTTATTGGTAGCGTAGTAGGAGAGGTGGTGCAGTCGTTAAGTCACTGTGGACTCGTCTTCGGGAGGAGCGGGTTTTAAATCTCCAACCGACCATAAGGATCTCTGACTGGCGTTGTTGCCTTGTATTTCGCAGATTACACCTATGGCATGGCGCAGGCTGGGGTCAATGGTTCGTTTCCGGTGGTTAGGGGTAGGGTGAGGATAACATTCTTTTACTGTCCCCCCACCCGTCCCACAATACAATTTGCTGTCACTCTCAAGTTTAACGTGGCATAGACTCCTCGGATTTTAATAAAAATGAAACAAATAAACTGTTTAAATATAATTACAAAAATCTGTGTTCATCGGCGGTTAGTGCACTGCTTTTGCTATTTTTGGTGGGTGGAATAATGATTCCCCATCTCCACCCCCACCCCTCCTTGGATCCTCCCCTTGTTCGTGTGTAAGAGATATGATGCTCTATGATATTAGAACCAAAAGAGAGATATGTGCATGGGAAAGCAGAGGGGAAAAAGGATGAAGAGGGACGGTGAAAACATGCTATTGAAAAACAAAGAAATTAATTTTAACAAATAAATACACGGGTTAGACACAAATAGAGAAACACTGCGAGAAATGCATGCTTGAACATACACTATGTGATCGGAAGTACCCGAACACCCCCAAAACCTTCGTTTTTCTTATTATATGAATTGTGCTGCCACCTACTGCCAGGTGCTCCATATCAGAGACCTCAGTTGTCATTAGACATCGTGAGAGAGCAGAGTGGGGCGCTCCGCGGAACTCACGGACTTCGAACGTGGTCAGGGGATTGGGTGTCACGTCTGTACGCGAGATTTCCACTCTTCTAAGTATCCCTAGGTCCACTGTTTCCAATGTGATAGTGAAGTGGAAACGTGAAAGGACATGTACAGCATAAAGGCATACAGGCCGATCTCGTCTGTTGACAGACAGGGACCGCCAACAGTTGAAGAGGGTCGTACTGTGTAATAGGCAGACATCTATCCACACCACCGCACAGGGATTCCAAACTGCATCAGGATCCACTGCAAGTATTATGAAAGTTAGGCAGGAGGTGAGAAAACTTGGATGTCATGGTTGGTTGGCTGCTCATAAGCCACACATCACGCCGGTAAATGCCAAACGACGCCACGCTTGGTGTAAGGAGCGTAAATACTGGACGATTCAACAGTGGAAAAACGTTGTGTTGAGTGACGAATTACGGTACACAATGTGGCGATCCGATGGCGGGTTGTGGGTATGACGAATGCCCGGTGAACGTCATCTGCCAGCATGTGTAGTGCCAACAGTAAAATTCGGAGGCGGTGTTGTTATGGTGTGGTCGTGTTTTTTTTTTGGGAGGGGGGGGGGGGGCTTGCACCAATTGTTTTGCGTGGCACTATCACAGAACAGCCTACACTGATGTTTTAAGCATCTTCTTGCATCCCACTGTTGAAGAGCAATGCGGGGATGGCGATTGCATCTGTCAACACGATCGAGCACCTGTTCATAATGCACGGCCTGTGGTGGAGTGGTTACACGACCATAACATCCCTGTAATGGACTGGTCTGCACAGAGTCCTGGCCTGAATCCTATAGAACACCTTTCGGGTGTTCTGGAACGCCGACTTCGTGCCAGACCTCACCGACCGACATCGATACCTCTCCTCAGTGCAGCACTCCGTGAAGAATCGGCTGCCATTCCCCAAGAAACCTTCCAGCGCATGACTGAACGAATGCCTGCGAGAGTGGAAGCTGTCATCAAGGCTAAGGGTGGGCCAACACCATACTAAATTCCAACATTACCTATGGAGAGCGCCACAAACTTATAAGTCATTTTCAGCCAGGTGTCCGGATACTTTTGATCACATAGTGTAAATTCAGATGCGAGCTAAGCCTATAGGTTGCGCTGTTGTATCTGGCCACGAACGGCGCCTCAGCGATATAAGTACGTTTCAAGTGTCAGTCGTGGTCAGAAAGTGTTCTGTGTGGCCTGAAACGCTGGAAAATTGCTGGTGCTCGTATGGCTGGTGCTAACACAAACAAGGTATCCGAAGTGTTTGGTGTTTCAAGAGGCACTCTATCGAAGATACATACCGTATACAGGGAAAGCGGAAAAACGTAATCCGCTAAGTCACAACGTGGACGAAAGGGTGTGTTAAGGGATAGTAACAGATGGTCACTGAAGATGATTGTGATGAAAAATAAGAAGACGACAACTTCAAAATTCACTACAGAACTGAATGTTGCACTCGCGAACCCTGTCAGCACCAAAACAACACGAGTCTGGGAATTGTAGGGCGAGCTGGTACTGCAAAAACCACATATTTTTAGTGCAAATGCCCGTATCAGGAAAAAATGGGTGCCAAAGCCATAAAATCCGAACTGTGGAGCGTTCGAAGGAAATCATCTTATCGAATGAGTCTTGTTGCACACTGTTTCCAACTTATGGCCGAATTTACGTCCCAAGAGTGAAACACGGCGGGTGTTCGTTGGCGATTTGGGCAGCCATAGCGTGGTGTTCCATGGGCACCATGGGTACTCTGCAAAGCTGCATTTCTGCCAAGAATTATGTGACCATTTTGGCTGTTCAGGTACATCCTATGGTGCAGCGTTTATTCCCCAGTGGTGATGCTGTGCTACACGACGACAAGGACCCTGTTCACACAGCTCGCATCGTCCACGACTGGTTTTGAGTACAAGAAAGAATTGTCGGCATCTCTCCTGGCCACCACTCACCAGATCTCAATGGAACTTTTGTGGTCTACTTTGGAGAGAAGGGTGTGCGATCGCTATCCACATCCATCATCTTTACCTGAACTTGCCCATAGTTTCCAGGGAGAGTGGCATAAAATTGCCGTGAAAACATACAGGAACTGAATGTAACCATTCCGAGACGAGTAGAAACTGCTACGCCTTATTACGGATGGTATTCTGCAGCGGATAGGCACTTGGTGCAGGGAGTGGCAACTGACCCTTAACATAGACAAATGTAATGTATAGCGAATACATAGAAAGAAGGATCCTTTATTGTATGATTATATGATAGCGGAACAAACACTGGTAGCAGTTACTTCTGTAACATATCTGGGAGTATGCGTGCGGAACGATTTGAAGTGGAATGATCATATAAAATTAATTGTTGGTAAGGCGGGTACCAGGTTGAGATACATTGGGAGAGTCCTTAGAAAAGTAGTCCATCAACAAAGGAGGTGGCTTACAAAACACTCGTTCGACCTATACTTGAGTATTGCTCATCAGTGTGGGATCTGTACCAGGTCGGGTTAACAGAGGAGATAGAGAAGATCCAAAGAAGAGCGGCGCGTCTCGTCACAGGGTTATCTGGTAGGCGTGATAGCGTTACGGAGATGTTTAGCAAACTCAAGTGGCAGACTCTGCAAGAGAGGCGCTCTGCATCGCGGTGTAGCTTGCTGGCCAGGTTTCGAGAGGATGCGTTTCTGGATGAAGTATCGAATATATTGTTTCCCCCTACTTATACCTCCCGAGGAGATCACGAATGTAAAACTAGAGAGATTCGAGCGCGCACGGAGGCTTTCTGGCAGTCGTTCTTCCCGCGAACCATACGCGACTGGAACAGGAAAGGGAGGCAATGACAGTGGCACGTAAACTGCCCTCCGCCACACACCATTGGGTGGCTTGCGGAGTATAAATGTAGATGTATTTTTGGTGTCTCCGTATTTTTGCCCAACCCCTGTATAACGTTGAGTGACAGATGCAAGTGCCAAATTCTTGAAAAGCTGATTAGACAGTTGCCCTAGTAATCAACTGAGAATTATAAAAAAAATAGCGCACAACAGTTGGCAGCGAGGTGAAAGCAGCAGTGGTTTGTGGTACTGCACAGGACAGCGCGTCCTTGGTAACTCCTGCTTAATGCAAGCGCAGGGTCAGCCACCGGGGCAGATGTCGGGCTGTGGGTGATTAGTGACGTCGAGACTGGCTCGGCCTGGCCTCACGCGCCGCTTCGGGCCTCATTGACGCAGACTCGTTAGCTGGGGCCTTATCTGTCGCCGCCACCAGACTGTTAAGCACCGCGCCGACGTCTAGTTTGGGGCCCAATTTAGATAACTGGGACGGGCCTCCGATCCGCCATACTCGCAGATGCTGTCGAACGGCCTCGTACGTGATAGGTACTCCGCATAGCCATCGTTAATTTTGGCGCAAGCTACAGTGACGTAGCGCAGTTTTCTCCTGTGCTCTTGCAATATACACTGCAGCAATAAAGTACCAGCAACAGAGGCATGCTTCAGCTGCTAAATAAACAGTGTCCATAATTAAGTTTCCAGTTTCAAAGCGCCGTAGAAAGAGAACCACTGCTCAGGCTGACGTTACATTTGAACATTATATTATTGAGGCGGGAGGGAACGCCGCGGAACAACAAAAAAAAGCGAATTAAAATAAAATGAAATTAACGAAAATTTTACCAGCAGATTTTATCTATGAGGTCGGCTACAAATGACAGCTGAATCGCAATACGACCGATATGGTTTGAGTAGTATATTATACCATCGGTACTGTTCAATGTGCACAAGTTCGGCAGTCGACAGTTGTGGCAATGTTAGGTGAGGCCATCCGCTACACCAACGTCGCATCACATCGGATGGGAAAGATCGGTTTTTAATTGTCCTAAGGCCAAAAACAGTGTAAATAGCAAAACTACATCGGTTTCTAATTGTCACGAGACTTGCGCAAGGCACGTACAATATCCCGCCCACGGTTTTCTGCCACAATATGAAGTCGAAATGGTTCAAATGGCTCTGAGCACTATGGGACTTAACGTCTGATGTCGTCAGTCCCCTAGACCTTAGAACTACTTAAACCTAACTAACCTAAGGACATCACACACATCCATACCCAAGGCAGGATTCGAACCTGCAATCTTAGTGGTCGCGCGGTTCCAGACTGTAGCGCCTAGATCCACTCGGCTAGAAACGACCGGCTATGAAGTCGAGAAACAGCACATTCCACAACGGATCAGAGTGTCTAGGGGATCACATTCAGAATGCGTTGCGCAGTGCGCGCCTTCGTAGATGGGTCGTTTAACACATCTTTCAGATAACCCCACAGCGAGAAGTCACACGGTTTAAGAACAACAGGTGATCTGGACGGACAGGCTATATGGAAATGATGGCTGATAATTTTAATGCCTCTGCAGCAAGAGCTTCACTGGTTTCTGCAAGGCTACTGGCGCACAGTCACCGTACTTGTAAAAAAGCTTTACCAGCAGCGCGCGATCCTTCATGGAGTCAAATTTTCGTTTTTTTTTTTTTTCCTCACGACGTTTCCCCCTGCATCAATAACATGCTGTCCAAATTTGACGCCATTCTGAGCAGTGGTTCTCTTTTACAGCATTTAGAAACTGGAACTTTAATTATGGAGAATACAACCGACGATGAAAGAAAGATAAAACCGACTGCAATGCTGAACATCATAACCTCGATTCTTATTCAACAAGTATTTACTTGAAATCGTTCGATTTAGATTTCCCGAAGTTTCCTTAAAATAGTCTGGCGTATGAAAGTTCAGACGATACGTTCAGCATAAGTACGTCAGGTTTCTTTCGCCATCCTTGTACAAATTGAATTCGTGCTTTCTCTCTCATAAGTTTTCTGAGAGATTTTCTCGAAAAATGCAGTTTTCCGAGTGGAAAAGAGAGAGCACTTATCACTCATCGCCATAGCGTTTTCCTGTCATTTATAGCGAAAAAGAATGAGATATTTCAGTTAATGGACGTAATCTCTCACTCAGTGTCAATCATGATTATTAAGTGAGGAATAATTTTTAGTCTGATTTATTATTAGTTGGTTTATTACACTGTAACAGAAACCGGTCCCTTCGATTTTTCAGCGCCCTAACTTACTTCTCCGTTTCTTTTTTTTTTTAAACCGTGTTTATATTATGGAACCTATAAACATCGTGCGAGCTCTGGAATATCTAGCTTTCAAACATTCGAAGAGAGATAGATAGAGAGAGAGAGAGAGAGAGAGTGAGAGAGAGAGAGAGAGAGAGAGAGAGAGAGAGAGAGAGAGAGAGAGAGAGGGGGGGGGGGGGGGGAGGGAGAGGGAGGTACATATGCAGAGCTACTGATTTGTCCTGCATTGTTAGCTGTCTCATCGATGGTCTTTATTCCCCTGGCGCCTGACAGATTAACTATCAAACTTCAGTTGCGATTTTGAGTGTTTCGTGACATTTACCTGTTCCCAGGCGTCTGATGAAACCATTCGCCTTTTTACTTCAGTTAAGATTATGTGTTCTTGTGAAACTTCCTGGCAGTTTGAAACTGTGTTCCGGACAATTACTCCAACCTGCGACCTTTGTGTTTCGCGGGCATGTCTTCTACCGATTGTGCTATCCAAGCACGACTGACGACCCGTCCTCGCAATTTGTTTCTGTTCAGTTCTTTGCGTTGCTATGGTTTCTAATATTTTCATTACCTTGACACATCTGTTCTAATTGAATGAGAGTAAAGGTGTGCATGCATGCTGCAGTGGGAGAGGTCGCCAATAAACCGTAGAGCACTATGCGGATGTACTCTGTTCGAATACTAGAGGTGAAAAAAAAAGGCCCTCACCAGTATTCGGCCCGCAAGGAGAGGACCGATAGTGACGTAAAGTGTGTACTCTGCAGACTTTTCAGCAATACCGTGGGTTAAATTCCACACCTCACTCTTATGAGACATTCCGAATAAAGATGATCGTCTGTTGATGAGATAGGGGAGGGGACGAGAGTAGTTGAAAGCTCGATAACTCTTCGGAGCTATTTGAAGAGAAGGAAGCTGTATGCTGGTGATCGGTTTCACCCTTCTTCTTTGATTCGATGTCCGTTCATAACAGTACAAATTGCTCTGCATGCTAACTCATCATTCATATAGACAGACGATACAGATTAAATCTCAGTGAAGACAACACCACCTCAAGAAACGTGAGATACCCCAATATTCTCAGTGCATATCGCCTGACTATGTGACTCAGAGGAGTTCATTTCAAGAATATGAAGAGAAAAAAAGAGCAATTTTAAAAAATATTTTCCTGTAAATAATGCTTCCACTCATCTTCCTACATATTCAAATGGTTCAAATGGCTCTGAGCACTATGGGACTTAACTGCTGAGGTCATCAGTCCCCTAGAACTTAGAACTACTTAAACCTAACTAACCTAAGGACATCACACACATCCATGCCCGAGGCAGTATTCGAACCTGCGACCATAGCGGTCGCGCGGTTCCAGACTGTAGCGCCTAGAACCGCTCGGCCACCCCGGCCAGCTCCTACATATTCATCTAATCCGTAAAATTGCGCGCGCGCGCGCGCGCACACACACACACACACACACACACACACACACACACACACACACACACACGCCTTCTGAACGACGCCCTTAAACGATCGATGTCTCTGGGAAGACGACAAGCGGTTCTCGACCCACCTGCCTGCCGTTCGACGCAAAAATATGTCTGACGTCACTCCGCCCGCGCTAGGCGCCGTCCCAGGCGGCTGCAGAACGGAGAGATAAAGTGCTGCTCCATGCACATGGCGAGCATGCCAGCCCTTAGGCGAGGAATTTCGGATTTAATTTAGTGCTCGTCAGTTTTAAAAAACAACTAAACAACAATGCCATTGAAATATGCACTGTGCTTCCGGTGGAGTATGCACACACGCTTGCATCGTATGTCATCAGTACTGCATGTCAGTTGCTGCACCAAAATTTTATTTGAAGAGTTACGAAATCAAATGATTCAACATAGCTCTAAACAGAATGACTTGGAGTCGGGAGGAGCCGTGTTCAAATACCTATTCCCTTAAATTACGCTATAATCATTCTGTAGGTGTTGTCACGCGAATCTGAGTATCATCGTTCTGAGTGATTTAGATTTTCCGGTCTATTTACGCCGCTGTGGAGGGACGTTAAATACTAATAAAGAGAAAAGCAAACACTATCCATCGTACCTACTTTCCTTGAGTCTATGGTGCACCAATGAAACAGTGTCCTCCACTGACTATTATTTTCAGTATCATTACAACTGCTTTTGTTACCTAATTTTTCGTCTAATGGCGGATAGGAACTGAACTACGTGTAAGTCGTCTTCCTCTTCATAAACATATGGGCAACTGAATCGAATACATAGGCGCAAAAATGGTTCAAATGGCTCTGAGCACTATGGGACTCAACTGCTGTGGTCATAAGTCCCCTAGAACTTAGAACTACTTAAACCTAACCTAAGGACATCACACACGTCCATGCCCGAGGCAGGATTCGAACCTGCGACCGTAGCGGTCGTGCGGTTCCAGACTGTAGCGCCTTTAACCGCTCGGCCACTCCGGCCGGCACATAGGCACAGATATTGGATTGGTATTCTTATGAATTAAGAGATCTTAGACTGTAATCACTCACTCGCCAATGCTCATTTTAATGTTTATGTAAATTCCCGATTTAACTTTTAACGACGATGGAGGCGGCAAAGGAAAGATCAAATACAAAAAGAAACAGAAGATAAAAACGGAACATTTTATTCTCCTTCACTCTACTGACCCTACGACTTATCTTAGAAGATAGATCGAGAAAAGGCAAACCTACGTTTCTAGCATTTGTAGACTTAGAGAAGGCTTTTGACAATGTTGACTGGAATACTCTCTTTCAAATTCTGTAGGTGGCAGGGGTCAAATACAGGGAGCGAAATGCTAATTACAAGTTGTACAGAAATCAGATGGCAGTTATAAGAGTCGAGGGGCATGAAAGGGAAGCAGTGGTTGGAAGGGAATAAGACAGGGTCGTATCCTACCCCGATGTTATTCAAGCTGTAAATTGAGCAAACAGTAAAGGGAACAAAAGAAAAATTCGGAGTTGGAATTAACATCCATGGAGGAGAAATAAAAATCTAGAACTACTTAAACCTAACTAACCTAAGGACATCACACACATCCATGCCCGAGGCAGGATTCGAACCTGCGACCGTAGCGGCCGCGCGGTTCCAGACTGTAGCGCCTTTAACCGCTTGGCCACCACGACCGGCTGTCAGAGACAGCAAAGCACCTGGAAGAGCAATTGAACGGAATGGACGGTGTTTTGAAAGGAGCATATAAGATGAACATCAAGAAAAGCAAAACGAGGATAATGGAATGTAGTTGAATTAAATCAGGTCGTGCTGAGGGTATTAGATTAGGAAATGAGACACTTGAAGTAGTAGATGAGTTTTGCAATTTGGAAAACAAAATAACTGATTATGGTCGAAGTAGAGAGGATATAAAATGTAGACTGGCAATGGCAAGAAAAGCGTTTCTGAAGAAGAGAAATTTGTTAACATCGAGTATAGATTTAAGTGTCAGGAAGTCGTTTCTGAAAGTATTTGCATGGAGTGTAGCCATGTATGGAAGTGAAACATGGACGATCAGTAGTTTGGACAAGAAGAGAATAGAAGCTTTCGAAATGTGGTGCTACAGAAAAATGCTGAAGATTTGCTGAGTAACTAATGAGGAGGTACTGAATAGAATTGAAGAAAACAGAAATTTCTGGCACATGTTGACTAGAAGAAGGGATCGGTTCGTAGGACATGTTCTGATGCATCAACGGATCACTAATTTAGTATTGGAGGGCAGCGTGGAGAGTAAAAACCGTAGAGGGAAAACAAGAGATGAATACACTAAGCAGATTCAGAAGGATGTAGGTTGCAGTAGTTACTGGGAGATGATGAAGCTTGCACAGGCTAGAGTACCATGGAGAGCTGCATCAAACCAGTCTCTGGACTGAAGACCACAACGACAACAACAACAACATACTTATCTTAACTGGCGAAGTTTAGGAAGCTGCTGGAAACTGCGAAAGTTTCTTTTGGAATCGATCAAAGCTTTAACAAGAGTCTACAGTTTCTAAATTATTTTATATATAGTTCATCCCATTCAGAACATATTCATGATACAGGTATCAGAATTGTTTGCGACAAAATTCTGTAATGAACTACTTCCAATTTTCTTGTTTTCATTTTTCAATTTCTAGCTTTTAAAAAAGAAAAAGCAAGAGATAAACAATTACGTGATTTAATAACATCAGTGTTAATATCAACAAATTACTTGCTATATTCAGATGTTTATGGGACATAAATTAATCATTCATGATACATGTTCCTGAATGGCCTAAAATAGTTTGCCAGTGGTCGAGTAGTTTTTAGATTTAATGCCTGCAGAAATTTTTGGCTTTTAAGAATCCGAAAAGACAAGTCTGAAACCCATTTTCGTCCGAAAAGAAACTTATATGAAGGTGGGTGTTGGCTATAGAGAAGAAAAAGATGAAAATTTGAGGGCACGAATTCAAGAGAATAAGAGGAGTATGGAATGACCTCCCAACCAAGCTTAAGCATAGCTTTTTTCGTCGGGTTAACAGAATGATTACGGGTGTTATCGTCCAATAGCAACGCTTGATGCAGCCGTCTTGGTCATTGCCGTTGCTCTGCGACACCAAGGCGATTCAACGGTCGGCAAGAAATGTATATAGTAATGGTTAACAGCCTCCCTCTCCCAACATATGATTAATATTATCTTATTGATGGGCTCTGGCGTTTGTTTGGGGACATTATTTAGTGTTAGGGCTCCTTTATTTCTTTCTTTTTCCGAATGCAACTTAAATGCGTCACTTCTCGACGCCAGTTACGATATAGGATGCGAATGGGCGATGTTAATCACGAAATAACCAATGACGAGAAAGCAAAAACGCACATATAAGCACCGATTTATATTTGTTAATTTGGATTAGAGCATCTTTGTACTATCATATCCGAATTCTGAACCTTGTCCATCACAAGAAAATGTCTCACTTCTGTGGAACGATCACAGTTCATCAAATATAACTATTCTCAGCCAAACTGCTCTCCACCATCATAGTTTAAAGCGATTAAACTAACTCGTCAAATCCTGGAGGCCTGACCAAATGAGAAGAGTCGGTAATTTTAATACGGCCCTTCTTGATACCAGAAAAACCATTTCCTTGCCACGCTTTCTCCTGCTGCAGCCTACCCACACCTACGTGTGGGTATACACTTTTATACACTTTTGAAACTACCTTCGCTCCTCTGTTAAACGAAAACTTTTCCCAGTCGACATTCCACTCTGTATCATTTACAGCTCAGCGCCCCCCTTGCTTGTTTGGAATGGTGGCCGGCCTTTCCCCCGCTACTGGAAATCGCCGCAACGAGTCTCCCTATTTTTAATTCAGTCAAAGTTTATGATTGATTCAAACGCTGTTATGTACTTGCGTTGTAATAATCACAGCGAGAAAGACGGGAACGTATAAATAACTGTAAATTTACTCATACTGGTTTATACATCTTAATCTACACTCTGTAAACCACCGTGAAGTGCATGGGAGAGGGTACATCCCTCTGCACAGGTTATTATAGCTTCTTCCCGTTCCATTCACGTAAGGAGCGCGAGCTGTAATAAGTCTAATCTTACATGAATGCGTGTCCCACAGAAGAGACAGTACGCGGAATCAGCAGCTCTCGCATTATGTAAATTGAAGGTGGAGTGGAGAGGGGGGGGGGAGGAAAGGGAAGGGGTTAATGATGTCATCTGCACCGGGACTTCATGCGGAATCAGCGGCGACGAGTTAAAATGTGTGCCGGACCGGGATTTGAACAAGGGATCTCCTGCTTACTAGGTAGTTGCGTTAACCAATGTGCCACCTGGACACATTGTTTATTGCACGGACTACCTCGTTACGCCTCTCGGCCTATCCACACTCCCACCTAGCGCCACATATCCGCAGGAGCAATACGCAGGGTGTTGTAGTACACTCTTAGAGTCTTTACTGAAAGCTCGTTCTTGAAACTTCTAAGTATGCTTTTCCGGGATAGTCTGCGTCTATTTCATGGGCCTGCCAATTGAGTTTCTTCAGCATCTCTGTGACACTCTCCCATGGGTCATACAAAACTGCGACCATACTTGTTGCGCCGGCCGCGGTGGTCTCGCGGTTCTAGGCGCGCAGCCCGGAACCGCGCGACTGCTACGGTCGCAGGTTCGAATCCTGCCTTGGGCATGGATATGTATGATGTCCTTACGTTAGTTAGGTTTAAGTAGTTCTAAGTTCTTGGGGACTGATGACCACAGCTGTTAAGTCCCATAGTACTCAGAGCCAGCCATTCTTGCTGCACTTCATTGTATACGTTCTTCAAAATGGTTCAAATGGCTCTAAGCATTATGGGACTTAACATATGAGGTCATGAGTCCCCTAGACTTAGAACTACTTAGACCTAACTAACCTTAGGACATCACACACATCCATGCCCGAGGCAGGATTCGAGCCTGCGACCGTAGCAGCAGCGCGGTTCCGGATTGAAGCGCCTAGAACCGCTCGGCCACGAAGGGCCGGCTATACGTTCTTTTCTCCTAATAGTCATATTTGGTACGTGTCTCACATGCTTCAGCAATAGCTTATGATGGGTCGCACGAGTGTTTTGTAATAAATCTCTTTTGCAGACTGACTGTATTTCCCTAATGTTCTACCAATGAACTGGAATCCTCCATCTGCTTTACCTTACGACTGAGTCTATGATAGCTTCCATTTCATATCCCCGCAAATTGCAACACCACCTGTACGAGTTGACATATTCCAATTCTGACTCATTGATATGGTTATCATAGGAGCCCAGATGCGAATCCAGGGGAGGGGAGCTATGTGGTTGCAGTCTGCTCCCCCCTCCCCCCGAAATAGACATGTTTCTTTTTAATCTCAAAAGAAGGAAAAAAATCTTTGCAGCACAGCTTTCAGACTTAACAATAGCCGGCCGGAGTGGCCAAGTGGTTCTAGGCGCTACAATCTGAAACCGCGCGACCGCTACGGTCGCAGGTTCGAATCCTGCCTCGGGCATGGATGTGTGTGATGTCATTAGGTTAGTAAGGTTTAAGTAGTTCTAACTTCTAGGGGACTGATGACCTCAGCAGTTAAGTCCAATAGTGCTCAGAGCCATTTTGAACTTAACAATATCTAAAATTTTTCGCTGTTGTAGTTGGTATATCATAATCGATAAAGAAAACACTTTCGTTTACTCTAGCTCTAGAGATGCAAAATTTCTGTGAGCTCTGACACCCCCCCCCCCCCACCTCTCCTCCCCCGTCACCAAAATCAAAGTCATGGATTAGACTCTGCTTTAGACACTATGGTTTTTCGTTTTATTTAGTACACAATTTTACATTTTTGAATATCTAAGAGAAGTAGTCAATCTTGGCACCATTTTCAGATCTTATCCAGAAGTAAATGAGTATTTTATTTGTGCTCATTCTTCAGAGAGTAGCTCATTATAGATAACTACACCAGCTACGAAAAGTCTGGGGTGAGTGGTTGTAACGTCCCCTTAGAAAAATTAATGAATGACTGTGCTGATAAACCTCTTATATTATTTGATTTTCAAACAGCTGAGCAAAACTGAACGTAGTCAGACATTTCTCTCTCTACTTATTCTGATCATCACTAAACTGACACACAATATTTTTTAGCGCAACACAATCTAACTTTCAATAATCCCTACAAAAGAATGGCCCTGACTAACAACATCCTATACCTTTCATGAATCACTTACCTCACAAAAACCTTCGTTACTCGAACTACTGGAATACAGTGAGCGCCACCGCTGCCAGCTAAATAAAAGATTCTGAACTACTGAAGGCACTAACTACTGATAGGCATAGTTAGCAAATGAAAGATTTTGATAAAGAACAAACAATGTATTTACCTTAATAGTGTTCAAAAGTCATAATATATATATATCAGTTCATGACATACAGTCTTACAAATTTACTGTCTGTCCAGATCATCCGCTCTCAAAACTCCGCCATCTCACTTCCCACATCCACCACTACTGGCGGCTCACCTCCAACTGCGCAACGCTACGCGCTGTTAACATCCAGCTGCCCAACACTACAACAGCCAACAACAATGCAAACCAGCCACAGACTGCACACAGCACAGCCAGTGATTTTCATACAGAGCGCTACGTGGCGTTACCAATAAAAAACCTAAGCAGCCGCCGGCCGCGGTGGTCTAGCGGTTCAGGCGCTCTGTCCGGAACCGCGCGACTACTACGGTCGCAGGTTCGAATCCTGCCTCGGGCGTGGATGTGCGTGATGTCCATAGGTTAATTAGGTTTAAGTAGTTCTAAGTTCTAGGGGACTGATAACCACAGATGTTAAGTCCCATAGTGCTTAGAGCCATTTGAACCATTTTTGAACCTAAACAGCCTACTTACATGGTGAACTACTGTTAACATTTCACGACAAATGGTTCTCGTCACACTTGTTACTACGAGTATCCAACGCATGTTTCCAACTGTTACTGAATTGATACGTCTGTCTGGGGAGCGTGGCAAGATTCACGCTGCCCCCCGCCCCTCCCCCGCTCACCTATCCTTCTCTGCATCCCACTGGGTACGCCCATGCATTAGTACCTTACTGGTTCGCGGCGCGCGCGCGAGGAGATTTACAGTGGCGGGGCGTAACGAGATTCCTCGCTTGCACCGCGGCGATTACCGGTCGTAGCGATGATTATCACGCCCGCCGATCGGGTGTGTAAATCGCTAGGCGGCAGGCGTGCAGGCAGGTGCGGCGATTTTTCGTGCCGTGCGGCGAATACTTGACAGCGCGGCAGCGAGTTAAGAGCGTCAGTCGAGGGGTCGGTGCGCCGCGAGGTGCGGGCGCGCCCGTGGCCGTGTCGCCTGCGAAGTGCGCGGCGCGGTGCATTCGGCGAGGTGCGAGCGGCCCGGCGCACAGCGTGCGCGGGTCAAGGAACGCAGGCGGCGCGGCGCGGCGCGGCGGCGCGCAAGGTCATTGCTCGCGCGCCAGGGTCACAGCTACACGTGGCGTGCCCGCCAGCGGCCGCCGTCTCGTCCCGCCTCGCCTCGGCTGCGCTCGGGCCCGCTCGGCCCCGCTCGTCACTGTGCACGGGCCACGCTTCGACTCTCGCTGCAGCCGGCCGATCTTCTTTCTGACAGCGACAAAGCCCGCTAAAAACTCCTTGCGCGCACCTACCTTACAACCGTATTTGTTAGTTCTCTTTCGAGACAAAACTATTTCCAAAAATACCGCTACGGGCCGAAATAGACAGCACTTTCTCCCGAAAACTCAGTCACGAAAATATTAGGATTTGCCTTGTCTCCACGATCCTAAATACTTACTTACTTACTCACTGGTCATACCGGACTCGAGAGTCCATTACTGCAGCAACGTATTTTCGCCATCTGTCCCTGTCTTAGGCTGTTTCCTTCCATTCACCTTCAATACCTAGGCTCCTCAAATCAGCCTTCACATTGTCCTCGCATCTACGCCTCGGTCTCCCCACAGGACGATTTCCCTCTAGGTGCCCTACCAGTACTCTGCGCTCTGCCCTGCCCTCATCCATTCGAGCTACGTGACCCGCCCATTGCAGCCTACGTGATTTAATAATACTGATTATGTCAGGTCTTGAATAGAGTTCGTGAACCTCTTCATTATGCAGTTTTCGCCACTCTCCGCTAATGTCGTCCCTTTTTGCTCCGAAAATTTTCCTCAAAAGTTTGTTTTCAAATACTCGAAATGGGTTTTCATTTTGCACAGTGAGAGACCAAGTCTCACACCCATACAGCATAACTGATAGATCCAGAATGAGATTTTCACCCTGCAGCGGAGTGTGCGCTAGTATGAAACTTCCAGGCATATTAAAACTGTGTGCCGGACCGAGGCTCGAACTCGGGATCTTTGCCTTTCGCGGGCAAGTGCTCTACCAACTGAGCTACCCAAGCACGACTCACGCCCCGTCCTCACAGCTTTACTTCTTGCAGGGTGAAAATCTCATTCTGGAAACATCCCCCAGGCTGTGGCTAAGCCATGTCTCCGCAAAATCCTTTCTTTCAGGAGTGCTAGTTCTGCAAGGTTCGCAGGAGAGCTTCTGTAAAGTTTGGAAGGTAGGAGACGAGATACTGGCAGAAGTAAAGCTGTGAGGACGAGGCGTGAGTCGTGCTTGGGTACCTCAGTTGATAGAGCACTTGCCCGCGAAAGGCAAAGGTCCCGAGTTCGAGTCTCGGTCCGGCACACAGTTTTAATCTGCCAGGAAGTTTCATAACTGATAGAATAATAGTTTTGTATATTCTAATCTTTAAATTCCTAGACAATATCTGTGATGAAAGTAATCTATTCAGTGAGAAGTAGCACGCATTTCCCGCCCGTAATCTCTTCTTCAGTTCGGATTCAATCTCATTTCTCGAAGTGATGTCCACGCCTAGATACTTAAATGTGTTCACTTTTTCAAACTGCATGTCTCCAACTCTTAACATTTCCTGATCTACTGCTGTTGGCATTCTAGTAGTAACCAGGTATTTAGTTTTGTCTTCGCTTATCCTTAGACCTACATCTTCACTAGCCTTGATTAACGCATTCGCATTTGCTGTTACAGATTCTTTCCTATCGCTAATGATGTTTAGATCATCTGCATACCCTAATATCTTAATATTTCCATTTAACTCCATACCCTCTGAATTATCTGCTGCCATTCGTACAATATATTCTACGACTAAAAGTAGTGGAGAGAGGGCATCTCCCTGCTTAAGTCCGTTCTTTATTACAAATTCTTCTGACTCCAATTTCCCGACGCGTACTCTACCTTTTGTGTTTTTCAAACTCGCTTCTATAAGTCTAACATACTTCTTTGGTATTCCAAGTTCCAAAAGAATTCTGTACAATTTTGATTGCAATACTGAATCATATGCTTTTGTAAAATCCTAAATACCAGCATATTTTCACATCTTAGAAACCTAAACTGCAGTGCTCGTTCCTTAGCTCGAAAGTACTTCGCTACAGATTTGTTCCATTAAATCTCGGCGCACTTGTCACGTTAAGCTATACGGGGCAGCCAAATGAAAACGGGGTAGGTGGGGTAAAAAACAGGCTAATTGCATAAAGGATTCGCGATATGTAGTTTATCCATCCAAGGAACCGAGAATCTCAACGATTTTTGTCTGTTATTGGTATTGGTCCAGGGAATTCCAAGACCGCATCAAAATCTCAACAGTAATTTCTCAGACTAGCCTCGACATACAAAAAGAAGCGAGCAGGGTACTGAGAAAAGATTTATTAATCAATTTTTCATGTACTTACTAAAACATGACCGCAACTTACATTTTATATTTCCTTGTGCTTTTAATAAATGAGGAATGCAATGTACGTTCAAGTGGCAATTTAACAAATTTCAGATTTTTTACTTTACTTCTAGTTTAAAGCCTTGTTTCTTGCCGAATTTCTATAATTCTAGATCAACGGGAAGTCCCCATAGGTTTCGATGAGAGAGTTCGCGAGGATCCAAAATACATGACATAAATGATGGAATTTTTTGATTGCATTGAATTAGCTTAATTTTTACACCGCCAAGGGAGCATAGACTTCCGTAGGTGACATAAATTTAAATTTGATACGTCAAACTGTTCCAGAGAAAAATGTCTTAATAGATGGACAGACAGACAGACATACGGATAAAAAATTAAAATAAAGTATTTTTCGTGATATATAATTACAAATTAACAGTTTTTGGATTTCTTCCTTGCTTATTGTCAAATTTCATGATTCTAGGTCAACGGGAACCATCCTACAGGAGGCAGTCTTAGAGTATCGAAACATGTCACATAAATGACCTTATCTTTCGAATGAAGTAACTTAGAAGCTCCTAGGACGTAAGACTTTAATACGTGACATAAATTTGAACTCCATACGTCCACCTGTCCATGAGAAACAGAATTCCTTAACAGTCGGATAGAAAGACAGACAGACGGGCGGACAACAGAGCGATCCTATAGGGGTTTCGTCTTTACAGACTGTTTATTATTTCAAAAGTAATCGTTATAACTGTCAATACATTCATCCCGCTATGCGGCAAGAGGATCAGTGCCTTCATGGAATAATGTCTGCGGTTGCCTAGGAACCACAGATGTACCACAGTCTGTCCCTCTTAGTCCGAAGCAAATCGACGGCCGTGAGTGCCTTTCTTCAGGGCTCCTAAAATATAGAAACTGCATGGATAGAGACCAGGACTATGTGGAGATCGAGTACGGGCTTCTCACCGAAACTTATACAGCGTGATCGAAACAACCTTGTCAGTATGTAGGCGAGAATTATCCTGCAACAGAATGACGCCGTCCGTCAATATTCCCGTGCGTGTGGGCTAAACACCGCGCTCCAGTTCCTTTAGTGTGTCCACGTACCGCTGTGAATTAACTGTGGCGCCGTGTTCCAGATACACTATGTGATTAAAAGTATCCGGACACCTGGCTGAAAATGACTTTCAAGCTCGTGGCGCCCTCCATCGGTATTACTGGAACTCAATATGGTGTTGGCCCACCCTTAGCCTTGATGACAGCTTCCACTCTCGCAGGCATACGTTCAGTCTGGCGCTTGAGGCTTTCTTGGGAAATGACAGGCCATGCTTCACGGAGTGCTGCACTGAGGAGAGATATCGATGTCGATCGGTGACGCCTGGCACGAAGTCGGCGTTCCAAAACATCCCAAAGGTGTCCTATGAGACTCAGGTCAGGACTCTGTGCAGGGCAGTCCATTACAGGTATGTTATTGTCGTGTAACCACTCCACCACACGCCGTGCATTATGAATAGGTGCTCGATCGTGTTGACAGATGCAGTCACCATCCCCGCATTGCTCTTCAACAGTGGGAAGCAAGGAGGTCTTAAAATATCAGTATAGGCTGCGCTGTGATAGTGCCAAACAAAACAATTGGTGCAAGCCCCCTCTATGAAAAACACGACCACACCATAACACCACCGCCTCCGAATTTTTCTGTTGGCACTACACAAGCTGGCATATGATGTTCACCGAGTATTCGCCATACCCAAACCCTGCCATCGGATCGCCACATTGTGTACCCCGTCACTCAACACAACGTTTTTCCACTGTTGAATCGTCCAATGTTTACGCTTCTTACACCAAGCGAGGCGTCGTTTGGCATATACCGGTGTGATGTGTGGCTTGTGAGCATCCGCTCGACCATGGAATCCAAGTTTTCTCACCTCCCACCTAACTGTCATAGAACTTGCAGTGGATCCTGATGCAGTTTCTAATTCCTGTGTGACGGTCGGGATAGATGTCTGCCTATTACACATTACGACCCTCTTCAACTGTCGGCGGTAACTGTCAGTCAACGGACGAGGTCGGCCTGTACGCCTTTGTGCTGTACGTGTCCCTTGATGCTTACCACTCATTATCACATCGGAAACAGAGGACCTAGGGATGTTTAGGAGTGTGGAAATCTCGCGCACAGACGTATGGCTTCTGAGTCCGTGAGTTCCGCGGAGCGCCCCGTTCTGCTCTCTCACGATGTCTGATGACTACTGAGGTCCCTGATATGGAGTACCTGGCAGTAGGTGGCAGCACAATGTACCTAATACGAAAAACGTATGTTTTTGGGGGTGTCCTGATACTTTTGATCACATTGTGTACATGAGCGCAATGTACTAGACATGCGCATACACGCGAGAAACCCCGGATAAAAAGCTAGTTCTCTACAAAAATCCCAGCTTTCGACAACGTCCATCCTTGTCACAGTCAAGAAAACACCTGTTCCCGAAGAAATAACGAAACTGGAGAGATGTAACTGATGTAGTAATCCAACTGCGACAGATATATTGGTGCCAATGATGAAACTTTACTCGCAGAGCTATTCCATAATATTATACTATTATTAAATATCAGCTGTGCTGCAGATGACAGACAGCAACATGAACAGCAGCATGTACTGTTAAGCAGTATAAAAGGATATAAATGGAACCCAGTGATGATGAAACATCACCGAAACATGTGCGGGTGAAAAAAGAAAGCATGTTTTAATCTAGAGTAAAATCTTTTAGAATCATAATTATTGTTGAAGCAAACACGGACACAAAAATTGAGCTTTCATACAGAAAAGTCACCTCTAGAGAAATACGTACATTTACGTTAAGTCAACAGTTTTGCTCAAAGAAAAGTTCATTGAAATTTTATACTGAATAATATGGGTTAGCAGTGAATCCTGACGTGGTCAGAGGGGAGACGGCGGTTTTAATGTGGTTTATTAAATAGAATTTTTTATAGCAAAAACTTCCAATGCCTAGAGCGCAATTTTTCTATCACAATTTAAGTTCGATAACTAATTTCGATTTCTATCTGCAACCATCTTCAGATCGTTCAAAATGTGAAAAGGCGGTGAATAAGCACGAGCCATGCTACAGAACGACTGCCAATTTCTGGAACCGTTGTATATACTGTTCTCAACGATAATACCTGTTACACTATTGCAAGTAATGCGCTTTTGATCCAGCTTCTACTCATGCAACTGGACAATTTCCTATATGACCGTCAACCTGCGAAATTACCGTCTACCACCTGATTTGCTCACGGTGACGTGTTCAACTATGTACTGTTATTGATTTGGTATTTACGAATCCATTTTGTTGCGCGACTACAGCTAATGATGATTTCCAATGTTTATTCACGCCTCTTTAAATTTTGAACGATCTGCAGATGGTTGAAATAGCTACCGAAACTGGTTATCGAACTTTTTGATAGGAAAATTGCGGTCTAGGCATTAAAAGTTTTTGCTTTTAAAATTTTTTAGTGTAATAAAAATGGTTTAGAGGATGATGTCCGTCAAAAGATATCTAATATCATTTCTGCAGAACATATGTAAAATATCGCGCTTATTTGGATTTAAATCCGTTACCGACTATTTTATTGGGCAATTGTATATACACAAGCCTATCGCTGAGGACGATACGGCGGTCGGTCGCTACCACTTGGCCTTGTGAGGCCTGTTCGGACGGAGAGTACATATTCGTCGTTCCTGCGTCGGATCAATTTGTTGCGAAATCCAGTACAACTACTGTCCATGCGCCAGGTGCAACGGAGTCGAATTCCATCTTCAGTTTAAAGAAATGTACTGGAAAATCTTCTCGAAGATTACACACAGTAAAAAAAAAGGTGCTGCACACTATTTATTAATACTGACGTCTTTGGAATCACCATAACGTGTGTCCGTCGACCTTCGGCCACACAGTGTATATGGTAAGAAATTTAATACTGTTTCTCTGCAGCAGCGCTAAACACTTATCTGACTCATGATAGCTGACTACCTTTGATCAGTGATTAATATTTTAGTATCCATCGATCAAACTGTTTTCTCAGCTAGAGACACATGTGCAAGATTTTCCCTCGTGTAGTCGTGTATCTGCCTAGCACATCGCTTATTTCGAACACACCATCCCTGGATGGCCTACTGTTATTGGAAGAGCTGTACCAGATAGATACTCATTTTTATCTGCTATTGCGACTAGTTCTGACTCGCTTGATAGTGACGGGTGATGTGACCCACTTTGGCGTAAGACGACACCTGGAGCTACGTTGATTATAGAGTTCTCTGCGTGAAAGAGTATTTTCTACACTACATTACTTATGCTGGTGTTGAAAGGAAAAAGAAATTAGTCCTGAGACCCACTGGTGATTGTGAAATTTCAGTGGAACATGTGTAGGTGGAAAACAGGAAAAGCATGTTTGTTCGAGAAGGAATTGATTTGAAAGCAAACAAAGATGTGGAAAGCGCGCTTTAACCTCAAGATGAATAGTTAACGTTCTTTGTATAGATAACAGAAGAGTAAAAGAAAGAGTAGTTTCTAATTAACAGCGCTCTTCTTCTTATTGTCTTTCCGTGTTTCTACTACGTGGTCGGAGTTCAGGCAGTGTTAGCGGTAATTGATGAGCGGCCGGATACTTTCCCTCACCCCTCACCCCACTCCCCGCGAGAGAGTGGTGTGTGTGTGTGTGTGTGTGTGTGTGTGTGTGTGTGTGTGTGTGTGTGTGTGGAGGTGGGGGGGGGGCAGAATCTGTGCCCCATTTATTTGCGTCTAGAGTAAACGTGTGTATGAGAACGTCTTCTAAATATTTTCGTAATTGTACCTGAGGCAGAAAGTGGGGAACGGCCCGGCGTTCACCTAGATGGGTGTGGGACACCAACCGAAAACCTCATACAGTTTGGGCGGCTAACCACTCCCAGCCGTTAACACGCGAGCCAGATTAGATCCAGGGCAGAACCACGTCCCCTTATCCCGGAAACAGCGCTTTAACACGCTTGGCTGTCCGGGCGGGTTTACTGACAGCACTAATTAATAATAAAAAAGAAAACTGCTGAACTATGTGACGCTAACTCCTAAATGATACAAACTGTGCCGAGATACCGCCCCTTCGACTAACCATCATGTTGCGGAACATGTAGAATTAATATCAAAACAGAATAGGCCGAACGATGTACCGATCGTCGTAAGGCAATGTGAAGAGAGGACGTGATTCTTAGCGCAGCATGGCGTATCTTAACCAGTACCCTTTTTGACCGGCCCCCTGCCTTTTATCTGCCAGTGTATTCACTTGTAGACTCAGCGAGACGGAGTCGTTCTGGAGGCATGTTATCTTATCCCGCTATCGCATCGCTGCACCTCCGCACCTAGGGGAAGGCAATTAATGTTCGGGCAGTTCAGTGAGCGACGGGTAGCTTGTCTGTGATTGTCACGCACTTTTTGCACCAGTGAGACATCTGCGTGCCGAACGTCATAAGAGGTATCTCGAGCTAGCATTCGCGAGTTCTTGTTTGCATGTTTGTGAAGCAGTCGGTGCTGAATGTTGCTCACTCTACTAAAGGGCTATAGAGCAACCTGCGTATCCTGTCACGTAAGCTGTTAATTATGCTGGCTGCAATTTAATCCCATGTAATCGGACTTGTTACCGAATTGTCGCTAACGGAAGGGTGAGTGTAGGAATCTTGAAGAAAATTTCGCTGTTACTAAAAATACGGGGCCTTCTCAGCTTCGGCTAACATCTACACCTACACTCCGCAAGCTATACCAAGTTGTGTAGCTGAGGATACTTGTGGTACCTCTGTCAGTTTCTCCCTTTTCCTGTTCGATTCGTTAAGAAGAACGACTGCCAGTAAACCACCGCGTGAGCCCTCATTTCCTAATCGTGGAGGTATAAAGGAGGAAGTAATATGTTGTGCAACACTTCCTGCGACGTATGCCCTCGGAATTCCCACAGTCAAGTTCTCCGTGGTCTACAACTCCTCTTGTCTATGCTAGGGGAGTTGTTGAGCTTCTCTGTAACGCTATCGCGTCGACTAAATGATCCCGTGACGACTGGATCTTGCGTATCTCTTCTATTACTCCCACTTGGTAAGAGCCGCACAGTGGTGAGCAATACTCGGGATTCAAGAGTCGGTCGAGCAAGTGTTCTGTAAGCCACATTTTTTCGAGAATGAATTACATTTCCTTAACATTCTACCAATGAATCTAAGCCTGGTACCTGCTTTTCCTGGAATTTCTTGTTGCGCTTTCGGTCGCTCCGGATGATTGCCGTTAAGTATATCAACTAGTGGATCTCTCCACCTATTTATGCCTAATACATTACATTTATTTACCCTCGGGGTCAACGGCCGGTCCCTAGTCCTATAACTAATACTATTGAATGTCTATCGCTAGGTAAGTGAACTGAGGACGTTTCTCCGTATAACAAAATCTTTTGTTTGATTATAAGCACAGATGATGATAAGAATTCAAACTGCCGATGCTAAGGATTCAGATTTGCTTCAGCGTTGGTTCTGTTCAGAATAGCGTACAAGCGGACTGTTTCTGTCGTTGAATGTGTACGAAGTTTCCCGCTTCCGCTAGTTTAAGAGGATATGAAATACGTCGGTAGATATAAAATATTTACTCCTATTAAAGCACCGGTGAAAAACACTGAGACTTGTTAAGTGTAGTTGCTATCAAAAAAGTTACACAAGTAATGTGGGAGTTAAGCTATCTTTCGCGATTGTATAACGCCTTACGTGAACCAAACGCGTTTCACTTTATTTAAAAGTATCATGGTGGTCACCGTAACAAATGCGGTTTTGATTGCAAATCGATTTAACACGGTTACGACCAGTTCGGGTCTTTAAAATGATTTTTAGTACACACTTTTTTAACTCCTACATTGCTTCCATGTGTTTTCTTAAACACGGGCACCCATATTCACATTGCGGACATATAAAACATGAAAATTTGGTACATATTTCAGCTCAGTACATTACAAATCGGACGATTCTGTACTGAACAAATGAAAATAATTTAGGAGTAAACAATGCGTGAATACTAAAAAGAAATTTTAAAACATGAAAACTATTTGTAATCTCGTTAAACTGACATTAAAAAAAAACATGTTACAATGACTCTATTGATACCTTTAAATAAATCGAAAAGCGTTCCATTTAAAATAAGACTTTATAGTCACAAAAGACGGAATAACTCACACATTACTTGTAAAACTGCGACTGCGCAAGACAGACCTAAAAAAGGTGAAAAGGTTCATCGCAACTGCCTTTGCTATCGTCCGCCACAGTGGACAATCAGGTGTTAAAATTGGAGCTGCGCGAAGTACTTACAGCTAGTGAAACGCATACTCGAAGAACATAATTAACAAGCACAGCCAGTTGGGTGACACATCACGAGCGAACCGTTTATTGCTGACACGGTGCGGAGTTGGTTTCATTAACCCCACTGCGAGTTTACGATCAGCAGAGTATGCAATTCAGGAGAGTAAACACTCCAGGGACACGATTCTCATTTTATTTCGTCCTTATCATACTACCTTACACCCCCCCCCCCCTCCCCCCACAGCATTCAAGCATCAGATAGTTCTCTTCGTCCTTTGTTGGAACTCTTAATGACGTTGCTCACAAAACAAGGCCTTTGCTCGGCTGTATTATGCACAGTAATTTATGGGGCACAAGGAAATCGAGAAAGCTGTTTAGTGTTCCCGACAGAGTTTTACTACGAATACAACAAAGAGCTTTAAGAATAACGACGACTTTTAAAGTCCTTTTCTTTAGTGCAATGTGCTGTTGCAAGCCAGGATTATAGATGTTATTTCAAGACGGGTCTTAATTTCATGTTCTAAAACAGAAGATTCTTAGTGCTTCTAATATTCGTGAACTACTGTATTACGTTCCCTTGTTATTTTAACCAAACACCGAGCAAGATGGCGCAGTACTTAAGGTACTGCAGTCGTATTTATGAAGAACATTCGTTAGCCTGTCCTTTGACAGTTTTAACAGCTTGTGACTGTATCATCTCAGTTGCCGCTTATTTTGGCTTGAATTCTTAAAATATGTCATACGTGGTACCAGGCCTCCATGTTCATGTCACGAAGTTCCTGCGTACTAAGTGTAAGTTGCTACAGTCTATAACCTGATATAACATCATAAATGTATTCGTTTTAGGGATGACATGAGGGAGATACTAGAACCAGGGTAACAAGTGATCATTGCGGTATCCTTTAAGCCACCCTTGCAGTGTTAAACATCCAAAACGGTGTACGGTACCAGGTACAGATTGCTGCTGTTTGACTATATAATGACTTTCAAGTGTAACAAAAATTTTATTTTCAGTATTTCATATAATTATTGAACGAATTTAAAAATTTAAAATATAGTCATAATCTACTCATTAAGATGTGTAAGCTTGTGTTAAAGGTTTACCACATTAAGTCAAGTTTTAAAGTTAGAAACTGTGTAGGTATCTTGATGCAGAGTAACTTACGGCGCCCAAACTACAGACTATATTCATGAGAGCACTTAGTGACTTCCAGCGAACTTTACTCACAGTTTCAAAACTTTACGAAACCCACTCCGGCAGAAAATAATAAACGGAAAGACGGCCGCGGTGGTCTAGCGGTTCTAGGCGCTCAGTCCGGAACCGCACGACTGCTACGGTCGCAGGTTCGAATCCTGCCTCGGGCATGGATGTGTGTGATGTTCTTAGGTTAGTTAGGTTTAACTAGTTCTAGGTTCTAGGGGACTGATGACCACAGATGTTAAGTCCCATAGTGCTCAGAGCCATTTGAACCAATAAACGGAAAAAAGTTTCCCTTACTAAGACTTCCTGGTCACGTGGCAAAATTTCAGCACTAGGCGTGATGTTTTAATTTATTACTTATTTACTACTAACTCTATTCGCAGCACACTTTCAGACAGTATCAAAATATACCAGTGGATGTACCTGCAAAATTACAACATTGTGTGACACATATCTCACAGGGTATGTCATAAAAATTGAGATGTATGAAAAAATAGTTTTTCTTAAAACGGAGCGCAAATTACCCAGAGTACACACATCCAGTATTTCGATAATCAGTGCATTTAGCGACATCCAACAAACTTTAAACATACTTTCAAACTTTTTCGGAACTTTTTCTCGCTTACGCTTTACAGTCGCACAAAATAATGAAAGAAAACAGTTTATCGCTTACTAAATGTTCGTTGTTCACGCGGTAAAACTTCAGCATCAAGAATGACGTTCAGTTCCTTAAAGAGTTGGGACTGGGATGGGGAAAGGGGGCGGGGTTACTCGTTGTAACACAGGTTTGGGTTTGGGACATGAACCATCGTTGTGGTGGAAAAATGGAAAGGGTGAAAGGGGCAGCAGAACAAAAAAAATGGTTCAATTGGCTCTGAGCACTATGAGACTCAACTGCTGAAGTCAATAGTCCCCTAGAACTTAGAACTAGTTAAACCTAACTAAGGATTCGAACCTGCGACCGTAGCGGTCTTGCGGTTCCAGACTGCAGCGCCTTTAACCGCACGGCCACTTCGGCCGGCCCAGCAGAACAGGATTCCAGACTGCAGCGCCTAGAACCGCACGGCCACCGCGGCCGGCTTCAACAAGATCACGAGTGACAGTCGCCTGCTGAAGATCCCTAATTCGATCTATTTGTTACAATCAAATACATATACAATCACGAGCATTTTACACATATGTTTGTGTACTCTCATGTTAGAGAGAGAGAGAGAGAGAGAGAGAGAGAGAGAGAGAGAGAGAGAGAGAGAGAGCGCTTCTTGAATGACACCTGAACGCTAACTAATCGTTTCACCTACACTGCTGTATGTGAACACTCGATGAGTGTCAGCGTTTTCATGTCCTCATTCCCCGCTGCCGGGCCACCACAATCAGCCTTTTGTCGAAGACCCGTAAGTAGGCACATTTCCCTGTTCTCTGTACACGGAGACGGCCAAATGACTTATACTGTACCCCAAGCAAGTGCTACACGCCTTTCTTGCAGCTTTCACGGGTCCTCCGCATGACCGAGGAATATTTGTATTCATCACTACACTTAAGTGAGAAAAATAATTTGTGCGTTTAAACGAGCAGAAGCAACGTGGCAAGCATTTCATAACTGATGGGATGGCGGTATGATTTAAGCACGAAACTACAAAGAAATCACTTAATGGAAACAAACAAAAGGTGCGAACGAATCTCCCCAGAATTGGCCAGATGTGAGCTTGGCCCAAGTCAGGATGATCAAACGGGAAATTCAACCTATCCCAAATACTAAACAACTACACTACTGGCCATTAAAATTGCTACACCACGAAGATGACGTGCTACAGACGCGAAATTTAACCGATAGGAAGAAGATGCAGTGATATGCAAATGTTTAGCTTTTCAGGGCATTCACACAAGGTTGGCGCCGATTTCTCATACACAAACAGCAGTTGACCGGCGTTGCCTGGTGAAACGTTGTTGTGATGCCTCGTGTAAGGAGGAGAAATGCGTACCATCACGTTTCCGACTTTGATAAAGGTCGGATTGTAGCGTATTGCGATTGCGGTTTATCGTATAGCGACATTGTAGCTCGCGTTGGTCGAGATCCAATGACTGTTAGTAGAATATGGAATCGGTGGGTCAGGAGGGTAATGCGGAACGCCGTGCTGGATCCCAACGGCCTCGTATCACTAGCAGTCAAGATGACAGGCATCTTATCCGCATGGCTGTAACGTATCGTGCAGCCACGTCTCGATACCTGAGTCAACAGATGGGGACGTTTGCAAGACAACAACCATCTACACGAACAGTTCGACGACGTTTGCAGCAGCATGGACTATCAGCTCGGAGACCATGGCTGCGGTTACCCTTGACGCTGCATCACAGACAGGAGTGCCTGCAATGGTGTACTTAACGACGAACCTGAGTGCACGAATGGCAAAACGTCATTTTTTCGGATGAATCCAGGTTCTGTTTACAGCATCATGATGGTCGCATCCGTCTTTGGCAACATCGCGGTGAACGCACGTTGGAAGCATGTATTCGTCATCGCCATACTGGCGTATCACCCGGCGTGATGGTATGGGGTGTCATTGGTTACACGTCTCGGTCAGCTCTTGTTCGCATTGACGGCACTTTGAACAGTGGAGTTACGTTTGAGATGTGTTACGACCCGTGGCTCTACTCTTCATTCGATCCCCGCGAAACCCTACATTTCAGCAGGATAATGCACGACCGCGTGTTGCAGGTTCTGTACGGGCCTTTCTGGATACAGAAAATGTTCGACTGCTGCTCTGGCCAGATCTCTCACCAACTGAAAACGTCTGGTCAGTGGTGGTCGAGCAACTGCCTCGTCACAATACGCCAGTCACTACTCTTGATGAACTGTCGTATCGTGTTGAAGCTGCATGGACAGCTGTACCTGAATACGCCATCCAAGCTCTGTTTGACTCAATGCCCAGGCGTATCAAGGCCGTTATTACGGCAGAGGTGGTTGTTCTGGGTACTGATTTCTTAGGATCTATGCACCCAAATTGTGTGGAAATGTAATCACACGTCAGTTCTAGTATAATATGTTTGTCCAATGAATACCCGTTTATTATCTGCATTTCTTCTTGGTGTAGCAATTTCAATGGCCAGCAGTGTATGTTAACCGTCGTATCATCTCACTCGGTATTTCAACAGACCTAACAATGTGCTCTGAATAACCAATGTGGCGAGATACAATATAATACAAGCGCACATTGCGTGCTGAGACAGTAACGATGGAGAAGAAGTGTGTAGAAACGTGTGCGCAAACGGTATCTTAGTCTGGCGACCATGAACAACCGCTCTATTGTTGTCTAGATATTTGCAGCGGCGCATACTTCCCGATAAGAAGCCGCTTGTCGCAGCGAGCGGCTGTCCCCACTAGAGAGAGCCAGGGCCGACCAGATTTACGCCGGCATCAGCTGTCAGCTGTAGACGCTGAGTCAGCGCCGATGCGACGGCTGAGGTGCGTCTGGCGCGACCTTCGACAGATAACGCCCGCCGGTCTCTTCGCCGTCTACTGTAGGCTGCTGTATCGATACTAGGTGGTGATGGGTTCAGTGGATGCTTCCTCATATGCCAGCCTTCAAAAATTAGTTGCCCAGATTCCATCGAGACAGATTAACTGCACTGTTGGGGGAAAAAATCGCAACACCAAGAGGAGTTGTACAACATAAAAGAAAGTTGGTGGGCGTGTAACAACATCTGAAAGATTTTGTCTCTTCAAATTTTGCGCCAGTCGCTTAGGAGTGGGACTAGTAGTGCCACTACGAGAATGCAAATCGGGTCTGTATTAAAGACACCCTGAACGATCGTTCGTGGTTATCCCACGCACCATGACTGCAAATTTGTGTGTCACACCGGTGATTCGACCTGTTGTGCTGCCTTTCATCAACAGCATTCCAGGGGGAGTTTTCCAACACGACAACGCTCGCCCACATACCGCTGTTGTAACCCAACATGCTCTACCGAGTGTCTACATGTTGCCTTGGATCTGCTTTTTCACCACATCTGTCTCCAATCGAGCATATATGGGATACCATCGGACGACAACTACTGTGTCAACCACAGACAGCTTTAACCGCCTCTGTATTGACCGACCAAGTGCAACAAGCATGGAACTCCATCCCACAAACTGACATCCGGCAGCTATACAACACAATGCATGCACGTTTGCATGCTTCAACATTCTGGCGGTTACACCTGCTACTAATGTACCAGTATTTCACGTTAGCAATGGCTTACGAGTTTCTCACGCTTACATTAACATGTGGTCTTGCAATGGTGATCACTTAAACATGATACCTAGAGAAATGTATTTCCGAAATTTCATTACTCTACTTTGTTATATTGCGATATTTTCCCATCAATGTATTTTCTTTTCTTAGCTTTCTAAAAAGCTTAAGTTTCCGTGATCTTAATGTCGTCTCATTTACATCTTCATCTATATTCCACAAGTCGTCGTATGGTTTGTGGCGGAGGTTACTTTGCGTACCACTGTCACCTCTCCCTTTTCCAGTTACAGTCGCTTATGACTGTTGGGTAAAACGATTACTTGTAAGCCTCTGTGTGAGTTCGAAACACTCTCATTTTACCTTCATATTCTTTTCGCTAGACACACGTAGGAGGAAGCAATATATTGGGTGTCTCTTCCAGAAATATATGATCTCTGAACTTCAACAGTAAACCATATCATCATGCAGAATGCCTCTCTTACAGAGTCTGCCACTTAAGCTGGATGGGCATATCGGCGACGCTTCCTAGATAAACATGTAAAGAAATGCGCTGCTCTTCTTTGTATTTCCTCTATTCCTTTATCATACTTGTCTGGTGCGGATCTCAGACTGACATCTACATCTACGTCTATGTACATAAACCGGAAGTTACCGTACAGGTCATGGCAGAACGTACCACGAACCACTACTAGCATTTCCTTTCCTGTTCCACTCGCAAATAAAAGCGAGAGAAAAACCAGTCTATAAGCCTCCAGACGAGCCCCTAATTTCTCTCATCTTATCTTCGTGCTCCTTACGTGAAATGTACATTGGTGACAGTAAAATCGATCTACAGTGGACATCAAATGCCAGTTCCCTAAATTTCCGCGGTAGTACCCCGCGAAAAGAGCCCCGTCTTCCCTCCGGGGATTCACTTTTGAGTTCACGAAACATCTCCTTAGTAATATGGGCGCTGATCGAACCTACCGGTAACAAATCTAGCAGCTTCGATGACTTCCTTTACTCCGACCTCGTGGGGATCCCAAACATTAGAGTAGTACTCAAGCGTGGGTCGCACTAGCGTTCTACACGCCGTCTCCTTTATGTATGAGCTACACTTTCCCCAAATTCTCTCAATAACACTAACTCGAACATGCGCTTCTTGCAACGTTACGCCGTCGCTGTGTCAAGCAGCGCATTACTAATTTTATATTCGAACATTACAGGAGCATTTTTCCTTCTCATCCTCATTAACGTACATTTTTCTACATTTAGAGCAAGCTGCAATTCATCACAAGAAGTAGAAATACTGCATGAGTCACCTTGTATCCTTTTACAGTCACTCAGCGACGACACCTTCCCATACACTACAACGTCACCAGCAAACAGACCTTGTCAAATGGTTCAAATGGCTCTGAGCACTATGGGACTCAACATCTTAGGTCATAAGTCCCCTAGAACTTAGAACTACTTAAACCTAACTAACCTAAGGACATCACACACACCCATGCCCGAGGCAGGATTCGAACCTGCGACCGTAGCAGTCCCGCGGTTCCGGACTGCAGCGCCAGAACCGCTAGACCACCGCGGCCGGCAGACCTTGTTCGTCAAATAATTTATGTATACAGGGAGTAAGAGCGGTCCTACCAAACTTCCCTGGGACACTCCTAACGATACTCTTCTCTCTGATGAACACTCGCCATCGGGGGAAACGTTGTGGGTTCTATTACTTAACAAGTCTTCAAGGAGTCAAATATATATGGGAACCTAATCCGTCCGCTCGGACGTTCGTTAACAGTCTGCAGTCAGACACTGTTTCAAATGCTTTCTGACCCTTTGTGGATGGACTACTTTTCCCGACGATTTTTCCAATGAATCTCAATTTGGCATCTACCTTACCTGCGATTTGTTTTATGTGGTAGTTCCTCTTTCAGTCGCTCCGCACGCATAGTAAAGGCCAATGAAATTGAAAAGTTCCTGCTTGCATGTTTTAATGTATGGGAGACCATATGCATTTCGCAGCAGCAATACTGGAAATGTTTCTCGCAGTCGTTGAAAGTAGATGATTGCAGTGTGTCGCGCAGTCGTGTGTTCTTGATTCGAAGGAAAAAGGGAAGTTGGCTTAGGACTTGATATCGACATTGAGATCATGACGACACAGCATTAGGCCAGTTGGACAAGGGTAGGGGCTGGGAACTGACCTTGGTCTTGTTGAAATAATTCTGGTAGTAGACTCAAGTCATTTTAGGGAAATTAAGCACAATCTAAATCTGACGGCTTCCTGCGCGTAGTAAATGTTGATGACACACACTGGTGATGCGTCAGATGGTATCACCAAAAGTTTGTGATGTTTCGACGAAGCATCTGCTTGTCGTTTTCAGGCGATGATGTCGATTGTTGGTGAAAGTCCCCAGCAGGAATTTGCTTCATATATTCTCAGTCGAGATTCGTCGCGAAAGATGACTTACTGCTAGGCCGTCTACCAACACTCGAAATCATTCGATAAGGCGCCCTATCATTAGCATCAAATCTGAACTCAGGTTTCCAATTGGATTCGAGCTCTGTTTATCAAGACACTTTAGCAGCTTGGGTCTATAAGGGAAGGAGACCTCTGTGGGGTCGGTATTGGCCACAAAAACGGGCAAAGCAGCTGCGATATTAAATGTACTCATCATCTGTACTACAGCGTTATTCAGCATACGGCTGCGGAAGTTGTTATTCCACGGTCTGGAGGTAAGGAATCCCACAGCCGAGTTGCGGGTATCAGAGACTGTCTTTGGCAACAAGGGGGGGTATGAAATACTGGCGTGCCGCTGCAAATCTCGGGAATTAATTTTCACTATCTGCTCATACTCATAAATACACACTAATATTCTGCCCGACATGCATAGAGCATCGAGCAATGCAGGAATCTTGCTTTTCTGTTCTGGACGAGGTGTGTTATTGGAGTTGGTATACTATTTCTATCCTCACAATGAGACACATGTGAACTGCACCATGTGCGGTACATTACAGTCAGAGTCCGTGCACTTTACTGTTAGACGGATATGCATAAAATGGAAGGGATGAGATTCGTATGCGCTTCTCTAAAAGAGTTGAGGGGCCGCAGAATTTGAAGTTCCGCATAAGAAGGATGGATTCACATTGACAGCATTTATGCTATTTGTAGCTGATCCCTTGATATTAATTTTATAGTGAATATTTTTATTTTGCTTAATCCAGAAATTTCGCTTCTGGATTAGATCGGATATCTTTGACAAATTTAACAATTTGCTACCTGATTTGATAGACCTGCTTGTAGAGTGTAATGCTTATAGCGTTAGCTTAAGAGAAAAAAAGGTAAAATAGACACGCACAGAATCTTCGTGCTGAATTCCCCCCCTCCCCCCCCCCCTTTCCGCGTGCACGAATCTCAGATTGGGTTTCTCTTCTCCGATTCATAAAGCAAAGCACACATTTACTGTGTGTCTAGATGTGGCTGCATCTTTATTGCTGTAACAAAAGATAACCCAATGCAGTGCCATGGCAGGATCTCTGTGTGTTCCTTTGGTCAGGTTAAAAGTGTTTTAATGGATTGTTTTTGAAAGGAAATGTTAAGTCAGTGTGCGACACGCCTGGATTACCAGACAGTGATTGCGAATGCATATTTTATCAGCTTTCTCTGTTTACTGTGTCAGATAAGACACACAGTGTTGTGTTATCTAACGCTGGTGTCTGCTTTCACCTGCTGGTGACATTGTCTAACTCCTTCATGTTGCCCACAGAGCAGCAACGAGCATAATAGTTCATTATTAAAAACTAAACAGCTACAATATTCTAAATACAGTCGTGGATATGCAGAATTGTTCCGATTTCTATCAAAATAGAAGCCTTGCATTTTGGTTCACCAGAAGCTAGGAATTACTTGCTAACGGTTAGTATACATACGTCCCCAAAGGGGGCAAGAGCGGCGCTTGCCCCAACTGAAATCTGGTGTAAAGACTTGCCACTAATTTCGCAATTCTTGTTTGCCATTGTACTGAAGAGTAGATTTAGCTCTGCCATGGCGAGAATACTGTGGCTTCAGAAATCGCTACGTAACTTAGACTTGTTTGGTTGTCACACTTGACTTGCAATTATGTACGGTTGTCACACTGTTGATGAAATTATGTTGTAGCCCTTCTCCCAGTTCGGCGGTGTCTTGCAGTCAAGGCGAACACGAACTTTACAGAACATATCCGAGAAATATTTCCAAAACTTTTCTCGTCCATTTCTGCGTTCTCTACAAGAGCAGCACCGTACAACTTGCAGCTACACAGTTTCAAATTCTGCAGTCCACTCGGCAAATCCGCACAATAACGTGTCAAGCTGAGGGGACGAGAGCCGTCTTGGTTCAGACCTCTTTCCCACATCCATTTAGTCGACTGCTGAGTCTAAGAAGGAAACATTACCAGCTTGACCCCATATTTTAAGGAGAAAAACGTATTGGTACAAGATATCAGCCCGAGCAATCTATCCTGTGCGAAAATTTGTGACATAATTCTGACCTACTGAAAGCACAGCTTTTAAACTCTGGCGCGCACTGCTTGCTTGTTACTCGGTCCACCCCACTGCAGCCGCCTAATACTCATGCGCGAAATATTATACAGTCACCCCATTTACATAGGGCTCCCCAAAACCGGATTTCGTAAACCGATTTCTCAATACCGCTTCTGGGTGCTCATGTAAACTCTTGAAAACAGATTCTGGAAATCTGCTTCTAGTTGCCGATTTTCCGAATCCGCAATCGATTTTGCTTCCATGTAAACGCAACCGGTTTTGAAACGTGCTTGGGTTGTCAAGTTACGTGTTGTTTACAGAATATTCGGTTAATATGGACTTATTGTGCAGTGAAGGAGAAGCAGAAATATTGCACTGAGCATGAAGCTATCTACCTGTTCTATTTAAGTGAAGAGAAATAACGATTGGGTTGACTGAATCAGAAACTGGATCAGCTATTTTCCAGACGCTATATTTAACTGGGCTAGAAAATCCGCTTCAGACTTTAACATGTAAACACGACAGCGAAAAACAGTTTCCGAAATTCCGTTTCCGTCTTTCGGAAGATGTGTCGCTTGTAAATGTAGAGAGTGCAGTGACAACCGAAGCCCTGCTATTCACAGGATGTTGAAGTTGAAGGAAGAGGAGGCAGTAGGTGTGTGGTGTCACCGCCAGCCACCACACTTGCTAGGTGGTAGCTTTAAATCGGCCGCGGTCCATTAGTACATGTCGGACCCGCGTGTCGCCACTGTCAGTGATCGCAGACCGAGCGCCACCACACGGCAGGTCTCGAGAGACTTACTAGCACTCGCCCCAGTTGTACGGACGACTTTGCTAGCGACTACACTGACGAAGCCTTTCTCTCATTTGCCGAGAGATAGTTAGAATAGCCTTCAGCTAAGTCCATGGCTACGACCTAGCAAGGCGCCATTAACCATTTCTAGAGAGAGTCTCACTTGTATCATCAAGAACGCTGTATACAAATGATGGATTAAACTTAAGTATTCCAGAAGCTACGTACTTTTCTTTATAGCATTCATTACGTATCCTGTTTAAGACCTCTCGCCAGCCTGCGTGAGCTTATAGCGTGCATTTCGGTCTCCTCAAACCACACTGTGTCGGCACTTCTGTCGACACATCAAGGTGGACACATCTGCCCAAAGTGTTTTGAAATCTCGTTCAAGAAAAAGTTATTTTACCCAAGAAATAATAAATAATATGAGTATGATATGTAATATGTCAATCTCACACAGAATTATGGCACAGATCTTCTCTAGGGATCGATTTCTGAGGCTGATACCCAGCAAGAGTGCTCTTTTTCTCTCTAAAATATTAGGTCAAGTTGGTGATGTTTCCTTGCAAGTTACGCCCGCATCTCGTGGTCGTGCGGTAGCGTTCTCGCTTCCCACGCCCGGGTTCCCGGGTTCGATTCCCGGCGGGGTCAGGGATTTTCTCTGCCTCGTGATGGCTGGGTGTTGTGTGCTGTCCTTAGGTTAGTTAGGTTTAAGTAGTTCTAAGTTCTAGGGGACTTATGACCACAGCAGTTGAGTCCCATAGTGCCCAGAGCCATTTGAACCATTTGAACCTTGTAAGTTACACTTATCGCACTCGCGTGTCAGTAATTTTGTTATGATGAGTGATGGTAAGTAATTAAGCTATCGTACATGACATAACGTCATCTGCCCTAACATGGCTGCCCGTACGCAAGACGACATGCCATGGCACGCACAGTTTCGCTGCTGAGCGGTGCGTGCAGAGGGGTGTAGGAAGGAGCGTCCATCTACCTATGCACTGAGCTATTGAAACTGCTATACATTATACAACGTGTACATTACGTAACAAATTTCATAATTCTTTAACGTGGCGTATGTTCACGGATGTAAGAAGTGGTGCTCCATTCCCAACTTCACCTCCTAGGCGTCGTTTCTTCTTCTTTTTTTTTTTTAAGAAAAAACTTACTAAAGTAACCAAAATTCTTCCCCATGGTTCAAGCTACCTCCATACCAAATTCCATGGAAATCGGTTCAGCGGTTTAGTCGTGAAAACGCAACAGAATAGGTACTCTCGCATTGATAAAATTCATATCAGTAACACAAAACTATTACTTTAAAAACATGATGATGATGTTTGTTTTGTGCGGCGCCCAGCCCAATCTCGCCACTTTCATGAATGATGAAATGATGAGGACAACACATACTCCCAGTCATCTCGAGGCAGGCGAGAATCCCTGACCGGGAACCGAACCCTGGACCCCGAGCTCGGGAAGCGAGAACGCGACCGCGAGACCACGAGCTGCGGACAAAATGATGGAAGTCCTGAAAATACAAATGGTATCAAAATTGAATAAATTTTGTAAAGCTCATTCCCTGTTTTCACACTACATTACCTTGAAAGAGATTAATAATACAAAATTATGGACTTCATATATTCCACTGTAAACTTCATGTACTCCACTGTAAATGTGTTTATCTTTAGTCTTTAAAATAATTCAGAAATATGTGAATTGGTATCTATCAATATTCTGAGATACAGTACGTTTCGTACAAGTCACTTTCTTACCAAATCTTGTTCTTGAGTCACGACACGTCTTCAGAGTCAGTTATGTGTACGAAAAATGATGATTTGAGAATCTTTCCCTCCCCTCCCCTCCTGGATCAGTTTCTATAGACATCCATGTCTGCATAGTACGGGGCTACTATAAATGATTCATTCGTTTTCAAAGTTCTATGTTTTCCAAAGTATCACACGTTCGAATGTGATTGGCGCATGGACAGAACCGTAAGCTCACAGAGTTTGCACTGTGCTCACCAGTTGGCGTTACGAGCGCAGTGCCTTGACAAAAGTGCAACAAAGCAAGAAAACACCTTTTGTTTATCGGAATATGCAAGATGTTTATTTGTTCTGTGCAGCGTGAATTCAGAAAGAATCATGGAAGAGAACCGCCATGTAACGGAGCAGTGTGCGTTGGTATCGACAATTTAGGGGCACTGGTTGTTTTTGTGAACAGAAAAGTACTATTCGACCAAGTATGCCAGATGCAGTCGTGGGGAGGGTAAGGCCGTCCAGAAAAAGTCAACGGTCCACCCAAGCCACGAACTTGGAATACTGCAGCAAACTGTGTGGACGATTTTGAGATAGAGGTTATATTTCAGACTGCGCCGTCTGCAGCTCGTGCAGTAACAGTATGGGCGGCGCCTTCAGTATTGCAGCACTTGAACATTTCGCCTCCAAGCTGATATTCAGCGACGAAGAAACGTTCCATTTATCTGAAAAGGTTAATGGCCACAACGTAAGAGTGTGGGACACTGAACAGCATCATGAAATAGTGGCGCATGAATGAGATTCGCCAGAGAATAATGTTTTCTATGGAAGACGTATATAAGGCTTTTCATTTTTTTTGGTGCGAGGACTGACTGGTACCTCTTATCTTGCAATTGTTGTTTCCACAACTGACTGCTGATTCGTAGAATTTCATATTCTAACAAGACGAGGCTCCCCTTCATTCGAGCATCGATGTTCACTTCCTAAACGACGAACTTCCGTATCGCTGAATTGGAAGTAATAGTGAAGATGGTTTGGCTCTGTTTATTTGGCCCCAAGAACGTGTGACCTAACGCCTCGTGACTCTTTCACTGGGAGTACGTTAAGGACCGTGTTTACGTGCCTCCACTGAAAAGAACGCTGGAACAGCTCAGAGATCGCATCAGTTCTACGGTGATAATAACTGGCAAGATGTTGGTACGTGGTATGAAACTGACTACCGTTTGGATGTGTATCGTGTGACCAAACGGGTAGTCATAGAACATCTGTGGATTGCAAAATGTAAACTTGGTGAGTTTACGGTTCTTTTCATAAATCAATCATATTTGTACACGCAGTTCTTTGGAAAACAGAGCCTTGAAAAGGAACGAATCATTTGTAACAGCCCTGTATTTGTACTCTGTGTTGGTCTCCTGCCACCTCCATCGACAATATACATCGAACTGTGGAATGTCGAAATAGATCTTGATTCTGTTCCGAGTGCTTCGATTTGGTGAAGTGATTGTATACGTGACTTAAGATCTTTGCTTGTAAGTTTTAAATTCATATCTGATGAAGATATCGTAAATACGGAATGTATTGCGAGACTGATTAACCATCATTTTTTGCTAACGTTGTCGAAATTTGAATTTGAGCGTGTGATCTTCACGACAGAATTGTGTAACCTCGGACAGAAATCGTGACTAATACATTTTTCAGTATTTCGCGCGGAATGTCCGTTACACCGTGAGCAACAGTATCATTAAAATATTTTTTCTCAGTTAAAAAGTATTTTACCGTTAGTGGTGCACTCACCGTTATCTGCAGCTTGAAGTTTCAATAATTCGCAAGAACATGGTCACTGACAGTCAGCTACATCCACATATATTGTACGCGTCACGCTGGTTCTAGGCAATTCCATAGCTATTAGCATGAAAAGACAAAGGGAAATACAGTATTTGCCCTTATGCTTCTACATTAATGCCCAATGTCTGTTGGCAAAATGTTTACTTACCTTGTAGCTTGAGCTCGAAATAAATACTTTTCGTTTGAAAACAAGATTGGAAGAAGCAAACAGTAATTAAATTTTTGTATCAAATTCCATTTGAAATTGTATCGCAGAGAACACGGGGTTGACAACAGAGCAGAGAATCCAAAGATTTTGTTCTTCGCGAGTCAAAGAAACTGCAAAAAGTCATTAAGATTAAATAAAAAAGATTAGCGTCGATGTCTACTTAAAAATAATATTGTGGACTTTAGAAGAATCAAAATTTCAGGAATTGAGAGAGTGTCAGCAATTTAATTTAAAAAGAAGAACTTGAAAGCTGTTATTTCAAGTAAAATAACGTTTTGAGATGTTGGCACGCACTGTAGAGTTTAAAGGTCTCCAACCATTTCAGTGAAATTGTAGTTCGGTCTAAAAACTGCGCTAGTTTTTATACTGGTTAAATCGTACAACCACAACGCCCTTTCTTGTTAAGTAGTTTCACCATCAACTATACAACATTCGTACCGACACTACCCCCATTCATTTTTCTAAGCACATCACCTGCTCTAAAGCTACATTTTATAATATACGATAAAAAACAATCAGAGCGTTCTTGTAACCCTTTATCTTGTCATTGCCACGTAGCGAAAGGTCAACCCCAAATCCTCTCCATTAATAATAAACAACAACGCTTTGTGATAACGCAACGCGTTGCACAAATTTATCTGTAGGCGCAACATGGACGGTTCCACAGCATACTGGACTTTCTGTATTAACCGTATGTTTTCATAGGATCATGAAGTACTACGCCGCGAATTTAGATTAGAAGCGTTTCATTCTTCCACTGTGATGCTTCATCGCTCTGTAGACCTAAGAATGCAGCGGTAAGCATATGACACTGTAACGGTTATTCTACAAGCAGCTTTCTTTCAAGAAAATAATTTAAAAGTTGGTATTACGCAGGTTTTTAACTTGGCCAGAACTGGAACTTTTTATGGCTACTTACAAGTCGCCATTCGTGGTGTTGATAGTTAATTTGTTACGTGTGGTTAACAGTCTTGCTGAACATACAATTTCTAATATTTTTGTAAACTTATCGATAGGAAGAATGGACTGCAATTTTGTATCGTGTGTTTTATCACCTGTTTTGAATAGCGGTTTGACAGTCTGTTGGGAACAGTTCCTTGCTGAAAGGATTCATTGACTATGTGAGAGAGTAATTTGCTAATAGTTTAACAGCAGATTTCCAGTATCGGAAGTCTAAGTGAAACATCCTCCACATCAATGTATTTTTTTTAATTCTTCGTTGATCTAATTACCCTCTCAGTTTTGTTTATTGGTATAGGTACAGGTACGGTATACGTAATCTGGTCTCGTTTTACCTGCACAATTTTTCTACAAGTTTCACGGCTTTCTGCATGAATCCTTCGCAACTGATCTGATTAGCTGCTGTCAAAAGCTGGATTATTAAACGTTTTTGCAACAATGTATGCTCTTAATCTGCAACGATCATATCCGCACATCCATTCATCCTGTGAAAAACATTCCACTATACCACTGATTTTAGAGCTGCTGTCTTGGGTTTACACTCGCTCTTAAACTAACAATTATTTCGAGCGAATACTGTAGTTCTTCCATTATAAAGTCACGAACGATTGGCTCCATCTACCTTCATTTATTCCCACGATGACAAGTTTCGCGTCTGTAATGACTCATAGCTTACTTATGTTCCATCCCTTGTAGTCACGCAGACAGATTGTTATTTGGTTTCGCATCGTCTACATAGTAGAAATGTTTCCGAAAGATTACTGCCTATAGAATGAAGTGATCAACGCCGAGGAAACTGACGGCATCAAACACTAGCTAAAACGGGAGAAAAAGGCGGGGTACCCAAGAAATGAACATTTGCAGCCTTTTGCTGTGTAGTTGCCAAATTGTACTAAATTGCTTCAACTTTGCACATCATTTTTTAATCTTCAATATTTCATCTCTACATGGAGAACAAGAGGTTAGTTAACAGCTGCTGCTGACACAATATTAAAGCAAAAAAATTGTTTCGTCGTAAGTACGAAGTTTAGTGCCTCTTGTTTTAAAACTTCCGTATAGCGTTTCATATGTTTTTATGTCAATCATTCTATGCAGAATGTATCTGTATGACATACGATCGTACTTCTTTCGACCAGACGGATACCAAATACAGTATTACAATCAAAAAATTTGAAACCCACGAGAGCCTGAGAATAGTTCCCGGAGCTGCCGCTAGAGGCGGTAGTCACTGCATAGCAGCAGTGTTGCCAACACCGGCAGGCTACTCTCCACTGATCTCAGCTTTCATATATGCATCCTCTCCGTGGTGAGGTTTAAGTTATCGTTTAGATCAACAGTTTGATGAAATGAAATTGTGCGAAAATATGCATTCCGTCTGTAACACATTGAGCGTAGATCGTTCCTAAATTCTAATGTTGGTGCTACACATTTGATCCTATAGTTATCGTTCAATACCACGCTGCAATCACAAGTTTTGCGGATAGTTTAGTACTTAAAGTTATTGTATTTTGTGCTTTCTAGCCATTAAATTCATATTTTCATGTCCTTAACACACATCGGGTATCATTTTTCTGCGATAACGAGAGACAGTTACATGTTCATATATGGCTTTGGAAGACTTAACCGCTGCAGTAATTTCATATGTGTTGGTGAGAAATAAGAATAATATAGGTGGCAGTGTGTACACCCTTTGAGTGACAGTTTGCATAGAATATTTTGTTTGACAGGTGAAGGGGCGGGGGCGCGTACAGTGGTGTGTTGCTCGGAATTGAGAATCTGTACTTGTTGTTAATGAATAAATTAACGTGTTGCTGTGAAAAGTGTCAATTATGTTATACCCAGATATGGATATGTCATTCATATACAGTAACGTTTGCTGAACAAAGTGCATATGATTTCTTTCTGTTATTTAAAATGTTCGAATGAAACATGCAGCTTCGGTAACGATTGTGTTTCCTGGCCCTCAGTGGTTTCAAGAGTGGCATTTGGCCAGTTTGGTGTTTTCTCGGTTAAGAAAAAAAGAAGGAAAAGAAACATGAGAAGAGATTATGTCGGCAGTGTTGTCTTCGGGTTAAAAAAAGGCAACCATTTATAGTGCAATGATTCTAATTCGGTAAGTCTTTTTTTGAACACGTTTTCGTTTATATAGCTATGTGCATTGGCAGTTATTAATAAGCGGACGCAAAGCGTCAAGGATTAATTACTACCAGAGATTAAAAGAAAGCAGATTTTTGGAAGTATCAAGTAACGCACTGAGGCAGCTCATAGTTAATGTCAGTACGTCAAAATAGTTGCGGTACATCAGCAGTAGCCTGAATACAGTGTTAAAGTCGCAACAGGAAAAATGTATAGCCGGTGCATAGCACAAATCCTGTCAAACATTCTTTATTATATTGTCAAATAGTTTACAGGAACGTTTGATCATTAAGATAGTTACAATGTGGACGTATTATCCCAGGTGTTTTATTATGTAGCAGAAGTTTCCCAATTTTTTTAACTTTTTCCGAGCGGACCACAACTGAAAGTCTGTTGTCTTTGTCGCTATAAACAGTATGTGAATGTCAGAGAGGTCTTTGTGTGGTGTTGAAGAATCTGTATATTCTTTCATTATTGACGAGAGTAAATTACACAGTTCATAAATTTCCTTCTCCTTTGCCCCATTTTTTGCATTCACGTGCAATACTTGGACAACCTTCCTAACTTTATCCACACATATATGATTGAGTCACCAACATATCACTAGACACTATTGCCAAATATCGCCACAGTTTTCAGTTCCATATCAGACAGATATGAAGTGTCAGCCATTGAGTGTGCAGTATGCCACATTCATCTGATTGCCTGGTATACTTTCAGGTTGACATCACAGTTGAAGCAAAGTGTGTATTGCAAGAGACGATCGAACAGATGAGGTGAGCTCCACTCTTCTCTTTGGCAAATGACCATTCTCTGCTTTTTACTCTGCTTTTGGAATGGGTTGAGCTGCAGTCTCATTTTGCAATAGAGCATTTGAATTGAAGCTTTTTGATGTGCCACTTTGTAGTATCATTTTAACACCACTGTCTTGCTGTGGTGTTTATTTTCTACCTTGCGTGATATAAATCATTAAACTGTTGTGGCTGCAAGCTCATTTATCTTGTGGTAATCTTCTTGTTAAGCAGTTGAAAGAGAAAAAAGTATATGCTGGCAGTACATTGCTGTAGTTAAGTTTACTGAAGGATAGGAGGTTTTGTACTGGAGGTTTCAAAGCTGTGAATTTCTTACTATGTTAGATGATTATTCAACTCTTGATGTCATTTCACCTAGAAGTAGGCAGTAAGGTTGTCAGTGAGAGCTGTTTGTTTCAGTAGAGGAAAACTGTATGTTCTGTTAAACATTTGTCATCAATGATGAATGTTGAAGTTGGATCCTGTCATACTCTTTTTTTGATTAACGTTTGACAGTCTGTGACAAATAATCTCAAGCCAGCCATGTAATTCACAGAAAGTAATATTTACTTACACAAACCATCCTAATTATCTTATAATTGCCTACTGTACTGTATTTTCGGGGACAACCCTACACAAAAAGGCCAGGCTATGTGCATTGTATGTTGATATTGCCATTATTATTCATACATCATGTATTTTTTTTTTTTCATTGACATATTTTTTAGTGTTCCTTCATTCCAAATTTAATTTTGCCATTAACTGGTAGGAACTCGTACTTTGTGTACCAGTTTGCCAATAAAAACACTGTGGTAACCGTTGTATTGTGGTTGTCATAGCACCATTATTGTCTTTTCCATATGAATTTTATTTTGGAAAAAAATTGTCACTGCCATTACTTTAAGTGGTGATATATTCTTCACAGGCCTTGCTACAGATCTGTGGTAGCTGTATCAGCAATTAAAGTATATACAGTATTGGAAAGGGGGGGGGGGGGGGAGTGAGAGTGAGTGCGTGCGTGCATGTGTGTCATTAATTTTCGTGCTCCATATTATTCTCCTTGGGAATCAAAATGCTGCTGTTACTACCATAATATTGTTAGCCCCCCCTTTTAGCATTCTCTATGAATTCACTTCCTTAGCACTGTCAGTATCTGTGTATTTCTGTGCACTTGTCATTTGAACATGTAGGGCCTGTGTACTGCGATTATCTCAGCAGTTAATATTAAATAGTCTCATTTTTGCACATTTCTGGATTTATTGCTTAAAGTTTTCTTCGTTTATTGGCACATTTTTGTTGATTGCTTAAAATCTTTAGGAAAATCATGAACAGTATGAAATACAGTTAGCCCTCATAACTTTCCCTGCAACATTCATTACTACTTTGCAGTGAAGTTCATCTCATTTTTGTTTCAGTATGTCAGAATTCTTCACAGTTTCATATTACTTCTGGTCTGTTCATTCCTGTTCAATTTGTTCATTGAGAATATTGTTTGCATATGAGGAATTTTTTGATTGTGTAGTTTGATGTACAGTGCATGATTATTCTTATTGAGAATTCACTGTTTTCTTTGTAAAGTGGCTTCGCAGGTGTGCAATAAAGCTTTTAACAACTTTGTTGGTGTGGCTGTTATCTGCAGCAAGTATATAAATATTCAGTTTCATAAACTGAAATGCCTTTCTCTTGATCCAGTCTGTATTTATTCATGTTCCAGACACTGCTTACCTTAAAGCATCGTCAGCAGATTTAATTGCAAAGAATATAGTTTTTTTTATATGCGGTACATATAGATTAATGATGTAAAAATTATGTCAAATGTTTTCTAATCTAGAAGTATCGTGTATTAAAAAACTGTATTATTCCCAATTAAATACACTGAAGATCTGTTAACGTAAAGAGCGAAATGTGTCTAGAACATAAATAAATATAGGTTGCAGCAAGAAGGTGTTTCAATTTACAGAATACATAAAGCTTTTGTTTACTGACTTAAGTGATCGTTGTTACTTACAAAAAAATGTGTGCTTAATATAGAAAAGATTGTACATATCCATTTGTGTATTAAAGCATGCAAATAGCTCTCTCTCTCTCTCTCTCTCTCTCTCTCTCTCTCTGCATGTGTGTTTTGATCCACTCATCCTCCTGTAGGAATAATTTTTCATGCAAAATGGAGCCGCTTAGTATGGAATGTTACACTCGCAGTAAGTTAGTAAGATCTACCTGCTAATAGCAGTAAAGTTGTATGTATGTATGTATCCAGTTAATCATAGCATGCACTTGTTCTGGAGATTGTCACCATTTTGCTTTACTATTTCGATCATCATCTTGGTGCTGATGAGGTATCCATATCTGTAGCATAATGTGCATTGAAAGAAAAAAGAAAAAAAAATATGGTTTAGAAATTATACAAGTATTGAAAACTTTTGACTTATTTGTTGTATATACAAATCATCAAATACCTGGCCCTGATAAAGTTTGGTTTGAGTTCTGATACTGGTGTACATAAATTTTTAGTGTCAGTCATTAAGTTGATACTCGTTTCAGTACAAGAGTCATTGTTTTTTACAAACAGGTCTTTTATATACCACTTTTGTCATCTTATTATTGAGAGACATGCAATTGTTTTAAAAATGCTTAATTGGTTTCAGCAAAATGTTCAGAGTAAACACAGAAACCCTATAGTCTGATATCCTTCGTATACACTCACTTTCTTGTTTTACTTACAAAATGTAAAAAAAAAAAAAAAAAAAATGCTTCAATGTATTTTAACCACCTTGTATTCTCTTCTTCTCTTAAAGTGCCTGGGCTGGCAGTATTAGTGTTGGTTGTGGCTGTGGTGCTGGCCACTCTGGGCCTGGTGACGTGCGTCGTGAGCCACTACCGAACGACTGGCGGTGGCCTGGGGGGGCGCGCGCGCTCCTGGCACAAGAGTGAGCCACCGCCCCCCGCCCCCGCCGGCCCACCTGTACCTCCACCTGCCCCCGTAAGTATGGTAATGTACTGACTCAAACATTTATGTAGTGGCAGTATATTTATTTTGCCTTGTAAAATGTATGAAGTTCTTTCCTCCTGAAACAAGCAACTTTTATGGTGCAAAAGGAAACAATTTTTTGTGTCCAGAAAGAGATTTTCACTCTGCAGCGGAGTGTGCACTGATATGAAACTTCCTGGCAGATTAAAACTGTGTGCCGAACCGAGACTCGAACTTGAGACCTTTGCCTTTTGCGGGCAAGTGCTCTACCATCTGAGCTACCCAAGCACAACTCACGCCCCATCCTCACAGCTTTACTTCTGCCAGTATCTTGTCTCTTACCTTCAAAACTTTACAGAAGCTCCCCTGCAAACTGCAGGAGAGCTTCTGTAAAGTTTGGGAGGTAGGAGACGAGATACTGGCAGAAGTAGTTGTCATTGTGGTGGAAAAACAAGAAAACTATCTTTGCATCACACACAGTCATGACAAGACAGATGCAAAACTTAGATTCGCGGATGCTGGTAGAAAGAAAGTCACTCCAAGACCGCGATCAAGACACATTCAAAATGCAGAGAAGGATTGTTAATTAACAGTGCATTAAAAGTTAAGATTAAAATTCAAAATTTCTATGCAAGTAGAAACCAACTAAAGATAAAGTTACAGGTGTATGCACTGTCCTTGGCCTCAACTGTTGTTGATACATTTACTTCTAACTTCAGTTAAATTCTGCAACAGTTTATGTAGACAGGATGTACAGCAGACTTTACATATTGTATCAAAGCATCTAAAATTTGAATTGTGGTGGGTAAGAAAAAGAAAGATTTGGATGCAGTCTTTTCATTATTAGACACGAGAAACGTATTCCGTACAGACAGATTGGAACATTAGTGCTCAATAGATTTATAATTCAATTTTTCCTTTCTTTTAGAAATGAGAAAACTACTTCCTTTGGTTATATGTAAATCATTCACCTTTATATGTCCAAGAAGCAGGAATAATTCTTTTTCCTGTTCATGCAGGTATTATAATTGAGTCTATTGGAGAAAATTCAACATTTGAAAATGTAAATAAAATTACCTTGAAAAATGAATAACTAGTTCTTTGCAAATGGATTGTCTTTACACATAGATAAGACACACTATATACAGTTGTTTACTGTATGCCTGACCACATCATTAGAAATAAATGAAACAATGTTCTGAATTCTCGGATTTTTATATCATTGATAAGAACCTAAACCAGTAATCACATATCACAGATCATCTACAAGATTTAAGCTGTGAAACTTTTATGCTACTGGTATCAGATATTGGAGAGGAAAATATCATCAAATTGACTTGCTTTTCCAATTGTCTTATGGTGGAAAATTTTGGGGTAATTTGTCATTGAAGGAAAAGAAGTGTTTGTTGCACTGTAGCAAGTAATAACAATAATTTATGGTGCGGACTCTAGAACCTCTTTTTGGTTCTTTAAATAGTTGTGAATACTAACAACCTCCTTTATAAAGTATGTTGTCAGCACCCAATCACAGTTTTAAAATAGCAGCTATATTTATAATTATAATATTAGAAGGAGAAATAACCTCCTCAACCTTAGGTTGGTACAGAAAAGAATGATGTTTTAGCCATAAAAATCTTTGGTTACCTACCCAGTGATGTAAAGAATGTAGTAAATAATAAAATAACCTTCAAACACAAATTAAAATTTTATCTCCTGAGCAATGTCCACACTTCCATATTTTCGCTGAGGAAGTGTAAAATAATTGAAAATTTACTCATTCCACATCATAGTGAGAGGTCTGCAGAATGAGCAGCCAACTAAACGAAACTACACTAGTGAGGAATGTTATAGTGCTGGAAGCAAAACAAACTATAAATACGAGGGCTATCCACAAAGTTTTGGAATTAAAAATAAATAAAGTATTGGACATTTTTTTTTATTATATACAGATGAAAGCCACACTTAAATACTACTTTTCTACATAGTTGCCATTTAAATTAAGTCACTTATCGTAGCGATGGACGAGCTTGGAAATTCCTTCGTCGTAAAATTCGGCCGCCTGCACCTTCAACCACGTGGTTACCTCTTTTGGGACAGAAAAGGTGTTATTTTTGTGGATTTCCTGGAAAGAGTCACTACAACAAACTCTCAAAGGTATTGCCAAACTCTGCACAACCTCAGAAGATCAATACAAAACAAGTGCAGGGGAAAGTTGGGCTCAAAGATCTTGCTGATTCACGACAATGCCCAGGCCTACACGGCAAATGCCACTCGTGAAGTTCTCAAATCTTTTAAGTGGGAGTTGTTTCCTCATCCGCCGTACAGTCCCGACCTGGCACAGAGCGACTTCCACTTATTCCCAGCAATGAAGAAGTGGTTGGCTATGCAGTATTTTGATGACGACGCACAGCTTCAAGAAGAGGTAACCACGTGGTTGAAGGCGCAGGCGGCCGAATTTTACGACGAAGGAATTTCCAAGCTCGTCCATCGCTATGATCAGTGCCTTAATTTAAATGGCAACTATGTAGAAAAGTAGAATTTAAGTGTGGCTTTCATCTGTATATAATAAAAAAAATCCAATACTTTATTTATTTTTAATTCCAAAACGTAATGTACTTTGTGGATAGCCCTCGTAATATAGACAGTGATTGCACCATGCACATCTCAGAAGCAGAAGTTTATTTTGAGTAAAGGGCTTAGTTGTAGGTGAAGAGCAGGCTGTAAAATGCTGTCATCAAGATTAGGTGGGAATAACTTGCTTTCATTACTGCAAAGCACAACACATATAGTAAATATTTTGAGGGAGTAATGCATGGGACAGTACTGCTCTGGTTGAAAGATGTTTGGATATAAATGAGGAAAAGAAAAAATATATAAAAAAAAACATTTTCTTTAAGTGTTAGTGCAAGTTAGCAGACTGGAGCTTGCATATTAGAACACAAGACAGTGTGAAGCAGTATAGCAGAAAGTTGTTTTAAGGATAATTGTAGTACACAAATAAAGTGGAATTGCACATATAAGTGCTAAAAAATGTACTTAGCTTTGTTGTTAGAAAAACTCATTATTTTAGTGTCATGTTACTTTGTGTGTCATGTTGTTGGTATTTCTACAGCAGTTATTAGAATTTTTAGTTTAGTAAATAAAGCTCACATGCACAGTAAAAAAACTTCTTGTCATGAGATGAATGCAGATTTTCAAAGGTGATATTAGAGTAAGCTACCTTGTTATGTGAAAACAGGTGACCCGAAGCCTCTTACTTTGTTTGATAAATGTGTTATGCTTTTACTTAAAGTGAAAGATTGTCTCTCACACATCAGATGACATCAGTAAGCGAAAATTAAAAAATGGAAAGTCCAGGATGGATTAACAATAATATTCTGAAAAGTGTAGTTGCTTCTCACCCCATAGAGGCAACGTTGAGTCACAGACAGGCACAGTGAAAAGACTACTAAGCACTTAAGCTTTTGGCCAAAAAGCCTTCTTCGGAAATAGAAAGCACGCACGTATTGACACATGTACAACTTGCATGCACATGGCCATTGTCTCCGGCCGCAGTGGCTGTGTGCTTTGTGTTTCCAAAAAAGACCTTTTGGTCAAAAGCGTAAATTAGTGGTCTTTTCATTGTGCCTGTCTGTGACTCGGCACCTCTTCTGTGGGGTGAGTAGCAGTCTACCCTTTTCTTAATAAGTGGTTATTAGTGAGAACTTGTTTTAGTTATCAGCAAAAGCTCTCAGATTCACCCAGTTGTCTTAAATATAAAATAATGTTGCATTTGTCAAAAATTGGTAAAATTAAATATGTAAGTGATTTTTAAGTAACAAAGATTGCATTGTCTTGCAGATGGTGGTGGGGATGGAACGGTTGAGCCGCGAGCTGCGGGACAGACAGGTACGCCTCCACTCAGTGAGTACAGACTTGGAATTGGGACTGCCACCAAATATTGCCTTGCCAGATGGGGAGGAACTCCCTTATGGCAGTTCGACACGACTGAAAATTCGGGACCCGGAGCAGGTCAGTAGAGCAAATACTACATGCAATACGAAACCACTACATTTTATCATTGAAAATCATACATTAAAGCAATTGCTGATCTCTCTTTTTTTTTTTTAGCCTGTAAAGTAATGTCAGATTTCCTAATAGTATGTGTGGGTCCACAGTTGCTACAAAGTTACTGAGGAAAGTCATCCTGCATAGGTTTTCTACTTCAAAAACAAAAACATTTTATTTCATGATTTTGCACAGTTAGCTAATTTTGCCCCGTTTGGGAATTTTCAAGCTACCAGAACTCAAACAAATGGCAAAAGTTACAGCAGCTTCAAGATTAGATAGATAGTCACAAATATACATAAAAACTTTTTACACACACCTGTCACATTGAAACGCTGCAGTCACACATCTTGTCCACAAATTAGTGTGCAGAAACAGCCTTCTAATGGTATCCCTAATGAAACTAACTTGTGAATGTGATGGTAATCGGCACAACCCCCATACACATCAGTAGTTGCCCAATTGACAATTTGTGACTGATCTGTATTTGTGTTGTGTTTTGGCTGGCTTGTTGCTCACTCAGACATGTAATAAGAAATTTTTACATTCCTGGGACACCATCAAAAATTTTTAAAGCTTCACCTGTCTCTGATACAGCACGTTTCACACAAGAGATTTTCTGCATAACTTTTACTTTAGGTTAGGCATATGTAGTAATTCTTTTGAGTGAATGTTTATTTCTTTTGTTTAAGCAATTTTTATACCTCTGACAACACAATCGTGCAATTAAATCTATTGACATTTGATTGTTACTTGTTTACTATGTCGAGCAATTTTATTTGACATGTGAACTAAGAGACTTTGACGTGATTTATGCTGGCATGGCAACAAAGACGTGCATGAGGGTTGGATTTTATCATTTTACATATGGAATTCACATCTGTGAAAGTAAGTTATGTCATTTGAGTTAAACAACTACAGTTTTTTGCTGTCATGGAGACATATAATTTTTTTGGTGTACATTTATGAATTTTTCTATTCCTGAAGCTTCTGTAGCTTCTGTCATTTGTTTCACTACCAAGTAGGTTGGAAATTACTAAGGGTGCAAAATTAGCAAATAACACAAAAGCATTAAATAAAGTGTTTTATTTCCAAAATAAAAACATCATCTGCAGGACAATGACTTCCTTCAATAAATGTCAAATTTGAAATGTTTGAAGATTGTGCAGTGAACATTAACTGAATAAGTTTAAGAACAGCAGTTTGCTTAAGACTGCTGGTTCCATTACAAACAGTTTAACAAGCAGAAGCAATCGGAATTTTGATTGGTGTCTTTCTGTGTGATTTGGCAGGTATCTCATTGTGACTATGGTAATTTAAGTTAATAGTGAATGACAAGTAAATATTTAAAAAGCACTTTTATTTTTAGGTATTTTTCTAATATTTCTATTTTTGTATTTCCCTAATATTTCTATTGTTGCTGTTCTGTTTTCATTTAGTGTTATTTTTTTGCTTGTATTTTCACATATCAGCTGAAATATGAAATTTTACTGTGATCATAATGCAGCATATTATTTAGGTGATAACAGTTGGTACCATGTGCTGTCAAATTTAGTCAGAAATCATGAAAATAATTGTAGTTTTGTTCAAAGTGCTCATGGTTGTAGAGTTTTCCCAAGAGCCTTGTTTACATAAATATTTATAAATTCTGTATTTCTGAGGACCACTTTTACAAATGTGCTTAGTGGAAAGAGTAAATGTTAAGTTTAAAGAGTGTTAAGTTTATCAACATACTATATGCATATTAGAGTTTCAGAATAGTAACAGACAAAAATCTGGACTCCAGTTACAAATTTTTTCAAATATTTCTGAACTTTTTCTCTCTGTTGTTCATAGATTGTGTAGTACAGGTTGACTTTGTTGTACACAGATTCGTTATCTGCTTTTTCCTATACACATGATTTTAGTTTTAAGTCATGTGCTGCCATCTGTTCACTGTACACGGAAGTGTTACTGTGTCAGCAATCTCAGCAAGCGTCTTCTGTCATGTTTGTCGAGACATGTCATCTTATGAGGTCAGTAGAGCTGTGAAGTTGTACTTGACAGCGTATGTTTTTAAAATGTCAGGTAAATGGAAAGAAAGTGTGCCTATTGAGAGAAAGAAGTATGTACAAAAGCTGTATTCATTAGAAAAAAGAGGTTTTGCATCACTATGGGATAGGTGACCATATTGTTGACATTCCATGTGCTTTTGGACTTTGTGAATCCACTGTGTGAATTGCTTGTGACATCGTGGAATCAGTTTGAAAATTTGCTTAATGCTTAATTGATTTGAGTGTGATTAGAGAGACCAAATCTTGGAGGTGAAGGAAAGAATGGAAAAAATATTAAGCCATTGGATTGATCACCACTACCATGTCTCTCCCTGCAGCTGGTATTCAAGTCAAAGCCAAGAGCTTACAAGCAGATTGAACAGAAGATGATGATACAGCACCTTTCTTGGCCGGTCCAGATTGATTTGATCACTTCCAGCATTGTTGGCTTTTGCAACATTAAAATGACAGGAAAGAGTGCAGCTGCGGCAGACAGATATGGAGCCGAGGAATTTAAAAAGGTGTTTAAAGAAACAGGGCAGAAAAAGGCTATACTGCAATGGAGGTATTCAATCTTGATGAAACAGGTTTAGTTTGGAAATGAATGTCAAGCCACACCTTCGTTTCTACTGAAGAGAAAACACCTGGATCTAAGACTGCCAAAAACTGATGTACCCTTCTTTTTGGAGGAAATGCTGCAGGGAATTACAAATTAAAACCCTTTATGATATATCACTCTTAAAATCCTATGGCATTCAAGGGTTGGGTCAGGAGCAGGCTGAGATTTCATTGGACGTGGAAAAATGATTTTGTGTATTACTGTGTTTTAGCATATAAATTTAGCATTTGGAGATATGGTAATGGTTATCTTTGGTAAAAATACCAAGATACTGTGCTACTTTAAAATTAGTATGTGGGTAGATGAGAACTTAACCCATATTTTACATATAAAATGACTCAATTTTCATGAATCTGGTATGCACGAAAGCTCCACAGAATGTAACAATTGCAAATAACAAGATTTACCTGTACATCTATGTAAATGAAAGCTTTTTCTCTTGCATACACCTGTTAAGTTTTCACGTATGCTGGAAACGCTAAAATTGATACCAGTGAAGAAACAAACACTATATGCCTTTTGGCTTCAGAGTTTGAATTTTTCATAGCCAAATGACCACTTTACAAAAAAAAAGTTCCAGCAGAACGCACAACTTGTGAGAACAAAAGATTTTGAATGTAATTTTTTTATACTTTGTTCTGTATAACGCATTAGTTCAACAATGTGAGGTGTAAAGTTTAAGCATTTCTGTTTACAGGAGAGTGAAATCTACCAAAAGTGCATCCGGCCACCTCCAAACCGAACAGTGTTCGATGGGGAATCGCCACCCCCTTATCGGTCAAGCTCGACAGGTCTCCTCGGAGGTGGTGGGGACTGGGCGTCTACGCATGTCGTACGATGCCATAGCTTGTCATCGGCAGGTTTGCCATGTACCACACCTGCTGTTGTGGTTCCATCCACCGCGTCTGCTGTGGCCACCCGTGCACGGCGACTTTCTGCCTTCTCAGACTCGCCCGTCCCCGTTGCTGTGTCCGATCTGACACTGGTGCCCTGCCGGACCGAAGGCCGGCGGACTCCGCCAGGGGGCCCAGCGCAGTAGTCTGCATCGACAGTGTGCTGTCATGTGTCATATGTTTCGGGATTGTGTGCAGTGTGTGAATGGGTCATCTGACACTGATGCGTGTAAAAATATATATATGTGTATGTATATGTATAGATTTAGCTATCGTTTGAGATCTCAAGGAGGATGTAATTCTGAAGGTGACCGATGTGCAAGAGTGTAATTGATGAACATGTGTAACATTGTTGAGAGTAGTAGCTGCATTTGACGATGTACTGGGATACATTACTTTGTGATAATAATATATAGTTTGTGGGCTGGTCAGCACACATTACACATGTGATTCGATAAATCGTGTGTTATTACAATGCATTTTTGTTTTTTTATTAACCTGATTATACACCATTCCCCATACAGACCTCAAAAAGTTAAAAATGCTCTGCAATATTCATCTGAGAGAAATTTCTTTTGCGGGGCTTCATACCCTAATGTACCTGTGTTTTAAGTTTAATATATATAATATATTGAATGTCAGTTCTTGCTGTAAAATGTATTTCTGAAGCAGAGCTGCTTGGAACTATAACTTTGAATAACTGAATGACTCAAGAAATTTCAGACTAAAATGAAATAAATAAATGAATGAATAAATCTTGTGCAATTACTTTTCTATGTTTGTTGAAAGAAGAATTTTGACTCATCAACAGCTTTGCAGAGATAGTCGTAAGTTTTTCTGACTTTTTTTCTTTTTTTCTCATTGGCATGAACTGACAAAACTACCTTACTGAAAGCAATTTTTATTTAGAATATGTTAAGAGTAAGATGCAGGTTACAACAAAACAGCAGTGTAATACCAGTATTCATTGACAGCAGACAACATACATAAATTACCTTTCTTTTGAATATGGCCACCATACTACAACCTGGAATGGAGAGGTTTGTGGTCCTGATTATTTAAACATCTGTCATCATGGTAAAACATTGTTCCACCGTACAAATTCAGAAGTTATCATTTTCACAAGAAAAGAAAAGCAGACTGCTAACAGAGACATATTCTGTTATATCAAAAGAATAATTCACTATAAAGAATTGTAGAATTGCAAGGAGACAGAATGGTTAGGCAGCACTTTAGAAGACAAAACCAACACATTGACTGCCTTGGGGCCACTGGCTGCCACAACAGGACTACATACCTGACGCCGTGTGACTGCCAACAGCCACAGCAAATTCTCGTGCACAACGCCATGTGCCTGGCTTGGCCTGTGGTGAAACATCAGTCACTGAGCATGCAGCAGCCAACACATTAACAGTACTGCTGAAAATCTAGAAAGAAAAACTAACTTTCAGATCCTTACCCAAGAGAGGGAAGGGAGTAGGTTGGTAAAGGTTGGGAATGCAGGGTAAGTCATGTGAACCACGCATTAAGAGCAGCCCATCTCTAATAACAGATAGCCCTCCTTTCCAACACTGTCCTTATTTTCTTCTTTCAGGAAGAAACTTAACATTTACAAAAGTTAATTTTGTGTTTTCTACTTTTAAATTGTTTATTGACAGTACTAAAGATTTCATCCCTTGGAGCGGAATACCAGTACTGCTCAGTCTCCTCGTGATTTGACATCTTTTATTGCAGAGAAGAATAACACCTTGATTTCCAGATAGTGAGATTGTACTACATGGAAACTTATGAGTGCTTGCTCACATTCTTCTTTAGAAAGTAATGTGTATTCTGCTCTTAGGAAACAATTTTTCATCCATGTAATAATAATAATATCTTAAATATAACTTACATATTTCTGATCATAAAGGCACATGACGTTTCAAGACCATAATTTATAAGAAGTTATTACCTTGTTAGTTTTAGAGTTGCAGTGGCTTTGATGGTTGATACATTTCATTGGTATGTGCTTGGATATTTATTTTTGTAAATAGCAGCACAAAATTTCAAAATAATGTAACATGCTTTAATTTGGGAATGCTTGTACATTTACTGGCAATAGAAGATGATATAAAACCATTGTGGCAGAATAAGTTGCTGTGTGAAGCCTATAGCAGTTGATGGAATAGATTGAATAGTTTGTGGAGAATCGCTGTAGATGGAAACAAGTTAGCTAACAGCACCAATCACATAAGAAGTTAATACAGAACAATATTGGGAAAGGAGAGTACCATTGCTATTGTTGCCTTGAGTTTAAAAATTATCAGGCCTCTGGCAACCTGATTCTCTTTTTAGATACAGAAAAACTAGCTACTTCACTTAAGCCAAGGGTACGACACTCCATAACAGATTGGAATGAGCACATAGGGAAATACATTCTTGGTCTATATTATGTGTGGATAATATACTAGTCATTTAATGGAGCACTGAAGTACCAAACGCGAAAAAAAGCAATTGTATTAGATGACATTTTTGTAAGAATTATTGAGAACGTTGGAAGAGCATACATGGCAAACAGATTCCACATGGTATGCAAGTTATGAGACAGATGAAATATCTTCAGACATGCAAAAAAATGTAATAATTTCAGTTCCAGAGAAAGTCTTTGCTGATATGTGAGTGTTACCAATGATCTACATTTATACTCTGCAAACCACCGTGAGGTGAATGGCGGAGGGTATGTCCAATTATACCAGTTATTAGGGTTTCTTTCCCTTCAATTAACATATTGCGTGTGGGGAGAATGATTGTTTAAATGCCTCTGTGCATGCAGTAATTATTCTAAAATTATCCTCACGATCTGTGAGTGATACATAGCGGGTTGTAGTATATGCCTAGAATAATTGTTTAAAGCCAGTTCTAGAAACTTTTAACAGTCTTTCTCAGGATAGTTTACATCTATCTTAGTCTTCCAGTTCAGTACCTTCAGTATCTCTGTGACACTCTTCCCACAGATTAAACAAACCTGTTACTATCTGTGCTGCCCTTCTCTGTATATCTTCAATATCCCCTGTTAGTCCTATCTGGTAAGGGTCCCACACTTGAGTAATATCCTAGAACCGGTTTTATAAATGATTTGTATGCAATCTCCTTTGTAGACAGATTGCATTTCCCCAGTTTTCTATCAGTAAACTGAAGTCTACCACCTGCTTTACTCATGACTAGACCTATGTGATCTGTAGTGTTGGCAGAAGAGCCAACACTGTTTTTCTAGAGGAGGCCGAAATGCATGCGTTTAATTACACGCTGACTGGCGTGAGGTCTGGAACAGGACAATATCTTGAGAATTGCAAATAAAGTACGTAGATGATGTAATACTTAACTTTAATCCACAATTGTAGAACATCTCTCTTGATGATACATGCTTCACATAGTAAATATCAATTGAATACGGCGCCTTGCTAGGTCGTAGCAAATGTAGCTGAAGGCTATGCTAACTATCGTCTCGGCAAATGAGAGCGTATCGGTCAGTGTAGCTTCGCTAGCAAAGTCGGCTGTACAACTGGGGCGAGTGCCAGTACGTCTCTAGACCTGCCGTGTGGTGGCGCTCGGTCTGCTATCACTGACAGTGGCGACACGCGGGTCCGACGTATACTAATGGATCGCGGCCGATTTAAAGGCTACCACCTAGCAAGTGTGGTGTCTGGCGGTGACACCACATGATCATTCCATTTCATGTCCCTGCAAAGTGTTAAACCAAGGTATTTGTATGAGTCGGCTGATTCCAATAGTGACTCATTGATATTATATTCATAGGATACTAAGTTCTTTCAGTTTTTGGAGTGCAAAAATTTTACATTTCTAAACATTTAGAGAAAGTTACCAATCTTTGCACCACATTTTGTGGTTGAAAAATACTGATAGGAATTATTTAAAGACTGGAAAGACTGACAGATGCTGATTTCAGGGAACAACAGTTTGGGTTCTGGAAAAATTTAGAAACACGAGGCAATACTGACCCTACAATGTAATGTCGAAGAAAGGCGAACCTATGCGTACAGTATATATAGATTTAGAGAGAACTTTTGGCATTGTTGACTGGAGTGTACCGTTTGAAATTCTGAAAGTAGAAAGATAAAATATAGAGAGTGATAGGTTATCTAAAACTTGCATCGAACTCAAACTGTGATTGTGAGCCTAAGGACATGAAAGGGAAACAGTAATTCATAATGGAGTTATAGCATATCCCCAATGTTTTCCAATCTGTACCACTAAGCAAGCAGTTAAGAAAAGAGCAAATTAATGTTAATAGAGAATAAAGCAAAACTTTTATTTTCTGATAACTAAGTCTCTCGGAGGTGGCATTGAATCATGGAAGATAAATTGAGCAGAATGGACTGTATCTCGAAATGAGATGATAAGAGTAACATAAACTTCAGTAAAGCAAGAATTGTGGAGTGTAGTTGAATTAAATTATGTAATACTGAGGGAATTAGGTTAGGAAATGAGATGCAAAAAGTAGATTACTTTTGCTATTTGGGTAGCAGAATCACTGATGATGGCCAAAATGCAGAATGGAAATTATTGCCGAAATTTTTAATGTAGCATTGTATGGCAGAGAAAAAGTGAAATGTGGACTGTGAACAGTTCAGACAAGAAGAGAGTACCTTTTTGAAATACAGGCCACCTTCTGAAACACAGTGCTACAGAAGAATGCTGAAGATTAAATGGAAAGATTGGGTTAACTAATGAGGAGATTATGAACTGAACCGGGGGCAAAAAGTGATTTACGGAAAAAAAATTGACTAAATAAGGGAATTTGTTGATAGAGCAGATCCTGAGGCATCATGGAGTCATCCGTTTGGTAATGGCGAGACGTCTGGTTAGTGAAAATTGTAGAGGCAGATCAAAGGTTGATTGCATGAAGCAAGTGCACTGCAAATGGATGTGGGTTGTGCCAGTTGCACAGAGATGATGAGGCATGCAGAGGATAGACTAGCAGGGGAAGCTTCGTCGAATCAGTCTTACAACTAATATAGTAATTATGATTGATCATGTAGTATGTATTTCATGTTGAAATTAGGTGCAAAAGTTTTGTAACTACAGGAGCATTGTATATGTGCTTTTTCAGAAGAATGTGTGTTTAAATTTTTATATGATGATTCCCAGCATTCTATACAACTGGAAATTTTGTTTTGAAACCAAACCCCTTCATTTTGCACTGACGAGCACGTGAAACAATCCAGTTATTTACGAGAGCAGAATTTTAGTTCCATATATTAGATATTTCTATGAGAAGAAACTTGACCAAACAAAGATGAAAAACTGCTTGCTACCAGACAGAGACATATAAACAAGTCTTGACTGAAACAGTAGCTTTTAAACCAGGGGTTTGACCAAGCAGTAAAACAGGGAAAGATTGGAGGAAGTTGTGTGGTTTCTTCAGGATTTGATTTCTTGGTAGATACAGCAAAACAAGATTAAGATAGGTATGATTTGAAAATCAGAGTGGTGAACAGCAGTTTGATGCACTAGTTGTCATTTTGATGTTTAATTTTTTCTGTGTTTTTCCCAGCACAAAAAACTTACTTAAAATTTTCTGTAAATTTATTCATTGAACTGCCTAGAAACTTGACATAGAGTGAAAACAAAGGAAAGATGGTAAGCCAGTAAGAGGATGGGAAGATATAAATAGCATATTTAGTGCAGCATGTGAGTAATTCATAATGAATGTTCAGTTGCTGTGTAAAAGTTTTCCCATTTTGTACTCTTAGTGTGTCCATACACACCAAAGCGTTGTGATCGTTGTATCCACATAGAAAGCTGTGCAGTAACACATCAATTCGAACATGACAATTTTTCCATGGGTGTGTCTGTCATAGGTAAAGTACACATGTTGTGCTTTATGGCGATCTGTACGGTTGAAAATGAAGAACACACTTTGTACACTGTGCCCGCAGTACAAATCTTTTATTGTTCTTAGATGACTGGTTTCCACAGTCTTATGTTGCCATCATCTGATCTTATGGAACTTGTTATAAAAGTGCCATGTTACATTATGTGAAGTCAAAACACAGAAGGCAGACAGACATACATATCTTGATTTAAAAAAGTGCATTTTATCAACTCTGTGATTTTTATTAAGCTATGTATATGTGTGGAGTGCCTTTTGTGCTTTGACTCCTTGTAATGTAACATGGCATTTTTATAACAAGTTCCATAAGATCAGATGATGCCAGCATAAGATAGCTAAAATCAGTCATCTTGGAACAGTAAAAGTTTCTATACTGCGATCACAGCATACAAAGTGTGTTCTTCATTTCCATAATACAGGTTCTGTCAGTGGTGGTGAAGAAGACAGTTTAATGAGACAGATTTGAGGGATGGAGATGATGCTGTGGTAGTATAATAGTCTCTTAATTTTACTGTTCATCTCTTTCAGGTTCTGATTCTTATTCTTTTGTGGTAGTTACTCTTTCATTGCTTTCAGCTTTTCTTTCATGCACTTAAATTGTTCACAAAATTTTATGTGCTCTTGAGTGATTAAGTGGCAGACTACAGATCCAAAGGTCTGAGTTCAATCCCTGGTCAGTCATAGTATTTTTAGTGGTCACTCATCATCTCTTTCGCCTCATTACCCATTAAATGTAATGATTTCCATTACTCTAAAAGCATTGTGTTACTGTCAGTCAGTCCCAAGCAACTATGTATCTCTTATTGGGTCTGTCATCATTTGAGTAAGAAAGAAAGAAACTACATTTGGCTTAAAATCTTGACATGCTCTCATCCATGTGCCCTTGTATTACTTGATCACTCTTTCATTTATTCCCTGCAACTTGCAGTGCTGGCAGCTCAATTCACACATCTGCGAAGATGGGCTTTCATGTTACTAATCACAATAGTATAATGCCCCTGTCACACTTTATTAAATAAACAAATGATAATCTCCTCAGTCTTTCATAATGAATGAAAAATATCTCACAAGAGTGACTTTTGTGCATCTTGTGGCTTAAATTTTCGCTTTGTCATTTGTTGTTGTATGTTTCTTTTGGTGGCTTTAAATAAGAAGAAGGGGAGAAACAGAAATTTGTGAACAATCACCAATTAATTGAGGTACAGAGAATACATAATGTTTGATACTTTGACCTTGAATGAAAGAAAGTTGTACCAATGTAAATGAATTGCAATTCAGATGTTGTAATTGTCATTGATGAGAGGCTTGCTTGTGCATCATTTGGCATCAAGTAAAAAAAACTGTGTTCTGTAAGTGATAACATCCCTCTCCACACCCAGTTTCATTTAATGGGATGCATACTACACAGGTAGTGATCCATTAAATCAGCAAAAATTAAAAACTCATTATTTAATGGACTTCCCTTGTTTGCAAAACTGTCAGTAACATTAGTAAAGGGTTCTTGTATGTTTCTGCTGAACTTTTCTCTTTCATGGAGAGTGCATTTATTTCCTCTTGTTCTCAAGGCAGCAGGTATTAGCATTTTCAATTCAATTAATTTATTAGAATTTTTTTCATGTAGAAAATGCTCTTTCTTGCTGATGCATTCAGGAATATCTTAGGCATAATATATTATCTCAATACTAATGATGTTTTCATTTAAATTTTCTTTCACATTTTTCACTTTCAGTGAAGGGGAGCAGACAGATAGGCATTTTCTTCATTCTTGCAGCCCCCAAGACGTATTTTCAAATTGTTTGGTGTTACATATGGAATAAATGCTCAGTAATTATGAAATTTTAATCAGGTGTACCAGTAGTTGTAAAAAAAATAATTTGAAGCTGTACAAGATAAATTATCCAATTTTTCTTGGAAAATATTTGCCAATGGACTGACTGGGGACTTGACTGCCTTGGGGCTTAAACTAACAACTATCCTATTATCTTTACAGGTTGCGTGATTTTAAGTTAATAATAATCATGCAATAATAAGCACCATATTTCTCTATTATACAAAAATCACACTATGATTGCAGTACTCCTTCACAGTTACATTATTGTTCTCATCCACATGTAATCTGTGTAGCAAAAATTGGATTTTCGCTTCATATTTTCAATATAACACTTATTTTTATGTTATATGCATAATGTTATTCAACACTTCAGTGTACACCACTGCACTTCACTGCAAAACATCATAATCTTAAATATAAAATGGATAGTCTTAATTAATGTATTACATAAAATAAGTATCATGCAATCCATACCTCAAAAAAAGAGGTTAACAAAGATGTGAAACCATATTAACTTTAAAAGTGCAAGTTTCATGGTGAATTCGTTGTTCCATACCTAGGTTGATTACCACTGGGATAAGATCACCCACTCATTGTTAGCTCCACTACTAGGCTAAATAACACATTTCCTCACTGTTCTTCAAAGTAAGCTGTATTTCAAAGCTGTGATACACTACATCACCCATTTTCATCAAGTTTTATACAGAACATGAAACTTGAATGCTGTCAATGTAATTAGTTTTTTTGTTTGCAGTTGATTACATAAAATCTTAATGTAGAGAATGAGTTTAAAAAATCAGCAAGGGGGGAGAACCTCCACAAGTGCTGTAATACACTTGTGTTTCTTTCTTTTTCTTTTTAATTCAAAAGTAGTTGATTTGTTTTCTGACTCTTACAATTACTTAAAATTAATATTGGTTAGAGGCAGAAATACATGACATTCACATTTCTGTACACCAATATTCGTTCAGAAAAACATGAAAGAAAATGTGTTTAACCAAACACAGCTAGAGAAAGCATACTTGGTGTATATTGTCCTGAGTTGTCCCATTTGCTGAAGTTAGTTGATACAACAGAAAAAAGATATCAATATTGTTTCAATTTGTATTAAGGAGTACAAAATTTTCCTTTTTATTTCACTTGTATACGTCAAAAATTCCAGCTGTTCACTAACGTATGTGTGAGGATCACTCAGAAAATGCAAAGAATTTGTCATAAAAAGTTTAATTTACTATTCTACAAGAACATAATACACATCATCTGCTTCTCCACACAGACAATTTGAAAAATGATGCATTCTAGCAGTTTGACTCTGCTGTAAGTAGACTCATATTGTGTGATCTGATAATAATTTAACTTTTACATGTATTGTGGTCATTTAGCTAATGGTGAAGCAGTGACTGTTTAATAAAGTGATGTATCTTTATTTCTGCTGATCTGTGATGAAACTACTCCCAGCCATTGGTTTGCATTCGTAATTCACCATAAAATGTAGCAAAGGTGCAATAAATACCACAGGTCTAACATTTCCAATTGCATAAACAAATTACTCCTCATATTTCACAGTTGATGGGACTTGTAGATCCCACAGTCATTGTTACAACTTATTACAGATACTGTGTGCGAAATTTAAAATTTTCCTGGTGAATTAAATGTTCAAAGAGATTTCAGGATTGCAGCTGTTTGTCATAAACTTTATTCCACAAATGGACACCTGCCAGTCATCTTCAGGTGAACCATCGAAGAGTCTTCGATGGCTCACCTGAAGATGACTGGCAAGTTTATCATGGAATGAAGTTTATGACAACTGGCTGCAATCCTAAAATCTGTTCAAATGCTGTTAAGGTACTCAGTAGAAGCTACACTACCAAACCTCACACCTTAATGAAAGCCACAAAAAACAGCTGTGCAGAAAATATTCATCAAACATTCCTTACTTTCCTTCATTAAAGCTGCATATATTGTTTCTTTCAGTTACCATTTTATATCACTTGATGAATATGAGATACTAATTCTGGTTGCTCGTTGTGTGTGACTGCTGATAATTATTCTCACACATTATTTTTTTGGTAGTTTAAATTCTTGCTGCATAATCTGCCAGTTATTAAGTTTCTATTCTCTGTTATATTCCTGAGTTTGAACATTCTTCTTCTTCTTCAGCATGATACAATAATGTCGAGAGAGATGTTTTATAGGTTACTAGCTTTAAACAAAATTTATGAAATATCCTTTTTTCTTGTGCTACCCTGTGTTTACTGTTTATGTTAACTTGAAGGAAGCAGTGTTCACTTCTCATTGTAAGATGAAGAACATTACTCAATTTTAACATTTGTATTACATACTCATTTAATAAACTAAATCTCATTATGCGCTTTTGTTCTTAAATCAGTAGAGGGTAAAGAAATGAGGAGAGGGATATTTTGATTTCAGAGCAGCATATCTGTGAATGTTCTGATCAGATAGGTAAGTGAAAGTTATGAATTTTCCGACATAGCACTCTCAAAAATTTCCAAATGAAATTAACCACACTTGCGAGCTACCACACTCCCCCCCCTCCCCCCTGCTGCCCCCCCCCCCCCCCCCCCCCACACACACACACACATAAGCACCATGATGAACTTGCCACAGTGTGAAAGCTGCTATAATTTTTGACACTTTTGCGTATTCAGCATATTGGCTGTTTCTGAAGATAGCTGCTAAAGGTAGGGACATCATAGAGCTATTTACTGTCAATATTTTGAGAACTGCAGATCTTCGTTGTCATAGGACAGCTATCGTAAAGTAAGCATGTCAATGGCTCGCTTTCAGTGCCTGACAAGGTACCCTTCACTTATTTCTGTTGTGTTTGGTGGATTCCACAACAATATTTTTCATTCCTAATAGGTACTTATAAAACTACAAACAATTATCATAACTTTTGGAAGAATTAGTTTCTTCTTCAGGGGTGAAATAGCAATGGACCTCAGGTTGAGGGGGACTCATGTTATGTAGACATGGAGGGACATCTTTTTATATGTATCTGTCAGCACTACATAGAATTCTGTCTCCTAAGGGTAAGTACTGACCAGATATTCTGTCTCCTTAAATATTTACCATGTTACCAAGTAGATTTTCCTTTTGATCCAATTAATTAGCGAGTGTCTTATAGCTAATGTCAAATCCAGGACTGTATATAATACTTAACTGAAGAGAGATAATCACTTACCCAATAGAAGAGGCATAGGACCAAGTGGCTGCTGCAGAAAAAAGATCTTAATTTCTGAATGAGGCGCTTCAGAGCTGAAGACTGTTAAAAGAGTTTCATCATATAGCCCTATTCAGTACAATGAAAAACTTGATTTCTTGTTGAATATATTTAATAAAAATTATTATCACCAGTCATTTGACATTCACTACTAGATAAAGGCCTCTTCTAGACTTTTAAGTGTATTACAGTTTTTAGCTTTTTGGACATAAATTGCCTCTGCATACCTACTAATGTCACCTACCCAACTTCCATCTTCTACTAGGTTACTGTTTCAGTCTTCCTTTTTTTACCCCTTCAAATCTAGCTAAGGACTTCCTCTCTATCAATCATCTGTTTGTGTGGGTGCATGTGGTTACACCTCCAATTCATATTAATTGTGGTCATAATATATCCTCCACTCCAGTCTGTTACCTCATAAATTTGTTTGTGTCCTTGTCTGTCCTGATGGTTCCAAGCATGTATCTTTGAATTGCTTGGAGAGTAACTATCAGTTTTTGAACTGTTTTTTTATATTAAAAGTACATGTCTCTCAGCCATAAGCCAGAACTGATTATAAACATTGATTGTAAACCTTTCTTTTAAGACACATCAGAAGCCATTTGTAAACCCTACTCATTTTATCAAAAGCACTCCAAGCCATTTTTGCTCTTGAGTTTATTTATTTGTTCATTCAGTAATAGCCTACAACCATGCTAAATAGCTTAATACAGAAACTCATTAAAGAGTTCCATAATTTCATACTTAATTTGTACTATTTTCTATTTAGTACATTTATGTTACTAAAACCAACATAATGAATGAATTATCACAGCCAAGAGAGAGACATAATCACAATGCATCACAGTAGTACACCTAATAGCTTTGCAGGACAGGAAGGGATTGAAAAACATATAGCACGATAAAATAATATATTAAGTACATTCTGGTGTAATTTTACACAGAGCACCAAGTTTATAACTTATGAAAGAAGGTTATGTGTGCAGAGGAGATATGGAGATACTGGATGGTTTCAAACAGACTGTGTAATGGTAAGACAGAGATTTAGAAAAACAGAATGTAAACTGCAGAACTTTTTCAGGACTGATGTGGACTCCTGCAATAATTATTACTTAATAAGTTGCAGAAAAGTAATATATTAAAAAAACACGGGATATGGATGAGTTTAAACAACTAGAGATTGTTGAGCTTTCAAGTGGAACTTTAAGCAACAACTAACTGAAATGGGTGAAAGAAATAAAATAATAAAGATTGGGCAACTTAGAGATATGAAATAGTGAAAGCAGCAGAGAAACAACTTGGCAAAAAGAAGAGTTTTAGCAGGAATCATTAGATGACATGAGACATGAAATTTAATCAGTGAAAGAAGAAAATTCAAAAACAAAACAAGCAAAAGGGTATACAGATTATATTGGCAGGAAGTATAGAGTGGCAAAGCATAAAAGGCTAAAAATGAAATGTTAAGTGATAGGAGCATGCAAGACAAGATTAAAGGTAGATGTCACATACAATCCATCCAGAGAGCTGAGTGTAAAAAACCACTACCACGCTTCTGGGCAAGTGGAGGCGCACTGGCGCTGGATCAAATCCACACGGCATGCTGGCCAGCCTGGATATGGTTTTCTACATCCACTGAGTAAAATACCAGGCTGGTTGCCATGCCCCACCTTAGATACGTGATGTGTGAGCACTGTGGAAACTGGTGGCACATTTAACCTTTTGCTTACACTAGATGCAGATAGAAAGGGGTATACATATTCCTCCCCATGAGAGAGATGTCGGTAGCTTTAAAACTCTTTGGGTGTGGTGACCACTTCAAAATAATAGCCTGTAAATAGGTATGGTGGATTCCCCATGAAACTGGAGACACACCATGCCAGTCCTGACCCAGCAATGGCCATATGAAAGGCACTGGAAAGGAAGGAAAGAAGGAGTGTCACTTACAGGAAAAGTTAAGAAACCTTTGCACAAAAGAGAAGCAGCTGTATAACAACAAGAGCACAGGCACTAAATCAATACTAAACAGAGAAGAAAAATCTGAAGAATGAAAGGCATAAAGAGAAAAGTTCTATAAACAAGACAAATCTGAAGATAATGTCACTATGAAGGAAGAGAACTGGAAGAGTACGAGATGGGGATGCGGTCCTGTGAGAAAAACTAAACAGAGCACTGGGAGACCTAAGTCTAAACAAGACATCTGGCATAGATGACATTCCCTCAGAATGATTAAGACCCTTGAAAGAACCAACCATGATAGAACTGTTCTATGTGGTATGTAGGATATATGAGACAGGCAAGGGACCATTAGACTCAAAAAAGTGGCAAAGAAGCAAGGTGGTGATAGGTGTGAGTGTTACCAAATCATCAGTTCCATAAGTCATGGTTGCAAAAATAAATAAATAAAATAAAAAAATAATAACAAAACATGAATTATCCACAAAAGAATGGAATGACTGACTGAATCTGAGATGGGGCTAAGATGTTTCCTGAGAAATGTACAAGCGTGTGAGGCAGTATTCAATCTGTATGTTGAGCAAGCAATAAAGGAAACCAAAGAGAAATTTGAAAAGGGAATTAAAGTTCATGCGGAAGAAATAGAGACTGTATTAACTGATTTTAATCTAATTTTGTTAGGCGACGCTGAAGGAATTAGATTAGGAAATGAGATACTTAAAAAAAGTAGATAAGTTGAGAAGAGGAGGGTATAAAATGCAAACTGGCAGTAGAAAGAAAAGTGTTGGTGATAAAGAGAAAATATTTAAACTTAAAATATAAACAGTATTTTCTGAAAACTTTTTTCTGAAGTGTAACCTTGTGTGGAAGTGAAATGTGAATATGAACAGTACAGACAAGAAGGGAGCTAAAGCTTTTGAAATATGGTGTTGCTTGGTAAATAGGATAACTAATGACTGAAATGGCAATGTACTAAATCAATCTAGAATAAAAAGAAATTTATGGCACAACTTGATTAAAAGGAGGGATTAGTTAATGGTATATATCCTGAGCATCAAGAAAAGTTAATTTGGTAACGGAGGGAAGTCTGGCTGATAAGAATTATAGAGGAAGACAAAGAAATGTCTATGGTAAAAGGTTAAAGTGGATGCAGGTTGCAGTATTTTTGAGGAAATGAGGAGACTAAGACAGAATTGAGTAGTGTGGAGAACTGTATCAAGCCAGTATTCACACTGAAGACCACAAGATCAACATGTTGGTTGTACATCATTTTTGTCATGTTATAAGCAATTTCAGGCTTATGTCAACTTGCTCTATTAAGTTCTTGCATTCATTGTTGAAATATATTTGCACTAGTGCCAAATAGTACATTACCATTAACAGACATGGTCCATTAAAATGCATTCCTTCTTCATTTTCCCAGATCAAGGTTTTGTTAACTTTCTGTAGGAGCGCTGAGAACAATTTTGGTGATATGGTATCTTCTTTCCTCTCTCCTCTTTTAGTTTTTAATTTACCACTGCCTTGATTAAGTTTAATAGCAATTGTGGCATTGGTGTGTACACTCTTCAGTTCATTAACATTATCTGAATCTAAAATTGAGAAAATGTGCAGCAATGTCGCTAATGATCTGCTTATTGCAGATCTAGATTTCAACCACTGTGTGGCTATCATCAGTGTGGTACAATGCAAGTCAAATTATCTTTATCACTTGTCTATACAAATAGCCCCTACTAGACAATCCATGTCAGTATTTCAGTTCACACTTGACTAAAGAAGGGATTAGTTGGTAGTATACATCCTGAGACATCAAGGAATAGGACTTGAGAGTTAACTGAAGTACTGATGTGATAGTCTAGCAGGGACTACTCATATAGACAATCGTCCACCTGCTTAGCTGGGTGGTAACGTGCTTACCTCCCATGGAATGGGCCTGGGTTCGATCCCCGGCCGGGTTGGAGATTTTCTCCACTTGGGGCTGGGTGTTATGTTGCCTTCATCATCATTTCATGCTCATCATCAGCGACAAGTCGTCCAATGTGCCGCCAACTGAAATAAGACTTGCACTTGGCAGCCGAGCCCTACTGGGACCTCCCGGCCAACAATGCCATACGATTATTTCATTTTCATATAGACAAGCAATACTGATAATCTGACTTGCATCTTACTGCACTGATAATAGCTACATAGTGATTGAAATCTAGATCTGCAATAAACAGATTATTAGTGACTGACTGTTGGTCATTTTCTCAACTTCAAATAAATACAGTCACTAGCACACCCATCTCACACGGAACCGAACCTTATAAAAGTAGTCTGAATCAATTTCATATGAGCTGTTAATACACATTCTACTGACTCTGAATCAAAAGGCATTTTTTTTTAAACTATGACTTCCATAAAAAGTGGTAATTCATACTCACCACTTCAAAACCTAGCTTTTTCCTTTGCCTTATTAAAATTCAGACTTTTTCCTAAGTTCTTTTTGAAAATTGTCTTCTTTTGTAAACATGCTGTACTGTACACTAAATCTGCAAGTTCCTGTTGTATAACTTTTCTTCCAGCTTTAATAATTTGTACAGAAACACCATCATTTCTAGTTGCCATCCCTTTCTATGTACCCTGAATGACTATCTGTGTTTCTGATTCATTTCTTAAACTGTATAAACTTTTTACAATGTCTTGGAATGTGTGTACAATTTTTTTCTCTATTAGTACACACCTTGCCATCTGCTATCTTAACTGATGACATATGGTGTCATATGACATATCCACCATAAGTTACTGTTTTGTGTTTTTCATGCTGTTATTGTTTCCTATTGTTTCTCTTACCAAATTTTCAGTATATCTTCACATACTCTTGAAGTTGTTCCGAGTTTTTTGTTTGGTTTTGAATATTCTTCTTATATATTTAGAATCCTCATCCTACCTTTAATAGCTGCCTTGTTCCATTTAAGATTTTGCTCTTTTACTTTCTTCATAATTGCAGTTTATTTTGTTGTTTGCATTAGTACCTTTGTTAAACAACTGTCATTTTAAGATTATTCTGTATAACCTCCATTATCTATAATGTTGTACTTGAAGGTTAATTTAATTTTACATTCCTCTCTGTTCTTAAATAAATTTCCGTAATCTACATTTCTGACTCCCTGGCTTATGAGTGTGGTTCTAGTGTTGTATCTATATTTACTTCACTTCTTAGTAGTCTGTAATTTATTACAGTTTGAAAGTTACTCAGGATCACCATATTCTGCACAATTTCTTTATTGTTTGATAAAATATAGCCAGTTTTTTTATTACTTAGTTAGTCTTTTTATATTTGTTTTCTTATGGAAGAATTTGATCAAGGAAATATGCTGTTCTTCTCAGCAAATTTTAGTGAGTTATGACCTCTGTCATGTCTGATATATCAGTGCAGTTTCATCATCATGTAAGCACAATGGTGTATAGCCTCGACTGATTTACATGGAACAGTAACTGAATACTGGAAAGACCTTGTTGGAATGCGAACCGTATAAGAAAGAAAGGTGTTGAATTATACATAAGCATATACAGGATGTACATAAACTCCGGGAACACTGAAACTTTTTCTACATACATTCGATATGCGAACCATGAGTGACCTGCCAGACGTCAATATAGTAATCGAATTCTTGCCATACCTGTCCCAGCATGGCATCGTCGACTATGGCAGTTGCTTCCCATATTCTCTCCCGGAGCTCTGCTGTATCATATGTTAGAGGCGGTACATCAACCAGATATTTAATGTTTCCCCACAGAAAAACAGTCACAGGGAGTGAGATCCGGTGATTGGGGAGGCCATTTCATGAAACAGCTGCCCCTTCTGTAGCATGGCCGATCCATTGATCCAGCAGCTCCATGTTCAGGTACCCACGAACTTCATGATGAAAATGGGGTGGAGCCCCAGCCTGCTAAAAGATGAATGGAGAATCCAATTGCATTTGAGGCATCAGCCATTGCTGCAAAATGTCCATGTAGGAATATCCAGTGACAGTGCTGCTCTCAGTGAAGAAGAGTGGTCCGTACAGTTTTCAACATGACAAGTCACCTTTGGGGAATCACACTCAAATTCAGTGCGTTCATGTGGATGCTTTGCATCCCAGATTCGACAGTTATGCCTGTTCACAATCCCATTAGTGTGAAAAGTGGCTTTGTCGGGGGGGAAAAAAAACCCTCAAAACGCTTGTCTTTGCCATTGTTATTGAGCTTTTGCACTAGCTCCAATTTGAATAGTTTCATAGACAGCTTCTGTCACAGGACTTTCCACACTGTCAGTGGAGCCATTTTGAGTTCACAGAATGCATGATGCACCAATTTCTTTGGACTCCTTGTGAATGTGTCTTGTACATGCTCCACATTCACTTCACTCACACTGGGATGTCCGCTTCTCTTTGCCAGACACAAGCAACACGTCGTAATGAATTTGTTGTGCCAGTGGTAAATGGCCTTCTTTGTTGGTGGCATCTTACCGTACTTGGTTCTAAACATCCATTGAACAGCTGTAGCACACTTGTTTTTTTCGAACTCCAACACGTTCCGCAGCTGAACTCGCCCTGTTTGCGACTAGTGCTGATTATTGGCAAATTACCAAACTACACTGTGGTGGTATACATGAAAAAAACCTTTCAGGGTTTCCCTTCAAAATGACATATGTATGATATCTGTACAACGTTTGGTTCTCATGCAATAAATAATTGAAAGTGTTCCCGGAATTTATGTATACCTGTGTATGACGAAAAGTGTAAGGAACTGTCCTAACTTTCAGAAGTATTATGTGTTTCCTTGAGGAGGACAAGGGGAAAATTATTGAAGGCTAAAAAGGGAAAGCAGACCACTCAGAGCCTGAAATGAAAGGGATCCACCTGTCCACATGACCTGTGAGCTCCTCTCGTTCGGGGATGTGAGGGATCTGTACCTCCATTTTATAAGCTTCCCCAGCCTATCCTGCTGTTCTTGCTGAGGAAGGAACTATTTGTTCCAAAAACCAGGCTGGTTTCTTGTGCTTTTATATGTGTATGTCAGAAATATTAAGAACTTAACCTTCTCAAGCTTGGCCAAAGTCGTTCTCCTATTGTACAAATGTCTATGTTTGCCAATAGTGATTTCTATGCTCCACTGTCATATTAGGATGTCATGTGCATCACTATGCTGTTATTCCCTGCCAGATGTTCCCATCAGTTAAAATGTGTTAGTTGATCCAGAGAAACTACCTGGCCCAACACAGAATTAAAAACACTTATATCTGGTGTATTAAAACAAGGGCTGTTCAAAAAGTATCCAAAGTTTATTTATAAAATCAGTCTTTATTCAGATACAATTGTTTGACACTATTCACCTCAATTTCCACACACCTCCCAATGCTACTGCCACTGCTGTAGCATCACTGGAAAGCCTCTTTTAGTATGCAGCTGCTACATCAGATTCTGAATAATATCTTCCCTGTTATGAAATCTAGTGGCTTTTTAAGTCTTTTTCACTTTAGAGAAAAGTGATAAATCATTTGGTGCTAAGTCAGGGGAATAGAGAGCCTGAAAAACCACAGCTGTGTTGTGTTTGGCCAAAAAACTGAATTAATTGAGAATAAAGAATTAGTGTGTTACTTGGCGAATGTGCAAACTTCCTACTGCCCACAAATCTGGCTGTGTGCATCTCACTGCTTCATGAAGGTGATGCAGAACCTCTCAGTAGTATTCCTTATTGACATTATCTTCTGGAGTGTACTTGTGATGGACCATGCTGCTGGAGTAAAAAAAAAGACAGACAGATGAGTTTCACATTGCTGCGGACCTGCCTCACTTTCTTTGGTCGCAGGAACGAACACCTGGACTCATCAGCAGTGGTCACTGTGTTGAGAAAGTATCTGGCATATCCTGTGCTACCTCCGAATGGAGTTGCTTCTACTCAGTTGTTAGCAACTTCGGCACAAATTTTTCTGAGAACCTCCTGAAGTCCAAGTGTTCTTTTAAAATGAAATGTATGACTCTAATACTAATTTTAACTTTGTCTGCAAGTTCTCTGATCATGGACCACCAGGGTCATTATGTGATCAATAACAACTAATGTTGAGGGCCTACCTGAATGCACTTCTTTCTTCACTGATGGGCTGCCATCTTTGAAGTGATTGTACTACTCCTTTAACTGTGTGATACACATTGCATCATTTTCAAACACTTGTTGAATCTTGTAAATTGTTTCAACTTGAGAATCACCACACTTAAAACAAAATGTGATGCAGTAATGTTGTTCCACTTTTCCTGTCATTTTGCACACAACACAAAAATCCAACAACTATCACTTTCACATATTCAATTGTCAATTGCTAGCCAATGACTGGTTGTTTCTGCAGTTGTTAAACAAATCAGGGATGTGCACTATATATGCCAACAAATAGAGCATGTGCGCATCCCCGTACCAATGTTTGGTTCAGTTCCACTTGGTATCTTACAGCACTAGAATACGGAGTTATTAATGAGATGTTTCTAGGTAAGCATGAATAAAATTCATCTTTATAATGGTGCCCGGGAGGAGATTTTCAGTTGATATAGCATGTGATGTTGCTGTTCGCTAAACTCATTGCATTTCAACTGTATGGTGTTACTGATTGTGAAGGACTCCTTTCATAGAGTGCAGATTATCTCTGAGCGTAGTTGTAGCAGGATGACTTTCCTAGGCCTTTTTCTAATAGTTCCAGTTGTTTTCTGTTGAAAATTCCAGGAAAAGACAAGAAAGTTTCAAAGGAAGAAATAGGTGATAAATTAAGTTTCAAAGATCTGAATGTCTCAATGTGAAACATGTCAGTACTAGTTGATATCGTACCTACAGAGCTACTATAATCAATTGGAGATTTAGAAACCAGTTTGTCTGGCCTAACAACCAGAATATGTAACAAATGAGAGACATTATCAGATTTCAAAAATGCATTAACATCAAACACATTGTCAATAAAGACATGGGCAGACAGATGTGAGGACTATTTACAGTTGGCTTGACTTCTAGTACTTGTGACTTATAAGCTGGCATAAAATACAAATAAACAGAAACAACTGAAGTCATACTGCGTAAACAGCAGTCTGACTTCAGAGAAGTAAAATAAACCAAGAAACAATTGTGGACTATATTTGTCAAAAGGAAACACACTTAACAAAATTCGGGATGCTTTCATGCCATTCATGAGCCTTGAGAAATTTGTCACAGTGTAAAATTGTGTAAGATGTTCAAAACCTTGAAGGGGATGAAGTACTGAGGGGACAGTTGTAGATGCTGTAAGCTATTTAGCTAAGAAAGACAAACCTATGTTCGTAACATTTGTGGATTTTCATAAAGTGTCTGACAATATTGACTGGTATAAACTCTTCAAAATTCTGAAGGTAGCAGAAACAAAATACAGGGAGTGAAAGGCTGTCAGAAGCTTGTACAGAAACTAGATTGCATTTATAAGAGTCAAAGGACATGAACAGAAGATGGTAGTTGGGAAGGCAGGGAGAAAGAATTGTAGCCTATCCCCAATGTTATACTTTCTGCACACTAAACAAGCAGTAAAGGAAACTAAAGCCAAATTTGGAAAGGAATTAATGTTGAGATAAAGGTTTAGAAATAAAATATTTTAAGTTTGCCAGTGACATAATAATTCTTTAGCAATGCCAAAGAACTTCCAGGATCAGTTGAACATTATGGATTGTGTTTTGCAAGAGGTTTTATGGTGAACGTCGACTAAGGTGTAACGATATTAAGGGGCTCCGGAACGCCCTATACTTGCAATGTTAAAATAACGCTTATAAATTACATCTTTCCTCACAAAGTATTTGAGGTAGGAAGTTGAACTTTTTACAGATTATTTATTGGAATATGGGCTACAACTTAACACAGGAATTTTACAAAATTTTAGTTCAGTTATTAAAGATGATTTTTTTTTTTTCAATTGTAATGAAAATTCACAACATTTTTTTGCAATTTTTTATTTATATATTTAAAAATATACAGTTTTTTGGAAAAAGGCTGTGTTAAATTATGCAGAAGGTACTGTGTAACATTTACTGAAAGTTTGAAACAAATATGTTTGAAAGATCCTTAGAAAACATGTAATTAGTACGAAAAAATAAAAGTTTTGGGAATCGAGCGACAAAGATTGGATTAACTTTTTAGTGCATTCCAGGTCCATAGGATGGATTATCTTCATCCTCTGCAAACTCCTCCTCCAGCTTCCTCTTGTTCCTCCTCCTGTTTACTCTTGCTTGTATTTCTAGACTCTTTACAGCCCTGTCTGCAGCCCGAAGGCATTCCTCGTCTAAAGCAAGCATTGCTCGTTGTTGTGTTCGTAGATTTTGCTACCATTTTCTTCAGTTGCAGTTACTGCAACACTGTTCCAAAAGGTGGTCATGTATGAACACTTATCACATTTCAGTTGTCTTTCACTAGCAAGTCCTACGTGCTTTATTATGGAGAGTTCCAGACCAACTTCACTACAATGAATACATCTTACACAGTTTGAAAAAATTCCTTTCAGAACCGACATATCAAATATTTCATTCACATCAGATTCGCCCATAAAACATTCATAGTTTTCACTCATTGAACCAAGCTTCTTCTGTGAAGTATTTTCTTTCCCACTTTGACTGCTATGGGCAGGTGTACTTGAGAGGTTAGGTTCACTCACTTGGTTATCGTCTTTATTGTTTACAGTAATAACACATACCTTTGGCTTTCCAACATTTCTCCTTTTCTTAAAAGCCTTCAGAGGATTTCTAATAACTTTACTTTTACTCATTATTATACTTCAACAAAACAGAGACTCAAGAAACAGAATTAATTACGAATATTTTCGAGATAACGACAGAGTAAATAAACATGAAACAATCGACAATCACACCAGCGATATATATTGAACCATCACAGGTTAGCCACAACACATACTTTATCTCACATCACTAAAATGTACCTGATGAACACGGACGTTAATAATAACACCATTTGACAGCAGTTTAACAGCGCCACAGTGGGTCACGCCCATGTAGAACACATTTCAAAAAAAAATTTAAAAATAGTTGTAGTCTTCGGAATTGAATAAATTATATATCTATTAAAAGGTAATAGTCTGCAGATTCAGAAAACGCAAAAAAGTAAAAATTGAACTTTTCATGATTTTGAGCCTTTCTGGAGCCCCTTAAACGAGTGTACTCGAATGAAATCTGGCAATGCCAAGAGAATTAGATTAGGAAATAAGACACTAAGAGTAATGGATGAAATTTGCAGTATCAGTAGCAGAATAACTGATGATGGCTGAGGTAGGGATGATACAAAAGACAGAATGACAGTAGAAAGGAAAGTGTTTCTGAAAAAGACAGTAAGTAAATATCTAATATTAATTTGTATGTTGGGAAGTATTTTCTGAAAATATTGGTGTGAAATGTACCCTTATATGAAAATACACTACAGACAAGAAGAGAATAAGAACCTTTTGAAATGTGGTACCACAAAAGAATGCTAAAGATTCAGTGGGTAGATCAGATTACTAATGAGCACATGTTGAATTGAATTTGGGAGAAAAGAAATTTATGGCACAAATTGAGTAAAAAAGAGATTAGTTGATAGGACACATCATGAAGAATTAAGTAATTATTAATTTGGTAATGGAGGAAAGTGCAGGGTGTAAAAATTGTAGAGGAAACCAAAGCTTGATTACAGCAAGCAGATTCAAATGCATGTGGATTACAATAGTCAATTAAGCAGAGATGAATAGACCTGAATGGTATAGACTAGCATGGAGAGCTGCATTAAGCTGGTTTTTGGACTGAAGATGAATAACATCATTTACATAACAGGGAATAAAAAGAACGGAAAAATCAGGAAAGACAAATTCAATTTTAAGAGTGTAAGACAGGGTTGAAAATCTTCACCATTGCTCCTGTCAGACTTGTTGCCAGATAGCATATGAAATGCATAAAAATTGGAACATTGTAAAAGATTCATTGGGAAAAATTATAAATATTAATTGGCTTATGGAGGCTGTGCACAGTGCACAGAACTGATAGGATGCTCTGCAACTACATTTGATCAGAAGACATTCAAAAACTGAAACTGTTTGCAGCATGTACCTTTCTTCTGAAGCTGACCATTAGCTGATCAAAAGTGCTTATAATATTGTGAATCATGCATTTGTGATGTGAAGTTTGAATATGAAAGGATATAAGTTACTCACTTAATTTCCAAGACAGTATGTCATTTTTTTCCAAAAATATATTTATTGTGCTTTTTACCCAACTTCTCTGCAATATACTGATATTGTCTTTCATTTTCCTCTTCTTCTATAATATCTCTAGAAGTGTTATGTACTGGTAGGACATCTGCAATCTTGTGGTGTTGTTACATAAATCTGTTAGCATGTTATACAGTGAGGTAGAGAGGCAGGAGAGGCTAGCTGCACCTCATACCCCCCCCCCCCCCCTTTCAGTAGAAACTTTTTCTCAAAATAAACTCACATCTTGTCCCACCAAACAGACAGGCACATCAGTACAGCATTACTTAGAATATTGATTAGTAGGAAATGCATACAGAGTTGCAAAATTTCAAACCTATTTCACCATTCATCACAGTACTAATATGAGTGTTCTGACGTTGTCTCACCCCCCACCCCCTCGCCTCCATACTCCTTCCTTAAATCCTGGGTATACTCTTGTTGTTGGATCTTACAGACTTCCAACAAAGGCAATTTGTAAGGGCTCATTTAGTTGACAGCTTTGTGTTAATAGTTACAAATTTACTAATGGTATATATAGGCAGTGCTTGATTTGTAATGATACACACCGTTGCGCTGTAGAGGTACCTCTGATGAAATAAAACCAGAACCGAAGATTTTTGGGGTGTAGTACGATAAAACTTTTGTTGTGGTTGAAACAATGTAAAACTGTGCCTACTTGGTGCAAGACTAGACTGTATTTTATCTAGACATACCCAGTGGCAGGCAGTGGGAGATGGCTGTGGCCAGCTGATTCTTCTCCTTTCTCTCTGCCTGGTCCATCTCTCTTTATGGGTTAGACTATACTACCATAAGTCACTACAGTCAGTATTGATTCAACTTGATTTGGTGTGTCAAGTGCCCATCAGTGTTCTGTTGTGCTTGCTCAGTTCGCTCAAGTAACATTCTAAAATTAAAGCATGTGAAGTTTTCGTTCATCATTTACAATGGATAAAGTAACCAGTTATTTCAGTAAAAAACCTAAAAAACAAAAACTAGGTGAAGTAGATGAAAAATGCCTGCCACAGCCAATGGAAACTATTGAAATGGAATCACCATTTTTGCTGATTCAAGGCATGCTGCGTTGGGATGGTAGGTCCACAACTGTATAGTATTCAGGAAAATTTGATAAATTTTTATTTTGTCCATCTCATTTGCATGAATATACAATTTATTGCAGCAGTGGTTACTGATTTTGGGCTGACTAATCCATTCTCAAACTGCCCACCTTGTATAACTAGTTGTACAACATGGTGCCAAAAGGCACAGATAGATTTGTACATGAAAGGCAAACAGATCGCAACAAGTAATGTCATTGATAAGACAGCCTATCTGTCTACTGTTACATCTGAATGTCACACCCAAACTCACCACTGCCTGCTTCATCCAGCATCACTTTATTTGCTTCTATTGAGGA